>NC_061870.1:19245278-20542529 GCF_907164915.1 Impatiens glandulifera | reverse complement strand
TATAAAAGGTTTATTAAAATCCACTACAACCAAAAAAGACCTTTGGCGACCCTTAAAAAGACTTCTGCCAACCCTTAAAAGCGTCGCAAAAAATATTACCGACCCTTATTTTGCGTCGCCGTAAGCAGGGGTCGGCGGCAAGTTATAGCAACGCTTATTTAAGCGTCGGTAACATGAATTAAGCGTCGCCAAAAGCCCATTTAATTTTTAACCATTTTTATTTTTATTTTTATTTTTATTTGTATTTTTTTTAATTAAATAATTATTAAAAACATTTAAAAATCACTTTCTTTTCATTATTAACATTTAAATAATAACAAAAAAAAAACATAAATTTCTCATAAAATAATATCATAATCAAATAAATAATAAATTGTCACAACTCAATGTACAGAAAAGCTCAATCCATCAGCAGCCCTTATTTCATAATGTTCACACCTACAACCCTCACCATCAATGCTCACAAGAGGTCCAACTGAATTACCCTGTTCAAACACATGTTTCTTAACTCTTTAAAACTGTAATCAAATCATATATAATCGATGGACATCAAAGTGAGGACACTCAGTATGTGAGTATTCCCTCCGCATTCCTCCAATAACCAAGTCGTTGCTTTTACAAATCTTCAAAAAGAGTACCAGCAAGCCAAATGGTGACCTACAATGGTTAAGATTAATAAGAATACCTCATAATACCAGCTGTAACATATTCTGAAGGGAAAGGAGGACACCCCCATTGCAAGCACCCAATCTCCAGGACGAAGGTGTACTTGAAGAGCCAAGTTTTGCAGATGAAAGCAGGGTTTTGGAGGCAATCTTCACTATTGCAATATTATTGCAAGTCCGCGTTGATCAATTATCCTTCAAATGTCCTACCATCTTGTAATGTTACTACATCAACCTGTAAAAAACTACTCTCTTACAGCTCATACAAACACAAAATTAATAATCTTTACACTGACTCATACAAAACTGACTGACCTTCCCCACTTTGGTTGACAAGCCATGGTGACTCACAACCAAATGAGCGCACGTCAATATAGTATCAGAATCCATTTATGGTGCCAGACCAACACTCTTCCCAAGGTAACTCTGTGTAAATCTGTAAATGAGAACCCTTTGAAAGATCAAACACCAAAAACTGAAATGTCAAACTTCTTCTTTCTACAGGTTCACTATAAACACCTTGTGAGACAGACAAATTAACTACAGTAGGACCAGTTATTGCAGCAACATTGGCAATTGAATCTCTATGAAGCACCATTATAACCTTTAGCTTCTTTGCTCGTATCTGCGGGTGGTGGAATATCTCCTCCAGACCTAGAGAAAAACAATGGCACATTTCCTGCCATTACAGAACCATGTATACATATGAAGATGAAAATGGTGGTGGGCACAAGATGAGTACAATAATTTAAAAATAAATAAAAGCTAGTAAAAGATGATAACCATATTGAAGAGACCCACCTAGGCAATTAAAAGAGGGCTGAAGAAACATTGGTCCCCAAGTTCTCCATGGCCACCAAGATGGATGATCATGCTTTGGGATATTAACAGAAATCCATAAGGATGGTCCTAAATGAGCAGAATAGTGTCACAGTCGAAATCGTTAGAATGGTGAGACAGGTGAAGATTAGAAACAACTAACAACTATTTACTTGTTGGGTCTGTGTCAATGTTTGAATAAAAATAAAGACCGGATTTTAGCAGCAGCAATAGAAGCAGACAAAACGAGAGATCGAAGAAGAGAGCTTTTGTTGGATGTAGGAAACCTCTTCTGTGAGTTCAAATAAGAAACAAAAGACTTATGAGGAGGAATAGCGAAAAGCAACAATCTATGAAAAGAAGAAGAAGATGAAGCCTACCAGAATAGTAACTTCCGAGTTCAACATTTTTCCCACCAATTTCACTTGTCGCATCAACAGACGAAGACAGTTTCTGTAGCAATAATGGGGATCTCTTGAAGAGTCTCACAACAAAACTATTAGGAAGCTTTCTTCTATCAATAGAGAGATGGTGTATGTCAGGTTCAATATACAAGTGATCCATTATGTTTTCCTTATCCCTGCAAGAATAATACAGATTGTTGCATGCTAAAGTTCAAGAAATATAATATGTGTTGTTGTTTAAGAGAAATAATCATATGCACATTGGTACCTGGTTGACATAGATAATGGTACCTAATTGACTAGATAAGCTGCTCCATCAGAAGATCTACAAAATAGAGCAATGTAGTGATGAAGGTTTAGATATAAGACTCCAGATACAGAAAGAAAACAGGTGGGTAGGTAACAAAAGAAGACATATACCATTGTCTAGAGAATTCATAATTGAGACAACTGGGCACTAACTAAAGAACACTTCATATTTGGGCTATACTAGAGCTTGGGTGGATATAACTGTCTGGGGATGTTTGAAGGTCTTGTAAGCTCCACTCTTTTGCAGTCTTGCAGAATGGGGGAAGAAACCTGACCAACAAAATCTCAATTACCAAAAGAAGAAATGCTTTGAGGAAATCAGAATTAATCCAGGAGGGCCATGTCTGTGGTCTATACACTTATTTATTGCTTCAAAATCATTATCGTTAGATGTCAGTTCAATTTCAACCCGCTTTTGAGTATAACCACACCCAATGGTGAGGACTTAAAGAATACTTGCAATAAACAAAATTGACAACAATATAGTAGAGACAAGAATGAAGATAATAGACCATAAGTTGCATTAGTACATAGTTAAAGACAACAACAATCAGTAAACTTAAAAGGCCATTTTTAAGGGCATAATTTTTTAAAATTTTGAGACCAAGATTTTACCCTAGAAGATAATAGACCGTAAATTGTATTATATTGTGGTTAAAGACTGGAACAACCAGCAAAATTAGAAAGCCATTTAAGAACATAGTTTTTATTATTATTTCACTCATGTTTTGCATACACACAAGGTTAGGACCTAATCCCAGCGCCATGACCTCCCATTCAATCAAGTTTCTTCTATTAAAACCTCAAACTCATTGAACCTAAAACCTAATCCTCCTCTTAGTTCAAGACTCTTACCAGTTGAGCTAACATGAGTGATAGAACATAGCTTATATTGCATACAGTTCTTAACATCTAGAAAATATATCTTATATAGAACAAGAGAACTTGAAAAAAACTAAAAAACTCCATTAAAATTAATAACCAGGACAAACAATCATAGAAAACCTGTCATTTTAAGAAATACTACTATGTAATTGCAATTAATTGAAACTTTCAGGAATAGAACAATAATATGCAGAATATTTCAGCAAATTTGCATAAACTTCAAAATAAAGTCAATACATTGAAATTGTTTCACAGCTACCCAAACAAAATTGTAGAACAATTATGATCCAATCTCTAGCTATATATGAATCAAGGAGTTACATTGATCGGTAAAAAACAAAATACAGTAGGCGTTAGTTTTCACCTGGAGTTACTGTTGTTTCTGCTTCTTCTTCCGAATTAGAATCGAGAGATGTTGGAGATTATTTTGATCGGTGTTCTAGATCTCAGAAATTGATTCGTTCGTCTTAGGGTTCAACTTTATTTATAGGAGTTCGATCCCTTCCATTAGGGTTCCGTCCTCTCCCTCTTCCCCGTGATCACCTTGCAGAAGTTGCGGCGTACGGTGTTTGTAGGTGAGTTCCCGTCTTTTTCCTTTCTTGTTATCCTTTTTTCCTTATTGAGTTGAAATGGTTTGTAGAAAGAGGAGAAGATTGGGAATCTGAGAAAGGTAACGAACCAGAAAGAAAATGTAGATTAATCGAGGAGAAAAACAACAGGAAGCACAACAGGCTTCCACTGCTCCATTGTTTGGCGGTGAAGTCTGGAGGTCGATTTGATTAGGTTTTAAGAGAGAAGAGGAATTGGGCTAGTGGTTTCTAATTTTAATATAATATTTAATTTGTATTATTTTTTACATTTTTATTTAATTAAATTTAAATAATAATTAATTAAAGCACAAATATTTATAAAAAAAATAATAATAAAATTTAACAATTTTATGCTATAAAAATTTAATAATTAATTTTTAATGTTAATAAAATTATAAATCAAATTTAATTTGAAAAATTAAAATAATGAAATAAAATATTTATAAAGTTAAAAAGAAAAACATAAAAATATTAAAATTTACAATTGTTAAAGTATTAAGTTCTCAACAAGTATTTATATAAAAAATTAATAAAGGTTTAATAAAGGTTGGTGCATGTACAAAGGTTGGTAAAAGTTTATTTTCTTTTAATCTTTAGCCACGCTTAATATGCGTTGGCATATAAAGGTCGCCAAAGATATGTTTTGTTGTAGTGATCTATCAAACCATGAATGCTAAACCTCTAAATTGCTTGCCTTTCTTTCTTTTTACCTATCTAACAAAGTGGGTGAAAGTAGATTCTGAAGAGCCCATAGGAAGTTGTTGAAAAACACACACATAAGAAGTTGTTGAAAACCACACACATAAGAAGTCTCACATCAGTTTTTTATCTTATCATCACACTTGGACACTTAGAAATACATGATAATAAAATCATATACATAGGCATATAAGGGAAAGATAAAAGATTGTATTAAAATGTTATATTTTAAAATTATATAAGGTACCTTACATGGAACTTATAAAAAAACTAATATAATAACATAATATAATATTGATATTATCACAATTTATAATACTGTTAATTATAATATCTTATGATAAAACGTTTGTATAACTTAAAGTTGAAGACGAGATGTTAAATGTTGATAATGTAATATTCAAACTTTAAAAACTTATGAGCTCTATATAGTTACAAGATGATAGTGTGTTGAATGATTAATCAACAAATATGTAAAATTCAATGAATATTAAATGTTGGGGTGAAACAACAACCGAATGAACTCAAAGTTACTCGTGAGTCTCGAGATCCATTCAATGATGGGATGTCAATGTGTTTCATAAAAAACAACAACGAAGAAGATAAAATCCCATAGACATAGAATGATGGGTGAAATAACACCTAAAAAACCCATCCTAACGAAAGAATGATTGTGTGTTGACTAAATAACCAATAAAGAACCACTTATTATTGAATTAAGACCAATACAAATATGGGCATTGAATATTGAGATAAAACAACAACTGAAAATAAAACTTAGATTTCCGAAGAAAAATAAGAACATCAACAAGATTATTTGAAATAAAAAAATATTATAATAATTATTAGAAATTTATTTGAACCCTCCATCATTAGCTAAAGTAATCATTGATAGAGGTAGCGAAAAACTAGATTTTGTAGCTCAAAACAATACTTTGACTTTGATACCATTTAGAAAGATTGTATTAATATATATTGTAGAATTAGATAAGTTATGTTTATTATATTGACATTATAATAATCATACAAGGAAACTAATATAATATAATAAAATAATATTAATATTATTATAATTTATAATATTGTGATAATTTCTGCAATATATTATCTTATATTAGTTTTCTTATAATACAATATTTATAAGGATCTTATAAATTTCGATAAAAGAATCTCAGTTTGAACCATCTTTTTAGAATTTTGTCCTTAATTACTTAAGTTAATCGATTATCATTGAACATTGTCTATTGTCTCTTCTATCGAAATTAAGTTGATTGACATATTTTTAGCTAGAGCTTAGCCACACATAAAAATACTTAGAGTTTCTTTCTAGCACGTTTTCTTTTTGATATTTTTATTAACTTATCTATTGTGGGTAACCGAAATTCTCATGTTAATAATACTAGGATTATTTTCGTGCAACGCACGTTTGATTCTTGAATGATAAGTGAATAAAATAACAAAAGTTGACAAAAATAAATAAATTTGTAAGGTTACAATTAATTTCCTTTTAAATATGTGAGTATTGACATTCCTAAGATGAGTGGATAAAATTCTTTTAAAAAATAGGTTTTAATTACTTAGATCCATTTGAATAAAAAAATAATGGTTGTAGTGATACTCTCTTTTGTCCATTTCACATATGTTGCATACAAATAAAATTTAGTTCAACTAGGAAAATGGTGCATGCGAAAAGAATGAGTTTCTTTAATTAGAAAAATGTCGCAAATTTAGTACAACTAGGAAAAGACATATAATTGAAAATGAAAACGAAAATTACAATGTTTAATTATCTGAAGTCGGGTGAAGCTTTTTCTAATAAATAGACAGAAATGACAGAATTAAAAATAGAAAGCAAATCATGGTCTAGAACCCAAGATGACTATTACGGTGCTGCTTGTTGTGGGCGGGCGGTTTGGTGGGATGGTTGAATGTCATCAAAATACATAGCAGGTGCTTTACACATTGGGCAGAAATTCTTTTGCATCAGCCATCTCTTTATGCAATCAAAATGGTAAATATGATTACAACGCAGTTTGCATATATCCTCTCCATGGATATAATCTTCCTGCATAATGCAACAACTATTACTACTTCAATTCAAAGCTGATCAAAATTTATATATAAAATGTATAAGATCATCACCAGGCAAATGCAGCAGGCTTCTCCATCATGCTCACTCTTGAATCTCTCCACACTCATCATAATCTCTTCCTCGCTCAATCCAGCTTCATGATCCACTTCCACTTCATATATTGTCTATCATACATATATGCATGTAACAAATTTAATTAAAATAAATAACAGAAAAGAATTGAAACTTCATCTAAATATTATTATTATTACCTCATTAGGCATTATGTTTACGAGTGGACGATGACTCGTGAGGATAACAGCAGCTCGGTCACTTGATTGAAGGATGGAGGTTACAAGCTTTTGATCATACATAAAAGAACAAGTTATGTTATGCTGTATATTTATATTTATAAAAAATATAAATAAAAAAACTCACCTCAGATTGTGTGTTGATTAAATTGATAATTCCTCGAGTCTAACGAAGATTAAAGAATTAATAAAATGGAAAATTCTATACTGAATGATGATATTAGTAAAAGATTAATTAAATAAGAAAGAATACCAGGTTCCTTCTTCTTCTTCTACCAGTTGTGATTGATCTATGTTGATAGATGGGAACATTTGAAGTATTAGTGCGGATGTCACGCCTTGATGACGACGGTCTAGTAGCAGCAGCAGCAGGAGCACTACTCTGGATGGGCCTGGATTGGCTGTTAATAATATCCAGACCCATAGTAGCGTCGGTTGAAGGTCTATAACTGTTCATGAGTTGTAGCTCATAATTCAGCTGTGTCTGCTGCCAAGCCAAGTGAGAATGCATTTCTTGATGAAGTCTGAACTGCATAGGAGTCATGAAATGGTGGACGGGCATGGCACCACCCATCACCAAGTAATTCCTCTGCTGCTGCGGCGGCTGAAGAGGATGAGGTTGCAGATTTCCATTAATATCGTCTTGGTCATGATGATGTCCTGCAGATAAACCTACTGAATGTTGCCCGTTAATCAAGCTCAAAGGCACATGATGATCAAATGATTCTAACGATGCTATGTAATTCAACTCCAAATTCTCAAGGTACCCATTACCAATACCATCGTTAGAAGAGATCCTTCCGTTCCTTTCCATCTGCAAATTTCATCCAACCATCCAAACAAATTAAATTAATTATTCTAAATTCTTTTATAAATATATTAAAATATAATTTCTCTTTCATTTATACATGAAACTAGTAAAAAAAATAAATTAATTAGAGTTACAACCTTCTATAACAAAATTTATCAAAAATGGATTATCAAATTTCTTTCCAAAGAAAATTCAAATGAAATATTTATAAATTTTTTAAAATTAATACACTATTAAATGTAATGTGAAAATCATTTGAACGGTAAAAAGAAAAAATCAAACCATTAAAATATAATCAAAATATATGAAGGATGAGTTAATTAAAAGTTTATCTAAAAGAAAATATATATCTAAAAAAAATTAAAAGTATTCAATAATGAATTTTGTTGATTTTTATGATAATATTTTTAAAAGTTTAAGGTCTTGATTTTATATATCTTGAACCCTAATGTTGCCTTAAGTGTTTCAATTTTTTTTTTCAACATTTCACAAATCATAAAATATTTGACCTTTCTATACAAGCTTAAGGTTTCTATCATTTTTTACAATTTAAAACAATTAACCAAATCTTCCATATATATATATATATATATATATATATATATATATATATATATATATATATATATATATATATATATATATATATATATATATGTAAAGATGATAGTAGATATACTTGCCTAGCCGGAGAAATGGAAGCCTGGAGACTTGATGAATAACTTTTGCAAGACAATTTAGACAAGCAGAAGAGAAGCAAGAGATAGGATTTCAGATGTGAAATGAAAGAGAAATATATAGTGCTCAAAATCTGGCTTTATTAATCTTTCTCAAATTAAATTAAATACTTGACAGCAATGCGTTAAGATTTTTATCCATAAAAAGAAAAATGTGAAGATTTTTATCCATAAAAAGAAAAAGTATATTTTTTTAATAATAACTTTGGATTGTTTTTATGGGAACTTTTCTTTTATTCATTATCATAAGTTATTAATAATAATAAAAATTTCATTAGATTCTTATAATCATGTTTGTAATCTGTGTAGATTGATGTACTTATGGACATTTATTTATTTATTCAATTAATATTAATATTATAATATTTAAGAAAGTTATACTTATGGTAAAGAATGAATAAATAAATAAATTATAACAATTTGAATAAATTTGTATTTTTTAATAATAATTAATTAATTTGAATCACTACGTCAATTTTTTATTGTTTATATTTGTGTTCAGTAATTCATTTATTTGTGAATTAATTATATATAAACTTAAATTGTTGTAATATGATTTGGAAATCAATTATTACTATATTTATTGTACATCAATCTTGAAAAATATATAAATTTTAACAAATTTTATGGTAGTTCATAAACGATAAAAACAAATCATTTTTAACTAGGCTAACTGCTTGAATATTATCGTTTCGTGTCAGTTTATCCTATTAATTACTTCATAAACAATTCATATTAATACTTTTATTTAAATTGTAACTAATACTTTATAAAACTAAATGTGACTCGATCAACCTCTAATATTTTCTTTAACAATAAACAAATAATATTTTTTATAAAAATATAATTATGGCTCATTGACAATTCACATTTTCTCTAACAATTAATATTTTATTTTATGAGAAATTAAACATGAATCAATTGACAATTCACATATTTTTTAACTTTACAAATATTTCTAATATAGTATCACAAAACTCTTAAGAAACTTTTCAATTTTATTATTAATAAATTATTTTTAATACACTAACATAATTTGAAGTGAAATATTTTTTAAGAGACGGTTGATTATTTACTTGAATTTGACAAAAGCTATGAAGAGGGTGGTGTTAATTTATTTAACAAAGAATATATATTTGTAATTTATATTCTATATATAATATAATTATTTGTCGTTTTAGTTTAATTTTATAAAATTATAATTTGTTGTTTTACTTATAAAATAATTATTTTTTTTCAAACGAATGTATCCCAAATCAGAATGTATCCCAAATCATAGTATCAAAACAAATAGAATACACTCTCGGTTAAATTTGATTTTTTCGAGAAAACGACAAAACATTTATTAAAGAAAAGAAACAAATGATGTTACTTATTATTTTTTTAATAAACATAATTATTGTTTTTTATGTGTTAAAATTTGTCGTTTAAGCATACAACAAAATTCATAGGCATCAAACAAAAAAAAAATCAACTTAAAAGTGTATATATATAGGTATAAATAAAAAACCAATTGAAATCTAAAAAACTAAATAACCAATCAAATATTAAGTCAAACTCTTCTATCCTTAAGAATTTCAATCATCTCTTGGTTACCCAATTTAGATCTTCTTTCGGCTCATTTGTTGTTCAACTTATGTTTTATGCTCTGATTCTTGTTTCCATTGATGATTTCTTTATTTGGCCTTTTTAAATTCCTATATTTTTTTAATTCTTTTTCCTTATCATAACCAACCTGCCAATAATGCTTTAACAATTCTAGAAACTCCATACTCATGTTATACCGTAAATTTTCACACAACGATAAACCCAAGATATTCTAAAAAGTTGGTACTACTTTCTAGCTCTATCAACTTTAGTTCAAGTTATGCTTATAATCAATCCTTATAACTAGAGAATAAACTATTATTAGTTACATTTCTCAAAGAATTCATAACTAAACTCTCATTCAATTTTCTTGCAATAGATGATCAAATAGGTAATCCACCTTATCCCCTTAACCATAAGAGTGAAAAAATTAAGGTTTGTGAGGCATATGCTTCATCAATTCGAGAAAGAGAGAATAGAAATCTTACCACGGGTGATGAAAGAGGGAGTGAAATCGCCTTCAAAATCTATCAGCTCCAGCTCGAAATTGTCAACGATTTTTTAGAAAAACCTCACTCAACATCTGTAAATCACTCATCTAGTGTGGACATGAGTGGCAGAATGGTGTCTCACCCGTCCAAAACCCTATCAAAAAATAAGAGAATACCAAAGACCCGTGAGCACCTCTATTATACTCGCTTACTATAGTGAGCGCGTGAATGAATGACACCTCCAACTTATCTAGTTAAACGTTAATATATATATATATATATATGGGGTTAAATACGGTCTGGAAAAATATATGATAATGATAGAATGGGCAACCAAAAGCAAGAACATATAGGAGTAAGGAAGAAGATAGGAAAAAGAATGAAGTGGGTAAGGGTACAATCTGGCTCTGCTAACGTTGATCTTATTGGTAATGTTTAAGGCACCGGTCCTAGGGATTATGTTTTCTCAAGAATAGGTCCTGTTCAAAATGTCGGTCCCGGTCAGGGTATCGGTCTTGATAAAGCTGGACATAGTCACACCGGTCCTAAAGCTTCTCATAATGCTATCGTACCTAGCCATATTGATCATATTAAGTCTGGTCCTGGACTTGTTGTCCTGATACTACTCAAGCTATCAGACTTGCTACTACCGGTCCTGATGAAAAAGGTGCAACCATTGCTGGTCCCGACTATATTGGTCCTCATACTAGCATAACTCCTATTATTGTGGATGATACTATTGCTGGTCCTAACTCCACTGGTCCCAATACTAATCAAAGAACTGGTCTTGATGCAACTACAGGTTCTGGTTCTAAAGTTTCTGGAATTCAAAAATATATAGGACGGGAAATACTTGGCCCAAATAAAACAAGAAAAATTGGGTCTGGTGGCACTCCAATAGGTCGTGAGTCCACTCTTCACAATTCTAGGAATGCAAGTAGGAACCGAAAAAATAATTTCATTAGAATTAGAAATGACCCAATCCATGGGCTCAGAGCCACCTTTCGAGATAATGAACAGGAGAATCCTAGACAAAAAATATTGAAAAACTAACAATCAATAAGGAAGTTCTTGAGAATGAACTAGGAAATCTTTGGTTTTGTGAAATCAAAAGATCAAATGCAGAAGAAGACAATTTGGTCTTGAATAAGGTAGTGAGACTTGGTTCTGAAGTAGGGAGAATTAAAATCGATAACAGACATGAATCTAGTAGTGAAGAGGTTCAAAGTCATAAAAGACCTACTACATAAGAACAAGATGAAAATCGAAGACAAAGCAGAAAGATCCTGGATCTAGAAGTCACAGACTCTATAACGGGAGAAGATGAGATCTATGTGAGGCAACCCCACTCAATGTGAATAGTATTCCATGTAATCAAGCTGTAGCCATTGATGATAGAGAGGCAAGTGATGCTTACAATTTCTCTGATGAAGAGGTCTAGGATAGTCTGGAAAGTGAAGAACCCAACACTTACATCCATTCATGAATATAGTGACATAGAACATAAGGGGACTCAATGACCCACAGATATGCAAAGAAATCAGGAGGATCATTGAGAACCAAAAGATCACATTATGGGTATTCTTGAGACAAAAGTCAAAAGCTGGAATGTCGAGAAGGTTAGCAAGCTGTGTATTGATAGCAGCTGGGAAATCATTCACAACTCAAATGAAAAAACGGGCAGAATCTGGGTTATCTGGGATAACAAAGTTGCTGAGGTCAGGGCTCTCTTTTTGAATGATCAAGCAATCATGGTGAAGGTCAAAGACAGAATCACATGAATCGTTTTTAATCTTGCTATTGTCTATGCTAGCAACTCAAGCACTGAAAGAATACTCCTCTAGAATTGTCTTAGAAACTGGATCGATAGTGATAAATATTGGGCTGTCCTCGGTGATTACAACGTAACCAGAAACGAATCTGATCGTAGCCCAGAATCTGAGATAACTCGGGATATGATTGACTTTAATGATTGCATTAGAGATATGGTTTGTATCGAGCCTATCAATTCTGAGAATTTCATCACTTGGTCTTCTACGAGAGGGATTGAGCAAATTAGAAGAAGTAAAATTGACATATGTCTGGTAAATGAGAACTAGATTAACCAATTTCCGAGAAGTCAACTTCACATTCTGAATCCGGGAATATCTGATCACTACCCGATTAAATTATTCTGGGAATAGGAAGAAAGGTTCAAAAGGCCCTTTAAAATTTTCAATTTCTAGATGGAAAACACAAATTCAAGGGTATTCTCGAAAGCGTATGGTCTATAGATATCAGGGGATCTAACATGCACAGGGTTTCTGAGAAGCTTAAGCTCCTGAAGAATCATGTCCAAATCTTTGACAAGAAGAAGTTCAACAATACTTCCAATAGAGTTTTGGTTGCTTGAGAAGAACTGGAAGAAGTTCAGAAAATGTTATTAATAGATGATAGTGATGAACAACTCAATGAAACAGAAATGAATGCACTTGAAAACTTCAGGAAGCTGAGTCTGCTTAAAGAGAATTTATTATACAGAAATCAAGACAGAGTTGGCTCTCGTTGGGTGACAAAAACACAGCTTTCTTCTACAGAAAATGCAAGGCTAGAAACATGAGAAACAATGTATATAGGCTAAAGAATGATGATGGTGAATATGTTCAGGGTCAAAAGGGTGTACAAGATTTTGTTATCGATTTCTATAAGCAACTTATGGGTACAAGAAAGCAGCATCAAAGTCACCTGAATACCTTGTATCAGATTATTGATAAGAAAATTTCTGTAAAAGATAGTCGCAAGTTAATAAGGGTGGTTACGATGGTTGAGGTTAAAGAAGCTCTGTTTAGTATTGATGGGAATAAAACGGGTCCTGATGGGTTTAATGCATAGTTCTTCAAAGATAATTGGTCGGTTGTGGGTAAAGACGTTACTGATGGGGTTCTAGAGTTTTTCAAGAACAAGAAGATGTTAAAGCAATGGAATACAACAGTTTTAACCTTGATCCCCAAAACTGCGGTACCCGAGAAAGTATAAGATTTCAGACCAATTTCCTGCTGCAATGTGATAAAATAATTTCAAAAATCATTTTTAAACGATTTAAAAATGTCATAGAAAAAATTTTAAATCTTAACCAATCTACATTCATCCCCGGTAGGACAATCTCTTATAATATTCTTCTCATGTAGAGGCTTTTAAAAGGCTACGGGAAAAATAAAATATCCCCGAGAGTGGCTTTCAAAATAGATATCAAGAAAGCTTTTGACTCTGTTAGATGGGAAGTCATTCGGGACTTTCTGGTTGTATATGCTTATCCTATGATTTTTATTGAAAGGATTATGCAGTGCATTTCATCATCCTACTTTATCGTTAGCATCAATGGAGTCCACGAAGGCTATTTCAAGGGTGAAAACGGGGTAAGGCAAGTGGACCCCCCTCTCTTCTTACATTTTCGTAGTTATCATGGCGATCTTTGAGAGCATCTTCATGATGTTCCAAAAGAATCGTCCATACATCTTTCACCCATTCTGTGAGGTAGATGAGGTAACTCATTTATGCTTTGCTTACGATTTGTTCATTCTAGCGCACACAAACATTGATTCCATTAAAACTATTAGGGATGCACTAACGTTCTTTTCTGAGGTTACAGATTTAACTATTAATGAAAGTAAAAGTGTGGCATTTTATGGAGGCGTGAAGGACGAAACAAAGCAGGACATCTTCAACATCATGGGCATCAAGGAAGGTAGTTTTCTCGTAAGGTACTTAGAAATTCCATTAACCGCGAAGCAGATCGAGATCTTACACTGCAAGCCACTAATTAAAAAGGTAAAAAACACGATATATGACTGGGTAGCAAAAAAACTTTCTTATGCAGGTAGGATCGAACTTATCAAAACCGTGGTCATGGGCATAGTTGGCTACTGGGCGCAGTAGATGGTCATTCCGAATAAGGTAATGAAGGAGCTCGACATGATGATGAAGAACTTTATCTGGGGCAGTAGCGGAAGAGGAGGAAAGAAAGTCAAATAGACCGCTCTCTGCAAACTGAAGGACGATAGAGGCATCGACTTGAAGAACTATATTGAGTGGAACAAGGCTCTCACGTTCAAGCATCTGTGGGCTTTGAAGCGCAATCGGGAGTCACTATGGATCAAATGGGTGCACACGAAATTTATGAAATACGAAACCAGCATCTGGACCTGCAAAATTCATAAAGGTATGAGTTGGTCTCTGAAAAAGATTCTTAAACTAAGAAGTGATATTGCAGATCTTTATGATATTCGGCTAGGGGATGAGAAAGGAACTCTATTCTGGAACGACCCCTCGTTCGAAAACTAGTCTATCATCCACAAGGAGGAGTTTCAAAGTACCCGTATCAGAAGGGACTGCGCAGAAGCACAAATTATAAACATTAAAGACGTGAATTGGGACTCACTACTGAGAAGAAATCTAGAAGGACAGAGGATACTTGATCATATAAGTAACATACAACTTCACAACAGACCAAATATTCATGAATGGAAAGCTGAGGACAATGAGAAACTGGTTTCGAAGAAAATATGGGAGGTAACCCAAGAAAAAGCGCAGAAAGTAGAATGGGCTCCTTTTGTATGAACAACAAAGATTATCCCTAGAAACCAGTTCATCCTATGGCTTACCTTCTGGGAAAGACTAAGCACTCGTGATCGTATCATCAAGTATATGAGCATCCTGGACGCGAGCTGTCTTCTATGTAGAGGAAATGAAGAAACCATAGATCACCTATTCGGGAGCTACTGTATTGCTTCAGAGCTTTGAGACAGATTCTATAAAAGCCTAGAGCTGATCAGTTTCCCGAGCGAACGAAATGAAATCAAAGAAACAACACTACTCAAAGCCAAGGGAAATAGATTTACAATAAGCGTGTTCAAGTGCGGCTTTGAAGCAGTGGTGCATAACATTTGGCAAGAACGAAATGCAAGGGTATATGAAAGAATCCGCAGGAGCGTTGAAGAGTTATGGAAAGATATTGTATCGGATTATTGCGCCCTCGCAGGAACGTGGAGAAGAATTTCAAGCACGGAGCAGAATTGGAATATCTGTAGGAACTGGAATTTATTATTTTTTAAACTCACTAGAATTGAAAACATTGTAATCAGATAATTCATTTACGTTTTTTAGCTTTTTAGCTTTTATTCAAAATGTTACGATTTAAAAATATTCTAGGCATGTCTAGAATGATCTATTAAACTCGTAGTTTTTTTTCCATTTTTGGGAATTTTTAATGAAATGATGTTAAGTCGTTTTTTCCAAAAAAATGATACAAATTTAAATAAAATAAATAACAGAAAAAAAATAAAACTTCATCTTAGTATTATTATTATTACCTCATTAGGCATCATGTTTACGAGTTGATGAAGAAGGCATTAATAGCAGCTTGGTCACTTGATCGGATTGTGTTGAATAAATTGATAATTCCTTGAGTCTAATGAAGACTAAATAATTAAAATAAAACAAAAATTTCTATAATGAATGATGATATTAGTAAAAGATTGCGACAAGTTCTCAATGTCAAGAATTGAAAGTTTTTTGTTTTGTAAAAATAAAATTACTTTTCTTAGGATCAAATATCTTTCCAAACATAGCTCCTCTTCAAGAATGAAGATAGCTACAAATTTGGAAAATTAAGGAAGACTAGAATCTTAGCATGACATATTTGACAACATTTGGATATAAAAGCTTTATTAAAATGTATCAAACTCTAAACTTCTTGCCTTTCATTCTTTCACATATCTAACAAACTAGGTGAAAGAAGATTCTGAAGAGCCAAATAGGAAGTTTCTGAAAAACACACACATAAGAAGTCTTACATCAGTTTTTTCAATCTTTTCATTCACACTTGGAAATACAAAATAATAAAATCATATACATAGGCATATAATCAATGCATTATTTGTAAGGATCATATAGATTTCGATAATACAAACTCAAATTTGTATCATCTTTTTAGAATTTTGTCTTTAAATTCTTAAGCTAAGAGATTACCATTAATATTCAAACATTGTCTCTTCTATCAAAATTAAAGTTATTGACATATTTCTAGCACATGAAAATACTTAGAGTTTCTTTTTATCACGTTTTTTTTTATATTTGTATTATTACGTGTAACCGGAATTATCGTGAATGTTAATAATATTAGGGTTATATATTTCCGTGTGTTGTAAGTATGAATGTCGAATTAGAAGTGATTAAAATAAAACAAAGTTAAGAAAAGAAAAGAAAATTGTAAACATTTCATTTGATTTCTTTTTAAATATGTTAGTTTCGACATTCCTAAGATGAGTGGATATGATTCTTTCAAAAAAATAGTTTTTTTTTTATTGAGAGATATAAAAACAAATAATCTTCATAATAGTTTGTCTGATTGTATTATTTGATTGAATCTAAATTTGAAATTCTCTTAATACTATATTGTGTTGGTGTTCCTTGCCAATGCAGGCGGATTTTAAATTCCGGGTAAACGGGTCAGGGTTTTCTTTTATGAAAACGGGTTAGAGTATAAATATTTTTTTTGGGTATTTTTCTCATAACAAAGCAAGGTTGAGAGAGAGTGAATTACAGATCTAGGGTTTTCTGGTTTTCTTCTTCTTCTTGTTCTTTGACTGATCCAGAGAGAGAGATTGGGGAAGCTTTTAATTGTGGAGTAGTCCAATCATTCCTAGTGTAATCACTTCTTTCATTTGAGAACAGGGTATGTAAGTTTCTATTATTGACATTTGTTTGATTTAGTGAAACTTATCCCTCCCGTGGACGTAGGTCGATTTTGACCGAACCACGTATATTGTGTTGTCGTTTATTGCTTTGTCCTATTTCAGTTCTTGGTAAATCTGTTGTTCTTCATAGACGATTTGGAAACTGATTTGTTAAAGGTTTGATTTCTAAGAAGATTCATAGTTTTGTTGTTGCAAAACCCAACAGTGGTATCAGAGCAGTATTGATTGGTTATCTGTTTTAACATTGGAGCAGAGTGCTCTGCTGGTTATTTGGCGAAATTCATAGAAGAGATCAACTGGTTTCTTTTGCTGGGTTTTTTTGTCAGTTGTTAAGGCAGTACTAATGGGGAAATCTAGACCTGATATGGTGAGTCTGAATGGTACAAACTACAGGAAATGGAAACTGATGATTAATGATTTGTTAGTTTCAGATGATTTGAATGAAGCAATTGAAAATGAAGGTGTTAGACCTGAGACTACAAAAGAGGCTGATTGGAAAAAGATAGATAGAAAGGCCTGCAGCTTTATTCGTTCCTGGGTTGGTGTAAATGTTGTGCACCATGTTGAGAATGAGACTACGGCGTATGGTGTGTGGAGCAAACTTGAAGCTCTCTATGCTGGGAGGTCAGCAGGGAATAAAGCAACACTGGTACGAAGGCTGGTGAATCTGAAGTACATTGATAATAAATCAATTGCTGAGCACTTGAATGAATTTCAAAATATTTTGAATCAGTTGAGTAGTATGAAGATAAACTTTGATGATGAAGTGCAATCACTTTTAGTCCTTGGATCTTTACCTGCAAATTGGGAGACACTTATTATCACTCTCAGCAACTCAGCACCAAATGGTAAAGTCAACATGGTATTTGTCACCAGTTCCTTACTTGATGAGGAGAATCGAAAGGGGGATAAACCCTCTAAGTCTGATATGTTGGTGGCTAATAGAGGAAGATCAAAAGATAATAGGAGTGGTTCGAACAGGGGAAAGTCTAGAAGCAAGTCTAGAGCTCCAAAGAAGGATGGTGCTTGCCATTACTATGGCAAAATGGGTCACTGGAAAAACGAGTGCTGGAAATTTAAAAATGATAAAGCGAAGGGTACAGTGAAGCTCAGAGAAAAGAAAGAACAGAGTGTAGATACATCTGCTTATGCTTCAGATGGTGAACTGACATATGCTTCTAACTGTCAAGACTCCTGTCTTAGCACATCTTCAAATGAAACAACATGGATTGTTGACACAGGTGCCTCATTCCATATTACTCCACACAAAGGTTACTTCCAGTCCTACAAAGTTAGTGATTATGGTGAGGTTCGCATGGGTAACAGTGGTGTGTCCAAGATAGTTGGTTTTGGTGATGTTAGAATCGAGACAAACATGGGCTGCTTCATGACATTGAGAGATGTAAGACATGTTCCTGATTTGAGAATGAATTTGATTTCAGCAGGTAAGCTCGATGATGGAGGCTACCATAATGTTTTCAGTGGTGGAGCATGGAAGCTAAGCAAGGGTTCATTGGTTGTTGCACGAGGTAAGAAATGTTGTTCCTTATACAAGACAAATTTGAAAATTGTCTATGATGCAGCATATTCTGTTGTGATAGAGTCATCCTCTGAGTTGTGGCACAAGAGACTAGGTCACATTAGTGAAAATGGGCTGAATATTTTGATCAAGAGGAATGAGCTGCTGAATCTCAAGGATGCTCATCTTGAAAATTGTGAGCATTGCTTGAAGGGTAAGCAGAACAGAGTCTCCTTCAGTAAGTCAAAAGTGGAACTGAAAAAGAATGTCCTTGAACTGGTCAATACAGATGTTTGTGGTCCTATGAAGATTAAATCCATAGGTGGTGCTTCCTATTTTGTAACCTTCATAGACGAAGCATCTAGGAAGGTTTGGGCCTATGCTATAAAGTCCAAGGATGAGGTTGCAGCAAGGTTTGAGGTCTTTCACAAGCTGGTTGAAAGAGAGACAGGAAGAAAACTAATGAGGGTGCGGTGAGATAACGGGGGAGAGTACATAGGCTCATTTGATTATTATTGCAAAGAGTAGGGTATTCGACATGAACAGACTGTGCCTAAGACTCCACAACAAAATGGTGTGGCAGAGAGGATGAACATAACAATGTTAAAACGGATGAGGAGTATGCTCTCCCATGCCAGGTTGGCTAAGAATTTCTGGGCTGAAGCCATGAGCACTGCAGTGTATGTGATCAACCGTTCTCCCTCCAAGCCATTGAATAATAAGTGTGCAGAAAGCGTCTGGTCAGGTAAAGATGTTAATTATGACTATTTACGTGTTTTTGGTTACAGAGCTTTTGTGCATGTTCCAAAAGATGAGAGGTCTAAGCTAAATGCAAAAACCAGACAATGCATATTTTTGGGGTATGGTGATGAAAAGTGGGGATACAGGTGTTATGACCCAGTTGATAAGAAGGTTTTGAGAAGCCGAGATTTGGTATTTCTTGAAGATCAGACTATTGAGAATTTTGAAGATGGTGAAAAGCTTGATGCATACATACGTGACCTTTCTGGTCTTGAGTTGTCTCATGATGTTGAGGAGACAAGGCCACATGTAGCTTCAGACTCAGATAGTGATGATGATGTTCCTCAGTGTCAAGCTGTAGGACATGGAAATGATACTAATACTGAAACTGATCTTGGTGATAATGTTGAGGTTGATTTTGATGTTCAACAAGAAGATGGAAATCAACAGAATCAACAAACAGAGGTACTTAGGAGGTCTACTAGGGAGAAAAGATCAAGTTCTAAGTACCCTGCTACAGAGTATGTCCTTCTAACTGATTGTGGGGAGCCTATATGTTACAAGGAGGCTCTTGAGGATGCTCATAAAGAAGAATGGATAGCTTCCATGGATGAAGAGATGAAGTCATTGCTGAAAAATGGCACATATGAACTGGTTCAAAGACCAAAGAACAGAAAAATATTACAAAATAAATGGGTGTACAAGATCAAGCAAGAAGGTGATGATAGAAAGACAAGATACAAGGCTAGGCTGGTTGTCAAAGGTTTTGGCCAGAGGCATGGAATCGATTATGATGAGATTTTCTCACCAGTAGTGAAGATGACTTCTATCCGGGTGGTGTTAAGTCTAGCTGCTTGTATGGATCTTGAGGTTGAACAACTTGATGTCAAAACTGCATTTCTCCATGGTGATTTGGATGAAGATGTTTATATGGAGCAACCTGAAAGTTATAATAAGAAAGGTGAGGAAAGTAAGGTGTGCATACTTGTCAAAAGTCTGTACGGTTTGAAGCAAGCACCAAGGCAGTGGTATCTTAAGTTTGAGTTGTTCATGACAATCCATGGGTACATGAAGACGTCTACAGATCACTGTGTCTTTGTACAAAAGTTTGCTTCTAATGATTTTATTATACTTCTCCTATATGTTGATGACATGCTAATTATTGGGAGAGACAAGCTCAAGATTGCCATGTTGAAAAAGGATTTGGCTAAGTCTTTTGAGATGAAAGACTTGGGTCAAGAAAGACAAATTCTTGGAATGCAGGTCATTCGTGATCGGGTGAAGAAAAGGCTATGGTTATCTCAAGAGAGATATATTGAGAAGATTCTAAAACGATTCTGTATGGACAGGGCAAACCAGTTGCTTGTCCATTGGTTACACACTTGAAAATAAACAAGACAATGTCTCCCAAGGATGAAGAGGAAAGACAAGAAATGTGCAGTGTTCCATATGCTTCAGCAATAGACAGTCTGATGTATGCAATGGTCTGTACAAGACCGGATATAGCTCATGCGGTTGGAGTACTTAGCGTTTTCTTTCAAATCCTGGTAAAACACAATGGGAAGCGGTTAAGTGGCTAATGAGATATCTTCGAGGGACCTCCAAATACGCTTTGTGTTATGGTACTGGAAAGCCACATGTTGAAGGGTTTTCTGATTCAGATATGAGTGGTGATATTGACACAATGAGATCAACTTCAGGGTATTTGTTTACTTTTGGAGGAGTAGTTGTATCATGGCAGTCTCGTCTACAGAAATGTGTTGCTTTGTCTACTACAGAAGCTGAATATGTTATCATTACTGAATGTTGTAAAGAAATGAGATGGATGAAAAAATTGTTGAAATAAATAGGCATTGCACAAGACAGGCTTGTGGTGTTTAGTGACTCACAAAGTGCTATACATGTGAGCAAGAATCCAAGTTTCCATTCACGTTCAAAACACATCCAAAGAAGGTACCATTGGATCCGTGAATTACTCGAGAAGAAGGAGTTATACTTGGAGAAAGTGCATACAGATGAGAACGGGTCAGATATGATGACAAAGGGCTTGCCAAGAGGCAAGCATGAGATATGTTGTGCCAAAGCCGGAATGGTTCTGGCAGAAGCGTCACGATGATGAATGTTTATAGCAACATTCTCCCATGGCTCGGAAGGGGGAGAATTGTTGGTGTTCCTTGCCATTGCGGGCGGATTTTAAATTCCGGGTAAACGGGTCAGGGTTTTCTTTTATGAAAACGGGTTAGAGTATAAATACTTTTTTTTGGGTATTTTTCTCATAACAGAGCAAGTTTGAGAGAGAGTGAATTACCGATCTATGGTTTTCTGGTTTTCTTCTTCTTGTTGTTCTTTGGCTGATCAAGAGAGAGAGATTGGGGGAGCTTTTGATTGTGGAGTAGTTCAATCATTCCTAGTGTAATCACTTCTTTCATTTGAGAGCAGGGCATGTAAGTTTCTACTATTGACATTTGTTTGATTTAGTGAAACTTATCCCTCCCGTGGACGTAGGTCGATTTTGACCGAACCACGTATATTGTGTTGTCGTTTATTGCTTTGTGCTATTTCAGTTCTTGGTAAATCTGTTGTTCGTCATAGACGATTTGGAAACTGATTTGTTAAAGGTTTGATTTTTAAGAAGATCCATAGTTTTGCTGTTGCAAAACCCAATATATTGTTTATCTTCTATTATCTCTAGTTCAATATTCTACAAATTACTCATATCCATTTAAATAGAAAATGATGGTAGTGGATATTGTCATTTATCTATTTCACATTTTTTTGGTCATATAATTGATAGTTCTCCTATTGATAATGCAAGAAGGAAACATCCATTTCCAACATCTCAATGATAAAAAGAAAATCTCTTTTGAGGGGAGGATAAATTTGTGTCTTCCCTCTTGCAACAATTTCCTATAAAACAATATTGTCATTATAATAAAAAGAAACATAAATCATTTTTTCCCCGAAAATGGTGACTGCAAAACAATGGGTCTCTTTAGTTGAAAATAAGTCGCATACAAATAAAATTTAGTTAAATTAGGAAAAGAACATAAAACTGAAAATGAAAACCAAAAGTACAACATTGTTTAATTATCTGAAGTCAAATGAAGCCAAATTTCTAATAAATAGACATCAGAATTAAAAATAGAAAGCAAATCATGGTCTAGAACCCAAGATGACTATTACGGTGCTGCTTGTTGTGGACGGGCGGTTTGGTGGGACGGTTGAATGTCATCAAAATACATAGCAGGCGCTTTACACATTGGGCAGAAATTCTTTTGCATCAGCCATCTCTTTATGCAATCAAAATGGTAAATATGATTACAATGCAGTTTGCATATATCCTCTCCATGGATATAATCTTCCTGCATAATGCAACAACTATTACTACTTCAATTCAAAGCTGATCAAAATTTATATATAAAATGTATAAGATCATCACCAGGCAAATGCAGCAGGCTTCTCCATCATTCTCACTCTTGAATCTCTTCACACTCATCATAATCTGTCCCTCGCTCAATCCAGCTTCATGATCCACTTCCAGTTCTCCAGTTGAATTCACTGATATTGTCTATCATGCATATATGCATGTAACAAATTTAATTAAAATAAATAACAGAAAAGAATTGAAACTTCATCTAAATATTATTATTATTACCTCATTAGGCATTATGTTTACGAGTGGACGATGACTCGTGACGATAACAGCAGCTCGGTCACTTGATTGAAGGATGGAGGTTACAAGCTTTTGATCATACATAAAAGAACAAGTTATGTTATGCTGTATATTTATATTTATAAAAAAAATATAAATAAAAAAACTCACCTCAGATTGTGTGTTGATTAAATTGATAATTCCTCGAGTCTAACGAAGATTAAAGAATTAATAAAATGGAAAATTCTATACTGAATGATGATATTAGTAAAAGATTAATTAAATAAAAAAGAATACCAGGTTCCTTCTTCTTCTACCAGTTGTAATTGATCTATGTTGATAGATGGGAATATTTGAAGTATTAGTGCGGATGTCACACCTTGATGAAGACGGTCTAGTAGCAGCAGCAGGAGCACTACTCTGGATGGGCCTGACATTGTTCATGTATTGTAGATTATAATTCATCTGTGTCTGCTGCCAAGCCAAGTGAGAATGCATTTCTTGATGAAGTCTGAATTGCATAGGAGTGAGATGGTGGACGGGCATGGCACCACCCATGACCAAGTAATCCCTCTGCTGCTGCGGCGGCTGAAGAGGATGAGGTCGCAGATTTCCATTAATATCGGGTGAATATGTTCTACTGGTCATGGAGATATCGTCTTGGTCATGATGATGTCCTGCAGATAAACCTACTGCAGGTTGCCCGTTAATCAAGCTCAAAGGCACCTGATGATGATCAAATGATTCTAACGATGTTATGTAATTCAACTCCAAATTCTCAAGGAACCCATTACCAATACCATTGTTAGAAGAGATCCTTCCGTTCATATCCATCTGCAAATTTCATCCAACCAAACAAATTAAATTAATTATTCTAAATTCTTTTATAAATATATTAAAATATAATTTCTCTTTCATTTATTCATGAAAATAGTAAAAAAATAAATTAATTAGAGTTACAACCTTCTATAACAAAATTTATCAAAAATTGATTATCAAATTTGTTTCCAAAGAAAATTCAAATGGAATATTTATAAACTTTTTAAAATTAATACACTTTTAAATGTAATGTGAAAATCATATGAACGGTAAAAAGAAAAATCAAACCATTAAAATATAATCAAAATATATGAAGGATGAGTTAATTAAAAGTTTATCTAAAAGAAAATATATATCTAAAAAAAATTAAAAGTATTCAATAATGAATTTGGTTGATTTTTATGATAATATTTTTAAAAGTTTAAGGTCTTGATTTTATATATCTTGAACCCTAATGTTGCCTTAAGTGTTTTAATTTTTTTTTTCAACATTTCACAAATCATAAAATATTTGACCTTTCTATACAAGCTTAAGGTTTCTATCATTTTTTACAATTTAAAACAATTAACCAAATCTTCCACATATATATATATATATATAAAGATGATAGTAGATATACTTGTCTAGCCGGAGAAATGGAAGCCTGGAGACTTGATGAATAACTTTTGCAAGACAATTGAGACAAGCAGAAGAGAAGCAAGAGATAGGATTTCAAATGTGAAATGAAAGAGAAATATATAGTGAATCTGTGCTCAAAATCTGGCTTTATTAATCTTTCTCAAATTAAATTAAATACTTGACAGCAATGCGTTAAGATTTTTATCCATAAAAAGAAAAATGTGAAGATTTTTATCCATAAAAAGAAAAAGTATATTTTTTTAATTATAATTTTTGATTATTTTTATGGGAACTTTTCTTTTATTCATTATCATAAGTTATTAATAATAATAAAAATTTCATTAGATTCTTATAATCATGTTTGTAATTTGTGTAGATTGATGTACTTATGGACATTTATTTATTCAATTAATATTAATATTATAATATTTAAAAAAGTTATACTTATGGTAAAGAATGAATAAATAAATAAATTATAATAATTTAAATAAATTTGTATTTTTTTAATAATAATTAATTAATTTGAATCACTACGTCAATTTTTAATTGTTTATATTTTGTGTTCGGTAATTCATTTATTTGTCAATTAATTATATATAAACTTAAATTGTTGTAATATGATTTGGAAATCAATTATTACTATATTTATTGTACATCAACCTTGAACAATATATAAATTTCAACAAATTTTATGGTAGTTCATAAACGATAAAAACAAACCATTTTTAACTAGGCTAACTACTTGAATATTGTCGTTTCGTGTCACATTTATCCTATTAATTACTTCATAAACAATTCATATTAATACTTGTATTTAAATTGTAACTAATACTTTCTAAAACTAAATGTGACTCGATCAACCTCTAATATTTTCTTTAACAATAAACAAATAATATTTTTTATGAAAATATAATTGTGGCTCATTGACAATTCACATTTTCTCTAACAATTAATATTTTATTTTATGAGAAATTAAACATGAATCAATTGACAATTCACATATTTTTTAACTTTAAAAATATTTCTAATATAGTATCACAAAACTCTTAAGAAACTTTTCAATTCTATTATTAATAAATTATTTTTAATACACTAACATAATTTGAAGTGAAATATTTTTTAAGAGACGGTTGATTATTTACTTGAATTTGACAATAGCTATGAAGAGGGTGGTGTTAATTTATTTAACAAAGAATATATATTTGTAATTTATATTCTATATATAATATAATTATTTGTCGTTTTAGTTTAATTTTATAAAATTATAATTTGTTGTTTTACTTATAAAATAATTATTTTTTTTTCAAACGAATGTATCCCAAATCATAGTATCAAAACAAATAGAATACACTCTAGATTAAATTTGATTTTTTCGAGAAAACGACAAAACATTTATTAAAGAAAAGAAACAAATGATGTTACTTATTATTTTTTTAAAAAACATAATTATTGTTTTTTATGTGTTAAAATTTGTCGTTTAAGCATACAACAAAATTCATAGGCATCAAATAAAAAAAAAATCAACTTAAAAGTGTATATATATATATAGATATAAATAAAAAACCAATTGAAATCTAAAAAACTAAATAACCAATCAAATATTAAGTCAAACTCTTCTATCCTTAAGAATTTCAATCATCTCTTGGTTACCCAATTTAGATCTTCTTTCGGCTCATTTGTTGTTCAACTTATGTTTTATGCTCTGATTCTTGTTCCCATTGATGATTTCTTTATTTGGCCTTTTTAAATTCCTATATTTTTTTAATTCTTTTTCCTTATCATAACCAACCTGCCAATAATGCTTTAACAATTCTAGAAACTCCATACTCATGTTATACCGTAAATTTTCACACAACGATAAACCCAAGATATTCTAAAAAGTTG
The DNA here is from genome assembly GCF_907164915.1 of Impatiens glandulifera. Classification (NCBI taxonomy): domain Eukaryota; kingdom Viridiplantae; phylum Streptophyta; class Magnoliopsida; order Ericales; family Balsaminaceae; genus Impatiens; species Impatiens glandulifera. The sequence goes on along the minus strand of NC_061870.1, from coordinate 20,516,183 downwards.
GTACTACTTTCTAGCTCTATCAACTTTAGTTCAAGTTGTGCTTATAATCAATCCTTATAACTAGAGAATAAACTATTATTAGTTACATTTCTCAAAGAATTCATAACTAAACTCTTATTCAATTTTCTTGCAATAGATGATCAAATAGCTAATCCACCTTATCCCCTTAACCGTAAGAGTGAAAAAATTAAGGTTTGTGAGGCATATTCTTCATCAATTCGAGAAAGAGAGAATAGAAATCTTACCACGGGTGATGAAAGAGGGAGTGAAATCGCCTTCAAAATCTATCAGCTCCAGCTCGAAATTGTCAACGATTTTTTAGAAAAACCTGTCACTCAACATCTGTAAATCACTCATCTAGTGTGGACATGAGTGGCAGAATGGTGTCTCACCCGTCCAAAACCCTATCGAAAAATAAGAGAATACCAAAGACCCGTGAGCACCTCTATTATGCTCGCTTACTATAGTGAGCGCGTGAATGAATGACACCTCCAACTTATCTAGTTAAACGTTAATATATATATATATATATATATGGGGTTAAATACGGTCTGGAAAAATATATGATAATGATAGAATGGGCAACCAAAAGCAAGAACATATAGTAGTAAGGAAGAAGATAGGAAAAAGAATGAAGTGGGTAAGGGTACAATCTGGCTCTACTAACGTTGATCCTATTGGTCATGTTCAAGGCACCGGTCCTAGGGATTCTGTTTTCTCAAGAATAGGTCCTATTCAAAATGTCGGTCCCGGTCAGGGTATCGGTCTTGATAAAGCTGGACATAGTCACACCGGTCCTAAAGCTTCTCATAATGCTATCGTACCTAGCCATATTGACCATATTAAGTCTGGTCCTGGACTTGTTGTCCTGATACTACTCAAGCTATAAGACTTGCTACTACCGGTCCTGATGAAAAAGGTGCAACCATTGCTGGTCCCGACTATATTGGTCCTCATACTAGCATAACTCCTATTATTGTGGATGATACTATTGCTGGTTCTAACTCCACTGGTCCCAATACTAATCAAAGAACTGGTCTTGATGCAACTATAGGTCCTGGTTCTAAAGTTTCTGGAATTCAAAAATATATAGGACGGGAAATACTTGGCCCATATGAAACAAGAAAAATTGGGTCTGGTGACACTCCAATAGGTCGTGAGTCCATTCTTCATAATTCTAGGAATGCAAGTAGGAACCGAAAAAACAATTTCATTAGAATTAGAAATGACCCGATCCATGGGCTCAGAGCCACCTTTCGAGATAATGAACAGGAGAATCCTAGACAAAAAATATTGAAAAACTAACAATCAATAAGGAAGTTCTTGAGAATGAACTAGGAAATCTTGGGTTTTGTGAAATCAAAAGATCAAGTGCAGAAGAAGACAATTTGGTCTTGCATGAGGTAGTGAGACTTGGTTCTGAAGTAGGGAAAATTAAAATCGATAACAGACATGAATCCAGTAATGAAGAGGTTCAAAGTCAGAAAAGACCTACTACATAAGAACAAGCTGAAAATCGAAGACAAAGCAGAAAGATCCTGGATCTAGAAGTCACCGACTCTATAACGGGAGAAGATGAGATCTATGTGAGGCAACCCCACTCAATGTGAATAGTATTCCATGTAATCAAGCTGTAGCCATTGATGATAGAGAGGCAAGTGATGCTTACAATTTCTCTGATGAAGAGGTCTAGGACAGTCTGGAAAGTGAAGAACCCAACACTTACATCCATTTATGAATATAGTGACATGGAACATAAGGGGACTCAATGACCCTCAGATATGCAAAGAAATCAGGAGGATCATTGAGAACCAAAAGATCACTATTATGGGTATTCTTGAGATAAAAGTCAAAAGCTGGAATGTCGAGAAGGTTAGCAAGCTGTGTATTGATAGCAGCTGGGAAATCATTCACAACTCAAATGAAAAAAACGGGCAGAATCTGGGTTATCTGGGATAACAAAGTTGCTGAGGTCAGGGCTCTCTTTTTGAATAATCAAGCAATCATGGTGAAGGTCAAAGACAGAATCACAGGAATCGTGTTTAATCTTGCTATTGTCTATGCTAGCAACTCAAGCACGGAAAGAATACTCCTCTAGAATTGTCTTAGAAACTGGATCGATAGTGATAAATCTTGGGCTGTCCTCGGTGATTACAACGTAACCAGAAACGAATCTGATCGTAGCCCAGAATCTGAGATAACTCGGGATATGATTGACTTTAATGATTGCATTAGAGATATGGTTTGTATCGAGCCTATCAATTCTGAGAATTTCATCACTTGGTCTTCTACGAGAGGGATTGAGCAAATTAGAAGAAGTAAAATTGACATATGTCTGGTAAATGAGAACTAAATTAACCAATTTCCGAGAAGTCAATTTCACATTCTGAATCCGGGAATATCTGATCACTACCCGATTAAATTATTCTGGGAATAGGAAGAAAGGTTCAAAAGGCCCTTTAAAATTTTCAATTTCTAGATGGAAAACACAAATTCAAGGGTATTCTCAAAAGCGTATAGTCTATAGATATCAGGGGATCTAACATGCACAGGGTTTCTGAGAAGCTTAAAATCTTGAAGAATCATGTCCAAATCTTTGACAAGAAGAAGTTCAACAATACCTCCAATAGAGTTTTCTTCTACAGAAAATGCAAGGCTAGAAACATGAGAAACAATGTATATAGGCTAAAGAATGATGATGGTGAATATGTTCAGGGTCAAAAGGGTGTACAAGATTTTGTTATCGATTTCTATAAGCAACTTATGGGTACAAGAAAGCAGCATCAAAGTCACCTGAATACCTTGTATCAGATTATTGATAGGAAAATTTCTGCAAAAGATAGTCGCAAGTTAATAAGGGTGGTTACGATGGTTGAGGTTAAAGAAGCTCTGTTTAGTATTGATGGGAATAAAACGGGTCCTGATGGGTTTAATGCATAGTTCTTCAAAGATAATTGGTCGGTTGTGGGTAAAGACGTTACTGATGGGGTTCTAGAGTTTTTCAAGAATAGGAAGATGTTAAAGCAATGGAATACAACGGTTTTAACCTTGATCCCCAAAACTGCGGTACCCGAGAAAGTATAAGATTTCAGACCAATTTCCTGCTGCAATGTGATAAAATAATTTCAAAAATCATTTTTAAACGATTTAAAAATGTCATAGGAAAAATTTTAAATCTTAACCAATCTACATTCATCCCCGGTAGGACAATCTCTTATAATATTCTTCTCATGTAGAGGCTTTTAAAATGCTACGGGAAAAATAAAATATCCCCGAGAGTGACTTTCAAAATAGATATCAAGAAAGCTTTTGACTCTGTTAGATGGGAAGTCATTCGGGTCTTTCTGGTTGTATATGTTTATCCTATGATTTTTATTGAATGGATTATGTAGTGCATTTCATCATCCTACTTTATCGTTAGCATCAATGGAGTCCACGGAGGCTATTTCAAGGGTGAAAACGGGGTAAGGCAAGTGGACCCCCCTCTCTTCTTACATTTTCGTAGTTATCATGGCGATCTTTGAGAGCATCTTCATGATGTTCCAAAAGAATCGTCCATACATCTTTCACCCATTCTGTGAGGTAGATGAGGTAACTCATTTATGCTTTGCTTACGATTTGTTCATTCTAGCGCACACAAACATTGATTCCATTAAAACTATTAGGGCTGCACTAACGTTCTTTTCTGAGGTTACAGATTTAACTATTAATGAAAGTAAAAGTGTGGCATTTTATGGAGGCGTGAAGGACGAAACAAAGCAGGACATCTTCAACATCATGGGCATCAAGGAAGGTAGTTTTCTCGTAAGGTACTTAGGAATTCCATTAACCGCGAAGCAGATCGAGATCTTACACTGCAAGCCACTAATTGAAAAGGTAAAAAATACGATATATGGCTGGGTAGCGAAAAAACTTTCTTATGCAGGTAAGATCGAACTTATCAAAACCGTGGTCATGGGCATAGTTGGCTACTGGGCGCAGTAGATGGTCATTCCGAATAAGGTAATGAAGGAGCTCGACACGCTGATGAAGAACTTTATCTGGGGCAGTAGCGGAAGAGGAGGAAAGAAAGTCAAATAGACCGCTCTCTACAAACTGAAGGACGAGAGAGGCATCGACTTGAAGAACTATATTGAGTGGAACAAGGCTCTCACCTTCAAGCATCTGTGGGCTTTGAAGCGCAATCAGGAGTCACTATGGATCAAATGGGTGCATACGAAATTTATGAAACACGAAACCAACATCTGGACCTGCAAAATTCATAAAGGTATGAGTTGGTCTCTGAAAAAGATTCTTAAACTAAGAAGTGATATTGCAGATCTTTATGACATTCGGCTAGGGGATGGGAAAGGCACTTTATTCTGGAACGACCCCTCGTTCGAAAACTAGTCTATCATCCACAAGGAGGAGTTTCAAAGTACCCGTATCAGAAGGGACTGCGCAGAAGCAAAAATTATAAACATTAAAGACGTGAATTGGGACTCACTACTGAGAAGAAATCTAGAAGGACAGAGGATACTTGATCATATAAGTAACATACAACTTCACGACAGACCAAATATTCATAAATGGAAAGCTGAGGACAATGGGAAACTGGTATCGAAGAAAATATGGGAGGTAACCCAGGAAAAAGCGCAGAAAGTAGAATGGGCTCCTTTTGTATGATCAACAAAGATTATCCCTAGAAACCAGTTCATCCTATGGCTTACCTTCTGGGAAAGACTCAGCACTCGTGATCGTATCATCAAGTATATGAGCATCCTGGACGCGATCTATCTTCTATGTAGAGGAAATGAAGAAACCATAGATCACCTATTCGGGAGCTACTGTATTGCTTCAGAGCTTTGGGACAGATTCTATAAAAGCCTAGAGCTGATCAGTTTCCCGAGCGAACGAAATGAAATCAAAGAAACAACACTACTCAAAGCCAAGGGAAATAGATTTACAATAAGCGTGTTCAAGTGCGGCTTTAGAGCAGTGGTGCATAACATTTGGCAAGAACGAAATGCAAGGGTATATGGAAGAATCCGCAGTAGCGTTGAAGAGTTATAGAAAGATATTGTATCGAATTGTTGCGCCCTCGCAGGAACGTGGAGAAGAATTTCAAGCACGGAGCAGAATTGGAATATCTGTAGGAACTAGAATTGAAAACATTGTAATCAGATAATTCATTTACGTTTTTTAGCTTTTTAGCTTTTATTCAAAATGTTACGACTTCAAAATCATTCTAGGCATGTCTAGAATGATCTATTAAACTCGTAGTTTTTTTCCCATTTTTGGGAATTTTTAATGAAATGATGTTAAGTCGTTTTTTTCCAAAAAAATGGTACAAATTTAATTAAAATAAATAACAGAAAAAAATTAAAACTTCATCTTAGTATTATTATTATTACCTCATTAGGCATCATGTTTACGAGTTGATGAAGAAGGCATTAATAGCAGCTTGGTCACTTGATCGGATTGTGTTGAATAAATTGATAATTCCTTGAGTCTAATGAAGACTAAATAATGAAAATAAAACAAAAATTTCTATAATGAATGATGATATTAGTAAAAGATTGCGACAAGTTCTCAATGTCAAGAATTGAAAGTTTTTTGTTTTGTAAAAATAAAATTACTTTTCTTAGGATCAAATATCTTTCCAAACATAGCTCCTCTTCAAGAATGAAGATAGCTACAAATTTGGAAAATTAAGGAAGACTAGAATCTTAGCATGACATATTTGACAACATTTGGACATAAAAGCTTTATTAAAATGTATCAAACTCTAAACTGCTTGCCTTTCATTCTTTCACATATCTAACAAACTAGGTGAAAGAAGATTCTGAAGAGCCAAATAGGAAGTTTCTGAAAAACACACACATAAGAAGTCTTACATCAGTTTTTTCAATCTTTTCATTCACACTTGGAAATACAAAATAATAAAATCATATACATAGGCATATAATCAATGCATTATTTGTAAGGATCATATAGATTTCGATAATACAAACTCAAATTTGTATCATCTTTTTAGAATTTTGTCTTTAAATTCTTAAGCTAAGAGATTACCATTAATATTCAAACATTGTCTCTTCTATCAAAATTAAAGTTATTGACATATTTCTAGCACATGAAAATACTTAGAGTTTCTTTTTATCACGTTTTTTTTTATATTTGTATTCTTACGTGTAACCGGAATTATCGTGAATGTTAATAATATTAGGGTTATATATTTCCGTGTGTTGTAAGTATGAATGTCGAATTAGAAGTGATTAAAATAAAACAAAGTTAAGAAAAGAAAAGAAAATTGTAAACATTTCATTTGATTTCTTTTTAAATATGTTAGTTTCGACGTTCCTAAGATGAGTGGATATAAATCTTTTAAAAAAAATAGTTTTTTTTATTGAGAGATTTGAAAACAAATAATCTTCATAATAGTTTGTCTGATTGTATTATTTGATTGAATCTAAATTTGAAATTCTCTTAATACTATATTGTGTTGGTGTTCCTTGCCAATGCAGGCGGATTTTAAATTTTGGGTAAACGGGTCAGGGTTTTCTTTTATGAAAACGGGTTAGAGTATAAATATTTTTTTTGGGTATTTTTCTCATAACAAAGCAAGGTTGAGAGAGAGTGAATTACAGATCTAGGGTTTTCTGGTTTTCTTCTTCTTCTTGTTCTTTGACTGATCCAGAGAGAGAGATTGGGGAAGCTTTTAATTGTGGAGTTGTCCAATCATTCCTAGTGTAATCACTTCTTTCATTTGAGAACAGGGTATGTAAGTTTCTATTATTGACATTTGTTTGATTTAGTGAAACTTATCCCTCCCGTGGACGTAGGTCGATTTTGACCGAACCACGTATATTGTGTTGTCGTTTATTGCTTTGTCCTATTTCAGTTCTTGGTAAATCTGTTGTTCTTCATAGACGATTTGGAAACTGATTTGTTAAAGGTTTGATTTCTAAGAAGATTCATAGTTTTGTTGTTGCAAAACCCAACAGTGGTATCAGAGCAGTATTGATTGGTTATCTGTTTTAACATTGGAGCAGAGTGCTCTGCTGGTTATTTGGCGAAATTCATAGAAGAGATCAACTGGTTTCTTTTGCTGGGTTTTTTTGTCAGTTGTTAAGGCAGTAGTAATGGGGAAATCTAGACCTGATATGGTGAGTCTGAATGGTACAAACTACAGGAAATGGAAACTGATGATTAATGATTTGTTAGTTTCAGATGATTTGAATGAAGCAATTGAAAATGAAGGTGTTAGACCTGAGACTACAAAAGAGGCTGATTGGAAAAAGATAGATAGAAAGGCCTGCAGCTTTATTCGTTCCTGGGTTGGTGTAAATGTTGTGCACCATGTTGAGAATGAGACTACGGCGTATGGTGTGTGGAGCAAACTTGAAGCTCTCTATGCTGGGAGGTCAGCAGGGAATAAAGCAACACTGGTACGAAGGCTGGTGAATCTGAAGTACATTGATAATAAATCAATTGCTGAGCACTTGAATGAATTTCAAAATATTTTGAATCAGTTGAGTAGTATGAAGATAAACTTTGATGATGAAGTGCAATCACTTTTAGTCCTTGGATCTTTACCTGCAAATTGGGAGACACTTATTATCACTCTCAGCAACTCAGCACCAAATGGTAAAGTCAACATGGTATTTGTCACCAGTTCCTTACTTGATGAGGAGAATCGAAAGGGGGATAAACCCTCTAAGTCTGATATGTTGGTGGCTAATAGAGGAAGATCAAAAGATAATAGGAGTGGTTCGAACAGGGGAAAGTCTAGAAGCAAGTCTAGAGCTCCAAAGAAGGATGGTGCTTGCCATTACTATGGCAAAATGGGTCACTGGAAAAACGAGTGCTGGAAATTTAAAAATGATAAAGCGAAGGGTACAGTGAAGCTCAGAGAAAAGAAAGAACAGAGTGCAGATACATCTGCTTATGCTTCAGATGGTGAACTGACATATGCTTCTAACTGTCAAGACTCCTGTCTTAGCACATCTTCAAATGAAACAACATGGATTGTTGACACAGGTGCCTCATTCCATATTACTCCACACAAAGGTTACTTCCAGTCCTACAAAGTTAGTGATTATGGTGAGGTTCGCATGGGTAACAGTGGTGTGTCCAAGATAGTTGGTTTTGGTGATGTTAGAATCGAGACAAACATGGGCTGCTTCATGACATTGAGAGATGTAAGACATGTTCCTGATTTCAGCAGGTAAGCTCGATGATGGAGGCTACCATAATGTTTTCAGTGGTGGAGCATGGAAGCTAAGCAAGGGTTCATTGGTTGTTGCACGAGGTAAGAAATGTTGTTCCTTATACAAGACAAATTTGAAAATTGTCTATGATGCAGCATATTCTGTTGTGATAGAGTCATCCTCTGAGTTGTGGCACAAGAGACTAGGTCACATTAGTGAAAATGGGCTGAATATTTTGATCAAGAGGAATGAGCTGCTGAATCTCAAGGATGCTCATCTTGAAAATTGTGAGCATTGCTTGAAGGGTAAGCAGAACAGAGTCTCCTTCAGTAAGTCAAAAGTGGAACTGAAAAAGAATGTCCTTGAACTGGTCAATACAGATGTTTGTGGTCCTATGAAGATTAAATCCATAGGTGGTGCTTCCTATTTTGTAACCTTCATAGACGAAGCATCTAGGAAGGTTTGGGCCTATGCTATAAAGTCCAAGGATGAGGTTGCAGCAAGGTTTGAGGTCTTTCACAAGCTGGTTGAAAGAGAGACAGGAAGAAAACTAATGAGGGTGCGGTGAGATAACGGGGGAGAGTACATAGGCTCATTTGATTATTATTGCAAAGAGTAGGGTATTCGACATGAACAGACTGTGCCTAAGACTCCACAACAAAATGGTGTGGCAGAGAGGATGAACATAACAATGTTAAAACGGATGAGGAGTATGCTCTCCCATGCCAGGTTGGCTAAGAATTTCTGGGCTGAAGCCATGAGCACTGCAGTGTATGTGATCAACCGTTCTCCCTCCAAGCCATTGAATAATAAGTGTGCAGAAAGCGTCTGGTCAGGTAAAGATGTTAATTATGACTATTTACGTGTTTTTGGTTACAGAGCTTTTGTGCATGTTCCAAAAGATGAGAGGTCTAAGCTAAATGCAAAAACCAGACAATGCATATTTTTGGGGTATGGTGATGAAAAGTGGGGATACAGGTGTTATGACCCAGTTGATAAGAAGGTTTTGAGAAGCCGAGATTTGGTATTTCTTGAAGATCAGACTATTGAGAATTTTGAAGATGGTGAAAAGCTTGATGCATACATACGTGACCTTTCTGGTCTTGAGTTGTCTCATGATGTTGAGGAGACAAGGCCACATGTAGCTTCAGACTCAGATAGTGATGATGATGTTCCTCAGGGTCAAGCTGTAGGCCATGGAAATGATACTAATACTGAAACTGATCTTGGTGATAATGTTGAGGTTGATTTTGATGTTCAACAAGAAGATGGAAATCAACAAACAGAGGTACTTAGGAGGTCTACTAGGGAGAAAAGATCAAGTTCTAAGTACCCTGCTATAGAGTATGTCCTTCTAACTGATTGTGGGGAGCCTATATGTTACAAGGAGGCTCTTGAGGATGCTCATAAAGAAGAATGGATAGCTGCCATGGACGAAGAGATGAAGTTATTGCTGAAAAATGGCACATATGAACTGGTTCATAGACCAAAGAACAGAAAAATATTACAAAATAAATGGGTGTACAAGATCAAGCAAGAAGGTGATGATAGAAAGACAAGATACAAGGCTAGGCTGGTTGTCAAAGGTTTTGGCCAGAGGCATGGAATTGATTATGATGAGATTTTCTCACTAGTAGTGAAGATGACTTCTATCCGGGTGGTGTTAAGTCTAGCTGCTTGTATGGATCTTGAGGTTGAACAACTTGATGTCAAAACTGCATTTCTCCATGGTGATTTGGATGAAGATGTTTATATGGAGCAACCTGAAAGTTATAATAAGAAAGGTGAGGAAAGTAAGGTGTGCATACTTGTCAAAAGTCTGTACGGTTTGAAGCAAGCACCAAGGCAGTGGTATCTTAAGTTTGAGTTGTTCATGACAATCCATGGGTACATGAAGACGTCTACAGATCACTGTGTCTTTGTACAAAAGTTTGCTTCTAATGATTTTATTATACTTCTCCTATATGTTGATGACATGCTAATTATTGGGAGAGACAAGCTCAAGATTGCCATGTTGAAAAAGGATTTGGCTAAGTCTTTTGAGATGAAAGACTTGGGTCAAGAAAGACAAATTCTTGGAATGCAGGTCATTCGTGATCGGGTGAAGAAAAGGCTATGGTTATCTCAAGAGAGATATATTGAGAAGATTCTAAAACGATTCTGTATGGACAGGGCAAACCAGTTGCTTGTCCATTGGTTACACACTTGAAAATAAACAAGACAATGTCTCCCAAGGATGAAGAGGAAAGACAAGAAATGTGCAGTGTTCCATATGCTTCAGCAATAGACAGTCTGATGTATGCAATGGTCTGTACAAGACCGGATATAGCTCATGCGGTTGGAGTACTTAGCGTTTTCTTTCAAATCCTGGTAAAACACAATGGGAAGCGGTTAAGTGGCTAATGAGATATCTTCGAGGGACCTCCAAATACGCTTTGTGTTATGGTACTGGAAAGCCACATGTTGAAGGGTTTTCTGATTCAGATATGAGTGGTGATATTGACACAATGAGATCAACTTCAGGGTATTTGTTTACTTTTGGAGGAGTAGTTGTATCATGGCAGTCTCGTCTACAGAAATGTGTTGCTTTGTCTACTACAGAAGCTGAATATGTTATCATTACTGAATGTTGTAAAGAAATGAGATGGATGAAAAAATTGTTGAAATAAATAGGCATTGCACAAGACAGGCTTGTGGTGTTTAGTGACTCACAAAGTGCTATACATGTGAGCAAGAATCCAAGTTTCCATTCACGTTCAAAACACATCCAAAGAAGGTACCATTGGATCCGTGAATTACTCGAGAAGAAGGAGTTATACTTGGAGAAAGTGCATACAGATGAGAACGGGTCAGATATGATGACAAAGGGCTTGCCAAGAGGCAAGCATGAGATATGTTGTGCCAAAGCCGGAATGGTTCTGGCAGAAGCGTCACGATGATGAATGTTTATAGCAACATTCTCCCATGGCTCGGAAGGGGGAGAATTGTTGGTGTTCCTTGCCATTGCGGGCGGATTTTAAATTCCGGGTAAACGGGTCAGGGTTTTCTTTTATGAAAACGGGTTAGAGTATAAATACTTTTTTTTGGGTATTTTTCTCATAACAGAGCAAGTTTGAGAGAGAGTGAATTACCGATCTATGGTTTTCTGGTTTTCTTCTTCTTGTTGTTCTTTGGCTGATCAAGAGAGAGAGATTGGGGGAGCTTTTGATTGTGGAGTAGTTCAATCATTCCTAGTGTAATCACTTCTTTCATTTGAGAGCAGGGCATGTAAGTTTCTACTATTGACATTTGTTTGATTTAGTGAAACTTATCCCTCCCGTGGACGTAGGTCGATTTTGACCGAACCACGTATATTGTGTTGTCGTTTATTGCTTTGTGCTATTTCAGTTCTTGGTAAATCTGTTGTTCGTCATAGACGATTTGGAAACTGATTTGTTAAAGGTTTGATTTTTAAGAAGATCCATAGTTTTGCTGTTGCAAAACCCAATATATTGTTTATCTTCTATTATCTCTAGTTCAATATTCTACAAATTACTCATATCCATTTAAATAGAAAATGATGGTAGTGGATATTGTCATTTATCTATTTCACATTTTTTTGGTCATATAATTGATAGTTCTCCTATTGATAATGCAAGAAGGAAACATCCATTTCCAACATCTCAATGATAAAAAGAAAATCTCTTTTGAGGGGAGGATAAATTTGTGTCTTCCCTCTTGCAACAATTTCCTATAAAACAATATTGTCATTATAATAAAAAGAAACATAAATCATTTTTTCCCCGAAAATGGTGACTGCAAAACAATGGGTCTCTTTAGTTGAAAATAAGTCGCATACAAATAAAATTTAGTTAAATTAGGAAAAGAACATAAAACTGAAAATGAAAATCAAAAGTACAACATTGTTTAATTCTCTGAAGTCAAATGAAGCCAAATTTCTAATAAATAGACATCAGAATTAAAAATAGAAAGCAAATCATGGTCTAGAACCCAAGATGACTATTACGGTGCTGCTTGTTGTGGACTGGCGGTTTGGTGGGACGGTTGAATGTCATCAACATACATAGCAGGTGCTTTACACATTGGGCAGAAATTCTTTTGCATCAGCCATATCTTTATGCAATCAAAATGGTAAACATGATTACAACGCAGTTTGCATATATCCTCTCCATGGATATAATCTTCCTGCATAATGCAACAACTATTACTACTTCAATTCAAAGCTGATCAAGTTTTTTATATAAAATGGATAATTAATATATAAGATCATCACCTGGCAAATGCAGCAGGCTTCTCCATCATGCTCACTCTTGAATCTCTCCACACTCATCATAATCTCTTCCTCGCTCAATCCAGCTTCATGATCCACTTCCACTTCATATATTGTCTATCATACATATATGCATGTAACAAATTTAATTAAAATAAATAACAGAAAAGAATTGAAACTTCATCTAAATATTATTATTATTACCTCATTAGGCATTATGTTTACGAGTTGACGATGACTCGTGAAATTTTGCCTGAAGGCATTAACAGCAGCTTGGTCACTTGATTGAAGGATGGAGGTTACAATCTTTTGATCATACATAAAAGAACAAGTTATGTTATGCTATATATATTTATATTTATAAAAAATATAAATAAAAAACTCACCTCAGATTGTGTGTTGATTAAATTGATAATTCCTCGAGTCTAATGAAGATTAAAGAATTAATAAAATGGAAAATTCTATACTGAATGATGATATTAGTAAAAGATTAATTAAATAAAAAAGAATACCAGGTTCCTTCTTCTTCTACCAGTTGTAATTGATCTATGTTGATAGATGGGAACATTTGAAGTATTAGTGCGGATGTCACGCCTTGATGACGACGGTCTAGTAGCAGCAGCAGGAGCACTACTCTGGATGGGCCTGGCATTGTTCATGTATTGTAGATTATAATTCATCTGTGTCTGCTGCCAAGCCAAGTGAGAATGCATTTCTTGATGAAGTCTGAACTGCATAGGAGTCATGAAATGGTGGACGGGCATGGCACCACCCATCACCAAGTAATCCCTCTGCTGCTGCGGCGGCTGAAGAGGATGAGGTTGCAGATTTCCATTAATATCGGGTGAATATGTTCTACTGGTCATGGAGATATCGTCTTGGTCATGATGATGTCCCGCAGATAAACCTACTGTATGTTGCCCATTAATCAAGCTCAAAGGCACCTGATGATGATCAAATGATTCTAACGATGTTATGTAATTCAACTCCAAATTCTCAAGGAACCCATTACCAATACCATTGTTAGAAGAAATCCTTCCGTTCATATCCATCTGCAAATTTCATTCAACCAAACAAATTAAATTAATTATTCTAAATTCTTTTATAAATATATTAAAATATAATTTCTCTTTCATTTATTCATGAAAATAGTAAAAAAATAAATTAATTAGAGTTACAACCTTCTATAACAAAATTTATCAAAAATGGATTATCAAATTTCTTTCCAAAGAAAATTCAAATGGAATATTTATAAATTTTTTAAAATTAATACACTTTTAAATGTAATGTGAAAATCATATAACGGTAAAAAGAAAAATCAAACCAATAAATATAATCAAAATATATGAAGGATGAGTTAATTAAAAGTTTATTTAAAAGAAAATATATATCTAAAAAAATTAAAAGTATTCAATAATGATTTTTGTTGATTTTTATGATAATATTTTCAAAAGTTTAAGGTCTTGATTTTATATATCTTGAACCCTAATGTTGCTGTAGGTGATTCAATTTTTTTCTTCAACATTTCACAAATCATAAAATATTTTACCTTTCTATACAAGCTTAAGGTTTCTATCATTTTTTACAATTTAAAACAATTAACCAAATCTTCCATATATATATATATAAATAAAGATGATAGTAGATATACTTGCCTAGCCGGAGAAATGGAAGCCTGGAGACTTGATGAATAACTTTTGCAAGACAATTTAGACAAGCAGAAGAGAAACAAGAGATAAGATTTCAGATGTGAAATGAAAGAGAAATATATAGTGAATCTGTGCTCAAAATCTGGTTTTATTAGTCTTTCTCAAATTAAATTAAATACTTGACAGAAATGCTTGAAGATTTTTATCCATAAAAAAAATGTGAAGATTTTTATCCATAAAAAGAAAAAGTATATATTTTTAATAATAACTTTTGATTGTTTTTATGGGAACTTTTCTTTTATTCATTATCATAAGTTATTTAAAATAAAAAATATTTTTAAATCATTTTTTAGAACTTTTAAAAGAATTAGATTATTTAACATATAATTAATTTGTTGTAATTATTATATATAAAAATTTCATTAGATCCTTATAATCATGTTTGTAATCTGTGTAGATTATGTACTTATGGACATTTATTTATTCAATTAATATTAATATTATAATATTTAAGAAAGTTATACTTATGGTAAAGAATAAATAAATAAATTATAACAATTTAAATAAATTTGTATATTTTAATAATAATTAATTAATTTGAATCACTACGTCAATTTTTAATTGTTTATATTTTGTGTTTGGTAATTTTTTTTTTGAATTAATTATATATAAACTTAAATTGTTGTAATATGATTTGAAAATCAATTATTACTATATTTACCGTACATTAACCTTGAACAATATATAAATTTTTACAAATTTTATGGTAGTTCATAAACGATAAAAATAAACCATTTTTAACTAGGCTAACTGTTTGAATATTGTCGTTTCATGTCACGTTTATCCAATTAATTACTTCATAAACAATTCATATTAATACTTTTATTTAAATTGTAACTAATACTTTATAAAACTAAATGTGACTCGATCAACATCTAATATTTTCTTTAACAATAAACAAATAATATTTTTTATAAAAATATAATTGTGGCTCATTGACAATTCACATTTTCTCTAACAATTAATATTTTATTTTATGAGAAATTAAACCTGAATCAATTGACAATTCACATATTTTTTAACTTTAAAAATATTTCTAATATAGTATCACAAAACTCTTAAGAAACTTTTCAATTTTATTATTAATAAATTATTTTTAATACACTAACATAATTTGAAGTGAAATATTTTTTAAGAGACGGTTGATTATTTACTTGAAATTGACAATAGCTATGAAGAGGGTGGTGTTAATTTATTTAACAAAGAATATATATTTGTAATTTATATTCTATATATAATATAATTATTTGTCGTTTTAATTTAATTTTCTAAAATTATAATTTGTTGTTTTACTTATAAAATAATTGTTTTTTTTCCAAATGAATGTATCCACAAATCATAGTATCACAACAAATAGAATAAACTCTAGGTTAAATTTGTTTTTTTCGAGAAAACGACAAAACATTTATTAAAGAAAAGAAACGAATGATGTTACTTAATATTTTTTTAATAAACATAATTATTGTTTTTTATGTGTTAAAATTTGTCGTTTAAGCATACAACAAAATTCATAGGCATCAAACAAAAAAAACAATTCAACTTAAAAGTGTATATATATAGATATCAATATAAAAACCAATTGAAATCTAAAAAACTAAATAACCAATCAAATATTAAGTCAAACTCTTCTATCCTTAAGAATTTCAATCATCTCTTGTTTACCCAATTTAGATCTTGTTTTCGGCTCCTTTGTTGTTCAACTTATGTTTTATGCTCTGATTCTTGTTCCCATTCATGATTTCTTTATTTGGCCTTTTTAAATTCCTATATTTTTTTAATTCTTTTTCCTTATCATAACCAACCTGCCAATAATGCTTTGACAGTTCTAGAAACTCTATATTCATACTATATACCGTAAATTTTCACACAACGATAAACCCAAGATATTCTAAAAAGTTGGTGCTACTTTCTAGTACTATCAATTTTAGTTCAAGTTGTGCTTATAATCAATCCTTATAAATCCTTATAACTAGAGAATAAACTATTATTAGTTACATTTCCCAAAGAATTCATAACTAAACTCTTATTTAATTTTCTTGCAATAGATGATCAACTAGCTAATCCACCTCATCCCCTTAACTGTAAGAGAGAAAAAATTAGGGTTCTTGATGTATATGCTTCTTCGGTTCGAGAAAGAGAGAATAGAAATCTTACCACGTGGTGAAAGAGGGAGTAAAATCGCCTTCAAAATCTATCAGCTCCAGCTCGAAATTGTCAACGATTTTTTAGAGGAACCCGTCACTCAGCGTTTGCAAATCGCTAATCTAGTGTGGACATGAGTGGTAGAATGGTGTCTCGCCCGTCCAAAACACTATCGAACAATGAGAGAATAGTTGAGATAAAGAAAAGTCTCAAAATAATATTTTTTATTATAAGACCCGTGAATTTGTTTCTTATACCCAAAGACCCGCAAGCACCTCTATTATACTCGCTTACTATAGTGAGCGCGAATGAATGACACCTCCAACTTATCTTGTTAAATGTTATTATATATATATATATGGGGTTAAATATGGACTTCATTTTTAAATCTTCATTTGTAAAAGGGTGAGGGTGAGGGTGAGGGTGTGGGTGAGGGTGAGGGTGAGGGTGAGGGTGAGGGTGAGGGTGAGGGTGAGGGTGAGGGTGAGGGTGAGGGTGAGGGTGAGGGTGAGGGTGAGGGTGAGGGTGAGGGTAAGGGTAAGGGTAAGGGTAAGAGCATCTACATCGCATGACTTGTGCCCGCATCGGACAGCGTGGAAAAGGGCAGATCATTGCTTTTTTTCATTTTCTGCACTGTAGGTAAAAGCAAAAGGAGGGCAGTGTCCTGTATGCCGGTCATGTCCAACTCTGGTCATGTCCAACTCTGACATTTTCATTACTATATAATATAATATACTCTATAATATAGAATATTAGTTATATATTTTTTTATACTATTTTTTTCTACTATATTTAACATTATAATAACATTAAATAAATATATATTCTAAAATTTTACTATAATATAGGAATAATAATTATATATTTAATTATGAAAATATTTTTAAGTTATAATTACATTAACTTACTTATATATTTAACTTATATATATTTAATTAATAAATATATATTTTAAATAAATTAATATATTTTTTATTAATTATATTAACAATAGTTTAAATTTTCAAATTTTCCTATAATATAGGAATATTAGTTACATTAGTATAAATTAGTTATTTATTTAAAATAGTATAAATAAAATTCACATATAAATTATTTAAATAAGAGTGCGTGCAAAGCATTGGAGTGTTTTGCCAAGTACAAAATGTGCCCGCTTTCTGCTGAGGTGGAATATTGATTTCTGCCGAAGTGGAATATTGATTTGACAAAATAAGAGGTGTGCTGATACTCTAAGGGTAAGAGTGTTAAAATTTTTGTAAAAAATGATGTGAAAAGATTATTAGGAATGATGATTAAGCATAATTAAAATATTTATTTTTCTCTCTTAATAGTTTTTCTCTCCTCTCTTTAATAATCATTTTCTCCCTTCACCTATTAATTTGTAAATTTAAATTTATATATTTTTTCCGTTAATTTATTTATTTATATATTTTTTAGATTAATAAGAGAAAAAACAAATTATTTAAATAACAAAATAAAAAATATATGTTTTAAAATATATATTTGATAAATATATATTTGTAAATACCTAAATTTTAGACCTAAATTTTACAATACCCAATTTAAATAAATAAATAAAATTATACTAATTATAGTCTATTTATGTGATATAAAAAAAAAAGCCAAACAAGAATTAAGCGAATTTGATTTAAGTCAAACGTTTAAATCAAACTAGTCTAAGCCATTAGCTCAAGTCCAGTCTCGCATTAAAGTTCACCAGCAAGAAGTTCCAACACTTAAAAGAAAAGGGTCCCAGACAAGGTCTAGGAGGTGAATTAAATAAACAAAAAGTTCAAGGACTTCTTTAAACAAAGAGAAAGAGTTGATGGGATTCTACGTTTGGATAAAAAGGGAAGAGACCCCGCATTTCCCATAACCCTAAAACGTCTCTCCATCCCCTATCTCCCACTAATCCTAACACTCAAACTCTCTCTAATTTAGAGTTCTCTCATCTGATGAAGATAACCACCGCCACCTCCTCTCATCTTCCACAAGACGAAGTCAATCAAATCCTTTCCAATAAGTATTGATAAATATAACCTAATGCGGAAAGGGTTCCTTTTAGTTTTAGTGCTCTATTTTTAAGCTATTAATATTCATTCAACCAAGTAGATAAAAAAGAAAAGAGACACGACTTTTAGCGTGAAAAACCCTTCAACAATAGTAAAAAAGTATGGGACCCTTGGCCGCTTAAACCGTCTGATAGGATCGGTTCTAACAATAGAGACTAGAGTCTGACTATTATTAATAGCTTATAATAAACGATTCGATAATAATCCTATGAGGGATTAATATATGTTTCTATTCTTCACAAATCCTTCGAACTCTTGTAATGGATTCAAGTGCGGAAGTGTTCGTCGGATTTGAAGCTTTGAACGACTGAAGGTAAATGGCAGAAAGTAAAGAACACATGGAGTTTTATGGATGTTCGGAGATAAACCTCCTACGTCACCCCTTCTTCCACAACCGGAAGGATATCCACTAAATACTTTTGAATCGAATACAACTTATTGAACTAGCAAACTCTCTGTTGAACAGAACAACCTCTTTTCAATTTACAATATTTTCACAGCTAGAGAATAATTGATTTTCTCTCTTGATCTTGAAGAATGTAGGAAGTTAGTAAGAGCAAGAGTAAACTTGTGAATTCGGTGGTCGAGAGATTCGTCTGTTGTCCTTGAGAATCTATTTGTAGTAGAAGGATACCAACGGTCGAATCTTCTTTGTGGACACGTGGCAAGTGTTCGTTGGAAGGCCGTCCATATACTAGATTACAACACACTCTAAGCAAATAGATCGTGGCCGTACTGAACCCCAAGGAACTTCCTCAAACTAGAAACCTCTAGGGTTTTGAACATTTCGATCATCACTGGCAACCCTAAAGCGTAGATAGATTCAAAATCCACATGCATCATATTTTGAGCAAACGAAATCATCTTAGAAGTTAGGGTTTAGATGAAGAAGAAGACGACTAACTAGATTTCTAGAGAGACGACAAAGATTAGGGTTTCAGAAAACACAAATAAGGATAATGAAACGTCTTAGGCGTGCAGGGCACCTTTTATATAATCGAACTGACACGTGTATTAAAAGACATCATTAAATAACTATGCGTGTGATAATAAACCATTGGGCGTGTAGGTCACATATTACATCACATGATAGACACGTGTCTACATGTTATTCGTTTAAAAATTATTTATGAAATAAGATACAATAAAAATAAAACAAATATTTATTTTAAGAGATCTAATTCAAAATAAATAGAGGTAAAATCTTTATTTTAAAATGTGATCGTTCACTGTCCAAGGAGGAATTAAAACGACAACGTATTGACAAGAATAAGACAGTTGTCCCCTTCGGCTTAAGACGAGTCGTCTTATATACACTTAGACAGCCGATAGACTGTGTTGTCCGCATAACTTTTATTTAAGCTTAGTGAGACGTCTATTCTGAAGGCGTCTACTAACTCACAACAACAGTTGTGTTAGTAGACATCTGCTTAACATCT
Organism: Impatiens glandulifera; assembly: GCF_907164915.1. Classification (NCBI taxonomy): domain Eukaryota; kingdom Viridiplantae; phylum Streptophyta; class Magnoliopsida; order Ericales; family Balsaminaceae; genus Impatiens; species Impatiens glandulifera. The sequence continues at coordinate 20,496,362 of NC_061870.1, read as the reverse complement.
TAGTGTCTGACTAAGCTAAAATTACAAGATACTTAGGTACAACTCGTCTAATGTACAATGTCATCAGACGACTGTTCTTTCAGCACGAATTGAGACATCCGTCTTAACACTTCTGGCTTATCAGCTTATCAATAATTCCCCCTAAATTTGTGCATATTAAATTAAATTAATTTAAATCTAAAAGACCCAAAATATTTCTAAAGTAAGAAAACTTTGTCTCGGAGAGTGTCTTTGTAAAAATGTCGGCCATTTGCTTATCCGTTGGCACATATTCCAACCGAATATGCTTCTACGTCACGTGATCTCGAATGAAATGTTTATATGCTTCGTCTAAGAGTGCAACACTGGATTATATGTGATCGCGATAACACTGATGTTGTCAAAAAATTGGAGATTCGTCTGCTTGAATGGCGTAGTATCTCAACTGTTGTTGAATCCACATATATTGAGCACAATAGTTGCCTACAGTAAGGTACTCTACCTCTATTGTAGACGTGGCAATAGACATCTACTTCTTGCTATTCCAAGAGATTAGACGATCATCAAGAAACTAACGTGATCCACTAGTGCTCTTACGATCGATCTTATAACATGCATAATTCACATCAAAGTAACTAATTAAATTAAAACTGGAATCCTTCATATACCACAGTCCAACAAATTGAGTTTCCTTCAAATATTTTAAAATACACTTAACAATAGTGTAATGAGATTTCTTAGGATTAGCCTGAAATCTTCCGCACACGCCGACGACAAACAAGATGTCTGGTCGGCTGACTATTAGATAAAGCAGGGAGCTGATTATTCCCCGGTAAGTTGTGATGTCGACATCCTAGCCATCTTCATCTTTATCCAGCTTGCTTGATGAATTTATGGGTGTCGAGGCAGCTAAGCAGTTCTCCATATTGAATTTCTTCAGTAGCTCCTTGGTATACTTTGCTTGATTGATGAAAGTTTCAGCTTCAAATTGTCGAACTTAAAGACCAAGGAAGAACGTCAGCTCACCCATCATACTAATATCAAACTTGTCCTACATCACCTTAGAAAACTTCTCACATAATTTGTGGTTAGTTGACCCAAATATGATATCATCTACATAAATTTGAACAAGTAAAATATGTGAATCTTTAACAAATCTAAAATGTGTTTTTATCTACTATGTCTACAATAAAATCATTCTCAAATAGAAATTTAGTTAAAGTGTCATACCAAGCACTAGGAGCTTGTTTAAAACCATATAAGGCTTTATCTAATTTAAAAATATGATTAGGTAGAGAATGATATTGAAAGTCAGGAAGTTGTTTAACATATATATCTTCATTAAGTATACCATTTAGAAAAGCACTTTTAACATCCATTTGATATATTTTTAAAATTTTGAAGGCTGCATAAGCTAGATATATTCTAATAGTTTCAAGTATAACTACAGGGGCAAATAACTCCTCAAAGTCAATTCCTTCTTTCTACCTATAACATTGAGCTACTAGTCTAGCTTTATTTCTCATAACTAAACCATCTTTATTTAGTTCATTTAGTTTATTTCTCATAATAAACATTGAGCTACTAGTCTACCTATAGTTCATTTGATCAGAATAATTTGTAGGTCACCTAAGTAATTTTCCCTAATATATGATATGTGAATATATATCATTTAATTAGAATGAAAAAAACTAAAAAACCAGTTTTCATTTTTAAAACTTAATGATCATTATGATAATTAATTTTGTAATCTCGATAAAACCATTTAATTTAGGCTTTACGGAAAAGCTTGAGTTCAAGAATTTAAACCTTAGTTCGTATGTCATGAATTTTCTTTTAAAATATAACATTATTTTAAAAGATTTTTTAAATGATTCTTAACAGCTTTTGAAATTAATTAAAATAATTAATTTTGAGTTCCATTTTAAATTATCCAGGCATTTGCAGTAATCAAATCAGAATTTGATTATTAGAAATTCTTTAGTTTAAATTAATTAAAAATATTATATATTTTGAAATATAGTCGACAATTAATTTTTGAAAATCAATAAAAGTTGGCATACATGTATAAACATATTGGCTAGAGTTTCTTTAGTTTGTAGTTTGATGATACTCGGAAATGAATTTCGCGCTTCATCTTTTGCACCCGTTTTATAAACGGTCTTTACTTATAAAGTTGGATTTTGAAAATCGGTTGTATCACGTTTGAGTTTTAACCAATTATTCTTCCGGTCATAGTAATGCTTTTAAGTTTTAACATTATTTAAAATATTGAAACAAAAATAATTAAATAATGGTACTTGTTGCTGATGATAACTAGGAAGGATTATACTTGAAGAACATCATTCATTTTTAAGGGTGTTAAGGTTTAGAAATAAACACCACACAAACATAAGTCAATTTTTTTTATAGAATATTCCCAAAAATATTTTGAAATTATTTTCTATTTTTTTTGGATTTTTAGAAAAAAATTTATGATTGCAAAATTACAAAAATAATTTTGGGTTTTAAAAAGTGGAACCAAATAGGCCTTAGGACCCAAGTCCTAAGCCTTGGGTCCGTTTTTATCGATCAAGATCTAAAAACTCTCTACTTAGGTGCTAAGGACTCTCGGTTCTTGGCTGAAATTATTGGTCTGGGTGTATAAACACATCGGTTATGAGTTAATCTCGTGCTAACTCCCTCGGTCCTAGGTCTAGACCTCACGGTCCTAGGCTTTGGAATTCTCGGTCCTAAGTCAGACCTCTTGGTCCTGGGTTGGACCTCTTGGTCTTAGATAAAAATCATCGGTCAGACCTCTCAGTTTTTGCTCAAGAACATCGGTTCGGACCTCTCGGTCATGTTAAAATTCTCGGTCATGTCGATGATCGTCGTTCAGACCTCTCGGTCCTAGGTCTAGACTCAGTCCTCAAGGACACAAAAAAGTGCATATTATGTATTTTTAATTTAAGCTTGGATTCTTCAATTCAATGGTTTGGGTAGATTCACAAAGATTTTAGGAATATGTTGATCATCAACTCAAGGTATCAATCAACTTGGATGCTGATCAAATCGTTCAAATTAGTTTGTGATCAAAATTTGAAATTTTGACTTTAAAGCTGTTTTGAGGAGAAATGAATTATCCAACAACTTCCTTATATCTCATATACTTGATCGATACCAAAATAAGAACACTGGCTGTTCGTTTTGACCAAATCAAGAACTCAAAATTTTCAATTATTTTGAAAATTTTGATTTTGAGAAAACATGATTGGGATGGATCAAACATGATCCAAACAGTTTCTCAATATGATTACAATCATGTTGGGAAGTTTTCTGGGCTGTGATTCAAGAGAATTAGCCTAAGAACGACAAATGTGTTTTTTATTTTTAAAATATAAAATTGGGTTTATCTGTTTTATGTTGATGGATTGTTTCTAACCTATCCAAAAAGTTTATAAATGATCCTAAGATCAATTTCCAATTATAAAACACCATAAACAGTAAGCATACAAGCTTATGCAATTTGAGATATAAAAATTTCAAATTCAAACTATTAATATGAATTAGAGGGTGATTGAAACCTTACCATAGATTGGATAACACTCCTAGATCGGAAGCTTTTGGAATGCCTAAATCCAAGTTTGAAGGCCTTAAATAAAAAATTCAAAGAATGCGAAAGTTTGAAGTTTTAATGACAAATTTTTATTTTCTTCGATTTGAAGGTGTAGAGTGCATCCCTTGCCTTCAGAATGACTTAGGGGAAATATTTATAGCATCCTTGAGTTGGTGGAGGCTTCAAGTGGATCGATCAGCCAAAAGACATTATTGGCGTTTTGGTTGTTCTTGAGCCAACTTGGCAAAATAGGGATGAATCATCCCTATTTAAGTAGCATAAATGATCACTGAAGTAGGGTGATCATTTTAGATTTTAAATTAGCCGCAAAGATGAACTATGGAGAAAGTTCCATCTTACAAAATCAAATATAGGTCTTTGATGTTTATCCCTCTAGCGATAGTGATGAAGACGAAGGTGGTGCATAAAACGATACCATTTCATGCGCGTTTCGGCGTTCCTTCATCATTCCGTTAAGCACCGTTGCATTTTGATGGACGGAGTTAATGCCCAATTAGTTGATCGGGTGTGGCAGGACGCGCGTTCCCTTTATTGTAGTGAGCTTCGCGGGCGCGCCTGGGGCATTGAATGAGATTCGATGCTCATTCAACGAACTCGGTTTCGGCTGCAGCAAATTCATAGAATTTCGGTTACACTAGATTACAAATTTATTTTTTATTTTAAAATTTAAGGAATTGTTTGAAATTGATTTTTTTTCACCTTTTGGTTCTAATTTTAATATTTAAAATCTAAAATATTAATATATATATATATGATAATATTTTACCATTTATTTTTTATATTTTAGGTTTAAATAAATAATTTTGGTATGAAATGGGTATCTCATTTTATCTTAAATTATTTATTTTAATACCTTAATTTTTTGTAAACTTATTTTAAGATAAATGAGTACAATTTTTATTCCAAGTAATTTTATTTTTTTATTTTGACTATTTTCTTAATTAATTAGACTTTAATTATCACAATAATTAGTTTAATTAATGGTTCTAATTGAGTTTTGGCCATGAAGTTAATTTTTTTTTATTTATAAAAGATAAATGAAAATAATTATTTTAATTTGATAAATAGGTGTTAAATTATTTATTTATTTATATTTTTTTAAAATAATAAATAGAAAACTAAATAAATTAAATAATAAAATATATATGTTTTAAAATATTTTGTATTTGAGAATAAAAAGAGAATTAAAAGTTAAATATAAAATTATTGATTATTTTTTTAATCTAATTAAAAAGAGAATATATATTTTTGTGTTTAATAATTAATTAGTTTATGTATTTTTAAATTAGTAATTATAGGGAAAATAAATAAAATAAATATAAATGTATATTTTTGAAATGTATATTATATTTAATAAATATATATTAAATTAAAATATATTTATATAAAATAAAAATGATATACAAATATTTTACTCAATTCTCTACTAAATTGTTTTTATTTATTAGTGATATTTTTTTATGTTTTATTTTTGTGTGGGATGTTATAGAAGTTAAATCAACTACACTCTAACCAATAAACTATTATATTATGTAACTCTTATATCTTATATTTTCATTTTATCTATATTAAATATTAGGAGTTCTTAATTTGAGTTATATTTATCTTAATATTAGTAGTATGTAATTTGAGTTAAATAATTTTAATAATTAATAATTTTTTTAATGTTAAATTTCAAATAAAATGAATAGTAACAAAATTGATGTGCATCATCTTTTAAAATTATAAAAGGTTATATATATATATATATATGAAACAAAATAATTATTTTTAAAAACATAATAATTATTTTAAAATGTTATTTATAATAATTTAATAATGAAAAATTGAGGAGAGAAATTATTAAATGTATTTTTTAAATAATAAAAAATTTAAAAGAAATGAATTATTAAATAATTTTACTTATAATTTAAAATTAAGGAGATAAGTTATTATGTGTCGTCATATTTATAAGGTGACAGGTATAATGCGATTAAAATAAATAGTTTTAATTTAATTATATATATATATATAAATAAAAGTATTACTTTTTTAATTCTACATTAATGGCATGTATTCATGTTTATTTAATATTTTAAAATTTTAAATATTAAATTTAAATATAAATCTTATATCATGAAAAATAATTGGATAAATAAAAATATAAGAATTTAATCTTTTAAATTAAAAGTCAAAATTTTGTGAAGTTTAAACAGTTTTTAACATATACGTAGGAATTATCGCAAGAATAATTTTCTAAGAATCACCAAACATCGAACCCAACCAGATCTTCGATAAAATTACGTTTAAACACTAAAATAATTTTGATTTTTATAAAGTGATACCTCTTTCTATTAGTCATTAATTTAATTTAATTTGTAAACTTAAATTTAAATCAAAATTAATATTACAATCCATCGTCTCTTTTAAAATAAATAAAAATAGATTAGATGATTTTTTTTAAATAAACGAACCGGACCCATTTGTCTCCACCATCGGGCATCAACAAAACTATAATGCAATTTTTAAAGGTTAAGCGTCCTTCCTTCAGCTTAAGAGCTCTACTTCCATCTGTCCATTCAATCGGAATTGAGAAAGACATACTCATATTTCTTGAAATTCCACTTCTCTTTCGTCCAACATATGATAAAATAGCACCGAAGACTTGAACCTTGTCCTACTGGCCAACTCCTTAGCCGTGATGTAAAATTTTTAAAAAGAGTTCATAATTAAACGCTCATTAAATCACACATATCTATAGTACAAGTCGTTTGTATATATACTTATTAAGAGTTCGCCATACATGTTTTGATATTTTTTAAATCACACACATTTACGTAAATTAAATCAAATCTTTTAATCCAAAAATTACTAAAAATTAATTTATAAAATTTTATTTTCTTACACTTATTATAAAATAAATAAAATAATTATTATTGTGAATAATTTGTCATATTAATTAAAGCTAGAGTTTGCAATGTGTTTCCATTATTTCTTACCATAAAAAGTCTAACACAACCACTCATCTTCTTTTTTATTCAATCTATGTAATGAAGACATGAAAATTTAAATATCAATTAAATTTGTTAGAATTTAAAAATAAATCAAAAACCTTTTTAAAATATACTTTTATGAAAATATTCTAAAATTAGTTTTAAATCGTTTTCAATTTTGTGGATTTTAAAAAAAATAGTTTAGAGTCTTTAATGTAAAAAAAAAAATTAAAAGCCAAATACTGAAAGCAAACTAACCCCGCCAAGTGGACCGGATGCCAAGTAGACCGCCAGTTCGCGGGATGCGGTTCGGGACCATGCTGGGCCGTATTAGACGTTCATTGGTCTGGGGTCAATGTGGTTCAATGATGGGTAAGCGCAGGGTGAGACGCGTTGAGATTGAATGGATGAGGTGTGAGCAGACCCGCATGTAGGGACCGGGTTTTGGCCGAGTTACTAGATCGTCTTCAATCTCTATGCAGGTTTTGAGCTCTCGGCTAGACGACTCCAACTGTGATTATAAATTGGGGAGCTTTGTCCAGGGGCGGAGCCAAGTACAAGCTCGGGCGGCCTGAGCTGTAGCCCGGGTAGCTCCATACAGATTATATGTATTTAATCAATAACGACGGTACATTACCGTCATTATTGGTTATTCCCCGTCGCTAAAAGGTATTGGCGACAAAACTAGCCCGGATAGATTTTTTTAATAAAAAAACTAGCCCGGATAGGTTTCAAATCCTGGATCCGCCCCTGGCTTTGTCTTCCCATTTAGGATACATTTTTCATATTCCGGAGTCGTCATTCAACCGGGAAAGGTACCTCGAAAATGAGATTTTTGTTTTGAGGATTTTAAGTGGAAATCCGATTTTTCAAAAACTTCATTATGTTTCTTAAAATTGAATTCATCCATAAAACCATAACTGGTTACATAGTTTGGCCATTTTAAATTTGAAAACCAAAGCTCCATTTAAATTTTTTGAAATTTAGTAAACATCCCTATATTGTTTTAAGATCTTACTTGAAAATCCTCCTAACATCATTTAAAACGTAGTATAAGACTTTTTAAATTACTATTCTTGAGCTAAAAATTGGAAACCTGAATTATAGAAAACTTCAATTCAAAATTGGTTTTCTTATTTATGCTGAATTGGTTCGATTGGATTTCATAGAAAACTCACAAATCAATTTAGGACCAATTTCAAATCAAAAGATTATTGAATCGAAGCTTAGATATCTTATTTGTAATTTTTTTCCTAATATGAATTATAGTATGTAGTGAATCTTATAATGAGTTAGAGAAGACTCCTATACTCTTTTTGAAACATTAGAATAATCTGTTGTAACGAAATGCGTGAGATGACGTAAATAATAAAGAAAACACAAATTTTAACATGATTCACAAAGATAAAACTTGGCTACGTCCACCAGAAAGAGAATTTTATTAGGAGATTAGAACATAGATTACAACAGTACAAACTAAGGTTATGATACGAGTTTATATAACACTTGATCCCCGAAACTTTAACAGATACAAAACTGGGACTGAAAACGATACTCTCAAGGCAAAGATTTCAGCTTTCTAAAGTGCCCGACTACACCTTTAAATAAACTTCAACTAGGTAAACACTAATATTTTGGAAATAATCTCCAAAATATTATCATAATACTTTTCTAGTTATATTACAATAACAAAATATCACATTTTCTTTTGTGTTAATCTTATTTCCTTAAATCAAAATTACACACCAAAAAATATACACTTTTGTTTTGGTCAATATTCTCTTTACTTGCATCATCAATTCAAGGCATCTCAACATAATCCATAACCGAGCTTAGAAGTTCAGTTCAAGATTTCAAAAATATATTAAAAGTTTGATATTTTCAATTTATGAATTATGTTAGAGCTTAATTAACGACTTGATGTTGATGTCTACCTATTCATCTTCGCCGAGAAATCTATTTATAGCCTTCTAAAAATAGATCGAATTCGGGATAAAAATCATTTATGACTTTTGTCTTGCTCGATTATTCTTATCCACCTAGGATATAATTGCACTTACTATCATAGAAAAAATACTCACCAAGCTAGGGTGATCATTTGTCTCTTTGAATCGCATCATATATTTATTGTAATTTGTATTGCAGTTTTAAAATATTTGCATTGAAAAATAAAATGTTGCACTCATATATTGCATTTTCACTGTTTTTTTTTGTAGTGTTTTAAATTAACCAGAACTAAGTCTTAGGTTATAATATTTTGTGAAATATGTGAATTTATTTTGTTTATTTTATTATATTTTTATCACATATTATTTATTTAGTTGAATATTTATTAAATAATTTTTGAAACATGTGATATTCATTGTCAATTTTAAATCGAAAGTTGCCTTTTTAAAATATAATATAAAATATCGATATTTGATAAGTTATTTGATTAATTTTTGCAACATAAAACAATTATATGAGTTGAAATAAGCATGGTATTATGGTATTATATTAAGTAATGGCTATATATTGGGATTATGCATATTGAAAAGTAAATTAGTGCATTTTATTGAATGACTTATTTAAAAATTAAATATTTAAAATTATATGTACTCTCAAGCTAACCGTGGGGTTCACATTAAGATAGATGTATCTACCCTTTTAATTACTTTTAAATTTATCATTTTAATTTCCCCGCATCAAAAGAAAAAGAAAATGAGGTGGTTTAACACTTGTTTAAAATATTCAAGTCTCCCAACCTCCTTTTACCCACTAAATTTCAGCTGAGCTCCACAATAAAAAAAATATATCAGTCACCTCAATATGTACAATGCAAAACAAAATAAGATGAATAGTCGTTTCCATCATTATATCATAAGATAATGCATTCCTTCTTCATATATAAATCCTAAGTAAAAATTCCTTAATGGTAACACTCTATCCAAAGAAAACAATTTGATCTAACATACCATCGCTCCATCTTGGAGTGTCCAAGTTTGCAGCTCGACCATCTACCTTACCTTCTGATAACGACATACACTTAGATTGTGACTAGTTCTCAACGTGAGAATTTAATATTTTTTTTGTTAGGTAAGAACAAAATCACTTTTGTTAGGAACAAAATTTTCTCCAAACATAGCCTCTTTAAGAATGAAGATAGCTACAAATTTGGGAAATTAAGGAAGAATATAATCATTCTTAACATGATAAATATGACACCATTTAGATATAAAAGCTTTATTAAAATCTATCAAACCATGAATGCTAACCTTCTAAATTGCTTGCCTCTCTTTAGACATAAGAAGTCTCAAATTAGTTTTCTGATCTTATCATTCATACTAGGAAATACAAGATAATAAAATCATATACATAGACATACTAGAGAAAAATTGTATTAGAAGGATACGAGAGAAAGATTGTATTAGAAGGTTATATGTTAGAGTTATATAGTTTATGTCTATTATATACACATTAAACTTATAAGGAAACTAATATAATAATATAATATAATATTATATTAATATTATTAAAATTTATAATATTGTGATAATATTATATATATATATATATATATTATCTTATGATAAAATGCCACCAGTAAAAAAGTAAGTTATAGCGACGAAATTTAGAAAAAGTATATGATTACTGTTGTTGTTGGTAAAAAAATAAAAAAATAAATAAAAATATATAAAGATGGCCACAGTTTTTTATACCGTGGTCAAACTCAAAACCTGTTGCATTATTTACTTATACTTCATTTATAATTTAACTAAACCCTAAGCGCACACCACCTATACGAGTGGAGGAGGATAGATTCATATAAGGTTTTTGAGGCATTCTGGAGTATCGCCCAGCCTCAAGCCCTCATTCCGCTCGCTCGATCGTCCAGTCTAATCTCACTCGCACAACCACCTCGCTCCAAGCCATTAATCAATCAACGAAGATCAAGATATTTGATTCCTTCAGAACTCTCAAGTATATCTAGAGGAAGTTAGGTAAGTTTCTACCGCTTTCATCTTCTCGTCTTAATGAGCATTTTCATTTGGTTGTTGATGAAATTTGTCTATTGTTTCCATAACTCACTTCATTCTCCAGAAGATGACACGCTTCACCTAGTTTTTAGCTTTGTTCTCACACAATCTATATGTGGATTTTTTTCTCTAAACTAACTTTATTTCAATGGAAGTTCTGGTTGTAATCATCCCTAAGATCTGCAATATCTAAATATCATATGGTTTGTCATTTAATTGAGTTTCAAAGTGCAAATTTTATACTCAAACTGTTTTTTTTATCCGCTACTTTAATCTCTATAGATTTAATCAATGTTTGTCTCTTTTTTTCATTATTGTAGATTGTCTTTACTTGATGTGCTTATACTTGTGGATGTGAATCTTCTGAAGTATATACATCACATGTGTTTGTATGTTAATTGCTGCTTCATTTGTAACTCTACAACATTGTTAGTCTTCATATTTTTAAATAAAAGTTCTTATTTGTTTGTTTTCGTTGTAAACACCTAATGGGAACACAAGCTTTATGATCATTACCTTTTATTTCTTTTCTTTTCCTTATAATGATTTGATTACTTTGCATAATTGATGTGCAAGTAAGAAAAAAAAAGCGTTTTCGTATTCTTGTTACTGAGATAATGATTTGGTTAATAGAATGAGATAAATAACTTTGATTACTTTTAACTAATAAAGACTAATGAATTAAAATAAAATGGAAATTTCTATAATGAACGACGTCGATGATATTAGTAAAAGATTGCGACGAGTTCTCCATGTCAGAATTTAAAGTTGTTTTATTTTTAAGAATAAAATTACTTTTGTTAAGATCAAATATCTCTCCAAACATAGCCTCTTTAATAATGGAGATAGCTACAAATTTGGAAAATTAAGGAAGACTAGAATATTCTTAACATGATATATTTGACAACATTTAGACATAAAAACTTTATTAAAATGTATCAAACCTCTAAACTGCTTGCCTTTCATTCTTTCACATATCTAACGAACTGGGTGAATGAAGATTCTGAAGAGCCACATAGGAAGTTGCTGAAAAACACATACATAAGAAGTCTCACATCAGTTTTTTCAATCTTTTCATTCACACTTGGAAATACAAAATAATAAAATCATATACATATATAGGCATATAATCAATGCATTATTTGTATGGATCTTATAAATTTTGATAAAACAAACTCAGTTTTGTATCATCTTTTTAGAATTTTATCTTTAAATACTAGAGTTTCTTCTATCAAAATTAAGGTTATTCAAACATTGTCTCTTCTATCAAAATTAAGGTTATTGTCATTTGTAATTAAAATTGCACTAAAAATATCACTTTCCCATTCAATCAGCAACTAGATACACTTTTACAACCCAAATTACAACCGTGCAGAAATCAGATGTATTTCTTAAGTTGCAAACTCTACAACCTTATTTGTAATTTATTTTACATGATATTTTTCAACTAATTAATAGCATGTTTTATTGCGATCCATATTCTCTTTGAAATGTTTCAAAATATTTGTAAACATTGCAACTTAGATTTCCAATAAATACCATCTTTATTTAATTCTCACCATCGCATCCTATTTAGCAATTTTATATTTTTTAATCACAATATATTTGCATCTTATCATGCAAGTAATTTTGTAATTGATATATTTTAAGTCACAAAATATTTACATCATATACATCAACTGATCTTGTCATTTAAATAATTATAAGTTGCAAAGTTCTAGCAGTTTATTCAACAATAAAATGTGTGACCCTATTTGTGTTATATACTGCAACTTCATAAATAACTTATTTCTTACCAACTTTATATAATTTGCAATCAACTTAAGAATATGTTTTAATATACTATTTTCAATTTATATAAATATAACTATTTTTGTCATTGCAATATAAGAAATTTGAGTTACAAAATATTGGTACTATATTGAGTCATTTATTGTGCAACTTTTTCGTATAATAATAAAAATCAAATTAACAATTTATTTTACAACGAATTTTAAAAAATAATTCAAATTCAAACAATATATAAACTAATTTTCATTAAACATCATAATGTTATTACATTGATAATCATAATACATATTAATGTTCAAAATGATAAACATTATCAACTTTCAAAAGAGTTATAATACTATCAAAAATAACAAACAACATTACCAAAAAACTGTTGATGCTAATATATGTTCCATAATTTAAAAAGCTCCCTGCACCTTGAAAAACTGATTTCAGTAAATCAATTTTTTTTTATAGTTGGATTGATGATGTAAATTCAAGGTCTCAATATTCAAGTACCTAATATACAAAAACTATATATATATATATATATATCCCAAAATGTACCATTTAGCACCATCCATGCACACCTATACACAGATAAACCAAGTAAATAATATATAAAAACGGTCCATTATTTTATATTCTAAATAAGAAACTATTCAACAAAAACACATTAGTAAAGACAATGAACAAATTTTGAGAAATCAGGAATTATGTAAAAGATGACACAGTCCATGATAACCAACAACAAGGGCATCAAATGTTCAAAAATAGAGAATAAATCAAGGAAATAAATTAAGGGACAAATTAAATATCAATATCTCCTCAAATTACATTAGAGATGTAGTTTAAGTTAGGTGAAAATACTATACAATTGAAAAGTTTTCTATATCTGTCCAAAATAGAATAGACAATTACTACTTTTGAGAGATCAAGAAAATTTTCTAAAATGGATGCATAACGTCATAAAAACTTGTCATCAATAACTTCAATGATTTTCTATAAACATATATGATATAATAGAAAGAATTTTGATAAACAAAGTTCAATTTTTGAGATTAAAAATGATCATTACTAAATATAAAAAGAAAGGTAAGAAATATATAACCTGTTAGAACAAAAGCCTTCAAAAATATTTTAATAAAAAATTATTATAATAATCAACTTGCTAAAACCAAAAATATAACATCACTACTTTCCTATAATTTCCTATAAGTTAAATCATAAATATTGGCAAAAGTTCGATAGTTGGCATGCATAAGTCTGTTATATGAGCTAAAGCTTTTCAGTGTGCACCCCTAAAAAATAGCAGGAGTCCCAGTTTTGAGTCTTTCCTATTGTAACTGTAATCGATCGTCTATCAATCCTAATGCCAGTTCCCGGTTAGCGGGTGCAGGTCAAGCGATGAAAGAAACAAGAGAAGAGCTACTACCAACCAGACGAAAGAAATAAGAACTGATCATCCAGGCACAGAAACTCAACCAACTGTAAATTGTTGCAATCTTAATGTGGCTGAGGCTTTCTTTCCCTTATTATTAAAGGGGACGGGCCTATCATATCAAAAGGGTCGTAGAAAGAGAACTCGGCCACCTATTTCATTCGACGTTCCGGGGCAGGGGCCCACCCGATTCGACCGACTTTTGGATAACAAGAAGGCGAGCTGATCTGCTTTGATCAAGGAAAAAGCCCAGTCAGCCACCAACTCAGTGCCCGCATGATGGGAAAAGCGCTTTGCTTCTCTCGTGCTTGCTTTCATTCAGGATTAATGTAAGTCCTTCAAGAGCGATTGATGTCATAAAGGATGAAGATTGAAATATATTAAAGGCTGCAAGGACTGATTTATCAAAATAGACCAGTAGAGGATACTAAATACATACCTTCTACAAATCTGATGGAGTCGAGAAGTTACCACTCATGGGAAGACCAGAATTTTGAAATAGACGTAATACTGAATCCAGTTTATCGTTAACTTCTTTTAATTTAGTGTCGCGTTCCATGTTTTCTTTTGTTAGAGTCTGAATGATTGCATCTTTCTCTGTATTCCATTCTTTCAATTGCTCAACTTCAAAAGATAGTTGATTGTTCGATGGCCCTACGTTTAACAGTCTTTTTTTCCCAATGTATCCCATTCCAAAAACACGACCATTTACAGAAACTCTAAGTATTTTCATGTGTTAGAAATATATATTTCTAACACATGAAAATACTTAGAGTTTCTTTCTAGCACGTTTTTTTTTATATATTTGTATTATTACGTGTAACCGGAATTATCGTGAATGTTAATAATATTAGGGTTATATATTTTTGTGTGTTGTAAGTATGAATGTCGAATTAGAAGTGATTAAAATAAAACAAAGTTAAGAAAAGAAAAGAAAATTGTAAACATTTCATTTGATTTCTTTTTAAATATGTTAGTTTCAACATTCCTAAGATGAGTGGATATGATTCTTTAAAAAAAAATATTTTTTTTACTGAGAGATATGAAAACAAATAATCTTCATAATAGTTTGTCTGATTGTATTATTTGATTGAATTTAAATTTGAAATTCTCTTATTACTATATTGTTTATCTTCTATTATCTCTGCTCAATATTTTATAAATTACACGTATCCATTTAAATAAAAAATGATGGTCGTGGATATTGTCATTTATCTGTTTCACATTTTTTTGTCATAGTATATATATAATTGACAGTTCTCCTATTGATAATGCAAGAAGGAGACATCCATTTCCAACATCTCAATGATAAAAATAAAAATTCTCTTATGTGGAAAAGGGGAGGATAAATCCCTCTTGCAACAACATTCCAATAAAACAAACTTGTCAATATAATAAATAAACATAAACAAAATTTTCCAGAAAATGGTGACGGCGAAAAATGGGTTTCTTCAGTCGAAAATAAGTCGCATACAAATAAAATTTAGTTAAACTAGGAAAGAACTTAAAACTGAAAATGAAAACGAAATTACAATATTCTTTCATTATCTGAAGTCAAATGAAGTTTTTTCTAATAAATAGACATAAATGACGGAATTAAAAACAGAAGGCAAATCATGGTCTTGAACCCTAGATGACTATTACGGTGCTGCTTGTTGTGAGGAGGCGGTTTGGTGGGACGGTTGAATGTCATCAAAATACATAGCAGGTGCTTTACACATTGGGCAGAAATTCTTTTGCATCAGCCATATCTTTATGCAATCAAAATGGTAAATATGATTACAACGTAGTTTGCATATATCCTCTCCATGGATATAATCTTCCTGCATAATGCAACAACTATTACTACTTCAATTCAAAGCTGATCAAAATTTATATATAAAATGTATAAGATCATCACCAGGCAAATGCAGCAGGCTTCTCCATCATTCTCACTCTTGAATCTCTTCACACTCATCATAATCTGTCCCTCGCTCAATCCAGCTTCATGATCCACTTCCACTTCATATATTGTCTATAATACATATATGCATGTAACAAATTTAATTAAAATAAATAACAGAAAAGAATTGAAACTTCATCTAAATATTATTATTATTACCTCATTAGGCATTATGTTTACGAGTGGACGATGACTCGTGAGGATAACAGCAGCTCGGTCACTTGATTGAAGGATGGAGGTTACAAGCTTTTGATCATACATAAAAGAACAAGTTATGTTATGCTATATATATTTATATTTATAAAAAATATAAATAAAAAACTCACCTCAGATTGTGTGTTGATTAAATTGATAATTCCTCGAGTCTAATGAAGATTAAAGAATTAATAAAATGGAAAATTCTATACTGAATGATGATATTAGTAAAAGATTAATTAAATAAAAAAGAATACCAGGTTCCTTCTTCTTCTACCAGTTGTAATTGATCTATGTTGATAGATGGGAACATTTGAAGTATTAGTGCGGATGTCACGCCTTGATGACGACGGTCTAGTAGCAGCAGCAGGAGCACTACTCTGGATGGGCCTGGCATTGTTCATGTATTGTAGATTATAATTCATCTGTGTCTGCTGCCAAGCCAAGTGAGAATGCATTTCTTGATGAAGTCTGAACTGCATAGGAGTCATGAAATGGTGGACGGGCATGGCACCACCCATCACCAAGTAATCCCTCTGCTGCTGCGGCGGCTGAAGAGGATGAGGTTGCAGATTTCCATTAATATCGGGTGAATATGTTCTACTGGTCATGGAGATATCGTCTTGGTCATGATGATGTCCCGCAGATAAACCTACTGTATGTTGCCCATTAATCAAGCTCAAAGGCACCTGATGATGATCAAATGATTCTAACGATGTTATGTAATTCAACTCCAAATTCTCAAGGAACCCATTACCAATACCATTGTTAGAAGAAATCCTTCCGTTCATATCCATCTGCAAATTTCATCAAACCAAACAAATTAAATTAATTATTCTAAATTCTTTTATAAATATATTAAAATATAATTTCTCTTTCATTTATTTACGAAAATAGTAAAAAAATAAATTAATTGGAGTTACAACCTTCTATAACAAAATTTATCAAAAATGTATCAAATTTCTTTCCAAAGAAAATTCAAATGGAATATTTATAAATTTTTTAAAATTAATACACTTTTAAATGTAATGTGAAAATCATATGAACGGTAAAAAGAAAAATCAAACCATTAAAATATAATCAAAATATATGAAGGATGAGTTAATTAAAAGTTTATCTAAAAGAAAATATATATCTAAAAAAAATTCAAAGTATTCAATAATGAAGTATAGTTGATTTTTATGATAATATTTTCAAAAGTTTAAGGTCTTGATTTTATATATCTTGAACCCTAATGTTGCCTTAGGTGTTTCAATTATTTTTTTCAACATTTCACAAATCATAAAATATTTGACCTTTCTATACAAGCTTTAAGGTTTCTATCATTTTTTTAAATTTAAAACAATTAACCAAATCTTCCATATATATATTTATATAAAGATGATAGTAGATATACTTGCCTAGCCGGAGAAATAGAAGCCTGGAGACTTGATGAATAACTTTTGCAAGACAATTTAGACAAGCAGAAGAGAAGCAAGAGATAGGATTTCAGATGTGAAATGAAAGAGAAATATATAGTGCTCAAAATCTGGCTTTATTAATCTTTCTCAAATTAAATTAAATACTTGACAGCAATGCGTTAAGATTTTTATCCATAAAAAGAAAAATGTGAAGATTTTTATCCATAAAAAGAAAAAGTATATTTTTTTAATTATAACTTTTGATTGTTTTTATGGGAACTTTTCTTTTATTCATTATCATAAGTTATTAATAATAATAAAAATTTCATTAGATTCTTATAATCATGTTTGTAATCTGTGTAGATTGATGTACTTATGGACATTTATTTATTCAATTAATATTAATATTATAATATTTAAGAAAGTTATACTTATGGTAAAGAATGAATAAATAAATAAATTGTAACAATTTGAATAAATTTGTATTTTTTAATAATAATTAATTAATTTGAATCACTACGTCAATTTTTAATTGTTTATATTTGTGTTCGGTAATTCATTTATTTGTGAATTAATTATATATAAACTTAAATTGTTGTAATATGATTTGGAAATCAATTATTACTATATTTATTGTACATCAACCTTGAACAATAAATAAATTTTAACAAATTTTATGATAGTTCATAAACGATAAAAACAAACCATTTTTAACTAGGCTAACTGCTTGAATATTATCGTTTCGTGTCACGTTTATCCTATTAATTACTTCATAAACAATTCATATTAATACTTTTATTTAAATTGTAACTAATACTTTACAAAACTAAATGTGACTCGATCCACATCTAATATTTTATTTAACAATAAACAAATAATATTTTTTATAAAAATATAATTGTGGCTCATTGACAATTCACATTTTCTTTAACAATTAATATTTTATTTTATGAGAAATTAAACCTGAATCAATTGACAATTCACATATTCTTTAACTTTAAAAATATTTCTAATATAGTATCACAAAACTCTTAAGAAACTTTTCAATTCTATTATTAATAAATTATTTTTAATACACTAACATAATTTGAAGTGAAATATTTTTTAAGAGACGGTTGATTATTTACTTGAATTTGACAATAGCTATGAAGAGGGTGGTGTTAATTTATTTAACAAAGAATATATATTTGTAATTTATATTCTATATATAATATAATTATTTGTCGTTTTAATTTAATTTTCTAAAATTATAATTTGTTGTTTTACTTATAAAATAATTATTATTTTTCAAATGAATGTATCCACAAATCATAGTATCACAACAAATAGAATACACTCTAGGTTAAATTTGATTTTTTCGAGAAAACGACAAAACATTTATTAAAGAAAAGAAACGAATGATGTTACTTATTATTTTTTTAATAAACATAATTATTGTTTTTTATGTGTTAAAATTTGTCGTTTAAGCATACAACAAAATTCATAGGCATCAAACAAAAAAACAATTCAATTTAAAAGTGTATATATATAGAGATATCAATAAAAAACCAATTGAAATCTAACAAACTAAATAACCAATCAAATATTAAGTCAAACTCTTCTATCCTTAAGAATTTCAATCATCTCTTGGTTACCCAATTTAGATCTTCTTTCGGCTCCTTTGTTGTTCAACTTATGTTTTATGCTCTGATTCTTGTTCTCATTCATGATTTCTTTATTTGGCCTTTTTAAATTCCTATATTTTTTTAATTCTTTTTCCTTATCATAACCAACCTGCCAATAATGCTTTAACAATTCTAGAAACTCCATATTCATAATTTACCGTAAATTTTCACACTATACCGTAAATTTTCACACAACGATAAACCCATGATATTCTAAAAAGTTGGTACTACTTTCTAGCTCTATCAACTTTAATTCAAGTTGTGCTTATAATCAATCCTTATAACTAGAGAATAAACTATTATTAGTTACATTTCTCAAAGAATTCATAACTAAACTCTTATTCAATTTTCTTGCAATAGATGATCAACTAGCTAATCCATCTCATCCCTTCAACCGTAAGAGTGAAAAAAATTAAGGTTTGTGAGGCATATGCTTCATCGGTTCGAGAAAGAGAGAATAAAAATCTTACCAGGGTGGTGAAAGAGGAGTGAAATCGCCTTCAAAATCTATCAGCTCCAGCTCGAAATTGCCAACAATTTTTTAGAGGAACCTGTCACTCAGCGTCTGCAAATCACTCATCTAGTGTGGACATGAGTGGCAGAATGGTGTCTCACCCGTACAAAACCCTATCGAAAAATGAGAGAATAAGTGAGAGAAAGAAGACCTGTGAATTTGTTTCTTATACCAAAGACCCGCGAGCACCTCTATTATACTCGCTTACTACTCGCTTGCTATAGTGAACGCGTGAATGAATGACACCTCCAACTTATCTAGTTAAACGTTACTATATATATATATATGGTCTTGATTTTTAAATCTTCATTTGTAAGAGAGGTGAGGGTGAGGGTGAGGGTGAGGGTGAGGGTGAGGGTGAGGGTGAGGGTGAGGGTGAGGGTGTTAAATTGTTTTTAAGAAAATATGTGAATTATTAAAAATGATGATTAAGCATAATTAAAAATATTTATTTTTCTCTCTTAATAATTTTTCTCTCCTCCTCTAATAATCATTATCTCCCTTCACCTATTAATTTGTAAATATAAATTTATATATTTTTCCGTTAATTTATTTATTTATATATTTTTTAGATTAATAAGAGAAAAAATAAATTAATTAAATAACAAAAAAATATATATGTTTTAAAATATATATTTGTAAACACCTAAATTTTAGACCTAAATTTTACTATACCCAATTTAAATAAAAAAAACAAATTTATAATAATTATAGTCTATTTATATGATATAAAAAAGAAAAAGCCAAACAAGAATTAAGCGAATTTGATTTAAGTCAAACTAATCTAAGCTTAGCTCAAGTCCAGCCCCGCATTAAAATCCACCAGCAATAAGGTCCAACGCTTAAAAGAAAAGGGTCGTAGACAAGGTCTAGGATGTGAATTAAATAAACAAAAAGTTCAAGGACTTCTTAATACAAAGAGAAAGAGTTGAGGGGACTCTACGTTTGGATAAAAAGGGAAGAGACCCGCATTTCCCATAACCCTAAAACGTCTCTCCATCTCCTATCTCCCACTAATCCTAACACTCTTACTCTCTCTCTAATCTAGAGCTCTCTCATCCATCTCCTATCTCCCACTAATCCTAACACTCTTACTCTCTCTCTCTAATTTAGAGCTCTCTCATCCGATGAAGATAACGATCGCCACCTCCTCTCATCTTCCACAAGACGACGACGAAGTCAATCATATCCTTTCCAATAAGTGTTGATAAAAAAGAACTTAATGCATAAAGGGTTCTTTTAGTTTTAGTGCTCTATTTATAAGTTATTAATATTCATTCAACCAAGTAGAAAAAAAAGAAAAGAGACACGAGTTTTAAGTTTTAACGGGGAAAACCCTTCAACGAGAGTAAAAAATTATGGTACTCTTGGGCTGCTTAAACCATCTGATAGGATCGGTTCTAGCAATAGAGACTAGGGTCTCACTATTGTTAACATCTTATGATAATCGATTCGATAATAATCCTGTGAGGGATTAGTATTTGTTTATATTTTTCACAAATCCTTCGAACTCTTGAAACAGATTCAAGTGCGGAAGTGTTCGTCGGATTTGAAGCTTTGAACGACTGAAGGTAAATAGCATAAAGTAAAGAACACAGGGAGTTTTATGGATGTTCGAAGATAAAACTCTTATGTTACCCCTTCTTCCACAACCGAAAGAATATCCACTAAATACTTTGAATCGAATACAACTTACTGAACTAGCAAACACTCTGTTGAACATAACAACCTCTGTTCAACTTACAATATTCTCACAGCTAGACAATAATTGATTTTCTCTCTTAATCTTAAAGAATGTAGGAAGTCAGTAAGAGCAAGAGTTGTGAATTCGGTGACCGAGAGATTCGTTCGTTTTCCTTGAGCATCTATTTGTAGTAGAAGGACAACAACGACTGAATCTTCTTCGTGGACACGTGGCAAGTGTCCGTTGGAAGGTCGCCCATAGTACTAGAGTACAACACACTCTAACAAATAGATCGTGGCTGTAATAAACTGGTAGTACGCCGAATATACTCTGAAATTGTCTTGTACCGGACAAGCGGTTGGAAGAATATTCTCTTACGTGGTGTTCATTCATTTGATACAATTAGCTGGCTTGACAGACTGCATGGAAGTGAGTGAAGTAAGAGTAGAAGACAAATAGTTGATCGTGGTTAGACGTATGCTTTCTTCAGACGACTGTTAAAGAAAGGCATTCGATGTGCTCCGTTAGACCTTGTCTAAGGGAATTAGACGTCCTCTTTTAACTACGCATCCCTATAGACCTCGTCTAAAGGAGTTAGACGACCTCGTCTAACTATGTATCCCTTTAGACATCGTCTAAAGGAGTTATACGACCTCGTCTAACTACGCTTTCCTTTAGACCTCCTCTAAAGGAGTTAGACGACCTCGTCTAACTACGCTTTCTTTTAGACATCGTTTAAAGGAGTTAGACCACCTCGTCTAACTATGCTTTCCTTTAGACGAGGTCTAAAGGAGTTAGACGACATCGTCTAACTACGTTTCCCTTTAGACTTCGTCTAAAGGAGTTAGACTACCACGTCTAACTACGTTTCCCTTTAGACTTTGTCTAAAGGAGTTAGACTACCACGTCTATTTAGCCTGCTTTAGACCGCGTCTAAATTAGCATAGTCTTATATGCACCTGCACAAAAACAAATAGACAACTTAGCTTCATTTACAACTAATTTTTAACACAGATCATCAAAATAATGTTATGACTGGAAACCTTGATATCTATTATATAGTATAAAATACTATATAATAATATACAATATACTAATACAGAACATATCATTATAATATAATATAATATATATTATTAGTTCAAGTCCAATGGGCCGGACACCCCAACAATAAGATCGACGAACGATGCGTCTTTGTTAGATCCATGAAAAGTCATGCATTCATCCTTATCACTTCCGATAAGATCAAATGATGCAGTTTTGTCACCATCTTCACCAGTCAAACTTCTAAAAGACCAGAGAAGATAAGCTTCAGGCATGATCCGACCAACCATTAAAGCTTCCAGCTGAAATAGTTGACTTCTCGAAAATTTAAAAGTGGTTAGTCTACCAATAAAAGGATTTTTGAACGGAGAAATAAAAAATAAGAAAAATTAGGTGGCGACTCTAAAATCCAAAAGTCAATTTCTAACTTATTTAAAATATTTTTATGATTCTTGAATGATAAGTGATTAAAATAACAAAAGTTGACAAAAATAAATAAATTTGTAAGGTTACAATTGATTTCCTTTTAAATATGTCAGTATTGACATTCTTAAGATGAGTGGATAAGATTCTTTTAGAAAATAGGTTTTAATTACTTAGATCCATTTGAATAAAAAAAATAATGGTAGTAGTGATACTCTCTTTTGTCCACTTCACATCATGTTGCATACAAATAAAATTTAGTTCAACTAGGAAAATGGTGCATGCGAAGAGAATGAGTTTCTTTAATTAGAAAAAAGTCGCATACAAATCAAATTTAGTACAACTAGGAAAAGACATATAATTGAAAATGAAAACGAAAATTACAATGTTTAATTATCTGAAGTCGGGTGAAGCTTTTTCTAATAAATAGACAGAAATGACGGAATTAAAAATGGAAGGCAAATCATGGCCTAGAACCCTCGATGACTATTACGGTGCTGCTTGTTGTGGGGAGACGGTTTGGTTGAGAGGTTGAATGTTATTAAAATACATGGCAGGTGCTTTACATATAGGGCAAAAATTCTTTTGTATTAGCCATATCTTTATGCAATCAAAATGGTACAAATTTAATTAAAATAAATAACAGAAAAATAATTAAAACTTCATCTTAATATTATTATTATTACCTCATTAGGCATCATGTTTACGAGTTGATGAAGACTCATGAAATTCTTCCAGAAGGCATTAACAGCAGCTTGGTCACTTGATCAGATTGTGTGTTGAATAAATTGATAATTCCTTGAGAGTTAAGTCTAATGAAGACTAAATAATTAAAATAAAACGGAAATTTCTATAATGAATGATGATATTAGTAAAAGATTGCGACGAGTTCCCAATGTCAGAATTGAAACTTTTTTGTTTTGTAAGAATAAAATTACTTTTCTTAGGATCAAATATCTCTCCAAACATAGCTACAAATTTGGAAAATTAAGGAAGACTAGAATCTTAGCATGATATATTTGACAACATTTGGATATAAAAGCTTTATTAAAATGTATCAAACTCTAAACTGCTTGCCTTTCATTCTTTCACATATCTAACAAACTGGTTGAAAGAAGATTCTGAAGAGCCACATAGGAAGTTGCTGATGAAAAACACACACATAAGAAGTCTTACATCTGTTTTTTCAATCTTTTCATTCACACTTGGAAATACAAAATTATAAAATCATATACATAGGCATATAATCAATGCATTATTTGTAAGATCTTATAGATTTCGATAATACAAACTCAGTTTTGTATCATCCTTTTAGAATTTTGTCTTTAAATACTTAAGCTAAGAGATTACAATTAATATTCAAACATTGTCTCTTCTATCAAAATTAAATTTATTGACATATTTCTAGCACATGAAAATACTTAGAGTATCTTTTTAGCACGTTTTTTTTATATTTGTATTATTACGTGTAACCGGAATTATTGTGAATGTTAATAATATTAGGGTTATATATTTCCGTGTGTTGTAAGTATGAATGTCGAATTAGAAGTGATTAAAATAAAACAAAGTTAAGAAAAGAAAAGAAAATTGTAAACATTTCATTTGATTTCTTTTTAAATATGTTAGTTTCGACATTCCTAAGATGAGTGGATATGATTCTTTAAAAAAAAAAATAGTTTTTTTTATTGAGAGATATAAAAACAAATAATCTTCATAATAGTTTGTCTGATTGTATTATTTGATTGAATCTAAATTTGAAATTCTCTTAGTACTATATTGTTTATCTTCTATTATCTCCAGTTCAATATTCTACAAATTACTCATATCCATTTAAATAGAAAAGGATGGCAGTGGATATTGTCATTTATCTATTTCACATTTTTCGTTCATAGTAAATATATAATTGATAGTTCTCCTATTGATAATGCAAGAAGGAGACATCCATTTCCAACATCTCAATGATAAAAAAAAATCTCTTTTGTGAAAGAGGGGAGGATAAATCTGTGTCTTTCCTCTTGCAACAATTTCCTATAAAACAATATTGTCATTATAATAAAAAGAAACATAAATAATTTTTTTCCCCGAAAATGGTGACTGCTAAACAATGGGTCTCTTTAGTTGAAAATAAGTCGCATACAAATAAAATTTAGTTAAATTAGGAAAAGAACATAAAACTGAAAATGAGAACCAAAAATACAACATTGTTTAATGATCTGAAGTCAAATGAAGCCAATTTTCTAATAAATAGACATAAATGATGACAGAATTAAAAATAGAAAGCAAATCATGGTCTAGAACCCAAGATGACTATTACGGTGCTGCTTGTTGTGGACGGGCGGTTTGGTGGGACGGTTGAATGTCATCAAAATACATAGCAGGTGCTTTACACATTGGGCAGAAATTCTTTTGCATCAGCCATATCTTTATGCAATCAAAATGGTAAATATGATTACAACGTAGTTTGCATATATCCTCTCCATGGATATAATCTTCCTGCATAATGCAACAACTATTACTACTTCAATTCAAAGCTGATCAAAATTTATATATAAAATGGATAATTAATGTATAAGATCGTCACCTGGCAAATGCAGCAGGCTTCTCCATCATGCTCACTCTTGAATCTCTCCACACTCATCATAATCTCTTCCTCGCTCAATCCAGCTTCATGATCCACTTCCACTTCATATATTGTCTATCATACATATATGCATGTAACAAATTTAATTAAAATAAATAACAGAAAAGAATTGAAACTTCATCTAAATATTATTATTATTACCTCATTAGGCATTATGTTTACGAGTGGACGATGACTCGTGAAATTCTCCATGAAGGCATTAACAGCAGCTCGGTCACTTGATTGAAGGATGGAGGTTACAAGCTTTTGATCATACATAAAAGAACAAGTTATGTTATGCTATATATTTATATTTATAAAAAATATAAATAAAAAAACTCACCTCAGATTGTGTGTTGATTAAATTGATAATTCCTCGAGTCTAACGAAGATTAAAGAATTAATAAAATGGAAAATTCTATACTTAATGATGATTTTAGTAAAAGATTAATTAAATAAAAAAGAATACCAGGTTCCTTCTTCTTCTTCTACCAGTTGTGATTGATCTATGTCGATAGATGGGAACATTTGAAGTATTAGTGCGGATGTCACGCCTTGATGACGACGGTCTAGTAGCAGCAGCAGCAGCAGGAGCACTACTCTGGATGGGCCTGGATTGGCTGTTAATAGTAGCGTCGGTTGAAGGTCTATAACTGTTCATGAGTTGTAGCTCATAATTCAGCTGTGTCTGCTGCCAAGCCAAGTGAGAATGCATTTCTTGATGAAGTCTGAACTGCATAGGAGTCATGAAATGTTGGACGGGCATGGCACCACCCATCACCAAGTAATCCCTCTGCTGCTGCGGCGGCTGAAGAGGATGAGGTTGCTGATATCCATTAATATCGGGTGAATATGTTCTACTGGTCATGGAGATATCGTCTTGGTCATGATGATGTCCCGCAGATAAACCTACTGTATGTTGCCCATTAATCAAGCTCAAAGGCACCTGATGATCAAATGATTCTAACGATGCTATGTAATTCAACTCCAAATTCTCAAGGTACCCATTACTAATACCATTGTTAGAAGAGATCCTTCGTTCCTTTCCATCTGCAAATTTCATCAAACCAAACAAATTAAATTAATTATTCTAAATTCTTTTATAAATATATTAAAATATAATTTCTCTTTCATTTATTCACGAAAATAGTAAAAAAATAAATTAATTGGAGTTACAACCTTCTATAACAAAATTTATCAAAAATATATCAAATTTCTTTCCAAAGAAAATTCAAATGGAATATTTATAAATTTTTTAAAATTAATACACTTTTAAATGTAATGTGAAAATCATATGAACGGTAAAAAGAAAAATCAGACCATTAAAATATAATCAAAATATATGAAGGATGAGTTAATTAAAAGTTTATCTAAAAGAAAATATATATCTAAAAAAATTCAAAGTATTCAATAATGAAGTATAGTTGATTTTTATGATAATATTTTCAAAAGTTTAAGGTCTTGATTTTATATATCTTGAACCCTAATGTTGCCTTAGGTGTTTCAATTATTTTTTTCAACATTTCACAAATCATAAAATATTTGACCTTTCTATACAAGCTTTAAGGTTTCTATCATTTTTTTCAATTTAAAACAATTAACCAAATCTTCCATATATATATTTATATAAAGATGATAGTAGATATACTTGCCTAGCCGGAGAAATAGAAGCCTGGAGACTTGATGAATAACTTTTGCAAGACAATTTAGACAAGCAGAAGAGAAGCAAGAGATAGGATTTCAGATGTGAAATGAAAGAGAAATATATAGTGCTCAAAATCTGGCTTTATTAATCTTTCTCAAATTAAATTAAATACTTGACAGCAATGCGTTAAGATTTTTATCCATAAAAAGAAAAATGTGAAGATTTTTATCCATAAAAAGAAAAAGTATATTTTTTTAATTATAACTTTTGATTGTTTTTATGGGAACTTTTCTTTTATTCATTATCATAAGTTATTAATAATAATAAAAATTTCATTAGATTCTTATAATCATGTTTGTAATCTGTGTAGATTGATGTACTTATGGACATTTATTTATTCAATTAATATTAATATTATAATATTTAAGAAAGTTATACTTATGGTAAAGAATGAATAAATAAATAAATTGTAACAATTTGAATAAATTTGTATTTTTTAATAATAATTAATTAATTTGAATCACTACGTCAATTTTTAATTGTTTATATTTGTGTTCGGTAATTCATTTATTTGTGAATTAATTATATATAAACTTAAATTTTTGTAATATGATTTGGAAATCAATTATTACTATATTTATTGTACATCAACCTTGAACAATAAATAAATTTTAACAAATTTTATGGTAGTTCATAAACGATAAAAACAAACCATTTTTAACTAGGCTAACTGCTTGAATATTATCGTTTCGTGTCACGTTTATCCTATTAATTACTTCATAAACAATTCATATTAATACTTTTATTTAAATTGTAACTAATACTTTATAAAACTAAATGTGACTCGATCCACATCTAATATTTTATTTAACAATAAACAAATAATATTTTTTATAAAAATATAATTGTGGCTCATTGACAATTCACATTTTCTTTATCAATTAATATTTTATTTTATGAGAAATTAAACCTGAATCAATTGACAATTCACATATTCTTTAACTTTAAAAATATTTCTAATATAGTATCACAAAACTCTTAAGAAACTTTTCAATTCTATTATTAATAAATTATTTTTAATACACTAACATAATTTGAAGTGAAATATTTTTTAAGAGACGGTTGATTATTTACTTGAATTTGACAATAGCTATGAAGAGGGTGGTGTTAATTTATTTAACAAAGAATATATATTTGTAATTTATATTCTATATATAATATAATTATTTGTCGTTTTAATTTAATTTTCTAAAATTATAATTTGTTGTTTTACTTATAAAATAATTATTATTTTTCAAATGAATGTATCCACAAATCATAGTATCACAACAAATAGAATACACTCTAGGTTAAATTTGATTTTTTCGAGAAAACGACAAAACATTTATTAAAGAAAAGAAACGAATGATGTTACTTATTATTTTTTTAATAAACATAATTATTGTTTTTTATGTGTTAAAATTTGTCGTTTAAGCATACAACAAAATTCATAGGCATCAAACAAAAAAACAATTCAATTTAAAAGTGTATATATATAGAGATATCAATAAAAAACCAATTGAAATCTAACAAACTAAATAACCAATCAAATATTAAGTCAAACTCTTCTATCCTTAAGAATTTCAATCATCTCTTGGTTACCCAATTTAGATCTTCTTTCGGCTCCTTTGTTGTTCAACTTATGTTTTATGCTCTGATTCTTGTTCTCATTCATGATTTATTTATTTGGCCTTTTTAAATTCCTATATTTTTTTAATTCTTTTTCCTTATCATAACCAACCTGCCAATAATGCTTTAACAATTCTAGAAACTCCATATTCATAATTTACCGTAAATTTTCACACTATACCGTAAATTTTCACACAACGATAAACCCATGATATTCTAAAAAGTTGGTACTACTTTCTAGCTCTATCAACTTTAATTCAAGTTGTGCTTATAATCAATCCTTATAACTAGAGAATAAACTATTATTAGTTACATTTCTCAAAGAATTCATAACTAAACTCTTATTCAATTTTCTTGCAATAGATGATCAACTAGCTAATCCATCTCATCCCTTCAACCGTAAGAGTGAAAAAAATTAAGGTTTGTGAGGCATATGCTTCATCGGTTCGAGAAAGAGAGAATAAAAATCTTACCAGGGTGGTGAAAGAGGAGTGAAATCGCCTTCAAAATCTATCAGCTCCAGCTCGAAATTGCCAACAATTTTTTAGAGGAACCTGTCACTCAGCGTCTGCAAATCACTCATCTAGTGTGGACATGAGTGGCAGAATGGTGTCTCACCCGTACAAAACCCTATCGAAAAATGAGAGAATAAGTGAGAGAAAGAAGACCTGTGAATTTGTTTCTTATACCAAAGACCCGCGAGCACCTCTATTATACTCGCTTACTACTCGCTTGCTATAGTGAACGCGTGAATGAATGACACCTCCAACTTATCTAGTTAAACGTTACTATATATATATATGGTCTTGATTTTTAAATCTTCATTTGTAAGAGGGTGAGGGTGAGGGTGAGGGTGAGGGTGAGGGTGAGGGTGAGGGTGAGGGTGTTAAATTGTTTTTAAGAAAATATGTGAATTATTAAAAATGATGATTAAGCATAATTAAAAATATTTATTTTTCTCTCTTAATAGTTTTTCTCTCCTCCTCTAATAATCATTATCTCCCTTCACCTATTAATTTGTAAATATAAATTTATATATTTTTCCGTTAATTTATTTATTTATATATTTTTTAGATTAATAAGAGAAAAAATAAATTAATTAAATAACAAAAAAATATATATGTTTTAAAATATATATTTGTAAACACCTAAATTTTAGACCTAAATTTTACTATACCCAATTTAAATAAAAAAAATAAATTTATAATAATTATAGTCTATTTATATGATATAAAAAAGAAAAAGCCAAACAAGAATTAAGCGAATTTGATTTAAGTCAAACTAATCTAAGCTTAGCTCAAGTCCAGCCCCGCATTAAAATCCACCAGCAATAAGGTCCAACGCTTAAAAGAAAAGGGTCGTAGACAAGGTCTAGGATGTGAATTAAATAAACAAAAAGTTCAAGGACTTCTTAATACAAAGAGAAAGAGTTGAGGGGACTCTACGTTTGGATAAAAAGGGAAGAGACCCGCATTTCCCATAACCCTAAAACGTCTCTCCATCTCCTATCTCCCACTAATCCTAACACTCTTACTCTCTCTCTAATCTAGAGCTCTCTCATCCATCTCCTATCTCCCACTAATCCTAACACTCTTACTCTCTCTCTCTAATTTAGAGCTCTCTCATCCGATGAAGATAACGATCGCCACCTCCTCTCATCTTCCACAAGACGACGACGAAGTCAATCATATCCTTTCCAATAAGTGTTGATAAAAAAGAACTTAATGCATAAAGTTCCTTTTAGTTTTAGTGCTCTATTTATAAGTTATTAATATTCATTCAACCAAGTAGAAAAAAAAGAAAAGAGACACGAGTTTTAGCGGGGAAAACCCTTCAACAAGAGTAAAAAATTATGGTACTCTTGGGCTGCTTAAACCATCTGATAGGATCGGTTCTAGCAATAGAGACTAGGGTCTCACTATTGTTAACATCTTATGATAATCGATTCGATAATAATCCTGTGAGGGATTAGTATTTGTTTATATTTTTCACAAATCATTCGAACTCTTGAAACAGATTCAAGTGCGGAAGTGTTCGTCGGATTTGAAGCTTTGAACGACTGAAGGTAAATAGCAGAAAGTAAAGAACACAGGGAGTTTTATGGATGTTCGAAGATAAAACTCTTATGTTACCCTTCTTCCACAACCGAAAGAATATCCACTAAATACTTTGAATCGAATACAACTTACTGAACTAGCAAACACTCTGTTGAACATAACAACCTCTGTTCAACTTACAATATTCTCACAGCTAGACAGTAATTGATTTTCTCTCTTAATCTTAAAGAATGTAGGAAGTCAGTAAAAGCAAGAGTTGTGAATTCGGTGACCGAGAGATTCGTCCGTTTTCCTTGAGCATCTATTTGTAGTAGAAGGACAACAACGACTGAATCTTCTTCGTGGACACGTGGCAAGTTTCCGTTGGAAGGTCGCCCATAGTACTAGAGTACAACACACTCTAAGCAAATAGATCGTGGCCGTACTAAACTGGTAGTGCGCCGAATATACTCTGAAATTGTCTTGTACCGGACAAGCGGTTGAAAGAATATTCTCTTACGTGGTGTTCATTCATTTGATACAATTAGCTGGCTTGACAGACTACATGGAAGTGAGTGGAGTAAGAGTAGAAGACAACTAGTTGATCGTGGTTAGATGTATGCTTTCTTTAGACGGCTGCTAAAGAAAGGCATTCGATGTGTTCCATTAGACCTTGTCTAAGGGAATTAGACGTCCTCTTCTAACTACACATCCCTATAGACCTCGTCTAAAGGAGTTAGATGACCTCGTCTAACTATGTATCCCTTTAGACCTCGTCTAAAGGAGTTATACGACCTCGTCTAACTACGCTTTCCTTTAGACCTCCTCTAAAGGAGTTAGACGACCTCGTCTAACTACGCTTTCTTTTAGACATCGTCTAAAGGAGTTAGACCACCTCGTCTAACTATGCTTTCCTTTAGACGAGGTCTAAAGGAGTTAGACGACATCGTCTAAAGGAGTTAGACTACCACGTCTAACTACGTTTCCCTTTAGAAAGTCTAAAGGAGTTAGACTACCACGTCTAACTACGTTTCCCTTTAGACGTGGTAGTCTAACTTCTTTAGCTAAAGAAGTTGGACTACAACGTCTATTTAGCCTGCTTTAGACCGCGTCTAAATTAGCATAGTCTTATATGCACCTGCACAAAAACAAATAGACAACTCAGCTTCATTTACAACTAATTTTAACACAGATCATCAAAATAATGTTATGACTGGAAACCTTGATGTCTATTATATAGTATAAAATACTATATAATAATATACAATATACTAATACAGAACATATCATTATAATATAATATAATATATATTATTAGTTCAAGTCCAATGGGCCGGACACTCCAACAATAAGATCGACGAACGATGCGTCTTTGTTAGATCCATGAAAAGCCATGCATTCATCCTTATCACTTTCGATAAGATCAAATGATGTAGTTTTGTCACCATCTTCACCCGTCAAACTTCTAAAAGACCATAGAAGATAAGCTTCAGGCATGATCCGACCAACCATTAAAGCTTCCAGCTGAAATAGTTGACTTCTCGAAAATCTAAAAGTGGTTAGTCTACCAATAAAAGCACTTTTGAACGGAGAAATAAAAAATAAGAAAAATTAGGTGGCGACTCTAAAATCCAAAAGTCAATTCCCCACTCATTTAAAATATTTTCTAAAATAAATTCGAGAATTAAAAAGATTTGAAAATTTAAAATGATAAAAATAGAAAGCCAAGAGATTTCGAGGTGTTACAGCTTCTTTGATGACTATGATGGGGACATCTGAGGTTTAACTTTAAACAAATTTTTGCCATTAATTTTTTTTTGTTTAATTTCACTTGTCTAATTGATTTACATGATTCTTATTTGAAAATAGAATATACACACTATTTATTTGAAGATTAGATCTATTGAAATACGTGCAAATATTCGTCAAATAAAATGACGATCTGTTCTATTTAAGTGATGATGCGAGAGGAAAACCTAAAAACACGGGATCGATTCTTCTACTTGGAAATGAGATATTCATTATGACGTAGTTATTGTGGAGATGAGGAAAAATTCCCAATTGAGTTGATATTTCCCAGTATATGGCGGTGTTAACCCCCTCCACTATCGATAAATGATACTCTCTTATGATGTCACCTAAAAATAAAATTCCGGTTACATTATCTAGACTCGTTGCTTGATGTGCCCAAACAACAAAATTACATCAAAAAGCCGTGTTACGTGACTACTATATTTATAAATACGTGTATACATTATAGTCAAAATGACACCTCTAAGTATATCTTGACTTTAAAAAAACAAACAACAAAGAAAATCCTAATTCTTAAAATTAGGGGCAATTTCACATATCAAAAGAAGAATGATAAAAGAGGTGTTTACTCATTTA
Organism: Impatiens glandulifera; assembly: GCF_907164915.1. Lineage (NCBI taxonomy): Eukaryota > Viridiplantae > Streptophyta > Magnoliopsida > Ericales > Balsaminaceae > Impatiens > Impatiens glandulifera. Next base: position 20,463,345 of record NC_061870.1, on the reverse strand, counting down.
AGAACATGTGTTTGTATATCTATCACGTGCATGTCACGTGAGGAATTAAACCTCAGTATCATTCAGACCTCTAAAAATGACTCTTTGAGAACGTGATGCCAAAACTAGAAGGTTCATTAAGTCTTCAATGGCTGAAGAGGGAAGTTCCATACAAAAGGAGACAAGTCATCTTCTGAAATGACTGAAATGAAAGCCACAATGGCTCAAATGACGGCACAAATTGCGGTATTATCTTCAACGGTCAAACATAACCTTAGAGAACGAGTCTTTGATTTCGAACCTATTACGCCAATCCCTCCTAAATAAGCCATACATAAACTTCTAGTACCTTCAGACCTGATGTCTATGTAGGGAGATTCCGATACTGAAAGATATCAACCAACTTTATAGTAAGCATCGCCCGAAGAAATGGGAGGAACTCATGGCGAAGAAAATAATCAACAATATGTTGATACTTTCATTAGTCCAATCCCGACTGTTCGGGTCAATGAGTATACAAAAATGTACGACGTAAAGATAGCACAAATGGAAGCCCTAACTTCTAAAGTTGAAGAGAAATATGAAAAAATGACTAGGGGTAAAGGAACGAGAGCCCGCGACACATGGAAGGTCGGACTAATAGCCGCTGAGAATGCTCCAATTCCCCGTGATTTAAAATTTTCGTCACTCAATAAATTCGACAGGAAAATGTACCCTCAAGTGTACATGAAAATGTACGTAGGTACCATTGGTCACTTAAAACTTGGAAGGGAAACCATGCGTCAAATACATCCGAGATACCTCACTAATTCGTCTCTTTGTTGGTACCAACAACAAAATATAAACAGGTTTGAAACCTTCGATAAAACTGCTGAAGCATTTATTGACATGTTTTCTATGTACATCTAGCGAAATTTGAAAGAAAACTGAAATACGTTAAGCAAATGCACAATGAGAAATTCTCAACGCCCATCACAAGATTTAAAGACATCACTTTAGATATGGATGCAATCTCGTGTGAGGCGGAACAAATTCAAATGTTCAATATAAGTATCAATCGACATATAGTGTTGGAATGGATGGTAAGAAGTACAAAACTTTGGAAAGACTAATTATAGCTTGAATCAAAATGGAGAGACTTGATTATGACCGTTAGAGATTTGCCAAGACACCTTGTTCTTTGGCTTTGCACTGAAAAAGATTTGACTCTTCCCTACCGAGACAACAAACACTCTTCAACGGATCCTCTTGAATTCGTCTCAGTAATTCCTTCAATAAATAACTTGCTCAATTTACTAATTCTAAAGCAACATTAATACCTTGTTATGGCCAAAGAAGATCCTCCTTTTGAAACCCATAACAAACATGGAAAAAAATTAAAATCGATATACATTACATGTGTGATGTTTACGTCGTAAAGATGGCTAACAAAATGCCTAGTCCAATACGTCAAGAACTAAAGCATGAAAAGCCCAATCAGACGTACAAAAAACCCTTCAAACACATGACAAAAATTGTCAGACATACGACAAACCCCGTCGGGTATATGATGATTTAAGAATAACAGTGGAACAAGCATTTGAAAGACTACTCGAAGAAAATGTAATCACGCTAGAAGTTCCAAGAGCGGATAAACCAGTAATGGGAAGATGGACAAACTTGTTTCATAAGTATTACTAGTGCAAATGATATGACACTAATAATTGTTTAACCCTATAGAGCAAGATTTAATACCTGATTGACAAATAGGTCATTCTGAAATCCGAAACAAAACCTATTGCCAAAACACGAGTAAAGGGCTTGACAATCGACGAAATGTTGCTCTGTTATAGAAAAAAAGGGAAACCAAACATCACACCTTGTTTAAAACACGTAAATTAAAGTCTTAATCGTTTCCTTTATAAAAATCGTCATTTTTTATGTTCCACAAAATGGTACGATGTACTGACTTCATTCTTTTGTAATGGAAGATACGTAGACAACCTGTTCTTAGGTTCAGTTGAACATTTATAAAATCTGTTTTGACCCCTCATATAATAAATAAATAAAAATGATGTAATTTTCACTTTACCAAATAAAGTAAGGATTTTAGAAAACAAGTAAGAGTATAGTTAAGATCATTATTTCAAAATGATCAGCTTAAAAGAAACTCAGTCTTTTCATTAAAATTCAATTAAGAGATATTAGTTTGAATTTCGTCTCGTGTTTAACGAATATTTAAGAAAAGTTAATTCCTGAAGTAAATTTTGTGAAAAAAATACATTAAGGCCGAAATGAAAGTCACAAATTGAGAAAAGGTTATTTAATTTCTTCAAAAACAATGATTTTTGTAAGCTCGGGGCTTTGAAGAAAAAAATAAAAACAAAATAGAAAATATAAAAGTACTTTTGTTGGTTGAGATATTAAAATAACCACATGTTGCTCACTTAGACTTTAGTCTTGAATGATATGAAAATAACATGTGTACCAATTCTATCAGATATACCCGAAGTACTAAAAAAAAGAAGCATTATATTTACATGAACCCTTTATTGTTTTTACATGAATGCATTAAGGATTTTACATGAATGCATTTAGTGTTTTACATGAACGTTTTATGAATAAAAATTAATTTAAATAAACACTAATTAACAAGCGAAGCATGCTTTGTTCTCTAGCGCTTGCTCCCTATAATAAACTAACTAATATGAGAAGCAATCTTCGTTCGCTATAATCATTATAAACGGTAACTATAAAGCAAAGCAAGTTTCATTCTCTATTTTTTTTTTTGGAAAAATGACTTAGCGTCATTTCATTAAAAATTTCCAAAAATGGGAAAAAAAACCACGAGTTTAAAAGATCATTCTAGACGGGCCTAAAATGATTTTGAAATCGTAACATTCTAAATAAAAGCTAAAAAGTTAAAAACGTAAATGAATTATTTGATTACAATGGTTTCAATTCTAGTGAGTTCAAAAAATGGTAAATTCTAGTTCCTACAGATATTCCAGTTCTGCTCTGTGCTTGGAATTCTTTTTCACGTTCCCGTGAGGGCACTGCAATCCGATACAATATTTTTGCATAACTCTTCAATGCTAATGCGGGTTCTGCTATATACCCTTGCATTCCGTTTTTGCCAAATGTTATACACCACTCCTCTAAAGCCGCACTTGAACACGCCATTTTATCCCTCTTTCTCTTTCCCTATTAGAGAGATATCTATCTAGGGTTTTTATTTTTCTTAATATGGCGCATAGAAATTCTTAGAGAGAGAGAGCGCGCTTTGAAGAGGAAGGCAGTGGATGAAAGGAATCTCAAGAAGACCATTTTCCTTTCCCTCTTTGAAGACCTTCGTGATAGGAATCTCAAGAAGTTGAAAGTCCCCAAAGGTACGTTTTGCATCCTGACAAGTTTAAGAGTCTACCATTTGACCAAACTCCTCGGACTTATATGCAAGGATGCTTCATCGGAGGAACAATGATTCGATTAGCGAGAGTTCCTCTTCATCTGCACAGCTATAACCGCGATGAATTTCCGCGGTCCAAGTGAGACTCATCTGGACGACCTAGTCGGTCGATCGTTGTCAGGCAACGGAGTAGGTGCCCTTATGAAAGCCCTAGTGCAAGTTTTTTGTTGAGGTAAATATGACTTTTGCTGCTCTTGTCTTCATTATTTAACAGCATGCAGGCATTCTAGCCTTGACTTCAGGTTTTGGCTGGGAATCTTGATTCTGCAATTCGAACGCATGCATGCTGCATTTTTTAGTGTATGGAAAAAGTATGGTTTTACTCCAGAACTTCTACTTATTGTTCAAATTGTTGGCGTTTATTGTGTTGTTAGATTATTTGTCTTCATGTTGTTTTTGGTGCATCAGTGTAAAATTACTCTTCACCTTTCACTAATGTATTTTTATTATTGTGAAATCAAGCAAGTTGAGGCTCTTCTGTCCAGGGTGGAGAAATCTCCGTCTAGACCACTGCAATCAGTCCTCTCTCTTTCAACAAAAGCTTTAGTAGAAGATGAACTATTTAGACATTCAGATATGGATGTGAAAGTTGCAGTGGCTTCCTACATTACTAAGATAACCAGGATTACGCACCAGATGTCCCTTATGATGCCCCTTATGATGATGACAAGATGAAGGTAATGAACAGAATCAGTATTCATATATTCATGGATTTTGCTCTTTTTCCTTAATAGCTTCTTCTTGTAACTGTTGTTAATACAAGAATCTGTTGTTTTCTCACCAAGCTGATGTAAAGCTTCTCTTATTTCAGGAGCTTGTGTAATTATTGCCTTCACACTAACAACTATGTTTTCCCACCGTGGTGTCGATAATGATTTCAAAGTGCAATCTTTTTCTGATACATTTTCTCTCAAAATATCCCACCTTTAAGTAGAGTCTGTAAATAAGGTGTAAATATGTTGAATAACTCCAAAAAAATCTTCTATTTTTTTGACAAGAGTTTGCAACAATAGATAATGTCAAATTGAGAGAATGTGCAGCACAAGGTGTATAAAATGCTCTAGAATTAATGTCTAGTAATTTTATTTGTACACCTTTATGTTTCCCCTTCATGTTTGATCCATTATCGTAGTCCTGCCCTCTGACATCATCAATATCAAGACCAATATGGTGTAACACATTCTTTAATTCTTCAATCAACCTTGACCTGTTGTTTCATTCATAACCAAAAATTGCAAAAAATATTCTTGTACCTTTATTAGAACCGTGGAGACATCAACGCACCTTATTATCAATATCATTTGTTCTTTCTTACTTATGTCAAGAGTACAATCGAGTATTACTGAAAAATACTTGGCTTCTTTTATTTTTTTCAGGATTGTACCTTTGATTTTAGCAGCTATCAAGAGTATCAACTCGTTTTGAATTTTGTGACTGAGATAATGAAACTGGATTTCATGATTTTGTTTTCTTAGTAAATACTCCTTCAAGGTCGAATCCCATTAAGCAACCATTTCAACTAAATCCATAAAAATTCCATTGCTTTCATCATAAATCTTCTCATTAGTTCCAAGAAACGCCAAGCTTTGTTTAGCTAAATATTTCACGACTGCAAACAATCTTTGTAGTACCTTTCGTCAATGTTCAGTCTCTAATTTGATTTGATCCTGCAAAACTTTATCTATTACTTGATTAGTTTCTAGTCGTTCACGTAACTCAACCCAAATCAAGTATAAAGTTATATGGTCTGAACTTCGTTCATGTTGCATCAAACTGTGAGAAAGGTGCCCCCAATCCCTTATTCCATCATGTGCTAACTGAGAAAGTTGTCGTTTGGTCTTGAAGACTTTACAGCAGAAGCAAAATACTCTGTCAAGATCCTTACAATACACAAGCCAATCTCGATGATGCTTCTGCCCATTTGATAAGTGCATAGTATAGAATTCAGATGTTAAACGCCTGTTATTTGATCCATTTTTCGGACATTTTCCTGTCAACACATCTCTTAGAGGACTTTTTTTCACCAATAAATCCATCAATTTAGGAGCAAGATTATCCCAATTTTTAGGATCAAAGATGTTGGGAATATCATCATTCCCTTCCGAACCAGGCTCCATAGTTTCTTCTACATTAACATCAATATCTACTTCAAAAGGTTCCTCCATTTGATTCTCTATATTTTTTTCTAGGCCAATATCAACATCTTCCTTAGAAAGTGTTTGAGTCTCCATTGATTGCTCCACATTTTCTATTACACCAACATTAATGTCTACATCTACCCCTATATCCCCTAAATATTGTGTTTCGTTCCCTTTATTGAAAACAAATTTATCCATAGCCCCTAATTGACTTTGAATAAATTTGTCTCGTTCCTTTATTCTTTTGCGTTTGGAACTACTCGATTCATGCTTTCTTATAGTTATAGGAGCCATTCTAACATTTCAAATTTCATCACTTTAATAAACATAGTTGACAAATGACAATGACAATAAAATAAATTGTGATGAAAGAATAATGAATTGATTTTTAAAATTGCAATGATTAAAGCTAAAATCCAAGAAGTGGAGATTACCAACAATTGAGGAGATGAGACGATGGTCGAACGTCGGATTTTAGAGAGAGGACGGGGTTGGACTTTGGAGATAACCTTCGGCTGGTCACAATTCACAAATTGGGTGCTTGCCGCTTGGGTGTGTCATGTGTGGTGTTGGAGTGGATGAGTTTAGCTAGTCGATCCTAGGGTTGAGCCTCATTTTTTTAATATATATCATATATGTATTTAATTATATATATATATATATATATATATATATATATATATATATATATATATATATATATATATATATATAATTTTTTTGGTGGCCCTACAATTTTTTGTGGTTCTGTGCAAGTGCACATCTTGCACAGCCAATGGGCCGGCCCTGACATGAAAATACTTAGAGTGTCTTTATAGCACATTTTCTTTTTTTATATTTGTATTATTACGTGTAATCGGAGTTCTCGTGAATGTTAATAATATAAGTGATATATTTTCGTGCGTGGTATGTATGAATACTGAATGAGAAGCGATTAAAATAAAACAAAGTTAACAAGAAAAAATAATAATATTGTAAACATTTCAATTGATTTCTTTTTAAATATTTCAGTTTTGACATTCCTAAGATGAGTGGATAAGATCTTTAAAAATAGGCTTTTTTATTGACAGACAGAAAAACAAATCATCTTCATAATATTTTGTCTAGTTGTATTGTTTCAATGAATTTAAATTGGAAATTCTCTTAATATTATATTGTTTATCTTCTATTATCTCCAGCTCAATATTCTACAAATTACTCAGATTCATTTAAATTAAAAATAATGGTTGTGGTGATATTATCATTTATCCATTTCACATTTTTTTGGTCATAGTAAACATATAATTGACAGTTCTCCTATTGATAATGCAAGAAGGAGACATCAATTTCCAACATCTCAATGATAAAAATAAAAATTCTCTTATGTGGAAGAGGGGAGGATAAATATGTGTCTTCCCTCTTGCAACAACATTCCAATAAACAAACTTGTTAATATAATAAATAAACATAAACAAAATTTTCCAGAAAATGGTGACTGCGAAAAATGGGTTTCTTTAGTCGAAAATAAGTCGCATACAAATAAAACTTAGTTAAACTAGGAAAAGAACTTAAAACTGAAAATGAAAACGAAATTACAATATTCTTTCATTATCTGAAGTCAAATGAAGTTTTTTCTAATAAATGACGGAATTAAAACAGAAGGCAAAACATGGTCTTGAACCCTAGATGACTATTACGGTGCTGCTTGTTGTAAGGAGGCGGTTTGGTGGGACGGTTGAATGTCATCAAAATACATAGCAGGTGCTTTACAAATTGGACAGAAATTCTTTTGCATCAGCCATCTCTTTATGCAATCAAAATGGTAAATATGATTACAATGCTGTTTGCATATATCCTCTCCTGTTGAGAAACGATCTAATCTAAACACGCAATAAAAGAAGATATAAAGATAAATTGGTAAAGAATAATAAAGAACACAAGATATAACGAGGTTCGGCCAACAATGCCTACATCCTCGGGGAGTCGTCCATTCTATTAATATTTCATGGAATAATGGTCCAAGTAACCCTAGGTTACAATGTCTCTATTTATAGGAGTACATCAAAAGCCAAAAGACTAAACTACTACTCCTAAGCCCAATAAAGACTTAAATCCCAATTACAATATATAAACTCTAATTAAATATGAGCCCAAAACCCAACAATCTCCACCTTGGGCGAATACCGTGCTTATTGAGATGTGATGAATAAATTACAAATCTCCACCTTGACGAATTTCACGTCCCTTAGGAAATACACGAGCCGTACCCATCAATCTTCATCTCCACTCCACTCAAGAGCCCTTAGAAGAATAACAATCTCCACCATTAGGTATATTGCGCCATCAAAAAATTATGAGCCACACATCAATCTTCACTATTTGAGCCATTCACGAGATAAATCATTATACCTCCACTTCCGTTTAAATGCCCTTAGAAGATAAAATCATAGAGTTTACAACAACAAGTAAATTTGGCAATTACGCTACTTCAGCGACTAGAGACATTCAACAACTCTTCCCAATCTTTGTTCATACCCGTTGACATATGCGGAAACTAGAATTAACAATTCTTTATTATGTCAAAATAATCTTTACCTTTGTTTGTCACAAACTGAGTGTCTTATTTTTTCAAGTCCAACAACCGACTGAAAGCAAAAATACCGAATAGACCCAAGACGAACTTTCATCGTCTACTTTTTCAAAATCAGATATCTATCGAAAACTGAGGACACCCAAAACGAACTTCCATCGTCTACTTCCTCAAAATAAGATATCGATCAAAAACGAGAAGACCCAAGACGAATTTTTATTGTCTACTTCATAACGAATAAATTAGGCTATCACGACATCTCTTTTCTCTAGCTCAAGATCTGACAAAGTATTTGTCACCCATCTTGCCTTAAACGTTGCATACTCAATCAACTTGAACCTCATACTTCTCCTTGACCAAATTAGCTTGCAATCTGCTAGTTTCTTGAATCCAAAAAATGCCTAGCAATCCAAGAATATTATTTCAAGATTCACTATCTCTCTTCAATTATCTTCACCAATGCTTCAAATGATCATTTATAGTTTCTCTGAAAGAAATCGAATATCCTTCCATTTGAATTGATTGAACCTTTCATCTAGCCCTTTTTCATGACTAGGAATCTCTATTCAAGGTCTCAATCATCCCATTCAGCTAATATATGATCCACAATGTATAGACAATTAAGATAGAACAAAAGAAGTAACAAAATCATCACCTTCGAATTAACCGAGTCTCCCATCTAGCCCATTTTTCATGACTAGGAATCTCACTCAAGGTTTTTTTATTTATCTTCTCACATTAGAAGATAATGCAACGATTTCTTCTCGGTCGTTTGAGAGTTGCTTTCAAGATATCTCCACCTCAACTTATAAGTGTCTTTCACTAGTCTTCCTCTTCCTGGTCTTTCATTCATATTGTGTGTTAACTGGAATTTTGTCAATCCTTAATCACCCGCCAACTCAATGTAATCTTGCAATTTGGCCTAAAGGATTGCCCTGTTAACATGTCGACAATGTTATCATCGGTAAACACCATATAAATAACAACTTTCCATACTCGATCATGTTTTTGTCAAGTGTAAAAGCACATAATCTCACCACAGTCTTCATCTTGATTAGCTCTTCCAATAAGATAAGGTCATAACCAAAAAGATACAAACTTTTTGATCCCAAATAAGTCAAATAAAAATTAAAATTAGGCAGACACTTTAAGCCCAGAAAAACAAACTTCGAGACGTCCAAACCTTGATCCGACCGTTGAAAATGTAGAGGAATGAGTTACCAACCCTCTCGAAAAAATCTCAGCGCAATCGGACTCCGTTTGAATCTCTAATCGTCAGTTTGATGAACCCTGTGCGGCTGTAGGCGAAAATCTACTACTAGTTTTTCTCTCTACCCCTCTTTTAATTTGACTTCTTCAATAACCGGTTTCCAAAGAAAAATCTCTCCAAACTTATTTCAGCCGAGAATTTCTTCAAGTCAAAGCCCTCGCTATAGTGAAATAATGTCACCCATGTATGCCAAGACAACAATCGGTTATAATAAAACCTCCAACTAATTTTCAATAAGCATGAAGATGTATCGTTTGTTCTCCACATTCTTCTAGCAAAATCCTGCATAGAAAGAATCTAACAAACCATATATATGATTAGTGTACCCTCAATTCATACCTTAGAAATTATCATTCTTGGTAGAACCCTTGAGGCATCAACACCCACTTGACAACTTCGCACCAGCACTTACCAGATATTGCCAATCAAAACCTACTCACAAGGTTTAATGCAAATCCAAATTCGGCCTTTATACACACATATCAAAACCACACTCTTGCAAACAAACATTAAAGCCACCCGCTTTAATCAGAAAACCATTTACATGTTGCATCAACTGTCTTCCACAATCTGCAACATCGAATAAGCACTCCACCTTCTTTTTCAACTCCAATTTTCAATCTCCCCATTGACGAATATCAAATTTCTTAGAAGATAAATCACAAATCTCCATATTTGAGAAATTCAAGTCAAACAAACCTCAATACAAATCCAAGATCAAAGCATACAAAGCTTTGAGAGTTTGATTAAAAATCAAATAAGGCTTTACTTGTGAAAATTGGAACAAATAGGTCTTAAACCTATTTTATAAAATCAAACGAGACTTAAATAAAAAGTCTTAGTTGAAAAAGTCTTAGTTGTTGATCGCTTCAAAGATTCTTGGCTTCTCTCTATATGTTATATTATATCATAATATAATATCTATATATATGGAATATATAGAGATATATATGGAATATATATATGGAGATATATATGAAATATATATATGAAGATATATATGGAATATATATGGAAATATATTTTCTTTTTCCTTTGTATATTTTAATAGACCAAAAGAATATACCTCATCTTCTTCATTCTGGTGTTGTTGCTTACATGACGACTTTTCGTCACCTGCACCCATTGGCGCCTTCGAGAAGAACAAAAGACCATTGTCTTCTTCTCTCTTCTTCTCAAGACAACATCACCCAAAAATAAGAATTACTTTAACGACCGTTGAAATCTTTTTAGCAATTGAAGATTCCGACTCAAATCTTCACAGCGGCTAATTCTTCTGCAACCAATGTCGTTTCTCCAATAGCCATCTTCAACAAAAGCACAAATATCCAACAACTTCTTCAATGGTGGTTAGGGTTTCCGTAATATCTTCACAAATAGATTAGGTTAAAAATTCTCAAAACATGCTCTGATACCACTTGTTGAGAAACGATCTAATCTAAACACGCAATAAAAGAAGATATAAAGATAAATTGGTAAAGAATAATAAAAAACACAAGATATAACGAGGTTCGGCCAACAATGCCTACATCCTCGGGAGTCGTCCATTCTATTGATATTCCATGGAATAATGGTTCAAGTAACCCTAGGTTACAATGTCTTTATTTATAGGAGTACATCAAAAGCCAAAAGACTAAACTACTACTCCTAAGCCCAATAAAGGCTTAAAGCCCAATTACAATATATAAACTCTAATTAAATATGAGCCCAAAACCCAACATCTCCATGGATATAATCTTCCTGCATAATGCAACAACTATTATTACTTCAAGTCAAAGCTGATCAAAATTTATATATAAAATGGATAATTAATGTATAAGATCATCACCTGGCAAATGCAGCAGGCTTCTCCATCATGCTCACTCTTGAATCTCTCCACACTCATCATAATCTCTTCCTCGCTCAATCCAGCTTCATGATCCACTTCCACTTCATATATTGTCTATCATACATATATGCATGTAACAAATTTAATTAAAATAAATAACAGAAAAGAATTGAAACTTCATCTAAATATTATTATTATTACCTCATTAGGCATTATGTTTACGAGTGGACGATGACTCGTGAGGATAACAGCAGCTCGGTCACTTGATTGAAGGATGGAGGTTACAAGCTTTTGATCATACATAAAAGAACAAGTTATGTTATGCTGTATATTTATATTTATAAAAAATATAAATAAAAAAACTCACCTCAGATTGTGTGTTGATTAAATTGATAATTCCTCGAGTCTAAAATATAATCTCTTTCATTTATTCATGAAACTAGTAAAAAAATAAATTAAATAAGAGTTACACCATTCTATAACAAAATTTATCAAAAATAGATTATCAAGTCTCTTTCCAAAAAAAGTTCAAAATTCAAATAAAAAATATATAAATTTTTAAAAATTAATACACTTTTAAATGGAATGTTAAAATCATATGAACGGTAAAAAGAAAAATCAAACAATTAAAATATAATCAAAATATATGCAGGATGAATTAATTAAAAGTTTGTCTAAAACAAAATATATATCTAAAAGAAAATTAAAAGTATTTCAATAATGAACAAAAGTTGATTTTTATAATAATATTTTCAAAAGTTTAAGGTCTTGATTTTATATTTCTCGAACACTAATGTTGCCCAAGCTGGTTTATCTATTTTTTTTTCCAAAATTTCACAAATCATAAAATATTTTACCTTTCTATACAAGCTCAAGGTCTCTATAATATTTTTCAATTTAAAATGATTAACTATATATTAACTATATATATATATATATATATATATAAAGATGATAGTCTAGCTGGAGAAATGGAAACCTCAAGACCGGATGAATAACTTTTGCAAGACAATTTAGACAAGCAGAAGAGAAGCAGGAGATATGATTTCAAATTAAAGAGAAATATATAAGGAGTTTATATATAATGAATTTGTGCTCAAAATCTGACTTTATTAGTCTTTCTCAAATTAAATTAGATATTTGACAGCAAGGCTGGAAGATTATAACATATCTTTATCAATAAAAAGAAAAAATATATTATTTTAATAATAACTTTTGATAGTTTTTATGGGAACTTATCTATTAGTTATTGTCATAAGTTATTAATAATAAAAAAATATAATTATTTTTAAATCATTTTTGAGAACTTTTAAAAGAATTAGATTATTTAACATTTAATTAATTTGTTGTAATTATTATATATAAATTTGCATTAGATCATCCTAATTATGTTTGTAATATGTGTAGATTGATGTACTTATGGACATTTATTTATTCAATTTAAAATTAGTATTATAATATTTAAGAAAGTTATCCTTATGTTAAAAAATAAATAAATAAATTATAACAATCTAAATAAATTTTTATTTTTTAATAATAATTAATTCATTTGAATCATTACATCAGTTTTTCATTATTTTATATTTTGTGTATGGTAATTCATTTATTTGTGAATTAATTATATATAAATTTAAATTGTTGCGATATAATTTGGAGATCAATTATTAATATATTTATTGTACATAGAGTAATAACACTCAATAGAGTTTTGTAAACACAAATAAGGAGATTAAGGAGAGATTAACCCGAACGAGTTCGACAATATATAAATTTTAACAAATTTGATGCTAATTCATAAACGATAAAAACAAATCTTTTTTAACAAGGCTAACTGTTTGATTGTCGTTAGTGTCACATTTATCATATTAATTACTTCATATGCAATTCATATTAGTACTTTTATTTAAATTGTAACTAATACTTTATAAAAGTAAACGTGAATAAATTAATAATAATTTTTTTATAAATATATAAATGTGGCTCGATTGATATTTTACATTTTCTTTAACAATTAATATTTTCTTTTATGAGAAACTAAATGCGAATAAATTGACAATTTACATGTTCTCTAACTTTAAAAATATTTATAATATATTATCACAAAACTCTTAAGAAAATTTTCAATTCTATTAATAATAAATTATTTTTAACACACTAACATAATTTGAAGTGAAATATATTTTAAGACGGTTGATTCTTTATTTGAATTTCATAATAACTATGAAGATGGTGGTGCTCAGGGGCGGAGCCACCATGGGCTAGGGTGGGCTCCAGTCCCACCTAAATTAAAATCCTAAAAAAAAAAATTTTATATATGTAATTGACATGTGAGTCTTAGCCCTATTGAAATGTGAATATGAGGTCAGGTGATCAAACCCTAGCCTCACCTTTAACTTATTAAAATATTTTATTTTATAATAAGATTTATTTATATAAAATTTTGTAAATCATATAATAATATTATTTATTTTAAAATAATAATAATATTATTTTATATTTCTCAATTTTAAACTATTTCAAAATTTTATAAGAAAATATAAATTAATATTAATAAACAAGTTAAAATAAAGAATTTGATATCCATAACTTAACAAATCTCCTAGAATTGATATTATGTAAGTTCTCTTAAACTTGATCCAACATTACGTATTCCGATATGGAAATATCCTTTTAATCAAAATGATGAAATTAGACGAGCTTATATCAAGATGGGGTCATATCAAACTATTAAGGATAAGTACCCGCCGACCAAATTTGGAAATCAAAATCGACGGTTACAAAGTCATTGGTTTAAAAAATTTACTTGGTTAGAATACTCTTATTTGAAAGATGCTGCTTTTTGTTTCCCATGTTTCTTGTTTTAACATAAGCAACCCTAAAACCTACATTTACAATAGATGGATTCAAATATTGAAAGCGAGTTAATAATGAGGATAAATTCTCTTTTGTTATGCATATAGGATATAATATTTCACCACATAATAGGACAGTTGAATATCTTGATAATCTAATGAATATCTTTGTCATATTGACAAAATACTAAATGCACAGTCTTCAGATGAAAAACAAAATAACAGATTACGCTTACAACAACTATTGAAAGCACTCGGTGACTCATTTTGCAAGCGTGTGCATTGAGAGGGCATGACGAGTTTCCATCTTCTAATAATCGTAGAAATTTTATTGAAAAAAAAAAAGAGGAACATAGAAAGTTAAATTTGAGATGCAAGTTGGAGTCAGCCCCAGGTAATTTTTCATCCTGGCTCCGCCCCTGGTGGTGCTAATTTATTTAACTAAATGAATATATATTTGTAATTTATATTCTATATATAATATCATTATTTGTCGTTTTAATTTATATTTTCTAAAATTATAATTTGTTGTTTTACTTATAAAATAATTACTTTTTTTTCAAATGAATATATCCACAATTTTCAAATATATATACACATAAATATATATATATATATATATATATAATTTACCCAACTAAAAAAAAGTATAAACTAAAAATATTTAAGTTATTATTATACTAATTTAGAATAGTTTACCTTATTTCAATTATTATTTATTACCTTGTGAAAACGAGTTTCCTACATAGAGCATAACACATGAGCCTCGTTTGATTTAGGCTTATTTGAATAATTAACTAGTTATTTTTAAATAAATCATGTTATTTTCAAGTTATCAAAATATAAAAAAATAATTAAATGGAAATATATATATTGAAAAATAAATTATTTGTATTGAAAATATTGATAAGTAAATGGTTGATTGAACAGAGAGTTAATTAAAATTAATTTCAAATCTAACCAAGTATATTAAAAAAACAGACTTAATGCATTTTCAATTTTACAGTAAAATTAACTAATTTACTCATATTTCAAAACAAAATTAAGGTGAAATATTAATTTTAAAGTAAGAGAGAGTATTACTAATTAATTTCTTAGTATTTAATCGATATTATTTAAACATGTCCGGTTCAGGTTAGAAATTTTAACCCGAATTATTAAATAGGTCAGAATCATATTAGTAATGAGTGGTATATATATGTGATAATAAAGTATTTAAATAAAATTAATGATAAAAAAATAATATATATATATATAAATTAATTATTATTATTATTAATTAGACAATGTATAAAGAAAAAAAGTTCGTTTAAAAGTATTTACTTGTCTAACTTAGACGTATGAATTAATAAAAGTTCATTTAAACGTATATATTATTATAAATTGGCCCATCGTCTTCTTCAGTAATCAAGGTTAATTTTTTTTTTAAAAAACATTCATTTATTTAATATTTATTTTTTTTCTAAATTTATTTTTTATTAATTAATTCATTTATATTCTTTTACTATTTTATCTTTTGTTAATATATATTATTTTTTATTAATTAATTAATTTATTTATCTCACTTTTCCTATCTCTTATTTTTGTTATTTAATTATTTTATTTTATTTTTCAATTATTTTGATTCTTACTTTATCAATATAGATTATTTTAAAATTATTTAATCTCTTTTAAGGAATATTTTGTATGAAGTAGTTCAATATTTATTATAATATTTAATTAGCTAGTTTATAGAATAATATATTTATTGTGAATTTTATTCCAATTTGCATAATTATGACAAGTATATAATATGTGTTCAACTTGTGGAAGGACTATACAAGTAATTATTTAAAAATAATATTTGAGCAAAATATGAAAATATTACAATATTCAAGTATTAGTCCCTAAAATAGATAAAAGAAAAAAATAATAAAAAAAATAGATAAAAAAAATACTAAATAGTAAAAAAAAATGAATTAATTAATTAATAAAAAAGAATGAGAGAGAGAAAAAGTGAATATTAAATTTTAAAAATAATATTAACCATGGTTATTGAAAGAGGCTAAATAAGTCAATTTTTAATAGTATGTACGTTTAAATGAACTTTTATTAGTTAATATGTCTAACTGAGCTAGAGTTAGTTGTATAAGTATTTACGTTTAAATGAACTTTTTTTTTCTCTATAAAGTAATACTTTTATATTAAAATAATAATTTATATATATATTTATATATATATATATATATATATATATATAAATATGTTGATAAGTTATTAGTGAGAAAAAATATAATGAAGAAAAATATAATAATTAAGAGAGAAATGTTATAATTAATATAAAAAACTATATTTATATTTATTATTAATTAATCAATAATATTATTTGTAATTTTATTTAATATTATAATATTTTGTATAAAAATATACATTTATAATAACATTATATATTAAATAAAAAGTATTTATCAACTATTTGAAAATATCAAAAATATTATATTAAATATATTTATTTATTTATTTTATTGTTTATATATATATATATATATATATATATATATATATATATTACCAATTTATTTACTTATAAAATAATTTTTAATTATTTAAACAATTAAATCAATATCAAAACATGAATAAATTTTACTGGATTAAAACTTAATTTCTCACTCAATTACTTTAAAAAAATATGTGAATTAAACTTTCAGACAAAGAGAAGAAATTCGTTAGAATAGTGATGTTTATGGTAACCATATTTATAGTGTTTAGGTTATTTAAAGTCAAATCAAATGTTTCATGTATATGCTTCATTTGTACAAAGAATTTGAAGGAAATAGTATATTTGTTAGGATTCTTCGTGTGCTCTTGCATTTAAGTTTTATAACTTCAATAACTTGGTTTATATGCTCGGACTACATGTGAGCGATGCAATGTTGGATTGGGTTCATTGTTTCATGGAAGATATATCTTTATTAAGACTTTGGTATTTTGTAATTTGTTTATAAGGAATGAGAAGATCAATTATTATTATTATTATATATATATAGCTGAAACAAACATCACTACTGTGTAAATTAGGGTTTAGAAAGGTGATTAATTTTAAGTCTATGTTTGTAAAAATGAATTGGAATAATCTGCTAAGAATAAAATTTTGTAGAACCTGATAATCCATCAACTCTAATTATTTATGAAAAAACTCCTATTTAAATCATAATATCACGGCAAATAGATCCCTAGATAATAAATGTTTCCTGATAGCATTTGAATCCCATGCAGATGCTCTTTCCACTTTCAATTTTTTTTTGTCATATAGGAGGTAGGACAACTATTTTCCCAAATAGAAAAGTACCAAATGGAATATTTGTGAGAACAAAATCCCGACTTAATGGAATAAGTAGCAATTGGCTGATTTTGACAACAACCTTCTGTCTCTGAAACATACAAGTTATATGAGTGTTGAACTCTAATTCTTATCATTTTCATTTTGTGAAAAAAAAATATGTAATGCTTGTCTTTTTCCTAAGATTTTGGTCAAAGGAGATATATACTAATCCAAGTAGTGGCAACGACCTTCCAAAAGAAACTAATTGTTGAAAATAAGACTAACCAAAGGTGTGTAGCTTTCAAGACTAAGATATTCGTCCCAAGTTGTTTGTATAAACCAATGCTAGAGTAGTTCCACATGTATTTCCTTCTTATTCTTTATTTTTTTTTCTTTAATGTATGATCTCAGCCACTATAACTGAATGGCTTGTGTCTGAAAGCTGATTAAATTCTAGTTATATTCAATATGGACATAACTTGAGATTGCCACATTTTTAACATGAATAGCTCATCTTTACAAGGGGTGGTGCTGCTAAAGGTACCACCATCACCAAGAATAAGATCAACTTGCGGTGAAATGTACTTGAAATTTGATATCATTCCTTCTAGTAAATACAATAACCATAAATGCTGTTAACCATAAATGCTGTTAGAAATTTCTCCAGTCCTTCCATATACATAAATTTTTGTAACGGTTATGCCAATAGTTGCTGGAACTATGCAAATCAAGAGGTCTTCTACATTTTTATTAGATGGACACATGAAACAAAAATAAACAAATGGTTATCGATAACAACCACAGAGTAAAAGTTGTTAATACTAACATAAACACAAATTATAAAGAGAAGATAAGTGGTACCAACATATATGTATGCTACTACATGGTCACAAACAAATTCTTTCCTAATTCTCTACCACTATACATGAATCAATATTATTTCTGCATTACTAATTAAACTTGTTCAGTGTGCATATAGCATCAAATTAAATACACTCTAGGTTATATTTGTTTTTTTCGAGAAAATGACAAAACTTTTATTAAAAAAAAGAAACGAATGTTGTTACTTATTATTTTTTTAAGAAACATAATTATTTGTTTGTTTATGTGTTAAATTTTGTCGTTTAAGCATACGACAAAATTCATATGCATCAAACAACCAAAAAAAACATTTCAACCTAAAAATGTACACATAGATATCAATCTAAAAAACCAATTGAAATCTAATAAAAAACTAAATAACCAATCAAATATTAAGCCAAACTCTTCCATCCTTAATTATTCCAATCATCTCTTGGTTAGACCTTCTTTCGGCTCCTGTCCCCATTCATGATTTATTTCTTTGGCCTTTTTACGTTCCTATATTTTTCAATTATTTTTCCTTATCATAACCAACATGCCGATAATGCCTTAAAAATTCTAGAAACTCTCTATTCATGTTATACCTTCAATTTTCACACAACGATAAACCAAAAATGTTCTAAAAAGTTGGTGCTACTTTCTAGCACTTTCAATTTCAGTTCAAGTTGTGCTTAGAATCAATTCTGGTAACTAGAGAATAAACTATTATTAGTTACATTTCTCAAAGAAATCATAAATAAACTCTTATTCAATTTTTCTTACAATGGATCAACAAGAAAATCCACCTCATCCCCTTAACCGTAAGAGAGAAAAAAAATAGGGTTTGAGAGGTATATACTGTTCCGGTTCGAGAAAATGGGAGAATAGAAATCTTACCATGGGGTGAAAGAGGGAGTAAAATCGTCGTCGAAATCCATCAGTTCCAGCTCGAAATTGTCAACGATTTTTTTAGAGGAAGTCGTCACTCAGCCTCTACAAATCTCTCATCTAGTGTGGACATGAGCGGCCGAATTTTTTTTTAGGGAAATTTGATGAAATGACCATAATAATTGTTTTAATTGCGCAAATGACCAGCGCCTAATAAAAATTGCGCAAATGACCACTTCCTATTTTTGGACGAAAATACCCCCGTCGCGTAACGCGACGAAACCCTAATTCTTTATATAAATTCTCTTTTTTTTCAATTCTTTATTATCCGTTCTCTCTCTTATCCGCGTTCTCTCTAAACCTTAAGTGGCTATCGGAGAACGACGAATGAATGATTGTATATTTTCTAACGAACGAAGAACGACTATCGGCGAACGACGAACACAACGATGGACAAAACCCATTCTAATATCATGTGATTTATGTTCTTATTTCCATTATAGCTGAATTGAATGTTTTGTGTTTAATTTCTAATAGATTCGAGATTCGAGACTTGATTCATGTGGATTTGAGATGTTGTTGGTTGTTGTTGTACTTTGTAAGTATATGGTTGAATGCAGATGATGATATTGCTATACCTTTTAAGTTCTTGGTTGTTCATTTTAAATACAGATGATGAGGTTGGATGCGGTCTCACGTTGATTCGGTCATGTTTCAAGATTCATGTAATTCGGTCCCTTCCCGCGACCATACGATCGTCTCGCGATAGCACAATTCTCTCGCGATGGGCGGTCCTTTCTCACGACGGCACGATCGTCTCGCGATGGGCTGTCCCTTCACGCGATAGGCGGTCCCTTCTTGCGATGAACCTTCTCACGATGGGCGGTCTCTTCTCGTGATGGAAGTCGAAGAGGAACGCATTTATGCACGCGCTAAACTCTTTTTATAAGTATGACTTGATAAAATATTTTCTATTTCTTCACTTTGTCGTGACTCGTCTCTCTCTAGCCTCTGCTCAACTTCACTACTGTCTGTCTCGACGACTCTTCTGACTCGTCTTCTTGTTCCTTCATCGTCTTCATTAATCAAGTTAGTTTTAGTTTTTGGTTTAGTAAAATTCGGTTGCGTCTCGCGACAGTGTATTTTTTCTTACTATTATATTTATTGTTAAAAGTTTTTACCTACATTGTTGTTGTTCCTTTTGTAGATGGAAAAAACCACCATTCGTGACTTTCCTGGTAGAATTTCTTAAAAATGCACCATCAGCCTCAAGAAGATAGCTGACAAGTTGGATAAAATGGATCTTATGGAGAGGGCTTTAAATACCAATTCAAATATTTTATTTAGAGCCCCCGGCTTAGGAAGGTAAGGTCAAACTCAGAAGAGATTATTTTCATGTTGAATGGGGAGGAACTGGTATTTGGTATGAATGAGTATGTCATGGTTAAAGGCCTTAACTTCGACAAATTTTTTGTGGTGAACGAAGAAGATCAATGCTGAAGTTGTCCACCTTTGTTGATTAAATATTTTAACATGATTGTACGAATGAATGACTTTGAGTCTTGTTTTATGTCATGCACAGGAAGATGCATGAAAGATGGGGTTGGTATGCCTGATTTGCCAGTACCTCTTTGCATTTTACTCAAGGAGGATTGTACTTGTCAAAATCCTCCACATGATGGAAGACGTGGAAGCTTTCCTCCGTTTTCCATGGGAAAAAGGTGTCCTTTAGAGCCACATGAAGAGCCACATGAAGGGTGTTAACAAGAACATGAAATCTCTCAGTTCTCTATATTTTGCCAAGAAGGAGGCGAGAGGGATTAATGATGCTTTTGCTTATAACGTTTATGGGTTAGCACTAGCATTTCAAGTGTGGAAATATGTGTCATAAAAAACTTTGTCCCTAAATTCTCCAGAAGGAAGGAGCTTGATGAGCCTTTACGCCCAAGGATATTAATTTATTATTCCAACAAGAAGAACACCATGCAAGAGATAAAGTATGCCCTTTAGAGCACGGATATGAATTAGATGGAAGAGTCCTCCATGGAGAAGAGCTTGTACAGTGGGATGGACTTCGAACAAATAGACAATTCTATAGATGATTTGTTTAAGGGATTTACAGATGGAGGGAAGATCAAGGCTGTCACGCCCTAAAATTCAAATCTAACCGAATATCTTCGGTCTTGGCCAAGATCAAGTACCCAGGTGATTGGAAATTAGGACCGAGGAATTTTGAGACTTAAGACTAAGAAATCTATGTTAGGACCGAGGAAAAATGTCTTAGAACCGAGGAATTATGTCTTAGGATCAATGATTCAAGAGGACCGATTGATATTTAGGACCGAGAGATTCGACTGTGTATAATATGCCTTGCCGAGACTTATTCCCATGTCATGCTTAGCCATCTCATGCTTAGCCACCTCATGCTTATGCCACCTCATGCTTCATCAACCCATGCTATGACAAGGTTATGACCAGCCCTCTTCATTAGCAAAGTATCAACCCATACTATGACAAGCCAATGACCAGCCCTCTTCATCATCAATTTATCCAACCCATGTTATGATAAGCCAATTACTAGCCCTCTTCATCGTCAATTTATCCAACCCATTCTATGACAAGCCAATGACCATCCCTCTTCAACATCAATTTATCTCACTCATGCAATGAAAAGTCAATGACCAGCCCTCTTCATTATCAACTTATACACCCATGTTATGACCAAAAGATGACCAACCCTTATTTAGTCATATATATTGCACCCATTCATTCATTTTATCATATCCATTTCCCTCTTTACTAAGAATCATAAGACATCCTCTAGAAGCCTTGAAGAACATTCAACATTCATAGCAAGATCAACCTTAGTAGTTTCAAAGTATAAGGCAAGCAAATCTTTTCTAAACATTCTTTAGAAACCCACACATGCTTATATAATTCATATATATTCTATAAATGATGCTTACTATTTTTAAAAGTATGATTTCATTTCATATTCATATTTTTAATGAGGAACATAGTATGGTCTGTTTTCCAAATGATGAACTATTTTCTAAAGAAATGATCTGTTTTTCCCAAAGTATGAAATGTTTTATGGAATCATAGTGAACATTGGTAAAGGAATTGACAGATGTGTGAGGAAGGCTAGCCAACATGAGCTCTAGTAGTCCGATTTCAAAATATTGGCTGCTTATTATGAGACTGACTTCTGAACATGAGCTATCGGAAGATCTACTCACCCAGAATGTGTCTAACCAGGTTGTGGACTTTAGGGATAGACTCTGAAGAGTGCCCTCCAAATGTGGGCTCACAAGGATTCCTCACCTTGAAAAATCAGCTCTCAAGGTCAAGGGTCAAATATGTGCTCGAGATATAACTGTACAATCACTATGTTAAACCATTTTATAAACCATCATATGGATACAAAGAAAATTTTAAATATATTTTCTATAATCTTTTTAAATACTTGCTGGGTCTTTAGACTCACTATGTTTGTGTGGTATAGGTACACAGTAATAGACTTTATATGACAAGTGAAGGTAGGCTTGGAGTGGGACAAGGTGTGGGAATGTGTGTGAAAGGAGGGACAAATATTGAAGACCGAATACTTTATAGGTACTAATATTAAAAGACTGTATTTTTGTAGTAAAGGGCCGTGTCTTATTTTTAAAAGACCGAATTTTGTAGAACCACTTTTTATAAATGACAAAAAGCTTCTGCATATGTTACTATTTTCCGTTATTTATGTTCACATTTCAAACATCCCTCACCCGGTCTAGGTAATAGGAGTTAGGGTGTTACAAAGGCTGAAGGTGAAGATGAAGAACCTACTCCCAAACCTGCCAACAGGAAGAGAAAGGTTGAAGATGAAGATCAAGATCAAGATGTAGATATTATTCTCAAATCTGCCAACAGGAAGAGAAATATTGAATATGATGTAGAATATACTCCCAAACATGCTCCCAAGTATGCCAAGAGTCTTACTCCTCCCATTAGTCTCCCCACTGCGACGTCAAAACATGTATCACCTGCACCTACTGTTGGATGTAAATGTGAGCAGTTGAAGGAGGATGTCAAAGATCTGAAAAGAGACGTAATGGTCATTAAAGAAAATCAACACAATCACCATATTCATATGAGAAAGATGGTTCTTAGTATGAGCAACCAGATGGCCAACCATGTGACCAAACATATGGCCATATTATTAGCCAAAATAGATAAGGAGGGGAGGAGAAGAAGAAGAAGGAAGAGAAGAAGGAAGAGAAGAAGAAGAAGAAGAATAGGGTGAGGGATGAGTTAGAGAATGAGGAGAAGAAATTTGATAAGGGCGTGTCGTTGCGAGATGCGACCGACCATCGCGTCTCGCGACGACACCATTGAAGTAATGCAATTTGAGACTGACCAGAATGTTTTTCCATTTTGTAGGAGATAGAGATGAAGAAGAAGGTTGATGATGAGAAGGAGAATGAAGGTGAGAAGATGAAGATGAAGATGAAGAATCAGTAGAGAATGGAGATGAGGAGACGAATGAGAAGATTGATGATGAGGAGAAGGAGAATGAAGATGAGAAGATGTATGAGAATGAGATGATGGAGAAGGCTTATAATGAGAAGGTGGACAATGAGGAGAAGGAGAATGAAGATGAGAAGATGAATGAAAATAAGATTAAAGAGAATGAAGATGAGAAGATGAAGGTGAATGAGAAGGAGAAGGAGGAGAAGGAGAAGGTTGATGATGAGGAGAAGGAGAATGAGAAGGTTAATGAGGATAAGGAGAATGAGAAGAAGAAGAAGAAGGAAAAGGATATGAAGATGAAGGTTGATGAGGAGAAGAAGAATGAGGAGGAGAATGAAATAGTGTTCATCGAATATGTGCGACAGAAGAAGAAGGAGAAGGAGAAAGATGATGATTTGAAAAAATTCAATACTCCTCCTCCTAAAGTAACATTTGGAAGAAAGAAGAGGATGAAGAAGCCGAAGATTAATGACTCATTCACCAACCCTTTAGGAAAACAAGCAAAGACAAATGATTCAATAATAGTCAATCCCCTTAAATATATGAAAATCATCTGCTGGTTCAATTACAAACATGGATGAAATATCCAAAAACCTTCTTTTATCACATCCTACCCAGATTGTGCAAAAGAAAATCAGTGAAGAAAGTGGTAACTAGTTGATTATAAGAGTTAGTAAGAAAGAAGTTAGAAAAGTAGTGTTTTCGATGAAAGGGGATAAAAGTCCAAGGCCAAATGGTTTCAATGCGAACTTTTTCAAATAAAACTGGGAAATAGTGGGTAAAGATGTAAGCGAAGGGCTTTTGGAATTCTTCCAAAACAAGAAAATTTTGAAGTAATGGAATATCACAATGTTGATTTGATTCCTAAGAATTCAATTTTAGAAAAAATTCAGGACTTTTCATCCTATTTCATGTTGCAATGTTAGTTACGAATTATTTAAAAAATTCTTTCGCAACGTTTGAAAACAATTATATATAAGCTTGTAGGATTTGGGCAATCAACATTTATTCTTAAACGCTCTATTTCCATAACATCCTACTCATGTAGAGCTTATTGAATGGATATGGCAAGAAAAACATATCGCCACGTGTGGCTTTCAAAATTGACATTAGAAAAACCTTTTTACTCGATCGGATGGGGATCAATCCACGAATTCCTCCTTGCTACAAGTTTTCTAATCATTTTCATTGATTGGATTATGCAATTTGCGTCCACTCTTCACTTTGTTGTGAGCTTGAATGGTATTCATGGAGGATTTTTCAAGGTGAAAGGGGAGTAAGGTAAGGAGACCCTATATCTCCTTATCTATTCGTCTTAATAATAGAAATTCTTGACTCCATTTTTAAAATATTTCTGAGAATTCATCAATTCAAATTTCACTTGTACTGCAAAAAAGAAACAATAACCCATATATGTTTTGTAGATGATCTATTTTTGTGGCTTATGCGGATGTTAAATCTGTTAGTATAATCAAAGAAGCTCTAACAATCTTTTTGAGTATTACAGGTTTATACATCAATGAGGACAAAACTCAGGCTTTCTATAGAGGGGTTAATTAAGAAATGAAGGAAAACATATTCAATATTATGGGAATCAAGGAAGGTGAACTACCAGTGAAATATCGTGGAGTACTCCTATCATCAAAACAACTCCGATATAATCACTTCAGACAATTGGTAGAAAATGTTAGAAATTTTTTCTTGGGTTGGGCTACGAAAAAATTGTCTTATGCAGGTAAAATCGAACTCGTTAAAAAAGTCATCTTTGGAATTATTGGCTACTAGGCACAACAGATAGGCATCCCAAAGAAAGTAATGGCCGAACTCAATAAAATAATGAGAGATTACATCTGGGAAACACAAGGCAGAGGAGGTAAAAAAAGTCAAATGGGAGGATGTTTGCACTCCCATAGAAGAAGGAAAACTAGGAATAAAAAATTGTGTTGAATGGAACAAATCCTTCACCATCGGGAGCTTATGGGAGTTGGAGCAGAAAGCGGACTCCCTATGGTTCAAATGGGTGCATACAAGATTTATAAAAAAAGAGTAGAGTATCTAGACACGAAGCATCAATGAAAGAATTGCATGATCATTGAAGAAGATCCTAAAAACAAGAAAAAAAAAATGCCTTTCAAATGGTGCAAACCACAATTGGAAATGGAAGAGGGGTACTATTATGGAATGATCATTGGATGAATAATATTCTCATTATATTCAAAGAAGAAATGCAAGGATGCAGAGTTAGAAGAGAATGCATCAAGTACTCATTTAGAGACGTCTATGAAGGTAAATGTGATTCACTTCTGAGGCGTATTCTAGAAGTTGATTGAATTCTAAACCTAATGAGGCAGAAGCAACGCAATGTAAGAAAATGATGAAATATACTGGAAAACAGAAAGGAACAAGAAGTTCATTATAGGAAAGGCATGGGAAATGGTTAAAACAAGAGGACAAGAGGTAGATTGGCATAATGTGGTATGACCTCCAAAGATTATTCCTCATCACTAATTTATTTTCTAGCTGGTATACAGGAAAAGGTTGACAATAAAAGACAAAATTTGAAAATACATAAATATTCCTGATATCAACTGTGTTTTTCAGAACTGTTGTTTTCTTCAGCTCTTTAACTTCTCCTTTTATAGTGGAAATATGACAACGGTCATATTTCTCTTTCTGATTTGCATTTAATGCGGTTGGTGTAGTTGGTCAAAAGGATCCGCATAGTATTTAATGCGGTTGAAGCTTCCCAAGGCATAAAGTAGCGTCGGCTCAAATTAGGCAACTGTTCACTTGACAACTGTACTCTGAAGATTGTACTCTTGACGGTTACCTGCTCCTTGAAAACTGCTTCTGAGTTTTATACCAACCCAGGTAACTGTACATCTGACAATTACCTGTTGCTTGCAGACTTAACAGTAGACTTGTATCATAAGGAAAATGATACATTCTGATCTTTTGAAGATCTTCCTCTACACATTCCCAAAGAATATTTGTTCGCACCGAACTTTCAATTTCCAACATTTCTATATCTTTGATCTTGTCTTGATTTAAATCTACCTGTTGGAAATGTTCGTTGTCTTATGATTATCCGGAAGTAGAACCAACCGGACACATATCGGTTTGTTGCTAAAGAACCGGTTGATTGGTTCTACCGCTTACAGAAGGAAAACTAATTTCTGATAACATGTTCACCGATTCTGAAATTTAAGTCGGACCGGTCTTCTAATAAGATAATTCAATTAAGTTGATTCAGGTTTGAGATATTTCAGAAATATAGGTTTGACCGGCCAAAAATGTGATCGCTCCTTGTACCTGCACATAAAGTTGAATTTAATTAAGTTATGTAGATAGTTAATTACTTATTAATTAACTATCTAATTTATCTATCAAAGAGTTCTGAAAAGATATTGTATCGGATTGCAGCGCTCTCGCGGGAACGTGGAGAAGAATTCCAAGCACGGAGCAGAACTGGAATATCTGCAGGAACTGGAATTTACTGTTTTTTGAACTCACTAAAATTGAAAGCATTGTAATCAGATAATTCATTTACGTTTTTAGCTTTTTAGTTTTTATTCAGAATGTTACGACTTCAAAATCATTCTAGGCCTGTCTAGAATGATCTCTTAAACTCGTGGTTTTTTTTCCCATATTTGGAAATTTTTAATGAAATGACGCTAAGTTGTTTTCCCAACAAAAAAAACTCTTAAACACCTAGCAAAAGACCTGAATTTTTATTTCCTACACCCCTAGGCTGCTACATTATAACCTTGATTTTTCGAATTCTATGTTCCTAGGTCGCCCCTCCAATACCTTGAATAAGAACGTCAACTTAGTTGAGTTGGTTTCAAAAGATTATTGTTGAAGAATCTCGTGCATAGGCATTCAATTTCGATCAAATTCTACAGGATGGTAAGTTATGAAGTATCTACAATTTTGATTAAACTCTAGAATTTTAAATTTATAAGTCAAAATGAGGCGAATTCGTGTTAGACAGAATTATCTAAATCTAACTCGACAAATAGTTGTCTTATATAATTTAGAACTCATTTATGCAATCCAATTAACAAATATAACAAGAATTAAACAAGAAAAAACTCGGATATGCAAAAAATCAAATAAACCAAGAACTTGTATTACTACGACGAAAGAAGACTTACAAATGATTCAATGAAGTCCTTCAAGGCCTCTAACACCTTTCTAATGAGCTAGAATTAAGAAAATATGTTATAAAATTTATAAAATTTGGTGAATTATATGAATTTATTTTGTCTATTTTATTAAATTTTTATCATATAATATTTATCCAATTAGTTGAAAATCTATTAAATGATTATTGAAAAATGTGATATTCATTATTAATTTTAAATCGAAAGTTGTTTTTTAAAATATAATCTTAAATATTGATGTTTCGTAACTTATTTGATTAATTTTTAAAAAACGTAAGATGTGTATACTAGTTGAAATAAGAAGGATGTTAGATTAAGTAATAGACAAAGGATATATATTTTGAGATTATGCATATTAAAAAGTAAATTAATGTATTTTCTTGAATGAATTATTTAAAAACTAAATATTTAAAATTATATGTATTCCCGAGATAATTTTGGTCTTTACATTGAAGATAGCTAGATGGAGATCTATCCTTTTAATTGTTTATTAAATATATCTTTTTAATTGTCTTGCATCAAAAGAAAATGAGGTGGTTTAACACTTGTTTAAAAAATGCAAGTCTCCCAATATCCTTTTACTCACTAAATTTCAGCTGATCTCCACAATAAAAATATTAGTGGCCACAAGATGAATAATCTTTTCCGTTATTATAGCATAAGATAACGCATTCCTTCCTCATATATAAATACTATGTCAAAATTCATTAACACTATCAAATAAATTTAATTTGATCTAAACTTTCTGATTCCCTAACTTATAGAGTGAACAATCAATTTTCATAAGGTTTATGAATGTTGAGTAACAAAGTCACTATAACAATTCTTATCTCTCCATCTAGGATTGTCCCGAGTTTGCAGCTTGAACATCTTACCTTACCCTCTAATAACGACATACACTTAGAGACATACACTTAGATTATGACGAGTTCTCAACGTGAGAATTTAATTTTTTTGTTACGCAAGAATAAAATATCTTCTTAGGATCAAATATCTCTCAAAACATAACCTCTTTAAATAATGGAGATAACTACAAATTTGGAAAATTAAGGAAGACTAGAATCATTCTTAGCATGATACATATGACACCATGTAGATATAAAAGCTTTATTAAAATGTATCAAACCATGAATGCTCAAACCTCTAAATTGTTTTCCTTTCATTCTTGTACCTATCTAACTAAGTGGATGAAAATAGATTCTGAAGAGCCCCCATAGGAGGTTGCTGAAAAACACACGCATAAGAAGTCTCACATAAGTTTTTCAATCTTATCATTCACACATGGAAATAAAAATTAATAAAATCATATACAAAGCATATAAACAATGCACTATTTGTAAGGATCTATAGATTTCGATATGTATCTCAGTTTGGTATATCTTTTTTGAATTTTGTCCTTAAATACTTAAGCAAACATATTACAATTAATATTCAAACTTGGTCTCTTTTATCAAAATATGTTGAATGGCATATTTCTAGTTAGGGCTTAGCCATACATGAAATGCTTGGTAAGTGGTTTTTCTACTTAGGAAAAGGAATGAAATGAGATGTTTGGTTGGTGGTTTTGATTCCACTATATTGATTTGATTTGCAGATACTCAAGAATCATTCAATCCTTTCTAAATTTGGAGGAATGAATCTCATTCGATACAATTTCTCTCTCATTATCTCCACTATACTATTTTTTATCTCTCATTATTAAAATTATAATATTATATATATATTATAATTATGTTATACTGATTTTATAATTAACATAATAATACTTTTTTATTTATTTATGAAATAAATAATTTCAATTATTTAAATAATATTAAGGAATCATTTAAAATAAAATTTTAGTAATAATTACAATAACTAATAATAATATAATTAATTTTAAATATTATATATTAATAATAAAATTAAAATATAAAACAAAATAAAATAACAATTTTATATAAAAAAAATATTAAAAATTATTAAATATAAATTTTTTTAACAAAAGTTATTATTAAAAAAATTATACCATGTTATAATATATTATTAAATAAAATATTATATTTAATTTAAATGTATTTATGTAATTAATATATAATATTTGAAAGATTTTGTCTTATATTATTTATATTTAATAGATAATTATTTATTTATAATTAGTAAAAAATTCAAACATCCACATTTTTTGTTATATATATTTTTATTTTTATTTTGAAAAAATATAATAAAATATTATATGTTTATATTTTATTAAATTATGTCACTTAAATATTTTATATATTTAAAAAAATAAAATATTAACCATAATTTTAATAACAAAATTATATATAAAAATTTCTCTTGTAAAACTAAACATTATCAATGGGAATGGAATGATTTAAACTCTTAATTAAACATTACACTTCTATCAATCATATATATTCTCATTCCACACATTTATCAATCTCAATTCTATTCTCATTCCTTTATTTGAACCAAACAACTCTCCAAACTTGATGAATATAATATTAGCTGCAATAATTCATAGAATTAACCTACGGGTCAAATTTGACCTTTGAAAGTAGTGGGTGCTTAATTTGAAAACATTAGAAAATACGATGCCTGTTTGAAAGAGATAGTCATCAGAAACACACATTGAATTCAGGGTTTTGGCATCTGAGGTCTGAGTGAGCGGGTCAGGCAAAAATGGCGATGACGCAATGGTGTCTGGTGGCGAGAAGACTGTTGGCGGCGGAACGATCGATAAGTTTTTCCTCTCTCTCGACGCCAACTTCAACGGCGGTGGCGCCAATTCTCTGCGGACGAGGCGATAAGAAGACGAAGAAAGGGAAGATCTTTAAGGGTTCATACGGAAACTCGAGGCCGAAGAAGGAAAAGAAGATCGAAAGAATCAAGGATAAGGTAGAAGTCCCCAGGTCTACACCTTGGCCTCTCCCCTTCAAACTCATATAATGATTGGAGATTGCAACTTTACCTTCTCATTGTTCATGTTTCTCTATAACAATGTGCGTTGTCACTTTTGATTTCTCACTTTTCATGATAATGGATACTGAGATAGATCATGTACATTGGATTTGGGATCTTTAGTGAAGACTTATTCACACTCTCATGATTATTGGTTGAAAATTATTGTCTTTTTGTGTGTTATTGAATAAAATGTTAGGTTCATATCTTAGTAGATGTTAGGTTTCTCCAGATAATTGACAATTGACTACGACAATAGTAGCCTTTTAATACCCTGTTCACAGGGAAAGAGGAAGCTTTATTAGTAAATTAATAGATCTGGGAAAGGTTTTATTCATTTAGAACAGCTTGAAGATCTGATTAGACTGGTCCAATATTAGACAAAAATATCATCTTTTTGGCAACAAATATCAATGCTGGTTTCCTCCTTCTGTATTTTCTTGTAATTCATCCTTTGTCTCAAGTTCCTTATCATGTCTACTACAATGGCTGTCCCAATGATGAGATAGGTTAAACCAAATGTAATGCTAATGATTCCAACTAAGAAACCCAGGTGATTGCATTTTCCTTCTTCTATTGTTAATTCTGTTGCGAGTTTAAATCCTGCGTAGGTGGTGGCCAATAGTAGCAGAAATATCGATATAGATGTTATAGTGTATCTGACTCTATCCTTGTGAATTGTCTTCTTCTCTGTTTATGTTTACCATTTGTATATGTAAGAATTCATATGAAAGTGAGTAAATAATCAAATGCTCAAAACCAGTAAATACCTTTCATATCTTCGAGTAATTGCAACCTGTCGGTTAGGTTCAATACCAGTTCTGCTACTATTTTTAAACCAACAGCCACATATATCAAGCCTAACACAAAAGTGAAAATGCCTATGGAGAATGCATAACGATCATATTCTTCTCCTTTACGTTTGGTTGCTAGCTGGAATCCAGTGTAGAGGATCCAACAGAGCATGATCATTGGAACTAGTGATGCAACAATGCGTAAGACAACTATGTGTATTGCTTCTTGCATTTGCTCTTCTTCTTCATGGATTTTTAGTATAATCTGTGGATGGCGTCTCGAAACATGCCATAAAGACGGGGAAGACTTATCTTCAAAGTTTCTGTCTAGACTTTTTAATTTGTGGTTGGGGCTTTCAGAAATAAACATATTGGGATGTCTTGATCAGTGTTCATTTCCACCATCTTGATTTGATGTATTTATTGGTTTAAGAAAATGAAACCCACTCGTGTCACTTAATTTTGTTAGGTGGTTCATGAATTGCCCAAGCTTTTTGAAATTTTAAGGGGGTTTTACTGCTTGTTAGTTGTGACATTTGCATGACATATTTGGAGAAACTTCTGTTTTTGGTTGCCAGTAAATTCTTTAATCCGTGTTAACTATCTTCACTTTTCAAGTCTAATTTAATCTGAATTCACGTCTGGATGAGAAATGATATGTCGATTTGAATCTACACCTCCTCTTGCAAATCTTGTAATCTTTTTTTTGTTAAAAAGGATCAGGTTAAAATGTAATATTAGATTCTTACCTTAAAATTGACAATTTTTACTCATGAGGAAATTGATAGAAGCAAGAATCGAAGTGTCTCAAACTTTCATGTAGGAAGGGCATGAGAACAGTGTCAGGAGAGAGCCTTTGATTTTGGAGTATTGATTCCTTGTCCTTCTAGTGTATTCCATAATCATTGAATATTTTTTATTGTGTTTTGTAGCCATAGGATTTTCTCATTGAAGAGTGCATCATTCATGCATTGTAAAATGACATAAATAGAGATGGCAATATGGGAAAGTTGTTACAGATTAAAGTTTGTTGTTTTAAATAAAAATGGGAGATCCATTGAACAAAATCAAGGTTAGGAATAAACTATAGAATAAGGGAAGAAACCAAACCAAACAACTTAGGTTGGGATTAAAGTAGAGATTAAGGGAAGAATCAAACCAAACAACTCTTCAAGCTCACCCCAAAATAAATAAATAAATAATTTTTTTTATGGTTAAAATTTGACATTTTTCCTTAATTATTAATTTTTTTTAATAAAATTCACTATTTTATTTATTTAATTATTAAAAAATGGTAAAATTTATCTTTATTTATCCGTTTTATTAAAAAAAATCGTTTTTTACTTTAGTTCATCCTAATTTTTTTTTAAGCTCATCCCACCACCGAATCTTGGGTACGTCCCTGGGTGGGCAGTGAAGAGAATTCTGCGTAGTAGCTTCTTTTTCATTTTTACAAAGTGGGCAAAAATTTTCATTTATGAGTTGGAACTTTGCAATTGGTGGAAAGATCATTGAAGAATCTCCATATGAAAGTTAGAGAATTTTTTTATGGATTTTTTTATGGATTTTAAGTTTATAAAAATAATCACATGAAAGCGGATGAGAGTGTGTCTGGGAACGAAGGGTTTTGATTTTGTTATGAATTTGTATGCATTTAGGGAGTTTCTCCAAATTATTTTGTTAGAAATGTTTTGACCTTCTATTGATTAATAGTGGTGATGATTTGTGTAATTTTAGGACGGAGAAATTAGGCGATATTCCATTTTGGAGATTCTTTTCATTTTTTGGAATGGAAGGGTTGTTGATGTAAAAAGAACTTGTTTTATTTTATATTTTTCCAAGAGGAGGTTCAATGAAGTTTAAATTGACTTCTACTCAAAAGATTGACTTCTACTCAAAAGTAAGTTTGTGTCTCAATTGACAAACCCAATGCGGTTTTGGAATGGTGAATCATGTAAATATATTTTTTTAAATATATATTTAATAAAATAAAAATTGTTTAAGTAAAACGATAAAAACATAACATAAAAGAAAAAAAAACAATTATTTGACTCAAATGTCTTCAAGGAGAGCAATAAGGTTTCCGCACGAATCCACAAATTTTTCGGATCTAATTTTTGACATTATCATAATAATGACATTGTGAATAATCTGTAACGACCTATTTTGGTTGTTAAATGTTCTCCAATTTTTTTCAACTAAATAGTCCACCAAAAAATAATAGGGATATAAATCAATCTTTTAAATTTTGATTTTTTAGTCACCCCAATTCATGCATCCCAATAGCCAACGATGGTCTTCGGCATAACACATTGGATTCCGGTCAAAGTGCACAAAAGACTTCATATAAATGCAACAGCGTGACAATGTAAAAGCAAATTAGAACTCGTCTCCACCTCTTTAGAACACAGACGACTCACAATAATCATGTCGTTTCGCATACATTTATCATCAATGAGAATTTCGCCGTGAATAACACTACAGTTAAAAAAATAGATCTTGGTATGTATCTTAGACTCCCATAATTTTTTCCAACAAAGATCAATCGGGCAATGACCTTATTGAACAAAATGTAACAATGTCCCACATGAACACATGAAAGTTGTTCAAATCACGACACTGCATAGAATCCCGAGAAGACGTACGGATCTAACCCCTTATTTTTAATCATTAACAAGATTGCATTCCATGGTTCTATAAGATCTGTTGGTGAACCAATCAGACTTATCCTCACAATATTTGTATTTAATCAATTTAACCAAAGTATTTTCTTGCTCATATGCAAAATTTACTACACCATTTAAATAATAAGACTTTATTGAAGCCACAAGATTGTGGATGTCCAACCCTCTACTCTTTTATTAATAACTTTATTTCAACTCACTAAATGAGAAAATAAGGAATTAGAAGATCCATATGGATATGTTTGGATGAGTGGAATTGGAATTAGAATTAGAATTGATAATGAAATTCTAATTCCAATTTCATTAGAATTGACATTGAATTACAATTTAATTCCTATGTTTGAGAAAAATATAGAATTGTAATTTAGTCTCAATTTCTATGTTTGAAAAAAAGAATATAATAAAAATAATGTTAATATATATTATCTATTTTATTAAAATATTGGTTTCACACAACTAATTAGAATAACTCAATTATTAAGAAATATTTTTAAGTTTCGATTTTCATTAAAAATATATCAGCTCAACATTTTAACTTCATAGATTAAAACAAATATAATGGTTCAAAATTTGAACTTCTTATATTCAAAAACAAAATATAGATTAACATGTTAATTTATTACATTAAAATATATATATCAGTTCAAAATGTTAACTTACTAAATTAAAAAAAAAAAGATTCGATATTTTAACATGCTAAATTCAAAAAAAAATTATCGATTAAAACTTTAATCGTGTTTTAAATGATAAAATAATAAGTTATTTTGTTTGAAAAAGCATAAAAATAAAATAAAATTTGGAATTACAAATCCGACTTAAAATGAGTGAAATTGAGAACTATAAAATTACATTAAATTCCATTGGAATTATAATTCTAATTATTAATATTAGAGGGTCTACCAAACTTAAGAATTAGAATTGGAGACTCTCCATTCCAATTCCAATATCAATTACAGGGTTACCAAACACACATATAAGATTTACACACAATTCTCTCCATCTTCACGACCACACACTTTGGGAGAATAAATAAAGAAATCATATAGGTTGACATTGAAGAAAGAGCGTTCTAGATAAAGACTCAACGACCACCCTTAGAAATCATCTTACTTTTCCAAATGGGAAGCTTCCTCTCCATTTTACTAATGATCGGATCCCAATAAACTTTGGAGATAACCTTAACACCTAGGGGGAGCTCGAGAAACGTGGATGGAAAAACCTCAAGTTTAAATTCCAAAATAAATGTCAGTATAATCCTTCTCCTATAAGAAACTGAATCAAAGTAAAAGATATCAGATTCAAATTAACACGCAATCCTGAGCACGTGCAAAATAATCAAAGGATACCGTGGAGGTGCTTGACATTTCTCTCAATAGCCTGAATCATACAAAAAGTGTAATATAAAAACAATAAGTGAGACATAGAGAACGAAGATCGTCTCGCACCGCACTCCACCCCCGAAACAGAACTGCATTTTTGGCCAACAACATTATTTTGGAAAGACCTTCCATAACAATAACAAACAAAAATAACAATAACAAACAAGAAAGGAGAAAAATGGTCCCCTTGTCTTATATCCTTTGAACTCTAAAAAAACCTGAGAGTTTCGTTCACGATAACAGGGAATTTCGTAGTCGACATGCAAAATCTAATAAATCTGATTCATTTCTCCCCCATACTCATTTTATCCATAATATCAAAAAAGAGCTCCCGATTAACATGATCATATTCTTTTCGATTTCGAGTTTGAAAAAAATGCACTTATCACCTCTAGAGTTAACTAAGTCAATGCATTCATTGGCGATCAACGCCGCATCAAAAATTTGATGGTCTTTGATGAAAGTCTTTTGGTTGTTAGAGATAACTGTACCCAAAACTTCACGCGTTCTATTTGTCCAACATTTCGAGATAATCTTATAAAATTATGTAACCAAACTAATGGGTCAGGAGTTCTTCAAATCGATAGTCTCGATTGCCTTACGAATTAGGACAATCAACGTAAAATTCCAACTTTTCTCAAAAGATGAGAATCAGTAGAAATGATCCATAACCGTCATTAAATTAGCCTTAAGAAACTCCCAAGACTTTTTAAAAAAATCCAAAGTAAAAACGTCGCTCCCGGGGGACTTTTTTAGAACGATGGGTTCCGCTTCTCCTTTGGAGTGTGACTAATCTTCGGGAGACTAATCACCTTCACCTTTTCGATAGAGAAATTAGCTTCCAACATGCACTTCTCATTAGAATTTATAGAGGCAAAATTGTGTCATTTAGCTTTGGTCTAACCCGAAATAGTTCATGAAACAAATTTTTATAAAATTGAATAATACTTGTAGATATAATCGATGCATTTTTATGCACGACACCCTCAATTGATATCTATATATATATATATAACGATGCTTAATTTTTAAAGTGTCCGAATTGTCGGGTCGAGAGCTGTGGTTAATTTGGATATATGTGAGAGTAAATGGATACTTGGGTCGGATTGTGGGTTGATCCGCCCATAAACCTAAAACGGTTAAAAATAAAATTAAAAATGTTATAGGTATGGTTCGAACTTGCAACCTAACAAAACAAGTACAATCTTTTAACCAACTAGGCTAATAACACTGTATATTTTAAATTCAACCCAAAATTTGATAAACGCGTGACATTTTAACAATATAAGTTCAACTTTTTAACTAACTAATCTATATATATATATAATGATGCTTAATTTTTAAAGTGTCCGGATTGCCGGGTCGAGAGCTGTGGTTAATTTGGATATATGTGAGAGTAAATGGATACTTGGGTCGGATTGTGGGTTGACCCGCCCATAAAAATTTTACCGTAATATTTTTTTACGGTTTTTTATATTATTTCTCGTGCAAATGCACGGGATGCATGCTAGTTGACTTAAAACATCAATCATAAAACAAAACATTGTGCGATCCCCCACAAACCATTTTTTAGTAACTTCCGTATATTTTTAAGCTTAATAAATAGTCTAGAAGATGGGGAATCAAACACAACCTCACTCGCCCATCACCCTCCCACCTTCGAACTAAAATCATCTCTAGGCAACCACTTGTTCTCGAATTTGAAAGGTTGGCTAGTTCGAACCACATCCTTCCTCTCAATAAGGATAGGACGATGATAAGAAAAACTCCACGGTAAAACCTTCTAAAACATATTAGATACACCACAAAAAATCGAGTTACTCACTAAAAATATATCAATGCGGGATTGCACAATCCTATCGTGTTTATTACCTCTTCTAAATGTGAATTTCCCTCCTTCCAAAGGCAAATCAACGAGCTCTAAATTTTCGATTGTCTCGAAAAACTCACGCATATGTCTTGTGAGTTTACACGCCCATTTTTTCTCGGTTGGAACCTAACTTCATTCATATCACCGCAAAAATAATAGGTATATCCCAAATATTTATCACATCCACAAGCTCATTGAAGAAATAATACTTAAGGTCACACACCACATAAATTACCAATGAAAATTATCCCCACGATTACAAAACGAATACTAACTGAAAATTGACTTATATTAACGTCAATTTTCTCAAATAGAACTTCATTCCAAGCTATTAGAATCTCACCTGACGCCCTTCAAAATTAAGAGTCTCCATCCACACAATCTTCAATTAAAAAGGTCACGAACAATCCATTAATTAGTATGTCGTAACTTAGTCTCATTGAAACAATATATACAATAACTTAAAGTGTCAAGCAAAGACTTTATCATTTTGCATTTTGTAAAATTGTTAATCCTACG
This sequence comes from Impatiens glandulifera, assembly GCF_907164915.1. Taxonomy (NCBI): domain Eukaryota; kingdom Viridiplantae; phylum Streptophyta; class Magnoliopsida; order Ericales; family Balsaminaceae; genus Impatiens; species Impatiens glandulifera. The sequence goes on along the minus strand of NC_061870.1, from coordinate 20,425,365 downwards.
GACGTTCCAAGTCATAATTTTGTCAATCATTAAGATTTACTAATTAGAGTACGTCATATTAGGCTTCGAAACAAACTATACGTCAATAATATTCCACTATACAAAACCATCTTCTTCATTTCACTTCAAAGATAACAATATAGAATTGGGGCACTCTTGAGAGAAAATAGTTGAATATAGCAGGGGCATAATCTCGAGAACAACCTCATGACCAAACCTCTCTTCGCCTAAACACTCTGTGAGATCCGCATCATACAAGGCGTTAAGACTCAATGCCCACACATTATCCTCCAGAACGGTTAACCATTTAAAATTAGTGAGCTCAATCAAACGAATCCGATACACATAGAAAGGAGTCACCACTGATTCCTTAACACATGTTTCTACGATCGTCGGACCCGTATGATGAGATGTCAATAAAGGTTCAACAAGGACATCCTTGTCTAGACTAGAACAAGAACGGTTATCCAATGTCATTACAACATCAATAAAGCGTTCTGGTTCAATCATAACCTTACACTCATGAGTTCTGTTTTCCACAAGAAGGACTTCAGGATATCTGACATTCGGTATTGAATAAGTTCATGAGAGAACCTTGTTTGATATTGATATTGGAATTCGGTTTGAGATCGCTTGCTACAAAAACAAGGTTCTCTCATGGCGGTCCGGCGTGTAAGCTTCTCTTTCTCTCTCATCGCTTGAAGTGTTTCTTCAGCGAAGTATTATTGTGTTTAACTATGATATCTATTATTGATAATCGCTGAACTGATTTGATCGGATTGAATATATTAGATATCAGGTTTGTTCAGTATAAGAATTTAGACCTAGTTCCTTATGTTGAAATTTTGCTTTAATCCTAACAGAGAGAAGGATTTGGATGAAGTATTACAGTCACAAATTGTTTACTCAAATGTTTCGAAAGGAGTTCTTGCGAAATCGAAAGATTTAAATTAGCTGTTTTTGGGACTGATGATCAATCAAAAATATGTTTGGAGGTCAGTAGCATCATGTTTATGCATAATTTCTACTTATTCAGTACTGAAACATGAATCTTCTAAAATATGATAGATTTTTGTCAAGTAACATTAATTATTTTTATATATCTTTAGTCAAATTGTTTAAAACATATACCAAAAGGGCCCAATTAGGTTATGACATTTTTTTCATTAGCTGCTTCATGTTACACAATTTATTATTGGAAAATAATTTATAGTGGTAAATAGGATAGCCAATAATAAATATTTATAAAATTTAAAGAGAAGTACTTAAATTAAAAAAAACAAAGGGTGAAAACACACGAAAAGTAAATTAATTTGCATATTTTTCCATCACATCCTCATTCGTCTTCTTCATCATCTTCTTCTTCCTCCATTAATGAATTCTAAAGATCAATCTCTTCATACAGAGAAAGTAAGATAACTATGAAATTAGTAAACATAACCCTTAACGAACAATTCTTTCTTGGCCTCATCTGATTCTCCTTCTCCAGTATACTTTCCAAGCTGAGCAAGAGAATTAGCACTCGCCCTAACCAGCAAAGTGTCCTGCGCCGCCTTCACATTCTCCGGTCGACCTCCCCATGTCTTCAAACACGTGTTTTGTAAAGCCCTAGCATACGAGAACGATACGTGCCATGGGTTTGGTGATTGATTCATTGCGTTCAAATTCAATGTCGCTTCAACCTCCGATTGCCCACCTGACAAAAACTGCAACAACAACAAGAAAATTTGATAAAAAAGAAAAGATCGAGTCTTTGTTAAGATTCTTGATTTAAAAAGATGATTTCTTGCCATGATTCCTGGAACGGCAGGTGGGATTCTGCGTTTGAGGAGAGAAAGAGTGTAAGATGCTACTTTCTCTGGTGTTGCTCTTTCTTTACACTCTGCTCCTGGTGTAACCATACTAGGTTTGAGAAGTATTCCTTCGAAAAGAACATTGTTTTCGGCTAAGTAGAAGAAAACTTCTGCCCAAACCTTTTGGGCAACCTCAAATGTCCTGTCGATTCCATGTTCTCCATCGAGTAAGATCTCTGGCTCCACAATTGGAACCAGACCACTCTCCTGAAAATGAGTAAATTCAATTTTTTTAACCAATTCATGATTTTTTCATGTTCAATTTTATATCTTTCTTATTGTTATTACCTGTGAAATTGCAGCGTAACGTGCAAGACCCCATGCAGCTTCTTTCACGGCTAGAGCAGATGGTCCATCTGGAATGCTTACAACAGTACGCCTACATTATACACAGAATGAGTGAATCAGTTCATTCAATCGTCTTCAACCTTTATTTTCAAGATTTTATACCATTTGGCAAAGCGAGCTCCTTGTTGATAGTAAGCCGCAGTACGAGAAGCAAGACCATCTAGACCTTGGCACCATGATTCGTTGTTCGAACCAACAAGAGGAACCAAACCCTGTTATGTTTCTCAAATTAAAACCATGAAACAAGTAGCCCGACAAATTAAAATTGGAATTAGCGCAATTCGAAAGCCTTTACAATTGCTCAAACAATCTCAAGCAGTCTCTCTTATGGTCTAAGAACAAATATTTATACTATAAAACAAATGGTTACTTAAAAAAAAAATAGTAAAACTCAGTTTCAAAAATCATAGCTATAACAGATCTTTTAGTAGAGATTATTCGTATTTTAAGATTACATTACCATTCCTTTTTTCTTACATTCTAAGTGAGCTTTTGTGTTCTATCCATAGTTATAACTCATAACCTCTACTTCAACTTAAAACGTTCTAAATTTAGATTTCTTATCAATCCTTTAGTGATTAATCAAACCCATTATGTTTTTTTTGAATGGTCTGTTTGTGAAAACTCAACAAAACTCAAACTCATGACTGTGTTGACGAAATGAGTTCAAGTATAAACCCAAACTTAGACTCAAATTCATCTTCCAAATGGACCCTTTTTTACTTAAATGCTTATAGATGATAAGAAATCTAACAATTACCTTGTCAACTTTGATACCAGGAACAATGTTTTGTTCAATAAGAACATCAACAATCTTCCTTCCATCCACAGTAGACTGATAAAGTGTTTCCTCAAACAAAATAGCTCCAGATATGTACTGACCAAGACCTGGAGCCGAGACAAGAAGTGTCCTGTAAGCCTGTCGGTTAGCTTCAGTGTTCTCTAAACCAATCGATGCCAAACGTTTCCCACAGGTAGCATTTGATTCATCCATGGCCAAGATTCCACGTCCAGGCGAAGCAACAGTTTTCTGCAAATTCATTTAATTAAGACTAATAATAATTAATTTGGTTAACATAAGTTAAGAATACTTACTGCTGTCTTGATAAGTTCATCGGAGTAGGATGATCGGATGGTTGTTGGGTGGTTGAAACGGAGAACGGAGGAAGAAGGCTGACGAAGTAGGGTTTGGCCTTTAACCCATTCAGATTGAAGAGTTGAAGGAGAAGATTTGAGAAGAGAAGCTGATGCCATTGATAAGATTGTTTTTCTTCTTTCAAGCTAAACAATCTTATCTTTAATTCTTTTCACCCACACATGGTTTCGTTTTGATACTCAGTTACTTATAATTGCTTTGCTTGCCAAAAAGATGTCTCTTTTGAGGCTGTCATTAGAAAGCCATTGATATGTTGACACGTGGAATACTGATATGCCATGCTGGAGGACACGAAATTGGTTAGTTTATATTCATCCATACATTTCAAATTATAATGCAAAACCATGACAAAAATTATTATTTAAAAAAAAAAATTGAATTTAGGAAACCATGAAAATTATCTGAGGCCTCATTTGAGTTAGTAAGTGGTTAATGGAGTTTTGTTTGAGACTCTTGTTTGATTAAAACTAAAAAATATTGGTTTTTAAATTTATTTTATCAATTTATCCTTTTTCTCTATAGTTTTATTTATTAATGAATTATATTAAAAAAATTAAAGAGTAATTTTGATATTTAAATTGACAAAATGATTGATTAGATAGTTGATATAATTAGGGATGACAATGGGACGGGGAATGCATTTATCATTCCCGCCCCGTTTTTATTTCGGGCAATTTTTAATATTATTATGTTACGGTCTGCTTATCAAAAACTTCGGTCCTAAAATATTGTATGCACCCGTCTCTCGGCCTAAGTGTGCATATGGGTCAGTTTATGTTTTTATGGAATAATTCTGTTTTGTTTCCTTTCTCTCTTATTTCTCTTGAAACCGAATTTTGTTATGTTAAAAGTAGTTGTAATCGATTACTTTTGGGTAAACCAGCCTCTTTAAATGGTGATGCTCACCCCACTTTTTGGGGCTATGAATGAAATCTTTTGGAACTTGGTGCTTAAGTTATCTCTCGGCCCTCATTTCCTTTTCTTGGACCGCTAAGTGTATACTAGTGGTATTCTCTTCTCACCCCGGTTTCTTCTCTCTTAACCTCGAATTCTCTCCTCATTCTATGTCCGTTGCGTTTGAGTATTGAATTCTATCATCGGTCCCTACAATCAAGAACTTGTTTCTTGAACTAAAGAACTCGAAAGGCTCGGTCATAGTTTAAAGCCTAACATATTGGTATCAGAGCTGACCGATTCTCAACATGGTAGAAACTCGCCAGCAATCAGAAATGGATGCGCTCAAGGCCTCATTGAAAACCTGTCCCAACAAACAGCTGCGATGCAAGCTGCCATAGACCGAATATTTGATGCGGCTGAAGAAAGAATGGCAGCCTTTGAGAGCGGGGCATCTGGAAATGTGCAAGAACCCCGCCACAGACCCTATGATGATAATTCTTGCCACGGTCCTTCACCATTTAGGCCCCCGCACCCTGGCCAGAACCGCGACTAACACATTCTTATCCCGTTCGATTTTGGGAAATCCCCGCGGGGTACCGTTTATAAAATATTTTTTAAAAAAATAAAAAAGTATAAAATTAAATTATATAAACAGATTTTTTAATATAATATATATTATAATATATTGAAATTTTATATTATTATAAAAAAAAATTTACAACTCTTTTAAAATATAATTAATAAATATATTAGTAATTTTAAATATTTAATTGTGTTTATAGTGTTCAGGACAGAATTGGTGTGAGATCGGAACGGATTGAGATGGAGAACACAAATATCATTCCGGCCCATCCCCGTTCAATTTTGGAGAAAAATCGCTACAAACGAGATAATTCATTTCGATTACCGTGGGACGATTTAAATTATCCTCCTTAAATATAATAGTTGAGTTATAGGATAAAAACATAGTTTTATTCCCCTAATAGCTTCTCTCAAATTAGTTGTGTTCAATTATCTTAAACTTAAATTGGGTTAATTACTAGATGCTTGCCTGAATGCGAGTTTGAGTTTGGAAGATTTCACCCAAAAGTTAAATATAGTATCAAATCAATTATTTAGTAAATTCATTAAATAATATACCAAATTATCTATTTAAATATTTTATTATTGATTAAAGATTACGGTATTTAAGTAATATATATATATATATAAAACTATTTTTTTTTTTCAAATTATACCAGATTGTTTTGTTTTTTTTAAACCAAGTATTTACTCCAAAATAACCTAGATTAAACGAGCTCTAAGATTAATAATTGATTGCTTTCACAAGCTTAATCTAACTTAAAATGTATTTAAAGTGAAAATTGAATTTGTAAATGTATGCTTGCCTCGTGTATCTAATATTAACTCTAATGAATCTTCTTAATTTGAAGATGAATTTGTTAATTAATTTATTTACTTTCACATTATTATTGACTATATCATACTATCTGCGTAAGGGCACACCTCTCATAAATAGGGTTTGAACCTGAGTCATAAAAATGAGTTACCATATATTTAACCAATTAGACTTTTTTTTTTGTTAATAACATAAAATACTATACCTTTGAAATATAAAGTAATAACACATTTATTATTTCCATTTATGATACCTAACACTATAGCTCCTACCATGTTTCACCACATTGTTAATGAACTTGTAAAAATGTGAGTTAAATAAAAGAAGCATAAAGATCAACACAAGTTGTTTGAAAGCTAAGTTTTGCATTTTATTGTCACTTTTTATTATTAGATTCTAAGTGGAAAAAATTTGTATTGTTTGTCAAACTATTTTAAGATTCAACTTAAAATATTTTATGTCAAAATTGAACTCATAACTTATAATTTCTTAAATATTAATTCTTGTCACGGTTACCTTAATGGATTTAATTATTTCAAATTTATTCTCTAATTTAGGGGATAAGTTTTTTTTTTCTTTTCAAAATGGTGCATTAAATAGTGGTGGAGATAATAAATTGGAGTAATGCTATACATTATTCCCTTATTCTTGTTAGGGATGAAAAGACCACATTGATAAAGTTAGTAATGTATCATGAACAAAACAAAAAAAAAAAACATTGACAATGAAAAGGAAGATAATAAATTGGAGTAATGCTATACCTTATTCCCTTATTATTCTTGTTGGGGATGAAAAAGACCACATTGATAAAGTTAGTAATTATCATGAACAAAAAAAACATTGAGTTTTTTTTTCAAAAATAAGGTTATTAGATCCATGTTGGATTAAGTTTTTTTTCAAAAAAAAATAAACAAAATTATAAAAACATTCTAAGTTTTTTTTCAAAAAAAGAGAAACAAAATTATAAAAACATTCCGTTGCCGGGAATCGAACCCGGGTCTTTCGGGTGAGAGCCGAATATCCTGACCAACTAGACTACAACGGATTATTGGTATTCTCATTTAGTATTAAAAATATACAAACAAATTATTATGGACGATATTATTGACAGCAAATCATAGCCGTTCAAATTTAATCAAACGAACAATGTAACCTTAGGGATATAACTGTAAATTCTGTTCATATTATACCATACAGAATTCACTATCTTCTTCTTCTTCGTCTGTCTGATCGGAAACGACGTCTCATTTCAGCAACCAAATTTCATCATGCACCGTTGGCACCCCGTTTTCTCTCACTAAACATTCACGTTTCTCTCTCTATCAAAGATTTACGCAGGGGGAAGCTCAACATTGATGAAGGCCAGCCCAGATCTACGATAAAAACCATAAAAAAAACCCCGATCTATCATCCTGTAATCCCCCTTCCCCTAAAACTTACGTCTTTCTCCATCTCCTTCCCTCCGATTCTGCCTATGTTATAGCAGTTCTACCATATCCTAGCATCCTACAGATCCGTGGTGATTCTTAGTTTCAACCTCTGTTGACGAATCTGAACTTTTTCCCTCCTGCTGATCGTTGGTATGATAACGCGTTAAGATATATCATTTCGTGAAACTAATCATTCCGAGTAGTTTTATGTTAGTTTTTGTAGTTTTCTAGAGCTTAATTTGGTCACTTTTAATGTGTAGAGTCACGGAATCTGTATGTTTGTTGGAGATGTTGACGAAATTCGAGACCAAGAGTAACCGAGTTAAGGGATTGAGTTTCCATAGCAAGAGACCATGGATCTTAGCGGGTCTTCACAGTGGTGTCATTCAGCTATGGGATTATCGTATGGGAACTTTAATTGACAGATTTGACGAGCATGAAGCTCCTGTTCGTGGTGTTCAATTTCACAAGTCTCAGCCACTTTTTGTATCTGGAGGTTCTGAAAAACATTCATCTGATTTCAGTTTCATTTTTTTTATTTGAATATGAAATATATGGATACTTCTTGTTCTTAATTTTGGGATATGGAAATGGGTTCTAGGCAAGTTTGTACAATCCTTTTTTGCATTTGATTTAAATCTTATTGATGAGTTATAGATCTATTCATAGTATACTTTAGTTTTGAATTTCACAACTTGAATAGTTAGGCATGACACTTACTTTCCTAATCTATGGTGTGTAGCTGAACTAACATTACTGCAAATCCAAATGATTCAAATGTGGATTTACTTATCTGTTGCATGGTGATTGCTGCCCATTGAATTTGTTAAATTGGTTTGGGGACATCTTACTTCCAATTTTACAATCCTTTTCATACCAAAATATATATGTTGAGCGAAGATTAAACAAAAAAACTATTAGAACTCATATATTTTGGGATGTAAGATTAATCTAGTATGTTCTTCATTGAGGTGCTCCCTCCTTTTTTTTTTTGTTTTACATCTTTTTCTCTTGTTCCTCCGTTGGTTCTGCCTTGATACATTAAATAATGAGAAAAGGTTGTGTGCTTTGTTTCTTATAGTCAAGTTTAAAAAATTTCAGTAGGAAGCGATGGGCAACCTTCTCAATGTTGGGTTCCTTTAACATTTCTTTTTTAAATTCTTTTTCCGTGGTATCATATATGATGCATGATTTCTGCTGGGGTCTTATATTGTTAAACATCATCTTATGTCTTTTCAATGCTTTATGCAGGAGATGATTACAAGATTAAGGTTTGGAACTACAAGCTTCATAGGTGTCTATTTACCCTTCTTGGGCATCTAGATTACATCAGAACTGTGCAGTTTCATCACGAATATCCTTGGATTGTAAGTGCCAGTGACGACCAGACCATCCGAATTTGGAATTGGCAGTCTAGGACATGCATCTCTGTGCTTACTGGCCACAATCACTATGTCATGTGTGCTTCATTTCATCCAAAAGAAGACCTTGTTGTGTCTGCTTCCCTGGATCAGACTGTTCGTGTTTGGGATATTGGTGCCCTGAGGAAAAAGACGGTCTCCCCTGCAGATGATATTATGCGGCTGAGTCAGATGAATACTGATCTTTTTGGTGGAGTTGACGCTGTTGTTAAATATGTATTGGAAGGTCATGATCGTGGTGTCAATTGGGCCTCATTTCATCCAACTCTACCTTTAATTGTTTCAGGAGCAGATGATCGTCAAGTGAAGCTATGGCGTACAAATGGTAAGGCTTGATCTATTTTTTAAAATGTGCATTTAATATATAGGTTTGTATTTTATTATTATTCTGTCAAACAAGGAGTTCTATGGGATAGTAATGATGCATTCTATTATGTTCTCCAGAAACAAAAGCTTGGGAAGTGGACACATTGAGGGGACACATGAATAATGTGTCATGTGTCATGTTTCTTGCCAAACAGGACATAATTATTTCAAATTCAGAGGACAAGAGCATTCGTGTTTGGGATTCAACAAAGCGAACCAGTCTGCACACATTTCGGCGTGAGCATGATCGCTTTTGGATTCTTGCAGCTCACCCAGAGATGAACCTTCTGGCTGCTGGTCATGATAGTGGTTTGGTTGTGTTTAAGTTGGAAAGAGAGAGACCTGCATTCTCTGTGAGTGGTGATACCATGTTCTACACCAAAGATAGATTTTTACGGTTTTACGAGTTCTCGACTCAAAGAGATGCTCAAGTTATTCCTATTAGGCGTCCAGGTTCTACAAGCCTAAACCAGGGTCCAAGAACTCTTTCCTACAGTCCTACAGAAAATGCAGTTTTGATCTGTTCTGATGTTGACGGTGGCTCTTATGAGTTGTATGTCGTGCCAAAAGATAATACAAGCAGAGGTGATACAGTACCAGAAGCTAAAAGAGGCACAGGAGGATCAGCTATTTTTGTGGCACGCAATAGATTTGCAGTACTTGATAAAAGCAATAATCAAGTACTAGTGAAGAATCTCAAGAATGAAATTGTTAAGAAAAGCACTCTCCCTATTGCGACTGACAATATATTTTATGCCGGAACAGGGAATCTTCTTTGTAGGGCAGAGGATAGAGTAGTAATTTTTGACCTACAGCAGAGGCTTATACTCGGTGATCTTCAGACTTCTTTCGTTAAGTACATTTCTTGGTCCAATGATATGGAATCTGTGGCTTTGCTCAGCAAACATGCTATAATTATTGCCAATAAAAAACTTGTGCAGCAGTGCACTCTTCATGAGACTATTCGGGTTAAAAGTGGAGCCTGGGATGATAATGGTGTTTTTATTTATACTACCTTGAATCATATCAAGTATTGTCTTCCCAATGGAGATAGTGGAATAATAAGGACCCTTGATGTACCGATATATATAACCAAGGTTTCAGGAAATAACATCTTTTGTTTGGATCGGGATGGAAAGAATCGTGTCATAACTATTGATGCAGCAGAGTATCTCTTTAAGCTCTCTTTGTCGAGGAAGAGGTATGATCATGTTATGAGCATGATAAAGAGCTCTCAGCTCTGTGGACAAGCAGTGATTGCTTACTTACAACAGAAAGGATTCCCTGAAGTTGCTCTTCATTTTGTCAAAGATGAAAGAACTCGTTTTAATTTGGCCTTAGCGAGTGGTAACATAGAAATCGCAGTTGCTTCAGCTAAGGAAATTGATGAAAAGGATTACTGGTATAGGTTGGGTGTGGAGGCTCTACGTCAAGGTAATACTGGCATTGTGGAGTATGCCTACCAAAGGACTAAGAATTTTGAAAGGCTATCTTTTCTGTATCTTGTTACTGGGAATACAGAAAAGTTAAATAAGATGCTTAAAATTGCTGAAGTGAAGAATGATGTTATGGGCCAATTTCATAACGCTCTATATCTTGGTGATGTTCGCGAGCGTGTTAAGATCTTGGAGAATGCTGGCCACTTGCCTCTTGCTTATATTACTGCCTCTGTCCATGGCCTACAAGATGTAGCTGAACGTTTAGCTGCTGAATTAGGTGACAATGTTCCTGATCTGCCCGAAGGAAAAGTGGCCTCTCTTTTGATGCCACCTGCCCCTATTCTTTCTGGCGCTGATTGGCCTCTCTTGAGAGTCATGAGAGGCATATTTGAGGGCGGGCTAGATAATATTGGAAGGGGTGCAGCAGAAGAAGAAGACGATGCTGCAGATGCTGATTGGGGTGAAGAACTTGACATTGCTGAGGTGGACGGTTTGCCAAATGGCGATGCCTCAGCCGTTTTGGAAGATGGAGAAGTTGCTGGAGGAGATGATGATGTAGAAGATGAAGGATGGGACCTTGAGGATTTGGGACTTCCTGAGAGTGATACTCCCAAAGCTTCATCAGTTGCTACAAGCTCGGTTTTTGTCGCCCCTTCTCCTGGAATGTCCGTTAGCCAAATCTGGACACAAAAGTCATCTCTTGCTGCTGAACATGCAGCAGCTGGAAACTTCGATACTGCAATGCGGTTGCTTAGCCGACAATTGGGAATAAAGAACTTTTCTCCAATGAAACCCATGTTTCTTGATCTTCACTCCGGTAGCCATTCTCATTTACGTGCGTTTTCATCTGCATCGATTATTTCGCTAGCTATTGAGCGAGGATGGAGTGAGTCTGCTAGCCCTAATGTTAGGAGCCCACCTGCACTCATCTTCAGTTTCTCTCAGTTGGAAGAAAAGCTAAAGGCTGGATATTCTGCCACAACAGGCGGAAAATTCAGCGAGGCTCTCCGCGTTTTCCTAACTATCCTCCACACGATTCCATTAATCGTAGTTGAATCGAGGAGAGAAGTTGATGAAGTGAAGGAATTGATCAATATAGTGAAGGAATACGTTTTGGGATTAAAAATTGAGCTAGCTAGGAAGGAAATCAAAGATGACATTATCCGTCAACAAGAGCTTGCAGCCTATTTCACTCATTGCAAGCTTCAAATGCCTCACTTGAGACTTGCTTTGCAGAATGCTATGACTGTCTGCTTTAAAGCTAAGAACCTTGCAACAGCTTCTAATTTTGCCAGGAGGCTTCTAGAGACCAACCCAACTAATGAGAAACAGGCAAAAATGGCCAGGCAAGTTTTGCAGGCTTCTGAGAAGAGTATGAGTGATGCGTCTCAGCTGAAGTATGATTTCAGAAATCCATTTGTTATTTGTGGGGCTACATATGTTCCGATTTACAGAGGACAGAAAGATGTCTCCTGCCCATATTGCGGTTCTAGGTTTGTGCCAAGTTTGGAAGGGCAGGTTTGTAATGTTTGTGAACTGGCGGTTATTGGAGCAGATGCATCTGGCCTTCTGTGTTCTCCTTCCCAGAGGTAAGAAATACTTTTTTTTTCTCTCTTTTAATATCAGTCTCTTGCTGCAGTGGAACTGGTCAATTACTAAAGGAAGAAATTCAATGAAGTTTAAAGCCAGCCAACTCATTCCCTTTCCTGCTAGATTATAAAAATCAAACTAAGAGATATTTTACTGGAATCTTATATTTTTTTTTTTGGGTTATAGACAAGAATGAATGGTCAGATGATGATGTCTTTTGTTTAGATGATTGGTATAATAATAGGTAATGCGGCTGATATGATTTTGCTTACTCTTATACCATTTGCACTTCTTTTGGGGAGTTGCCATAAATTTCATAGTAATTGTTGGTTCTCATTAAGCATGCTAAGCTAGTATCTTGATTCTTTACACTGTTCTGAGCTATTTTCTAGGTTTTGTTGTTCTTGAGAGAGTATTTGAGCAGTGGAGTTTAATTTCTAATGCTTTGATTAATTTTACTCTTGATTGAGTTTCAGATTTTGTGAGGTTCTTTGATGTGGTGTGATTACAAGAGTAGTATAATACCCACTAATTGCTTTATTTTGTTGTGTGGAATAAATAATAATTTTGGGTGACTGGACTGGACCTGTCCCGAAAAATTGAGATTATAAATTTGAAAAGAATTTTTAAAATGACTTATTTGTTTTATAAATTAATATTTGACCGAATTTTATCGATTAAAAAAATATAAGTTCATAATATTATTATTTTTTTAAAAGTTATAAAAATAGAATATTAAAATTTTTATTTAAAAAATAATTGTTCCTTTGTTTCGAATACCCAGTTAATCGATAGCCCATAATTAAATTTTTGGTCTTGATTTATTGAAGCTTTAAGTAAAGAAAGTGAGAAGTCCTGAAAGCATCAAGAATTGAGTCACTAATTCTTGCATTTTATGTGTGTCAAAATAACTTCATAAATGTTATGTTGTTTGTTGTAATTTTATTTTCTATTTTTTTTTAAGAAGAGCTAGCAGCATGACACTTCTACTGCCATGACCCTGCTTAAATTTAAAACGCTTTCAGATAAAATTTACAATTCTAACTAACTAATATAAATGAATAAATGTTTTTTTTTATTTTATTTAAGAAATTACTATTAACTTTAAATTTATGACATTTTTTAATAAATAGTGTGATAATTCACTATGCAAACGATTCTGATCCTGATCGAGCATCTAAGTGAAGTCTCAGGTAGGAGTACATCAAGAGTTATGGAATTGATCCGAGATCTCCTTAGAAGATTAAGAAATTACGGATTAACTGACACGAATATTGTGTGAGTTTTGCAGGGTGGTTTGATTGACTTGAGTTGATATAGTGTACTTTTTTTAGTTAATTAGATATAGGCAAGTTCAACTCTAAGGTAAGCCCAACAAGTTCACGAGGGGTCTCTTCTGCCTCCCTCGGAAACTTTAAAGACAAAATTATTGATCAATAATCCACCTCAAACTTGAGCAACCAAATCATGTCAGAAGTAATTTAAGTGACTAGTATATAGAAAGGCAAAATGAGATCGGTACACATGATAATTTAAGAGAATCCGAAATATTATTTATTAAAATGTAGCAAAAGATATAAATTAATGGTTTTGTTTTTGTGTTATATGATTTTTAAAATGGGTAAAAATTTCCAAAAAAACTAAATAAAAAACATCATAAAGTATAATCAATGTAGAAAAGAATGGTTCATTTCTAAATTTGATTTTAAAATTAGAACAATTAAATACTCAAAACTAACAAAAATGATAAAGAAAATGTTCATAGTAAACATTGAAATCACCATTTGTGTTCCTCACTTAATTTAATATATGATAACTTATTTAAAATAAATTTATTTAATAAGACATATCTATAATAAGAGCAGAGTTGTACTTTTGTTCGATAAGGCCTGAGTCAAAAAATAAAAAATGAAGCATTTTGTTGCCGTAAAGTTTAATATACAATATATATAAACAAGAAATAATATGTCACATCAATAAAAAGACAAAAGTTAACAATATTTGAAATAACTAAATAAACATACTCATAACAATATGCCACGTCATAAAGTTTCTCATCATTTCTATGAAAGCCAAAGTATTTTTTGCTAAGTATTTTCACAATGAAGATTATTCTTATTAACACTTGCCTCCAATGTTGATTTTCTTTTTTAATTTGAAGTTGCATACTGTCATGATGTTTAAGACTTTTATGTATATTATGCTAGTCTTTGTATCCGTCATTACCCAAATTTCCCATTCTACTCATCATTTGTTCAGTCTTGAACAACTTACAACAGAAACAAAATATTCTATCTAATGAAATAGAATATACAAGCCATAGTCTATCAAAATGTTTGTACATTAGCTATTATCAGTGTATAATGCGATGAATCAAAATGCATGTTGTTACTATCCTTAGGAAACAAAAAATCATCCACTCTTTTTGAACCCATATGTACCAAGTAATCTCTCATTTTTTGATTAATGTTATTCCAATGTCTATGCTCTTCCAAATTCTTAGTCGAATTTAATTTTAATGTTGAGAGTCATTCTCTAAGTTCTCATTCAATTTACTCAAATTGACAACCTCAGCAAATTCTTTATTTTCATAGTGATTTTGTTCTTCAATCACCAAACTATCTCTAATTCTTTTCTTTATATATGTTATGTTATTTCTACTAAAATATTTGTTAATATCACTGGCTTAACTTTGAATTAATGTCTCCCCTTTTGTTTCAATTTTTTCTTTTGAGCTCCAGACAAATGTTTATGAGACATTTTATACAAGATCAATTCCAGTAGCTACAACCAATTTCTTGCTGTTGACAAATTCTGAAATGGTCACAATTTACAATTTCATCAAATAAAGATTGAATTCATCTAGCTCTTTTCAAACAAAATTAATTTAATCAGCACAACCTAACTCAACAACACATTCATTCATACCATGGAGCAATAGAATTATAGAACTATGATTTAATCGTTTCAATATATTAGAACATCTGTTATAATTAATTTCTATGATTTTGAGTTCTTGCCTACAAATTCCAAAAATTCATTGATATTATAACAAAGAAAAAAAAATCTATTAATACAAGGAAATTACTAAAACTCCACATATTTCAGATATTTCATCAAAATCACATAAGTTTATAAGAAAAAAATACTTCTTTATTCAGCCCGTAAGATCAACAAATTGAAGAATTAAACAAGATTTGAAGTACACGATCAAATTGAGAAGGATTGAAATTGTTTGATACCTTAGGGGCTATGAGATGGCTAGACGGGGATGACAAGTCTTTTGTATCATATTAAATTTGGATCCTTAGTAGGTGAGTCCTTAGGTGGTGGCCTCCAAATAAGTCCGGCCTGATTGTAAGTGAAAGAGGAGATACAAAATGATGATTATTTGAGTGTTTTTATAATTTATAAGTATTTTTATTTTTTAATATATTTATTTTTTATGTTTAAATAATATTTTATAATAAACAATTAATTTATAAAATTATTAATATTAAGGTTGCATATTCCAATAATAATTATAATTTATTTGTGGCTAGTGTGATAAATTTTATAAAATATAACTATTGATATTTTCAACTTCATATAGTTTATTTTGTTTGAATGTTTATTTCAAATATTTTTATTATTATTTTCAATTCACCTTAAATGTCAAGTATGAACACACTTGATATTCTATAAAAACATATATAAGAAATCCTTCTTCAATAAATATATATATATATATATTAATTATTTTTTATTAATCAATTTTTATTTTAATAATTTATATTCAATAACAAATGTTGTTTGATAAATTAGATAATTAATTAGTAGTAATTAATTATCTAAAAACTTAACCAAGTTAATTTTGTGCAAGATAAAGAAAACCGAAAAATAAAACTGCTCGATTTTTCCTTAAAAATGGCTGCAAAATTCAGCAAACCGATATAAAGAAGCGGAATTAGTAGCATTTTCAGCCTTATAAAAAGACGGCGCAACTGGTAGAATGACCGGTTGTCTGTTCGGCTATCCATATGAAACGTAACCGGTAGTATGATCAGTTATCTACTCGGTTATTTATTAAAGAAGGCGCAATTGGTATTATCTTCGGTTGTATAAAGACGACGCAACCGGAAGAACCAATCGACTTTATCTCTTCGGTTTTATAAAATAGGTGCAACCAGTATTATCTCTTCGGTTTTATAAAGACGGCGCAATCGGTAGAATGCTCGACTATCCGTTCGGTTCTATGAATGAAACAGAATCGGTAGTATCCTTACTTCGGTTTTATTATGCGGAATTGGTAGTATCCCTCCAACGGTAATTTGACCGGTTATTTACAAAAGGCGCAACCGGTCGACTGCTCGGTAGTTTGCCCGTTTAGTTACAAGAAATGGAACTGATTATATGCTAAAATAGTTTTATCCAAGGCATAGCCGACAGTTTCCATATCAATGCTATGCAAAATATATCCGGTAATTATAGAGAACCGTTTTCAAGCGTTTAGACTATTCTATTGCCATTTCAGTGAAAGATATATTGAGAGCAGAAATCTGCCAAATTAACTCAGACTACCATTTCGGTATAAGTCCGATATAGTCCACTTGGAGTAGTTGTCGTCTATCACACTATTGCAGACAACCAAATAATTAGAAGACAAATTTGTATACTGACTGCTCCTTGAAATCATTAATCCAATTAATGTTATGTTGACCTAGTATCGAAGTATAAACAAAATCAAAGGATATCCCATCTGCTGTACTACACCGATCTTCAGCAAATCAAATTCAAGAAACGACGTACTATTTAGGAAATATATCCGTTGAAGAAGAAGAATATGACCGTTGTCATATTTCTATTTAAGAGAACAAAGCTCAACCGGATTGAGCACCTTGCACACCTTTTTACAATCTTGCTCACATACAACTTTCATCTCTTGCTATCAAATCATCCAAGCTTTCATATCAGTGTGTGTTAGAAACTCAAGTGTATTACAATATCATCTATTCTGTGTGAGTTGTGAGTATTGTAAGTTGACATAATTTATTTCTGTTCAACAGAGTAAGCGTATTAAAGAGTCGAAAACGAGCAGTCATTAAGCCTCAGTTGTTCGACTAAACCTGTGTGCGTTGTAAACTGATTGAATACTTTAGTGAATATCAATCTCAAAGGTTTGAGAAGAAGGGGTGACGTAAGAGTTTATCTCCGAACATCCATAAATTCTGTGTTGTGCTATTCTTCCTTTGTTGCTTCCTAAACCGATTACGTGTTGCTTCAAGTTGAAACAAACACTTCCGCGCTTGAACTCGGTTCAATAGTTTGTGACAACTTGTTAAGTATATAAAGACCGATTCTAACCTCTAACAGGGTTATTATCAATCGGCGTGTGTGTAAGCGTTCAATTTTGTGAGACTCCAGTCTCCTTTGACGATCCCGATACTAACAAATATCTTTTTATAATTTTATATAAAAAAATTGTTAATGGCAGTGATCGCTTATTTGGTTGGTCGAATTTTTTTTTATTAATTCACATGTAACAAATTAAATTAATTTATTTTTATTATATTTAATTGTATAAAAAAATAGTTAAAGTTTTACTTTGTTAAATTTATTTCGGTTTATATATATTTTAAAATTTTCAATATATATGAAAGAATGATTTTTTCAGGCCCATCTAAGTTAGTTAGGTCCAATGTAGACCTAAACCCACTAAAACTATTTTTTTTTATAGAAGAGTGACAATGAATCTTTATTTTATATTTATTCACTATTTTCTTTTATAAATCTAAAACAAATGTTAAATTCATATTTTCCACTTAATTCATTCTTAATTTTTCCTTAATATATTTAATCCCACCTCAAACAAATTTAAACCTACTAAAGAAAAATTAAAGTCCACCTCAAAAATAATTCTTATATCCGTCTTATTTATAATCACTTATTTTTATATATTTAAATGAAAGTATATTAAAAATAAAATTTATTTTAAAAATAAAAAATAAGTTAAGCACCGTAACTCTAAACAAAATCAACACAAAAAAACCCATAAAATTACTTCTATATATAAAATTATATTAAATTTTTATTTTTTTCTCTTTACCAATATAACAAAAAAAAATAAACATTATAAAATTATGATCATATTTATTAAACGGTAGGGAAAGATATATATTTGGTTTTGTTTCCGTGTTTTATGATTTTAGAAAAGGGTAAAAATTTCGAGAAAAACTAAATAAAAATACTTCATAAAGTGTAGTCAAGAACCAAGATAGAAAAGAATTTTCATTTCTAAATTTGGTTTTAAATTTTGCCTAATTACCGTTTAGGGCTCAAACTTGTGACGATTTTTTTTATCAAATAGGGGTCGAATTTTAAGTTGAGTCATTTGCGGTTCGAACTATCAAACATTTTGTTGAGACTTTTACACAAACAACTGTTTATTTTATCTGTTTAAATGACGTGACAATACATTATCTTCTTCTTCTTCTCCTTCTTCTTCTTCTTCTTCTTCTTCTCATTCTCCTTCTTCTCCTCCCTCTTCTCCTTCTTCTCCTTCTTCTCCTTCTTCTTCTCCTTCTCCTTCTCCTTCTCCTCCTCCTCCTCCTTCTCATTCTTCTCCTTCTTCAATTGAACAGCTTTCCTTGAACAGATAGAACACAACACCATCAACAGACATACTCGCGAAAAAAGCACCTACCCTGTGGGAACTGCCTCGATCCTCATCTCATTCACTCACAGAAGCCTAGCTCTACTTTCTTTCTTATACCAGGAACCAAGGCTTACTAGGAAGCCTTTCGCTCGTCCCTTTGCACGTGAATCTTGATATCCCTTTGTTGGGCAAGCAAGAGAGCATTTATTCTTTCCCTCGCTTTATTTAATCCCGTAAGTCACTTCGTTTCCCAGCCCAAACTTCTTTTCTTTCTAGGCTTCCAGTAGCCCTTCCTCCACCAAGAGAAACTCTAGGAGAAGACCATGCTACCATAGAGAAGGGAAATCCCACCTCGGAATTTTGTAAATCAAGAAGGTGGTAAGACCCTTGCAGAATTCCCCAACAACATAGAGCTTGGGAAGCTCGGACCCGGTCAAGATCTGAACAACAAGGAGCACTCAACTACTAGTCTAGTCGTCTAGTAGTTTTTTTTTCCAATTAGTTGCGATAGCTTCCGCGTCAGCAAGATATGGCGAACACAAAGAAATACTAAAGGCCTTTGATATCTTATTAGTAAAGCAATTGAGAAAAAACAAGAAACCTTACTAATATAATAATAAAGTAGCAACAACTTCTTTCATCAACTTTCTCGCTTCTTGCTTTAGTTTTCAATAAGGCTCACGTAGGGTTTTTTGGCTTGGCTCCTTCCCCTTCCCTGCCTTTTTTTACTCTATAGGTAGAGGTATCGATGGGCCTCGCTTCTAGGAGCATTCTTCTAGACGTCCCGACCTGGGGCTGTCGAAGGTCCTTAAAAGCCTGTCTTTTTGGCCTACTTTCCTTTTTCCTTACCGCCTATGATCTTTTCTGTCTTTCGAGATGCGAAGAGAAGTAAGAAGATTGGCCTATAAACTTGTGACGCTAAAGCGTTTTTCACCCCCTTCTCTCACATAAGGGCAGTCGAGGCACTCTGAGACCTCTATTTTTATGGCCGAGACAAGCGATAAGAAGAATCCAATCTACCAAAACCATCTTTCTAAAGTGCCTAACTTTTTACTTTGGTGATTCTCAACTCTAAAGGGCGTGCAATAACTTCCCGTGTCTGTAGCCAATAGCTAATTCCTAGATATCTTGATTGACTTTATGCTTTGCCTTCCTACTGAGTAGCCAATATCTAATTCCTGGCTATCTTGATTGACTTTATACCTTGCCTTCCTGCTGGATTGGTAACTGTACTCCGAAAATATCTTATTTAGTTGGGGAGAAGAAGGAGGAGGAGGAGGAGGAGGAGAGGGAGAAGGAGAAGGAGAATGAGAAGGAGAATGAGCATTTTAAAAATTAACCACAGCTTTCGACCCGGCAATCCGGACATTTTAAAAATTAAGCATCATTATATATATAGATTAGACGATATTATTGTGAAACTCGGAAATATTAAAAATAATCGAGATACTTAGCAACCTAAGACACACCAAATTATGATAGGAATAAATCAATCATACACATGTTTTTGATAATTATTCAAAAGGAAAAACTTCGCTATGCACTCAGAATATGGGCGAACTAAGTGAACAGGGGTCTTCGACCCCACTAACACCCTTGAGGTCCATTCTTCGGCCATAATTGAAAGCATCCCTATTTTGTGTATCATGATAAGGGAAATGTTATGTTTTGTATACAATCACTTTAACTAGATTTTAAGGTATAATTGCGGATAGGGATGTGTTTATTTAGGTCTAAGACAAGTTTTATTAGATTTTTAAAGAAAAACTTCACTAAAACCGCATTACAATTTAGAAATCTATAATGAAGTAGTTTTATTAACATGAAACCATCATTGACTTTACATTATACATATAGCAACTTCTATAACATATATAAATGCAGGTAAGCTACTAGTAATTCTTATGTTTTAATAAGAAAACAACCATATTAGTTAAACATTATCATAAGATACTCACTAAAAATATACATCTAGGGTTTCCAACTTGGAGCAATATTAGCTTCGTCATCCTTGCCCTCAAATTATTCACCATCATCATCATGAACACTAACTAAATACGGCTCTACATCCACAAACCTCATACTACAGCCATATGAGCTAGTACCCATTTTTTTTTATATCAAAACCTCCTCTATCTTCACCACCTATTTAAATAGTTTTTAGGCTCAACAATAAAAGTCATTTTACTTTTATTTTTATTATTCTCATTTTTATCCGAATCGACTTAAAGTTAAAAAATAAGACACGGATTGGTGAATTGACACACTACTGTCACGTTAGCGTCGATGTGTGATGACTTAGTTGTCATGTTATCTAATACTATTTACTCTTGCCAACAATAAACAAACTTGTATTATTCTCAAAATATTGATTTTGAATTTCTAGATATAATTATAAAGAGCACTTCAATTTGATTTATGATGCAAGTTTCAAAAATTAAAATAAATGTAAGGTTTAATAACAAAATTTCTTTATTTATTTTCAAATAAAAATAAATGTAAGGGTTTTCAGTTTATGTTTGGAAGTGGGGGACCAATTGAAAGAGAGTAGAGTGACACTCACGACTTGTGGCAGCAATGAGATGGACTCACATCTTCCCGTGCATGGACACATCTATTACACACCTTCTAAAAAAAATAATGAAGCATTGAAATAGAGTTGATGATTCAAAAAAAATAAATGCTTACCTAGGATAATTTGATTGATTGAAGAAGGCTTCGCAAAGTATCCGTCGTCGTCGAGTTTTCTCTCGCTGCCATTGCTCACTCCTTTAACTCAATATCGCTTCTCACTCTCTACTCTCGTTTTACCTCTTGTCTAAAATCTTCAATCTCCGCCATTTAACTGGCTTTATCACTATTAAATATAAACAAAATTCCAAAAAAAAATTATACACATTAACTTTCTAAAAATATACATAAATACACACTCTTAAAATGAGCGAATATACCAAGAAAAAATATTAGGTCCTACCGAGAATTGAAATCGGGTTACTGGATTCAGAGTCCAATGTCCTAACCGCTAGACCATAGGACCATTTTGATTACTTAATATTTTATTTAATTATTAAAATATTATTTACCTAAGAAATTCTAACCAAATATTGACCACATTGTCTTGATTTTACAACGACAATAATCATGATGAAACACTCATTTAGTTTGAATAAATGAAGAATTGAGAAAGACTTATATTTATGCTAATGATGTTAAACCATTAAGTGAATTTGACAAATTACAATTTTGTTTCTCGCATACTTATAGATTCATTGATTGACACTTTTTCGAGTCTTGTTTCGAATGATTTATATCTCACAAACTTATGCAAAAAGGCAGAGTTTATGTTTTGAAAAATTATTTTATTTTAGTTAAAAAATATTAATATGAAATTCGTGTATACTACGAAAAAATTTAAGGTTAGAATTACCACAAAACAGAAAACAAATTATTTGAAAAAATCAATTAAAACAAATATAATTAATCAAAAAGAAAAACTTCAAGCGAATGAAGTAAACTGGGGTCAACGACCCTACTAACACCCATGGTGTCCCTTCTTCGAGCGTAATTGAAAACTTTCCTTTATTGTGTATCATGATTTCGTACAAGGAAAATGTTATACTTTTTATACGATCACATTAACTAGATTTGAAGATTGAATTGAGGCTAAACTAAGGTTTATGTAAGCCTAAGATAATTTTATAGTTAAAATGTTAATTTCTTTTAAGAAAAAACTTCACTTAAACCGCATTACACTTAAAAATGGAACAACAACTTTATATGAAGTAGTTTTATTGACATTAAATCATCAATGATTTTACATGACACATATAGCAGCTTGTATGTAAGCTACTTATAATTCTTGTGTTTTAATAAGAAAGTAAAGTCCAATAGGGATCATGGTTACTAGGTGTCATCAGTGATCAAGGCCGGTCCAAAGAATTTGGGGGCAAATTAAAATTTTGAAGCCCCTAAAATAAAATAAAAAACTAATTTTAATAATATAAAATAAGATACAAATGGTTAATATATTATAATACGAAAATAAGAGATAAAAAATGAGATAAAAAGTTATATATATATATTAAAAAAAATATATATATATATTTAATATTAAAGGAGAAAAAAAGGAAAAAACATAAGATTAATAATATAATACTATTATATATTAAAAAATTGGAGCCTTAAAAAGGTGGGGGGCCTATGCAACTGCAAAGGTTGCCTTACCCCGGGACCCTTAGTGTCATGTTAGTTCTCTTTTAATCCCAAAAAATAAGAAAATAAAGTCTTATTATTTGATTAGTATAAGAAACTCGAAATATCTCCATCAACATAAGAAAAAATAACATGTCCTACTGAGAATTGGGTTACTAGACTTAGAGTCCAATGTCCTAACTACCAGACAATATGACCAATTTGAACACTTAATATTTTATTTCATTATCAACTACATAAATAATATATTACAATTAATATTCAAAATAATTCCAACTAAATATTGACCACAAGTCCAAATTTAAACACTGAAAAGGTCCATAACAATCACATCACCTTTATCGAATATTTGAAGACTTGTATTTATGTTAACGATATTAAACAGCTAAGTGAAATGAACAAATCATAATTTTATTTCTCGAAACTTAAATAAGATAGGTCGATCGATTCATCTTTGAGTCATGTGTCGGGTTATTTATATTTATCACAAACTTATGCAAAATGGTAATTTTTTTTTGAAAGAGTAACTCCTTTTATTTAGACGATATTACTGTGAAACTCGGAAAAATTAAAAATAATCAAGATGTATAGAAACATAAAAAACACTAAATTATGATAGGAATAAATCAATAAATCAAAACAAAGATAATTATTCAAGAGGAAAAACATCGCTATGCACTCAGAATATGGGCGAACTAAGTTAACTGGGTCATCGACCCTACTAACACCCTTGAGGTCCCTTCTTCGGCCATAATTGAAAGCTTCCCTATTTTGCGTATCATGATTTCTGCATAAGGGAAATGTTATGTTTGGTATACAATCACTTTAACTAGATTTTAGATTTTAATGATGAATTGAGGATATGATTGTGTTTACTTAGGCCTAAGACAAATTTTTTAGGATTTTTAAGGAAAAACTTCAATAAAACTGCATTACAACTTAAAAATATATATGACGTAGTTTTATTGACATGAAACCATCGTTGACTTTACATTATACCTATAGCAACTTCTATAACATATATAAATGCATGTAAGCTACTAGTAATTCTTATGTTTTAATAAGAAAGCAAAGTCATATTAGTTAAACATTATCATAAGAAACTCACTAAAAATTATATATCTAGGGTCTCCATAATATTATGCAGTTGGAGCAATATTAGTTATGTTCGTCATCATCATCGCCCTCGAATTCTTCACCACCATCATAAACCATAACAAAATACTTAATTGGCTCTCCATCAACAAACCTCAAACTACTAGCCATGTGAGCTAGCTCCCTTTTTATTCATATCAAAACCTCATCTATCTCTCCCTACATATTTAAATAGTTTTTAGCCTTAACAATAAACGTCATTTTACTTTTTTTTATTCTTCTCATTTTTTTATCCGATTTGATTTAAAGTTAGGAAATAAGACGCGAATTGGTGAATTGACAAACTAGTGTCATGTTAGCGCTAGGAGGTAAGATCAGACCAAGAAGGAAAATGGATCCCCTTAGAAACTTCTAGCCGTATGTCATGAAGAAAGGAGGGAAAAAACTTAACCATTTTGAATTCAAATTCAAATGACTAAGTAATAAGGTGCAAACTAAAATTACATCAAGTCATGATGTCATTCTCAATTCTCATTAGCCGAAAATGACACCACACCTCACTTGGGATAACATGTCAAATCAAGAGCCATGTCACATCACAAAACCAAGAGTTTCTCCAAGTTGTCACATAAGTTCCTTATATAAAACTCATGACACAGTTTTTCCCATTTAAATAGGTCTAGGTAATTTGACTAGGTAAGATAGTAATGGGCTTGGGCCTTAGGTTTTCCCTTAGCCTCTCCTATATAAATTAACTCCTAAACACCTAGCAAGAGACCTGATTTTTTTTTCCTACGCCCCTATGCTGTTACATTATAACCTTGATTTTTCTAATTCTTTGTTTCCTAGGTCGCCCCTCCAAATTCCAATACCTGAATAAGAACACCAACTTAGTTTAGTTGGTTTCAAATATTATTGTTGAAGAATCTCGTGCATAGGCGTTCAATTTTGATCAAATTCTACATGATGGTAAGTTAGGAAGTATCTACAATTTCAATCAAATTCTAGAATTATCTTAATCTAGATTGATAAATAGTTGTCTTATATAATTTAGAACTCATTTATACAATCTCATTAACAAATATAGTAAGAATTAAACAAACAAAAACTCAAATATGAAAAAAATCAAATAAACCAAGAACTTGTATTATTATGACTAAAAAAGACTTACAGATGATTCAATGAAGCCCTTCGAGACCTCAAGCAACTTTCTAATGAACTGGAATCCAGAAACAATGTTTTAAAATTTGGTGAATTGTGTCTATTTTATTATATTTTTATCATATATTATTTATTCATTTAGTTGAATATTTATTAAATGATTTTTGAAACATGTGATATTCATTATTAATTTTAAATCAAATGTTGTTTTTTAAAATATAATCTAAAATATCCGATGTTTCTTAATTTATTTGATTAATTTTTAAAAAAACCTAAGATATCTATACTAGTTGAAATAAGAAGCATATTAGATTAAGTAATGGACAAAGGATATATATTTTGAGATTATGCATATTGAAAAGTAAATTAATGTATTTTATTGAATGAATTATTTAAAAAATAAATATTTAAAATTATATGTATTCCCGAGCTAATTTTGGTCTTTACATTGAAGATAGATTGAGATCTACCCTTTTAATTGTTTTCTAAATATATTTTTTAATTGTCCTATTTCAAAAGAAAATGAGGTGGTTTAACACTTGTTTAAATGCAAGTCTCCCAATATCCTTTTACCCACTAAATTTCTCCATAATAAAAATATTAGCGGCCTCAATACAATGCAAAACAAAATAAGATGAATAATCTTTTATAGCATAATGTCACGTCCCATTTGTATGGGGTGCAAACATCAAGCCACGAGGTGCATGTCCAGAATATTCCAAGATGCAAGTCCATGTAATCTGTGCTCAAGGGGCTTGTGCACAGATACGAAGGACCGTGTGGGGAATGTTTCAAGGACGAGGTTAAAGAGTATCATGCCAAGGTCGAACCGTGGACGGCCACGACTAAGGTGGGAGAGTATGTCACGGCCCATTAGAGTCACGACCCAATCCAAGGGATGTCGAGGCTCATTAAAGTCTTGGCCCAATAGCGCGTAAATCTTCTTAACCCAAGGGGAGGCCCAGTTGCCTATGTGGGCCCAACGAATCTTCTAATCAAGGAAGAGATTGTAAGATAATCTAATTAAGGAAGGGATTGGAAGAGATATTATAATCAAGGAAGTGATTTGAATATATATTCTAATTAAGGAGATTACAAGAGATATTCTAAATTAGGTAAGGATATTCTTGCTATGGAAGCAATATCCTAAATTAGTGTAATTAAATTGTAATTAGACGTAATCCTAATTTAATACGTGTAAGTCCTATAAATACCCTGAAGGTATTCCATTGTAATTATCAAGCATTCTTTCAATATATTCTTATTCTTAAGAGTTTTTTCTCTCTAAGTCCTTTCTTGCGTTTAAGTTCTTCTTGCATTGTGTTTAGAAAGGCTTTCTAAGCTAGAATCAGGGTCGATTTAGCTTAGTGCCGCACGGGTCGAATTTTAGCCCGTGACAAGTGGTATTAGAGCAAAGTTGTACTTCCGCATTCAAACTGCAAGAAATGGATTCACGAACTACCGTCACTAAGGTTCCGACCGGCCAACATAAGGACAAGGGATCCAAGAGGGATAAGTTTGTCGAGAGAGGTGTTTCCATGGAAGCGCGGGTGACCCGACTTGAAGAAGGCATGAGCGATCACCAAGAAGCTCTCGAAGTGTTTAGCGCGGTGGCCGAGAAGGTGACGATGTTGGACGAGGGTGCTGAAAAGTTGGAGAATGAGTTAATGGGGATCATTAACGGTTCGAATCGTAGCATTCGTGACGAAGTGCTGGGTTCGGTTCGAGGGGAGGTTAATGACATCTGCCAGAAGGTGCTTGATCCAATCCAGGGAGAAGTCCATGCGATGGTCGAGACCCTCAAGAGGGAGATCTTGGGGAGGCTAGAATCGATGGAAAGGCGGATTGCGAGGAATGGAGGGAAACATAGAGGTGCAGCACCTCAACGAATGGATGTTCCTAAGCCAACTCCATTCAAAGGCTCGAGGAGTGCAAGGGAAGTGGAGGACTTCCTTTGGAACATGGAGAGGTACTTTCGGGCATCAAGCATACTTGATGATCGTGACAAGTTGGAGACGACACCTTTCTTCCTACAAGAGATGGAGTTGCTGTGGTGGAGGAGGCGAGAAGGAGATATTGAACGAGGGACCTTGAGGATGGAAACGTGGGAATACTTCAAGACCGAGTTCAAACGCCAATTCTTCCCAGAGAATGCCGAGTACGAGGCAAGGAAAAAGTTGAGTCAACTTTTGCACAAAGGAACCATCAAGGAGTATGTGAAGGAATTCCAGGAGTTGATGCTCGAGTTACCTAGTCTAACGGAACAGGAGACACTGTTCGCGTTTGTTAATGGCCTCAAGACTTGGGCACAGTTGGAGCTGCAAAGGGCCAAAGTGCGGGACGTTTCCGAGGCAATAGCGGTTGCAGAAAGACTGATAGAGCTCAAAGTGTCTGTGGACAGGCCGAAGTTCATCAGGAATGATGAGGAAGAAGGTGGGGGAGACCGCCCACAGGACCAGGAGAAATGTGGGGGAGACCGTTCATCTAAGAAGGGCATGCACATAAAAATTCAGGGAGGCAAGCCGACGAGTCGGAGAAGCCAAGAGCCTGTTATATTTGTGGTGCCCATAATCACATAAAGTTTATGTGCCCGTTTAAGGGGGAAAAGGTTGCAGCAGTTAAAGGAACTGAGTCCTCTGATGAGGAAGAAGAGATTCAAATAGGATCCTTAAGACTGCTCAATGCCGTGAAGACTAGTGTTGCGAAGCCGGACAAGGGAACAAGGAGGGGCTCTGTGTTTGTGGAAGCTTGGATCGGGGGAAAGCGCATCAAGGCACTAGTAGACACAGGGGCTACGCACAACTTCATGCGAGAAGGCGTTGGGTCTGCGGATCAGCCCAACAAGAGGGACGGTGAAGTCCTTCGATGTAGCCAAGTCGGTAAATGGGGAGGCTAGGAGAGTGCACACCAGGATCGGAGGCTGGAATGGGACAGTCTCATTTACCTTGGTCCCAATGGAAGACTACGACATAGTGTTGGGACTCGAATGGTGCGATCAGGTACGCGCTTGCATAATGCCTTATTCCGATTCCTTAATCATTTTGGATCACGGGAAGACTAGCGTGATTCCAACAAGGAGAGAATCAGAGGGAATAAGCAGGTTCTCGGCGACGCGATTCGTTCGAGGTCGCAAACGTGGTAAAGAGATATTTGCCACTTTTGCCAAGATGGATGATGGGGACGGGTCCAAGGGAAAAGAAGAAGTACCCGAGGAGTCCAGATAGCGTGTGTCGAAGCCTTCGAGGGGCTCAAGGCCAAAGACAACACACAACCATCAGATCCACAAGGTTTGGCCACAGGCAACGTGGGCCAAAGTCAGTCTGCCTTCACTCGCACCAAGTCCGTGGGAAAGGAAGCAGGTCGTGCTCATACATATTCAGAGGGAGACACCGAGAATATGAAGAGAGGGGCAGATCTGAGAGGGTGTGCAGTTACGAAAGGGGACGATGGAAAGGGGGAAGTTGCCCCCGCAATTATTGAAGTCTATGCGGTCTGTGCTCAAGGGGCTTGTGCACAGATTCAAGGGACTGTGTTCAATTGAGAGACGTGTGGGAAACGTCTTATATCGGTTAAGGTTGGCGACCATAAGTGCACCCGATGTCGTGACGTGCAAAGGGGGAGGAAGAGCGCTCAGGGGATGCCAGAAAGAAGATCATCATGCACCGGTTTAGGCTCGTGCCGAGGACGGCCACGACTTAGGTGGGGGAGTATGTCACGTCCCATTTGTATGGGGTGCAAACATCAAGCCACGAGGTGTATGTCCAGAATATTCTAAGATGCAAGTCTATGCAATATGTACTCAAGGGGCTTGTGCACAGATACGAAGGACCATGTGGGGAATGTTTCAAGGACGAGGTTGAAGAGTATCATGCCAAGGTCAAACCGTGGACGGCCACGACTAAGGTGGGGAGTATGTCACGGCCCATTAGAGTCACGACTCAATCCAAGGGATGTCGAGGCTCATTAAAGTCTTGGCACGATAGCGCGCAAATCTTCTTAACCCAAGGGGAGGCCCAGTTGCCTATGTGGGCCCAACGAATCTTCTAATCAAGTAAGAGATTGAAAGATAATCTAATTAAGGAAGGGATTGGAAGAGATATTATAATCAAGGAAGGGATTAGAATATATATTCTAATTAAGGAAGAAATTACAAAAGATATTCTAAATTAGGTAGGGATATTCTTGCTATGGAAGCAATATCCTAAATTAGTGTAATTAAATTGTAATTAGACGTAATTCCTAATTTAATACGTGTAAGTCCTATAAATACCCTGAAGGTATTCCATTGTAATTATCAAGCATTCTTTCAATATATTCTTATTCTTAAGAGTTTTCTCTCTCTAAGTCCTTTCTTGCGTTTGAGTTCTTCTTGCATTGTGTTTAGAAAGGTTTTCTAAGCTAGAATCAGGGTCGATTTAGTTTAGTGCCGCACGGGTCGAATTTTAGCCCGTGACAATAAGCTAACGCATTCCTTCCTCGTATATAAATACTTTGTCAAAATTCATTAGTAGTAACACTCTATTAAATAAAATAAATAATTTGATCTAAACTTTCGGATTCCTTAACTTATTCAGTGAGCAATCAATTTTCATTTCATAGGGTTTATGAAGGCTGAGTAACAAAGTCACTATAACAATTCTTATCTCTCCATCTAGGATTTTTCCGAGTTTGCAACTCGACCATCTTACCTTACCTTATAATAACGACATACACTTAGATTCTGGCGATTTCTTAACGTACCTGAGAATTTAATTTTTTTTTTTGTTAGGTAAGAATAAAATCACTTCTTAGGATGAAATATCTCTCCAAACAAAGTCTCTTTAAAGAATGGGATAACTACATATTTGAGAAATTAAGGAAGACTAGAATCATTCTTAGCATGATACATATGATACCATTTAGATATAAAAACATTATTAAAATGTATTCAACCATGAATGCTCAAACCTCTAAATTGCTTGTTTTTCTTTCTTTTATCTATCTAACCAAGTGGGTGAAA
Organism: Impatiens glandulifera; assembly: GCF_907164915.1. NCBI lineage: Eukaryota > Viridiplantae > Streptophyta > Magnoliopsida > Ericales > Balsaminaceae > Impatiens > Impatiens glandulifera. The sequence goes on along the minus strand of NC_061870.1, from coordinate 20,395,365 downwards.
GTATATTTTGAAGAGCCCCATAGGAGGTTTCTGTAAAACACACACAAAAGAAGTCTCACATAAGTTTTTTGATCTTATCATTCACACTTGGAAATACAAAATAATAAAATCATATACAAAGGCATATAAACAATGCACTATTTGTAAGGATCTTATAGATTTTGATAAAATAATCTCAGTTTTGTATAATCTTTGTAGAATTTTGTCCTTAAATACTTAAGCTAACATATTACAATTAATATTCGAACATGGTCTCTTCTATCGAAATATGTTGATTGGCATATTTCTAGCCAGGGCTTAACCATACATGAAAATACTTAGAGTTTCTTTCTAGCATGTTTTCATTTTGATATTTGTATTAGCTTATTTATCTATTACGCGTCACTGAAGTTTTCGTGAATTTTAATAATACTAGGGTTATTTTCATGCATAGCATGTAAGATTGTGGAATGATAAGTGATAAAATAAACACAAAGTTAACCAAAGTAAATAAATAAATTCGTAAGCATTTCAATTGATTTCCTTTTAAATATGTCGATATTGACATTCCTATGACGATTGAATAATATTCTTTTAGAAAATAGGTTTTAATTACTCAAATCCATTCGAATAAAAAAAATAGTTGGGGTGATATTGTCTTTTGTCCATTTCACATATTTTGGTCATAATAAACATATAATTCTTTTAAGATCTCAATGATAAAAAAAAACTCTTTTGTGGAAGGGGATAATAAATCCTTGTCTTTCCTCTTGCAACAACATCCTTATAAAACAAACTTGTCATTATAATAAAAAGAAACATAAACCATTTTCCTCCGAAAATAGTGCCTGCGAAAAGAATAGGTTTATGTAATTAAAAAAAGTCGCATACAAATGAAATTTAGTTCAATTAGGAAAACACATCGAATTGAAAATGAAAACGAAAATTACAATATTGTTTAATTATCTAATGTCGGACGAATCTTTCTAATAAATAGATAAAAATGACCGAATTAAAAATGGAAGGCAAATCATGTCCTAGAACCCTCAATGACTATTACGGTGCTGCTTGTTGTGGGGGGACGGTTTGGTTGGCAGGTGCTTTACATATAGGGCAAAAATTCTTTTGTGTCAGCCATCTCTTTATGCAATCAATATGGTAAACATGATTACAACGCAGTTTGCATATATCCTCTCCATGGATATAATCTTCCTGCATTATGCAACAACTATTACTACTTCAAGTCAAAGCTGATCAAAATTTATATATAAAATGGATAATTAATGTATAAGATCATCACCTGGCAAATGCAGCAGGCTTCTCCATCATGCTCACTCTTGAATCTCTTCACACTCATCATAATCTGTCCCTCGCTCAATCCAGCTTCATGATCCACTTCCAATTCACCAGTTGAATTCCTCTGCTGCTGCGGCGGCTGAAGAGGATGAGGTTGCATATTTCCATTAATATCGAATGAATATCTTCTACTGGTCATGGAGATATCGTCTTGGTCATGATGATGTCCTGCAGATAAACCTATTGTAAGTTGCCCGTTAATCAAGCTCAAAGGCACATGATGATGATCAAATGACTCTAACTATGCTAAGTAATTTAACTCCAAATTCTCAAGTAACCCATTACCAATACCATTGTTAGAGGAGATCATTCCGTTCATATCCATCTACAAATTCCATCCAACAAAACAAATTAAATTAATTATTTTAAATTCTTTCATAAAAATATTAAAATATAATTTCTTTATCATTTATTCATGAAAATAGTAAAAAAATAAATTAAATTAGAGTTATCAACCTTCTATAACAAAATTTATCAAAAATGATTATCAAACCTCTTTCTATAAATCAAATTCAAAATTCAAATGGTATATTTATAAAAGAAAATATATCTAAAAAAATTAAAAATGTTTCAATAATGAACAAAAGATAATTTTTATGATAATTTTTTCAAAGTTTAAGATCTTGATTTTATAGATACTCAATGTCTCTATCATGTTTTTCAATTTAAAATGATTAACCATGGAATTTTTGCATATATATATATATATATATATATATATAAAAGATAATAGTAGATATACTTACCTAGCCGAAGAAATGAAAGCCTAAAAACCTGATGAATAACTTTTGCAAGACAATTTAGACAAGCAGAAGAGAAGCAAGAGATAGGATTTTAGATGTGAAATGAAAGAAAAATATATAAGAGGTTTATATATAGTGAATTTGTGCTCAAAATCTGGTTGTATTAGTCTTTCTCAAATTAAATTAGATATTTGACAGCAATGAAAAAAGATTATAACATATCTTTATCAATAAAAGGAAAAAGTATTTTTTTTAATAATAACTTTTGATTGTTTTTATGGTAACTTTTTTTTAGTCAATTGTAATAAATTATTAATAATAAAAAAATGTAAATATTTTAAAATCATTTTTGAGAACTTTTAAAAGAATTATATTATTTAAGATATAATTAATTTGTTTTAATTATTGTATATAAACTTTTCATTAAATCCTTCAAATATGTTTGTAATCTGTGTAGATTGATATACTTATGGACATTTATTTATTTATTTAATATTAGTATTATAATATTTAAGAAAGTTATATTTATGGTAAAGAATAAAAAAATAAATTACAAAAATCTAAACAAATTTGTATTTTTTTTAATAATAATTAATTCATCGAATCACTACCTCATTTTTTCATTGTTTTATAATTTGTTTTTGAAAATTCATTTATTTGGGAATTAATTATATATATCTTAAATTGTTGTAATATGATTTGGAGATCAATTATTAATATATTTATTGTACATAGATTAATAACACTCAAGAGAGTTTTGTATACACAAACAAAGAGATTAAGGAGGGATTAACCAAAACGTTGGACGATATATCAATTTTAACAAATTTGATGGTAATTCATAAACGATAAAAATAAATCTTTTTTAACAAGACTAAATGCTTGATTGTCGTTTAGTGTCACGTTTATCATATTAATTACTTCATAAACTATTCATTTTAGTACTTTTATTTAAATGGTAACTAATACTTTATAAAAGTAAACGTGTCTCGATCAACATCTCATATATTTTTTAACGGTAAATAAATAATATTTTATTATAAAAATAGAAATGTGGCTCGATTGACAATTCACATTTATTTTCTTTAACAGTAATATTTTCTTTTATCAAACTAAACGTGAATCAATTGGCAATTCACATATTCTCTAACTTTAAAAATATTTCTAATATAGTATCACAAAATTCTTAAAAACTTTTCAATTCTATTTTATTAATAAATTATTTTTAACCCACAAACATAATTTGAAATGAAATATTTTATAAGAGATGATTGATTATTATTTCAATTGAGTGCATTCCATCATTTACATATATATATATATATATATATATATATATATATATATATATATATATAATTTACCCAACTAAAAAAGGTATAAATTAAAAATATTTAAGTTATTATTAATTTAAGTAGTTTCATAAATAGAGCATAACACATGTGGCCTGGTTTGATTTAGGCTTATTTGAATAATTAATTAGTTATTTTTAAATAACTCATATTATTTTCAAGTTAACAAAAATAAAAATATATATTATATTCAAATATATATATATATATATATATATTAAAAAATAAATTATTTGTATTGAAGATATTGATAAGTAAATGATTGATTGAATAAAGAGTTAATTAAAAATTAATTTCAAATCTAACCAAGCATATTAACAAAAAAAACAGAACTTAATGCATTTTAAAATGTTTCCACCAATTTTACAGTCAAATTAAATAATTTACTCATATTTCAAAACAAAATTAAGGTGAAATATTAATTTAAAAGTAATAGAGAATATTTCTAATTAATTTCTTAATTTTTGATCGATATAATTTTTATATATTAGAGATTGGAAATTTCAACTAGTCACTTCATTGGTTTATATTTGATTGAGTAACTAGCTTAGAGATTAGAATTTTCAACTAGTCAATTCATTGATTTATATTTCAATGAGTAACTAGCCTAAATTCCGTGCAAATGTATCAGCTAAAACTATAAATAAAAAAATATTTATGAAATAGTATTATTTAAACCGTTCCAGTTCAGAGTAGAAGATTTTAATCCGAATTATTAAATAGGTCAGGTTAGTATCTTCAATCCGTTAACATATCAATCCGAACCGTCAACATAAAATTGATCCAAATTTTCGCTAAGTTATTATATATATATATATATATATATATATATATATGAAAAACATAATTTTTATAAGAGATAAAGTATATTTAAATAAAATTAATAATAAAAATAATATATATATATATATATATTAATAGAAAAAATATATATGAAAGATAAATTAATTATTATTATTGATTAGACAATATATAAAGTACCACCTTTATATAAAAAAATTTGTTTATATATATAAACACAAAAGTTATTGATAAGACAATATATATTTTATATAATTATTGAGAAAAAAATATAACGAAGAAAAATATATTAATTTGGAGAGAAATATTATAATTAATTTAATAAAAATTATATTCATATTTATTATTTGTTAATCAATAATATTAATTTTAATTTTATTTAATAATAATAACAATTTAATATTATAATATTTTGTGTAAAAATATATATTTATAATAACATTATATATTAAATAATAAATATTTATCAATTATTTAAACAATTAAATCATTATCAAAACATGAATAAATTTTACTAGATTAAAACATAATTTCTCACTCAATTACTTTTAAAAAAAATATGAGAATTAAACTTTTGGACAAAGAGAGGAAATCCATTAGAATAATAGTGATGTTTATTGGTGACCATATTTATAGTGTTAAGGTTATATAAGGTTATATGCTTCATTTTCACAAAGAATTTGAAGGAAATAGTATCCTTGTTGAGATTCATACAAGCTCTTGCATTTAAGTTTTAAAACTCCAATACTTGGTTTATATGCTCAGACAACATGTAAACAATACAATGTTGGATTGGATTTATTGTTTCCGGAAAGATATATCTTTATTAAAACTTTGGTATTTTGCAATTTGTTTATAAGGATAGAGAAGATCAATTATTATTGAATATATATAGCTGAAACAAACATCACCAGTGTAAATTAGGGTTTAGAAATATGATTAATTTTAAGTCTATGTTTGTAAAAATGAATTGGAATAATATGCTGAGAATAAAATTTTGAAGAACTAGATAATATATCAACTCTAATTATTTGTGAAAAAACTCCTATTTGTGAACCGTAAAATAAATCATAGTATCACAATAAATAGATCCCTATATAATAAATGTTTCCTTGTAGCATTTGAATCCCATGCAGATGCTCTTTCCAATTTCAATTTCTTTGTCATATAGGAGGTAGGACAACTATTTGCCCAAAGAGCCAAGTACCAAATAGAATATTTGTGAGAACATGATCCTGACTTAATGGAATAAATATCAATTATGGCTGGTTTTGACAACAACCTTCTGTCCCTCAAACATACAAGTTAGATAATGATGAACTCTAATTCTTATCATTTTCATTTTGTGAAAAAAAAAATATGTAATGCTTGTTTTTGCTAAGATTTTGGTCAAAGAAGATAAATTCATACCTTGTATACCAATCCAAAGTAGCTACAAAAACCTTCCCAAAGAAACTAATTGTTGAGGCAAGACTAACCAAACGGAAGGACATGTATCTTTCACGAGATTGAGATATTCGTCCCAAGTTATTTGTATAAACAAATGCTAGAGTAGTTCCACATGTATTTCCTTCTTATTCTTCTCTTTTTTTCCTTCATGTATATTCTCAGCCACTATAACCGGCTTGTGCTTGAAAGCGGATTAGATTCTAGTTATATTCGATATAGGCAGAGATTGCCACATTTTTAACGTGAATCAGCTAAGCTTTATAAGTGGTGGTGCTGCTAAAGGTACCACCATCACCAAGAATAAGATCAACATACTCAAATATGCGGTAAAATGTAACTGAAGTTTGATATCATGCCTTATGTTGACGCATACACTCCAATAAATATAGTAACAATGAATGATGTTAGAAATACCTTTAGTCCTCCCATATGCATAAATTTTTGCAGCTGAGTAAAGGGACAACGGTTATGCCAACTGTTGCTGGAACTATGCAAAACAAGAGGTCTTCTACATTTTTATTAGATGGACACATGAAAAAAAAAATAGTTCTCGTTAGAGCTAAAGTTGTTGATAACAGCATAAACACAAATTCTAAAGAGAAGATAAGTGGTACCAATAGATATGCATGTTACTACATGGTCACAAACAAGTTCTTTCCTAATTCTCTAGCACTATACATGAATCAATATTAAACGACAAAACTTTTATTAAAGAAAAGAAACGAATGCGGTTACTTACTATTTTTTTAAGAAATATAATTATTTTTTTGTTTGTGTTAATATTTGTCGTTTAAGCATACGACAAAATTCATATGCATCAAACAAATAAAAAAACTATTCAACCTAAAATTGTATATAAATATATAAATATATAAATATATATATATATATATAGATAGATATATATATATAGATATCAATTCGAAAAACTAATTGAAATCTAATAAAAAAAAACTAAATAACCAATCAAATATTAAGCCAAACTCTTATATCCTTAACAATTCCAATCATCTCTTGATTACCCAGTTTAGACCTTCCTTTGGTTTCTTTGTTGTTCAACTTATGCTCTGATTCCTGATTCCTGTCCGCATTCATGATTTATTTCATTGGCCTTTTTACATTCCTATATTTTTCAATTCTTTTTCTTTATCATGACCAACCTGCCAATAATGCCTTAAAAATTTTAGAACTCCCTATTCTGTTATACACAACGATAAACCCAAGATGTTCTTAAAATTTGGTGCTATTTTCTAGCACTATCAACTTCAGTTCAATTCTTAGAATCAATTCTTGTAACCAGAGAATAAACTATTATTACTAACATTTCTCACAGAAATCATAACTAAACTCTTATTCAATTTTCTTGTAATAGATCAGCTAGCTAATCCACCTCATCAAAAAATTTAGGGTTCGTGACTCACAGAAAGAGAGGTATATGCTCATTCGGGTTCGAGAAAGAGAGAATAGAAAGCTTACCACAGGGAGTAGAATCGTCTTCGAAATCCATCAACTCCAGCTCAAATGTCAATGATTTTTTCAGAGGAAGTCGTCACTCAACGTCTGGAAATTGTTCATCTAGTGTGGACATGAGCAGTGAAATGGCGTCTCGTCCGTCCAAAACCCTAGGGGAAAATGAGAGAATAGGTGAAAGAAAGAAAATTCTCAAAATAATTTTTTTTTATAATAAGAACCATGAAAATTTTTCTTATACCTGAAGACCCGCAAACACCTCTATTATACTCGCTTATTATTGTGAGTGTGTGAATGACACCTCCAACTTATCTAGTTAAACGTTATTATGTATATATATTTATTTATTTGAGGTTTTAAATACGGTCTTCATTTCTAAATCTCATTTTCTAAAAGAGTAAAGATAATGATTTAGGAATTGTGACTAAGCATAATTAAATATATTTATTTTTCTCTTCTAGTAGTTTTTATCTCCTCTATCTAATAATCATTTCTCTCTCTTCACCTATTAATTTGTAAATATATATTTTTCCACATTAATTTATTTATTTATATATTTTTTAAATTAATAAGAGAAAAAATAAATTAATTAAATAATAAAATATATATTTGTAAACACCTAAATTTTACACTACCCAATTTAAATAAATAAAAATAAATTAAAATTTATTTTAGATTATTTATAAGTTATAAAAAAGGAAAAATCAAACAAGAATTAAGCGAATTTGATTTAAGCCAAAAGTTTAAATCAATAGCTCAAGTCCAACCCCGCATTTAAAGTCCACCAACAAGAAGGCCCAACGCCTAAGAAAATGGGTCCCAGACAAAGTCTAGGATGTGAATTAAATAAACAAAAAGGCCAAGGACCTCTTTAAACGAAGAGAAAGAGTTAAGGGGCCTCTACGTTTAGATAAAACTTAAATCAAACCGACCTAAACTATTAACTCAAGTTCAGCATTAAATGCAGGCCAAACCCATCATTTAATGCCCACCCGCAAGAAAACCTAACACCTATAATAGTATAATAGGGGGAAGACCAGGCCTATGATACGAATTGAACAAAGAGAAAGAGTTAAGGGACCTTTCCACGTTTGGATAAAAATGAAAGAGACCCCTCATTTTCATAACTCTAAAATATCTCTCCCTCTCACGTCTCCCATTAACCTAATGGTGGGGAAAATTACCGATATTAAAAGTATATCAAAAATACCGTACCATAATATATCGAAAATATCGACTTTTAAGGTATACCGGAAAAAATGTAAGGTATGATATCGATATCGTAATTATTAGTACGGTAAAGGTATGGGATTTTTAAAATTTTGGTATATGAAGATATACCGAAATAGTATTTATAAGTTAATATATATATAAATATATATATATATATATAATACTTATAAGAAAATAATTAAATAAATTTGAAATTAATTTAATTATAGAAATATAATTTTTGAATAATATCAAATATAATTATACTGAAATATTATTCAATATATACCATCTCTACCTTACCGATTAGATTGATTTGTCTAAAAATTAATATATTTTTTAGGTAACAAATGTATAATATCGATACCGTACCGAAAATAAGGTATACTAAAATTAAGGTAAGGTAATGTATGAATTTTTTGTATACCGAAATTAAGGTATATCGAAACAAGGTATACCGAAATCAAGGTAAGGTAAATGTATGTATTTTTTGCATACCGAAATTTTAGGTAAGGTATAAAGTATGGATAAAATATTAAGATATACCGTACCGACCCACCCCTACATTAACCATAGCCCTCTTACTATCTCTAATCTAAAGTTCTCTCGTCTTATCCTTTTCGATAGGATCAAATGATGCGTCTTTATTAGATTCATGAAAAGACATACATCCATCATTATCACTTTTGATAAGATCAAATGTTGCAGCTTTGTTATCTTTTTCACCGGTCAAAACTCTAGAAGGCTGAGAAGATCAGCTTCAACTAGGATCCGACCAGCCATTAAAGCTTCCAATCGAAATGGCTGACTTCTCAAAGATCTAAAAGCGGTTAGTCCGCTTATAAAAAGAACTTTCGAACGGAGAAAGAAAGAAAAAAAAGTTGAAGAAGAAGGAGGACAATAAAGAAACGAAAGAGATAAACAAGAACATGTTTCTCTAATTGATTTCTTTTTCTAAAAAACATATCTGTGAAATTTATCTTCTTTTAATTGAGAAAAGAGTTTAAAACGGTGAATCTCTCCTTATTGTGTTATATAAATTAAGATATTCTTATACAATTTAATACATACCAATTTGTCAAGGAAAAATGCAACTTTGAGGAAAATGATTCTTGTCATCAGATTTTCCTTTTCTGATAAATAATAATAAATAAAATCTCATTAAATACTACTTCAAGCATTATGGCTTTGTTTATTCTAAGCTATTTGTCAATATCAGGAGTTTGTAGAACCTATTCCTTGTTCTAGTCATTGATATTAGCTTAAACTGCATCATCAACATTTTATCCCCTACACAGCATCCTCCCTACTCTCATAGCTGCCCAAGGCTTTTCCCGTTACGCTGGTATCGCTGCTCCCGCGACTGCTGCTGCAACTATCCCTTCTTTTGGCTGACATACTCACTAAAACTCTCCCAAGTCGGATTTCGAATAACTATGTGACAAGTTGTCACTCTCAATATCTATTACCTAACTTGAGAGAGTGTAGAATTATCTCTCAATCTTCTTTGGAATTAGTGCAATTTATTTGCACTCAACATGCTGTTTTGTTGTCAAGTCACTTCTTTTATTACACTTAAGGTTTTTAAATATCTGAATTTCTCATTTAAATCAAATAGCCATGTCTTAATAATATTATCACTATTTACTTTCAAGAGCTCAATTTTCTACATAGTTATACTTGTTTCTAAGTCATAACTCCAAAGAACTATAAAAATAGTTTTGTAACAGGAAAAATAGTAATAAACATTATACACCGTAATGTGTCTGCCGGAAGTCAAACCAGAAAAAATAGTAATAAAAATTATACACCGTAATGCGTCTACCGAAAGTCAAACCCAGGTCTATTACTTAAAAGACAATTATCCTAACCGTTGAACTAAAAATGCAAGATAATACTTACTGGATCTGAATTGAACTCTATTTATTTTATCACAGCCAAACTTTTAAAAACAAAGACAAAAAACAATACAGAATAAGGCAAATATTATATGTATCTTGTCTTCTGAATAGTGGGGGTCAAATTTCGAATCCCATAAGCTTTTGTTTTTCATGCCATCTTGTTGACAACTTTACCTATCTTCCAAGTTATAATAGGATGAAGATTAACCATAAATTTACAAACCTGCCTTTGGAAATAAAAATGACATAAAACAGAGCATTTTTAGAGAAGATGCTCAAATGATAACAGTTCAATATTGAAGAGCATAAAACAGATAGTTCATCCATTACTATTACTAACCTGACCTGCTAACTGCCCAATTGCATCATCTAATGAGCCAAGAACTTGTCATGAAGTTTGACATTTTGCTCCAACAAAGAGATACCAACCCTGTAACTTTCAATCCATTCCGCAACAGCTCCATCCCATGCCTAATTCCATCAGGAAGCTTCCTCCTCTTTTTACACTGTTCTTCGCTATCATCGATCTCCATCTTTTCATACCTTAAATCCGTAATGACAGGATTATAATTCTTTTTCGCTATCATTTTAAGCAACATCCCCTCCTTTGCAACCATACAAAGTTGCCCAGAACGGCTGAAATTCCGCAACAGCTCTTTCCTTCTCAAGCATTGCTTTCAACTCCGACATGAATCTCTCTTCATTCACCTCCTTTCCGGACTCCAAATCAAATGAAAGAGCAGCATCTTCAGGCACGAATCTCCACAACTGATTGTACAAATTCATGCTGCAAAGTATCCAAAGCATACAATTGCCAAATGTGTGAATGCCCAGTCACTCTATTAGTTAGTAACATGTGATACAATTCTGATAGAGCTGACATCTCTACGCAGTTTATGTTTTCCCCTTTCGGATAAATCGACGTTACCAGTACAAGCCATGAAAGCAGCTAGACTGGACTTGCATTCGTAGAGCCTGATATCTGATTCTGCTGGCATGGAGATGAAGAGCTCTTTAACTCCATAATCAAGTCTTCTATTCCATTAGATGAATATAGATTTGTAATCTTTGAGATGATAACTACAGTTTCACTCAGAAGGTTGCGATATTGTTCTCTCATTGCATCGTCTGAAGAACTTCTGTACAAACTAATAACAGTATGTAGAAACTTGAAGATACTCAATTCATTCTCATGTAAACTAACCTGGCTGCATAAAAAATAAAATAAAACAATTCTTTAACTGCATGCAGGAGATCTACTGACCCATAATCATGAACAAACATATATCCAAATAACTCATTATCCCATCATCAACCAAAATATATTAGTTATTTAAGCTAAATAATCCCCAAACAATCCACTTTTACCTTGGTATTTATTTCAAACAAATCCTACATCAAACAAGGTTGAAAGGCCAAGAGAAATTAATGAAAATAGGCTTAATTACCCATAATTGTTTTTCTTTAGCAACTGTCAGTTATCCTGTCTGCAATATTTTCATTGAAAGTGGGTTTTAAGAAAGAAAACAATTTGTTGAAAATAAACCTATTTTCTAAATGAATATTATTCAATCGTCATAGGAATGTCAATATCGACATATTTAAAAGGAAATCAATTGAAATGCTTACGAATTTATTTATTTACTTTGGTTAACTTTGTGTTTATTTTATCACTTATCATTCAACAATCTTACATGCAATGCATGAAAATAACCCTAGTATTATTAAAATTCATGAAAACTTCGGTGACACGTAATAGATAAACAAGCTAATACAAATATCAAAAGAAAATGTGCTAGAAAGAAACTCTAAGTATTTTCATGTATGGTTAAGCCCTGGCTAGAAATATGCCAATCAACATATTTCGATAGAAGAGACCATGTTCGAATATTAATTGTAATATGTTAGCTTAAGTATTTAAGGATAAAATTCTACAAAGATTATACAAAATTGAGATTATTTTATCGAAATCTATAAGATCCTTACAAATAGTGCATTGTTTATATGCCTTTGTATATGATTTTATTATTTTGTATTTCCAAGTGTGAATGATAAGATCGAAAAATTGATGTGAGATTTCTTTTGTGTGTGTTTTACAGAAACCTCCTATGGGGCTCTTCAAATACTTTCACCCACTTGGTTAGATAGATAAAAGAAAGACAAGCAATTTAGAGGTTTGAGCATTCATGGTTGAATACATTTTAATAATGTTTTTATATCTAAATGGTGTCATATGTATCATGCTAAGAATGATTCTAGTCTTCCTTAATTTCTCAAATATGTAGTTATCCCATTTTTAAAGAGACTATGTTTGGAGAGATATTTGATCCTATTAACAAAAAAAAAAATCTCAGGTACGTTAAGAAATCGTCAGAATCTAAGAATCTAAGTGTATGTCGTTATTATAAGATAAGGTAAGATGGTCGAGTTGCAAACTCGGGAAAATCCTAGATGGAGAGATAAGAATTGTTAAAGTGACTTTGTTACTCAACCTTAAACCCTATGAAATGAAAATTGATTGCTCACTGGATAAGTTAAGGAATCCCAAAGTTTAGATCAAATTATTTATTTTATTTAATAGAGTGTTACTATTAATGAATTTTGACAAAGTATTTATATACGAGGAAGGAATGCGTTAGCTTATGCTATAAAAGATTATTCATCTTATTTTGTTTTGCATTGTATTGAGGCCACTAATATTTTTATTATGGAGAAATTTAGTGGGTAAAAGGATATTGGGAGACTTGCATTTTTAAACAAGTGTTAAACCACCTCATTTTCTTTTGAAATAGGACAATTAAAAAATATATTTAGAAAACAATTAAAAGGGTAGATCTCAATCTATCTTCAATGTAAAGACCAAAATTAGCTCGAGAATACATATAATTTTAAATATTTATTTTTTAAATAATTCATTCAATAAAATACATTGATTTACTTTTCAATATGCATAATCTCAAAATATATATCCTTTGTCCATTACTTAATCTAATATGCTTCTTATTTCAACTAGTATAGACATCTTAGGTTTTTTAAAAATTAATCAAATAAACTAAGAAACATCGATATTTTAAATTATATTTTAAAAAACAACTTTTGATTTAAAATTAATAATGAATATCACGTGTTTCAAAAATCATTTAATAAATATTCAACTAAATGAATAAATAATATATGATAAAAATATAATAAAATAGACAAAATTCACATAATTCACCAAATTTTAAAACATTGTTTCTTGAATCCAGTTCATTAGAAAGTTGCTTGAGGTCTCGAAGGGCTTCATTGAATCATCTGTAAGTCTTTTTTAGTCATAATAATACAAGTTCTTGGTTTATTTGATTTTTTTCATATTTGAGTTTTTTCTTGTTTAATTCTTACTATACGTGTTAATGAGATTGTATAAATGAGTTCTAAATTATATAAGACAACTATTTATCAACCTAGATTTAGATAATTCTAAGAATTTGATTGAAATTGTAGATACTTCCTAACTTACCATCATTTAGAATCTGATCAAAATTGAACGCCTATGCACGAGATTCTTCAACAATAATTTTTGAAACCAACTAAACTAAGTTGGTGTTCTTATTCAAGGTATTGGAATTTGGAGGGGCGACCTAGGAACAAAGAATTAGAAAAATCAAGGTTATAGGGGCGTAGAAAAAAAAATCAGGTCTCTTACTAGGTGTTTAGGAGTTAATTACTATCTTACCTAGTCCAATTACCTAGACCTATTTAAATGGGAAAAATGTGTCATGAGTTTTATATAAGGAACTTATGTGACAACTTGGAGAAACTCTTGGTTTTGTGATGTGACATGGCTCTTGATTTGACATGTTATCCAAGTGAGGTGTGTGTCATTTTCGGCTAATGAGAATTGAGAATGACATCATGACTTGATGTAATTTTAAATTACATCAAATTACTTAGTCATTTGAATTTGAATTCAAAATGGTTAAGTTTTTTCCCTCCTTTCTTCATGAAATATGTCGGCTAGAAGTTTCTAAAGGGGCCATTTTTCTTCTTGGTCTAATCTTGGGTTGGGTCTTCAGTTGGGTCACCGGTTGAATTTCTCGGTTGGATTCATGCCTTGAACATGACTTGACCTTAAATTATACCTTCATGATTTAGAAAAGGACCCTCTTGAATTTGGATCTTGGAATTTTGTATGAAGGATTTTGACAATTCTTAATGAATCTTGACCCTTCTTGTTCTTTAAAATGGATCTTGAATTGGATCTTGGCCTTTCTTCACACATGGTTCTCATCTTTCGGATTCTTCAAAATCTCCTACAAAAATGGAACCATATTAATTAAGAAATTAATTGTTAGTCAACTAATCTAACTAACATTCTAAATTAAAAGCCAACTAAATTTTCTAAGAAAATTAACTAATTAATCTAATTTATTCTATCTAATTAATAAAAAAAACTAATTAACAATTTTATATAAAAAAAATATAATTTAATATCTTTTAATTTCATTTTTGACAAATCAACAATCTCATCATTAACCTCTTTACCTTAACTTCTTCGGTAAACCAACTATTTCATTAATATATTTTACCACCAATATTTGTTGTTTTCCAATTAGCCTCTCAACTAATCTCTCATCTTATCCCTTGGAAAACCAACAACAAATATCTTTCATTGACAAAACAATGTTATCGGCCTCTTATCCTCGGTAAACCAACCATAAATCTTAATCACATTTTCATACTTATTATCCCTCGGCAAACCAAACATCAAACTCAATCACACTTTCACATGTCTTTTATCCATCGATAAACCACATCTCAATCACAAAATTTCACAAGTCTCTTAGTCTTGGAAAACAAATGCTATTGACCTCTTATCCCCTTAGCAAACCAACCACAATCTCAATAGATCTTTTTATCCATCAACAAACCACATCTCAATCTCAATGTTACTACTCTCTTATCTATCGGTAATTCAACCATCAATCTCAATAGACCTCTAATCTCGTGAACTCACACGATCCTTTGTTACCAACCTCTTATCTATTGGCAAACCAACCATAAATCTCAATCATACTTTCATTGTTTCATAAGTCTCTTATCCTTTTAGCAAAAAAATACTATCGGCATCTCTTATAACATAGTAAACCAATCACAATTCTCAATCGACCTCTCTAATCGAATGACCTTACAATAATTTATTATTGGTCTCTTATCCCTCGGAAAACCAACCACAAATATCAACATAAATCTCAATTATATACTTTCATTGTTTCATAAGTCTCTTATCCTTTTAGCAAACAAATATTATCGGCATCTCTTATCACATAGTAAACCAATCACAATTCTCAATCGACCTCTCTAATCGAATGACCTTAGAATAATTTATTATTGGTCTCTTATCCCTCGGAAAACCAACCACAAATATCAACATAAATCTCAATCAACTATACTTTCATTGTTTCATAAGTCTCTTATCCTTTTAGCAAACAAATATTATCGGCATCTCTTATCACATAGTAAACAGATATTATCGGCATCTCTTATCACATAGTAAACAGATATTATCGGCATCTCTTATCACATAGTAAACAGATATTATCGGCATCTCTTATCACATAGTAAACCAATCACAATTTTCAATCGACCTCTCTAATCGAATGACCTTACGATCATTTATTATTAGTCTCTTATCCCTCAGAAAACCAACCACAAATATCAATCATACTTTCATTATTTCACTAAATCTCAATCGACCTCTCTAATCGGAAATCCAACCACCAATCTCAATCGACCTCACGATCCTTTGTCCTTTGTTACCCGACCTTTTATCCCTCGGAAAACCAACCACAAATCTCAATCACACTTTCACAAGTCTCTTATCCTTAACAAACAAATATTATCGGCCTCTTATCTCTCGGCAAATCAACCAACAATCTCAATTGAATTCACAATCCAATGTTATTAGCCTCATCTTTTGTTACCGACCTCTTATCCCGCGTCAAATCAACCACCTCTCATTTATTACCGACATTTTATTCACACATATAATATATTTAAATTTGCATTTGCAATGATTCGAACTCTTGTCTCAAGTGTGGGCCTCTTATTCACAAATATAATTTACTTAAAGTGAAAGATGATGACTTTAACCATTAGACCACTTATGATTCATGTGTTTTATTTATAATTTTGTGTATGTATGTTGTTGTATATATTTTATAACTAATAAAATTTTGAAATTTTAATTTTTTTATTTATTTTTATAAAATTCACAAATAATATTAAACTATTTTTATTAATAAGTTAAAACTATAATTTCAATATAAAAATATTATTTATCATTTTGTGTTAAATATAAAATGTAGATAAATAATTAAAAGATTATTTTATTTTTAACTATTTTTTCATTATAAAAAATACTAGTTACCCATAAAATATAAATTGTAGACAAATAATCAAAAAATAGTCATTTATTTTTAATTAAATATATCAAAAATAAAGTTTTAAATAGATTTATATATATATATATATATATATTTATATATATATATATATATATATATATATATATATAATTTTAAAAAATGTCCATATATATAATATAATAATATAAAAATAATTAATACAAATAGAATTATTTATATATATATATATATATATATATATATATATATATATTAAAAAAATTAAGAACACTTATTATATTAATATAATTAAATTAAATTTTTATTCTTAAAATTGATTAATTCTTAAATTGTTAATGTTTTATTTATTAGTTAAGGATAAAGATAAAAAAGAATAATTTTTTTTATATAATTTAAGAAATGGTGTAGAATTATATATATATATATATATATATATATATATATATATATATATATATATATATATATATATATATATATATATATTATTAATGAACACTTATTATTCTAATATAATTTATAATAAAATTTATTAAATTATTAATGTTGATTATACATTTTATTTATTAATTATAGAGAAAGAGAAGAAAGAATAAATTTTTTTATATAATTTTAAGAAATGGTGTAGAATTATTGATATATATATATATATATATATATATATTAATTAATTAAGGATAAAGATAAAAAAAAGAATAATTTTTTTATATAATTTAAGAAATGGTGTATAATTATTAATATATATATATATATATATTATTAATGAACACTTATTATTCTAATATAAATCTTAAAATTTATTAAATTATTAATGTTAATTAAATATTTTATTTATTAATTAGAGAGAGAAATGGAAGAAAGAATATAAAAAGTCTTATTCGCATTCTTATTCAAACCGACACCGATATTACCTGTACGGGCGTACTCATTTACTCTCTGTACGGGCGTACTCATTTACTCTCACACTAAGATGCAAATTAACCACGTGTCTCGACCCGGAAATTAAATTTTAAACATTATTATATATATATATAGACAAGTATTTTTTTATCTTTTTTTATGATTTTGTAAGTAAAAAATTAATAAAAATAATAAATTTTAGATAAAGTTATACAAAATAGTTTGATCAACTTTTAGATAAAAAAACTTTTTTTTTACGAAAGCTAATATATTTTATGTTTATAAAAAAACTAAAATATTTTTTTGGGTTGATATCTCCTTATAGAAAAAATAAATAAAAAAGAATGAGAATAGAATGAGATTGATAAAGGTGGAGAATACGAATTTATATGATCGATTCAAGTGTACTACATGGTTGGAACTAGTTACTATTACAATTATCATTGATAGTGTTTCGTTAAAAAAAGTAAATATTAATATTTTTTTTTATTGTATATAATATTTTTATCATTTAAATTATAATGTTAATTAATTTTAATTTTAATTTTAATTATGATTATTTTAAATTAGTATAATAAAAATAACTATACAAAATGGTAAAATTGGGATCATTTTGGTTATTTCTGTGCAAACTAATTAAATTGGACGTCATTTGGGAGACAGTATTGTTGGAAATAAGAGTTCTGTCCATAAATGTGGTCTGGTGCTGGTTTTAACAAGGATACTGAAGAGATGATTGAGCAAAGGCAGATGGAGACTGTGGTTTATGATGAGATTACTGGAAGTTCAGGTTATAAAGTTTATGTTTTCAAAGTTTATGTTTCAAAACCAGGAATTTGGTGATACTAGAAAATTGAATGTAGGAAATCAAAAGGATCAATTCAGCTCTCTTAAAGGATCAAAGGATAAATAAATTCAAGACAAGATGAGATGAGACACAAAAGAAAAGCATAAACTTGATTATATAACTAGAAATGGTTTTAATCATCCATGTAAAAAAAAAAAAAAAAAAAAAACTGCATTAGCTAATTTCACCACTACATTCACCATTATTCTTTAAAATATATATAAAAAAAAATAATGAAATGATCTAGATACAACAAAATCCAACATTTGATCTAAATGCAATTAACTGTTTTTTAAAATAATTATGTGCACAAAAGCAAACATAAACAGTTGATTTCATAACTAATTTACGGATTAGAAGATGGATGAACAAATCCAAGCACAAAAGATCGTCTCAAATGACTTGGCAATGTTAATCCGCTTTTAGAGTATGCAGCATACATGTTATTCTAATTCCTAGTAGAATTAGGTTATTTAATGTAGAAAATTCCAGTCCTTCATTTGACTTGGAGAAAAGAAATGCAAAAGAATTAGTTGCAACAGTACCGCTTGTGTTCCGCTTGTGTTGTTGAACAAATTAATGTCAGTAATCTGCTTAAAAAATTCCAACCAAACAATTATTAAGGAAGTGAATAATGAAACACCTTACAGTAGCTAATATCAATCATTGCGTTCATATATGGTCATAGTTTAAAGTTCGTCACAGTAAGCATTTTATCACCATTTGATCACTTTTCAAAGAATTCACCTTATTCAAAATTACAAACAAACGGTTTCAACATTCCTAGATTTGAGTCTAGACAGGCAAAGAGGATTTGAACTTGATTTTTTAAGGATGAAGTCCAACTATTTGATGAAGATTTTCCATCAATTGGAGCCTCTACTATCGATCAGTAAGAAAATTATTCCTGATCGGGAATCTCCTTCTTCTGTTTTCGCCTATTCTATTCAGTTAGCTTCCTTTCGGTTCAACTCCTGAAAGAATGATTCGAAGTCCAGTTCAAGACTAAGTGGAATTCATTTCCTAAACCGTATGAGCCAGAGTTTAAAAAATAATATTTTTGCAATAAGTAATTGCCTACAACATTACAGAACTGAAACAAGACTGAGAAGAAGAATATTCTGATAGATTGAATGCTCCAAAAAAATTCTAATCCCATGAAATGAAAATGTAAATAAAAAGTTCATTCTTTTGAATATCTAGTCCTGTAAATAAAAAGTTCATTCTTTTGAATATCTAGTCCTGGTCGAAGATATCATCAGTAATACAATAAAACATCAATAAATTAATAACCTCGATTAATTAATAAATTTTTGTAGTCCCAACTCGGGACCATTAAGATAAATTAATAATTAACTAAATTTATAAGATAATATATTTTTATTAATGCATATAAGTCCCATATAATATATAAATTAATAGTTTTATATTACATCAAAATTATATCAAAATTATAGATATTTATTCTAAGAGTACTTTTATAATAAGACTCTAATGTAATTTATTCTAAGATGTATTGTCATGATTAATTTTTTAACACCTTTGAGATGAGACGTCATGATATTACTGTATACAACATTTGTAAATATTGCTATATTTTTTTGTTTCTACTTATACAATATTATATACAGTATACAGTACTACAACTATGTATAGGTACATAAATGTATTTATTTAATTATTATTTATATTAATGAACTTAGTTTAAACTCATGAATGAATTATGTTTAGTAATATTCATTAATGTATTTAATTTATTTAAATTCATGCATCTATAATTTATTTAAATTCATGCAACTATAATTTAATTACATTCAGGAATTTATTTAATTTACTAAAATTCAGAATATCTCGATAAATTAATAAATTATTAATTTATCGATTAATTAATAATTTTTCCCGGTCCCAAGGGTATTAATTTATCGAGGTTTACCGTACATACAAAATTTGTAGAACAACTAACTTCACAAACTAAAAGTAAGAGAAATTTACCAGCTAGGTTTAGGGTTTATGTTGTGCTCGTGCCAGTGGTAGAAATACGAGAAGAAATGATCGGCGGGAGAAGATGATTGTAATTATAGAGAGAAAGTTGGTGGAGTTGGAGAAGATGATTGAAAAGAAGAAGGTGATGAGAGAACCAAAAGATAAGGTTTGATTAAATGGAAGAGGAATGAAATAAATAAAATTGCATAGCTTCCAAATTGAAGAGGATTGAATAAATCCTTAGAATAAGGTAATCATTTTACTATTCATTAATTATATACTATTATCAAATATCACATATTATTCATTTTTCCATTACCTAATACAAAACCCTCAAACAAGCATACCCTTAGTCTTTATTATAATTTGGGGAGGGAATGAGAGAGTAATGACGTAACATCAACTAATGAGTTGGAAAAAGTAAAAAAAAAATGTGAGAGAAAAGATATAAATTATTTTATTATGTCACGTAATTCTCTTCCAACATTATCATAACTATGAAAATTCTCGTGCGATACACACGGATAAAAATATAAACAAAAAAAATTAATAAAAAAAAATTATAAGAATATGTACTCAATGTTTAAAATTCTTAAAAAAACACGAATAATATATTAAAATAAAAAATAGAACACTCTAATTTCATATTTTATACACTTTGATAAAATAACTCATCTTCTCACATATTTTATCACATATTTTTTTTTTAATGAACCTCTCATCTCGTGACCTTACAATTTCACTTTGGTTTATCAAATATTTGATTCATATTTTTTTAACATTTAGCATTGTGACCTTACACTTTGGTCAATCAAATATTTGATTTATATTTTTTAACCACTTTCAATTGTTACCGGTCTATTATCGGCAAACCAAATTCAATCACACTTGGTTAAAGGTTTGTACTTGTTTTGTTAGGTTGCAAGTTCGAAACATACTTGTTTTAAGTTTATGGGCGGATAAACCCACAATCCAACACAAATATCCATTTACTCTCACATATATATTCAAATTAACCACAGCTCTCGACTTGGCAATCCGGATACTTTGAAAATATATATATATATATATATATATATATTAGTTTGTTAAAAAGTTGAACTTGTTAAGAATGTTCATCGTTCATCAAATTTGATGTTAAATTTAAAATATAAAGTCATATTAGTCTAGTTGGTTAAAGAGTTGTACTTGTATTGTTAGGTTGCAAGTTCAAAACATACATATACCATTATTATTTTTATTTTTAACCGTTTTAAGTTTATAAGTGAGTCAACCCATAATCTGACCCAAGTATCCATTTACTCTCACATATATATCCAAATTAACCACAGCTCTCGACCCGATAATCTGGATAATTAGAAAATTAAGAATATTTTTTTATATAATTGTTTCTAGAAGGCGTGTAATAGATGTGTCCTTTCACGGGAAGTTGTGAGTCCATCTCATTGCTACCACAAGCGTGATTGTGTCACTCTACATTTCCCTCCACTTTCAAAAATAAACTGAAAAATCTTACATTTATTTAATTTAAAAATAAATAAAGAGATTTTCGTAAATTATGTTATTAAACCTTACATTTATTTTAATTTTTGAAATTTGAATCATAAATCAAATTGAAGAGCTCTTTATAATTATATCTAGAAATTCAAAATCAATGTTTTGAGTATAATACAAGTTTGTTTAATTAATTTGTTTGCAAGAGTAAGTACCATTAGTTGACATGGCAACCAAGTAATCATACCTCCTGGCGCTAACATGACACTAGTTTGTCAATTCACCAATTCGCGTCTTATTTCCTAACTTTAAGTCGAATCGGATAATGAAAATGAGAAGAATAAAAAGAAAGTAAAATGACGTTTATTGTTAAGGCTAAAAACTATTTAAATATGTAGGGCGAGATAGATGAGGTTTTGATATAAATAAAAAAGGGAGCTAGCTCACATGGTTAGTAGTTTGAGGTTGATTGATGGAGAGCCAATTAAGTATTTTGTTATGTTTATGATGGTGGTAAAGAATTCGAGGGCGATGATGATGACGAACAGAGCTAATATTGCTCCAGCTGCATAATGTTATGGAAATCCTAGATATATAATTTTTAGTGAGTTTCTTATGATAATGTTTAACTAATATGACTTTTCTTTCTTATTAAAACATAAGAATTACTAGTAGCTTACATGCATTTATATATGTTATAGAAGTTGCTATATGTATAATGTAAAGTCAACGATGGTTTCATGTCAATAAAACTACTTCATATATATTTTTAAGTTGTAATGCAGTTTTATTGAAGTTTTTCCTTGAAAATCTTATAAAATTTGTCTTAGGCCTAAATAAACACAATCACATCTTCAATTCAACCTTAAAATCTAGTTAAAGTGATTGTATACCGAACATAACATTTCCCTTATGCAGAAATCATGATACACAAAATAGGGAAGCTTTCAATTATGGCCGAAGAAGGGACCTCAAGGGTGTTAGTAGGGTCGATGACCCAGTTCACTTAGTTCGCCCATATTCTGAGTGCATAGCAAAGTTTTTCCTCTTGAATAATTATCTTTGTTTTGATTGATTGATTTAATTATATCATAATTTAGTGTGTTTTATTTTGCTATACATCTTGATTATTTTTAATTTTTTCGAGTTTCACGGTAATATCGTCTAACTAAAAGGAGTTACTCTTTCCAAAAAAAAATTACCATTTTGCATAAGTTTTTGATAAATATAAATAACCCGACACAGGACTCGAAGATGAGTCGATCAACCTGTCTTCTATAAGTTTTCGAAAAATAAAATTACGATTTGTTCCTTTCACTTAGCTGTTTAATATCGGTAACATAAATACAAGTATTCAAATATTCGATAAAGGTGATGTGATTATTATGGACCTTTTTCAGTGTTTAAATTTGGACTTGTGGTCAATATTTAGTTGGAATTGTTTCGAATATTAATTGTAATATATTATTTATGGAGGTGAATAATGAAATAAAATATTAAGTGTTGAAATTGGTCACATTGTTTAGCGGTTAGGACATTGGACTCTAAATTTAGTAACCCAAGTTCAAATTGGTCATATTGTTTGCATAGGCCCCACCTTTATAAGGCTCCTATTTTTTAATATTTAATAGTATTATATTATTAATCTTATTTTTTTCCCTTTTTTTCTCCTTTAATATTAAATAAATATTATACAATATATATATAACTTTTTATCTCCTTTTTAATCTCTTATTTTCGTATTATAATATATTAACCATTTATATCTTATTTTATATTATTAAAATTAATTTTTTATTTTATTTTAGGGGCTCCAAAATTTAAATTTGCCTTGGCCCCAAATTCTGGCCGGCCTTGATGACTGATGACTGATGACACCTAGTAACCATGATCCCCGATTGGACTTTACTTTCTTATTAAAACACAAGAATTATAAGTAGCTTACATACAAGCTGCTATATGTGTCATGTAAAGTCATTGATAATTTAATGCCAATAAAACTACTTCATATAAATTGTTCCATTTGTAAGTGTAATGCGGTTTTAGTGAAGTTTTTTCTTAAAAGAAATTAAGATTTTAACTATAAAATTATCTTAGGCTTACATAAACCCTAGTTTAGCCTCAATTCAATCTTCAAATCTAGTTAATGTGATCGTATAAAAAGTATAACATTTTCCTTGTACGGAAATCATGATACACAAAAAAGGGAAGTTTTCAATTACGCTCGAAGAAGGGACACCATGGGTGTTAGTAGGGTCGTTGACCCCACTTTACTTCATTCATAAAGTTTTTCTTTTTGATTAATTATATTTGTTTTGATTAATTTTTTCAAATAATTTGTTTTGTGTTTTATGGTAATGTTAACCTTAAATTTTTTTCGTAGTATACACGAATTTTAAACTAATATTTTTTTAATTAAAATAAAATAATTTTTCAACACATAAACTCTACCTTTTTCCATAAGTTTGTGAGATATAAATCATTCAAAACAAGACTCGAAAAAGAGTCAATCAATAAGTCTATAAGAATGCGAGAAACAAAATTGCAATTTGTCAAATTAAGTAATGGTTTAACATCATTAGCATAAATATAAGTCTTTCTCAAATCTTCATTTATTCAAACTAAATGAGTGTTTCATCATGATTATTGTCGTTGTAAAATCAAGACAACGTGGTCAATATTTGGTTAGAATTTCTTAGGTAATAATATTTTAATGAGTAAATAAAATATTAAGTAATCAAAATGGTCCTATGGTCTAGCGGTTAGGACATTGGACTCTGAATCCAGTAACCCGAGTTCAATTCTCGGTAGGACCTAATATTTTTTCCTTGGTATACACTCTCATTTTAAGAGTGAGAAGCGATATTGAGTTAAAGTAGTGAGCAATGGCAGCGAGAGAAAACTCGATGACGACGGATACTTTGCGAAGCCTTCTTCAATGTATCAAATTATCCTAGGTAAGCATTTATTTTTGTTGAATTATATTGAGTTAAAGTAGTGAGCAATGGCAGCGAGAGAAAACTCGATGACTACGGATACTTTGCGAAGCCTTCTTCAATGTATCAAATTATCCTAGGTAAGCATTTATTTATTTTTCCTTGGTATACACTCTCATTTTAAGAGTGAGAAGCGATATTGAGTTAAAGTAGTGAGCAATGGCAGCGAAAGAAAACTCGATGACGACGGATACTTTGCGAAGCCTTCTTCAATGTATCAAATTATCCTAGGTAAGCATTTATTTTTGTTGAATTATATTGAGTTAAAGTAGTGAGCAATGGCAGCGAGAGAAAACTCGATGACTACGGATACTTTGCGAAGCCTTCTTCAATGTATCAAATTATCCTAGGTAAGCATTTATTTTTGTTGAATCATTAACTCTATTTCAATGCTTCGTTATTTTTTCTAGAAGGTGTGTAATAGATGTGTCCATGCACGGGAAGTTGTGAGTCCATCCTGCCACAAGTCGTGAGTGTGTCACTCTACTTCCTTTCAATTGGTTCCCCACTTCCAAAAATAAACTGAAAATCCTTACATTTATTTTTATTTGAAAATAAATATAGAGATTTTGTTATTAAACCTTATATTTATTTTAATTTCTGAAACTTGCATCATAAATCAAATTGAAGTGCTCTTTATAATTATATCTAGAAATTCAAAATCAATATTTTGAGAATAATACAAGTTTGTTTACTTTGTTGGCAAGAGTAAGTAGTATTAGATAACATGACAACCAAGTCATCACACCTCGACGCTAACGTGACAGTAGTGTGTCAATTCACCAATCCGCGTCTTATTTTTTAACTTTAAGTCGAATCGGATAAAAATGAGAATAATAAAAATAAAAGTAAAATGAATTTTATTGTTAAGCCTAAAAATTATTTAAATATGTGGTGGAGATAGAGGAGGTTTTGATATAAAAAAATGGGTACTAGCTCATATGGCTAGAGATGGCAATGGGTACTCGTATGTCCGATACCCGTGGGTACGATAGTCGGGTTCGGGTATTTTAAATCGGGTTCGGGGTCGGGGTCGAGCATGGGGAGAGGGAGAAGGTACTCGGTCGGGTACGGGGTCGGGGATGGGGAGTGTACGAAACCCAAACCCGATACCCGATACCCGGTTATATTAATATTATTGATTTTTTTTATTAAAGTTTAATGTGTGACTTTTCAAAAATACTTCATCATTGCAAATGTATCATTAATATACATCATTTAATTTGATCTTATCCACACTTCACTCCAAACATAGTCATAAATACACTACACTCCAACTTTAATTATTTTATATTCCTAAAAAATAATTCTCTACATAACTTCAATTTTTATTTTAATAACAAAATATTACTCTCTCTCATAATTTTTCATATTCAATCTCTAATTTTTTTTCAATGTTCATTCTACTTTTTCTCCACTCTAGTTTATCTTCTTCAAAATTTACAAAAATTATGAGGTAGGTAAGTAATGGTTTTATTTTTATTTTTAATATTTCGATATTACTAATGTTAAAATTATTTATTAAAATTGTGTTTTTTTTCTTCAATCCTTATAATCATAAGTAATTTAATCGGGTAATGGGGTACCCGTCGGGGATCGGGTACCCGACGAATCGGGAATGAATATAGAAGTAGAGATACTCGTCGGGTTCGGGGTCGGGGTCGGGTAGTGAAATAAAAATCGGGTTCGGAGATGGGTACTTCACTACCCGTCGGGTAGGGTACCCGTTGCCATCCCTACATATGGCTGTAGTATGAGGTTTGTGGATGTAGAGCCAACTAAGTATTTATGGTTAATTCGATGCTACCACTACATGCACTACCTGTATCCCACTCATGAAGTGACACCTATACACAAAAGTAAAGCATTACCTCTCTCATTTGTTGGTATTTTTCTCTTGTACATGTGGCGCTTTCTTAGGGTTCATGATGATGGTGAATAATGATGATGGTGAATAATTTGAGGGTAATGATGACGAAGCTAATATTACTCCAACTGCATAATATTATGGAAACCATATATATATATATATATATTTAGTGAGTTTCTTACGATAATGTTTAACTAATATGGTTGTTTTTTTATTAAAACATAAAAATTACTAGTAACTTACCTGCATTTATATATGTTATAGAAAGCTGCTATATGTATCATGTAAAGTCAATGATGGTGAATTAATAAAACTACTTCATTATAAATTTCGAAATTGTAATTCGGTTTAAGTGAAGTTTTTCCTTAAAACTCTAATAAAATTTGTCTTAGACCTAAATAAACACATCCCTATCCGCAATTCAACCTTAAAATCTAGTTAAAGTGATTGTATACAAAACATAACATTTCTCTTATGTAAAAAACATGATACACGAAATAGGGATGCTTTCAATTATTGTCGAAGAATGGACCTCAAGGGTGTTAGTGGGGTCGAAGACCCCGGTTCACTTAGTTCGCCCATATTCTGAGTGCATAGCGAAGTTTTTCCTTTTGAATAATTATCAAAAACATGTATTTGATTGATTTATTCATATCATAATTTGGTGTGTCTTAGGTTGATAAGTATCTCGATTATTTTTAATATTTCCGAGTTTCACAATAATATAGTCTAATCTATATATATAATGATGCTTAATTTTTAAAGTGTCCGGATTGCCGGATCGAAAGTTGTTCTTAATTTGGATATATATATATGAGAGTAAATGAATATTTGGGTCGGATTGTGGGTTGACCCACCCATAAACTTAAAACGGTTAAAAATAAAATTAAAAATGCTATATGTATGTTTTGAACTTACATCCTAAGAAAACAAGTACAACCCTTTAACCAACAAGGCTAATAACACTTTATATTTTAAATTCAATACCAAATTTGATGAACGTGAGACATTTTAACAATATAAGTTTAACTTTTTAACTAACTAATATATATATATATATATATAATTATGCTTAATTTTTAAAGTGTCCGGATTGTCGGATTGAGAGTTGTGGTTAATTTAGATATATATGTGAGAATAAATGGATATTTGGGTCGGATTGTGGGTTGACCCGTCCATAAACTTAAAACGGTTAAAAATGAAATTAAAAATGCTATATGTATATTTCAAACTTGCAACCTAACAAAACAATTACAACTCATTAATAAAGTATGAATGAGACGTGGTTTGCCGATAGATAATAGGCCGTTAGCAATTGAAAATGGTTAAAAAAATATGAATAAAATATTTGATTGACCAAAGTGTGAGGTTACGATGTTAAATATTAAAAAATATGAAATAAATATTTGATTGATCAAAGTGAAAGTGTAAGGTCACGAGATAAGAGGTTCATTCGGAAAAAATATGTGATGAGATATGTGAGAAGATAAGTTGTTTGACCGAAGTGAATAAAATGTGTAATAAGAGCGTTTTATTTTCTATTTTAATATATTATTCGTGATTTATTAGAAAATTTAAACATTTAATACATATTATTATTATTATTTATTTATATTTTTATTTGTGTGTACTCGCACGAGACCGTAATTTTTTTCATGGTTTTTTATATCATTACCCGTACAAATGCACGAACTACATGCTAGTTAAAAAGAGTTACTCTTTAATTTTTTTTTTACCATTTTACATAATTTGTGATAGATATAAATAATCTATCAACCTGTCTTCTATAAGTTTTCGAGAAATAAAATTACATTTTGTTCCTTTCAGTTGCCTGTTTAACATTTTTATTTGTTAACATAAATACAAGTAGGGATGGCAACGGGTAACCTACCCGACGGGTAGTTAAATACCCATCCCCGAACCCAATTTTCATTTCACTACCCGACCCGACCCCGACTCCAAACCCAAATCCGTACCCGACAGGTATCTCTACGTCTATTTCGATCCCCGATTCGTCGGATACTCGATCCCCGACGGCGACGGGTACCCCCATTACCCGATTAAAGATTATAAAGATTGAAAAAAAACACAACTTTAATAAATAATCTTAAAATTAGTAATATAAAAATGTTAAAAATACAAATAAAAACATTACTTACATACATACTTATTTTTGTAGATCTTGAAAAAGATAAATTAGAGTGTAGAAAAATTAGAATGAAAATTAAAAAAAAAAATTAGAGATTGAACATGAAGGACATGAGAGAAAAATAATATTTTGTTAATAAAATAAAAGTTGAAGATTAATAAAGAAATATTCTTTTTAGGAATATAAGAAATTTAAAGTTGGAGTGTAGTGTATTTATGATGATTTGGGTAAGATGAAATTAAATGATATATTTATGATATAATTGTAATGATGAAGCATTTAAAAAGTCTCACATTAAAGTTTAATAAAAAATAATAATTTAAATATTAATATAATCGGGTATCGGGTATCGGATATCGGATTTGAGTTTCGCATAATCTTCATCCACGACCCCGTACCTGACCGGGTATCTTCTCCCCCTCCACATGTCCGACCCCGACCTCGAACTCGATTTAAAATACCTGAACTCGGCTATCGGGTACCCACGGATATCGAACATAAATGTATACATTATCATCCCTAAATATAAGTCTTCAAATATTCATTTATTCAAACAAATAATAAATGATTGTTTAGATAAAGGTGATGCGATTATTATGAACTTTTTTTTGTATTGAAATTTGGACTTGAGGTCAATATTTAGTTAAGAATTATTTTGAATATTAATTGTGAATATATTATTTATAAAGGTGAATAAAAAATAAAAGATTAAGTATTGAAATTTGATATTGAGGTGAAATTAGAATTATTTTGAATATTAATTGTGAATATATTATTTATAAAGGTGAATAAAGAAATAAAAGATTAAATATTCAAATTGGTTCTAGTGAGAAGCGATATGGAGTTGATGGAATAAGCAATGGCAGCGAGAGAAAACTCAACGACGCCGACGGATACTTTGCAAAAACCTTCTTCAATCTATCAAATCATCCGAGCTAAGCATTTCTTTTCGTTGAATCACTCAATTTCAATGCTTCATTATTTTTTCTTCTAGCAAAATGGTCGAATAAGCTAGTTCTTATAGGATGTTATTAGTTCATGTAATGGTAGGCTTAATATGACTTGAAATCAACTGATAACTCCGTGGATTTAGGTTAAAATGGTATGTGATGATGTTCTTCCGCGAGTACATGGGTTTGAATCTTTATCTCCTGTGTTCATGAACGGTAAATACATTGGAGATACTGTTCTTAAGTGATATCGCTGTGTAGAAGCATGGAACTGGAGCTCGTAGATTAGGGGAATGCTAATATGATATGAACATTTGAATTCCCCCAACAGTTTTTATATTAAGTCAGATGGAAACTTAATGGAGATCATTCTCAAAGGCTTAATCGTTGCTTTTAAATAGACTAAAGAAATTACGCCATTTGTTTGACTACCGGAGCAAGTTAGAAAATGAGATGCTAATAGGAAGTTTAACATACTTTCACCATTTAGATGCTCTATTCATTTTTGCTGCATCTGCTACTCAATCTCAGTTGTATCGTAATATGTTAGTGGAAGCCTTGCTGTATGTTAGTCGTAACTGAATATTACCAATTCCTAAAGATGTTTGATGGTATATCATTGAGACCAGCTTGTTCAGGAGTGTTTGATGCACAAGTTTATGCATTGTCAGTCGTCCTGCAGTCCCAGTAAGTAAATAATTTTTACTCACCTATGGTTTTCCTTGAAAATTCAAATGTATGATTCTCTTATACCTTTGTTGATTAGAAAAGCATGTTTCTTACATTTGAATGTATTGTAGCAGATCCTAGATAGTAAGGATTCTGAATTCATATGCCTGTCTTCCAAAAAGTCCTTACTTTAGGTTTAAGAATAAAGAGCAAATTTGCTTCTGAACTTTTTGAATGGTGTAATTTCCCTTTAACTTCATAAAGGGAAAGATTGCTTACACACTTATTGTTTTTGTTTCTCGATACGTTTTACAAATACATAAACATCTGAAATCTAAATTTAGTTAGAAACATGTTCACAATTTATTTCTACTTATGCATATAGAAACGGATCCAAATAAAGAAACAAAATCAAAAAGTGTTTCCAAATGGGGTACTCTTTAAATTACAGCAAATTATATCTACATCCTGCTCTTAATGTTTCTATCAAAAGTAAAAAATTACATCAGTGTTTAATTTCAACAAATTGTTTTCTTTCTTAAAACCCATTTTCAATGAAAATATTGCAGACAGGATAACTGACAGTTGCTAAAGAAAAACAATTATGGGTAATTAAGCCTATTTTCATTAATTTCTCTTGGCCTTTCAACCTTGTTTGATGTTGGATTTGTTTGAAATAAATACCAAGGTAAAAGTGGATTGTTTGGGGATTATTTAGCTTAAATAACTAATATATTTTGGTTGATGATTTGATTGATGATGGGATAATGAGTTATTTGGATATATGTTTGGTCATGATTATGGGTCAGTAGATCTCCTGCATGCAGTTAAAGAATTGTTTTATTTTATTTTTTCTGCAGCCAGGTTAGTTTACATGAGAATGAATTGAGTATCTTCAAGTTTCTACATACTGTTATTAGTTTGTACTGAAGTTCCTCAGACGATGCAATGAGAGAACAATATCGCAACCTTCTGAGTGAAACTGTAGTTATCATCTCAATGATTACAAATCTATATTCATCTAATGGAATATAAGACTTGATTATGTAGTTAAAGAAGCTCTTCATCTCCATGCCAGCAGAATCAGATACCAGGCTCTACGAATGCAAGCCCAGTCTAGTTGCTTTCATGGCTTGTACTGGTAACTTCGATTTATCCGCAAGGGGAAAACATAAACTGCGTAGAGATGTCATCTCTATCAGAATTGTATCACATGTTACTAACTAATAGAGTGACTGGGCATTCACACATTTGGCAATTGTATGCTTTGGATACTTTGCAGCATGAACTTTGTGCAATCAGTTGCTGCTCTTTCATTTGATTTGGAGTCCGGAAAGGAGGTGAATGAAGAGAGATTCATGTCGGAGTTGAAAGCAATGCTTGAGAAGGAAAGAGCTGTTGCGGAATTTCAGCCAGTTCTGGGCAACTTTGTATGGTTGCAAAGGAGGGGATGTTGCTTAAAATGATAGCGAAAAAGAATTATAACCCTGTCATTACGGATTTAAGGTATGAAAAGATGGAGATCGATGATAGCGAAGAACAGTGTAAAAAGAGGAGGAAGCTTCCTGATGGAATTAGGCATGGGATGGAGCTGTTGCGGAATGGGTTGAAAGTTACAGGGGATGGTATCTCTATGTTGGAGCAAAATGTCGAATTTCATGACAAGTTCCTCGCTCATGTTTCTCGATTAGATGATGCAATTGGCCAGTTAGCAGGTCAGTCTATTAATAGTAATAGATGAACTATCTGTTTTATGCTCTCCAATATTGAACGGTTATCATTTGAGCATCTTCTCTAAAAATGCTCTGTTTTATGTCATTTTATCTCTTATTTCCTGAGGTAGGTTTGTAAATTTAGGGTTCATCTTCATCCTATAACTTGGAAGATAGGTAAAGTTGTCAACCAGATGGCATGAAAAACAAAAGCTTATGGGATTCGAAAATTTGACCCACTATCCGGAAGACAAGATACATATAATATTCTGTACTGTTTTTGGTCTTTTTTTTTTAAAGTTTGGCTGTGATAAAATAAGTAGAGTTAAATTCAGATCCAGTGAGTATTCACATCTAGCGTTTGTAGTCCAACGGTTAGGATAATTGCCTTCCAAGCAATAGACCCGGGTTCGACTCCCGGCAGACGCATTACCTTTTTGTGTTGAATTGAGCTCTAGAGAGTAAATAGTGATACTATTATTCAGATATGGCTTTTTTGAGTGCAAATAAATTGCACTAATTCCAAAGAAGACTGCTCTCTAGAAGAAGGGATAGTTGCAGCGGGAGCAGCGACGCCAGCGTAAGAGGAAGAGCCTTGTGCTGCTATGAGAGCAGAGAGGATGCTGCCGAGGGGATAAAATGTTGATGATATCTGCAGTTAAAGCTAATATCTTATGGAAGCTATTATCAATGACTCGGACAAATGAATAGGTTCTGCAAACTCCTGATATTGACAAACAGCTGAGAAGGAACAAAGCCATAATTCTTGAAGTAGTATTTAATGAGATTTTGTTTATCAGAAAAGGAAAATCTGATGATAAGAATGATTTCCCTCAAAGCTGCATTTTTCCTTGACAAATTGGTAAATATAAGATTGTATTTGGCTACAGATGCAACATACCATTTTCTTTTCCCCTTTAACTTCAAATGTGTATCTGCATGCTGATATAACATTAATTGTTTCTACAAAGTCAATTAAACTTCACTTGGTGTGGTAAGTCTTTCTTATTTAATAACTCACAACTCATAATCCTCCTGAAAGTGATCTTCAGGCTTAAACTTATATGTAAAAAGGAGGGACTAAAGACTAGCTCGATCGCATTTACTACACTTGCACAATATACCGGTAAGTAATGATGGTTTCATGAAGAGATTGTGCCTTCCTTTATGGTGCTGACGTTTCATATCCATCTCACAAAACAATTATTATCTTTCTTCCTTTGTTCTAGTCATTATCCCTATGAATTTACCTGGTAAAGAGTGCTGTGCATGTGTTTCTTAATCTTGTTGTTCTTTTGTCTAAATTTTGAATAGTGTTTCATTTTTCTTGGAAATTTGTGCCTTTGCAGAATGTGATATATGCTCTTGCTTAAACATTCTCAAGTTTTTGCACAAGAAGAAAGAAGCCCTGAATGTGGTATCACTCTCTTCATCTTCTATGTAGTGTATGGTTCCTTAAATAGATCTTCTAAATGAATCCAAGAAGATATCCGTCCTCCTTGGACCACCATCACATTGGCATTGAAATATAGTTCTCATTATGGTAGGTTAGAAAAATTTAGAATAAGAATTTGATATGGAACCTGTTTGATAAAATTTTGTTGTCTGGAAATGTGAATATTATCCTTTAAGAATTTTGAAGATCTTCTAGGACTGGATTTACGAGCCTTGAGTAAATATGTAAATCCATGAAATTTTGTTTTCTAGTAACATATGATGAAATTTTCATATCAAAGAGGTATATTGTCGTCTCAAGTAGCATTAGACATGCATTCCTTGAAACATATCTAATTGGAGAATATACTGAAAAACTGACTAGTAATTGGAGAATATATCTAATTGTGCTTATTAGAAGTCATTTCAACTCATGATATGATTATGTTGAGTATGTTGGAATATTAAATATTATATATTCTTACGATTGATATCATAT
The DNA here is from genome assembly GCF_907164915.1 of Impatiens glandulifera. Lineage (NCBI taxonomy): Eukaryota > Viridiplantae > Streptophyta > Magnoliopsida > Ericales > Balsaminaceae > Impatiens > Impatiens glandulifera. The sequence goes on along the minus strand of NC_061870.1, from coordinate 20,361,192 downwards.
ATGATATAATTATGAAAAGTTGGGTTCTGACTAATGTAAAATTCGGTGCTTCCATGATGATGAACTTGTAATTTGTTTTTTGCTTTTAGCTGGAGATAAGTTCATAAGTGTTGGCAGAAACAACACATTAAGAAGTGTTTTTAATATCTGGAAAGAGGTGAATAAAGTCTTGTTAGGTTCTTACTGGCTTCTACTTCTTAGTATTTACTTTATGCTCGTTTACTCCTATTATCAATTTCAGATTTTCCAGAAGAGAAAATCCAAGGGAGAAAGAAAGAGTGGTTTTGAATATCTGCACCTTTTGATCTCTAACCGGTAAATTCAGAATCTGGAGGCAATTTTCTTTTGTTTCTCTTTGGCTTTTAGTGACAGAATTTTTTTTGATTCTTTACAAGTACCTTGGTGATTATGATCTAATGTATGATGGGATCCATGAAAATGTTCTTCAGCTCAATTATCATGACCCGGTAATGAAAAAAACTGTAAGAATGTTTCTATGAAGTGTTAAATATATTTAATTTTTTATGTTTAAATAATATTTTATAACAAATAATTAATATTAATGTTGCATATTTAAAAATAATAATTATCATTTACCTTATGACTAGTGTGATAATTTGTATAAATTAGATTGTAACCCCGAAAATCTAACCCCGAAAATCTGCAGCAGCGCGTGCGGTTGACACGTTGCATGAGGACTCGGTGGGTCGAGATTAGATAGTTTTAACCTTGTTTTGGGTGTCAGGCGTCGTTTTAAAATAAAATATTATTTTAAAAAAATTGATAACACCTTACCGCTTTTAAAATTAATTAAGTAACATAATTAATTTTATTCAAATTTTAATAATTTAGGGATTTGTTGTAATCAAATGACAATTTAATTTTGTTTGAAACCCAATTTAAATTAATTAAACATAATTAATTTTAAAAAATATTAATTATTATTTATTTTTAAAAAATCAATAAAAAAGAGTGTACGTGTACAAACGTATTTTACACTAGGGTTTCATTTTAGTTCGAAGTTTGGTGATATTCGGGAAAGGGTTTTTGCGTTTTGTCCCCCACACCCGTTAAAAAATGATCTCTACTTTATAAACTTTGTTTTTTGAAAATCGTTTGTATAACATTTGAGTTTGAACTAATTATTTTTCAGGTACTAGTCATGTTTCTAGGTTTTATTATTATTTAAAATATTAAAACAGCAATATTAAAATGATGGTACATGTTGTGGATGATCACTAAGGAGTATTATACATGATTAACATCAATCATTTTTAAGGGTGTTAAGGTTTAGAAATAAATGTCAGACGAATCTTAATCAAAATATTTGTTTGGGAAGCATCTCGAAAATATTTTGAAATTATTTTACAATCTCTCGGATTTTTGAAAATGGATTGGGGTCCCTAAATTACAAAAATAATTTTAGATTTTTAAAAGTGGAACCAAATACGCCTTAGGGCCGGGGTCCTAGGGTTTGATTTTATCGGTCGGGGTCCGGAGATCCTCGATCTAGGTCGAGGAGCTCTCAGTCGAGGTTCGGAATCCTCGGTCTGTGTACCAAAGTTCCTTGGTCAGGGTGTTAAGGACTCTCGGTCCTTGGCTGGAATTTACCAGTTTAGGTGTATAAATCTATTTGTCCTAGGTTAGACTAGGGCTAAGTTTCTCGGTTGAGGTGTATATACATCTTGGTCTGGGGCTAGCTCTAGGCTAAGTCTCTCTGTTTTGGGCTCGGGAGCTCTCGATCCCAAGCTTAGGATTATCGGTCCCAAGGCTAGACCTCTGAGTCCTATGTCTCGGAAGTCTCGATCCCAAACTCATACATCTCGGTCCTAGGTTTGGGATTCTCGATCTCGGACTTAGACCTCTCGGTTCTAGATCGGATCTCTCGGTCAAAGATGAAAATCCTCAGTCAGACCTCTCGGTCCTAGCTCAAGAACATCGGTCGGACCTCTCGGTCCTATTTGAAATTCTCGATCATAGGTCTCGGTCGGACCTCTTGGTCCTCAAGAATAGAAAATGCAAGTTTGGTAATTTTTATTTTTGAGTTTGGATTCTTTTATCCAAGGGTTTGGATAGCTTCACAAAGCTACCAAGAAAATGTTGATCATCATCTCAAGGTATCAAACGACTTGGATGATGATCAATTTGTTCAAAATAGTTTGTGATAAAACAAATGAATTTTTAATTTTAAAACTATTTTGAAGTGCAAGGAGCTATTTAATAGTTTTCTTATACTTCATATACTTGATTGGTACCAAAACAAGAACATTAGTTGTTTGTTTTGACCAAAATCAAAAACTCAAAATTTGCATTTATTTTTAAATTTTTTTATTTGATCAAACATTATCCCAAATAGTTGCCCAACATATTTACAAATCATGTTGTGAAGCTTTCTAAGGTGTGATTCAACATAGTTAACCCATGAACAACAAACTCGATTTTTGGATTTTGAAAAATTTTAATTTGAGTTTTGTTATTTAGATTGGTTGATCGATTCTATCTTGTCCAGATAATTTCTAAATGATCCTAGGATCAACATTCAATCATAAAACAACATGAACAACAAGCATGGTGAGATTCTAAAATTTGACCCAATATCTAGAAGACAAGATACATATAATATTTACCTTATTCTATATTGTTTTTGGTCTTTGTTTTTGGACAACAAAACAACATGTTGAGTGCAAATAAATTGCACTAATTCCAAAGAAGATTGAGAGATAATTCTACACTCTCTCAAGTTGGGTAATAGATATTAAGAGTGACAACTTGCCACATAGTTATTCGAAATCCGACTTGGGGAGAGTTTTAGTGAGTATGTCAGCCAGAAGAAGGGATAGTTGCAGCGGCAATCGCGGGAGCAGTGATGCCAGCGTAACGGGAAAAGCTTGGGCAACTATGAGAGTAGGGAGATGCTGTCTAGGAGATAAAATGTTGATGATATCTGCAGTTTAAGCTAATATCAATGACTAAAACAAGGAATAGGTTCTACAAACTCATGATATTGACAAATAGCTTAGAATGAACAAAGCCATAATGCTTGAAGTAGTATTTAATGAGATTTTGTTTATTATTGTTTATCAGAAAAGGAAAATCTGATGACAAGAATCATTTTCCTCAAAGTTGCATTTTTCCTTGACAAATTGGTAAGTATTAGATTGTATAAGATGATCTTAATTTATATAACACAATAAGGAGAGATCCACCGTTTTAAATTCTTTTCTCAATTAAAAGAAGATAAATTTCACAGATATGTTTTTTAGAAAAAGAAATCAATTAGAGAAACATGTTCTTGTTTATCTCTTTCGTTTCTTTATTGTCTTCCTTCTTCTTTAACTTTTTTTTCTTTCTTTCTCCGTTCGAAAGTTCTTTTTATAGGCGGACTAACCGCTTTTAGATCTTTGAAAAGTCAGCCATTTCGATTGGAAGCTTTAATGGCTGGTCGGATCCTAGTTGAAGCTTATCTTCTCAGCCTTCTAAAGTTTTGACCGGTGAAGAAGATAACAAAGCTGCATCATTTGATCTTATCGAAAGTGATAAGGATGGATATGTGTCTTTTCATGAATCTAATAAAGACGCATCATTTGATCATATCGAAAAGGATAAGACGAGAGAACTCTAGATTAGAGAGAGTAAGAGGGCTATGGTTAATGTAGGGGTGGGTCGGTACGGTATACCTTAATATTTTATCCATACCTTATACTTTACCTAAAATTTCGGTATGCAAAAAATACATACCTTTACCTTACCTTGATTTCGGTATACCTTGTTTCGATATACCTTAATTTCGGTATACAAAAAATTCATACATTTACCTTACCTTAATTTCAGTATACCTTATTTTTGGTACGGTATCGATATTATACATTTGATACCTAAAAAATATATTAATTTTTAAAAAACTCAATCCCATCGGTAAGGTAGAGATTGCATATATTGAATAATATTTCAATATAATTATATTTTGATATTATTCAAAAATTATATTTCTATAATTAACTTAATTTCAAATCTATTTAATTATTTTCTTATAAGTATTATATATATATATATATATATATTTATATATATATTAACTTATAAATACTATTTCGGTATTTCGGTATATCTCGATATACCAAAATTTTAAAAATCTCATACCCTTACCGTACTAATAATTACGATATCGATATCATACCTTACATTTTTTCCGATATACCTTAAAAGTCGATATTTTCGATATATTATAGTACGGTATTTTTGATATACCTTTAATATCGGTAATTTCCCCATCCCTAGGTTAATGGGAGGCATGAGAGGGAGAAATGTTTTAGAGTTATGAGAAATGAGGGGTCTCTTCCATTTTTATCCAAATGTGGAGAGGTCCTTTAACTCTTTCTCTTCGTTCAATTCGTATAATAGGCCTGGTCTTCCCCCTATTATAGGTGTTAGGCTTTCTTGCTGGTGGGCATTAAATGATGGGTTTGGCCTGCATATAATGCTGAACTTGAGTTAATAGTTTAGGCCGGTTTGATTTAAGTTTTATCTAAACGTAGAGGCCCCTTAACTCTTTCTCTTCGTTTAAAAAGGTCCTTGGCCTTTTTGTTTATTTAATTCACATCCTAGACCTTGTTTGGGACCCATTTTCTTAGGCGTTTGGCCTTCTTGTTGGTGGACTTTAAATGCGGGGTTGGACTTGAGCTAATGGTTTACACCGGTTTGATTTAAACTTTTGGCTTAAATCAATTTCGTTTAATTCTTGATTGACTTTTCCTTTTTTATATCTCATAAATAATCTAAAATAAATTTTAATTTATTTTTATTTATTTAAATTGGATAATATAAAATTTAGGTGTTTACAAATATATATTTTATTATTTAATTAATTTATTTTTTCTCTTATTAATTTAAAAAAATATATAAATAAATAAATTAATGTGGAAAAATATATATTTACAAATTAATAGGTGAAGAGAGAGAAATGATTATTAGATAGAGGAGATAAAAACTATTAGAAGAGAAAAATAAATATATTTAATTATGCTTAGTCACAATTCCTAAACCATTATCTTTACTCTTTTAGAAAATGAGATTTAGAAATGAAGACATTATTTAACACCTCTAATAAATAAATATATACATAATAACGTTTAACTAGATAATTTGGAGGTGTCATTCATTCACGCACTCACTATAATAAGCGAGTATAATAGAGGTGTTCGCGGGTCTTCAGGTATATGAAAAAATTTCATGGGTCTTATTATAAAAAAAATATTTTGAGAAATTTCTTTCTCTCACCTATTCTCTCATTTTCCGCTAGGGTTTTGAACGGGCGAGACGCCATTTCGCTGCTCATGTCCACACTAGATTAACGATTTCCAAACGTTGAGTAACGACTTCCTCTGCAAAAATCATTGACATTTGAGCTGGAGTTGATGCATTTCGAAGGCAATTCTACTCCCTCTTTCACCCCGTGGTAAGCTTTATATTCTCTCTTTCTCGAACCGAAAAAGCATATACCTCACGAACAGGGGCGGAGCCAGTAACAACTATAACCGGACCCGGAGGGACTTATGTCGGGGAAATTGGACTAAATGACCCTAAAGATAGGGGTATTTGCGTCCGTGGTCACTGATAATTAAATTTGATCTGGTGACCACTTTATTTTTTTTGGACGAAATTATCCTTTTCGCGTAACGCGAAGTGGCTTCGCGAAACGCGAAGTGAATTAGGTTAATATAAATACTTAAAATTTTCATTTCCTTCATTTTGCTTCTCTCTCTTCTCTCTCTTCTCTCTCTCTGTTCTTGTTCGTCGGCCGGCGACGGCGAAAACTTTGGCGACGGCGACGGCGAAAACTTTGGCGACGAGGACTACGATTATGCCCCATGAATCTACAAAGATAAGAAAACCTTAACCTGAATCGATGTTTATAATACAGATTTATGTTCTTATTTCAATAACTTCATTTCAAACCCTAACTCTAACTCAAATCGATTTATGTTCATGTTTCCAGCATCTCCATCTGAAAACCTTAAATCAATTAAATCTGATCATATTGGTTAATACTGGTTCATATTGATTCATATTGATTCATTTTTTTGTTCATCTTATTGTTCTTATGTCGATGATGATATTTGCAGATCATATGGGTTCTGTTTCGCGAAGTGCTTCTCGTTACGCGAAGTACTTCTCGTTACGCGAAGGGCTTCTCGTTACGCGAAGGGCTTCTCGTTACGCGAAGGGCTTCTCGTTACGCGAAGGGCTTCTCGTTTCGCGAAGGGTTTCTCGTTTCGCGAAGGGCTTTATGTTTCGTCATATGGGTCTGGATTCAGTGAAGAAGTACTTACAGCAAGACGCAAACCGGCTAAGTGTCGACGTTATAGATGAAGGATTTTCTCAATAGTCAATACAATTGAGTTGTTTTCTTTTAGGTGTTCTATAATTATATGTTAAAGGGTTTATTTATAGAATTGCATTTTGAAAAGGGGGAGACAAAGAAATTGAGATTGGACTTGGATAAACTTCTCTTTCATATTAAGGGACTTTAATCCAATTTGCATTATTAAACTTAATCCTAATGGACATTAAAATAAGCTTCATTTACTCAAATTCTCTAATTAAAATGAGGCTTCATTTCTTTTGTCTGTTTTATTTTTTTAATCAGATATATATAAAGTTTTTCTAATTATTAATGTAATATTGTACTTTCATCCTGTCACCTAAAGAAATCAAATGATAAACATATTTTTGTTATTTACATTTGGGATAGAAATTTAAGACAAAACTCACCAAAATGTAATGCTTTTATCATTCATACTCACCAAGAAGTTTCAAACTAGACTAGAGAGTTATCATATATAAAGCTATAAAAAAACAAAAAATGGAGGACCAGTCTAGTTATTATTTGAACAAATAAGATATATCTTTTCTTTGGATATTGGTGGTAGTTTATTATGGAAATGAAAAATTGTTCTCATTCACCTAATCATTCACCTAATATTTTCTTTGTCCTCGTCAATTTGTTCTAGTTGTTCATATTGCGCACCATCATGCCCATTATTATGATTGTCTGATTTTCTTTGTCCTCGTCGACGACATTCATGTTTATACAATCCCTCCACTTCATCCTCCGGTTCTTCACGATCCTTTGGCTTCTCATAAGATCGCTCACGAGATTTCTCCCTATCACCCTCTCTATTTCTTCCCTTTTCACGAGATTTTTCCCTACACATGATAGGGGTGAACATTAGAAGCATTCATATCAAAATGCACAAACTGAAATTCAGATTAAAAAACACTAACTGTGTTTGGGAGAGGTACAATTCCAATTCTTTTGTTTGTTTAACAATTTAAAATTAAGAATTCAAATGAAAGCACCAAGGGTGTATGTAGTATTACCGGTTTGCATGACGATCAGCCCTTTAGTATTCGTAGTGCTTATGTAGTATGCCCTTCGCGAAACGAGAAGCCCTTCGCGTAACGAGAAGCCCTTCGCGTAACGAGAAGCCCTTCGCGTAACGAGAAGCCCTTCGCGTAACGAGAAGCACTTCTGCAAATATCATCATCGACATAAGAACAATAAGATGAACAAAAAAATGAATCAATATGAATCAATATGAACCAGTATGAACCAATATGAACAGATTTAATTGATTTAAGGTTTTCAGATGGAGATGCTGGAAACATGAACATAAATCGATTTGGGTTAGAGTTAGGGTTTGAAATGAAGGTATTGAAATAAGAACATAAATCTGTATTATAAACATCGATTCAGGTTAAGGTTTTCTTATCTTTGTAGATTCATGGGGCATAATCGTAGTCCTCGTCGCCAAAGTTTTCGCCGTCGCCGTCGCCAAAGTTTTCGCCGTCGCCGGCCGACGAACAAGAACAGAGAGAGAGAAGAGATAGAAGAGAGAGAAAGAGAGAGAAGCAAAATGAAGGAAATGAAAATTTTAAGTATTTATATTAACCTAATTCACTTCGCGTTTCGCGAAGCCACTTCGCGTTACGCGAAAAGGGTAATTTCGTACAAAAAAAAATAAAGTGGTCACCAGATCAAATTTAATTATCAGTGACCACGGACGCAAATAACCCTATCTTTAGGGTCATTTAGTCCAATTTCCCCTTATGTCCATAGTACTATTATATTATATTATATAATGTATAATTATCTATCTACTTAATTTATTAATTTCCACCTAATAGTCCGGAGGCCCACCATACTAATTAATATAATATATATTCTATTTAAACATTTAATCCATCTCATTTATATATTCTATAATATATTTATTATATCTAAACAATTTAAATCTAATTTATTAATTCTTAAATAAATAAATACAAATTTAACTAATCAATACTAATATATTATATATTATATTTATTCATAATTAAATACAATTTATTAATTCATAATTAAATAACCACTAAATAATATATAATCAATGGGTTCCTAATTAAAAATATTAACTTATTCATTTCTAATTAAAACTAGTTACCTACCATTTCAGCTTAACTATAAAATATGCTACTAACAATAATAATTATTTTGAAAATTTGAATTTTTTTTCAATAATTATTAGGTTTCTATATTTTGTAAGGCTAAAACGAAAAACGACATTCTGTCGGCTTAGATTAAAATTTATTCTCTTACCGGGTTTATATAATTTCAATTCTATAAATTTATGATACGACAACTATAACACTCAATAAAGAAATATATAATGTCTTAACTAAATATAATCTAGAAACTAATAATATGCGAGGTCACTAATATGATGGTACTATCAATATGAGGAGTACTTTTAATGGTTTTCAAGCTTTATTTTTTTAAAGATTGCCCTTATGCGTATGATGTGCATTGCTTTGTTCATCGACGAAAAATAGCATTAGTTGTCGCAACTGATAGGAGATCTCTATATGGCTTTTCTTTTCGAATTTAACGACTATTATCAATATTATTACATCTTCTTCAAAACGCAATATCGAGTTATAGTTAGCTCAAGAAAATGAAATTGATCGTTCTATTGTTGATGATGAACGTGATATTGGACGATGAGCTAATGTCATACTTTGTTTCGTTGTGCTTAAACGATTCATATTTTTAATATATCATAGACTATTTAAAAGACATTGTGTTATATATATATATATATATATATATTAGTTTTTGTGAAAATATTTTTAGCCCGGGTAGACTTGAAATCCTGGCTCCGCCCCTGCTCACGAACCCTAAATTTTTTGATGAGGTAGATTAGCTGATCTATTACAAGAAAATTGAATAAGAGTTTAGTTATGATTTCTATGAGAAATGTTACTAATAATAGTTTATTCTCTGTTTACAAGAATTGATTTTAAGCACAACTTGAACTGAAGTTGATAGTGCTGGAAAATAGCACCAAATTTTAAGAACATTTTGGGTTTATCGTTGTGTGAAAATTGAAGGGATAACAGAATAGGGAGTTCTAAAATTTTTAAGGCATTATTAGCACGTTGGTCATGATAAATAAAAAGAATTGAAAAATATAGGAATGTAAAAAGGACAAAGAAATAAATCATGAATGGGGAAATAAATCTTGAATGGGGACAGGAATCAGAGCATAAGTTGAACAACAAAGAAACCAAAGGAAGGTCTAAACTGGGTAATCAAGAGATGATTGGAATTGTTAAGGATATAAGAGTTTGGCTTAATATTTGATTGGTTATTTAGTTTTTTTTTATTAGATTTCAAATAGTTTTTCGAATTGATATATATATATATATATATATATATATATATATATATATATATATATATATATATATATATATATATATATATATATATATATATATATATATATATATATATATATATATATATATATATATATATTTATATACAATTTTAGGTTGAATAGTTTTTTTTTGTTTGTTTGATGCATATGAATTTTGTCGTATTCTTAAACGACAAATATTAACACAAACAAACAAATAATTATGTTTCTTAAAAAAATAGTAAGTAACCGTATTCGTTTCTTTTCTTTAATAAAAGTTTTGTCGTTTTCTAAAAAACAAATTTAATCTAGAGTGTATTTAATTTGATGCTGAACAAGTTTAATCAGTAATGCAGAAATAATATTGATTCATGTATAGTGCTAGAGAATTAGGAAAGAACTTGTTTGTGACCATGTAGTAACATGCATATCTGTTGGTACCACTTATCTTCTCTTTAGAATTTGTGTTTATGTTGTTATCAACAACTTTAGCTCTAACAAGAACAGTTTTTTTTTGTTTCATGTGTCCATCTAATAAAAATGTAGAAGACCTCTTGATTTGCATAGTTCCAGCAACGGTTGGCATAACCGTTGTCCCTTTACTCAGCTGCAAAAATTTATGCATATGGGAGGACTAAAGGTATTTTTAACATCATTCATTGTTACTATATTTATTGGAGCGTATGCGTCAACATAAGGCATGATATCAAACTTCAGGTAAATTTTACCGCATTTGAGTATGTTGATCTTATTCTTGGTGATGGTGGTACCTTTAGCAGCACCACCACTTATAAAGCTTAGCTGATTGACGTTAAAAATGTGGCAATCTCTGCCTATATCGAATATAGCTAGAATCTAATCCGCTTTCAAACAAAAGCCGGTAATAGTGGCTGAGAATATACATAAAGGAAAAAAAGAGAAGAATGAGAAGAAAATACATGTGGAACTACTCTAGCATTTGTTTATACAAATAACTTGGGACGAATATCTCAATCTCGTGAAAGATACATGTCCTTCCATTTGGTTAGTCTTGCCTCAATAATTAGTTTCTTTGGGAAGGTTTTTGTAGCTACTTTGGATTGGTATACAAGGTATGAATTTATCTTCTTTGACCAAAATCTTAGCAAAAACAAGCATTACATAATTTTTTTTCACAAAATGAAAATGATAAGAATTAGAGTTCATCATTATCTAACTTGTATGTTTGGGGGACAGAAGGTTGTTGTCAAAACCATCCATAATTGATACTTATTCCATTTAGTCAGGATCATGTTCTCACAAATATTTTATTTGGTACTTGGCTCTTTGGGCAAATAGTTGTCCTACCTCCTATATGACAAAGAAATTGAAAGTGGAAAGAGCATCTGCATGGGATTCAAATGCTACAAGGAAACATTTATTATCTAGGGATCTATTTATTATGATACTATGATTTATTTTACGGTTCACAAATAGGAGTTTTTTCACAAATAATTAGAGTTGATATATTATCTAGTTTTTCAAAATTTTATTCTCAGCATATCATTCCAATTCATTTTTACAAACATAGACTTAAAATTAATCATATTTCTAAACCCTAATTTACACTGGTGATGTTTGTTTCAGCTATATATATTCAATAATAATTGATCTTCTCATTCCTTATAAACAAATTGCAAAATACCAAAGTTTTAATAAAGATATATGTTCCCGGAAACAATAAATCCAATCTAATATTGTATTGTTTACATGTTGTCTGAGCATATAAACCAAGTATTGGAGTTATAAAACTTAAATTGCAAGAGCTCGTAAGAATCTCAACAATGATACTATTTCCTTCAAATTCTTTGTGAAAATGAAGCATATACATGTAACATTCGATTTGACTTTAAATAACCTTAACACTATAAATATGGTTACCAATAAGCATCACTATTCTAATGGATTTCCTCTCTTTGTGCAAAAGTTTAATTCTTATATTTTTTTTAAAAGTAATTGAGTGAGAAATTATATTTTAATCTAGTAAAATTTATTCATGTTTTGATAATGATTTAATTGTTTAAATAATTGATAAATATTTATTATTTAATATATAATGTTATTATAAATATATATTTTTACACAAAATATTATAATATTAAATTGTTATTATTATTAAATAAAATTAAAAATAATATTATTGATTAATAAATAATAAATATGAATATAATTTTTATTAAATTAATTATAATATTTCTCTCCAAATTAATATATTTTTCTTCATTATATATTTTTCTCAATAATTATATAAAATATATATTGTCTTATCAATAACTTTTGTATTTATATATATAAACAATTTTTTTTATATATAAAGGTAGTACTTTATATATCGTCTAATCAATAATCATAATTAATTTACCTTTCATATATATTTTTTCTATTAATAAATATATATATATATATATATTATTTTTTATTATTATTTTTATTTAAATATACTTTATCTCTTATCAAAATTATATTTTTCATATATATATATATATATATATATAATAATAATAATAATAATAATAACTTAGTGTGAAAATTTGGATCAATTTTATATTGATGGATCAGATTAATATGTTAACGGATTGAAGATACTAACCTGACTTATTTAATAATTCGAATTAAAATCTCTACTCTGGAATGGTTTAAATAATACTATTTTATAAATATTTTTTTATTTATAGTTTTAGCTGATACTTTTGCACGGAATTTATGCTAGTTACTCATCGAAATTCAATCAAATATAAATCAATGAATTGACTAGTTGAAATTTCTAATCTCTAATATATAAAAATTATATCGATCAAAAACTAAGAAATTAATTAGAAATATTCTCTATTACTTTTAAATTAATATTTCACCCTAATTTTGTTTTGAAATATGAGTAAATTATTTAATTTTGACTGTAAAATTGGTGGGAACATTTTAAAATGCATTAAGTCTGTTTTTTTTTTTTAGTTAATATGCTTGGTTAGATTTGAAATTAATTTTTAATTAACTCTTTATTCAATCAATCATTTACTTATCAATATCTTCAATACAAATAATTTATTTTTCAATATATATATATATATATATATATATATATATATGAATATAATATATATTTTTATTTTTGATAACTTAAAAATAACCTGAGTTATTTAAAAATAACTAATTAATTATTCAAATAAGCCTAAATCAAACCAGGCCACATGTGTTATGCTCTATTTATGAAACTACTTAAATTAATAATAACTTAAATATTTTTAATTTATACCTTTTTTCAGTTGGGTAAATTATATATATATATATATATATATATATATATATATATATATATATATATATATATATATATATATGAAAATGGTGGAATGCACTCAATTGAAAAAATAATGATCGTGTCTTATAAAATATGGTTTAAAATAATTTATTAATATAATGGAATTGAAAAGTTTTTAAAAATTTTGTGATACTAGAAATATTTTTAAAGTTAGAGAATATATGAATTGTCAATTGATTCACGTTTAGTTTCATAAAAGAAAATATTAACTGTTAAAGAAAATGTGAATCGTCAATCGAGCCACTTTTATATTTTTATAATAAAATATTATTTGTTTACCGTTAAAAAATAGATGAGATGTTGGTTGAGACACGTTTACTTTTATAAATTATTAGTTACCATTTAAATAAAAGTACTAAAATGAATAGTTTATGAAGTTTATAAAGTATTAGTTACCGTTTAAATAAAAGTACTAAAATGAATAGTTTATGAAGTAATTAATATGATAAACGTGACACTAAACGACAATCAAACATTTAGTCTTGTTAAAAAAGATTTATTTTTATCGTTTATGAATTACCATCAAATTTGTCAAAATTGATATATCGTCCAACGTTTGGGTTAATCCCTCCTTAATCTCTTTGTTTGTGTATACAAAACTCTATTGAGTGTTATTAATCTATGTACAATAAATATATTAATAATTGATCTCCAAATCATATTACAACAATTTAAGATATATATAATTAATTCCCAAATAAATGAATTTTCAAAAACAAATTATAAAACAATGAAAAAATGAGGTAGTGATTCAATGAATTAATTATTATTAAAAAAAATACAAATTTGTTTAGATTTTTGTAATTTATTTATTTATTCATTCTTTACCATAAATATAACTTTCTTAAATATTATAATACTAATATTAAATAAATAAATAAATGTCCATAAGTACATCAATCTACATAGATTACAAATATAATTAGAAGGATTTAATGAAAAGTTTATATATAATAATTAAAACAAATTAATTATATGTTAAATAATATAATTCTTTTAAAAGTTCTCAGATTTAAAAATATTTACATTTTTTTATTATTAATAATTTATTACAATTGACTAAAAGAAAAGTTACCATAAAAACAATCAAAAGTTATTATTAAAAAATATACTTTTTCCTTTTATTGATAAAGATATGTTATAATCTTCTCGCATTGCTGTCAAATATCTAATTTAATTTGAGAAAGATTAATACAACCAGATTTTGAGCACAAATTCATTATATATAAACTCCTTATATATTTCTCTTTCATTTCACATCTAAAATCCTATCTCTTGCTTCTCTCCTGCTTGTCTAAATTGTCTTGCAAAAGTTATTCATCAGGTCTCTAGGCTTTCATTTTCTTCGACTAGGTAAGTATTTCTACTATCATCTTATATATATATATATATATATAAATAATTTATTTATTTTGTTTTGTTGGATGAAATTTCTAGATGGATATGAACGGAATGATCTCCTCTAACAATGGTATTGGTAATGGGTTACTTGAGAATTTGGAGTTAAATTACTTAGCATCGTTAGAGTCATTTGATCATCATCAGGTGCCTTTGAGCTTGATTAACAGGCAACTTACAATAGGTTTATCTGCAGGACATCATCATGACCAAGACGATATCTCCATGACCAGTAGAAGATATTCATGCGATATTAATGGAAATCTGCAACCTCATCCTCTTCAGCCGCCGCAGCAGCAGAGGAATTACTTGGTGATGGGTGGTGCCATGCCCGTCCACCATTTTACTCCTATGCAATTCAGACTTCATCAAGAACTGCATTCTCCTAATGAGGTGATAATAATATATTTAAATGAAGTTTCAATTCTTTTCTATCTGTTATTTATTTTAATTAAATTTGATGCATGATAGACAATATCAGTGAATTCAACTGGAGAAGACTGCTGCATTTGCCAGGTGATGATCTTATACATTAATTATCCATTTTATATATGAATTTTGATCAGCTTTGAATTGAAGTAGTAATAGTTGTTGCATTATGCAGGAAGATTATATCCATGGAGAGGATATATGCAAACTGCGTTGTAATCATGTTTACCATATTGATTGCATAAAGAGATGGCTGACACAAAAGAATTTTTGCCCAATATGTAAAGCACCTGCCAACCAAACCGTCC
Organism: Impatiens glandulifera; assembly: GCF_907164915.1. NCBI lineage: Eukaryota > Viridiplantae > Streptophyta > Magnoliopsida > Ericales > Balsaminaceae > Impatiens > Impatiens glandulifera. Next base: position 20,345,983 of record NC_061870.1, on the reverse strand, counting down.
CCCCACAACAAGCAGCACCGTAATAGTCATTGAGGGTTCTAGGACATGATTTGCCTTCCATTTTTAATTCGGTCATTTTTATCTATTTATTAGAAAGATTCGCCCGACATTAGAAATTAAACAATATTGTAATTTTCGTTTTCATTTTCAATTAGATGTGTTTTCCTAATTGAACTTAATTTCATTTGTATGCGACTTTTTTTAATTACATAAACCTATTATTTTCGCAGGCACTATTTTCGGAGGAAAATGGTTTATGTTTCTTTTTATTATAATGACAAGTTTGTTTTATAAGGATGTTGTTGCAAGAGGAAAGACAAGGATTTATTATCCCATTCCACAAAAGAGTTTTTTTTATCATTGAGATCTTAAAAGAATTATATGTTTATTATGACCAAAATATGTGAAATGGACAAAAGACAATATCACCCCAACTATTTTTTTTATTCGAATGGATTTGAGTAATTAAAACCTATTTTCTAGAAGAATATTATTCAATCGTCATAGGAATATCAATATCGACATATTTAAAAAGAAATTAATTGAAATGCTTACGAATTTATTTATTTACTTTGGTTAACTTTGTGTTTATTTTATCACTCATCATTCAACAATCTTACATGCAATGCATGAAAATAACCCTAGTATTGTTAAAATTCACGAAAACTTCGGTGACACGTAATAGATAAACAAGCTAATACAAATATCAAAATGAAAACGTGCTAGAAAGAAACTCTAAGTATTTTTATGTATGGCTAAGCCCTGGCTAGAGATATGCCAATCAACATAGAAGAGACCATGTTCGAATATTAATTGTAATATGTTAGCTTAAGTATTTAAGGACAAAATTCTACAAAGATTATACAAAACTGATATTATTTTGTCGAAATCTATAAGATCCTTACAAATAGTGCATTGTTTATATGCCTTTGTATATGATTTTATTATTTTGTATTTCCAAGTGTGAATGATAATATCGAAAAACTGATGTGAGACTTCTTTTGTGTGTGTTTTACAGAAACCTCCTACGGGGCTCTTCAAAATATACTTTCACCCACTTGGTTAGATAGATAAAAGAAAGAAAGACAAGCAATTTAGAGGTTTGAGCATTCATGGTTGAATACATTTTAATAATGTTTTTATATCTAAATGGTGTCATATGTATCATGCTAAGAATGATTTCCTTAATTTCTCAAATATGTAGTTATCCCATTCTTTAAAGAGACTATGTTTGGAGAGATATTTGTTCCTAAGAAGTGATTTTATTCTTATCTAACAAAAAAAATTAAATTCTCAGGTACGTTAAGAAATCGCCAGAATCTAAGTGTATGTCGTTATTATAAGGTAAGGGAAGGTAAGATGGTCGAGCTGCAAACTCGGGAAAATCCTAGATGGAGAGATAAGAATCAGTGGCGGACCCAGAAATGTTTTCACGGGGGGGCCGAATACATAGTAACGTAGCATTTTTTGGCGATCAAATAAATGCATTTTTTAATTAAAATTTTACTTGATAATTACATAAAATACTAACAAACACAATTATAAAATACTAATAAGCACAATTACTAAATTATTCTTGTCCATGAGTCAGTACAAAAGAAGACAAATTTATTCTACGAGATTTCATTTGTTGAAAATATTGCAATATTGGCTCATTTTCAATTGTTGAGAAAATATCTTTCTCAACATATACAACTAAACTATCATTCATCCATTCATCTTCCATTCGATTACGCAAATCAGTTTTCACGGTCTTCATTGCAGAAAAAACTCTTTCAACGGATACAGTTGCAACTAGTAAAACTAAAACCAACTCCATCAATCGATAAATCAATGGAAAAACTATATGTTTTTTCTGTTATAACCAATTTCTGAGCAAAAATTTCCAAGTCTTCAATTGAAGAAAATTGAGGATCATCTCGCAAATTAAATAAGTAAGCCTGAAGTTGTTGTTCCAAAAATAAATAATCACTGCCTGTGAAATCTCCAGAATAAAGTTTGGCAAGACGAATGAGTTTACGAATATCAAATTTGGAGAATGAATTTCTGGGATGAAGACATGATATGCAATCAAGTAATTCTGTATTAACTTCTGAAAAACGATTATTTATTTCTTGCATAATCAAGTCAACAACCTAGCATTAAATAATAAATAATAACTATTAATAGATAATATATAATAACTATTAATAGATAAGAAATAATATTTATTATACCTGACAAAAGATTTCCACACGATAATGATGAAGATTAGTGATGAGTTCTCTTTTTCCTCTTCGCCTACCATTGCTATCAATTATCATATGCTCATTCATATCAAGTATTGAGATCGATTGTAATTGACAAAAACTGTTAACTTGGTCCAAAATATCATGCCATCCATCTTCTCTAAATTTTTGTAATTGATTTTTCGAACTCGCAATCAATGACATGGCTTGAACTATATTTTGATCTTCTCTTTGTAGGCAAAGTGATAACTCACTTGTAATTCCCAATAAATTTTTCATCAAATATAACACAAAAACAAATTCATAAAAAACTAACTATATAAAAAATATGAAAATCTAATTTAATATGTTTCAGCCTAATTTTATGAGAATATAAAAAAAAAATATTAATAAAAATAAAAATACAAAAATAATGTAACTATTTTGTTATAAATTTTTGAAATAGTTTAAAATTAAGAAATATAAAAAACTATTATTATTTTAATTTTTATATTTTACCCTCATAAGTAATTTGTATTATTATATTAAAATAAATAAAAAATAATGTATAATTGTTATATAAATATAATTTTAAAATATAAGTAATTTGTATTATTATATTGAAATAAATAAAAAATAATGTATAATTATTATATAAATATAATTTCAAAATAAATAATATTTAAAATTAAAATAATTATGAATTAGTTTATAGATAAATTATATTTTAAAACATGGTAAATAAATTTAAGGTGAGGCAAGGTTCGAACACCTGACTTCAGGTTCACTGTTGAGCTACAAAGCCAACTAGACTAAGAGTTATTTATGAAATATATATATATATAAACAAATTATTGTAAGGTTGGGGGAGGCCCGGGCCCCCAAGGCCCCCCTTGTAGGTCCGCCACTGATAAGAATTGTTATAGTGACTTTGTTACTCAACCTTTAAACCCTATCAAAATTGATTGCTCACTGAATAAGTTAAGGAATCCGAAAGTTTAGATCAAATTATTTATTTTATTTAATAGAGTGTTACTACTAATGTATTTTGACAAAGTATTTATATACGAGAAAGGAATGCATTAGCTTATGCTATAATGACAAAAAAGTATTCATCTTATTTTGTTTTGCATTGTATTGAGGCCACTAATATTTTTATTATGGAGAAATTTAGTGGGTAAAAGGATATTGGGAGACTTTCATTTTTAAACAAGTGTTAAACCACCTCATTTTCTTTTGAAATAGGACAATTAAAAAATATATTTAGAAAACAATTAAAAGGGTATATCTCAATCTATCTTCAATGTAAAGACCAAAATTAGCTTGGGAATACATATAATTTAAAATATTTATTTTTTAAATAATTCATTCAATAAAATACATTAATTTACTTTTCAATATGCATAATCTCAAAATATATATCCTTTGTCCATTACTTAATCTAATATGCTTCTTATTTCAACTAGTATAGACATCTTAGGTTTTTTTAAAATTAATCAAATAAACTAAGAAACATTGATATTTTAGATTATATTTTAAAAAACAACTTTTGATTTAAAATTAATAATGAATATCACATGTTTCAAAAATCATTTAATAAATATTCAACTAAATGAATAAATAATATATGATAAAAATATAATAAAATAGACAAAATTCACATAATTCACCAAATTTTAAAACATTGTTTCTTGAATCCAGTTCATTAGAAAGTTGCTTGAGGTCTCGAAGGGATTCATTGAATCATCTGTAAGTCTTTTTTAGTCATAATAATACAAGTTCTTGGTTTATTTGATTTTTTTTCATATTTGAGTTTTTCTTGTTTAATTCTTACTATATTTGTTAATGGGATTGTATAAATGAGTTCTAAATTATATAAGACAACTATTTATCAAGCTAGATTTAGATAATTCTAAGAATTTGATTGAAATTGTAGATACTTCCTAACTTACCATCATGTAGAATTTGATCAAAATTGAACGTCTATGCACGAGATTCTTCAACAATAATTTTTGAAACTAACTAAACTAAGTTGGTGTTCTTATTCAAGGTATTGGAATTTGGAGGGGCAACCTAGGAACAAAGAATTAGAAAAATCAAGGTTATAGGGGCGTAGGGAAAAAAATTCAGGTCTCTTACTAGGTGTTTAGGAGTTAATTTATATAGGAGAGGCTAAGGGAAAACCTAAGGCCCAAGCCCATTACTATCTTACCTAGTCCAATTACCTAGACCTATTTAAATGGGAAAAATGTGTCATGAGTTTTATATAAGGAAACTTATGTGACAACTTGGAGAAACTCTTGGTTTTGTGATGTGGCATGGCTCTTGATTTGACATGTTATTCAAGTGAGGTGTGGTGTCATTTTCGGCTAATGGGAATTGAGAATGACATCATGACTTGATGTAATTTTAGTTTACACCTCATTACTTAGTCATTTTGTTGTGCGGAATGCAAGAAAGTGATAAACAATGAAATGTGGAAAAAACAAATGAAGAGAGATATCTAATTGTCAAAAGATAAAGATAAAACAGATTACAGCAAAAGAAATGAACTACGCCTATAAAAATGCTGAAAACAAGAAACGTAAATACTAACTTAATTTTGCATAACTGTAGAATTAAATGTGATATTAATTCCTATACTAAAGGCAGATCGTTACACATTTGAATTTGAATTCAAAATGGTTAAGTTTTTTCCCTCCTTTCTTCATGACATACGGATAGAAGTTTCTAAGGGGGGCCATTTTTCTTCTTGGTCTAATCTTGGGTTGGGTCTTCAGTTGGGTCACCGGTTGAATCTCTCGGTTGGATTCATGCCTTGAACATGACTTGACCTTAAATTACACCTTCATGATTTAGAAAAGGACCCTCTTGAATTTGGATCTTGGAATTTTGTAGGAAGGATTTTGACAATTCTTAATGAATCTTGACCCTTCTTGTTCTTTAAAATGGATCTTGAATTGGATTATGGCCTTTCTTCACCCATGGTTCTCATCTTTCGGATTCTTCAAAATCTCCTACAAAAATGGAACAATGTTAATTAAGAAATTCATTGTTAAAGTCACAACTAATCCTAACTAATCTAACTAACATTCTAAATTAAAAGGTAACTAAATTTTCTAAGAAAATTAACTAATTAATCTAATTTATTCTATCTAATTAATAAAAAAACTAATTAACAATTTTATATAAAAAAATATAATTTAATATCTTTTAATCAACAATCTCATCATTAACCTATTTACCTTAACTTCTTCGGTAAACCAACTATTTCATGCATATATTTTACCACCAATATTTGTTGTTTTCCAATTAGCCTCTCAACTAATCTCTCATCTTATCCCTTGGAAAACCAACAACAAATATCTTTCATTGACAAAACAATGTTATCGTCCTCTTATCCTCGGTAAACCAACCATAAATCTTAATCACATTTTCATACTTATTATCCTTCGGCAAACCAAACATCAAACTCAATCACACTTTCACATGTCTTTTATTCATCGATAAACCACATCTCAATCACAAAATTTCATAAGTCTCTTATTCTTGGCAAACAAATGTTATTGACCTCTTATCCCCCTTAGCACCAACCACAATCTCAATCGATCTTTTTATCCATCAACAAACCACATCTCAATCTCAATGTTACTAGTCTCTTATCTATCGGCAATTCAACCATCAATCTTAATTGACCTCTAATCTCGTGAACTCACACGATCCTTTGTTACCAACCTCTTATCTATTGGCAAACCAACTATAAATCTCAATCCTACTTTCATTGTTTCATAAGTCTCTTATCCTTTTAGCAAACAAATATTATCGGCATCTCTTATCACATAGTAAACCAATCACAATTCTCAATCGACCTCTCTAATTGAATGACCGTACGATCATTTATTATTGGTCTCTTATCCCTCAGAAAACCAACCACAAATATCAACATAAATCTCAATCATACTTTCATTGTTTCATAAGTCTCTTATCCTTTTGGCAAACAAATATTATCGGCATCTCTTATCACATAGTAAACCAATCACAATTTTCAATCGACCTCTCTAATATAATGATCTTACGATCATTTATTATTGGTCTCTTATCCCTCGAAAAACCAACCACAAATATCAATCATACTTTCATTATTTCACTAAATCTCAATCGACCTCTCTAATCGGAAATCCAACCACCAATCTCAATCGACCTCACGATCTTTTGTCCTTTGTTACCCGACCTTTATCCCTCGGCAAACCAACCACAAATTTCAATCACACTTTCACAAGTCTCTTATCCTTAACAAACAAATATTATCGGTCTCTTATCCATCGACAAATCAACCACAAATATCAATCACAATTTCATTGTTTCTCCAAATCTCAGTCAACCTCTTTAATCGGCAATCCAACCACCAATCTCAATTGACCTCATGATCCTTTGTCCTTTGTTACCCCGCCTTTTATCCCCCGGCAAATCAACCACAAATATCAATTACACTTTAACAAGTCTCTTATCATTAGGAAACAAATAGTATCGCCCTCTTGTCCATCGGCAAATCAACCACAAATATCAATCACTCTTTCATTGTTTCACCAAATCTCAATCGACCTCTCTAATCGACAATCCAACCACCAATCTCAATCACAAGTATCTTGTCCTTAAGAAACAAATATTATCGGCCTCTTATCCCTCGGCAAATCAATCAACAATCTCAATCGAATTCACAATCCAATGTTATTAGCCTCTTATCCCTCAGCAAACCAACCACAAATACCATTCACACTTTCATTGTCTCACTAAATCTCAATCAACCTCTCTAATCGACCTCGTGATCTTTTGTTACCGACCTCTTATCCCGCGTCAAATCAACCACCTCTCATTTATTACCGATATTTTATCCACACATACAATTTACTTAAATTTGCATTTGCAATGATTCGCTCCTGTCTCAAGTGTGGGCAACTTATTTATAAACATAATTTACTTAAAGTGAAAGATGATCACTTTAACCATTAGACCACTTATTATTCATGTGTTTTATTTATAATTTTGTGTATGTATGTTGTATATATTTTATAATTAATAAAATTTTGAAATTTTGATTTTTTAATTTTTTTTTTATAAAATTCACAAATAATATTAGACTATTTTTTATTTATAAGTTAAAACTATAATTCTAATATAAAAATATTATTTATCATTTTGTTTTAAATATAAAATATAGATAAATAATTAAAATATTATTTTATTTTTAACTATTTTTCATAATAAAAAATATTAGTTAGCCGTAAAATATAAATTGTAGACAAATAATAAAAAAATAGTAATTTATTTTTAATTAAATATATCAAAAATAAAGTTTTAAATAGATTTATATATATATATATATATATATATATATATATATATATATATATATATATATATATATATATATAATTTTAAAAAATGGTCCATATATATAATATAATAATATAAAAATAATTAATACAAATAGAATTTTTTATATATATATATATATATATATTTATTAAAAAATTAAGAACACTTATTGTATTAATATAATTAAATTAACTTTTTATTCTTAAAATTGATTAATTCTTAAATTTTTAATGTTTTATTTATTAGTTAAGGATAAAGATAAAAAATAATAATTTTTTTTATTTAATTTAAGAAATGGTATATATATATATATTATTATTATTATTATTATTATTATTAATGAACACTTATTATTCTAATATAATTCGTAAAATTTATTAAATTATTAATATTGATTATATATTTTATTTATTAATTAGAGAAAGAAATGGAAGAAAGAATATAAAAAGTACTTATTCAAACGACACAAATTACGTATACGCGCGTACTCATTTACTCTCAAACTAAGATGCAAATTAACCACGTGTATTGGAAATAAGAGTTCTGTCCATAAATTGGACGTCATTCTGGGAGACAGTATTGTTGGAAATAAGAGTTCTGTCCATAAATGTGGTCTGGTGCTGGTTTTAACAAGGATATTGAAGAGATGATTGAGCAAAGGCAGATGGAGACTGTGGTTTATGATGAGATTACTGGAAGTTCAGGTTATAAAGTTTATGTTTTCAAAGTTTATGTTTCGAAACCAGGAATTTGGTGATGCTAGAAAATTGAATGTAGGAAATCAAAAGGATCAATTCAGCTCTCTTAAAGAATCAAAGATAAATAAATTCAAGACAAGATGAGAAGACAAGATGAGATGAGACGCAAAAGAAAAACATAAACTTGATTATATAATTAAAAATGGTTTTAATCATCCATGTCAAAAATATACAAAAGCACATTAGCTACTTTCACCACTACATTCACCACTATTCTTTAAAATATATATAAAAAAAGTAGTGAAATGATCTAGATACAACAAAATCCAACATTTGATCTAAATGCAATCAACTGTTTTTTAAAATAATTATGTGCACAAAAGCTAACATAAACCGTTGATTTCATAACTAATTCACGGATTAGAATATGGATGAACAAATCCAAGCACAAAAGATCGTCTCAAATAACTTGGCAATGTTAATCCGCTTTTAGAGTATGCAGCATACATGTTATTCTAATTCCTAGTAGAATTAGGTTATTTAATGTAGAAAATTTCAGTCCTTCATTTGACTTGGAGGAAAGAAATGCAAAAGAATTAGTTGCAGCAGTATGGCTTGTGTTGTTGAACAAATTAATGTCAGTTATCTGCTTTAAAAATTCCAATCAAACAATTATTAAGCAAGTGAATAATGAAACACCTTACAGTAATTAATATCAATCATTGCATTCATATATGGTCATAGTTTAAAGTTCGTCACAGTAAGCATTTGATCACTTTTCAAACAATTCACCTTATTCAAAACTAAAAACATCAACATTCCTAGATTTGAGTCGACAGGCAAAGAGGATTTGAACTTGATTTTTTAAGGATGAAGTCCAACTATTTGATGAAGATATTCCGTCAATTGGAGCCTCTACTATCGATCAGTAAGAAAATTATAAGAAAATTATCATTGATCGGGAATCTCCTTCTTCTGTTTTCGCCTATTCTATTCAGCTAGCTTTCTTTCGGTTCAGCTCCTGAAAGAATTATTCGAAGTCCAGTTAAAGACTAAGTGGAACTCATTTCCTAAGCCGTATGAGCCAAAGTTTAAAAAAAAGTATTTTTTCAAAAAGTAATTGTCTACAACATTAGAGAACTGAAACAAGATTGAGAAGAATGATATTCTGATAAATTGAATGGTCAAAAAAATTCTAATCCCAACAAATGAAAATGTAAATAAAAAGTTCATTCTTTTTAATATCTAGTCCTGGTCGAAGATATCATCAGTAATACAGTAATACAGTAAAACCTCAATAAATTAATACTCGATAAATTAATAACCTCGATTAATTAATAAATTTATGTAATCCCAACTCAGGACCATTAAGATAAATTAATAATTTGATAAATTTATAAGATAATATATTTTTATTAATGCATATAAGTCCCATGTAATATTTAAATTAATAATTCCATATTATATCAAAATTATAGATATTTATTCTAAGATGTACTTTTATAATAAGACTCTAATGTAATTTATTCTAAGATGTACTGTCATGGTTGAATTTTTAACACCTTTAAGATGAGACGTCATGATATTACTGTATACAACACTGGTGAATATTGCTATATTTTTTGGTTTCTACTTATACAATATTATATACAGTATACAGTACTACAACTATGTACAGGTACATGAATGTGTATATTTAATTATTATTTATATTAATGAACTTAGTTTAAACTCATGAATGAATTAGGTTTAGTAATATTCATTAATGTATTTGATTTATTTAAATTCATGCATCTATAATTTATTTAAATTCATGCAACTATAATTTAATTACATTTAGGAATTTATTTAATTTACTAAAATTCATTAATATCTCGATAAATTAATATATTTTTTAATTTATCGATTAAGTAATAAATTATTAATTTATCGATTCATTAATATTTTTTCCCGGTCCCAAGAGTATTAATTTATCAAGGTTTACTGTACATACAAAATTTGTAGAACAACTAACTTCACAAACTAAAAGTAAGAGAAATTTATCAACTAGGTTTAGGGTTTGTGTTGTGCTCGCGCCAGTGGTAGAAATACGAGTAGAAATGATCGGCTGAAGAAGATGATTGTAATTCTAGAGAGGAAGTTGGAGGAGTTGGAGAGGATGATTGAAAAGAAGAAGGTAATAAGAGAACCAAAACACAGGGTTTGATTAAATGGAAGAGGAATGAAATAAATAAAATTGCATAACCTCCAAATTGAAGAGGATTGAATGAATTCTTAGAATAAGGTAATAATTTTACTATTCATTAATTATATACTATTATCAAACATCACATATTATTCATTTTTCCATTACCTAATACAAAACTCTCAAACAAGCATACCCTAGTCTTTATTATAATTTGGGGAGGGAATGAGAGAGTAATGACGTGACATCAACTAATGAGTTGGAAAAAGTAAAAAAAAAAATGTGAGAGAAAAGATATAAATTATTTTATTATGTTACGTCATTCTCTTCCAACATTATCATAACTATGAAAATTTTCGTGCGATACACACGGATAAAAATATAAACAAAAAAAATTATAAGAATATGTACACAATGTTTTAAATTCTTAAAAAACCACGAATAATATATTAAAGTAAAAATAGAACACTCTAATTTCACATTTTATACACTTTGGTAAAATAATTCATCTTATCACATTTTTTTTCCAATGAATCTCTCATCTCGTGACCTTACACTTTCACTTTGGTCTATCAAATATTTGATTCATATTTTTTTAATATTTAACATTGTAACCTTATACTTTGGTTAATCAAATATTTGATTTATATTTTTTAACCACTTTCAATTGTTACCGGTCTATTATCGGCAAACCACATCTCAATCACACTTGGTTAAAGGGTTGTACTTGTTTTGTTAGGTTGCAAATTCGAAACATACATAATTGTTTTAAGTTTATGGACGGATCAACCCACAATCCGACCCAAATATTCATTTACTCTCACATATATATTCAAATTAACCACAGCTCTCGACTTGGCAATCCGGATACTTTGAAAATTAAGCATCATTATATATATATATATATATATATATATATATATATATATATATATATATATATATATAAATTAGTTAGTTAAAAAGATGAACTTATATTGTTAAGAATGTTCATCGTTCATCAAATTTGGTGTTGAATTTAAAATATAAAGTCATATTAGCCTAGTTGATTAAAGCGTTGTACTTGTATTGTTAGGTTGCAAGTTCAAAACATACATATACCATTTTTAATTTTATTTTTAACCGTTTTAAGTTTATGGGCGGGTCAACCCATAATTCGACCCAAGTATTCATTTACTATCACATAGATATTCAAATTAACCACAGCTCTCGACCCGGTAATCCGGATAATTAGAAAATTAAAAATCATTTTATATATATATATATGTGTGTGTCTTATTAGCTTAGTTAGTTAAAGAGTTGTACTTGTTTTTTTGTTAGGTTTTAAGTTTGAAACATACATATACATTTTTAATTTTATTTTTATCCAATTTAAGTTTATGCGTGGGTCAATCCATAATTCGACCCAAATATCCATTTACTCTCACATATATATCCAAATTAATCACAACTTTCGACCCGACAATCCGGACATTTTAAAAATTAAGCATCATTTATATATATATATATATATATATATATATATATATATATATATATATATATATATATATATATATATATATAATATATATATATATATATATATGGACGGACCCAGGATTTCGAACTGGGGTGGGCTTGAAAAAAATTTATGGCGGGCTTAAAATAATAACGAGAAAATTTTGAAAAAAACAAGTATATAAAAATAAAGTTTTACCATTTTTTTAATAATTAAATAAAAAACAATGAATTATATTAAATTTTTTGAAGAAATTAAGGGTAATGTCATATTTATACCGTATAAAAAAAAATTTCGGGGTGCGCTTCAACCCACCCGAGCCCTTACATAGATTCGTCCCTATATATATATATATATTAGAATAACATCAATAAATATTTAAATTTTACTAATATTATCGTATAAATAATATATCTGAAAAATATTGTGTGATAATATTATATATATATATATATATATATATATATATATATATATATATATATATATATATATATATATATATATATATATATAAATTTCTAAATATTAGACAAAAAAAAAAAATTATATAACTTTTTTTATATCATTAAATACAATAACATTCTCTATTTTAACTCACTTTTTACAATATTAATAAGTTATAAAAAAAATATCTTATTAACTTTTTTTTAATCTTATAGCACGTTATATTTTTAAAATTAAATAATAATAATAATAATAATAATAAATTGTTTCTAGAAGGAGTGTAATAGATGTGTCCTTTCACGGGAAGTTGTGAGAAGTTGTGAGTCCATCTCATTTGCTACCACAAGTTTAATTGTGTCGCTCTACCTTTCCCTCCACTTCCAAAAATAAACTGAAAAATCTTACCTTTACTTAATTTAAAAATAAATAAAGAGATTTTCGTAAATTATGTTATTAAACCTTATATTTATTTTAATTTTTAAAATTTGCATCATAAATCAAATTGAATATCTCTTTATAATTATATCTAGAAATTCAAAATCAATGTTTTTTAGTATAATACAAGTTTGTTTAATTAATTTGTTTGCAAGAGTAAGTACCATTAGTTGACATGGCAACCAAGTAATCATACCTCCCCGACGCTAACATGACACGAGTTTGTCAATTCACCAATTCGCGTCTTATTTCCTAACTTTAAGTCGAATCGGATATAAAATATGAGAAGAATAAAAAGAAAGTAAAATGACATTTATTGTTAAGGCTAAAAACTATTTAAATATGTAGGACGGGATAGATGAGGTTTTGATATAAATAAAAAAGGGAGCTAGCTCACATGGTTAGTAGTTTGAGGTTGGTTGATGGAGAGCCAATTAAGTATTTTGTTATGGTTTATGATGGTGGTGAAGAATTCGAGGGCGATGATGATGACGAACAAAGCTAATATTGCTCCAGCAGCATAATGTTATGGAAACCCTAGATATATAATTTTTAGTGAGTTTCTCATGATAATGTTTAACTAATATGGCTTTTCTTTTTTATTAAAACATAAGAATTATATATGTTATAGAAGTTGCTATATATATAATGTAAAGTCAACCATGGTTTCATGTCAATAAAACTACTTCATATATATTTTTAAGTTGTAATGCAGTTTTATTGAAGTTTTTCCTTGAAAATCCTATAAATTTTGTCTTAGGCCTAAATAAACACAATCATATCCTCAATTCAACCTTAAAATCTAGTTAAAGTGATTGTATACCAAACGTAACATTTTCCTTATGCAGAAATCATGATACACAAAATAGGGAAGCTTTCAATTATGGCCGAAGAAGGGACCTCAAGGGTGTTAGTAGGGTCGTTGACCCAGTTCACTTAGTTCGTCCATATTCTGAGTGCATAGCGAAGTTTTTCCTCTTGAATAATTATCTTCGTTTTGATTGATTGATTTAATTATATCATAATTTAGTGTGTTTTATGTTGCTATACATCTTGATTATTTTTAATTTTTCCGAGTTTCACAGTAATATCGTCTAACTAAAAGGAGTTACTCTTTCTATAAAAAATTACCATTTTGCATAAGTTTTTGATAAATATAAATAACCCGGCACAGGACTCGAAGATGAGTCGATCGACCTGTCTTCTATAAGTTTTCGAGAAAAAAAATTACGATTTGTTCCTTTCACTTAGCTGTTTAATATCGTTAACATAAATACAAGTCTTCAAATATTCGATAAAGGTGATGTGATTATTATGGACCTTTTCAGTGTTTAAATTTGGACTTATGGTCAATATTTAGTTGGAATTGTTTTGAATATTAATTGTAATATATTATTTATGGAGGTGAATAATGAAATAAAATATTAAGTGTTCAAATTGGTCATATTGTTTAGCAGTTAGGACATTGGACTCTAAATCTAGTAACCCCAGTTCAAATTGGTCATATTGTTTTCATAGGCCCCCACCTTTATAAGGCTCCTATTTTTTAATATTTAATAGTATTATATTATTAATCTTATTTTTTTTCCCTTTTTTCTCCTTTAATATTAAATATATATTATACAATATATATAACTTTTTATCTCCTTTTAATCTCTTATTTTCGTATTATAATATATTAACCATTTATATCTTATTTTATATTATTAAAATTAATTTTTAATTTTATTTTAGGGGCTCCAAAATTTAAATTTGTCTTGGGCCCCAAATTCTCAGGGCTGACACCTAATAACCATGATCCCCGATTGGACTTTACTTTCTTATTAAAACACAAGAATTATAAGTAGCTTACATACAAGTTGCTATATGTGTCATGTAAAATCATTGATGATTTAATGTCAATAAAACTACTTCATATAAAGTTATTCCATTTTTAAGTGTAATGCGGTTTTAGTGAAGCTTTTTCTTAAAAGAAATTAACATTTTAACTATAAAATTATCTTAGGCTTACATAAACCTTAGTTTAGCCTAAATTCAATCTTCAAATCTAGTTAATATGATCGTATAAAAAGTATAACATTTTCCTTGTACGAAATTATGATACACGAAAAAGGAAAGTTTTCAATTACGCTCGAAGAAGAGACACTATGGGTGTTAGTAGGGTCGTTGACCCCAGTTTACTTCATTCGCTTGAAGTTTTTCTTTTTGACTAATTATATTTGTTTTGATTGATTTTTTCAAATAATTTGTTTTGTGTTTTGTGGTAATTCTAATCTTAAATTTTTTCGTAGTATACACGAATTTCATACTAATATTTTTTAATTAAAATAAAATAATTTTTCAAACATAAACTCTACCTTTTTGCATAATTTTGTGAGATATAAATCATTCGAAACAAGACTCGAAAAAGAGTCAATCAATGAATCTATAAGTATGCGAGAAACAAAATTGCAATTTGTCAAATTCACTTAATGGTTTAACATCATTAGCATAAATGTAAGTCTTTCTCAAATCTTCATTTATTCAAACTAAATGAGTGTTTCATCATGATTATTGTCGTTGTAAAATCAAGACAATGTGGTCAATATTTGGTTAGAATTGCTTAGGTAAATAATATATTAATGATTAAATAAAATAGTAAGTAACTAAAATGGTCCTATGGTCTAGCGGTTAGGACATTGGACTCTGAATCCAGTAACCCGAGTTCAATTCTCGGTAGGACCTAATATTTTTATCTTGGTATATTCGCTCATTTTAAGAGTGTGTATTTATGTATATTTTTAGAAAGTTAATGTGTATAAATGTTTTTTGGAATTTTGTTTATATTTAATAGTGATAAAGCCAGTTAAATGGCGGAGATCGAAGATTTTAGACAAGAAGTAAAACGAGAGTAGAGAGTGAGAAACGATATTGAGTTAAAGGATTGAGCAATGGCAGCGAGAGAAAACTCGACGACGACGGATACTTTGCGAAGCGATATTGAGAGTAAATGGATACTTGGATCGGATTGAGAGTAGAGAGTGAGAATCGATATTGAGAGTAAATGGATACTTAAGTCGGATTGTGGGTTGACCCGTCCATAAACTTAAAACGGTTAAAAATGAAATTAAAAATGCTATATTATGTTTCAAACTTGCAACCTAACAAAACAATTACAACTCATTAATAAAGTATTATTGGAATGTGGTTTGCCGATGGATAATGGCGGAGATCGAAGATTTTAGACAAGAGGTAAAACGAGAGTAGAGAGTGAGAAGCGATATTGAGTTAAATGATTGAGCAATGGCAGCGAGAGAAAACTCGACGACGACGGATACTTTGCGAAGCGATATTGAGAGTAAATGGATACTTGGATCGGATTGAGAGTAGAGAGTGAGAATCGATATTGAGAGTAAATGGATACTTAAGTCGGATTGTGGGTTGACCCGTCCATAAACTTAAAACGGTTAAAAATGAAATTAAAAATGCTATATTATGTTTCAAACTTGCAACCTAACAAAACAATTACAACTCATTAATAAAGTATTATTGGAATGTGGTTTGTCGATGGATAATAGGCCGATAGCAATTGAAAGTGGTTAAAAAAATATGAATAAAATATTTGATTACCAAAGTGTGAGGTTACGATGTTAAATATTAAAAAATATGAATTAAATATTTGATTGATCAAAGTGAAAGTGTAAGGTCACGATATTAGATGTTCATTCGGAAAAAATATGTGATGAGATATGTGAGAAAATAATTTGTTTGACCGAAGTGAATAAAATGTGTAATGAGAGCGTTCTATTTTTTATTTTAATATATTATTCGTGATTTATTAAAAATTTTAAACATTAAATACATATTATTATTATTTTTATCTGTGTGTTTCGCACGAGACCGTAATTTTTTTTCACGGTTTTTTATATCATTATCCGTGCAAATGCACGAGCTACATACTAGTTAAAAAAAGTTACTCTTTAAATTTTTTTTATCATTTTGCATAATTTGTGATAGATATAAATAACCCGACACAAAACAGGAGATGAGCAAATCAACCTGTCTTCTATAAGTTTTCGAGAAATAAAATTACATTTTGTTCCTTTCACTTGGTTGTTTAACATTTTTATTTGTTAACATAAATACAAGTAGGGATGGCAACAGGTACCCTACCTGACGGGTAGTTAAGTACCCATCCCCGAACCTGATTTTTATTTTACTACCCGATCCCGACCACGACTCCGAACCGAACCCAACGGGTATCTCTACTTCTATTTTGATCCCCGATTTGTCGGGTACTCGATCTCCGACGGGTACCCCATTACCCGATTAAAGATTATAAAATTGAAAAAAAAAACACAACTTTAATAAATAATCTTAAAATCAGTAATATAGAAATGTTAAAAATACAAATAAAAACATTACTTACCTACATACTTATTTTTGTAAATTTTGAAAAAGATAAATTAGAGTGGAGAAAAATTAGAATGAAAAAAAAAATTAGAGATTGAACATTAAGGAAATGAGAGAGAATAATATTTTGTTATTAAAATAAAAGTTGAAGATTAATAAAGAAATATTTTTTTGGGGAATATAAGAAATTTAAAGTTGGAGTGTAGTTTATTTATGACGATTTGATTTGGGTAAGATGAAATTAAATGATATATTTATGATATAATTGTAACGGTGAAATATTTGAAAAGTCACACATTAAACTTTAATAAAAAAATAATAATTTAAATATTAATATAATCGGGTATCGGGTATCGGATTTGGGTTTCGTACACTCTCCATCCTCGACCCCCTACCCGACCGGATTTACAAAAATCTTCTTCAATCTATCAAATCATCCGAGCTAAGCATTTCTTTTCGTTGAATCACTCAATTTCAATGCTTCGTTATTTTTTTTTTCTAGCAAAATGGTTGAATAAGCTAGTTCTTATAGGATGTTATTAGTTCACGTGATAACTCCGTGGATTTAGTTCAGAGGTAGGCTTAATATGACTTGAAATCAACTGATAACTTCGTGGATTTAGGTTAAAATGGTATGTGATGATGTTGTTAATAAGTTTACTTTTCTGAAATTTGTATGGATCCATCATGGAAAACTCTCTATAGCTTGATGTTTGAAGATATCTCTGTGCTTGGTTAATCTGCTAATTCTTAGTGGGTGCTTAAATTTTTAATGATTCAGGTTGTTGAAAGTCATATCCAGCTACTTAACAGGTTTGGAGAGAGAGAGCTTCTTGGGAAGTTTGAATTAGTTTTGGTTATTGAATATCTCAATGTATCCTACTCCAAATATCCAAAAAACAGTGCAATACATATGTTATATACTGAAATTGGCATAGTTTCTTGCATCAATCTGACTGGCTTGAAATGATATAATCTAATGTCCCTATTAGTCCCTATTAGGAGGAATTCATGCCAAGCACAACAATTATATTCCACTCAAACTTTGACTTGATATAACTCTTATACATGTTAATATCATCATAGAACCAATAGTAGCTTAATCGTTGCTTTTAAATAGACTAAAGAAATTACTATATCAAAGGCTTATATGCCATTTGTTTGACTAATTCACCATTAAAAGCTAGAAACTACCGGATCAAGTTAGAAAATGAGATGCTAATAGGAAGTTTAACATACTTTCACCATTTAGATGCTCTATTCATTTTTGCTGCATCTGCTACTCAATCTCAGTTGTATCGTAATATGTTAGTGGAAGCCTTGCTGTATGTTAGTCGTAACTGAATATTACCAATTCCTAGAGATGTTTGATGGTATATCATTGAGACCAGCTTGTTCAGGAGTGTTTGATGCACAAGTTTATGCATTGTCAGTCGTCCTGCAGTCCCTGTAAGTAAATAATTTTTACTTACCTATGGTTTTCCTTGAAAATTCAAATGTATGATTCTCTTATACCTTTGTTGATTAGAAAAACATGTTTCTTACATTTGAATGTATTGTAGCAGATAGTAAGGATTCTGAATTCATATGCCTGTCTTCCAAAAAGTCCTACTTTAGATTTAAGAATAAAGAGCAAATTTGCTTCTGAACTTTTTGAATGGGGTAATTTCCCTTTAACTTCTTAAAGGGAAAGATTGCTTACACACTTATTGTTTTTGTTTCTCGATACGTTTTACAAATACATAAACATCTGAAATCTAAATTTAGTTAGATTCATGTTCACAATTTATTTCTACTTATGCATATAGAAACGGATCCAAATAAAGAAACAAAATCAAAAAGTGTTTCCAAATGGGGTACTCTTTAAATTACAGCAAATTATATCTACATCCTGCTCTTAATGTTTCTATCAAAAGTAAAAAATTACATCAGTGTTTATTTTCAACAAATTGTTTTCTTTCTTAAAACCCATTTTTCAATGAAAATATTGCAGACAGGATAACTGACAGTTGCTAAAGAAAAACAATTATGGGTAATTAAGCCTATTTTCATTAATTTCTCTTGGCCTTTCAACCTTGTTTGATGTAGGATTTGTTTGAAATAAATACCAAGGTAAAAGTGGATTGTTTGGGGATTATTTAGCTTAAATAACTAATATATTTTGGTTGATGATTTGATTGATGATGGGATAATGAGTTATTTGGATATATGTTTGGTCATGATTATGGGTCAGTAGATCTCCTGCATGCAGTTAAAGAATTGTTTTATTTTATTTTTTCTGCAGCCAGGTTAGTTTACATGAGAATGAATTGAGTATCTTCAAGTTTCTACATACTGTTATTAGTTTGTACAGAAGTTCCTCAGACGATGCAATGAGAGAACAATATCGCAACCTTCTGAGTGAAACTGTAGTTATCATCTCAATGATTACAAATCTATATTCATCTAATGGAATATAAGACTTGATTATGTAGTTAAAGAAGCTCTTCATCTCCATGCCAGCAGAATCAGATACCAGGCTCTACGAATGCAAGCCCAGTCTAGCTGCTTTCATGGCTTGTACTGGTCACGTCGATTTATCCGAAAACGTAAACTGCGTAGAGATGTCAGCTCTATCAGAATTGTATCACATGTTACTAACTAATAGAGTGACTGGGCATTCACACATTTGGCAATTGTATGCGTTGGATACTTTGCAGCATGAACTTTGTGCAATCAGTTGTGGAGAATCATGCCTGAAGATGCTGCACTTTCATTTGATTTGGAGTCCGGAAAGGAGGTGAATGAAGAGAAATTCATGTCGGAGTTGAAAGCAATGCTTGAGAAGGAAAGAGCTGTTGCGGAATTTCAGCCAGTTCTGTGCAGCTTTGTATGGTTGCAAAGGAGGGGATGTTGCTTAAAATGATAGCGAAAAAGAATTATAATCCTGTCATTACGGATTTAAGATATGAAAAGATGGAGATCGATCATAGCGAAGAACAGTGTAAAAAGAGGAGGAAGCTTCCTGATGGAATTAGGCATGGGATGGAGCTGTTGCGGAATGGGTTGAAAGTTAAAGGGGATGGTATCTCTATGTTGGAGCAAAATGTCGAATTTCATGACAAGTTCCTCGCTCATGTTTCTCGATTAGATGATGCAATTGGGCAGTTAGCAGGTCAGTCTAGTAATAGTAATGGATGAACTATCTGTTTTATGCTCTCCAATAATGAACGTTTATCATTTGAGCATTTCTCTAAAAATGCTCTGTTTTATGTCAATTTATCTCTTATTTCCAAAGGTAGGTTTGTAAATTTAGGGTTCATCTTCATCCTATAACTTGGAAGATAGGTAGAGTTGTCAACCAGATGGCATGAAAACAAAAGCTTATGGGATTCGAAAATTTGACCCACTATACAGTAGACAAGATACATATAATATTTACCTTATTCTGTACTGTTTTTGGTCTTTGTTTTGAAAAGTTTGGCTGTGATAAAATAGGTAGAGTTAAATTCAGATCCATTGAGTATTCACATCTAGCGTTTGTAGTCCAACGGTTAGGATAATTGCCTTCCAAGCAATAGACCCGGGTTCGACTCCCGGCAGACGCATTACCTTTTTGTGTCGAATTGATCTAGAAGAAGGGATAGTTGCAGCGGGAGCAGTGACGCCAGCGTAAGAGGAAGAGCCTTGGGCTGCTATGAGAGCAGAGAGGAATGCTCTGTTGAGGGGATAAAATGTTGATGATATTTACAGTTAAAGCTAATATCTTATGGAAGCTATTATCAATGACTAGAACAAAGGAATAGATTCTGCAAACTCCTGATATTGATTGACAAACAGCTTAGAAGGAACAAAGCCATAATTCTTGAAGTAGTATTTAATGAGATTTTGTTTATTATTGTTTATCAGAAAAGAAAAATCTGATGACAAGAATATGATTTCCCTCAAAGCTGCATTTTTCCTTGACAAATTGGTAAATATAAGATTGTATTTGGTTACAGATGCAACATACCATTTTCTTTTCCCCTTTAACTTCAAATGTGTATCTGCATGCTGATATAACATTAATTGTTTCTACAAAGTCAATTAAACTTCACTTGGTGTGGTAAGTCTTTCTTATTTAATAACTCACAACTCATAATCCTCCTGAAAGTGATCTTGCTTGGTGTGCCTTTGCAGAATATGATATATGCTCTTGCTTAAACACTCTCCAGTTTTTGCACAAGAAGAAAGAAGCCCTGAATGTGGTATCACTCTCTTCTTCATCTTCTATGTAGTGTATAGTTCCTTAAGTAGATCTTCTAAATGAAGCCAGGAAGATATCTGTCCTCCTTGGACCACCATCACATTGGCATTAAAATATAGTACTTTTCATTATGGTAGGTTAGAAAAATTTAGAATAAGAATTTGATATGGAACCTGTTTGATAAAATTTTGTTGTCTGGAAATGTAAATCTTATCCTTTAAGAATTTTGAAGATCTTCTAGGATTGGATTTTAGAGCCTTGAGTAAATATGTAAATCCATGAAATTTTGTTTTCTAGTAACATATGATGAACTTTTCATATCAAAGAGGTATATTGTCGTCTCAAGTAGCATTAGACATGCATTCCTTGCAACATATCTAATTGGAGAATATACTGAAAAACTGACTAGTAATTGGAGAATATATCTAATTGTGCTTATTAGAAGTCATTTTTAACTCATGATATGATTATGTTGAGTATGTTGGAATATTAAATATTATATATTCTTACCATTATAGAATTAGATTGATATCATATATAATATAATTATGAAAAGTTGGGTTCTGACTAATGTAAAATTCGGTGCTTCCATGATCATGAACTTGTAATTTGTTTTTTGTTTTTAGCTGGAGATAAGTTCATAAGTGTTGGCAGAAACAACACATTAAGAAGTGTTTTTAATATCTGGAAAGAGGTGAATAAAGTCTTGTTAGGTTCTTACTGGCTTCTACTTCTTAGTGTTTACTTTATGCTTGTTTACTCCTATTATCAATTTCAGATTTTCCAGAAGAGAAAATCCGAGGGAGAAAGAAAGAGTGGTTATGGTACTCAATCTGATGGTTTTGAATATCTGCAACTTTTGATCTGTAACCGGTAAATTCAGAATCTGGAGCTCTCAGTCGAGGTTCGGGATCCTCGGTCTGAGTACCGAAGTCCCTTGGTCAGGGTGTTAAGGACTCTCGGTCCTTGGCTGGAATTTACCAGTTTAGGTGTATAAATCTATTGGTCCTAGGTTAGACTAGGGCTAAGTTTCTCGGTCGAGGTGTATATACATCTTGGTCTGGGGCTAGCTCTAGGCTAAGTCTCTCTGTCTTGGCTCGAGAGCTCTCGGTCCCAAGCTTAGGATTCTCGGTCCCAAGGCTAGACCTCTGAGTCCTATGTCTCGGAAGTCTCGATCCCACACTCATACATCCCAGTCCTAGGTTTGGAATTCTCGATCTCGGACTTAGACCTCTTGGTCCTAGATCGGACCTCTCGGTCCAAGTTGAAAATCTTCGGCCAGACCTCTCGGTCCTAGCTCAAGAACATCGGTCGGACCTCTCGGTCATATTTGAAATTCTTGGTCATAGGTCTCGGTCGGACCTCTCGGTCCTCAAGAACAGAAAATGAAGGTTTGGTAATTTTTATTTTTGAGTTTGGATTCTTTTATCCAAGGGTTTGGATAGCTTCACAAAGCTACCAAGAACATGTTGATCATCATCTCAAGGTATCAAACAACTTGGATGATGATCAATTTGTTCAAAATAGTTTGTGATAAAAAAATGGATTTTTAATTTTAAAACTATTTTGAAGTGTAAGGAGTTATTCAATAGTTTTCTTATACTACATATACTTGATTGGTACCAAAACAAAAATATTAGTTGTTCGTTTTGACCAAAATTAAAAACTCAAAAATTTCATTTATTTTGAAAATTTGCATTTGATCAAACATTATCCCAAATAGTTGCCCAACATATTTACAATCATGTTGAGAAGTTTTCTAAGGTGTGATTCAACAGATTTAACTGAAGAACAACAAACTCGATTTTTGGATTTTGAAAAATTTAAATTTGAGGTTTTTATTTAGATTGGTTGATCGATTCTATCTTGTCCAGATAATTTCTAAATGATCATAGGATCAATATTCAATCATAAAACAACATGAACAACAAGAACAACAAGCATAGTGGGATTCGAAATTTTGACCCACTATCTAGAAGACAAGATACATATAATATTGGGAATAATGATAAATTTAAGACTGTGGTTGGAGCGATTTTTTAAATTTAGGACTCTCCTAATATTTTATCATTTATAGAACTCACCTTTCCTTGTTTAATTATATTTAAAACTGCCACTAACATCGTTAACTATTTAACATTAATTTGATTTTTTATTTATTTCTTTATTATTATTTAACCTAAATATTTTATTTCTTTCTTTTCTTCATAAGACTGGCGTATGCCGCGGCAACCAACAGGCGACCGCGACCGACCTTCTTCTTCATTAGCGTCTTCATCAACTGTTTGCTTTCTTGTTTCCTCATTGACGGGTCTTCTCCATCATTTGTTCTTCTTACATCTTATAGGTATTTTCTTCTTTGTCCATGTATTTTAGGGTTTCATTATTCTGCAAAATGAATGAGATCCCAAAATGAATCTATTTGTATTTATAGTCCGACCCAAACCAAGTTCATTGATAACAAAATCAACTTGCTCCATTTTCTCGTTATTTGTTAATTTCCCAGGAAGGCGAAACAAGGCTGCGTAGGTTAATGTTTCTAGAACTGTAAGATGGGGATAGAGAACATTGTCCTGCGAAACGAATCCGATCTTCCGTTTCATTGATCCGGTGAAAGGGCGTTCGTTGTAGGTAATAGTACCGGAGATTTTTCCGGCGATGTAACGGCCGGAAAGTGTAGTGAGGAGTGTGGTTTTTCCACTGCCGGATGGGCTTGCATAGCCATGAGTTCGCCTGGTTTGACCATTCCTGTGACCCCGTTGAGTACGGTCTTGGTGGATTTCGGTGAAGAAGAGAGGTTAATTGTGTAGGCCACATCTTGAAAGTATAGAGAAATTGTAAATTAGTTTTGAAAATGTATGAATTAGAGAAATAGTAAAGTAAAGATTGTACATTTAGGGTGATTGGGCGAAGGAATGCTTTTAGAATTGGATGTTCTAAATTGAAATTGGTTGTTTTTGGTAAAGGGGATATTGGGTTTGCATGGATGAAGTAAGTTCCATTGTCGGTAGGATGGTTGTTGGGTTGGATGGGTGATGATATTGTTTAATAGGATAATTAATGTTAAATAATAATAAAGAAAGAAATAAAAGATTTAGGTTAAATAATAATAAAGAAATAAATAAAAAATCAAATTAAGTGTCAGTTTTAAATATAATTAAACAAGGAAAGGAGAGTTATATAAATAATAAAATATTATGAGAGTCCTAAATTTGAAAAATCGCTCCAACCATAGTCTTAAATTTATAACTATTCCCTATAATATTTACCTTATTCTATATTGTTTTTGGTCTTTGTTTTTAAAAGTTTGGATGTGATAAAATAAGTAGAGTTAAATTCATATCCAATAAGTATTCACATCTAGCGTTTGTAGTCCAACGGTTAGGATAATTGCCTTCCAAGCAATAGACCCGGGTTTGACTCCCGGCAGACGCATTACCTTTTTGTGTTCTTTGTGGGTAAATAAATAGGTAAATTAATGTTCATCTCTATTTAAAAGTCAATGTTTAGTACTATTTTTCCTTGTTACAAAACTATTTTTATAGTTCTTTCAAGTTATGACTTAGAAACAAGTACAACTAAGAAGAACAAAATGACTTTATAGATAAATCACAAAGAAAAATGTAGAAAATTGAGCTCTTGAGAGTAAATAGTGATAATATTATTTAGATATGGTTTTTTGGTTTAAATGAGAAATTCATATATTTAAAAACATTGAGTGTAATAAAAGAAAGGAATGACAACAAAACAACATGTTGAGTGTAAATAAATTGCACTAATTCCTAATAAAGCACTCAATCAT
This sequence comes from Impatiens glandulifera, assembly GCF_907164915.1. NCBI lineage: Eukaryota > Viridiplantae > Streptophyta > Magnoliopsida > Ericales > Balsaminaceae > Impatiens > Impatiens glandulifera. The sequence continues at coordinate 20,320,715 of NC_061870.1, read as the reverse complement.
GCACGAGGCACATAACATTAATTCATTTGTTGAATCGTGTGTCCATTCCTTCATTGACACATTGTTACGGATTAACCTATTGAAGAAAATTTTGCTAAAGAGGCCAAATAAAGCAGTCAATGACATTCCGGAGCCTCGTCCATTTACCCCAAAATGAGGACAACACACCCCTCCATTCGAGACCAAGGAAGATTTAACGATGCCCCATGAAACCGTTCTTTCCATTCATGAGCCCGTGGAAGATCTAACAATGCCTAAGCCTCTTTCTGTTGAAATTCCTGATCATCTTCCTAAATCAAATCTGACGAAGAAGAGAACTCCACACCCAAAGAGAAAACATCCCACACTCCCCACGAGGTTGAGATCTCCATTTATAACAGAAAGGCCAAAGGCCAAAGCAAATGCCAATAGGCTTGTCGCTCTAGACCAGAATTTGAATGAGCCCCTATACTCAAACAATCACTAGAGCATAACTCGGAGGATGTTGCAGGCAATGCAACAAGATAAGTGGCTTTATAACAACATCATTAACGCATGGGCGATATAATTGAACAAGACTGCACAAAATCCCTTGTCCTCTTCCAACAAACGTCAGATCTTCTTCTCAGCATTACACAATTTAAGTTATATACTCCCTCTTACAACATAATGCCATATCTTTGTTGTACTTATGGTTTCTAACATATTGTTCATGTTCTACAGTCCATCATAGACTGTGAAGACTCCATATATAACGATTCACTCAACGATGAAATCAAGATATTCGACATTACCCTTCAAGATATTGATCAAACAGACCTTATAAGTGTGATTATATATATTACATTTCATGTGTCTAAAACTAAATTGACATTTATTTATGTGCAAATCTTTTTACCTTTGTGTTTAAGTGATCATTTTTACTTAGTAGTTTTCAACAAGAACAAGCACGAAGTCGAAATAATTGACAATAAGAAACTCCACAAGGGTATTACCTATGATGACAAGCATGAGTGGCTTCCGGAAATATTGTAGAAGTTTATTAATTTTTTGCACTCCATGAATTCTCTGCTGATTTGCTCTACACCTACAAAATAAAGTTGTTATCCATGTCATGACAAGATAATACAAACTATATTGATTGTGAAGTGCATCTCATGTGTCATATGAAGACCTATTTTGGCGAATAAAGTAATTGGGAGTGTGGAATAACCTTAAAAAAATTGAAGAAAAAACTGAATTGGATGAGGAGACATTACATTTCCCGACTACTTCACTCAAAACCAATAATCTCAGAAATCATTGTTTTGTAACTCTTTATTAATTATACTTGAATATCATCACATTGTGTATAAACTTGTATTGTTATGTTTTATTAATCTCAAATGTTATGTCTAATGAACTTAAGTATAATGACTGATACACTGAAGTTTAATGTCCGATACACTAAAGAGTAATGTCCGTTACACTGAAGTGTAACGTCATTTAAACTGAAGTGTAATGCCTGATGAACTCAACTAAATTGTAATTTCTTTTCAAATTAAATATTAACGTTTTTTAAAACTCAACTAAATTGTGTTTTAAACTTTAATTTAAATTCATATATATTAAAGTATATTGTCCGATACACTAAAGAGTAATGTCCGTTACACTGAAGTGTGACGTCATTTAAACTGAAGTGTAATGCCTGATGAACTCAACTAAATTGTAATTTCTTTTCAAACTAAATATTAACGTTTTTTAAAACTCAACTAAATTGTGTTTTAAACTTTAATTTAAATTCTTATATATTGAAGTATAATGTTTGATACACTAAAGTGTAACATCCGATATACTGAAGTGTAACGTCATTTAAACTGAAGTGTAATGTCTGATGAACTAAACTAAATTGTAATTTCTTTTCAAACTAAACATTAACGTTTTTTAAAAATAAACTAAATTGTGTTTTAAAATGTAATTTAAATTCTTATATACTAAAATGTAATTTCTTATTTACTCAATTGTAATGTGTCTCATGAATTCAAGTGTAATGTCTAATACACTGAAATGTAATGTCCGATATACTGAAGTATAATATTTGATACACTGAAGTGTAACGTCATTTAAACTGAGGTGTAATGTCTGATGAGCTTAACTAAAATTAACTAAATTGTAATTTCTTTTTAATCTAAACATTAACATTTTTTAAAACTCAATTAAATTGTGTTTTAAATTGTAATTTAAATTCTTATATACTGAAATTTAAATTTTAGTTATAATGACATTACAATTGAGTTCATCAGAAATGACAGTTGAGTTTATATGACGTTACACTTCAATGTATAAGACATTATATTTGAGTGTATCAAACATTACACTTGAGTGTATCAGATATTACACTTCAATTTATAAGAATTTATATTTCAGTTTTAAAAACACATTACAGTTCGGTGTTTAAATGACATTTCAGTATAGTTCAAATGACATTACATTTTTAGTTTATCAGACATTACACTTCAATTTTAAAAATAATATTATAGTTTAGACATTATAGTTCACTTTAAAAAAACATTATAGTTCACTTTAAAAAGAATATTACAATTCATACATTAAAGTTTAGTTTAAAAAGAACAATACAATTCATACATACACTACAATTTAGTTTAAAAATAGAAATAATACATGTTTCTTCGCGGTAGTCGTCTTGTTCGCATTGGTCTTCACGGTGGTCTTCTTCGCGCTCGTCGTCTTCGCAATAGTCGTCCTGTATGTTGTCGTCTACTTTGATTTGTGTTTCTCAATAAAGAGAAATCTAAAGCTCGATCTTTTAAGCTCTTTTCGATAGAAGACTATGATTTGATCATAGTCTACCTATGATTTGATCAAAACTAAAGAAAAGCGCGTGCGTGCTGACTTTTTTATTTATTTATTATTTTTTTCACGTGCCTTTCTTTTCCAAACTGTCATGCCACATGGAGCTAAGGAGTTGATGCTCTAACGTTGCTATCTTTATCATCACTATTTTAATAGTTATATTATTTATTTTGCCTATTTATTTATTTTTGTATATTTTGGTGTTTAAAAATAATTAATTTGGGATAACATAGATATAACATTTATCTCAAATTATTTATTTTAATTTTTTTAATCATTACAATTATTTTGGAATAAAAGGAATATAACATTTGTCTCAAATTATTATTATTATTATTTTGTCTTTATTTTAAATAATTTGAATTTAATTAATACAATAATTATTCTAATTAATTATTTAATCATGATTTGACCTTTATTTTATTTATCGTAAATTTATTTATTTAAAATAATTATTTTAAAATTTATAAATTAGGTAGATAAAATTTTATTGTTAACAACTTAAGATGCTATGAACCCACTTAATATTAAAAAAAAACATATATAAGAAATTGAATTTAAAAGATTTTTATTATATTTAATTGTATAAAAAATTAGTTAAAGTTTACTTTGTTAAATTACATGTTTGAATTTATTTATTTTTAGTTCTTTTACGTATATTGACTAAGTATAATTTTAATTGCCGCATAGAATATTTGGTAGATATTTTTCTGACACTGTTTTATTATTTCGTTGAGTTTATTCTATTTTACGAATCATCAGTAATGTAACTTTTAATAAATTGTTTCTATTGAAAATTTTATTATTTATAAAATTTGATATCTAAATAATTAATGATTTATTTTGATTTTGTATTATTATTTTTTAATTAATATATATATTTTTTTTAATTAAGTTTAATGAGAAATAATTGATGGAAAAAAAAATGCAATGAGGTGGGAAATGATCATTATAGCAAATTCTGTAACAAAGGATTTAGCTGCCATCTTCCTTATTAGATAACTATGAACCAGTCATCATGGTTCTATTGAAAATTGGCACCAAGAAAAGACATGCCGGAAAAAGGAAAGCAACATCATTAACACCTTTCGCTAGCTTCTTATATTGCTAATGGATCCCTGTAACATTTCCACAAGAAACTTAAAGAAGATTTGGTTAATAACGAAGATAGTCTCCTGTTCTTCATACAAAAACATACACCAGAGTGGAGGAGCTTGGAATCCCAAATTCTCTACTATTTCAACTCCTCTTCTCAACCAATCCATTAATGTCTGTATCCAAAGAGGTAACTTGAAGGATGCCCGGGAATTCTTTGATCAATATCCATTATCCCGTAATGTCGTCTCATGGAATTCAATGATCTCTGGATATTTTAAACATGGCCAAATAAAACCTGCACAACAACTGTTCGATGAAATGCCTATGAGAGACATCGTCTCCTATAATGCCATCTTATCAGGCATGCACATGTCAAAAGACCCACATCAAGTCTACCTTTATTTCTTAAACATGGCAAGAGCTGGTCATAAGCCGAATGAGTTCACATTTTCTATCGTGATTACTTCTCTTTTGCGCACTTCATTCAATCCATTGCTCCTCACCCAGCTTCACGGTCTTGCACTTCGTTGTTCACTAAACTCCAGCGTTTTTGTGGGTTCAGCTTTGATTAGAGCCTATTGTGATATTGACAATCTCAAATGCTTACGGAAAGTATTTGATGATATTGCAGAAAAAGATGTCTCATCTTGGAACGCTATTTTGTTGAGCTATATGGATATGGGATTAACTAGTGAAGCCGAGAGAGCATTCGATGTGATGCCTGAAACTAATATTATTTCATGGACAACCTTAATCAATGGGTATATAAACAACAAGAATCTCAATAGAGCTCGATATATTTTCCAAAAAGCTAGCGAGAAAAACGTTGTTATGTGGACATCAATGATAAATGGATACACTCAGAATTCCATGTTTGTAGAAGCTCTAGAGCTGTTCGTATCAATGTTGAATTTACAAACTCGTCCAAACTGTTTCACCTTTTCAACTGTACTGAACGCTTGTTCCGGCTCTTCTGCATTCCTCACGGGCAAGCAAGTTCATTCCCTCGTTTTGAAATATGGTTTTGATTCCGACGTGGTTTCCTCAACCGCACTTCTCAATATGTATGGAAATTGTGGGGACATTGAAGCTGCAACCACCGTTTTCGAGTGCATCACACAGAAGAACTTGACAACATGGAATTCAATTATTGGGTATTTATATTAATTTATACAAAATATAGGAATTATCTTCTCTTATGGATTACAAGATTTTGAAATCTAAACTGAGTAATATAAATATATCAAATCTAATGTTTTCTTAATTATATGATATTTCAACAGGTGCTACTCAAGGCATGGTGAAGGAGTGATGGCTTTGGAAACATTTTACAGGTTGACGAGGACTACTCGTTTCAAGCCTGATCGAATAACATTTGTAAACGTGTTATCGGCATGTGGACGTGCAGGGCTAGTTGAGGAAGGAGAATGGTTGTTTGATTGCATGAGAAATCATTATTATGGTGTTGAAGTAGAAATGGAGCATTATGCTTGCATGGTGGATTTATATGGGAGAGCTGGTTTTCTAAATAAGGCAGTGAAATTGATGGAAGGAATGACAATGGAGCCCGATGTGGTGGTGTGGGGTGCGTTACTTGCAGGGTGTTGTTGGCATTCTTGTTCGGAGCTTGGCGAGTTTGCAGCTCGAGGTCTTTACAAACTCAAGGAAGACCACCCAGCTATTTATTCATCTTTGTCAAAAATACATGGTGATAATTGTGAATGGATCACGGTTGCAGATATAAAGAGTTTGGTCAAAAGAAAGCAGATAGAAAAGCAAAAGGCTGGTAGTTGGATTGATTCTTGAAATACAACCTTAGAAATCTTATTTGAATTTTTTAGTGAAATTTTAATGAAGATGCACACTTATTTGGAAACATTTTTGTATCTAGATGAGAAAGATTCAATAAAATTGTGGATAGCTTGGAAATCTCTATGGGTCAAATGTTTCTAGTTCTCACTGCTTTCACTGGGAGGAGGAAATCTATCATTGGCACTTTTATTTTGGATATACATGGATTTGAGTTGAAATGAGTTGGGATAAACCATGTTTTTAAATGGGATATCTTCTGAATCCTTACTTGGATGCCAAATTCGGTTGAAAGAGTATTTTTAGATGAAGACATTATCGACTACAACATCGGGGTTGAGTTGCGTCCTTGCGGTTGAATATTTTGAATCATCTATAGTGAAAGGTATGCATTCGAAATTATATAAAAATCTTCATTGATGTTTTAAGAAATCAGGAAGATAGTACAACCAATTGCCTTTCCAAACAATTATGATAATTTTCCTCTATCAAAGGGTCTAATAACAATTTGATCGAACTTTTTATGCATAAGGGTCTGGTAACAATTTGATCAAACTTTCTTTTATGCATTTTAATGTATATTTCATATTTATATTTACCATTCTAAATAGGAGTTTCCATTATCTTATCATGAGGGTAGCTTAAATGGTAATATAATAACAACTTAATTGAACCCACTAGAATACTAGAATGAATTGTAAAAATCATTCTCAGTCCATTTCAATGATATTTTTGAAGCTACGAATTCAAAGGTTACTAGTTGTAAGTCTACAAATCAAAAGTTTCTTAAAATGAAAGATTTGACTAGGATGGTCAAAGCTTCCTATGTTACATTTCTCTCTAACTCAGAAAACAGGACGAGGACTGAAATGCTAAGTTCAACTCGAGTTTGTTTGAAAACAGTTTTGTCGAATACATTTATTTTAATAAAGGGTAAACTTTTCATTAATGAGAAAATTGTTATGAATACGAGAAGCATTAGTTTTGTCGAATACATATTTAACTCTTTAGAAGTAGTCACCTAATTTACTCTTTAAAAAATCATTTTCAGAAATTAATTTTGATATTCGGTGTTTGATTACGTGGCATCGGCGCTATGACCCACACACCCATCTAAAAGCATGGTCTCTCCTCCGAAACAATTGACCTTTTAAAAGTGAAAAATTATTACACTTTATTTCAAAAGTTCAAACCTAAGCATATACCTAAATCAAGTAGCATAAGTCTAAAGGAGCCCAATCTATTTCTAAACACATTATTCATGACATTTAGACAAGACTAAAAATTCAAAATTCCAGTAATACATATTTTGAGAGGACAAAAATAAAGTACAAATTTATAATTGTCCAAAATTTTGAAGGTTAGCACGACAGTGTTGAATAAATTATAAGAATTACTTGAGTATTTTTTTCAAAAAAATTTGAGTTATAGAATTCAAATTATTTATTCTTAAAGTTTGAAAAGATTAAAAAAATATTTTAAAAAATCTTAGAAATTGTAGAATTATTTATTTAAATTTGAAAGTTGTATTTTAAACCATTTTATGTTTTTATAAAGAAAAAATCGAATATATTTTTTTTCTTCTCCTAGATAAAATTATGAATATTGAGCTATGTCACTCTCTTTTTATCCATTTAAGTTTAGAGAGAGATATGAGCAATAAAGTTATAACGGAAAGTAAGGTCACTAATTCCACGTGACCTACAACATGTACATGAGAGGATTTTTTTTTTTGCTAAATTCAATTTCCGCTCATTGTCCTCAAATTATTTCTCTCTCTCTCAACTCTTTCCAGTGAAAATTATTACTAAACTCCAAATCCTAGATTTATTCATTTTATTTATAAAAAACACAATTTTTTTGCCGAAATTGTATGCTTTTTAGTTTCAGTTATACAAAACATTTATTTTTATTTTTATTTTGTATATATAATCAAGTTCTTCAGTTCGGTTTAACGAACCCCAAACCATTTTTATGTTCAGGAACCCATCAAAGACAACGTCGCAGAAAGAAATCCAAAAGATGAAGTAATGAACAAATCGTCCGTTGAACCCAAAATGTATTATTACTTCTGTTATTCTGCATTTCACATGAAGAAAGAGTCTACATAGCCAAAATGTCCCGAACATGGTTATGTTCGGGATGTTCAGAACATTTTGAAAGGAAAAGTGACAAAATCCCTCCGAAGCCTATAGGCTATGGACTTCACGACATCTTTTTTTCATAGGATAATTGTTGAAGTAGATTGTAAAGACCTATTAACTAGGTCCTAATCAAAATTATGTTGTGATTAAATTTTGGTCTGTTTGGGGAGGGAGCGAAAAGAGCTGCACACCCTTGATCATCATTTGTAGTTGTTGTGGTCAGTAGTGACAAATTTGTTATTGAGGGCCGATGATTCTTTTTATATACTCTAAAAAATATAGCTAAATGAACTACACTTAACATATACAAAAGTGCTGAAAATTTAAGTTTTATTTAACACAAAAATGTCCTAAACATTGTCATGTTTTAATGTACCCAATTTCCACTCAAACTCATTTTTAACTTGTAATTACCAAAAAAAAAAAAAACCTAACTTGCTTAAAATATAACAATATCAGTAGGTCTATTATAATGTGTATTCCTGACAGCAGTTGTATATTTTAGTTTCAGACTAACTAGATAGAATGTATGTTTTGAATAAGAGTTCTAGCAAACTTAAGAAAGAAAACTTGATGGAAGATGAACTAGGTGTACAACACTTGAAGGAAAGATCTGAATTTGGGAAAAAAATAAATTTGTAACATGTGACTAAGTGTAGTTTTCAAACGTTTTATAAATGAGTCAGGATACATATCTAGAAATAAAAAATGTTTCCAAATGATGCATTCAAGTTCCCAAGGATGATCATGTTCGGGAACTTATCTTTTTTAGTATTTTCGACAGACTTGAATGCAGTTGCATAAAATCTCATTCTAAAAAAAAATAAAATAAACGAAAACATATAGTTAGTGCAATTTTTTTTTGGGAATTAAAGGAGAACTAGCATGACACCCTACGACCATGATCCCTCACTTAAATTCAAAGTGCTTCTAAATAAAATCGAGCCTGTGACATTTTGGTCTCTTGATGGTTAATACAATGTTATGGTTAGTCAAATAATGAACATGACCATTGAAGTCTTACCATTTCGAACTTATAAACTGAAAAAGAGACGTAAAAGAAAGAAGAAATTGCAGAAGTTGTGGAAGGAGGAAGAAGTTGCCGAATGAGGAAGGAATCGTCGAAGTCGCGGAAAGAAAAACGCCAAAATCGCCGAAGAAGAAACTGACGGGAATAAAAGTAAAAATGAAATACGAAGAGGCAGATAAAAAAAACAAAATTGTCATGATATAATAGAATAGGTGACATTGCTTTGTTATAACTTTATTGTTCAAATTATTTTATTAAGTTTAATAATTGATAATGTCTGTAGATTTTTACTTTTAAAAGAAACTAAATGTGATAAAAAAAAATTATATTTTATTTAAATATTTTATATCCCACTTAAATAATTGGAAAATATGATAATAAAAAATCTGAAACAATTTATGTGATAAATATTCTTTTATGAAATTTACTTAATTTTTTTTATATTTAATAATATAATTTTATAATTTCAATTGATCAATACTTAATGTTCCATGTTTTAACTTTTTATAACTTTTATTATTTACCTTCATAATTTTAATTGAATAATAGTTTTTGTTTGCTTAGATTTTTTTTTTTTTTTTTGTCAATTTGAATAAATATTACAATGTTATATATATATATAATATTTTTTTAATTCTTAAATAAATATGAAATATTCACCAAAGTCATGAATAAATTTAGAATTTAAATTATGATTTTGAAAAGATTTAATAAATTAATAAATTAATTTAAATTTATTAAAAATAAATAAATAAAATAAGACAGTGAAGCTGGGGAAATTTGACGAAACGACCTTGCAAACCGGGTTATTTGACCTGGTGGAATTTTGATAATTTAATTGCGCTCGTGGTGATTTTATTTTTTTTGGACGATTTTGCCCTCGTCGCGAAACGCTAAGTCACTTAGCGTTTCGCGAAGTGACGATATGTGAAATGTCCAGATTGCCCTTACTATTTAATATAAGCGCCGTACTTTTTTTTCATTTCTTTTCTTCTCCTTCTCTCTCTTCCCGCTCTTCTCCTCCTTCTCTCTAAACTCCGGCGGCGGCGACGAACTCGGGGGAGATCTCGGCGGCGAAGTTCATTCGAAATCCACTATGAGCTCGACGACGTGCACGAGCACTGTTCCAATAGGTACGTCTATTTGAAGCATGTTTTATTGATGTTCGGTTTCTGAGATTGGTTAGGGTTTACTTCCCGTTTCGCTAAGTGCCTGGCGATTCGCGAAGGACTTCCCGTTTCGCTAAGTGCCTTACGATTCGCGAAGCCCTTCCCGTTTCGCTAAGTGCCTTACGATTCGCGAAGGACTTCCCGCTTCGCTAAGTGCCTTTCGATTCGCGAAGTATTAATTATACGTCTCTAAATCAAATCATGTTTTTTATATTGCAGCTGAAGTTTTCGTTTTCTATAATGGAGAGTGGAAACTTGATGCTGATGGAATACTGTATTTTGATGCATCTTCAATCAAAACATTTGATCTACCCCAAAGTACTCGTTATGCTGAATTACTTGATATACTCTACGATAGACTTAATCTCCAGTTATCAGCATACGATTTAGTGCTCCAAGTGAAGTATGATATTCCGAATATCAGAAATCCAAAACCTGTTTTTATTGATAATGATGGGGATTTGAACACATATCTATCACGCTTGATTTTGGGTCGAACAGTGTCACCATTGTGTGTATCTGTAGTGGAGAAGTCAGCGTTTACTAAAGAAAAGATACCACTACTTACATACCCAACTCAAGAAAGTATACTACCACCACAACTTACTCAGAAATTTGTTCCACCTGTTGTACCCTTGGAATTCTTTGTTGAAAGTCAAAATGAAGCCGGAGAAACCTCTTTGCCTCACATCCCACTTACTCAGGACTTGCATGTTAATAGTGGTGAGAAAGCATCAATACCTATACAACCAAGTGCAAGAAGATCATCATTGGGTACACCAACTAGTGCAAAAAAGGCATCAAATAATGGTACACCAACAAGTGCAAGAAGATCATCAATGGGTACACCATCTAGTGCAAGACGATCTTCAATGGGTACACCATCGACAGACCCGACAGACACATCACCGCCAGACCCCACATTTGCGATGGCATTAACTAGTGAAACCGTATTGGAAGTCGGTTCGTTGTTTGAAAATAAAAAAGAACTTCAACTTGCTCTATATAAATATGCGATGGCCAATCATTTTGAATTCAAAGTGGAGAAGTCAAGGAAAAATCTTTGGGAACTCAAATGTTTGGATGAGACATGCAAGTGGAGCTTGCGGGCTGTGAAAGGTAAGTTTTCTGAGATGTTTGAGATCCGGACATTTGAGCATCAACACTCATGCTCCACTTTGTCGAGGCCCAAGAAAAAAATGCAAACACCAGCATGGGTTATTGGGCAGTGCGTGAAGAGCAAGTACATGGACCATCATCATAACCACTTGCCTAAGAAAATAATTGAAGACATGCAGACAACTTATGGGATATTTTTGACTTATAATAAGGCATGGAGGGCAAGGGAAAATGCTTTAATAGCGGTGCGAGGAACGGTAGAGGATTCTTATGGAATACTGCCATCATACCTTTACATGTTGGAGAAGTGTAATCCTGGTACCATAACCGACATACAGACAGACGAGCTCGGTCACTTCAAGTATATGTTCATGTCCCTAGGCCTCTCAATTAGGGGTTTCAAATCCTTTTGCCGTCCTGTATTATGTGTTGATGCTAGTTTTCTTAAGCACAAGGTGGGTGGTCAATTATTGGTGGCTATTGCATTGGATGCGAATGAGCAACTATATCCTGTCGCATTCGGCGTTGTTGATTCAGAGAATAATAACTCCTGGACTTATTTCATGCAAAAACTGAGAGACGCAATTGGATTAGTTGATGATCTCGTCTTCGTATCCGACAGACACCCAAGCATCGCTAATGCCTTGTGCGCTGTTTTCCCAGAAGCAGACCACGGCGCGTGCACATATCACATAAAGATGAATATTGTGGCCAAATTTAAAAGTGATAAGTGTCATGCGGAGTTTGATTCGGCTTCAAGGGCATACACTGTCCAAGAATTTAATCGGTGGTTTGAGAAAATCAAGGTTAAAGATCACAGGATTGCTGCCTATTTGGAAGAAATTGGGTTCCCAAGATGGAGTAGAGCATTTTTTCCCGGTAAGCGATACAATCAACTGACAAGCAATTATGCTGAGAGTTTCAATAGTCAGAGCAGGGAAGCCAGAAAGTATCCCATTTCAGAAATGGCTGAGTATTTAAGATTCACAATACAACAATGGTTTAACGATAGAAGAGAAAGAGCGTCTAATCACGAAGAAGTTTTATCTCCAAATTATGAGAAGGTGTTACGTGAGGGATTCGAGAAGGCCAGATTCTATACAGTCCAATCGCTTAACCGATTCGAGTTTTATGTGCATGACAATCAGTCCCATTTCAAAGTCAATTTGAAAGACATGAACTGCACTTGTAGAGTATTCGAAGTTTCGGGTCTTCCTTGTACGCATGCAATGGCTGCTGCCCGTAGTCGGAATTTGGTTTCTTATGACTTCTGTTCAAGGTATTAATATCTAGCTCACGTGTTCATTCTGTTTAACCAATTAATAATTCGTTATATTTTCCCTACACACAGGTATTACACAACTGAGTGTTGGATAAATTCATATGCCGAGACATGTTATCCTCCCGGTGATGAAGAAAATTGGGATGTTCCCGAAAATATCAAGCAACGTTCATGTCTTAAACCAAATGTGAAGGTTAAGAAAGGCAGGCCACAAACAAAGCGTAGGTCATCCCAGGGTGAGGTCCGTAAGATCCCGAGACGATGCAGCTCATGTGATGGGCTTGGACATAATAGGGCAACATGCAAAGCAGTGATGCCTGCACCATCTACTGCACGAGCTTCATCATCTAAGCAGCATGACTCATCATCTAAGCAGCATGACTCATCATCTCAACAATATGAACCTTTAGCTTGATAGATACTATGTTGTAATATATGTTTTTAATTGAACTATGGTACTGGTATGTTGTTAATTAATTGAGGTTTAATGCTTGTTTAAAATATTGTCAATTGGCATTATATAATCCAATCTCAATTGAGAAATGAATTAAGGTTGCTAAAGAAACAGATGGAAAATATAATCAATCTGATGGGGGAGGGCACTTAGCGAATCGGGAGACACGTAGCGAATCGGGAGACACGTAGCGAAACGGGAGGGACTTTGCGAAACGGGAGGGACTTTGCGAAACGAAGAGTACTTTGCGAAACGGGAGGGACTTTGCGAAACGAAGAGTACTTTGCGAATTTACAATACATCAATTTACACAAAATAATTTACAATACATAATCCAACTTCCAACATATTCATCAAGGTTTACAATACATCAAAATAAGTTATCCAATTTACAAATAATAATGTTTAAGGTTCCATAATCTGATGGAATAACCGGACCGCCATCTTCTGCCTAAAAAATCCCATATTTTCTGAGGTCACATTATGCACGGGTTGATTAGCGGTCAAGTGTTCCATGTACATTAGCGTGAAGACCCCACAGTCCCCGCTCTCTGTTGCCCGCGGGACTTCTCCAACCTTAGGAGCAGCGGTTTTCACTTTGGGGTGTGGAAACCGTTTGTATGTCATTGGTTGGAGGGGGCCTTCGAAGTTGAAATTAGGATACCTTACCCTCTCACCGGGAGTGATTGTTTTGGCGAATATACATGGAATCATGTCGCAGAAGGGTTTCAAATAAGGATCCAGATTCTTATAAAGATAGGCGTCACAGTCGTACACGTCAATGCGGTACTTTTGAAGACGTGCTACACATAAAATCCAGTGTTTCTGGTTAATGTTCACTGGCATGTAGACGTCGTCAATTGTAGACCACTCTGGCATATATCTATGTGGTGCGCCCATATAATAGTCTTTGAATTCGTCGACTGGAAATTTGGCAGGATCCTTAATAAAATCCCTGTGCAGTCGCCTGATTCTATCCGACAATACGCAATCCCCAATTGCCGCAAGTGTATTTTTATATGTTTTGGGATAGCAGGAAATCCTTTTCCGCAGAAGATGGCAGAATGCATCGATTTCCTGCACAATGGGAGCATACAACATACATTGAGTACATATCAAACAACATTGACTAAGTAAGTACTTTGCGAAACGAAGAGCACTTTGCGAAACGAAGATTACTTTGCGAAACGAAGATTACTTTGCGAAACGAAGAGTACTTTGCGAAACGAAGAGTAATTTGCGAAACGAAGATTAATGAATTGATTTGAACGACTTACCTCGTCTTCAATCCATGTAAGCCTTGTTACAACTCTAACCAACACTTCCTTCTTTGCTTGAACCGTATGTAAATCCGTTGTCGAATTATCGGTTTTTGGATCATCCAACCACGCCTTTACTTTATGAAGTAGCTCATCATCAAATTTTTGAAGGTGATTCACTTTCATAGGATCCTTTGTCTTGGGCATTTTTGACAAGGAAGGGTTGGTGTACGAGTCATCTTTTTTCGGCTTCCTCACTCTCCTCCCATAATTTCCTTTAGGAGGAGTATTGTATAACTGGAAATCGTCATTGTCATCATTGTCATCATTTGCCTTCACATCCCCCACAGTCTTCTCATCCTTCACCTTCACTTTCAAATCCTTCAGTTTCAGATCAACCTCCACATCATCCACCCTAGCCACACCGTCCTCCAATTTAGCCTCAACCTCTATCTTTACGTCCTCCACCTTCGCATCCTCCACCTTCTCATCATCATCTACCTTCTCATCGTTGTCTTTTCTTTCATCCTCCACCTTCTCTTCATCATCGACCTTCTCATCGTTCTCCACCTTATCCTCATCCATCTTTTCATCATCATCCACCTTCTCATCGGTCTCCACCTTCTGTGCGTCCTCCACCTTCTCATCGTTCTCCACCTTATCCTCATCCATCTTTTCATCATCATCCACCTTCTCATCGGTCTCCACCTTCTGTGCGTCCTCCACCTTCTCAACGTCCTCTTGTTTTTCATCCTCCACCTTCTCATTGTCCTCCATTACATCGTCTTTCCCATCAGTCCCATCATTCACCTTCTCATCATCCCCCACAGTCTCCTACAAAATAGACAAAATTCACACTTAGCGAATCGACAACAAATAATTTGCGAAACGGAAACTACTTTGCGAAACGAAAAATACTAACTTAGCGAAACGGAAACTACTTTGCGAAACGAAAAATACTAACTTAGCGAAACGAAAAATACTAACTTAGCGAAACGGAAACTACTTTGCGAAACGAAAAATACTAACTTAGCGAAACGAAAAATACTAACTTAGCGAAACGGAAACTACTTTGCGAAACGGAAACTACTTTGCGAAACGAAAAGTTCGCAGAATACCTCTTTCTTCTCCTCCTCCTGTTCAACCTTGCTCTTCTCAACTTCGACATCCTTCTTAGAATCCTTAACCTGCAAAATATGTACTGGTTAGATCAGATATGTACTTAGCGAAATAAAATGTAAAGTGCAAAATTCAATATCTCCATACCTCAGTAGTCTTTTCCTCTTCAACCTTCACAGCCTTCTTAGAATCCTTCTTCTTACTCTTCTTCTTCTTTATATTATCCTCCATATCATCTAATCTGGTTAATAATATGGACATCCTTTTGTTGGATTTTTCTAACAACTGTGTGGACATATTAAAAACCATCTTCTTGAACGACTCAACGTGAGTTTGTTGAGTTTGTTGGATTGTGATTTTTAGCTCTTTGATGAGCTCTGTTTTCATCTTTTTCATCTCCTCTTTCAACTCTATTTTCAGCTCCTCCTTCATCTCATTAAAATCACATCCAACAGTAGGTGTTGGAGCCCGAGGAGAAGGTGTGTCAGCCCGAGGACTTGAGGTCGCGGATGGGGGAGTAAGAATGTGGGCCGGAATCGATTCATAAGCAAGCTTCTTCTTCAAGTTGGCTGCTTCTTTAAGAGTAGCATCAGCCTTTCTCTTCCTCATGGCAGGTTTGGGAATCGGAGTAACTTCTTCATGTTCACTTTCTTCTTCTTCTTCATCAACATCATCTTTTATTACCTTCCCATCAGTAAATCCCTCAAAAAAATCATCAGCTGTCTCGTCGATTTGCTCAAATACATCACCACTGTATAACCTCTTCTCCATGGAGGACTCTTCCATCTCAGTCACATCCGTGGTCTCTAGAGCAGTCTTAACCTCCATCGATGTGTTTTTCCTGTTGGAATGATAGAGTAACAACCTTGGGCGTAGAGGGTCATTAATCTCATTCCTTCTGGCGAATTTAGGGATAAAGTTTTCGAAGATCTCATACGTCCACACTTGAAGTGCCAATGCGAACCCATAGATGTTATATGCAAAAGGAGCATAAGGATCTTCAGCCAACTTTTTCTTCTCAAAAAATGAGGTACAGAGGTGTTTCATGTTCTTGTTTAAACCCTTGAGGGTGGCTCTAAAGGTGACCTTCCCCCATGGATATTGGAAGAAAGTGTCCTTGTCTTCCACCAGGTTGAGTATTTTTGGAAATATAACTCTTTTTGGGTCAAATGTGAATATGTACTGGCAAATCAGGCATACCAGCCCCATCTTGAATGCATCTTCCTTGTCTTTGCATTTGAAAAAAGCCTTCTCGAACTCGCACATTTTCACACTCATGCTCCCTTTAAAGTATTTAACCGAGAGAGGTGGACAACGGCGCAATTTTTCTTGGTCCAACTCAGGATAAACGCCGAAACATAGGCCGGTAACCAACGCATACTCCTTCATACCAAATACAAGCTTTTGCCCATTCACCATGAAAGTTATCTCCTTGGAGTTTGAGCTTAACCGCCTCAACAACATTTGATGAACAATACTTCCTGAGAACTGCAAGAGGGGGGCTGTGAATAATGATCTGAACTGGGTATTGTACACACTCTCCAGAAGATCCATTTCCTCGAACTTATTCACAATCTTCTTCAGGGTGAGGGCACTTTTCCACGAAATCCGACCGGGAAACTCAGTAACAGTTGTTTCTGCCATCTACAAAAGGAAACAACATCATAAAAAATGTTCGAACAAACACATACAAACGTAAGAACTTAGCGAATCGGGAGGCACCTCCCGATTCGCTAAGTGCCTCCCGATTCGCTAAGTACTTAGCGAATCGGGAGGCACTTAGCGAATCGAGAGGTACCGAGCGAAACCGCCGTTAACTGAACATAAGACAGCATTACCGAATCGGAAACAATACGAAACTAATCAGAAACAACAATAAACTTAACATGCAAAAACCCTAAACAAAAAATCTGAAACAAACACTTAAACTTAACATGCAAAGACCAAAATCCATAAGCAAAAAACCAGAAAATGATCGGCCACAACTAGGTATAGCGAATCGCTAGGTACTTACCGAATCGGAAGGTACTTACCGAATCGGAAGGTACCTAGCGAAACCCTAATGAAACCCTAATGACAACAAACAAAAATATACTGAACAGAAACCCTACTGGCGAAAAATATATACTGAACAGAAACACTTAACATTACACTAACATGCAAAAACCACCAATGAACAAAAAAGCAGAAAATGATAATGAACTAACCTTAACCACGAACGAGAAGAAAGCAGAAATGATCGAGCTTGACAAGATTCAGTGAAGAGAAAATGGGTTAGAGAGAGAGAGTCGGGCGGTTGAAATGAAATGTTCTTAATATTTTGAATATATAAGGTCTAGCGCGTGTGAGTACGCGCGTCTCTTCAACTTCCGTAGCGAGTCGGGAGGCACTTAGCGAATCGGGAGGGACTTAGCGAATCGGGACGGACTTAGCGAATCGGGACGGACTTAGCGAATCGGGACGGACTTAGCGAATCGGGAGACACGTAGCGAATCGGGAGGGACGTAGCGAATCGGGAGGGACTTAGCGAATCGGGAGGTCAACGAGCTCCAGCTAAGAGAAGATGGTTTGAATACGTTTTCGCTAATATATTTTAATAACGAAATCGAATTCAAACCATTCTCCTAGCTGGAGCTCGTAGTACTTAGCGAATCGTCAAGTACAAAATTTTTTATTGGTTTCATAGGTAATCTATCTCGTTTGACAAGGTATCAACAACAAAGTCATGGTTTTGAAAAGAACATGTGTTAGCAAAACAAACCCTATAATTTTACATGGAAACATTTAGATTCTTCAGAAAAAGTCTTTGAAGAAGCGATCATTGAACTCCAGATAAGAGAAAATTGTTTGAAATTTATTTCTTATCTGGAGGTCAATGATAGATTCTTCAAAGGCATTTTCTGAAGAATCTAAATGTTTCCAATGTAAAATTAGAAGGTTTGTTTTGTTAACACATGTTCTCTTCATAACCATGAAGTGATGTAAATACCTAGTCAAATGAAGTTCATGATTAACTATAAATAACAAAAAATCTTGATACTTAGCGAATCGCGAGGTATACTGCGAAACGGTAAGTCCGTAGCGAAACGGTAAGTCCGTAGCGAAACGGTAAGTCCGTAGCGAAACGGTAAGTCCGTAGCGAAACGGTAGGCAGATCTGAAACGGAAACACATACGCTCTTATCAGACATAGATTTTCAGCAATTATGAACAAATAACAAATAATAACCTAACGAAATGCTCAAACATGAACCAATATGAACCATATCAGCAATAAGAATCAACAAAACGGAGAAAATGATGGACATAAAGGAAATATGAAAAGGTTTATGAAATGAAGAAAGCCTAAACAAGAACATAACTGTTAGAATGAAGATCTACCTCGACGCCGTTCAAATAGTTAGAATCGGAGAAATCACATAAACCCTAGTATAAGAAACCTGCATGCAAAATAGATCTAGGGTTAGAAATCGGCAATAGATAAACATAAATGAATTAGTTAGGTTAGAAGAGCTCGGATCGGGTTTGATTTGTATGGAAACGGAGACGTCGTCGCCGCCGGCCGCCGTCGTCGCCGGCCCCCGTGAGTGAAGGAGAGAATTGGAGAAGAGAGAGAAAAAAATTTAGGGAAATGAAATTATTTGGGTATTTATACAAACGTCTAATCCACTTCGCGAAACGCTAAGTCACTTAGCGTTTCGCGACAAGGGCAAAATCGTATAAAAAAAAATAGAACACCACGAGCGCAAAAAAAATTATAAAATTCCACCAGGTCAAATAACCCGGTTTGCAAGGTCATTTCGTCAAATTTCCCGTGAAGCTGAACAACATCGATGGCCAGATCTGGGAAAGAACTAAAAACCCTTTCTTTTTCTCTCTCTCTCTCTCTCTTACAAGCCCGATCTGATTCTGCGATCCTATAATCTGTTATTCCTCTAAATTCACGTCTTTTCTCCATCGGCGTATATCCTTGAGCTGCAATTCTATAGCATTTCTCTACCTGATCCGAGGTAAATCTTTGAATCGTCAAACTTTCAAGCTGTTGTCAAATCTGAACTCTTTTTTCTTCTTCTTCTGCTGATCGTTGGCTGTGTTTACGCCTTAGATAATCCATTTCATGAAACTAATCACTCTTCACTACTTTTCATTTTAAATCTAATGGTTTTATTAGTCTGGTAATAATAGTAGCATGTTTACAGCTTGATTTGTTATTGTAATGTAGAGAGGAGCTGAAATCTTTGTGATTATTGGCGATGTTGACGAAATTCGAGACCAAGAGCAACCGAGTTAAGGGACTGAGTTTCCACAGTAAGAGACCATGGATCTTAGCGAGTCTTCACAGTGGTGTCGTCCAGCTATGGGATTATCGTATGGGTACATTAATTGACAGATTCGATGAGCATGAGGGTCCTGTTCGTGGTGTTCACTTTCACAAGTCTCAGCCACTTTTTGTATCTGGAGGTGCTGAAATATTCAATTTCACTTACTATTGTCTTGCGCATATACTTCGATCCGCTTATGTATGGATTTGCAGTATGGAGATTTGGGATATTTGATTGAATTTTATTGATGTCACAGATATATGGGTGCCTCTTATGTGTTCCTTATTACTGCTTCAGATTTTAGAAACATGGCATTGAATAGTTAGGTCTAACGAGTTTCCTAATCCATGGAGTCTAGCCAAATGAGCTTGATTTGGTGGAATTTTTAACTGTTACTGGAGTACTATATCTCGGATGAATAATGTATGAAGATTACTTAGAGGTCTATGAACTTATTATATTTTACATGGTGGCTAGTAAATTAGCTAAAGAGTGCTTGAGGATTTTCTCTACTCATAATTTGTACAATAATTTTTATGTATTGGATTAGATGTTGTCAATATGTTATAGATCTATCCGCTGATAATAGATGGGTGTCTTTATGTTTTGTATTGATCCTTAAGATTTGCATTCACAACTTGAATAGCTAAGCCTTGTACATTGTTCTATATTGGTCAGTTAAATGGACTTGCTTTTGTGGAATTTTCAACTCTTTGGCACATCAATGCTAACTAGAGTGGCCAGTCGTTTTGCTGAAAAGTGCCGGAGGATTGTATGGGATTAAATTTTATCAGTGTTATAGATCTATCCCTATATAATAGATGGGTGCCTCTATGTTTTGTATTGATACTTAAGATTTGCATTCTCAACTTGAATAGCTAAGCCTTGTACACTATTTTACAGTCTCCATTTAAATGGAATTGATTTTGTGGATTTTTTTTTATTAAAACGTGGGTTCATTTAGATGTCTATGCATTTAATCTGATGAGATTGTGTGCTATTCCCTCACTTTTTGTGCAGGTGATGATTATAAGATTAAGGTTTGGAATTATAAGCTTCATAGGTGTCTCTTTACCCTTCTTGGGCATCTAGATTACATCAGAACTGTGCAGTTTCATCATGAATATCCTTGGATAGTAAGTGCCAGTGATGATCAGACTATCAGAATTTGGAATTGGCAATCTAGGACGTGCATATCTGTGTTGACTGGCCATAATCACTATGTAATGTGTGCTTCATTTCATCCAAAAGAAGACCTTGTTGTGTCTGCTTCCTTGGATCAAACTGTACGTGTTTGGGATATTGGCGCCCTGAGGAAAAAGACAGTTTCCCCTGTTGATGATATTCTGCGGCTGAGCCAGATTAACGCAGATCTTTTTGGTGGGGTTGATGCCGTGGTTAAATATGTATTGGAAGGTCATGATCGTGGTGTCAATTGGGCATCATTTCATCCAACTCTACCTTTAATAGTTTCAGGGGCAGATGATCGTCAGGTGAAGCTATGGCGCATGAATGGTAAGATTGTAATATATTATTTATCTTGGCATTTTACTATGTAGTAGGTGCATCATTTATTTTGGTAGTGATTTTGGAGTAGTTTATTATCGAACTTCTGTAGTCATGGAATCATAAATCAATACTTTTGATGTGCTTGAAATGAATTGCTGATTTCCAATGTTTATATTCTTTTTACTTTTGATATATATTCTTTCAAAGAAAGGATTATGTAAGGGACACTGTTATTTAAAACTTTTATTCACATTGATAAACAAATGATGTAATGTTTTTATTTTTGCAAAATTATGTGTACTGAAACAATCCTCTGCCTGAGTGCTGGGAAATGAGTTTTTCCTCTCTTTTTTCCCACTTCCTTTTTTTTCTCATCCCATCTTTCAATCAGATACTTTATTTGGATGAATTTGATTAAACCACATTAAATATGATCTGCTAGTCTAATACGAGTCTAGAAAAGTGCACCATCAACTTTTAATACATATCTGCAATAACAATGATGCATTCTATTATTTTCTCCAGAAACCAAGGCATGGGAAGTGGACACATTGAGGGGGCACGTGAATAATGTGTCATGTGTCATGTTTCTTGCGAAACAGGACATAATTGTTTCAAACTCAGAAGACAAGAGTATACGTGTTTGGGATTCAACAAAAAGAACAGGTTTGCACACTTTTCGGCGTGAGAATGATCGCTTTTGGATTCTTGCAGCTCACCCAGAAATGAATCTTTTGGCTGCTGGTCATGATAACGGTATGGTTGTGTTTAAGTTGGAAAGAGAGAGACCTGCATTCTCTGTGAGTGGTGATACCATGTTCTATACCAAAGATCGATTTTTACGGTTCTACGAGTTTTCGACTCAAAAAGACGCTCAAATTATTCCTATTAGGCGTCCAGGTTCGACTAGCCTAAACCAGGGTGCAAGAACTCTTTCCTACAGTCCTACAGAAAATGCAGTTTTGATCTGTTCTGATCTAGAAGGTGGTTCTTATGAGCTGTATGTTGTGCCAAAGGACAATATAAGCAGAGGTGATACAGTGCCAGAAGCTAAAAGAGGCACAGGAGGGTCAGCTGTTTTTATGGCGCGAAATAGGTTTGCAGTACTTGATAAAAGCAATAATCAAGTATTAGTGAAGAATCTCAAGAACGAGATTGTTAAGAAAAGCACTCTCCCTATTGCCACTGACACCATATTTTATGCTGGAACAGGGAATCTTCTGTGTAGAGCAGAGGATAGAGTGGTAATTTTTGACCTACAGCAGAGGCTTATACTGGGTGATCTTCAGACTTCTTTTGTGAAGTACATTTCCTGGTCCGATGATATGGAAACTGTGGCCTTGCTCAGCAAACATGCTATAATTATTGCAAATAAAAAACTAGTGCATCAGTGCACTCTTCACGAGACTATCCGTGTCAAAAGTGGAGGCTGGGATGAAAATGGAATTTTTATTTATACTACTTTAACTCATATGAAGTATTGCCTTCCCAATGGAGACAACGGAATAATAAGGACTCTTGATGTGCCAATCTATATCACTAAAGTTTCAGGAAGTAACATCTTTTGTTTGGACCGGGATGGAAAGAATAAAGTTATTACTATTGATTCAACTGAGTATCTCTTTAAGCTCTCTTTGTCGAGGAAGAGGTTCGATCATGTTATGAGCATCATAAAGAGCTCACAGCTCTGTGGGCAAGCCATGATTGCTTATTTGCAGCAGAAGGGATTCCCGGAAGTTGCTCTTCATTTTGTTAAAGATGAAAGAACTCGTTTTAATTTGGCCCTAGCAAGTGGTAACATAGAAATTGCAGTTGCTTCAGCAAAGGAAATTGACGAAAAGGATTACTGGTATAGATTGGGCGTGGAAGCTCTACGTCAAGGTAATACTGGCATCGTGGAGTATGCCTACCAAAGGACTAAGAATTTTGAAAGGCTATCTTTTCTGTATCTTGTTACTGGGAATACAGAAAAGTTAAATAAGATGCTTAAAATTGCTGAAGTTAAGAATGATGTTATGGGCCAATTTCATAACGCTCTATATCTTGGTGATGTTCGAGAACGCGTTAAAGTCTTGGAGAATGCTGGCCATTTGCCTCTTGCTTATATTACTGCATCTGTCCATGGTTTACAAGATATAGCTGAACGTTTATCTGCTGAATTAGGTGACAATGTTCCTGACCTGCCCGAAGGAAAAGTTCCCTCTCTTTTGATGCCACCTGTTCCTATTCTTTCTGGCGCTGATTGGCCACTCTTGAGAGTCATGAGAGGCATATTTGAGGGCGGGCTAGATAATATTGGAAGGGGTGCAGCTGATGAAGAAGACGAAGCTGCAGATGCTGATTGGGGTGAAGAACTTGACATTGCTGACGTGGATGGTTTGCCAAATGGCGACACTTCTGCTGTTTTGGAAGAGGGAGGAGATGATGTAGAAGATGAAGGATGGGACCTAGAAGATTTGGGACTTCCCGAAAGTGATACTCCAAAGGCTTCTTCAATTGCTACTACCTCTGTTTTTATCGCCCCCTCTCCTGGAATGCCCGTGAGCCAAATCTGGACGCAAAGATCGTCGCTTGCTGCTGAACACGCAGCAGCTGGAAACTTTGATACCGCAATGCGATTGCTGAGCCGACAATTGGGAATAAAGAACTTCTCTCCAATGAAACCCATGTTTCTCGATCTTCACTACGGTAGCCATTCTCATCTACGCGCGTTTTCATCTGCACCGATTATATCGCTAGCTATTGAACGAGGATGGAGCGAATCGGCTAGCCCTAATGTAAGGTGCCCACCAGCACTCATCTTCAGTTTCTCTCAGTTGGAAGAGAAGCTAAAGGCTGGTTATTCCGCCACAACAGGGGGAAAATTCAGCGAGGCTCTCCGCGTTTTCCTAATGATCCTCCACACGATTCCGTTAATCGTGGTTGAGTCGAGGCGAGAAGTTGACGAAGTTAAGGAATTGATCAATATAGTAAAAGAATATGTTTTGGGTTTAAAAATGGAGTTGGCTAGAAAGGAAATAAGAGACGACCCTATCCGTCAACAAGAGCTTGCAGCGTATTTCACTCATTGCAAGCTTCAAATGCCTCACTTGAGACTTGCTTTGCAGAATGCTATGACTGTCTGCTTTAAAGCTAAGAACCTTGCAACAGCTTCAAATTTCGCTAGGAGGCTTCTAGAAACCAATCCCACGAATGATAAACAGGCGAAAATGGCAAGGCAAGTTCTGCAGGCTTCTGAGAAGGGCATGAATGATGCGTCTCGACTTAACTATGATTTCAGAAATCCATTTGTCATTTGTGGGTCTACCTATGTTCCGATTTACAGAGGACAGAAAGATGTCTCCTGCCCATATTGCGGTTCTAGGTTTGTGCCAAGTTTGGAAGGGCAGGTTTGTACTGTTTGTGAACTTGCAGTTATTGGAGCTGATGCATCTGGGCTGTTGTGTTCTCCTTCCCAGAGGTAAAAGATGATAAGTAAACCAGTTGCTGAAATTCATTCTCTTGTTTCATGCTCGATCATTTCGCAAGGAAGAAATGGTACCCCTATCAAACCAACTCCTTATTTTCGACTTCTCTTATTCCTGGTGATTATTATATAATTCTCGAATGTAATAAGTAAGAATTACTACTACCCATGAGATTTTGTCTTGAACAATTTTTTATTGTTGTTGTTGATAGCCCATTGAGGGGTCATTGTTGTTATTGTAGAGATTGTTGGTGTAATAGGTAAGTTTTTTTTAAATATGTTTTTGCATTTGTGTAGATGTGCTGTTGGTAAAGAGGATGCTTTTACTATGCTTGTCATTAATTCATATATTGTTTTTTTTTATTTGTGCAAATATTATTTAATCAATTAAGGTTTAAATATTTGTGCTTTCTATCATTAAATTCTTATGCAATATTTGTCAGGTGAGGAGGACATTTACCATCCCCACTCAGTTCTATTTCAATTTTTTTTCCCTATCATCCATTTGTTTATACCATATTCTTAATATGAATAAGATTAGATAAAAAGATGTTTATACACAATATATAATTGGAATATATTAAAAAAATTATTTTATTTTAAAGAAATAAATTTAATTTTTATAATTTTTTTAAAAATTTTATATATTTAATTGTGTTTATATTATTGTCAATTGTGTGAGTTTTGATTTGAGTAGAGTATAAAATTCAAACCTGCTTTTTTCAGCCCATTTTAGTCGAAGTCAGTTTATGTTCTGTTAAAACTCGTCTTTTCGAAAGTTGGTAGGTGCTTTTGGATGTCAAAGCGGAGTCCAAGCCAAAGGGAATTACATGTTAACTTAGTTAACCGACTGAGTTCACAAGCCTTTCGAAGAAGCTTGCACCACTGAGAAAAATGAATAAGCACTAGAGAAAAATGAATAATAGACCTTGTCAGAGTTTCCCGATAAAAATAAATGAATAATAGACCTTGTCAGAGTTTTCCAATAAAAGGTCTTAAAATACCTAAGAAAAAACTGAAGTTGTTAACATATTTTCCTACTAAAATTCATCATTTTCCTAACTTTGACAAGTTTTTCCTTTGATATAAGCAACACCAGATTTACTATCATTTAGAAGCTATCGAGACGGGTGATATTTTAGTAGGTAAATTAACGCCTTCAGATGGTAAAAGAATCTTCGTATGCTTCAAAAGATAGATTATTACGAGTTTCCATCCACCGTTAAAGAGTTGAAATAAGAAGCAAGTTAAGAAAAGTTTGGTATTGAACAAATGAATAGAGTTGCATTGAAAAACATACATATTTAGTAAAACTAGTGTAAAACATATATAAAACCTAATAAGATAGTTTTCGTGTCAAAAAAATTTAGTTAAAAGATTTAAAAAGGTTACAATTTTGATTTTAGTTGAATTGGGTCAGGATATCTAAATAAAAAATAGTATAAAACATTATATAAATGACTTAATATTATTCAATGTTTTAGAATGATTTACAAACCCTATAGTTCAATTAGTGTCATACAAAAAGATGAGGTACATATATATGCATGTGGTATTGTCATACAAAAATAATTGTGAAAAACACAACCGAGACACATCGAAATTATAACAAAATAAAACGTAAAGAATATATAGAACTAACTAAACAACGTAACCATATAAATAATGTCTAAGATATTAGAAACCAAAATGTGAGATAATCAATTGATCAAAACATAAAACTATGCAACAATGTCTTGATTTCAAACTTTGATGAATAGAGCAAAAAAGTAAGAACACAAACACAAAAAAGTTCTATAAAAATAGATTGTAACACCCCACATTGAAGTTGCATTTGCACCAATGTAGATTTTTCTTCTTCCCGCACTTGTAGCAAAACCGAGTGCCACATCTACAATGGATCATCAATTAACAAAAACACATCAATCAAAAATAAAAAGAATGAACAAAATTAAATTTGTGTATAGATAAAAGAGAAATAATGTAGAAACCTGCAATTGACAATTAAGCAACCTCCTCGAAGCTCAATACAATGCCTACATCTAGGACACCTCTTCCACTCCTTCTTCTCGGCAAGAGCCCCGAAAGCAGCATAGTTTGGATCCCTAACCACTCCACTCTCTTCGCAAGAAAATCCAGCATGCCACGAAATTTTACACTTGTAACAGAACTCGTGTTTACACTTAGGACAAACCGATCTCTTCACATTCCCTCGGCATTCATTCATGATCAACGCAGAACACTCTCGATTAGGGCAATAACAATGATCCACACCCAAGATGGAATCCTCACACAAGAGATCACACCATCTTTCGAAAAGCTTAACAGGGAGGATCGAACAACAGGAAAGTGGGTCCAAATTAAAATCGCATTTTAGGCACGGACACTTGACCAATGCAACATTGTCTTCTTCAACCTTAACTTGGATATACTTGGTAATGCATTCTTTGCAAAAAGGGTGATTGCAAATGTCATTATTCTTGAATTTCCTTTCCCATGGAAGGGTCAACTCGACACATATTTCGCAGGTGAAGTTCTTGGCGACTTGACTAACGGAGGAATTTGATACTTTTTGTTTTCCGGTACATATTTTTAGTGTGTTGCCCATGATTTTTTTGAATGAGAATGTTTCAATGGTACCTACTTATTATTTATGAGAATTTTATTAGTGTTTTCCAATATAATAATAAAAACTTTTCTATTGTCAAATTAAAAACTAACTATACCGTAATCTTGTCCTCATTTTTTGTTTGTAATTTTTTGACTAAGTTTATTAAGATAATATATATATTTTATTCAATTTAGTAGGATATAGTAGTTTCAAGAATAAAATAATTAAAAATATTGTATATAAGAAAATTTCGTTAATTGTATATTATCAATGGAGGAAAGTGTTTTGCGGCCTCAATTAATTATTTGTGTTATTATATTAATTGATTTTTTGTTTAATGTTAAAATTATTATGAACATTTTTTTTAACATAATATAATTGTTAATGTAGTCCAATAAAAAAAGACACATTCTCAGGTGAAGTCTCCGACCCTTGCTGCGGTTCTTGTGACAATTTATATAATTCCTTGGGTATAAATTTTCTATATTATCTATAAAACATACAAAATATATATTTTTCTAAACATTAAAATTTAATAAATTAATGATATTTTATAGTTGTTTAACATTTATTATAGTAATTTATAATATTCTTGTAGTTGATGATTTTTTTTTATCAAAAAAAAAAATCATGTTATTATAAATAATCAAAATAACAATAAAATTTATTATGTTTTTAATTTTTCTTAAAAACATATACTCAACATGTATTATGTTAAAAAAATTATTTTTATAAAATATTAATATTAAGATAAACAAAACATGAATATAAATTAATTAGGAATTAAGTAGAAACTCAGATTCTCTTCATCTAAATTCTCATCAAAATTTTCACTAAAAACATTTTAACTGAAAATATTGTGTTAGTCACCTCCGAGATTAACTTAGGTAAAAATACAAATTACAAAAACTATAAATAAATGTTTATTTTTTTGGTTAAAATGTGTTAAATTTGGTTTTAGAAGAATTAAGATTTTGTAATTAGAGTTTCTTATGTTATCTAGTAGTAATTGAACTTGGTTTCTCACTATCTAGGGTGAGTTGAGATTCTAATTGTTGAAAATCAAAAGCTTGACAGATTTTGGGGGGAAATTTGATGAAATGCCCCCATATTAGGTGTAATTCAAAAAAAGGTCCACGCCTCATAAAGTTGTCAAAAATGACATTTTTGTCATGTGA
Organism: Impatiens glandulifera; assembly: GCF_907164915.1. Classification (NCBI taxonomy): domain Eukaryota; kingdom Viridiplantae; phylum Streptophyta; class Magnoliopsida; order Ericales; family Balsaminaceae; genus Impatiens; species Impatiens glandulifera. The sequence continues at coordinate 20,292,315 of NC_061870.1, read as the reverse complement.
AAAGTCTGAAATACCCTTCGCGCGCCTGATTTGTCGCTCATTTACGAGAAATGCCATTAACGCATTTTCATCTAAAATGCGTGAGTTGATTAACGCGTTTTAGATGAAAATGCGGGAATGACACTTCTCGTTTTTCAATTTACGAGAAGTGTCATTCACGCATTTCATCTAAAAAGCGTTAATCAACTCACGCATTTTAGATGAAACGCGTAAATGATACTTCTCGTCTTTCATCGTATATATAACTTTTTTGCCATAATTTTCTAAAAAACTATTTCCGCCTCTCGCTTCTCGACGAGTCTACGCTCCAACCCCCAAAACCCTATCCCTCCCTTGTTGTAGTTGGTTTAACATCTCTTTAATGAGATTTATTTCAGTTCTCATTTCAGTTTTGAATTCATTTAGCTCCTTCGTAAGTTTATCCAATCTACATCTATCTTGGGGAGTTGTTGCTGTTGGAGTCGTGGGAGAGGAGGGATAGAGTTTCGGGGGTTGGAGAGTAGACTCGTCGAGAGGCGAGAGGCGGAAATAATTTTTTTAGAAAATTAGGGCAAAAAAGTTATATATACGATGAAAGACGAGAAGTATAATTCACGCGTTTCATTTAAAATGCTTGAGTTGATTAACGTTTTTTAGATGAAATGCGTGAATGATACTTCTCGTAAATTGAAAAACGAGAAGTGCCATTCACGCATTTCATCTAAAACGCGTTAATCAACTCACGCATTTTAGATGAAAATGCGTGAATGACATTTCTCGTAAATGAGCGGCAAATCAGGCACGCGAAGGGTATTTCAGACTTTTCGCAGGGCAAAAAGGCAATTTTTGCCAACTTTATGAGGCGTGGGCCTTTTTTGGAATTACACCTGTTATGGGGGCCATTTCATCAAATTTCCCGATTTTGGAACCTATAATTTTTAAATATATCTATTCTTATTCTAAATGAGTTTAAAGTAAAAAACTTTGAAAGAAATGAGAAATTTTATGTTTTGAATTTGTACATTTAATTTTCTATTAAAGTTGAACAATTTAATATGAGAAATCACACATAATTTCAGAATTTGTCAATTCTTTTAAAATATGAATATTTTTTTGTTGAAGTAGAAGAGTGAAATTTTGAAAGCATAGACTATTTCTTATAAATTTATTAAGATCAATTTTGTATTGGTATTTTGTGTTTATACATTTAAATTCATCTTTAATTCGAAATGATAAAAAATCGAGCAGATTCATAAAATTCTAATGCCAAAATCTTTCCACTGTATGGAAATAGACATAGAAATGTCTTAAAAAACAAGTTCATCGCTAAAGTAAAATTATAATTTATAATAAAATCCGTTATGAACAATTTTCATGCCTCTGAGTTTACGAATTTAAGTTGATATATAATGTTCTAATAATTAATTTAAAAATCATATTTCGAAAAATATAATTTTAGAAGTAGTCCATTTTGTGAAAATAGAAACAACTTCAAAACAAATTGAAAAGTACATAGAGCTTCTAATATAAAGTAATAAAATCATTTGTTTTCTATTTTGAGTTTCATTTAAATTCACACAAGGCTAATTACATTTATTTGTAGTTAGTTATTTCACATTTAACTTCAGTTAGTTATTTGACATTTCTTTGCAATGTTTTTTTTCTTCTATTGCTAAAGGGTTGATTTTGTAATTTGTTTCATTGTTAGGTTTTGAAAATTATGTTCTTTTGTTACCATCCTATCAACTTCAGAATTTGTTGTTGCTTTTTGGAACACTCTCTCTAATTTTTTATTATTATTATTATTTTTTATTTATTTTATTTATTTATTTATTTTTTTTTTTTAATGAAGTTCGGATTTTTTAATTCCGAATGTTTATTGAAAAATATCACTTTTCAAAAAAAAATTGACATTTATTATTTGGAGTTTTGTAGTTTAATCTTTACTTATTTAGAGAAAGACACCCAATAAAATTAAATGAATATAAATTTAAAGTATAAATATTTTAGTCAAGTTAAGCTTATGGATCTTTTCTTGCGAGCTAAATTAGTTATACTTGTATTATTTTTTCCGATTAAATAAATATATTTATTAAATAAAACATTACAATGATAATATAAATTAAAAAAAATACCTTAATAAACACAATTACAAAGCTACTCTGGTTAATGAGTTGGTACAAAAAAAGACAACTATATTCTACTAGACTCCATTTATTAAAAGTATTGCAATATTTGCTCATTTTCAATTGTTGAAAAAATATTTTTTCAACATAAACTACTAAATTATCATTCATTCGTCTCCCATTCAATTACGCAAATCAGTCTTCACAATATTAATTACAGAAAAAACGTTTTTCAACGGATGTAGTTACAACCGATAAAAACTAAAGTCAGCTCTATCAAACGATAAACCAATAAAAAGACTAAATGTTTTTCTATTGCAATCAGTGTTTGAGCAAGAATTCACAAGTCTTTAATTGAAGTAAATTGAGGATAATCCTGTAAATTAAATAAGTAAGTCCGAAGTTGTTGTTCCAAAAATAAATAATCAGTGCCTCTAAAATCTTTGGGATAAAGTTAAGTAAGGCGGATGAGTTTATGAACATCAAATTAGGAGAATGAACTTCTTGGATGCAGGCATGATATGCAACCAAGCAATTACGTATTAATTTTTGAAAAACAATTATTCATCCCTTGCATAATTAAATCAACAACCTAACATTAAAATTCAAAATTATGATAAAATTAATAATAAACAAAAACTATTAACAAAAATAACTTTAATATAATACCTCACAAAAAAAATTTCCACGCGATAATGATGAAAATTAGTGACGAGTTCCTCTTTTCCTCTCTGCCTACCATAGCCCTTTGAACTCACTGCGCGTATTTCAAGCCCCATCATATCCCTCTCCTCTCAATTTAGACAATTACAAACCATGCTGCACAAATAAAACATGAATAGATTTTTTTAAAGACTCGGCATTAGTGTCAGACACATGCACAATATAAAGAAATAACTCAATCACATCGTCTTTCATTTACATATCTCAATCACATCGTCTTTCATTTACATATCTCAAAACAACTCCCATGTGTTCCTTCACCTAATTATCTCAAGCCTCATCAACTATCAAAGAAATTTAATTATCTCCAATATCATTTATTATAGAAAATATGATTTTTGAAGCACAAGCATGTGTTAAAACCTTTTGAATTCTTGGAGAAGTCATCTATTGTTTTCAGGAACATTTTACTTTACAACTTTAAAAATCTCTTCATTTACCACTCAATCAATTCAATAGAATTACCTTTATTTAATGAACTACTTGACTCATCATGTCCTCGAAACGGTAATCCCTGCATGTCACATCTAACATGAATGTTAAATGAGTGCAATAATTAATTTCTATATCACAACGATGTGCCCGTAAAATATTTCTCACGCTATGCCTTTGATATTGAAAAGATTCAAATTGTATTATTGCTTCGTTAGGACAACTATTTGCGGTTCCCATATGACGATTAAATCTTTCTAATGCCTTTTTCTAATCATTGAATCCATCTCTCATAAATGCATCATCTACACCGAAGCGAACACGACATTGAAGGAAGCTTCACCGGAAAGTCCGAAAATTAAATCTACAAATGGGATGTGTTTTCTGTTTCGCGATACCGGAGTCCGAATGTTTTCAAGTGATGGTCGGACGATGAGGAAAGCGAGTGACCTCAAAGAAACCCGCGCTGATCCATCTTCGGGTGACGAACGACTTCAGATTGTCCATGGCGCCGAAGCAAGCGATGGCCGGAAACGAACGAGGAAGAAGATGAAGTTTCCTTCACATTTCTTATTTTCGTTTTCCTACAATTATCCCGGTTGTTTTTACAGGCCCTTGAATCTTGTATATTTTTAAAATAACATATAAACTTTATTTTCAAATTAATTAATTCGAAATGAAAGTGGTCCCTAATTTGTTTCTGTTCTTTTAATTGAACCCTCAAACTTTTATTTCATTTATTTTTATTCTCAAACTTTAAAAATCCAAAAATAAATAATTTTAAAGTCGTATTTGTTTTCAGAATTTATCAAACAACACTTAAACGACGATTCAAGCGTCCAAATAATCTTTAGAATTCTTCAAAATTTCCCAAAAATTTAAAAAAAAATATTTTCAAATTTTTAACATTTAACCAAACACCATACTCTAAAAACGAATCTCTGATTTTTCTTCTTCTTTAGTTTCTTTGAGAAGAAAACTAAAGTGGCGACTCTAAAGTCAATTAAATCGATACATCCGCGAGTGGATCGATTTAAAACCTGTACGGGTCAATTCAAAACACTATACTAAAAAATTCTATTTTTGGTTTCTCGTCCCTTTCCACTTTTTACGGGATGCAAATGAAGGCAAGTCAAAGGATTCTCTAACATAGCTTTCCTTAACACAAATTTATTTTCTTTCTTAAAAACAGTGCACGGATCGAACATACCATAAAATCTCTCGTCTTCTACCACGGGAACATGTGAGGAAGGTAAGGCACATGGTCGATAATTTCTGGATAGCACAACCCACCCTAAAAGACGAGGTAATTTTTAGGGAAACGAAACAGAATGGAAAATAATGTGTACATCAGTAACATTGGAGATGGTCAAAAGTGGTGTCTTGAATGAAGAATTGAGACAAAAATCTCAAGACTCTTCATCACAGTCAAATATGTTTGTTGCTGAAAACCGAGAAAAACATGATAGTAGAGGTGAGAAAGATAAGTCGAGACATAAGAGTCGAAACACGTCTAAGTCAAAATACAAACCAACTAAATGTTACCATTGTGGTAATAGTGGACACATGAAGAATAATTGTTACAAGCTCAAATATAAAGAGAACAAATCTAAGCAAAAAAAGATGATTGTGAAGATCACGTCTCAACAACTACCTATGACTTCTTCACTGTTCACGACAAGAATACAATTAACTTTGTATGCGATGAGTCAACTTGGATGTTTGACAAAGCTGCCATACATGTTACTCCCAAAAGAGATTACTTTAAATCTTATACTTCTGGTAATTTTGGAGTATTGAAGATGGGCAATAATATCGTAAGTAAGTTATTAGTATTGCCGATATTTTCTTAGAATCTAGAAAGGGGTCGAACTTGCTGCTTAAAGATGTTAGACACGCTTTAGACATAAGGTTGAATTTGATTTGAACTGGAAAGCTTGATGATGATGGTTTCTTAAGCTCTTTTTGGTTCTAGAAAATGAAAACTTTCAAAAGGTAACCTCGTTGTATCTTGAGGAGATAAATTTTCAAATTTATATTTAATGCAATATTTGATAAATAAAGATAATGTGAATGTTGTACGAAGTAAAAATGCTTCAAGTTATGACACCTGAGACTTGGTCACATTAGTAAAAAGGGATTGACTTTGCTTGTTAAGAAAAATGTTATTTCGGGTTTGAGTGAGACAGATTAGGAGAATTTTTCTCATTGTCTTGTGGGAAAGAAAACTCGAGTATCATTCAAGCATAATCCTCCTTCAAGAAAGTCAGATCTCTTAGAGTTGGTGCATTCAGACGTTTGTAGACCTTTAAAGGCACGAACTATTAGTGGAGTTCTGTACTTTTGAATGTTTATTGATGATCATTCTAGGAAGATTTAGATATATATTTTTAAAACTAAAGATGAAGTTTTAAACAAGTTGAAGAAATTTCATGTTTTTGTTGAAAGAGAGACTTAAAAGAAGATCAAATTTATTCGTAATGATAATGATGGTGAGTATTTTGGTCCATTTGATAAAAACTACAAACAATATGGGATTTAACACCAAAAGACACCTCAAAAGACTCCTGAGTTGAATGGCCATGCATAAAGGATGAACGGGATAATTGTTGAGAGGATTAGATGCTTTCTTTCAGAAACAAGGTTTCCCCCAACATTTTGGGGTGAAGCATTACACACGGTGGTACATGTTATTAATTTGAGTCCTATAGTTTTTTGGACGGTGAAGTTCCAAATAAGGTATGGAAAATTCTACCAGTATGTGGATACATGTGCTTTGTTCATATTCCAAAGGATGATAGATCAAAGTTGATGTGAAGAGCCGTGAGTGCATCTTCTTGGTTTATGGACAAGATGAGTTCGACTACAAAATGTATGATCCATTTGCAAAGAAGTTTATCAGAAGTCATGACATTATCTTCTTTGAAGATGAGACTATTAGGGAAAGTGATTAAGCTAAAGACGATGAGTTGAAGGGAAAATGTGAGTCAATAAATTTGGTTAAAGCTCATTTATCGGATTCATCTATTTTAACAAAAAAAAATGGGTGTAAGAGGATGATGTTAAGGGTGAACATGATGCTCACATGAAGAATGATAGTAGAGAGCCATGTGAATTACCTACAATTCTACTTAGATAATCTACGTGAGATCTACAACTTTCAATTAGATATTCTCATCATAAATATACGTTGGTGACGGATGGGGAGAGTCATAGTCATATGAAGAGGCTATAGATAGCAAATAATGGTTTGATTCTATGAAAGATGAGATAAAATCTTTACATGACAATAATACATTTGAGTTGGTAGAATTACCATAAAGAAAGAAAGTTTTGCAAAATAGGTGGATGTATAGACTAAAGCAAGATGAACATTGATTGTCAAAGGATTTAGGCAAAGAAAGGGTATTGATTTTGATGAAATATTTTCTCCTGTTGTTAAAATAACTTCAATTAGAATTGTCTTGAGTTTGGCATCTAGTCTTGATTTAGAAGTTGAATAAATGGACGTGAAGATAAATTTTCTTCATGGTGATTTAAAAGAAGAGATTTATGTGGATCAACCTAATGGGCTTAAAGTTAATGGTAAAAGAGAATGATGTTTGCAGATTGAAAAACTTGTATGGCTTGAAACAAACTCCACGACAATGGTACAAGAATTTTGAATTGTTCATGAAGGAACACGGCTAGAAGAAGACTACTTTCGACCATTGTGTATTTGTGAAAAAGTCTATCTTAATGACTTTATTATTCTCTTACCTTATGTTGATGACATTCTTATTGTTGGTCAAAGTACTGTGAGAAATTAATAGGTTGAGACAAGACTTAGGGAGTCCTTTGCGATGAAGGATCTTGGATCAGCGAATTAGATTATTGGAATTAGAATCAGTCCTGATAGAAAGATAAAGAAATTATGGTTGTCTCAAGAATGATATATTGAAAAAGTGTTGTAGAGATTCAATATGGAGGAGGCCAATAGTGTTTCCACAACTCTTGCGGCACATTTTAAATTGAGCTCTGAACTTTATCTTTCAACCGATGATGAGAAAGAAGATATGAAGAATATTCCTTATGGTTCTGCTGTTGGAAGTCGTATTTATGCCATGGTTAGGACACGACCATATATTGCTTATGTTGTTGGAACTGTGAGTAAGTTCATTTCCAATCCAGAAAAAGAACATTGGAAATTGTCAAGTGGATATTGAGATATCTCTGAGGTACATCAAGTTTGAGACTTTGCCTTGGAAATGAGAGTCCGTTTTAGTGGTTATACCAATTATGATATGGCTTGTGATGTTGATTCGTGAAAATCTACTCCTGGTCATTGGATTACTTTTGTAGGGGAATTTGTTGCTTGACAATTCAGGCTACAAAAATGTGTTGCATTGTCAACCGTTGAAGCTGAATTTATTGCAGCAACTGAAATTTATAAGGAATTAATTTGGGCTAAGAAATTATTTTCTGAACTTAGTTTTTTGTTGAATTAATACGTTCCTTTTGTGATAGTCAAAGTGTGATTTACTTGCGAAAAACTCAACATTTAATTCTAGATCGAAACACACTGATGTGAGATATCATTGATACGAGATGTTCTAGATAAAAAGTTATTGGTTTTAGAGAAGGTGAATACATATGATAATGTCGCTGATATTCTGACCAAAGCACACCAAAAGGCAAGTTCAAGTTTTGTTGTTCAACTGCGGGTTTGACAACAACCCTTTTATAATTGTGGTATGGTAGCTTGTTGGGATATTTGATTGGGCTACCAACTATGTAATAAAAAAACCCAATTTGTGTAAGAAATTTAGAAGTCCAAAAGCCTGGAAGCCTAAGAGTCTATTTGTGTTAGGGCATGATTGTCTTATTGGAAAAAGACTATTGAGCTATCCTCGTTCTGTTATAAAAACTGGAGGAAACGACCTTATCAAAACACATCTGAGTGACATCTATTATACACTTGTTGAGAGATAGTGAGATCACTTATTTTTTTTAGCTGTTTTCTTAATTTGTTTCGTGTTTAACATTTGATTATAGTGAAGTTTCTTTTGGACAAAAGTCCCTTACTCCTTGATTTGAGGAAGTTTTACACATTAAATTCTTAGTGTTCTTATATCATTTATATTTTTCCTTTTATGTTTGTTGTTTCTCGCTTCTAAAGATCCAACTAAGTGTGAAATAGTTTATTATCACAAGTATGATTATTCTACTTTATTCCCAACATATATATAGTGTGACAAGGAATCAATGAGGATTCCAATAGTAACAACTTTGTGCCTTGTCATCAGCGGAGTTCACAAATTTGTCCCGCGAAGTTTAGAATGAGAAATTACACAATTCAACGGCAAAAATGAGAGATTTTCTTTAACTGTTGAAGTCCAGGTATAAGGAGGGGATGGAGCAAAGGGAGAGCGAGAAAGAAGCAACAAGGGATGATCTGCCATGTTCATCTTCAAACTCGAGCGATTTTTGAGGAGGGTGTCTAGACTTTGTGTAAAGCTTGGACAGAGATTCTAAAACCTTCCTAGCATTGTTTAGAAGCTTATAAATCCACGAGGAGTTATCATTCAATGTAATCCAATGTTGTAATGAAAATTCTATTTACTGAAATTTGAGTTTGTTAATGTATTAATGACCTGTATTTTGATGTTTGGCTGATATAAGTATTTTCTAAATGATATTTGTAAGCTGTGTATTAAGCTAAAACTCTTTCATTCTCTCTACATCAAGGACTCAAATCGACAGAAATCTTTTAAAGTGTTAAGTAGTTCTTGAGTTATTGTTGAGGTTGTATTGATTCCTTATAGATTGGTGATTTGAGCTGTAATTTGGTTTACAAGAATTATAAAGAAAAAAACTCACTCATTCTAATCCATAGATAGTTGAAAACATTACATTACATTACTCTTCTTCTTAAAGTTGAAATAAATTTACATCAATTAGTTTTATACCATATTGCTGTTATTATTATGTACAAGATTAAATAAGCAATCACCATGAAAAGAGCCATAATCAAATCGAAACAATGAGCATGTATTTTGCATTTGCATCTCATAAATCCACATTTATAGCAGAAGTTAATCCCACATCTGCAATATCATATAAATTATAATACATTAACAAAACCCATTAATGGAGAATTGAAAGTTAATGATAATTCAAGAGAGAGAAAGAGAGAAAACCTGCATCTAATGATCGAACAACCTCCCGAATGCTGAACGTAATGTCTGCATCTAGGGCACCTCTTCCATGCATTCCTCTCCGCAAGAACCCCAAAAGCAACATCGTTTGCATCCCTCATAACTCCACTTTCTTCACATGAAAAACCAGCATGCCATAATGTGTTGCATTGGAAACAGAAGGTTTTTTTACAATTAGGGCAAACCGATCTCTTCATGTCCCTTCCGCATTCGTTTACCACTAGAGCTGAACATTCTTGATTAGGGCAGTAACAATGATTCAACCCTAGGATGGTGTCCTTACAGAGGAAATCACACCATTTTTCAAAAAGTTTAATGGGGAGGATTAAACGACAGGAAAGTGGGTCTAGATCGTAATCGCAGCATAAGCCAGGACACTTGATCGCAGCGATATTGTCATCTTCAACCTTGACTTGAATGTATTTGGTAATGCAGTCTTTGCAGAAAGGATGAGTGCAGAGGTCTCTGTTCTTGAATCTCTGTTCTGATGAAAGGGTGGGCTCTATGCATATTTCACAGGTGAAGGTCGCTAACTCAGACGGTTGCTCCGGTGAGAGTACGGTTGCCGGAGCCGGAGGGGTGAAGGAATCTGAAGGAAGATGAATGGAGTTGCCCATAGTTATAGTTTTAGTGAGATAAAGAGAGTTCATATAACTTATAAGAAAGACTTTGATTTGAGAGGATGGGTTTCCTACATATTAGTAATATTGAAATTGGAAAACAACCAAAAGGGATTATTACGCATCTTGGGTTTACCTAGGGATATAAATGAGTCGAGTCGAGCCGAACAGTATCATGTTCGAGCTCGGCTCGTCTAGTATATATTCGGGTTGGGTTCGGCTCGAGCTCGTTTCGAGCTTCTACAATCGAGCTCGAGCTCGGCTCGTATGGATTTATTTGAGCTCACGAGCCGCTCGTGCTCGGCTCGTTTAAAACTCGTTTAGAAAGCTCGTTTAGAAAGCTCGATAATAAAATATCTATTTATTAACCCCAAGTTTAATTCTAGTTTTATAGGTTATTATTATATTAATATAAATATAATCATGTAATAATATTAATTATTATAATATATATTTATATATTATTATTTTTTTAATAATTTACAAATTATATTTAAAAAATATTATAATCGAACGTGTTCGTGAGCCTATAAACGAACTTGTTCGCGAGCTTATAAGCGAGTCTATAAACGAACATGTTCGTGAGCTTACGAGCCGAATATCGAGAAGTTCAAGCTCGTCTCGTTTAAATTTTCGAGCTTTTAAACGAGCTTGAGCTCGGCTCGTTAAGACTAACGAACGAGCTCGAACGAGTTTTTTGTCGAGCCGAGATTCGAATAGCTCGCGAGCAGCTCGGTTCATTTATATCCCTAGGTTTACCCCCTCCTCTAGCTGAGCCGAGTTGTAAAAAAAAGTTGGATATTAATCTTAAGTTTCTCAGTTCAAGTCCGTAAGATGGCAAGTTCTGCGCCTGGTTAAATGGTTAGGTGTGTTTGCGGGCTACATACTTAATTCTTTGTCCCTTTTATTTTTATGTATCCTAGGTTCAAGTCCGTTAAGTGGCAAATTCTAAGCCTGATTAATGGTTAATTATGTTTGCAAGGTAGGTGTTTAATTGGTGTGACACATTTTTTTTTATATTAGTCAAATTGAAATTATAAAAGTTTATTTAAAATTATTTTTATATATAATTGAATATTTTTTTATATGTATCATTTAAAAATATATTAAATAATAATAATAATTAGTTCCAAAATTCTATATGTTTTCAAATAAGGTGTCTGTCACTAACTATTTACTAATTCACTGCCTGTTTGGATTTAATTACCAAGTTATTACTTGGTTTTTGTATCTACCTAAAATATGAAAATTAATAACATTGATAGTGATTGCTAACAAACAGCCAATTTGATGATAAGAATGTCTATGCCTACCATATTTACTGTAAACCCTATAAATATGTTCCAAATATAATTTTATTTTTATTTAAGTAATTAAAAAGGAGTTGGCATGTAGAGAATGACAAATAGATCAAATTGGTATCATATTACCTTAAATGGCCACAAGTCTTTTATCAATAATCAATAACTTCAAATTTATTGTTGCTGGTAAAAGAAGAAAAAGTGACCACATTATTCACATAAATAGATTCCAAAAATTAATAACCACAAACATTTTTAGTCACACCCTTTTGTGGAGAAATGTACATTTTCTTTACCTAATTGTTTTTCAAAACAAAAGATCTATTTTTAACTCTTAATTCAATGTTACACGTCAAACTACAAAATGACCTCAATTAATCATACAAAACTGCACACCTCACATGTCATTGTAAGATGAATAATCAACACCTTCTTAGTTGTTCTCATTCTGAGATCCAAAAATAAAATTATTTAAAAAGAAGAAACTAAAATGGTAATGAAGTAACAAAAATAAGCATCATTTAATATTGTCCATGAGTTTTGAGAAATAATGCACGTCCAATAATTGTAATGGAGAGTAACAAATTGTTCCATTTGATTGAATGAATATAAGTATTTTTTTTTTTAATTTAAGAAGCAGCCCCCACAATTTTGAATCTCACCACAATTAAATTTTTTTTTTTATGAGAATCAAATAAGAGATTTTTTGTGACTTACTCAAGACAAGTAATTTTATAAAATTATTTAATAATGAATAATCTAATCATTTATGATGAATCTATCTAGTACATTTGTTCTTTTTGGATCAGTTTGAGATAATCATTTGCATCAAGATGCTATGGTAGGGTACGTATATGCATTGGTTGTTCATGAATTCTCAAACGCAATCTTTCTTTGTCATATTTATCGTCTGTTGTTATACGTTTTTTTTTCCTTTAATCCTTATTTATTTTGTCTGTTTTATCGTTTTTCATAAACGAATTTTTCGAATATTATGAAATTTATTTATAAAATTGAAGAATTATCTCTCGCCTTCGTTCTTTAGGCTCAATTTTATTCTATTAATTCTTTTGAGAACGGACTCTTTATCTACTTGTATCAAAATTATATGAATGAATGATGTTGTTTTGACCAGAAAAATAAAGAACAAATGGGTCAAGAGCAAAATAAGGATAAAGATACAATTTTACAATTTGGGAAAAAAATTCATTTATTTACTGAGATTATTTATTTATCAATTAATGAATATAATATTTATTTATCGATAAATAAATTATTTATTTTGATGATAATTAAATTTTTTTTTTTGTAATTATATCATTATATATATATATATATATTAAGTTCAAATGTACTTGAAATTTACGGTAATTATAATTATACAAACTTTAATTACATTCATATTTTAGAATTCTAAATTAGTTGTAATACATGTATGAAGTAGATAAAGTGCATAGTACCATGTATTTTTTAGAATCAAAGATCATATACATTTTCGGAGAAAAGAAACAATCAACTTTGGAGACATTTTTTGAAAAAATATGACTTATTAATATTTTTTTAAATTAGTCATTGGATGGAATGTATTCATGATATATTATAAATAAAATATATTATTTGAAATATTGTATAGTGATTATTCATTTATATTTATATAAGGCCTATAAAACATCATTTGTATTTATTTGTTAATGCATTAAGCTAGGTTATTCGTAAAGCTCATTAAATCAAATTGGAACAGAATAAATTTATTCATTAGACGAGGTTATGCATTTATCGTACATTCATTTATCAAGGTTCTAGTTGAGAAAAATATAATAGATTCTAACCTAGATAATAAGTTTTGAATAGGTCCCTAAACTATTTTAGTATAAAAATATAACTATAAACTTTTATTTACACTAATTTTCACTAGTAAAAAAAGAGGTATAAGTAAGGGCGAAAACCGTTATTGAAAGCATCAAAAGTTGTTACTATACCTTTCTGTAACGACAAATAAAACTGTTATCATTCGTTACATAAACGAGCGTTACTGATACTTCTCAAGTATTAGTAATGGTTTTCGAAAGTCGTTATTGAAAGTCTTTGAACAACAGTAACAGTTTTAGTCGAGATTAAACCGTTACTAATATAAATTTATCAATAACAGTTTTCTTATTTATTAAACCGTTACTGAAACTCATTCAACAACAGTAACGGTTTTTTAAAACCGTTATTGAAACTCATTCAACAACAATAACAGTTCTCCTCAAGTAAAACTCTGTTTTCTTCACGGATCTGTTGTGTGCCATTACGCAGTGTGCTAGAACCCCACGAGCATCCGCTCTAAAAGATGTAGGTGTGACACCTGAGCCCATACCCACGACTCGCCCATGTCCCTAAGACCCGAACGCATACTCAGCCAACTGCATGTCATTCCTAGTCAGGTCTTCTTCTATAGCAGTTCACAAGGTAGTTTACAAAAACAAATTACATTTGATTACAGACATAAAATAAATGAAACTAATAAACACGACTTACCACTTTTTTCTTGAATAATAGGGGGACCTCAGGATTTGGATCTTGCAGAGTTTGTTTCTTCGTATGAGCGTGGAGAAATAATTCAGCAAAATTAGGCGAGGTAACGATAGTCATTTCCTGTACAAATTTAATAATTGATAAAAACGTAATAACATTATATACTTTGTATTCAATGATAAAACGAACCATTTGCCTCTCCACTTGCGAAAATGAGATGCTGCCCGCATGATTCTTGTACACAACACGCGACCTATTTTGCGCATTGACATTACTTGTTTTCTGCAAATAAGAAAAGATTTGTGTTTAATGAATGATTAATGTAAGAGCTCTTTATAAAAAATTAACTTACCTTGAACTCCGGAGTGAGAAAGCGATGATCAAGAAGATAATGCCAATCACTTAGGGCGATCTCCGGAGGGGGATGCTCATTTTTACTCGGATGTTCATTATCATTGTTGACATTAGGGTACAAATGAACAATAATATATTCCATTAGATGATCCTCACAAACGTCAACAATTTCGTCTTTCATGATATTAGTCTCGTTATTTGGTGGTACATTGAATTGTTCGTCTTCAAGTTCATCATCTGATTCATCTTCCTCCATATTCTCACTAACAGCATTTACATTCTGACGTTCAATTCTCTTTTCACCGTGAAAATATCAAAAACTATAATTTTGTCTTATTCCGAATACAATCAGATGAGATTTAACTATATTTTTATTCTCATATACTCGATTTGCACACTTTACACAAGGACATGCAATCGATGATTTACCCGTAGACCTTTTAGCAAATTTTAAGAATTTGTCAACCCCCTCAATATATTTTGGATCGGTACGAAGTATAGTCATCCATGTTTTGTCAGGGATTTCCATCTAACCTAACATACAAATCAATAATCCAATAACCTAACATCAATAATGAAACATATAAACCATTTATTAATCTAATAATCCTATAATCTAACTTAATCAAATAAACCAACAATCCATCAATAATCTAACATACAAATAATCTAACTTAATCTACCAATCCAATAATCTAACATTCAAATAATCTAATTTAATCTACATCAAATAATCTAACTTAGCATTCAATATTATCTAACCTAACATACAAATTATCCACTAACCTAACATCAATAATCTACTAATCTAACAATGCTATAATCCAATAATCTACTAATCTAACAATCAAACATTGATTGTAAATAAGAACTAACCTGGATTTGAAAGGGTAATCTTCAATCCGCGACAGGAAATACAAGGGCAAATTCAAACGGTGAAAATTGAATTTTCTGCAAAATAAAATGAAAGAAGAGTATTAAAAATAGATTGAACAAGTATTTCAAAAATAATTGGGAATTTTCTGCAAAATAGAATGAAAATTGAATTTTCTGCAGTATGAATGAAAGAAGTATCTTATTGGGAAGAAGGAAGGCTTAATACATGGTGAATTATCTATTTCTACAACATATCCAAACAAACAACATTATAAATTCTTACAGTAGATAAAAACCGATTTCATCATGTTTTTTTTCTTGCGTTTGCCAACTCCAAAATACAACATTCTCGATCCTATACTAATCCACATATCCAAACACATCTTTCTAACATGACTTCAATCATAATAGAAACATCAAATACTAAAAAGAGAAATAGTGCTTAACATTCAAGATATGATTTTAAGAACAATATCTATCCACACATTCCTATTCCACCAAATACAAGAGAAATAATGCTTAACATTCAAGAAATAATCCACACAGTCCTATTACTCCAAATACAAACATGTTGCTTAAGATGAATCAAAGTAACTATTCAATATTCCTATAAAATTTAAACTGAACCAAATGTAAATATATTTGGGCAAACAAACCTACACAGCCAAACCCCAAATTTGATTCAAATATTACAAAAAGATAAACTTACCTGATTATACAGTTCAAACGGCGGAAGAGAATGACTTCAACAGTTCAATCGGCGAAAATCAAAATTTCTATAAAATACAAAATTAATGTTAGAAATAGATTGAAAGAAGATAATGAGAAAAAAGATGAACTTACCTGATTTATTGTAGGCGGCGGCGGCGGTGGGAGTTGATCGGATTCAACTAGCAGGGAGGCGGAACAGAGAGAAGGGGGAAGAAGAAGAGAACTTACCTGATTGCGGGTGGATGATCGGCGTCTTCTACCGGCGGCGACTTCAACAAACAGGCAGGCGGCAGAAGAAAACGGGAGCGCGGAGAAGAGGGAAGAAGAAAAGAAAGAAAGGAAGAAGGAAAAAAGAAAGAAGGCGGCGCGCTTGTAGGTTATAACAGAGAATCAGTAACAATTTTATAATAACCGTTACTGATGCGCTCACAAATTCAGAAAACTGAAGTCTTATCTGTAACGGGTTTCTCAATAACCGTTATAGATACTTGTAGCGAAGATGAAAAGATAGAACCACTATCTGTAACAGTTATTGAGAAAACTGTTATCATTGATATATTAGTAACGACTTTGGAAGAAAACTGTTACTAATAACCCTCCAAAAAACTTGAACTGAGGCCTTATCTATAACGGTTTTCTCAATAACCGTTACAAATACTTGTACCGAAGATGAAAAGACAAAACCACTATCTGTAACGGTTATTGAGAAAACTGTTACCATTGATCTATTAGTAACGACTTTGGAAGAAAACCGTTACTAATAACCCTCCAAAAAACTTAAACTGGCCTTATCTGTAACGGTTTTCTCAATAACCGTTACAGATTCTTTTAAGTCGATTTAAGAAAATTAAGCCGCTATTATATGTAACGGTGATTCCTTATATCTGTTACTGCAAAATCTTAACAGTAACGGTCTTATATAGCCGTTACTGATGTATTTCTAACAGTAACGGTTTATTATAACCGTTACTGATAAAAATTACTAGTAAGGATGTTTGAGCGCCATTATTAGTAGTCGTTACAGAAGACCTTTTTTCTACTAGTGTTTACATTCCATCAAGTTGAAAATATTTGAGATTCATATTAAAGGGAATAAATATTGTTGAATTGAGAATAATTAAATGGTTTCATTAATGATAAAGAATATATAGACTAAAACTTCTAAAACTATTTCCTTTTTTTTAAATGTTATTTCATTTGTTAGAAAATGATCATTTATAATTAAACACTCAAAAGAGATTATAGTCATAACTAAAAATGTAATATTTAAATATATCTTTAGTAGCCATAACAACTATAAATTATATATTTAAATATTTGTGTATTTTTCTTGTAAATACTGATCTAAAGAGCATTTACATTTTGTTGGTTATTTAACAACAAATTTCTCTTAACAGAAGTTGTTTCTATCGTTATTTCATAGTAAAAAAAAATGGGATAAAAGATTAAGTATGTAACACGCAAACACATTTAACCATGTGTAAAATTTGTCGCATGACGGGCTATAAGCCAGAACTTTAGGGTTAATATCTGCATCTTAATATTGTTAGGTTAAAAGAGGAGATTCTTTATTTCATATTAATAAGATACTATATCAACCTTTATATCAACCTTTACCGATGGTCTTTTAACAATAACATTAATTAAAATTAATTATTGATAATAAAGCTTAATAATTCACCTTCTTCCCGTAGTTATAGCGTAATTGAATCCCTACCACATTTGTAATATATTATACATTAATAAAACTTATCAATTAAGAATCAAAATTAATTAGGTTAATTGTAGTGATCTAATTCCAAGATGGCTTACTTATAGAAGATGTCAAACCAATTTTCAAATTATAAAACAAATTATTACTACAATTTTGTCATCATATTAAGGACTATTTTTTTTGGCAAGAGGACTATGTAATAGTAATAATAATAAGGAATATGAAAAAAAAAATCGTAAATCAATAATAGTTTACCGATTTTATTTTACTAGTTTATTATTTTACTAGTTTATCAGTTAACCTGTTTTTTACCGGTTAAACAATTCTATTTTCGGTTAAACTATTTTTCTACCTGTTTAACCGGTAATAATTTATTTATATTAATTATTTTAAAATTAAAATTTATAAAATTAGAAAAAATATAAATTAGAAAACAACTCAAATAAATTTAATATTTAATTAAAAAAGTTGAATTAACAGTTCTAGACCGAACCCGTAAAACTAGAATGGTTAAATCAATACTATACCATTCAGTTATCCGATTTATAAAATAAAGGACAAAATCAGACTTAACCGATGCCCGAGCTCGATTTGCTTCCTCTTCTACGGATTTGGCGAGAGTAAAGGCGGACTGACTTTGGCCAACGTAACCTGTGGTCAAACTTTGTGGAGATGATGGTTGGCTGATGCCTCTAGCCTTGAGCCCCTCGAAAGCCTTCCTGCACGCACTTTGGACTCTCTTGGATACTTCCCCTTTCCCATTGGAATTATCCCCATCATCCTTCCTAGAAAAGTGACAAATGTCCCTTTACCACATTTGTGACCTTAGTAGAATCTCATCGCCGAGAACATGCCAATTCCCTCTAATTCTCTCCTTGTTGGTATCACCCTAGTCCTTTCGTAATCCAAAATGATTAAGGAATCAGAATAAGGCATTATGCAAACACGTACCTGATCGAACCATTGTAGTCCCAACACTACGTCATAGTCTTCCATAGGGACTAAGGTAAACGAGAATGTCTCATTCTAGTCTCCGATCCTGGTGTGCACTTTCCTAGCCTCTGCGACCACCGTCTTGCCTATATTGAAAGACTTGACCGTCCCCCTCGTTGGGTTGATGCGAAGACCCAACGCTTTGGCCACTCCTTCATGCATGAAGTTGTGAGTAGCCCTTGTATACACTAGTGCCTTAATGCGCTTTCCCCCGATCAAAGTTTTTACGAACATCAAGCCCCTCGTTATTCCATAGATTGGCTCTGCAACACTAGTCTTCATAGCGTTGAGCAGTCTCAAGGATCCCACTCGAGTCCCTTCCTCTTCTTCGAAAGACTCGGTTCCTTTAACTATTGCAACCTTTTCTCCCTTGAATGGGCACATAAACTTTATGTGATTATGAGAACCACAAATATGACAAACTCTAGGCTTACCCGGTTCGTCGGCTTACCTCCCTGAGTTGTTTTGAGCATGCCCCTTCTTAGGTGGGCGGTCTCCCATACCTTTCTTCTTATCACGTGGGCGGTATCCCCCACCATTCTCCTCATCATATCAGATGATCTTTGTCCTATCCACATAAACCTTGAGGTCTATCAGCCTCTCCGCAACTACAATTGCCTCGGAGACATTCTGCACCTTGACCTTTACAGCTCTAACTGTGCCCAGGTCTTTAGGCCATTCACAAACGCGAATAGGGCCTCCTGTTCCGTTAGAATACGTAATTCGAGCATCAACTCTTGGAACTCCTTCACATATTCCTTGATGGTCTTGTTATGCACAAGTTGACTAAGCCGCTTCCGTGCCTCAAAATCAACGTTCTCTAGGAAAAATTGACGCTTAAACTTAGTCTTTAAATCCTCCCACTTCGCCATTCGCAACGTGCCTCGTTCAATATCTTTTTCATGCCTCCTACATCACAGTAGGGTCATCTCTTCTAGGAAGAAAGGTGTTGTTTCTAACTTGGTGTGATCATCTAGTTTGTTTTATGCTAGAAAATACATCTCCATATTCCAAATGAAGTCCTCCACTTCACTTGCACTCCTCGAATCTTTGAATGTAGTTGTCTTCGGAACTTCTATTCGATAAGGTGTCGCACCTTTAAGTCCCCCTTTATTCCTCCTAATCCTACCTTCTATCGTGTTAAGCCTCCCTATCATCTCCCTTCGGAGAGCGTCGATCATCGCATAGACTTCTCCTCGGATTGTCTCGAGCATATCCTTCCGGATATCATTAACCTTCCCTCGAACCAATCCCAGCACTTCGTCCCGAATGATACGGTTCACATTGTTAATGATCCCCATGACTTCGTTCTCCAACTTTTCGCCAGGCTCATCTAACATTGTCACCCTATCGGCCACTGCACTAAACACTTCGAGAGCCTCTTGGTGCTCGCACATGTCTTCCTCAAGCCGGGTCACCCGCGCTTCCATGCCGACACTCCTCTTGACAAACTTGTCCCTCTTGGACCTCTTGTCCTTCTATTCGCCGGTCAAAACCTTTATGACTTTAGAATCTGAATCCATCTCTTCTTAGCACGATCTTCTTTCAAATGCGAAAGCACAAACGTGGATGTGATGCCACTTTTGCTCTGATACCACTTGTTATGGGCAGAAACTCGATCACCGAATATTTCCTCGTCCCATGCGACACTGGTCCCACCTCGTTAGCCTTTCTAAAGATGCAAGAAGATGGAATAATTTGATAGAGAAAGAGAGCTTGGAGAATATTTTGTTTATTACAAGTGTTAGGTACAAGATTGTGAGGTATGTGAGGTGCTTGGTTTATGGCCAATACTTGTTTATATACAAGTGGTTGGATCATTCTAGATCCTCCTTGACCTAGGGTATTCTAGACACTTTTATTACCTAACATAGACCTAAGAATTTCTAGAGACTTCTAGAGAATTATACTGACTGCCTACACTTGAGAAATCCTAGAGAATTCTAGAGAATTCTCATATCTACATACTTTACAAACTCACAGAGAATTCTAGAGAGTTCTATTACTTTACCTATAAAAAAAACTCCTAAAGAAATCTAGATAGTTTCATAACTTACCAAGAACTAGGAACTCCTAGAAAATTATAGAGAATTCCAAAAAATAGAAAAACATACAAAAGTCCAGAAACTTCTAATGAATGCACCTTGTGGGGTTGACATAGTCATCCCATCAGACTGGGTGACCAGGGGCGGAGCCACGCTTGGGCTAGGGTGGGCTCCAGCCCCACCTAAATTAAAAAATGCTTGGGTTGTAGCCGAAGGTAAAGTTTTAAATATATGTATATTAAGTTTAAACATGTAACAATTTTTCCTGATGGCTTTGGATTTAATCTGACTAAGGGAAGGTTGGGTGATCAAACGTTGCCCTCCCACTTAATTTTATAAAAATTATTATAATGTTAGATTTTTTTATTATATAATAATACATAAATAAATAAATCATCTTCTCCATTTTTTTATATTCTTACTAAATATGTGAAAATCCACTAAATTAGATTTTTATATTTTCTTTATTTATATATTTAGTTTTCACTTATTTAAAATCTAATTAATTTATTTTTTCACGTTTTCTTAACTTAATTTTTCTTTAACATGTATAATTTTGTTTTTTAAATAGAGTATTCTAATCACTCTTAAAATTTCGTTTATTTATTTTATTTTAGGAAGAATGGGCCGAAGTTCTATTTCGTAAGGGTATTTGTAGAAAAATTCGATTAATATGTTCATGTATTAATACACGTAATAGTATAATACCAAAAATCTTACAGTATAATGAAAAACCTAGATTCGCCCTTTGGTTAGGGTGGGTTCCGTCCCACCTAAATAAAAAAAAATGGGGCAAATTAAGTGAATAAACCGGGCAAATGAGTCAGACCCAGATAATTTTTCAGCCTGGCTCCGCCCCGGCCGTGACACCGTGGTACATCTAAGTTACCAGGGTTTGGCACGACACTGATGGTGAAGAAGCTCAGCCCTACCCAATGAATATGTATGCGTGTGATAACAACTATTTGGATGAGGCGTCAGAGAAGTTCATTGCAATGTTTTACGAAGTGTTGCAAAAACATAGTTGATGGATGGATGGACATAGTTGATGAATGGATGGATCATACTTATATCAGTGTATAGTAATTAAGGTTTGTCTTTTGTTGGTAGTTAGAACCAACTTTAGAACAATTGAGTGAATAAAGTGATGATATGAATAAGAATACATGATAGGTTTTAGGGTGTATTCAAAACAAGTTTCAATAAATATGTTGCGTGTTAATAAATTGAGAAGGGTAAACTAACCCCGAAATGTTAGAATAAATTTATTTCTGCATTATCCATTAAATAAAATATTTTAGATATTTTCACTTTAAAAGTAGAACCATTCTATTAGTATATGATAAAATCCAAGTATTACTGAATTGGTAAGACAAACATTTCAATTTATACTAATTATAAATAAAAAAAATTATCTAGTGTAAAGAAGGGTAAAACCAAGCCTACTGCCCTTGACTAAACTAAATGAGAGAATTTGAGTTTGTTTTCAAACTTCTAGTTGAATGATTGCATAGAAATAAACAATATCATGAAAAATAAAATATGAATAGAGAAATCTTTAATCTTATAACATAACATAAACATATCATTATTATAATTATAGTAAACAATGACTCAACATGTAAGTTCAATACCACAACCAATATAAAAAAGAAACATAGGAAGGACACCCACAACTTATAAAATAAGTGATGGCCACAAATATCTCTAACCAACTTAGGGATACAAATAGCAAAATAAAAAACAATACACAACATCTTTCTAATTCAAAATTTAGGATTGAAATTGACATTATCAAAAAGTTGAACTTAAGAACCTCAAAGAAAAAATTCATAATTAAACATAATTGATAAAAAAAAAAAAAAAAAATCACTCACTCACTCTAATTCATAGTTATAAATACTTCTTCTTTTTATATTATTAATTATGGTGCATCTGCACCGATGCATGTCTTCTTTTTATATTATCAATTATGGTGCATCCGCACCAATGACTATTCTTCTTCTTTCCGCAATTGTAGCAAAACTGAATTCCACATCTGTATTAAGATGAGGGTTTCATAACTTAATGATTATTAATATAAATAAACAAATATATATGAGGGAGAGAGAAACCTGCATAATATGATTGAGCAACCTTCCCAAAGCTCAACACAATGCCTGCATTTAGGGCACCGTTTCCAGTTATTTACCTTTTCAAGAACCTTAAAAGCTACATCTTCAGCATCCCTAATCACTCCACTTTCTTCACATGAAAAACCATCATGCCATGATATTTTACAATTGAAACATAACAATTGTTTACAATTAGGACAAACCGATCTCTTCACTTTTCCTCCACATTCGTTCATGATCAATGCAGAACACTCTTTATTAGGGCAATAACAATGATCCACCCCCAAGATGGCATCCTGGCATAAGAAGTCACACCATTTTTCGAAAATCTTAGCTGGGAGGATCAAACTACATGAAAGTGGATCCAAGTTGAAATCACAGCATAAGCTAGGGCACTTGATCTTTGCAACATTGTGTTCATTAACCTTGACTTGGACATACTTGTTAATGCAGTCTTTGCAGAAAGTGTGATCACAAATGTGTTTATTCTTAAATTTTCGTTCATATGGAAGGGTGGGCTCGTGACATATGTTGCAGGTGAAGCTTTCCAACTGAGACGGTGGTTCTGGTGAGGATACGGTGGCGGAGGAATTTGATACATCTTTTCCGATACATCTTTGCAGTTTGTTGCCCATTGTTTTAGTGAGAATGAGTTTAGCCAAAGTCCTAATTACTTATTGTGGTAGAAAGAGAAGTTTATTATTTATGAAAAATTTATTACTATTTCAAATATAATTTTAAAAACTATTATTGGTCAATTTGAAAAATAACTATACCGTAATTTTGTCCTATTTTTGTTTATAATTTTTTTGATTAAGTTTATTAATATAAATAAATATATATATATATATATATATTAGTTTATTTTTGCTGTAAACTAAGATTAGTGTACTTATACAAGAATAAATTTCTTGAAAATCTGGAATATAAGAGAAAATTTTAATTTAATAACACTAAAGTTATTTGAATAAAAGTGATTGGTTTTTATCCATTTATTAAAAGAGGTTTATCACTTAAAATAAAATTATGTTTTATTTTTACATATTATTAAATTTAACTAACTTTTAACATATTTATATTTAAATATTATATATATTATATCCTTATAAAAAATACAATTCTATTTATCAACATTATTAATAAAATAACAAGATTAATATGAATTTGATAAATTAAATACAGGTTTTATTTATAAAAATCAATATTAAATTAATTATATTAATTAAAAAATATCTAATGTATAAAATTAATATTCTCTTAAAAAGTTTGACAAAAGTAGAGTAACTTTTCAACTAAAAAATCTCAAAATACTTTTAATTATACTAACAACAAGATTAATTCTTTATTTTATGAAATTAATAATATACAAGTTCCAATATTTCTCCTAAAATATCCACTATTTTTAATAATAATTGACTGTATACAAAATCATTTACAAATAACCTTAAATGACTCTAAAATTGTAATATTTAATAAAAAATTTGATCTAACAAATAATAAATAATTTATAAAAAAATATATCTCCTAATAAATATCATATGTTTTTATTAAAATTAGGTGATTTATTTAAAATTTTAAATATTATAAAATTTAACTTGTATCGTATTTAACTACTTATGTTAAATAAATTAATAACTCAAAAAATAACACATTCAGTCTATTAAGCCAATTTAACTATTTAATTGAGTTAATAATTAACATAAAATAATTGAAAATTTAGATTTAGCTTAGTTCCAAAACTCTTTTAAAATATGTTTTAACTTCTTTTTATACTGGTAGTCATATTGATTTGTGGAGAAAATTTAATCAAATTAACAATTATAAAAATATATTTCAAATTGATCTTTGTACAGAGGCTTTTTAAAATTTTAGGAGCAGTTTACCATTTAACAACCAATAGGTAATAAGATTACCTTATTTTTAAACAATATTATTATTTTTAATAATCTTTTAAATTTTTATATTCAAAATAACTCAAAAAAAATGAATTAAATTTAATTAAAGATTAATTATTGTAATAATAAAACCATAATTAGGAAAATTATTCAAAATTTTAAAAATAATTTGAGGATTAAATATTGTATTTATTTTACCCAAAATAGACCAAAGAAGAGGTTAAAAATATTTAATTGTGATTTAATCATGAATTATATTTAATTTATAACTTAAAACAATTAAATAAAATACCCAAATTAAATAAATTATGAACATAATTTTTATTATGATACCATAAATATTTTTGTGTAAAATTTTTGGTAAAGAAATGAATTTAAAAAGAATTTAAAATCAATTTTAATAAACCTTTTAAATAAAAATAAAATCAAATAATTTTGTGTAGCCGGATTTTTATTAAAAACCCTTCAAGAGGATCCTAGACCATCAGATGAGGGCCCATATCTCATCCAACAGTCCAGAACACGCCCGACCTCCGCTACAACGGGTCAAGCGCGCAACCAGTCGCATCCAATCAACTAACGGAACAATCTAACCCTATTAGTCAACCGAGCTGACCGCGGACGGAACTCCAACGGAGCCTCAAGTTCGGTCACCTGAAACGACGTCGCTCGACTCATCTTCTTCCCCGGACTCGCGACCTCGCTGAAAACGCGACTTCGCCGACACGATTCTTTCAAAAGCTTAGCTTCCTCCACAGGCGATCAAATCCTTTGATTTTTTCGGCTACGTGCTCCTCTCATCGACGCCTACATTTTTCCCTTATCCTACCTTGGATAAGGCTGTCAGCGAAGTGAATAAAACTTAGAGATAAGTTCTCCGGAGGTTAAATTCTTCTTGAATTGGCTTACCTCGACCGCCTTAGAGGCACTATAAATAGTCCCCCATGATCTGTAGATTAAATCATCAAACAATTAATATAATAAGGATTGATTTTATAAACTCAACAAAAAAATATTAAAGTTTCTTACTTGTGTTATTTGTGAGCTCCTAAACTAATTTCCCCCTAAGCTATTCTAATAAATAAAAAACACATAAGTTATAACACGTATCTTTGAATTAAAAATAATTTGTAAAATTGAAATTGTACCTTATCAATATTTGGACTTTCATAAAATGTTATTAACTTGCACATTTAGGCCTATATTTCAAATTGCATAAACTTATATGATTATTGTTGTTTAAGTTGTTTTATGGTTAGAAATTAATCTTAAGAGCATTTATGAACTTTCTGGATAGGTTAGAAGCAATCAATCGACTTAAAATAGAAAAACCAAAATTTAAATTTTCAAAATAAAGCAAAATGTATTTGTTGTTCTTGGGATAAATCTGTTGAATCACAGCCCATAAAGCATCCCAACATTATTGTAATCTTGTTGGACAACTATTTGGATCATGTTTAACAGATCATGTTTGATCAAAATCTAAATTTTCCAAATAATTGAAAATTTTGAGTTATTGATTTGCTTAAAACGAACCATTAGTGTTATTATTTTTGTATCAATCAAATATATGAGATATAATGAAGTTATTGGATATCTCATTTCTCCTTAAAACAACTTTAAAATAAAAAATCCAAATTTTGATCAAAAACTAATCTGAACGATTTCATCATCATCCTGGTTGAATGATACCTTAAGATGATGATCAATATGTTCCTTTGAGCTATGTGAAGCTACCCAAACCCTTGGATAGAAGAATTCAATCTTAAATAAAAAATAAAAAAAACTTACACTTTTGTGTTCTTGAGGACCGAGAGGTCCGACCGACGATCATCGGTTTGGACCGAGACCTAGACCGAGAAATTCAAACTTAGGACCGATAATTTCAACAAGACCGAGAGGTCCGAACGAGAATTGTAATTTGGTTATCAAAAACTCTCAGATTATTTAAAATTGAACCCGAAATTAATTATTTTTAATTAATTTTAAAAGTTGTTAGGAATCATTAAAAATCTTTTAAAATTAATGTTTAATTTTAAAAAGAAAATTTCTAAGGTTTTTTTCGGGGGTTACAGCTTTCTGGTGACTCTACTAGGGATTAAATATTTAACTAGAAAATATAAAATTGGCTTTTGAAACGTTTGTATCACGTTTTCAACTTAATATGATTGTCTTGATAGGTAAAACACCTAAAAGACATGTATGTTTTACCCTATTTAAAGCCTTTATGTGTAAATGGTACATCACCTTCTTCTTACTTTCAAAGAAGTACACGACCGAGATCGGTACTTCTACACTTATGTGCAAAGATTGTCAATGAGGAATGACAACTTGTTACAAACCGAGTGATGTTACAAGAGGAAAAACTAGTATACACAAGATCGACCCCACCCTTTGGAGATGAGTCATCCGATAGGACGCAAGTATTATGGAGGTGGGGGAAGATTCCCAAATGAGTAGATATTCCCAAGTTTATTTCAGCGGTTTTACCCCTCCACTTGTGAATTAAACTATCTTATGATTCCCCTTAGAACAAAAAATCTGATTACTATCACCAAGATGGTTGTTTGTCGTGCCCATACAACTAAAATCTCGTCACTACAACCCTTATATGTATTATGTGTATGCATGTACAGCCTAGGTTAACATCTCAAACATATTCAATCTTTTCAAAACAAAATGTTTGTAAATGTTTTGAATTTCCAATCACAGATCTCGCGTTGGTTCCATGTATTGATAATTTTCATGCAAACGAATGGAATTATCGATCATATGGACTCATCCCCATCACGAGGTTCATAAACTTCAAGATCAACTCCACCTTCATAATAGAAATGCAGTGAAGGTGGAACCCTATAAAACGAGCTTACTTCATGGGAGAGAGACATATGTTCCCAAACATAGAAGAATTTCGAGATATCCTCATGATGGACAACAAGAATGTTCTGCATTTGAAGCCATTTGTATAATCAATGTCCCTGAGGAAGCTCTTGAAAGAGGAGTATAGATATTCTAAGGTAACATCCGATGTTATCCTCACAGGGACATATATCAACTTCCTAACATGGACCAAAATGGAAATAAAGAATGGAGAAATTCCTTTGACTTTAGGATCATCCATGATAACAATGACGATCTTAATATCTCACTACTTCCTAATAACAGAAAATAACAAACCCTCCTCAAGAATCCTAGAGGTAGCTACCATATGCGAAGGGGCAACAATGATCCATCTAACATTATTCTGGCAAAAATGCTGATGGGTTTGAATAACCCATGCTTATCTTCCACCATGAGCAAAGGGGGCTCACCCTTAATTCTCTACATCTGAATGCTCGACAAACTTAAACGTTTGTCGCCAATACTTTCTGAAGGCATCATGTCCCCTCCTCTTCAATATTGAAGAATTAATGAAGCTTTTCTTGTACCTCCCGTACAAAGAAATGCTGATATTTGGGAAATATTCCCATGCTACCCTATCAATATTATGGGTTATGCTTCTCGACTTGGAATGGGTTACATGTTATTACACCCATAGCTTGTTCAAGCAATTTGACTATAGCTATTTAGAAACCGCCTTCGCTGTAGACGGGACAATTGATCACATAGCTTATGCAGGATATATAGAGAAATGACACAACACCTTCCAAATGAATATCCTACAAAAATGAAGGAAGTACCTGAATGTCATTCTCCAAGAATACAATCATGTCTAGGAAAATGAAGATGAGAAAGTTGCTAGTGTGGGAACATGCTACAGTTGAGCCTAAAGTCTATGACTTCCGTCAACATTTTTACCCTTTTAGACTCTCTCTGTAAAATATCAAAAAGAGATCTCTATCTGTAACAAATTTAACGAGTATGTATATATAACAACTCTTTGTTTTCTTATCGAATCACAAAATAAATGCCTACTCTCTAGGATTCATTTATATGCATATGCATTGCATTGTACTATGTTACAACTGCAAACCATCACCTCTTTCTTTTCGCAATAGTCCATGACTGCGACAACTGACACAGCCCCCAGAAAGAGAGATCTAAGAACCAGATGTTTTATACGCTACCAGATGGACAAAGAACTCCTAGTATCCAAAATGGTCTCTACTACCGAGCTCAGGAAAATGAAGGTTTCTTTGCAACATGTAACGGAGCAACTCGCATTGATCACAACTTCTTTAGCTAACCAAATTATGTTTATATCCCAAAACATACCTTCTTCTTCTTAATTTCCTACATAGGCTATCCAAATTATGTTCAACCCATTAACTCCCGTTCTACTAGTCAACAAGCTCAAGAAAAGTCTCTCTCTACGAAGACTCCGGAGAGGATATCGACCTAACCACACGGGTAAAAAATGAGGAGGTAATCAACCCCCTAGGATCATAGGAAAAACAAGTTCCAATGGATGATCCACCACCGCTAACGGAATTTGAATGCTAGTTGGCTCAAGTTCAAGCCATGTAGGAAGAGATGAAAGCCTAGCTAAACAAGTTAGTTAAGGGCAAAAGCACTGAAAAGCATCATGACTGGAAAGACGCTATGAAAGTAGTCGAATGAGAAGTTATTTCGATAGGCATCAAGCTTCCAACTATATCTAAGTACATAGGAAAAGTGACACATCAGTCTTTTTCAAAATGTAAGCTTCTACAATGACCCCATTGCGTCTTAGAGAACCAACAATCCTCCACTTATTTCCCTAGTACCTCGATGGAGTTGCTCTACGATGGTATCACTAACAAAATATAGTATATCTACAGAGCATAGTCTCAATGCATCTCAACCTCGAACGTCCAGAAAAGAGGTTGAAGAACATCAAGTAGGGAGAATATGAGAAATTCTCCGTGTTTATCGAAAGATGGAAAACTGTCGCTAAGGAAATTGATTCCCTCCCAAGCGAACAATGACATATTTATATGATCTTGGAAAACGTTAATGGAAGATATTATGTTGGATTCGTCATCAAAACCTTCCAAAATATGAAGAAATTGCTAAGGAATGACAATAACTTCGATGTCGCCATCGAGAAAAAAAGGGAAAGAGGGAAAAGTAGTCAAAGCTATCCCATTCCCAAGTCGTTTTCCGAGAAAGAAAAAGAAAGAAGTACACCAGGTAACTACTGCCTGGAATGAGAAATTGCCTCAAAAGACAAACCCAGGTAAGCTTCCACAACCTAAGGTTGTACAACCACTCCTACCAAAACTACACCTCCAAAGGTTCTTAGACCTCTTAAGTCTTTGACGACCTAAGAATTTCTGTAAATCAAGTGATGAAAATTCTTTAGGAAAATAATCTCGTCAAACCTCTTTCCCCTAGAACAGACAGACCATTCTTGGAAAAATATGAAAATGCTTGGTGTGACTACCACCAAGCAAAGGGCCACGCTACCGACTATTGTAGTTCCCTCAAACATCTGTTCTAGGGCTTGATCGATCAAAACATGATTGTCAAGCCGGAAATAAAAAAGAATCTGCTACCGGATCACTAAGTCATAAGCTCACCACTAACGAAGCATCTCTTGACTCCAATGCATTACTGGACCTGATTCATGACGCCGAACCAGAGATCAACATGATCAATCCCTGGCCCAAAACGAGTGCCCACATCTATGCCTCGATAGACATCGTGGCTACACGTGGTGGAACATATTTTCAACATAGTTTAATAAAATCACACCAGCCAATGTGCCACCCACCTCCCAACTTCTTGTAGGAAACATAATGGAGAATGAGCCCAAAGCTCTTAACTTAGGAGACAACCTCCTAAGTCAACTGAAAAGGAAGAATGCTAACATTTCTAGAAAATCCTTATGTACTCCATCGAGCATAGGAAAGTAGTCCTCAATGAGTTAAGAAAGATCAATGTTCGTGCTAACACCATCCCTGAGAAACTAGTAGGAATCATATCCTCTAGTTCACAATACAACATGATCGGCTTTGAAGACAAGGATCTTCCCTCAGCCAAATCAAACCATGATAAAGCCCTCTACATTTCTAGAGAAATGGAAGGAAATACTTTTCTGATGGTCTTGATAGACAATGGATATGCTCTTAACATATGTCCTTGGAGGACTCTTAACAAGCTTGACGTATCCAAAGACAAGGTCATACCATCTGACCTATATTTCTGATGTTTAGACAACTTTCGCAGCGAGATAATGTGTTGTCTTAAGAGCCTGTCCGAGTGTTCGGCATCCCTTTAAAGTAATGTTATCCATTATAGGTAATTTTAGATAGATTGATAAAGTAATGTTATCAATTATAGGTAATTTTAGTATATAAATTTATTATTCTTTACATTTATATTTATTAGTGATCAAAATTATAATAATTTAAACAATTATCAATAAATAATCTTTTTAATTATCAAATGAATCACATTATAAATTATAATTTAGATCATATTTTATAAAATACAAAGTCTGAAATAGCTAGTAATAAACAGAGCATGACTTTCATAACTAAACAAAAAAGATTGGAAAGAAAAAAAAAATCACTCTCTAATCCATAGTTAGTTGAGAACATTACATTACTCTTCTTCTTTAATTTGAAATAAACTTACATCAATTAGTGATGAACCATATATATTTCTGTTATTATTATGAACAAGATTAAAAAAGCAATCACCAAGAAAAGAGCTATAATCAAATCGAAACAATGAGCGTGTATTTTGCATTTGCATCTCCTAAATCCACATTTATAGCAGAAGTTAATCCCACATCTGCAATATCATATAAATTATAATACATTAACAAAAACCATCAATGGAGAATTCAAAGTTAATGAAAAGTCAAGAGAGAGAAAGAGAGAAAACCTGCATCTAATGATCGAACAACCTCCCGAATGCTGAACGTAATGTCTGCATCTAGGGCACCTCTTCCATGCATTCCTCTCCGCAAGAATCCCAAAAGCGACGTCGTTTGCATCCCTCGTAGCTCCACTTTCTTCACATGAAAAACCAGCATGCCATAATGTATTGCATTTGAAACAGAAGGTTTTTTTACAATTAGGGCAAACCGATCTCTTCAAGTCCCTTCCGCATTCGTTTACCACTAGAGCCGAACATTGTTGATTAGGACAATAACAATGATTCAACCCTAGGATGGTGTCCTTACAGAGGAAATCACACCATTTTTCAAAAAGTTTAATGGGGAGGATTAAACGACAGGAAAGTGGGTCTAGATCGTAATCGCAGCATAAGCCAGGACACTTGATCGAGGCTATATTGTCATCTTCAACCTTGACTTGAATGTATTTGGTAATGCAGTCTTTGCAGAAAGGATGAGTGCAGAGGTCTTTGTTCTTGAATCTCTGTTCTGGTGAAAGGGTGGGCTCTATGCATATCTCACAGGTGAAGGTCGCTAACTCAGACTGTTGCTCCGGTGAGAGTACGGTGGCCGGAGCCGGAGGGGTGAAGGAATCTGAAGGAAGATGAATGGAGTTGCCCATAGTTACAGTTTTAGTGAGATAGAGAGAGTTCACATAACTTATGAGAAAGACTTTGATTTGAGAGGGATGAGTTTCCTATGTATTAGTAAAATTGAAATGGGAAAGCAACACAAATTAAAATTGAGAGGGATGAGTTTCCTATGACAGATATTGGGTTCGATCCCAATAAATTAAGTTTTGAGCCTAATTAATTATGTTGGCAAGTTATGTGCTTAATCGGTGTGACACATTTTTTTTTATATTAGTAAAATTAGAATTATAAAAGTTTATTTAAAAAAATATATTATTATTTTTACATATAATTGAATATTTTTTTTTATATGTATCTGTTACGACTTGTTTCGCAAGGTGTGTTTTGGGTTCAAAAATCAAGTTCTTGATCCCTAAGACCGGTGAAAATTCTACAATCAAATGCCAGCGGAAGGTTTTCAATAGAGAATTTGGGGGTGAGGGATAGAAGAATCAAGAGTGTGAAGAGAAATATTGTTGGTCTATACCAAATAGTCCATAATAATAATAATAGACGAATAGGGACGAAGTCACATCTTCATCATTCTATTCATGGGTCCTTGGGGAAAAAACATCAGCCTTATATAGGTGATGTCTTGCCCCAGAATATTCGTTTACAACAACTACTAGAAAATAACAGAATTCGATTTGTAAAATAGAAAAGGAAAACAAAACAAAATATTAATACAACAAAACAGAAATATGGCCCATGTGCACCATAGGACCGAGACCGGGTGCTGAAAAAGGTTGCTGAAATTTATTCTAAGGCCGAGGCCTTGATTTTAGACCGTAACAGTATCATTTATAAAATATATTAAATAATAATAATAATTAGTTCCAAAATTCTATATGTTTTCAAATAAGGTAGCTGCCACTAACTATTTACTAATTCACTGCCTGTTTGGATTTAATTACCAAGTTATTACTTGGTTTTGTATCTACCTTAATATATGAAAATTAATAAAATTTGGTTTTGTATCTACCTAATATATGAAAAACAATAACATTGATAGTGATTGCTAACAAACGCAACAATTTGATGATAAGAATGTACGTACCTACCATATTTACTGTAAACCCTGTATGCTCTAAATATAATTTTATTTTATTAAAGATTAAAATATAAAAATGGGTTGGCAATGTAGAAAGTGACATAAAGAGAACAAAATCGTATCATATCATATATTACCTTAAATGCCCACAACCACAAGTCTTTAGTCAATAATCAATAACTTTAAATTTATTTTTGTTGGTAAAAGAAGAAAATGTGACCACATTATTCACATAAATAGATTGCAAAAATTAATAACCACAAACATTTTTAGTCACACACTTCTTTGGAGAGATGCACATTTTCTTTACTTCATATTTTTTTTAAAATAAAATTTGTCGATAAATAATTATATGAAAGAATATGTCGTTTAAACACATGTCGTGACAATGAAATGAAACCAAACATATAATACAAATAGGACAAATTGTAAACAGATAAAACTAAAACAAAAGATATTTTTGTCTATTAACACTTAATACAAAGTTACAGGTCAAAATCCTCTCTTCTAGCCTAACAACAACAAGAGGTGGATATTAACTCTAAAGTTCTGGGTTCGAGCCCGTTAAGTATGTTTGCGGGCTACATACGTAATTCGTTGTCACATTTTTTATTTTCCCAAAAGTTACTTGTCAAACTACAAAAATGACCTCAAATAATCTTACAAAACCGCACACCTCACTTGTCATTATAAGATGAATAATCTGAGATCCAAAAACCATATTATTTAAAAAGAAAAAACTATAATGGTAATGGAGTAACATAAATAAGCATCATTTAATATTGTCCATAAGATATGAGAAATAATGCATACTCCAATAATGGTAATGAAGTAACAAAAAGAAATGTTCCATCTAATTGAATGAATATAAGTTTTTTTTTTTAATTTGAAAGTAGCACAACCCACAATTATTAATCTCACTTCAATTTAAAACTTTCTTATTGTGGGAAACGAATAAAAGATTTTTGGTTGCTTAAGAAAACAAGTAATTTTATAAAATTCTTTAATAATGAATCATCTATTATTTTGGGAACAGTTTGAGATAATTTTATAAACTTGTATTTAAACTAATTTTACATCCCATCAAGTTGAAAATATTTGAGATTCATATTAAAGGGAATATTGTTGAATTGACAATGATTCAATGCCTTCTAGAGTTTGGAGTAGATATACATGAGGCAATGAAATTTTGATTTTTTGTATTATCACGAATAATGTTATTTAACACGTCCAAGTCCAAATACATATCATTTATAAGATTACTCAAAAAGATTCTTCTATAACAAATATTTAATTTTTGAATATTTTGAGATTACAAAAAATTTAATCATTTTACTTTGGCCAGGAGATATGTATAGCCTAAAAATTTGGAAAAACATGCTAAATTCAAAACAATTTGTTTTTTAAGATAACATCAACTCTTAATTTAAAGTTTCTCAAAAATGTCATAAGTACATATAGAGACGTTTGGATAACACATTATTATTGGATAAAAAACGAAATATTAGTATAAGGAGAGAATGCTTAAATTATCGTGGCTAAAAATCAATATTTACATTAGTTAGTCTTCATGATGCAGCGTGCGTGGCTAGGATGAACCTTTATCAAGATTCGTTGATTCTTACGAATATCGAAAGTTGATAGATATTGAGGAAACCTCGTTTTCTGATTAATAATCTTCCCCTAACAAAGTGTTTTAAGATTCTTTTAAATACTCAAACCCTAGCTTGCAAAAGAAATAAACAACTTTTAATAAATTGCAAAAAAACACCCGAAACTAATAAAAATGCGATTTTGAGCCCCTAAACGTTTCCGCCCGAAAAACACTAGGCAATCGTCGAAATCTGACACTTGCGAGATATTTTCGGATGCTGCAACTTTCGCATAAACGCCTCTTCGACTCGCACCGCATCATTCCCCCCAGGGTAGAAAAGATTCGTCCTCGAATCTGGAACCGCATCATCCTCATCAGAAGAAGACTCACCCACAAAAGGAACAAGATGCTTCACATTGAACACATCAGAGGTACGCACATGGCTGGGAAGGCGTAAACGATAAGCATTGGGGTTGATCTTCTCCACAATCTCAACAGGACCAATCTTCTTAGCAGCAAGCTTGCTATATTCATGAGCTGGAAAACGATCCTTAGTCAGAATAGCCCACACAAAGTCACCAACTTCAAAATCAACAGCACGCCTTCTCGAATCAGCCTTCTCCTTGTACTTGGCAGTAGCAGCAACCAAGCGGTCATGAGTGGTCTGATGAACCTGAGCCAACTGACCAACAAAATCCGCAGCAGTGGAATGAGGACGCACCTTGCTGGGCAGCGCTAACAAATCAAGAGGAGCACGCGGAGACAGCCCGTAAATCACATGGAAAGGACTGAAACCAGTGGAGCGATTAACAGCATGATTGTGAGCAAACTCGGCCTGAGGCAGCTTCAGATCCCAAGCCTTAGGATGATCCCCAACTAAACTGCGCAGAAGGTTCCCCAAAGACCTATTAACAACTTCAGTTTGGCCATCAGTTTGCGGGTGATAGGCACTGCTAAAATTCAGCTGAGTATTAACCAAACGCCAAAGACTCCTCCAAAAGTGACTCACAAAGCGAGTGTCCCGATCAGAAACTATGGAGGCAGGAAGTCCATGAAGGCGATACACATCCCTGAAATAAAGCTGTGCAACAGCCACAGCATCAGAGGTTTTCTTGCAGGGAATGAAATGAACCATCTTCGAGAATCGGTCAACCACCACAAAAATCGAATCAGAACCACGCTGGGTACGTGGCAGCCCAAGGACAAAATCCATACTGACATCAGACCATGGTTGAGTGGGAATAGGCAGAGGCAAGTATAACCCGGCATTAGTCGAAGCGCCCTTAGCCAACTGACAAACACGACAACGAGCAACAAAACGCCCCACCTCTTTGCGCATCGAAGGCCAGAAATAAGAAGCTGCAAGAAGCTGGAAGGTACGATCACGCCCAACATGGCCTTCTTTCTTGAGATCCAGTTTGCTAAACACAGAAACACCACCCAACTGATCCAACAAGTCATCCAACCGGGGAATAGGAAACCGATAAAGCACTGTAATCTTGTTGATAGCACGACTATCAATGCACATACGCCAAGACCCATCCTTTTTTGGGGTAAGAAGGGCCGGGACAGCACAGGGACTAAGGCTCTCTCGAATGTGTCCCTTAGCCAGCAAGTCCTCCACCTGTCTACGCAACTCTTCATGTTCTTTGGGACTCATGCGGTAATGAGGACGGTTGGGTAGGGCAGCACCTGGAACCAAGTCAATGTGATGCTGGGTATCACGCAAAGGAGGCAAGGCACAAGGCAGATTCTCAGGAAAAACATCTGCAAACTCCTGTAACAGCGGCTGCACTGGAATAGGCACCTCAGAACTAGCACCACAGGTAATCAGCGAACAAAATAGAGCAAACACCATGCAAGATTCGACCATGGCGGTCTGAAAAGGACCCCGAGACAACAAGGTGGCAGGGGGAGACGCATGATGAGTGGGGGCAGCACCCTTCTTGGGCTGATTTGGCATCAACACAATCTTGGTACCATGAAATAAGAACGTGTAGGTATTAGCACGCCCATCATGTATAACAGACTGATCAAACTGCCAAGGGCGACCAAGTAAAAGGTGACAAGCATCCATAGGAACCACATCACAATATACAGCATCACGATAATGGGAACCAATGGAAAAATTAACAAGTACGCGCTTAGAAACTGTAACATCCGTACCTTGACTCAGCCAGGACAGACGATAAGGCTTGGGGTGAGGTTCAGTGGACAGACCCAGCTTCGAAACTGCAACCTCAGAAATCACATTCTCACAACTCCCAGCATCAATGATGAAGGTGCAAACTTTGCCACCGATGGTACAAGTGGAATGGAACAGATTATTACGTAACCACTCGTTGTCAGGAGCACGAGGGGTTAAACATGATCGACGAATCACCAAAAGGGGGCCAACATCACCAGAAACATACTCCTCCGCTGCCTCATCATCATAAACATCATACACTGGCGCTGAATCTGAAGGAAAAGCAGAGTCAGGATCATCCACCTCAGTAAAAAGACCACGATTGGTGGACTTTGGGTTGCGACACTTTGCTTGGCGATGGCCAACTTCACCACAATTGAAACAACGCAAGCCACCGGGACGTCCCTGCGGGGGGGGCTGTAGTGCCGCGAGGGGGGGCTGGGGTGGGATGGGCCGGCTGGGAAGAAGAACCAATGCCA
The DNA here is from genome assembly GCF_907164915.1 of Impatiens glandulifera. Taxonomy (NCBI): domain Eukaryota; kingdom Viridiplantae; phylum Streptophyta; class Magnoliopsida; order Ericales; family Balsaminaceae; genus Impatiens; species Impatiens glandulifera. Next base: position 20,254,948 of record NC_061870.1, on the reverse strand, counting down.
CTAGTGGGGACAACCTGTTTTCCAAAGCTACCCGAACCGCGCCTGGCTAGCTGTTTCTCAGCCTGTGAAGCACGCTGATGTGCCTCAGAAACAGTCAAGGGATCAAACATATTCAAAATATCCTGCAACTGGAGGCGAAGGCCACCAATATAATGAGAAACCAACTGGAGAGGGGACTCAGACAGGTCAACACGAGCCACAAAGGTGTAAAACTCAGTGGAATAGTCATCCACGGAACGAGAACCCTGACGAAGATTCTGGAACCGTTGGTACAGGTTACGTTCGTAATTATATGGTAGAAACGCAGCCCTAATATGCTTCCTGAATTTGTCCCAATTCGTGAGCTTTGCCTTACCATGACGAACACGTGTCTGTTTCAACTGCTGCCACCATGCTTGTGCACGACCATGTAAGCGGATCGTAACAAGGGGTACACGACGATCTGTAGGAACTTCCTTGAAATCCAGAATCTCTTCAACCTGAGAAAGCCAATCAATAAACTCTTCCGGTGGTAGACTACCATCGAACTTAGGGATGTCCACCCTGAAAGCCTGCTCCCAGCGATGATTGGGGCGTTCAGGGGATCGATTCCGAAGACCACCGAGAGGGTTTTCATCTGTCATCGTAACATCATCTTCAGGGTGGTGCATGTGCATAGATGCATCCATCCGTTGCGTCAACCATTTAACCTGCCGCCTCAAATCGTCGTTATCACGGTGAAACTCAGCGTTTTCACGTCGCAACTCAGCAAGGTCACCATCATCAGCACCAGGGGTAGGGTTGCGCGGCTGTCTTCGGGGCGGCATACCTCAGGGTCGACTGGAAACTGATACCAACTGATGCAGCGTGCGTGGCTAGGATGAACCTTTATCAAGATTCGTTGATTCTTACGAATACCGAAAGTTGATAGATATTGAGGAAACCTCGTTTTCTGATTAATAATCTTCCCCTAACAAAGTGTTTTAAGATTCTTTTAAATACTCAAACCCTAGCTTGCAAAAGAAATAAACAACTTTTAATAAATTGCAAAAAAACACCCGAAACTAATAAAAATGCGATTTTGAGCCCCCTAAACGTTTCCGCCCGAAAAACACTAGGCAATCGTCGAAATCTGACACTTGCGAGATATTTTCGGATGCTGCAACTTTCGCATAAACGCCTCTTCGACTCGCACCGCATCACTTCATTAGTCGTTTTCTTTGCTTTTGTCACTAATCTTTTATAGTCGTTATTATTGATTTCGGCACTTACATAAATATGCATTGAAATTACTTTAATTTTCGGTTAATAGCTTATGAAAAATTGTGGCTAATATCCTACACTAGTGACTCTTGAATATCAAATCAATATCTGATATACAAGCCATTAAAACAAACTTTCAATCCATTTGAATTATTTACCTCCACTTGCTTAAAGTAAATATATATTTTTTCATTTAAGTTTAAATCTATAGGGAAAAAAATTATTAATCAGATAAAGAATAGCTACTAAAGACTTCTAAAACTATTTCCTTGTTTTTTTAGTTATTTAATTTGTTAGAAAATGATCATATATAATTAAACACTCAGAAGGGATTATAATCATAACTAAAAATATAGTATTTTTAAATCTTGACTATAATATTTAAAAATATTTAAGTATTTTCCTTGTAAATTGCTTGTAAATAGACTTATTTGAAAGATTAATGATATATTGCAAAATAAGTGTAAATTGCTTGTAAATAAACACAAAGTATACAGAATTCATGGTTTATTTCACTATTTTTGTACCTTAATTATTTTAATAGACTTTTATGATATATTTAAATATTAGTGTATTTTTCTTGTAAATTGCTTGTAGATAGACACGGTTGGAAGATTCATATTATATTGCAAAATTAGTGTTAATTGCTTTTAAATAAACACAGACTGTAGATAAATGGGTTTATTTCAATATTCGTGTACCTAGTTGTATGTCCAAGCATTACTCTCTTTTAATTATTTTTTTTTTACCTTTTAATGAAAAGTTTTATAGTTTATCAATAATGATCTAATTAAAAAGCGTTTATATTTTGTTTTGTCTTTTAACAACAAATTTTTGTAAGAATCGGCTTAACAGACCAAAAGATTAAGAGTTCGATTTCATCTAAAAGCACTTTAAGTTTAAGTGTGGGCAATATTTCCTCGTTATTGCATATCAATAACAACTGTTGTTTACATTGTTATTTCATATTAACGAGGACACTAAATTGATATATATTCTTTTATTGTTAATATTAATGAAAACAATTATATTAATTAAAATTAATTATTGGTAATAAACCATTATAATTCACCTTCTTCACGTAATTAAAGTGTAATTGAATATCTTACCAAATTTGTAATACATCGTACATTAATAAAACTTATCAATTAAGAATAAAATATTAATTAGGGTAGATGCAAACTGTCTATTAATTCCAAGATGGCTTACTTGTTATAAAGATGTCAAACCAATTTTCATATATAAAACAAATTATTACTACAGTTTTCTCATCGATTAAGGACTAGTATTTTTTTTTTTTGGTAGGAGTTCTGAGTATTTTTATTTTAAAATTGTCTATTTAATAAAAAATTATTTTAAAAAAATGATAAAAGTATAACATGAAATTTTTTGTAGATAAAATAAATCCATTAAAGATTATTTATTCTAGAATTAATTTCTAGAAAGTAAATATCTTTATAATTTATTACGGCTTAAATTTATCTTTAAATTTTGTAGGATAAAAAAAATTATTTAATATATAAGTTAAAGTTTAATATTATTTAATATTTTATTAAAATTATCTTCCCAATTATTTAATTTGGTTCAATCTCTCACTTGCTCAATATACCAAATAAAATGTAAATAATATAGAAATAATTACTAAATGAAAAAAAATGAAGTTAATATAAATAAATAAAAACTATATAAGTAATATTAAAGATAAACATGCATACCACAAAATTAGAAGGAAAACAAATTAAAACATGCCCTTTTTTTAAATAACAATAGGGAGAATTATATAGTTTTAATAATAATGATATTGTCTTGCCGTTTAATTTTATTAATTATAAAATTTAATCATTGAAATTCAAATCCTAAGATTAAAATTGAACTGAATTGAAATTTTAGAATAAATTTTAATGAATGAAAATGTTAAGAATATATAAATTAGCAAAATCAAAAATTCTACCCAACATCTTTCTAATTCAAAATTTAGGTTTGAAATTAAACATTAACATAGAATTGAACTTTATAGTCTAGGAATTAACTTATAGAACAAATTCATAATTAAACATAATTTTAAGAAAAAAACATATCACTCATTCTACCTTTGTCTTTGTGCATTTGCACCATTGGCTATTCTTCTTCGTTCCGCACTTCTTGCAAAACTGAATCCCACCTCTTTTAATTGATGGGTGAGCAACCTCCCCAAAGCTCAGCAAATTAATAATAAGTAATATTAAACCAAACTAGCATTTAGCCCGTGTATTTGCACGATTAATAATATAAATCTAACATTTTTAATTTTATTTTTAACCGTTTTAAATTTAAAGGCGGGTTAACCCACAATCCGACCCAAATATCCAAATTAACCACAACACTCGACCCGGCAATCCGGATACTTTAAAAATAAAGCATCATTATATATATAGAGAGATTAGTTAGTTAAAAAGTTAAACTTATATTAATATTAAAACGTCCCGCGTTTATAAAATTTGGTGTTGAATTTAAAATATAAAATCTTTGTAGCCTAGTTGGTTAAAAAGTTGTACTTGTTTTGTTAGGTTGCAAGTTCAAAACATACTTCTAGCATTTTTAATTTTATTTTTAACCGTTTTAAATTTAAAGGCGGTAAACCCACAATCCGACCCAAGTATCCAAATTAACCACAGCTCTCGACCCGACAATCCGGACACTTTAAAAATTAAGCATCATTATATATATATATATTAGAATTTTATATAATTTGATTGATAATTTGATCTAAATTTCAATATTGGAATAAATTTGGTTGAAATTATATTTCTTCTCATCTAATTGATGGTATCAATTTATGTTTCGTCGTGTGTAATAGTTTGATTTTTCATCAAGTGTTCTTTAAATAAACAAAATTAAATTTTAAATTCATAAAAATAAATTTTTATAATTTTAAATATTTGATAAATTTTAAAATTTAAATTAACATTAAATTTTAATTAAAATTATCTTTTATAAAATAAAACAATTCAAAATTAATTTGATTTAAATAATATTATTTCTCTCTAAAATATAAAAATGTATACATAAATAATATTTTGTTTATATTCCTATTCGTACAAATACACATTATTCATGTTAGTTGAATTAAATATAATAATCTTTTAAATACAAAGCCAAGTATGCACAATGTTTGTTCGAATTCAAAATTCAAGATCGAAATTAAATAATATCATAAAATTAAACTTAAAAGCTTAGGAATTAACTTGTAATAAAAGAGGACAAATTCATAATTAAACACACTTTGAAAAAAAGAAAAGAAAACCACTTTAAGATCATTACTTCACCCTCTTAGCATTATTAGTTATATTTATTAATTAAATGTTGAACCAAGGTTGTGCATATGAAGATCAATAATGCAAATACTATCGTAAACAGAGAAAGCAAATGATCAAACTAATCATGTTGCATTTAAGGGTTCTTCGGTTCGGGTTATTCGAGTTATTCGGTTCGATTTATTCGAATTTTTATTTTTTTAGTCAATTCGAAAACCGAACCGAATTCGAATAAATTTTAATTAAACCGAATCGAATTTGATATTCGGTTCGAACTTCAAATAATTCAAATTCAAACCGAATTCGCTTTTTTTTATGTTTGGAACTAGCATAACTCTAAATAAATTGCACCAGAAAAGAATTTTACTCGGGTCTGTACCGTGACAAGGTATTATTCTACCACTAAACCACTAATGCTTTTATTTCTTTTTTATTTAATTATTAAATCTTGAATTCAAAATACTCTAATTGGATTATTTTGAACTTTTTCTTAAACTAAGTTTGGAAGAATAAATAAAAAAATAAATAAATTCGGTTTTCGGTTTGGTTTTCAAGTTGAAACCCAAACTCGAAAACCAATTCGAAAACCGTATTTAAATTCGAATTGGTTCGAAATTCGATTAAAAAACCGAAAATGAAATTCGAATTCGGTTTATTCGAATTCGGTGAATTCGAGTTCGGTCGGATATTCGGTTCAGACCAAATATTGAACACCCCTAGTTGCATCTTCATCAATAACTAATCTTCTTCATTCTGCCTTTGTAGCAGAACTAAATTGCTAATCTGTATTAATGGGTTGAATTTTCATAATGCAGTCATTTAAAAAAATGGACATATATAAAGTGACGATGAAGAAACCTGCATAAATTGATTGAGTAACCTCCCCGAAACAAAACTTAGTGCCAGCATTTAGAGGGCCGACACAAAATTATGGGTCCATGAAAAAACAAATTGTGACCCACAAAGTTAAAAAATATAATACAAAATGATAATAAATAAAATATTTACATATAAATCATGCTTCTTAGAAATATTAAGTGTATCTTTGTAACCCCACAAAAGTTTTTTGGTTTCGATTTCGTGAAATCTCGAAATTCAAGAAATTTAATTTCAGTTTGCATGTCAAGTTTGCATGTCAAGTTTGCATGTCAGGAATTTTCTTTTAAAATAAAATATTATTTAAAAAATTTTCAAATGATTCCTTACAGCTTTTTGAAATTATTTTAAAATAATTAATTTCGGGATTCAATTTTAAATAATTAGGGGATTTACAATAATCAAATCACAGTTTGATTTTTTAGAAATCTTTTAGTTTAAATTAATTAAACATAATTAATTTAAAATTTTGAAACAGAGTCACCAATTAATTTTTAAAAATCAATAAAAGTTAGACATACATATTCAAACGTATTGACCAGAGTTTTTTTTAGTTCGTAGTTTGATGATATTTGGGAAATAGTTTTTGCGCTTTATCCTCCGTACCCGTTTTAAAAACAGTCTCTACTTATAAAGTTGACTTTTTAAAATCGATTGTATAATGTTTGAGTTTTAACCAATTATTCTTCTCGTTCTAGTCATGCTTCTAGGCTTTAGCGTTATTTAAAATATTAAAAAAATAATAATTAAATGTTGGTACGTACAGATAACAAAGGAGGTTTATAATTGAAGAATATCTGTCATTTTAAGGGTGTTAGAGTTTAGAAATAAACATCAAACATGCCTTAGTCAAAATAATTTTTGTAGAAATATCCCAAAAATATTTTGAAATCATTTTCGAAATTTGAGGGATTTTTAGAAAATAGTTTGTGGTTCCAAAGTTATAAAAATAATTTTTGGTTTTGAAAAATGGAACCAAACCGACCTTAAGACCGAAGTCCTAAGCCTTGGATATATTTTTATGGGATGAGGGGTCTAAAAACTCTCGGTCTAGTTGCTAAAGATTCTATCCTTGGCTGAGATTACCAGTGTGGGTGTATAAATCCATATGTCCTAGGTTAGCCATGGGCTACGTTCATCGGTCATATGTTCAGGGATACTCGGTTCTAGGTTGAACCTCCAGGTCCTGGAAAAAAATTCTCGGTCGGACCTCTCGGTCCTAACTCAAAAGCATCGATCGGACCACTTGGTCCTAGATCAAGAACATCGATAGGACCTTTTGGTCCTAGCTAGTACAAGAACATCGGTCAAACCTCTCGGTCTTTCCAAAATCCCTGCTCCTATGTCTCGGTCCTAGGTTTGAATTTCTTGTTCCTAGGTTTCAGTCGGATCTTGGTTCTAGGCTAACAAGCCTCGGTTCTCAAGAACACAAAAGTGCAGTTTTATAAATTTATTTTATTAGTTTAGATTTTTTGATCCAAGGGTTTGGGTAGCTTCACAAAGCTCCTAAGAACACGTTGATCATCATCTCTAGGTACTAATTAATCTGGATGATGATCAAATCGTTCAAAACAGTTTGTAATTAAAATTTCGAATTTTTATTTTAAATCTATTTTGAGGAAAATGAGTTATCCAATAACTTCCTTATATCTCATATACTTGATTGGTAGCAAAACAAGAACACTGCCTGTTCGTTTTGACAAATCAATAACTAAAAAAATTCAATTATTTTATAAATTTTGATTTTGACCAAACTTGATCGGGATAGATTAAACATTACCCAAACAGTAGCAAAACATCATTACAATCATGTTGAGATATTTTTTAGACTGCGATTCAAGAGAATTAGCCCAAGAACAACAAATATGTTTTTTTTTAAATTTAAATTTTGGATTTTCTGTTTTAGGTTGATTAATTGTCTCTAACCTATCCAGTAAGTTTATAAATGTTCCTAAGATCAATATCCAACCATAAAACACCATAAACAACAATCATACAAGCTTATGTAATTTAAAATATAATAATTTCAATTCCAAATTGTAAATATGAATTAGAAGGTGATTGGAACCTTACCAAGGATTGGAGAACACTTCTTGATTCTTAGTGAAGTTTTTGGAATGCTTAGTTCCAAGCTTTAAGGCTTTAAACGAATTTTCAAAAAATCCAGAAGCTTTAAGCTTTAATGGCGAATTTTTTGTAAATCGTGATTTGAAGTTGGAGATTAGATTCCTTGGCTTCAGAATGACTCAGGGAATGTATTTATAGCATCTCTGAGTCGCTGGAAGCTTCAAGCAAATCGAATCAGCCAAAAGCCAATAATATCATTTTGGTTGTTCTTAATCCCACTTGAAGATATATGGATGAATCACCCCTACAAAAGTAGTAGAAATGATCACCTAAGTAGGATGATCATTTACGCGTTTGAATCGGCTAAGTTCCAAGTTGGAAAAATCAAAGATGGATCTTCATCCTTATCTTGACAGCGTCGCAATGAGAAAGACGATCGGAGACCAAAACAATGTCGTTTTGCGCGCGTTTGGCATTCTGTCACCGATCTATCAAGGCGTCGTTTCGTCTAGACGTTTCATTAGCAATCTGGATAACGGGCGTTAGTGATTCTATGCAATACATGCGCACAATTCCTCGATTACAACGGGGTATGCGGCCTGCTCCTGGGCGTCGGATGATAATCCAATGCTCATCCGTTGGCTGTTGCTTCGTTTGTAACCATTCTACAGAATTTCAGCTACACCCGATTGCGAATTTATTTTTTATTTTAAATCTAAAGAGATATTTTGAAATTGATTTTCTTTTACTTTTTGGCTTTAATTTTGATCTTTGTAAATACACAAAATAATAAATATTTTACCATTTCTTTTCTTCATATTTTAAGGTTAAATAAATAATTTTGAAAGATGAAATGGGTACCTCATTTTAATCCCTAATTTTTTCTAAAATTATTTTAAGATAAATAAGTACAACATTTACCCAAAATAATTTTATTTTTATTATTTTGATAATTTTCTTAATTAATTAGTCTTTAATTATTATAATAATTAGCATAATTAATTGTTTTAATTGAGTTTTGGCCATGAGGTTAATTATTTTGATTATATTTATTATAAAAATAAATCAAAATAATTATTTTAATTTTATATTGATTTTAGTTCTTACAGAGTGCCCATTTCGAATCGAATTTGAATACAACAAACCGATTTTTGAAAATGTTGATTTGAGTATGACATTCATAAATGATCATATGATCAATCTTCAACCATAAAATACCATAAACATCAATCATACAACCTTATGTAATTTGAAATATAAAATTTTCAAATTCAAATTGTAAATATGAATTAGAGGGTGATTGGAACCTTACCAAAGATTGGAGAACACTCCTTGATCCTTAGAGAAACTTTTGGGATGCTCGAATAGAAGCTTTAAGGCTTTACACAAATTTTCTAAAAATCCAGAAGCTTTGAGCTTCAATGGCGGATTATCTCTAAATCACGATTTGAAGGTGGATATTGGATTCTTTGGCTTCGGAATGACTCAGGGGATGTATTTATAGCATCCCTGAGTCGGTGGAGGCTTCAAGTGGATCGAATCAGCCAAAAGCCGTTAATGGTATTTTGACGGTTCTTGATCCCACTTGAAGATATGGGGATGAATCACCCATATGGAAGTAGCAGAAATGATCATCGAATTAGGGTGATCATTTCAGCTTTTGAATCAACCAAAAGGTTGGACTATTGGCTAAGTTCCAAGTTGGAAAACTCAAAGACGAATTTCCTTATCTTCGCGGCGTCGCGATGATGAAGACGATCGTAGGCCAAAACGACATCGTTTTGCTCGCGTTTGGCGTTCCGTAAGCGATCCGTCAAGGCGTCGTTGCGTCTATGCGTTCCCTTAGCGATCTAGATAACGAACGTTAGCTGATCCGTTGCAATGCGCCCGCGTGCTTCCTCAGTTACAATAGGGTACGCAACCTACTCTTAGGCGTTGGATGAGAATTCAACGCTCATCCGATGGTTTCTGCTTCATCTGTAACCATTCTACAGAATTTCAGCTACACACGATTAAGAATTTATTTTTTATTTTAAATCTTAAGAGATTGTTTGAAATTGATTTTTCTTTTACTCTTTTGGATTTACTTTCGATATTTTTAAATACACAAAATATTAAAATAAATATGATAAACATTCTATCAATTTTTTTCTTCATATTTTAGAGTGAGTAAGATTATTTATGAAACCTATTAGAAAAGTGAATAAAAACTTTAGAGAAAGAAATAAACTTGAATGAAATTCTTTCTATTGAACTTGTAAAATAAGGAAACTTAAACATTAATTAAGAGTTGAAGAGTCTTATTTTCTAGAGATAATTCTAAGAGACTTGGATAATCTAAGAGACTCTTGAATAATGAAAAAACACATTTATTATTATTATTATTACTTTAGTTTTTAACACTGTCCAAACTTAGATCATAAATCTTCGAAAGAATCTTTAAGAAGTATTTTTGTGAATATATCAGAAATATTGTCTTCACTCCTTACTGCAACCATCTTAATGATTCCCTCCAATACATTTTCACGAATAAAGTGATGCTCCAACTTAATGTGTTTTGTCCTCGCATAAAACACAGGATTTGAAGTCAATTTAATAGCATTCAAATTATTTCCATGTATAGGAACTGGTTGATCAAACTTGACATGAAGATCCTCCAAAAGTCTACGAAGTTATATGCACTTTGTGTTGCGTGAGATGATGCTTTGTATTCTACTTCTGTCATAGACAAGGATACCAATCATTGTTTCCTACTACTTTAAGATATGTTAGTGTTTACACAAAGAAAAAAAACTTAGATATGAACATTCGATCGTCACAATCTCTAGTAAAGTTAGCATCCGTAAATCCTTGCAAAACAAACTTTGCATCTTTCTCGTATAGTAGACCTATATCTAATGAGGTGTTAATATACTTTAGAATTTTCTTTACTTCCTCGAGGTATGGTTTCCTTGGCTCATGTATGTATCAACTCACCACTCCAATTCTATAAGAAATTTCAGACCTTGTTATAGTTAGATAAATCAAACTTCCCACAAAATCACGAAACGGATGAGAATCTGGTAGACATGTTCCTTCGTCTCGACTAAGTCTGAGATTTACGCCGAGAGGAGTATAACTCCTTTTTCTATCTGTCATAACAAATTTATCTACCACCTTTTATGCGTAGTTGATCTGCAATACAAACAAATCTTTCTTGAAATTTTCAATTTTTAGACCAAAGAAAGTTCCAAGTTCACCAAACTTCTCATCTCAAAGCGAAGCGAGAGCTCATCTTGTAGCTGAGCATCCTCATCATAGTTACAGTCCGTCAAGATTATGCCATGCATATATAGAAGCACCACCAACATTTTCCCTTCATGCTTCTTTATAAATAGACTTGAGTCGGATTCTAAAGCTTTGTACCCACGATATTCTGCAATATTTCCATACTAAGCGCGCGATGCTTGCTTTAATCCATATAATGTATTCTTAAGTCAACAAACCAACTAGTGACCATCCTTCTTCTCGAATCCATGTGGTTGTTCCATATATATTGGACAATTAAGTTCTCCGTAGAGAAATGCATTCATGACGTCTAGTTGCCACAACTTCCATCTAGAACTTGCTATTAAGGCCAACATAGTGTAAATTGATGATATCTTCGTAACTAGACTAAATGTTTCCTCGTAATCTTCTCCATACTTCTGCAAGAATCCTCGAGCGACCAATATAGCTTTGTATTGATATATGATTCCATTATCATTTCACTTGATCGATACACACACTCACATGTGACTGCTTGTGTACTAGAAGGCTTTGGAATGACGTCCCATGTCTCATTCTTCTTGAGAGAGTGCATTTCCTCCTCAATTGTTGTCACCCACTCCCTGATATTCTTTGTTTCATTATAAGAAGTAGATTCCTTGTTGTCTATTGCATTTTCCAAGAAACAAGAGAAGGTTGTTACAAAATTATCATCCCTAAATCGACAGGACCTTACAATGTTCCTTTTTTGTCGAGATTCCCCATTCTGTTGTTTACTAAATTCTTCATGATGTGGAATTCCTGGTAAACTTTCAATTTTTCTCTTTCATTGACCGAAGTATCTTGAGCTAATTCAAGACTCCCTATGTCACTATTATCACTACTAGAGGAGCTTCCCGTATATGTGGGTATGAGATGGTTAGTCTGAACAACTTCCTCAACATTCTTGATGTAGTATGAATAGATTTCATCGAAAACCACATCTCTCGACACAATGCTTTTATGGGTTGATGGATCCATACACCTCCACCATTTCCTTCTCTCGTCATAACTGACAAACATGCACTTGACTTCCTTTACATCCAATTTGTTCATTCTCAAGTTTGGAATATGGACATAACAAGTAGATCCAAAAACTTGAAAATAATTAACACATAGCTTAAAACTATAAAGCATTTCGAATGGAGATTTAAACTTATTTGGGCTAAGCGGAACTCGATTGATGACTTGGGAAGCACAACTCAAGCCTTCTGGCCATAAGTACTTTGGTACATTCTTCCTATGTAGCCACGAATTACAAGTATTTGTAAGGTGTTCAATCTTCCTTTCGGAAATCCCATTTTATTGTGGGGTCTCTAGACATGAGAGTTCTCTTTTTATGTCATTTTTCCTACAAAACAATTCAAACTCTTTTAAGCAAAATTCATCATCATTGTTTGTCTGTAGTACTTGAATTTTCCTATCTTATTCTCCTTCTATCATCTCCTTGAACTTAAAAATTTTAGAGAACACTTTGAACTTATCTTTCACAAAGTACACCCAAGTGAACCGGGAAAAATCATCCACGAACAACAACATATATTTACTTCTCATGTACGAGGTAGTCCGAGTTGGTCACATCAAGTCACTGTGAACTCGATCCAAAGGACCCTTGCTTCTCAATACAGAGTTGTCGAATGGAAGTCGACGAGCCTTCCTCTATTGACATCCTTTACACACACTTCCCTCCTCGATCCTCAGATATTCTAGTAGACATTTGACAAGTTTCTTTTGAGACATAACACTAAGCTTAGTCATATTGAGATGCCCAAGTTTGCATGCCATAAAAATGATTTGTTTTTGTCGTTCACCTTTTCGATGTACGAATTTGATGCTGAAAGGACAAAGAAATCATTTACCCGAGTTTTAGAGTGAAGCACATCCACCTTGATTTCTTTCACGTTCCTTAAAAACTTTACATCATGTGGACCAAACAATATGAGATTTTTAGCATCTACAACATTGACATGAAAAGCCATGTCCTAGTCCTCCTCAACACATTGGTCAAACTTTTCTCCGAGATTTGAACTAGCGAAATTTCCATCCAAATTTAGTCGACAATTTTTCTTTAAGTGTCCAGTCTTGCCGCACCTATAACACTTAAGAGGCTTGTTAGGAATATTTGAAGAATCCTAACTTGTTTCTTCCTTCATCGACTTTTCCTTTTTCTAGTTTGATTTATTCACGAACAACGCAGTGCTCGACTCCTCCTTTATACTCGTTCTAACCATTTGTGTGACCAACAACACTTGAGATGACAAGTGATTTTCGAACTCCTCGAGTGAAGGTTGTTATACTCATCCTTGAATCAAGGTGTTAAATGGCGTATACTCGAATCGAAATCTTCGAACAATATAACTCTTCGTTCGAGCCTCATAAATTTTCTCATTTGGGTTCAGGAAAAAAATTTATGAGCATATATTATTTACCTTAAGAAAGAACTCCGAGATAGTTCCGATTTTCTTTGCGGCTGCCAACTCTTTTTCAAGCATCTGGAGACGAGCCTCATTCTTCTTGTTGAAAAGACGATCAAGCATTTCCCATATCTCACGAGCAGATCCACAGTCGATTATGTGCTCAAACAGACTATGAGAGATTGACCTCTTCAACACAAATTCGACCTTCGCGTTGAGTTTCTTCCACTTCATCTATGCTTCCTCATTTTTAGCGACATCATCATCTTATACGACGATGTCTCACAAGTATTCCCCGACCATGTACGATTCCATACAAGTTTTTCATATCCGGTAGTTTGACTGGTTTAACAACTTCAAACTGAGTCAAGTTACACGACTACCATTTTCCATATCGAATAACAACGATATTTTCATCACGAATGTAACCAAAGCTCTAATACCATGTAACGAAGTCACAATCATGACTTCTATGATCGAATCGTAAAGAAACTTATTAAAAAAATGAATAAAAACCATAAAGAGAGAAACAAACTTGAATGAAAATTCTTTCTATTGAATTGTAAAATAAGAACACGATTACAACTTATAAATAATAAAATAAATCTTAGACATTAATTAAGAGACTTGAAGAGTCTCGTTTACTAGAAATAATTTTAAAAGACTTGAATAATCCAAGAGACTATTGGATAATGAAAAAAACACATATTATTATTATTAATTTAGTTTTTAACAAGTTGTTTGTTTTTTCCATGATGTAATATAGTAGTTCCAAGAATAAAATAATTTAAAATATTGTATATAAGAAAATTCCATTAATGTATATTCTCAAGGACATTGTTTTGCCACCTCAATCAATTTTGTGTTTTATTTAAATATTTTTTATTTATTTTTGCGACTATATTAATTATTGATGCAATTCTATAAAATATTTTTCAACATAATGTACTTGCCATTAATTTTGAACATAATATAATTGTTAATGTAGCTATTGAGATTGGTTATTTAAATAAATTTGTTTGATATAAAATTATGAAAAGTTAAGTTAAGAAGGAAAATACATTTAATATTTAATAAAAAAAAATAAAAGATAATTTATTTTTTCATTGATAAAGATATATGAGACAAGATAGTGAACTATATATATAATGATACTTAATTTTGAAAGTGTCCAAATTGCCGGGGTCGAGAGCTGTGGTTAATTTTGATATACTCGTAACCTAACAAAAACAAATACAACTTTTTAACCAACTAGGTTAATAACAATTTATATTTTAAATTTAACACCAAATTTAATGAATACAAGACATTCTAACAATATAAATCTTCATTGTTTAATTAATAAGGCTCGTATATGTTAAAACATTACATTACACTCTTCTTTAAATTCAAATAAATTGCATATATTTATAATTTGATAAAAGAGTCTAACCTCTTTGACTTTGTATAATAAAAATGATTTAAATATCTCTTTATAAATCAAATTAATTAATTTATTAAAAAAAATGATATTTTCTTTCAATAAATATTAATACATTTTTAAGTTTTTTTACCAATAATCTAACACAAATCAATTTGGTCATATTTTTTAGTTTTTTATAATTTTGTACCAAACAAGATTATTTAATAAATTTTTGATTTATTTAAAAAAAATGTTAATTGAGGTAGATTTTAAAGAGTTTAATTATTTTTAATTAAACAAATATAAAATGTATTAATATATAATAATAATAATTAATTAAAGAAAGAAAATAGAGATATTTTATTAATTTGATTAAAGTGGGGTGTTATGTAAAAGAGAAAGTAAATGAAATGATACTAATTATTATTTAATTTTAAAAAAAAAAACTAAAACATTGAACCAAGCCTTTATTATTAGCATTAGCATAAAGATTATCACAAACAAAGATTTGGAAAAAGATATCCAAACAAGGAGGAACAAACATATGAACAATCAATTAATTTGGAGTTGTGGACAAACATCTGCGAATGACATGGCATACGCATCTCCTGAATCCGCATGCATAACAGAAGTTAATCCCACATCTGCAATATCATTATTCATTATCATGAACTCAAAATTAATCACCACTCAATCATTTATAAAAAATGTGATAACGAATTGAGTATGTAGCCCGCAAACATACTTAATCATTTAACCAGACGCAGAACTTGCCGCCTGACGGGCTCGAACCCAGGACCTTAGGGTTAATATTCACCTTTTGTTGAATCATTTATATATATAATGATGTTTAATTTTGAAAGTGTCTGAATTGCCGGGTGGAGAACAGTGGTTAATTTGGATATATATGTGAGAATGCGTCTGATGGGCTCGAACCCAGGACCTTAGGGTTAATATTCACCTTTTGTTGAATCATTTATATATATATATATATATATAATGATGTTTAATTTTGAAAGTGTCTGAATTGCCGGGTCGAGAGAGTAGTGGTTAATTTGGATATATATGTGAGAATAAATTGATATTTGAGTCGAATTCTGAGTTGACCCGCCTATAAATTTAAAACAAAATTAAAAATGCTATAGGTATGTTTCAAACTCGTAACCTAACAAAAACAAGTACAACTCTTTAATCAACTAGACTAATAACACTTTATATTTTAAATTTAACACCAAATTTGATGAACGCGGAACGTTGTAACAATATATTTTTATTCATGATCATACTAGTTTTTTTTTAAAACAAACTAGATTAATCTCATTAAATCCAAACCTAACCAACTCATGTTATTCACAAAGAACTTAACTTTTCAAAACCATATACCAAGCAAGATTATTTAAATCATCAAATCCCATGATAATATATAAGAGAGAAAATCAAACCTGCATATAATAGCTGAACAACCTCCTGAACGTTCCACGGTATGTTTGCATCTAGGGCACCTCTTCCAATTATTTTCTTCCGCAAGAGCCCAAAAAGCAAGTTCATTTGGATCCATAATCACACTCTCTTCGCATGAAAAACCCTCATGCCATACTATTTTGCATTTAAAACAAAACACATGTTTACATTTAGGGCAAATCGATTTCTTCACATCACCTCCACATTCATTGGTGATATATGCAGAACAATGTGGATTAGGACAATAACAATCATTGAACCCCAATACTTGGTTCTTACATAAGATGTCACACCATTTTTCGAAAAGATTAGGAGAGAGAAATAAACGACATGAAATTGGGTCTAAATCAAAATGGCAGCATAGGCCAGGGCATTTGATTGATCCCACCCTGTCTACCTCTACCCTGGCTTGGATATACTTGGCAATGCACTTGTTACAGAATGGATGACTGCAAAGGTCTTTATTCTTGAATTTCATTTCAGATGGAAGATTGGGCTCGTCACATATTCTACATATGAAACTCTCCAACTCAGATGGATGTTCTGGTGAAGGTATGGTGGCATGAGAGACTGAAGAATTTGATGCTTTATCTTTTAACATACATCTTAGCAATGTATTGCCCATGATTTTAGTGAGAAAAATGAAGTTCAGAGGATACAGATGATAGAGAGAAATATAATAGGTTTATTATTTATGAAAATATTAATAACAACGTAATTTTCTCCTTATTTTTTGTTGGTGAGTTTTTGATATTATCATTTTAATTTTATTAAGATAATATTATATACTTGTTTTCTCTCTCGTCTAACAAATATTTGACTATCCTCAAAACTAGGTAAATATAAAACAAAATTTTAATTTAAATGGATGGCTTGACTATGTTTAAGGTCTTATCTCACTCATTTATTTAATTCCCTTTATATAAGGTATAATATATATATAAAAAAATGTGCATTGACGAGCTTAATCAAAAATAAATTTCATTAAGATGATAGAATTTGAGACCTAAACATTAAGCAAATGATGAAACCTTAGTTCCAATAATAAAATGGTTAAAAATCTTGAATATAATGAATTTTCTTAAATGAATGAGAAGTTTAATTCATTATTATATATATATTTTAAATAACAAATATTTATATAAGATAAACAAATATCTCTGTTTTGTGACCAAACAAGTTGGGATGAAACCTATCATAATGTAATACGTGGTACGCAAATCATCACAATAACATATGCATATATTCTTGCTTAAAAGTTACGTTTCAGCTAATATTGTTATTTTTAAAGTTAGCGGAAGTAATAAAGGTTTTTTTTTTTTTTTTTTTTTTGTTAAATATAAAGTAAATGTGCAAATAACCTTATTAAGGTATTTCAATTGTAAGAGTCGGTTTAATAGATCAAAAGGTCACGAGATCAATTCCATCTGAAAGTGCTTTGAGTTTAAGTAGAGATCATAAATTCAATCTGAAAACGCTCTAAGTTTAAGCAGAGATCATGGTTGTGAGGTATTATGCTAGTTCTTTTTTAATTAAAAAAATGTATAGTAAATAATGTATAAAGCATAATAGTTTAAATTGAATAAAAACATATTATAATATACTTAAAAATTGAGTGGGATTATAATTTACTAAATTTATCACATACAAATCAATTTCACTTTATGTTCTTTTTGAATGAATGGGATTGAAATTAGAATTGGCATATGAATTTTAATTCTAATTAAAAAAAAAACTGATATTGTACTGTTCAATTTTTATGTTTGAAAAAAATATAATAAAAATTTTTTAATATATATTATCTATATTATAATATATTTATTTGACACAACTTAAGTATTATTCTTATTAAGAAAAAAAATATATTGGTTCAAACATGTTAATTTACTAAATTAAAAATATATAGATTTAGCATGTGAATTTTCAAAATTAAAAATTAAAAAAAAAATAGGTTCGGTAACCCCAGGAATTAGGGTTCAAAGACGTCCTCGTAATTTAGCACGTGTCGAGTGACACGTGCCAATATGGGAAATCTCAGAGTGGCTCGAAATTCGATGTATTTCAACCTTATTTGCGTGTTAGACATCCTTTTAAAATAAAACATTATTTTAAAATATTTTGAAAGTACTTAAGAGCTTTTAGAATTAATTATATAAAAATAATTGATTTTATTCGAATTTTGATAATCTAGGAATTTGTTGTAATCAAATGATAATTTAATTGAAATCAGATTTAAATTAATCAAACATAATTAATTTAAGAAAAGATTATTTGTTTGAAAACAAAGTCGCCAAATAATTTTAGAAAAATCAGTAAAATTTATACTAGAGTTTCCATAAGGGGCTAGTTATTTGGTTACACTCGAGAAATGGCTTTCACGCTATGTCCTCTATGCCCGTCGAAGACAGTTTTATTTATAAAGTAAAAGTCCAGCTTATTAAAATTTCTATTTATAACATTTATTTCTTTTAATTAGTAGTCTAGGGTTCTAAACAAGGACAAATTTAGATTATGTAAATAATTGTACAAAATTATTTAGAATGGAATACATGTGATTGCGTTGATATAAGATTAAGTTTAATACCTAAAAATATCATAAAAGTGTTAGAATTTAAAAATAAATTACAAACGGGGCCTTAGTAAAAATATTTATTTAGGAAATGTCCCAAATATATTTATAAATTATTTTATGACCTTTCAGGAATATATGAAAATGGATTGGGGTTCCAAAATTACAAAAATAATTTTGGAATTTGAAAATTGGAATCAAACAGGTCTTAGGATCGGAGTTCTAGGGCTTGGATTCGTTTTTATCAATCTGGGCTCGGATAGACTCGGTCTGGGAATGGTCTGGAACGGGGCTCAGGACATTCGATCAAGGGACCGAAGGGTTCGGCCTAGGATTCGGGAGGCTTAGTCTGGAATTTAGGTTGTTCGGTCCAAGGTCTGGATGTCTCAGACCCAAATCTAGCTTACTCGGTCGCGGACTTGGGAATCTTGGTCCCAAGTTAGACCTATTGTTCCTAGGTTGGAGTCCTTGATCCTCGCTCAAGAACACTTGTTCTTGGTCTCGGTCCTAACTAAAGAACATCGGTCATTTGTCTCAGTCGGGATCGAAGATTCTCGGTCCTGCTACTCGGTCCCAGTCCTCTAGGACTCGGTCGTCGAAGACCAAGTGTTCTTCATTTGGTATATAGAATTGCAAGTTTGTAACTTTTGATACAAATCATGAAACATGATTAGTAAGCTGCAAACAACTCATATGGATATAGGGATAATAATCTCTAACCCTAAACTCGATCAATTAAGCTCTATAATAAGCAATTTCTCAACCTGATTTTTAGGGGAAGAATTGGGAACTTTTGATTAAGGTCATCTCAATGCCTAATTCTTGTTCCAACAACTTTTAAAATGATATTTATAGTCAAACACAACGAAACAAGAACATCAATCAAGCTCTATAATAATTTTTAAAACTGAAATTCAAACTTTTTTTTAATTTCAGTTGGATCAAATATTATCGGAACGTTGATTTTATGATTGAAAATCATCTTAACATGTTAGGCAGCTAATTGAATCAAAATTCCAGCTTAAAAGCTCAAGAACACAAAATTCAAATTTTCCAAAATTTCAAATTAAATTTGTTTTTTTATTAAGGTTGAATTGATGAAATCTATTTTGACAAAAAGCTTGGAAATCATCTAGGGAATGATTTCAACTAAAGAAAACACAAAATTGAACCTTGAATATGATCAACCCAGTCGGACTTGGAAAAATCTAATTTTGAATCACAATTCGAATTACAGATGAACTAGAAGCTTACTAGTGATTGGAGAACACTCCAATGATGTGTAGGAAGCTTTCCCGAGCCCTGGATCGAAGCTTGGATCACCAGATATGTTTCTTAAAAATCCAGTCGTCGGAGATTCTTGGTAGATCTTCAATTGAGGTTGTAGTTTGTGATGTTTGTTCAATGACTTGGAAGAAGAATGTCTAGAGAGTGTTTATACTCAACTAGGTTGGTTATTGAGGTCGAATTCAACTTCAATTTGACTACTTAGTATCCTATGTAGAGTATAGGTTTTGATTGTTGATCCTATGGGAAATGATGGCGATGAGAAGACGTGCACATGGGTGAAAGAATGGAGGGATAAGGTTCAGAAACGGGGAAGATAAAGTTTCTGGAAGAATCGCCAGCGTCAAGCCCTGGCGATCAGGAAAGATAAATGAAACGCGTTGTTGCGTTTCATTGGCGATCCGTCAATATTTGGGTGATCAGGCTAACGAAGTTAACGTCCATTAGTTGATCCGGTGTAAACCGAGTGCGCGCATGCTTCAGCTACAACAGGGTGCGTAGCTCCTTCATGGGCACTAGATGAAAATTCATCGTTGATCCGATGGTCATGAATCTTGCTGCAAACTTTAAATATTATTTTTGGCACACAAGATTATCAATTTATATTTTTAATAAAATAGTTATTTGAAATTGAATTTTTAGCCCTTCTTGCATTTTTCTTTACCAATTTAATACACAAAAATATTTTAGACAACATAATAAAAATTATGTTCATTTATTTTATTTTAAGGTATTTTGTGGTATTTATTTAATTATTTTAAGCCATTAATAATTATACATAATATATGTTTAAAATCATAATTAAATAATTTCAACTCCATTTTGGGTTTAATTTGAGTTTAGGGTTTATACTTTATTAAAAGATTAAACTAAAATCATGGAGACCCTTACTATGAAAAATGTGTCCACCATAACCCTCCTTCAACTAGGCTATATATATATATATATATATATATATATATATATATATATATATATATATATATATATTTTCAAATGGTTCAAAATTGTTCGGTCGAGAGAATTGTGGTTAATTTTGATATATGTGAGAATAAATATATAATTGGGTCGGATTGTGGGTTAACCCGCACATAAACTTAAAACGATTAAAAAAAATTCAAAATGATATATATATATTTCGAATTTGCAACTAATTAACAAAAACAATTACAACTCTTTAACAAATTCTTTAATTAATTCATATATATAACAAACATTAATAGTGAAAAACAGAGTTTAGTTAATTAGGAAAGAAATTGGCACATTTTTTTATTTCTTATTTTAATAATAAATTTAAATAAATAAAATTAATAATTTAAAATTTATTTAAAACAATAATAAAAAATTAACATTAATAATATAATAATAATTCATATATATAAGTATTTTGTATAATAAATCTTAGTGAAAAAATTAATAAATTTTAAAAATAAATTTTTAATTTTAAATATATTAAAATAATAAGTATTTATTAAATATTTTAAAAATACAAATATATATATAAGTATTTTTTTTAATTGTTATTCATATAAATTATATATGTATACACAAAATTATAAATATAAATTAACAATCTTAAGTGATCTATTTGTTGATGTGTTGATTTGACCGAAGTGAAAGCGCAGTGTAAGGCCACAATATTATAGGTCAATTGAAGTGGATAAAAATATGAAATTAGATAGTTGATTAGTCGAAGTGAGTATGCCACACGATGAGAGGTTGATTGGGTCAATTGAGGTGGATAAAATATGGAATGAGATAGTTGGATAGTTGAAGTGAATATGTCACACGATGAGAGGTCAATTGGGGATTGGTAGGACAAAGTGAGGGTAAAAGAGATTCGTAATTTACCAAAGTGAAAGTTTAAATCACGGTATGAGATGTCCGATTATAGTGGATAAATGTGAAATGAGATTGGTTGGTCAGTCAAAGTGAGGATAAGTAAGTCGGGTTGTTTATTGTAAAATATGTGAGGAGGTGGATTGTTTGACCGAAATGAAAGTAAAGTCTCTGAGATCAAAAGTCGATTAAAGATTAGTGGGATAAAAATGTGGAATGAGATTGTTTTGGTTAATCGAAGTAAATAATGTCACGCTATGAGAGGTGGATTGGGGGATTGGTGGGTCAAAGTGAGGATAAAAGAAATTGATAACGTTGGAGATTGTTGATTTGATCGAAATAAAATTGTGTAAGGTCACACAATATGAGAGGTTGATTATGGTGTAGATAAATGTGGAATGAGATGGTTAGTTATCTGAAGTGAGGATAAAAAAGTCAGGTTGTATATTGTAAAATATGTAAAGAGATGGGTCATTAGATAAGGGGTCAGTTGGGGATTGGTGACCAAAGTGAAGAGTAAAAGAGATTGGTGATGTTGGAGATGGTTGATTTGACCGAAGTGAAAGTGTAAGGTCACATATAAGAGGTCGATTATTGGGGTGGATAAATGTGGATTGAGATTTATGGTTAGCCGAATTGAGGATAAAGAAGGTCGGGTTGTATATTGTAAAATATGTTAGTAGATGAGTTATTTGACGAAGTGAAAGCAATGTCTCGAGATGAAAGGTCGATTGTGAATTGGTGAATAAATGTGAAATGAGATAGTTAATTAGTCAAAGTGAAAGCAATGTAACGAGATGAGAGGTCAATTGGGGTGGATAAATGTAGAATGAGATGTATGGTTGAATGAAGTGAGGATAAGAATGTTGGGTTGCATATTATAAAATATGTGAAAAGATGAGTTGTTTGATAAAATGAAAGTAAGGTCTTCGAGAGAATAGAGGTTGATTGTAATTGATGGATAAATATAGAATGAGATGATTTTTGATTAGTAGAAGTGAAAGTAAGGTAAAGAGATATAGGTCGATTGGAAAAGAAATTGATATTGGTGGTTAAAATATGCGAAAAGATTAATTATTTGACCGAAGTGAAAGTTAAGATCACGAGATGAGAAATCCGATTTGAATTGGTAGATAAATGTGGAATGAGGTAGTTGGTCAGTCTGAGTACTTTAAAGTCACTGAGATGAGAAATCTATTGAGCATTGATGGACTAAAGTGATGTAAAAAAGATATTGGTAATGTTTGAGATTTTTTATTTGACCAAAATAAAAGTATAAGGTCACTAGATGAAAATTTCATTGAAAAAATATATAATGAGATATGTGAGAAAATAAATTGTTTTATCGAAGTGAATAAAATATGGAATGAAAGTATATTTATTTTAATATATTATTCGTTATTTATTAAAAAATTTAAGCAACTAAAATACATATTATTATAAATATTTTTTTTACACCTTATTTTCTTAGTGAAAAGAATGTAGATAGAAATAACTCCAAACATTCCCCTGCTAAAAGTATATTTGTCTCAACTTGCACCTTATTGATTAAATAAAATTTAAAAAAACTATAATTGTAAGACTATCTTTGAAGTTGCAATTCAATTTATGTTACTAATTTTCTCAATGTCCTAAAATTTGTATGACCTCTTTCACTTATTCAGCTAAACAATAACCCATAGAAAATTTGAGAAAATAACACTCAATTCACTGCACACAAATTTGAAGAGTCTAAGTTTGAAAATTTTAAATATAGCACACATATGGAAAGCAAGCATACATGGTAATACTCAGTGAACAATTAAAAAAAAACTATCATAATTACAGACTCTTGATCATTGACGCCTTTCTCGAAGTATACATGAACAAGACAGCAATGCACTTTCTAAGACCACTAAATGGCATCCCTTCATATTGTCTTAAAACCCATCCATTTTCGTATAAAAATATTTAACACCAACTCAACTGCTTGCTTATATGTTATTACTCCACTGCCTGTTTCGGTTTTATCACGCTCCTACGTCGTTTTGTATCCACCTAGTATATAAAAATATATATATATGTCAGCTATTGGTGACAAAAATGTATATAATTGTGCACAACTGTATTTACTACCATATTTACTGTCTATATATACACGTACTACATAAATTCGAACAAGGGCTGGTTGTAGAGAATGACATAAAGAGATCATGATCATATCATAAATTACCTTAAAAAGCCACAAGTTAAAGTCTTTAACCAACAATAATGTCAAATTCATTTTATTTGTGAACCAACTTTCTTCCTTGATTTACCAATGATAAAAGAAAGAGGGGAAATATGTAAACTATTAACAAATAACAACCCACTTCTACTTGTCAAATCCTACAACCAGACCCAAGGAAAAAAAATTGAGGTAGACTTAAAAAAAGAACAAAAAAATTATTGATAAAACGAGAGTGGATAAATGTAAATTTTATCTTTTTTTTGTAAATTAGATAAAAGAAAATAGTGTATTAAATTAAAAATTTTAAGAAATTATGGGTAATATTACATTGCACCGTAGAAAAAAAAAATCGGAGTGGGCCTACATAGATCCGCCCCTGACCAGACCCAACTTGGACAAAACCCTTTTATTATCATATGAGACATAACTCAAAACATTAATGGCTTAACCTGAGAAGAGTTGGAACTAGTTTATCCAAGATGGCAGTCTAAAGACAAAAGTATAGCAGCAAACTTAAGAAACTTATTTGAACCTATAAATGATATCAGTTGTAAGAATTTTATAAGCACCATCCCAAGAATGTTCCATTTTATTGAATCACTATAAGGCTATATGTTTGGTTCGAGCAAAATATAATGATACAATTCCAAATCATTTGTTTGTTTAATGAAATTAAATGTATATGATTTTGTAAGTTTAAATATTGTAGAATTTAGTTTTTCTTCAGTTAATGTGTTGGTATCCTTAGGTGTGGTGTTTAGCCAACCCATTTTCCCTAATTGGGACTCCCTTGCATTTAATTTTTTGTCCTTGTTTCCAATGTATTTTCAGCTTAAATATGGCCCATTTCCAACATTGATCAATATCAAAATATATCAGCTTTTTTACTCTCTTTTCCAAATGTCTTCAATATTTCATCAAATACCATCCTTTCCACACTTTGGGAACCGCAGTTCTAGGATTTCTCCAACACAATTTAATTCCAATCCTTGTACAATTGGAATTATAATTATAATACTAATTCTAATTCAATTATACACATACAAGCACAGCATGAGTAATTTTATCCTATTTATGGTCAATTCATTTTTTTTATGGATCAATTCGTTAAAATAAAAAACTTAATGTCATGGCATCAATTTATGGATCATTTCAGCCCTAACTTAAAACCTGTATACAAGAACATTTTGGTGTCTTAAAATGTTATGGGACATTCTTGTTAGTTGGGACTCAGAGAATGGTAGTGCTGATAAAATACAGATTTTTGGTTAATAATTGATGGAGAATGAATTCATTATCTTACTATCATTACTAGTATGATTATGCAAGTCCTAACGCTTTGTATAGCCAGATAACCATCCTTTAACGGTCTGGTTACATCTGTTAGAATAAATTATGACTGTACAAGAATATTCGTCTAAAATCTTCTACATTTTGTCTATAGACCGTCTGATATTCAGAAATAAACAATGTAAATAATCTCATTAAATAGAATTTAAGGATAAACTAAAGGATAAAGACAAAAAAAATGAAAAACTAATGGAACTTTTATTATCCTCTTAATTTGTGTCAATTACTTAATATGAATAATATCGAAATCACTGTTTAAAAGGGGAATATAAGATCCAACCATGCAGAAAGGGAAACACTACGCATTCAGTTGTTAATGGGAAGAAAATACCTTTGTATCTGGATGTCTTGATGCAGCATGAGAATTCTGCAACTTCTTAGTATCCTCAGTGGAGCAGTTGTGACAATAGAAATGGTCAAGCCTTTTTGATTCCTCTGGAGTCATGTCTATACAGTTTGGATGGAACCTGAAAAAAAAAAGTCTGCTGAAACATGCACTCTAAGAAGATCAAATATATTGATTGCCTAGAACATGCATACTGAAAACTCTTACTGATACACAAGGATAAAATTAATAAGTGTCCTCAAAAGGAACAAACATGAATGACATGAATAGGTTTTGAGGACACATAAATATATGAACCCAATAAAGGAATTTAAAAAATAATTTACAGACAAAACTTACACAAGCTAAACATTACTCCATAAGGGAGTTGGGATTTCCAATTGTTATCTTTGCCTAACTCATAAATCATAACAATTAGCTAACTTCCAATACACAGAAACTAAAGTAATAAGTTCAAATCCTATAACCCTGATATGGAAACAACAATGGAGTAGTTTCTATATAGATAAAAAGAAAAACTTTGCATTATTTATCTCCACAAACTGAAAGATTAAGAACCCAAAGGTTTCAACAAAAAGATATATCAATGATAGTAAAATATCTTCCTGTGGATAAACACATTTCAAATCAAATACAAACTCCTTTGGGAACAAAACAGCTTTCATTTGCATGTCCCTTATATCTAACTAAGCTAGCATATGATCAGTTTTATTATGATAAATAAGCAATTATTTCCTTTGTAAACTTTTCTCTATAACTAACAAACTACATACCTCTCATCATGTTTAAAGAGATCCAGGACAATCCCCAAGAACAAATTAGAGTGGGTGAAAACATACATTCAATTTGTCAGCATATAAAGCATTATTTACTAACAATATAAAGCATTTCCAGATCTATAATCATGAGCTGGATAATAAAAACCCGAACACTGTATTTACTAGCATTCCACATATTCCCACGAAGATGCAATATATAAAAGAATTGGCTGAAACAAAAAAACACCCACAACATACCAATCAGTACAGCCTTCACATTGGACCATTAAATCATCAGGATTGTAAGGCATCTCACACTTGCAATACCTGTCATATTAAGAGATAACAATACACTCAGCAAAGGCATCCTAGAAAGAAATAGAATCCGTTATTAACTTCAATTCAGTAAAAGGAAATAATACATTCATCATAATTTACCAGCAACGATCTAAAAACTCAAGAAGCTTTCATGCATATTAAAGACATAAGGATATAAATGAGAATGTCCAGTGCAGCTGAAGAGCTAATAGCCGAGCTCACGACATCTCATGGCAATCACGTGAACAATCAAGCTATACTTGTAAATGCTTCAACCAGTTGTCCAAAGTGGAATTTGTTTGGCAGCTTCTGGTTATGCTATGATACATATTTCCTCCGAAAAACATGGTATGAAAATCTAAGTAACAGACTGTTGTTTTTATGCACATAATAGAAAGGAAATTATTAACTTCACACCATATTTCCTCCAAATGAGTGCTTGTGGTACTTGTATTAATAAATTCTTTGCCCACCAAAGAGGAAGGTAAAGAATCAAGCATCAGAAATGCATGGAGACAAGAGTTAGTCAGCACTCGCATGCAGATGAACAATGAAATTCTCAAGTAAAAACATGCACAAGTTAGAACTCCAAAAACCAAATCATAAAGAAAGAGAATGCGTAGATCAGACATACACAGCTACTCTATCTGGATTGAATGCTCCTGTAGATGAATAGTACTCGAAACGACAGAAGAAATCTTCATTGCCGACAGAATCTAGCTTGGTATAGCTCTTGAAGGTGTGGACAGTACACTTGTCCTCAATAGTGTCAGCGCTTTGCACATCGCGATGATCTGAGAGGAAGAGTTCCTTTGATCCATGGAATTGACGGCGTCCACCAATTGATTCCTCCGGTCGGTAGTACCACCGAACATGGACCCTAACGTTATTTCCTCTGCTGTCAGAATCGATGTTTTCAACCTTAGCAACATAAGACGGTTTCGATGGTTCGGAAGGCCTCATTAACACACAATCTCCAGCTGAAAAAGCGACGGGAAATCAGAAAGGAAATTTCTCAGGATTATATTCCCGGGAAAGTTTTGAAGGAGAGTAAAATAGAAGATTGATTACCTACCTCGTATTATCTTATTGAGAGATTTGATTGTATAAGAATCCAGAGTTGATCGCGAAGCCCGACCTTTCGCCATGGAATTCTAGGAAGATAACAACGAAATACACAGAGAGAATCTAGAGAGAGAAATCATGAACTTTTAAGGCTTTTTCGATGATGATGATGATGAAGTGTTCTTTCTTTGTTTTGTTTTTTCTTTTTTTTCTTGAGCTTAAATTGGTTTGTTTTGAGGGTTTTCTAAATCTTTTGATGGCTAAATTATAAATATTAGAGAAATTTTGTAATCTTTAATTATGGAATTATAGTCATGGAATCTAAAATATTTGATTTGTTTAATATTTATTTACATAATATATTATATTATATAAAATTCCTTTTAAAACTTAATATTTTAAATCTTTAATTAGATTGTTTATGATCATCTCCTTTAATGAATCATGATCTATCTCCTTGCTTCATCTTTACTCTTTGTCCTCACTTCTTTTCTGTGTTCTTGTGGTTTAATGGTTTGATAGGTTTGATAAAAATATATTGTTACAACATTTTGCGTTCATTAAATTTGGTGTTAAATTTAAAATATAAAATGTTATTAACCTAGTTGGTTAAAGAGTTGTACTTGTTTTTGTTAGGTTGCGAGTTTGAACCATACCTATAGCATTTTTAATTTTATTTTTAACCGTTTTAAGTTTATTGGTGGGTCAACCCACAATTCGACCCAAGTATCCATTTACTCTCACATATATATATCCAAATTAATCACAGCTCTCGACTCGACAATTCATACACTTTCAAAATTAAGTATCATTATATATATATATATATTTGATACGGTTTGTTTGCATCCATAAATTATTATTTGGGCTAACTTTTTGGAGAGCAGTCTATTTACAATTTAGCATAAAAGTTTTATAGGATTAAAAATGTTAAAATTGGATGGAATTGAAATTTATCCCCCTTGTTACAAACCAAGTAGTAATTGGGCTTTAACATAAAATAAAAATAGATTTTAAATTCTATATTCTTTTGCATTAGTAGGTTTGGGCCTACTGTGTAGGCTAAAATTTTAATGGCCCATAATGTTAAGTCCTTTATCAATTGATAGAAAAATATCAAAAAATAAATAAAATATTAATAAAAGTATTTTAGTTAATAACTTAACTTTTTATTGATATTTTTCAAATTCATTAAAAATATATTAAAAGAAATTAGAAAATTGGAAAAACAAAATATTTAAATAGAAATATATATAAGTAATTGTTTTAAACAAAAAAAAAAATATGTAAATAATTGTCTTCCACTTAAAGAAATTAAATTAGTGAGAGATATTTTTATTATTTAATAATATTAATTAAAATCAGACATTATATATTTAAAAAATAAAATTAAAACAAAATTCAAATAGGAAAATATCAATTGTGCTATACAAACAACAAAACTATTGTTTGGAATTTAAAAACCTACAAACATTTACGCTTATTCTATGGTGGGTTATTTAAAAAAATATTCATGGTGATTTTAAAGGAGTAAATTTGTTTTTTACAAATATTTAAAAAGGTATTTATATATAATGATAAAATAAATTTTATTTTTTTAAAATATAAGATATTTTAGTATTTTGATTAATGAAGTGTTTTCACATGGGATAAAGAAATGAAATCATGTTTAATTAGGTAGAGATTATTTAAACGAGATTTTAATTTTTGTAAAGAGTGACGTAAAATAAAAATATGTTTAACAAACTATTTAGTTTCTTTAAAGAGTGACTTAAAATAAAAACATGTTAAAAAAATATTTTATTATTTAAAAAAAAGATAAATAAAAGCAAACTCATTTGAACTAATTACTAATTACCGTAAAACCTCTTTAAATTAATACTCGATAAATTAATAATCTCGATAAAATTAATAATTTGTCCAGTCCCAACTTGGAACCAGTACAAAATTGAACATCAATCGATAAAATAATAAGATAATAACTTTTTTTAAATCCTAGTATATATATATATTAGTCCGAAAATATAAATTAATAATTACTAAAAGATTCCAAATTATAATAATTATAAAAAAAATGAATTTATAGTCACTTTTTTTTTAACTTTAAATTTATATTGAGTTCTTTTTTAAATCTTCTGAGTTGGATCATTATCTTCTTGTATTGCAACAAAAAATTGTACGTAAAGAGTTGTTGTTGCTTGTAATGCTTCTTTCTGAGTGACTGGTTCCAAAGCTATTGAATCATCCTCAACTTCGTCATCGTTCGAATTTTAAATGGTATCTGCCACAATTTTTTCAATACTTTGAACCTCGCAACATTCGTTATTTTCACCATGATAATTTAAAGGTCATACGTTAAACCTTTTTAAATTAATAAATTATTAATTTATCGATATAATAATATTTTACTAAATTAATAAAATAATTCGATCCCAACATTATTAATTTATCGAGTTTGTAATACAATCTTACATATCAACTCAAATAGTATAAGTTCTTGTATAAAAATCACTGCATAGCGAAAATAATCGAGATAATATAAAATGTTCAATAAAAAAGTGAGTACTTTCTTTTTAAATGGACATCCTTATTCTTTACCAAATATATGGTGAAAAAAATAAAAAGGTCAACAAGTGTCATCTTCATATGCCTTCTATCCCTATAAAATTACTTTGTGAGTGAAATTTGAGAGTTGCAGTAAAATGTTCACAATTTTTACTTAGTGATATTTACTCATACAGATGCTTGAATCGGTTTTTGGGTGACAGTGACCTCAATGGTTAAGGTGTGACATATTATTACATTAATATTAAACTTATCATTGATGGATGATTATACAATTAATGGATTATCAAAGCAAATATAGAACAGTTATAATCTTGGAAAGGTCATTTCTTACTTCATCTGCCAAGGTAAATAGGTGATCTGAATTTTCCGTATTTTTCGAATTCAATGTAGTAACAAACTTAGAGCGCTTTAGTAGTTAGTTAGTTAGAAATAACATCGAAGGCATAATATTATTGCAAAACATATGGTGTATTTCAATTAGATGCTCACTAATTATATACATATACCCAATCACACTTTCATATGGCAAATGAAAATGTACATATTTTTCAAAATAAAACTATGATTTTCATGTTCATAAACAAATAGTTAAGAGACGTCGTTTTCAAGATAAAAGATCGATTTAACACACCTAATTTTGAGTTCTCAACTATGAAACTTGCCTTCCCCAATTGGTAATTGGGCACGGTTAGGTGGGCCTAATAATACACAAATGCTTAATTCATCGTTTCTATTACATTTTAGAAGTTTTGATCAAAATATTTTGAGTACATTATTAAAATTCGATAAAATATGATATTAACCACGAGAGTATCCGATGATGATGATATCAAAATATGACTAGACAATACTATTGTTGTTATGAGAAACTATACCAACTATAAGGGTATGATTAGGATAGAAAATAATATATTGTACCTTCAATTATTTTTGGTCCATTGCCAAAAGTGGGCTTGGCAAATTGAGGTGAGCATAAAGTCATGGTGGAAGCTTTCATAGAAGATGAAGAAAGACGATTTTTTTGCTTTCTGTTATTATGAAGTTGGTTATTTTGCTGTTCAATATTCCTCTCAAAATCTGGACTGATTTTATACATATAATGGAAAGGTCTTTGTCATGTAACTCATACTATATGGGATTTTCTTATAATTGAAATTAGTTATTTTCTTTAGATTAAATGAAATTATCTAAATAATCTTAAATTTCAACAGCATAATAATCATTAGTCATTACCTATAGATGACAATGGGTTGGACTCCAAAACCAACCATAATATGGAACCTTTTTTTTCTTAACTGTGAAACCATTTCGTTAATAAAGTGAATGAAAAGACACAACACTCTTTTTGAAATAAATTTTGAAAAAAAACATCAGAATAACACAATATCGGTTAGATTATAGTGACCGATATGGGTTTTAATCGGGGCTGAGCTTAAGTTCGCGGTGCAATAAAATAAAAAAATTTAACTGTTTAATATTGGGGCCCACTAAACCCAATTACGTGACTGTAAATATATGGTCTTAGTTTGAGGTTTTTTTATAACAATCACACACATAATATTTGTCATTATTCATCTTTCTCTCTAAGTTGTAATATTTTATTTTAACCATAATGAATTGTTTCATCTTCTTCTCGTGGTTTTTCTGTCTTGAGTTTTCACACAAATCTTGTGTTATTTATGTGTTTTCTTGATTGATACTTTGTCTCTTTTTTATCTTGATTAGTTTCATATCCATATTCTGTTTTTCAACAATTTGTATCAAAGTCTTGAGTTTTATTTATTTATTTTGAGACTATATCTAGTTTCGGAGATGTTAAGTATGAAGTATGATATTTCGTTATTGGATCATAACACCATAATTTCTTTAGGGTAAATAAAGATGCGAGGTTTTCTCACTCAGATGGATTTAGATGAAACTCTATATGGGCTTGATAAGATCCCCACTTCGTGGATAATATAAGAGAAAAAGAGGAAGGATTGCAAGGTTGTGTCGCATATACATCTACATTTGTTAAACAATATTCTACAAGATGTTTTGAAGGAGACGAGTGTTGCTGTGTTATGGCTGAAGCTAGAACAACTATGTATGACAAAAAGTCTTACTAGTAAGTTGCATTTGAAACAACGATTATATTTTCATCGTATACTAAAAGGTACGCCTCTACAAGAACATTTATCAATATTTAAAAAATTATTGTTGATTTGAAAGCCTTAGAAGTCAAGTATGACGAGAAAGATCTAACTTTAATTACGTTGTATTCAGGAACGGATCCATTCGAGGGCTAGACTGGGAGCCCTACCTTACCGTGTAATTTTTTTATACAGAGAGAGAGGTTAGAATGAGAGAGCAGTAAGATAAAATATATTTAAATTCAGTTCTCCATGTCTAATTTAATTTTTTTTAATATATATAGAGGGTTAAGTATTAGAGAGATGATAGAAAGATATAAGTCTGTTTGATTTTTGATTATCTTGGGGTTAAAATAAAGAGGTTGTGATAAGTCTAAATAATTATTTTTTTAAAGCTTGTATGATATGCTTTATAAGTGTTTTTACAATTTATAAGTATTTGTTATTTCCCAATTTATTATTTGGTTGATATTCAAATAATATTTTTCAACAAATAATTATTATTTTTGAATATTTAATAAGGGACAGATCTATTTTAGGGAGCCAATCCCGAAAATATATATCTATATTACTGTAAAAAAAAATGATATGAACGTTCTGATTTCTTGTTTTTTAATTTAATTCATTATTTGATTTTTAAATCGGCAAAATTTACGATTATACATAATTTTATGTTAATGTTTTAAGTTTATCTCGTTTTATTATTCTTAAGCCCACCCTAACTCAATTTTTTAGATCCGTCCCTGGTTGTATTCATTGCCTCCATCATATATCATGTTTCGTGATACTTATTTAGTCGTGATATTATCACGACTAATGATGTTTATAATGCATTATTTTCTAAATAGAAAATGAAACATCTTGGTTATTTCTGATGGTCTGGCGAAGAGTTTTATTACTCAAGAGAGAACCCACACTGGTGAAAAAAGGGTCAAAACCGAGAGTTAAAACTCTCGGTTTTGACCCTATAACTTTCGGTGAAGACACCTTACCGAAGGTTTTAGTAACCCTCGCCATCCCTCGGTATTGACACTCTCGGGACTTCCATAAAGAGAAAAACCGAGAGTTATATGAAAACTTTCGTATTTTTCTCTTTTTGAAAAAACCGAGGGTTTTACAAGAACTTTCGGTTTTTCTCTTTTTGGAAAAACCGAGGGTTTTATACAGACCTTTCGGTTTTTCTCTTTTGTGGAAAAACCGAGGGTTGTATATAGACCTTTCGGTTTTCTTCTTTTTACAAATAACTTTCGGTTTTTCTCTGTGTGGAAAAACCGAGGGTTTTGCAAAGAACTTTCGGTTTTACCCGAAGAGGAAAACCGAGAGTTATATACAAAACTTTCGGTTTTCCTCTTCGGTTAAAACCGAAAGTTTTGTAAATAACTCTCGGTTTTCCTCTTCGGGTAAAACCGAGAGTTTTCCACTAACTCTCGGTTTTCTCCTTTTCAAGAAAACCGAAAGTTATATTAAAACTCTCGGATTTTACCCGAAGAGGAAAACCGAAAGTTTTGTAAATAACTCTCGGTTTTCCTCTTTAGGATAAAAACCGAGGGTTTGTCATATAACTCTCGGTTTTCTCTTTGGCTAAAAACCGAGAGTTTTCTAATATCTCTCGTTTTTTCCAAAAAGAGAAAAACCGAGAGATTTCAATATTACTTTCGGTTTTTTCCCCTAAATTTTTAAAAATGTGCGGATTATTTTGCTCGCAACCAAAACCTAACCAAAACCTGTTCAGCCAAACCAATATATTAATGATAAAAGAAATGCAGCATACATTAAACGATCACATTAATTGATCGTGAACATTACAAAATTCGAAACCAAACAAATATTCCGAACAATCTGTTATAAGTTCAACTACTATAATGAAAACATGTTCATAATCGAAACAACCTTAGCTTGTGGGGGGAGGAGGTGGTTGTTGCCTCATATATAATTCGATTCTCTCCATTCTCGCGTTCATCTCTGACTTCTCCCTCTCCATTTTTTCGGTAATCTCTAACTTCTCCCTCTCCATTCTTTCCACAATTTCTTGCTTTTCCAATTGCATTTCATCCATTTTCCGCCTTCTTTCTTCATCTCTCTTCTCCAGTTCCTCCAGCTTGAGCTTCATTATTTGATTCTCTTCTAACAATCGCTCATTGTTTCGCTGTGAACTGTTTCCACTACGACGATCCTCACGAAAGTGTGTGGGTCGGACGCCTGATCCCATTCCGAAGACGACCCCGTGTTTTTGTTGTCCGAACACCCTCTCCGTCAATTCAAAATCAGATATTCCCGGTTCGTTACTAACAACCTCCTCCATCTCAGCCTGCACAATTAAAATAAAATATCATTTCTATAATAAAAAAACTAGGCATATTCAATTCACTTACAATTTTCTCTTGCACGTGTTCGTCCGGGACGGGTGTTGGGTTTTCTTGTGTCGGTTTTGGTGTACGGGTCCTCTTGAATACTTCAATTACAGACGGTGGCCGTCCCATTTCAATCGCCTGTTGAAATAAATGATTTATATAATTAATAACAATCTTTATATTAAGTTATTACAAATAATGTACTTACCAACTCGTCTTCAATTTGTGCAAACGGTCTACTTCCCGTTCGATGTGGGAATTTCAGATTCTTCCGATTCTTCATATTTGTAGTACTGTGTCTCTGTATTTGAAATAACAAATGAAGTTAGATTAATTAATATCAACTCTTATTTGAATTATGAAACCGTACCTTAAACGTTTCTGTGAAGAAATGGTTGCGACACACAAACTCCCAATCATCTCGATCGTAGTCCGGTGGAGGATTAGCCAGTACCGCCGCCTCGTCTCCTTTGTGGACGCGGATATAATTCTTGTTCAAATCCGACCGCCATCTATCCCATATCTGATTGGCGTGTCCCAACCCCCTCGTTCGAAAAGAGTCAATGTCACCATTAGTCGCTTCGAACGGATCCTGAAAAAAATAACATCCAAATGTGAAAAATAATTATTTAATGACGTAATGTATAATCAAGTAATAATTATTAACCTTGATAGCAGTCCACAGTGAATCCAATTGGTCTGCACTTAAAGCCTTCCACTTGAGAAGACGGTGTGAGACGGCTGCGGGGCTCCGGATAATCGACCCCACATGTCTAGACCACAGTGTCCTTCCCACGTCTGTACCGCCTGGCCTCCCATCCTTCTCTCTAAACGTTAGAGGGATCCTCGTCCCCGCTAGCCTCTTAGACAGCGCAATATTCTTGTTCTTCCCCCGTCTCTTGCGGGCAGAAGATTCTTCGAAATTATCAAAATCTTAATTAAATATGTCAATCAATTGAAACACTAACTAATTTGTAAACGAAATACCTGTCGATGATGGGTCGGGAGTGGTCCCGTGCTCCTCCTCGTCATCCTGCTCCTCGATAGGCTCCTCAAGACCCTCGTCTTCAGCCTCATCGCTAGGCACGTTATCAGCGAATGTGCTCTCTATATACTCTGCGATGTCATCAATATCGTCTTCAGTCTCGTATGTTCGGGGAGGTGCAGTAGCTATCGGGACCACAGGAATCGGTGGTTGGTCTCTCGAAGACGATCCTCGTTGCTTTAACGACTCGGATTGGGCAAGTAGGTTTTGGTAACTCTTATCCAATTTCTTGGGTGTCTTCCTCATACTCTTCCAAGTTGTTTTAGGACCTTCAGACATTCTTAATTCACACCATTAATAAAAATGAGTGAATACTTGAAATAAAGTAGTAATAAAAATGAATTTAAAGTTAAAAACATAATTAAATCTACCTAATTAATTAATCTGAACTATATGTTTGTAAACCGGGGTTTTATTTTTGTCACAATCTTCCAACCGGGTCGGGCTGACATATCAGGGGCGTAGAATACTTGTTTTGCTTGACTCGCCAATATATACGGGTCTTGACTTTGCGTTTTCAATATTCGGTTTACATTTACACTTACGAAGCCATATTTATCCACTTTCACTCCTAGCTCCCCCGAGTGTGTATCAAACCACTTACACTTGAATAAAACAACTCGTTTGTGAGAATAGTATTGTAATTCGATTATATCCGTCAAAACTCCGTAGTATGACATAGTTTCAGATCCGTTGTATCCCTCAACAACCACCCCACTATTTTGAGTTGTCAAACCTTCGTCGTGTTTTTCTGTACAGAATTTGAATCCGTTTACTTTACACCAAACATACATAGACGAGTACATACTTGGACCTTCTCCTAAGATCTTGAGGTCTCTTGATATGTCGTTACTTTCTGCTAAATGGGCGACCTATATATGTATCCGAAATGTAGTTGTTAATATGAATAAAAAGAGTTAGGATATATGGTTTGTAATTTACTCACTCGATGCTTGAAATATGCGGCAAACGTTTCTCCACTGGACTCGTTGTTATAATCTCTGCAAATAGATCGAATGCTAATTAGTAACACTCTTTAATGCTAATTAGTAACAGCAACTTTGAAACTTACATGTAAAAAGGTTCTGCTTCGGGATAATTTTTCAAAATGTAAGAATGAGCTGTCACTCGATCTATATAATCCAAGTTGTATACTTTTCCGTTGGATAGGTCTTCCAATGATGCAAATATTGAAATCCCCGAGATTTCAGGTTGTGCATTTTCTTGATCTTGTTCCTCCATATACCTGACACATAAGCTAATACTTTCGTTAACAAGATAACTCTCGCTTATAGAGGCTTCGGGGTGATTATTATTCCGCAAATATCTTTTCATTGTACCCATGTAATGTTCAAAGGGATACATCCATCGATACTGAACAGGTCCTCCAAGCAAAGCCTCAAATGACAAGTGAACCGGGAGATGCATCATGATGTCGAAGATTGAAGGCGGAAAAATCATTTCAAATTTGCAAAGTGTCAATGTAATATCCATGTACAATTGTTCCAGGTCCTCTTGAAACAACTCTTTGAAGCACAACAACCGAAAGAAACGAGACAAATTTACTAACGCATCATACACATACTCTGGAAGCAATCCACGAGTTGCTAAAGGAATTAGATATTCCAACAAAATGTGACAATCATGACTCTTTAATCCCGAAAGTTTTTTCTCTTCCAAATTTACACAACCCCCGATATTTGAGCAAAACCCATCAGGCAACTTGAGATCTTTCAAGAAGTTACAAAGACGTATTTTATTTTCGGATGTCAAAGTGAAAGGCGCTTCTGGATAATGAACAACTCCTTCATCATTTATAGGATGTAACCATGATTTTATGCCCAAGAGTTCTAAGTCTTTACGAGCTTTAGGACCATCCTTAGTCTTCTCTTTCACATTCATTATTGTTCCCAACACGCTATCACAGATATTTTTCTCAATATGCATCACATCCAAATTATGTCTCAATAATAGCGATTTCCAATAAGGTAGACGGAAGAAAATGCTAAGTTTGTTCCAATTGTCGCCCCGCGTTTCATGATATATCTTGGTTCTCTTGCTCATATCCGCACTAAGAATAATGTCTTCTAGGTCTCGTGCTTGCTCATAACTTTTTTGGCCCGTTAACAATCTAGGGGGATCCCTATAATCAGTTCGACCATCAAACGACTCTTTATCCCTTCTGTATTTGTGCTTCGGTGGAAGGAAACGTCTATGACCCAAGTAACATTGTTTGGAACCATGGACCAATCGAAGGGATACCGTGTCGTTGTTACAACAAGGACAAGCAAATTTACCTTTCGTACTCCAGCCTGATAAATTCGCGTATGCGGGAAAGTCGTTAATGGTCCACAACAACGCCGCTCGCATGTTAAAGTATTGCGAGGTGTGTGCATCAAACGTTTTCACACCTGTTTGCCACAGTTCATGCAACTCATCGATCAATGGCTGGAGAAATATGTCAATTGCATCTCCCGGACTCTTTGGACCCGGAATTAACATAGATAAAATGAAATTGCTAGAATCCATGCAAGTCGTGGGTGACACATTATAAGGGACGAGAATTACCGGCCAAACACTGTATGATTTTTTCCCATTTGCAAATGGTTGAAATCCATCGCTTGATAAACCAAGTCTTACGTTTCGGGATTCTGAAGCAAAATCTGTATAATTTTCATCAAACGTCTTCCAAGTTAAGGAATCAGCGGGGTGTCTCAACGTATCACTGTCAACTCTTCCTTCTTTATGCCATCTCATCATTGGAGCCGTTTTTGAGGACATGTATAGTCTTTGCAGTCTTGGTATTAAAGGGAAATATCTCAACACCTTTTTTGGAATGAATTTCCCGTTTTGCTTCTCCCGAACTGTCCCACTTGTTTGGTCGACTTTCCATCTTGAAAGACCGCAAACTCTGCAAGAATCTTCATTTATGTCGTCCTTCCAAAATAGCATACAGTTGTTCTTACATGCGTCTATCTTGTCATATTTTAGCCCGATATCAGTAATGAATTTTTTACTTTCGTAGTACGAGTTTGGCAATTGAGCGTCAATCGGTAATATGTAGTCTTTAAGCAGACGCAGCAACATATCGAACGAAGAATTCGTCCATTGACATACATTTTTTATGTGAAGTAGTTTCAGTAGTGCCGATGATTTCGTTATTCGAGCACCTTCATACAATGGCCGTTTGCAATCATCAAGCAATTTATAAAATCTATGCGCATCTTCGACTGGTTCATCGTTATCCGGTCCGTCATTAACGTTGGGGAACATATCGTTTATAAATTCGTGCATATAACGTTCTTCGTTGACCTCTTCATTAACTGTATTATTCATCTCCGGTCTCGCATCGTTGAATTCCGGCACGGCATCCTCCGACTGATCATCGTCATCATCATCATCATCGTAGTCATCGGCATCTTCATCGACATCTTCATTAACCACTTGAGTAGTACGTCTCTTTTCTCCATGAAAATACCAATACTCATAATGGATATTTATTCCATAAACGATGAGGTGAGTCTTCACTTCGTCTATTTCCATAAACGGCGTGTTCAAGCATTTCACGCAGGGACATTTCACGGTTTGTCGGGATGTATTCCTAACAGCATACTCGAGGAATTTGTCAACACCTTCCTCGTAATCTGGATGATCTCGACGTAAGGTCATCCAGCTTTTATCGGGTACTTCCATATTTCTAATAAAATGGAAAACAACCCGGATTATTATTAACTTAAATTTGTCTAAATTAATTAGGCTTACATAATGCTAACATAATTTATATCTAATCTATCATTATCCAACCAATAATCAATTTCATCTAACATTATCGAAGCCCAATTCAACCTAAACAAACAATATTTCATTCATATACATTTCAACAATATCTAACATTATCCAAGCCAAATTTCACCTAAAGAAACATTAATATGTCATTCATATACATTTCAAACATAATCTAACATTATCCAAGCCAAATTCCACCTAAACAAACAATTTTTCAGAATAAACATTTCAAATCTAATCTAACCTAATTTAACAAATCTAGCACGGCATTCTTCAATCTTGCCTAATTCAAATAACCAATTCATACCTAAAATTCAATATAGTGCAAACAATGCAATTCTAACTTAAAATCTAATTTATTCATACATAAACCAAATCTAACATAATAAAATCTAATTCAAACAATTCAATTCATACCTAAAATCCAATATAATCCTAACTACATGAAAATCCTTAAAAACTGACCTTTTTCAGCAGTTGTGGCGGCGACGGTGGAGGAGGCAGCTGAAGGTGGAATAACCTCGGCGATCTTCAAGAGACGTACGGTCCTAATCCAAAATCAGACAAAATCAAACCATAATGTCAAACTTAAATTTGACATAAATCCACCAAAGTTCAAACTAAATCATAGACCAAACAAAATATAATCTAACAAACCTATATAAAAACCAAATCTAACCAAAATATTGAACATATAACCTAAATCTAACATTAATCAAATAATTTCAAACCAAATCTAATAACCAAAATCCCAATCTAATCCAAACAATTCAATTCTAACATAATCTCAATAAATATCAATGAAACCAAATATCCAAACCTAAAAACAAACTCAATATAAACCAATTTTGTACATTAATCAAACCTAATAACCAAACCTAAATCAAAATCAATAAACAACCATCAAACCTAATAACCAAACCTAAATCAAAATCAATAAACAACCATCAAACCTAATAACCAAACCTAAATCAAAATCAATAAACATCAATCAAAGCAATTAACCAAACCTAAATCAAATCCAATGTAAACCAATTTTTCACATTAATCAAACCAAAATCAAACCTCAAAATAACCAAAATCAAGCCAATCTAAACTAATAAATAACAATCTAAACAAAATCTAACATAATTCAACCTAAATCTAACAATTACAAACCAAATATAACATATATAACATGAATCTAACATATACATAACCAAATGCTCTCACAGACATTTTGTCAAACACTTGGCGGGCTTCAAATATAACTAACCCTAAATCTAACAAATCCTAAAAACTAACCCTACATCTAACAAATACTAAAAACTAACACTAAATTAAGAAACTTACCTTCAATCAGGTGGACGGCGGAGGTGCGGCGGCAGTTCTTCAACCGGAGGGAGTCAGATCTTCAATCGGAGGGAGTCTTCGAGGCTTCAACAGGGGCGGGGTCTTGGCGGCGTAGTCTTCTACGGGCGGCGTCGTCTTCTTCTACCGGACGGAGTCTTGGCGGCGGCGCTGGAGAAGAGGATTGGCTGGAGAGGGCGCGCGGCTGGAGAGGAAGAAAGCGGAGAAGAAACGGGGAAAAGAGAAAGAGAGGGTTTTTTTTTAATTAAATACTTGGTTACCGAGAGTTATAGCAAAACTCTCGGTTTTTGAATATAATAAAAACCGAGAGTTATATGAAAACTCTCGGTTTTTATTATATTCAAAAACCGAGAGTTTTGCTATAACTCTCGGTTTTTATTATATTCAAAAACCGAGAGTTTTAATATAACTCTCGGTTTTTAATGTTTAAGTACATTTTTACAATTAAATTTAAATACACAAAAACGAGAGGCTTTGGTAAATCTTTCGTTTTTTATGCATATTTCCGAAAGTTATATATTTAACTTTCGGTTTTACAACATGAGAACTTGTTAAATTATTTGGATTCTCACTTTCTAATAACGTTGAACAACATTAATTTAACACATTTGATATC
This sequence comes from Impatiens glandulifera, assembly GCF_907164915.1. Taxonomy (NCBI): domain Eukaryota; kingdom Viridiplantae; phylum Streptophyta; class Magnoliopsida; order Ericales; family Balsaminaceae; genus Impatiens; species Impatiens glandulifera. Next base: position 20,213,319 of record NC_061870.1, on the reverse strand, counting down.
CTTAAAACATTTCTCAATCCATATGATCAAACATTACACAAATACATAGGATTAAACATAAAACATTTATATACACTTCTATATATAATCAAACACATTCATAAACATTTTTACATTAAAGACAATTTAAATTTTTAAAATAAAAACACACACTTGATTATATTACTTAGGAGTCTAGATTGGAAGGTAGAAAACCAAAGAATTTAACAATTTGTCAAGTGCTAATTCCGAAAGTTATATAATTAACTTTCGGAAATATACATCAAAACCGAAGGTTTTATTTAAAACCCTCGTTCTTGAAAAATGTAAAATCCGAAAGTTTATAGAAAACTTTCGGTTTTGATGGTTATTTCCGAAAGTTAATTATATAACTTTCGGAATTAGCACTTGACAAATTGTTAAATTCTTTGGTTTTTCACATTCTAATGACCTATAACAATATTAATTTACCACATTTGATGTCTTTAAAAAATTGCACAATCCATATGATCAAACATTACCTACATTCATAAGATAATCAAACATGAACATTCATATAGACTTCTCTATAATAATCAAACACAATCATAAATATTTGAACATGAAACACAATATTAATTTTTAAAATAGAACACGAAAATGATTATATTAGTTAGAAGTTAAGATTAGTGTGTTAAAAACAAAATAATTGAACAAGCTAGGTAGTGTTAAAACCGAAAGTTATAAAATTAACTTTCGGTTTTGATGTGTTTTTGCGAAGGTTTTAAATATACCTCTCGGTCTTGACCTTGATCAGAAGTTTTTTGGGAATTGTTAAAACCGAAGGTTTATTTGAAAACCTTCGGTTTTTACCCTCCCCCATACTTAGAAAATTTTCCGATTTTTTTAATGTAAGGACAAAACCGAAGGTTTATTTGAAAACCTTCGGTTTTTACCCTTCCCCATACTTAGAAAATTTTCCGATTTTTTTAATGTAGGGTCAAAACCGAAGGTTTATTTGAAAACCTTCGGTTTTTACCCTTCCCCATACTTAGAAAAAAATCTGATTTTTTTAATGTGAGGTCAAAACCGAAGGTTTATTTGAAAACCTTCGGTTTTTACCCTTCCCCATACTTAGAAAAAAATCTAATTTTTTTAATGTAAGGTCAAAACCGAAGGTTTATTTGAAAACCTTCGGTTTTTACCCTTCCCCATACTTAGAAAAAAATCTGATTTTTTTAATGTAAGGTCAAAACCGAAGGTTTATTTGAAAACCTTCGGTTTTTACCCTTCCCCATACTTAGAAAATTTTCCGATTTTTTTAATGTAGGGTCAAAACCGAAGGTTTATTTGAAAACCTTCGGTTTTTACCCTTCCCCATACTTAGAAAATTTTCCGATTTTTTTAATGTAGGGTCAAAACCGAAGGTTTATTTGAAAACCTTCGGTTTTTACCCTTCCCCATACTTAGAAAATTTTCCGATTTTTTTAATGTAGGGTCAAAACCGAAGGTTTATTTGAAAACCTTCGGTTTTTACCCTTCCCCATACTTAGAAAAAAATCTGATTTTTTTAATGTAGGGTCAAAACCGAAGGTTTATTTGAAAACCTTCGGTTTTTACCCTTCCCCATACTTAGAAAAAAATCTGATTTTTTTAATGTAAGGACAAAACCGAAGGTTTATTTGAAAACCTTCGGTTTTTACCCTTCCCCATACTTAGAAAAAAATCTGATTTTTTTAATGTAAGGACAAAACCGAAGGTTTATTTGAAAACCTTCGGTTTTTACCCTTCCCCATACTTAGAAAAAAATCTGATTTTTTTAATGTAGGGTCAAAACCGAAGGTTTATTTGAAAACCTTCGGTTTTTACGAAAACAAAATGGGTCAAAACCGAAGGTTTTCAAATAAACTTTCGGTTTTGGCGATGCGATTTTTTTTAAAAAAAATATGAAAAGTAAACCAAACATAATTATTTAATAAAACATATTAAACCAAACCAAATAAACATAATAACAATAATTCATAAATATTAAAACATAACTGTCATAAACCCATAATAAATCCATAATAAATCAACAAATTAATTATTAGATGGGGTGGAAGGAGGGGGTGGTTCATTTAGTCGACTCCTCAACAAGACAAGTTCCTGTTCGAGATTCTCTAATCTCTGAGACATTTCGGCCCGGTCCGCTTTGATTTCACTGAGCAAACGACCTCTTTCGGCATCCCTTAGTCGGATTTGTTCCATTTCCAGCGTCATCTTTCTGACCTCTTCCTCACGTGCCGCAATTTCTGATTGTCTTATCAGATTCTGGTAACACGGATGCAGTTTCTCCGGTGTACGCCGAAGTCTCTTCCATGTCGAATCATCACCCATATCCTAAATGCATTTCAGATATATGTATATATATATATTCATCAAACAAAAAATCGTAAACTAACATAAATCTAGATCTACAATATATATATACAAACTTAAGAAAAATCTAAATCTTACAATAAACAAAACAAAAAAACCAAATCAAACAAATTACCTGAAGAGAGGAGAAGAACCCGCGGCTTGGAGGAGGCAGGCGGCGGCGGAGGCGGAAGAGAGAGAAAGGAGAGAAGCGGAATGAAAAAGAGAAGGGTTAGGGTTTGTATTTATAGAGGTTGAGGCCGAAGGTTTTATAAAACTTTCGGTTTTGATATTCGTCAAAACCGAGGGTTTATTAAAGACCCTTCGGAAAAAACCATTTCAAAATTTTTTTTTTTTTTTAAATGAGCAAAACCGAAGGTTCTTTGTACAACTTTCGGAAATGAAATTTTCAAAAAAGGCAAAACCGAAGGGTCTTTGAATAACCTTCGCAATTAAAAAACCAAGGGATTTCAAAACCGAAGGTTTTTCCTAAAACCTTCGCAAATAATCCACACCCAACACTTAGAATTTTTTTGGGTTTTTTGGGAAGGTAAAAACCGAAAGTTCTTTGTAGAACTTTCGGTAATAATTCATAAACCCGAAGGTTTTACACCCCCCTCGGAATCTATTTTTAATCCCGAAGGATTTGTTCCTCTCGGGAGTATTTAGGAGAGGTTTACAAAACCTTCGGGAAAAACCGTCGGTAAAGGTCCTTTTTTTACTAGTGCCAAGAAAATGGTCAAAATGTTATTAAACAAATAAATCAAATTTAAGAAAACTCTGAAAGACCTATAATTATGGTAAGAAAGGAGGCCACATAAAATCTGAGTGTTGGAAGCTACAAAATAAAGTTAAGAAAGAAGATGATATTTTGACTGAAAGGAAGATAGAAAATTACGGCGAAACTAGTATTGTTGACACCGAAGACAGTGAACTCCTCATGGTTTCTATTTGCGATGCATGGTCGCAAGATGATTAGATACTCAATTTTATCTATACGTATCATATGTGTCCCAATTGGTACTGATTTTCAACATATGATACAATTTCCAAAGATGTTGTGTTAATGGAAGACAATTCATCATGCAAGGTTGTGGATATAGGAACAAGAAAAATCAAGATGTTTGATGGAGCTGTTCGAACACTTGATGATGTGAGACTTGTTCTTAATTTGAAGAGAAGTCTTATTTCTCTTAGTACCCTCGATTCAAAGGTTACAAGTACACTGTTGAAGGTGGAGTTATGAAGGTTAGTAGATGTGTTCTTGTCGTGATGAAAGTTAAAAGAAAATTTGACATGTTATATATTCTTAAAAACTCCATAGTTGTAGGCGATATTGTTGTAATTACCTCCTCGTTATCTGATGATGATGTCACAAAATTGTGGCATATGCTACTTGGTCATATGAGTGAGAATGGAATGACAGATTTGAGCAAGCAAGGACTTCTTGATGGGAAGAGTATTAATGAATTGAAGTTTTATGAGAATTGCATTCTCAATAAGCATAAAAGAGTTATGTTCTCTAAAGTAATCTACGACACTAAAGGAACACTGGATTATATTCACTCTGATCTCTAGGGACCGTCTAAAGTACCTTCTATGGGAGGTGCCTATTATATGCTAACGATTATCAATAATTTCTCCACAAAAGTTTGGGTTCTCTTCTTGAAAAAAAAGAGTGACATGTTCTCTAATTTTAAGGAGTGGAAGCTTATGATTGAAAATCAAACTAGAAAACTCATAAAACTTTTACGTACTAGTATTGGTTTGAAGTTTTGTTCTGAAGAGTTTAATACTCTTTGAATGATTGGAGAAATAATGAGACACCACACAATGTCTAAGAATCCACATCATAATGGTGTAGTAGAGAGGATGAATAGAACTTTGATGGAGAAGGTGTATTGTATGCTCCTTAACGTTGATTTATCAAAGTTTTTTTAGGATGAAGTTTTAGCTTTAACATGTTTCCTCGGCAACCGTTCTTCGTTAACTGCAAAAAAAGTATGGTACGATATTCCTTCTACTTATTCTGATTTGAATTTTTGGTTGTTCGGTATATACTTATATTGATCAAGGAAAATTGGAGGCTCGATCTGTGAAGTATATTTTCACCAGTTATAAATCTGATGTAAAGGAGTCCAAGCTATGGAGTCTAGAAAACAAAAAAGTTCGAGATGTTACTTTCGATGAAACACCTATGTTACATACAACATCCTCTATATCTTTTTGCGATAAAATTTAGCAAAAATCTAGCACTTCTAGTGATAAGGTTACAAAAATACAACACTTCTAATAATAAGACTTAACAAGAAGTATACATGTGATGTTTGAGAGAAGATCAAAATTTGAACCTGCAACACTACCATTAACTACACCAGAGTTGTTTGATACTTCACCAAAGCCTCCACCACCACAATATTCTATTGCTATTATTGAAAAGCCTAAACGTGATATTAGACCTCCTCAAAGATTCTTTGAAGCTGATTTGGTTATTCATGCATTTAGTACTACATAATATATTGATTCATATGAAGAACCTTCTTCATATTTTTATACAGTCACTTGTGATGACTCTAACAAGTGGATGATTTCTATGCAAGAATCATTTTGAATCTCTTTTTAAGAATGATACGTGAAACCTCGTAAAATTACCCATAGGAAAGAAGGTTATTTTTTATAAGTGTGTATAAAAAATAAAGGTACACCTAGAATTGAAGATGCAAGGTTTAAAACGAGACTGGTTACGAAAGGTTACAAACAAATTCCGGGGATTGATTTTACTGATGTGTTTTCTTCGGTTGTGAAACATTTTTTAATTCGAGCATTACTTGGCATCGTGGCGATGCATATTTTGGAGCTTGAGCAGCTAGATGTCTCATTTCTACACGAAGTTTTAGATGAATACATCAATATGCATCAATCTAATGGATTTACAGTCTTAAGAGAAGATGATTGTATTTTTTATATGAAGAAATTCATTTATGGTTTAAATCAATCGTCAAGACAGTGGTATAAAAGTTTCGACTCTTAATGACCACTCATGACTTCAAGAGAAGTGATTTTGATAGTTGCGTCTACTTCAAAATCCTTTATTTGTTCAACATTTCTATGATTGTCCTGTGAGTTATCCATTAATAACTCGTTTTAAACTCTCTTCAAATATGTCACCTCATTCTGATGAGGATATCGAGTATTTGTTACGAGCTCCATATTTCATTATAATTGGTTCACTTATGTATGTAATGGTTTGTACTCGATTAGATTTGACATATTCAGTAAATGCAGTTAGCACTAGCAGATACCTAATAAATTCAGATAAGGAGTATTAAAGAGCAGTTTGGTGGATCTTACATTATTTAAGAAATTCAACGAACGTTCACCTACAGTTTGAGAGAACTATAGATAGAGTTGTCAATTATGTCGACTCTAATTATGCTGATAGTCTCGACATAAGAATAACACTCACATTTTTTTTCTTTATTGGCGGTTTTGTGATTAGTTGGAAAGATACTCTATAGAGTGTAGTCGCGTTGTCTACTACTGGGATATAATACATGACAATTATAGAAGTTTGTAAAGCTGATATTTGGTTGAAAGGCCTATTCGGAGAATTCAAGAAGGATTTATAGATGACGACAAACTTTTGTGATAGTCAAAATAATATTTTTCCGACGAAACATATTGATGTATGATATCATTATATACATGATGTTATTACTTGTGGTGATATTGATATGAGCAAAATTAGTATTGTTGATAATTTTGCTGATATGATGATGAAAACGTTCATCATTGCTAAGTTTGAGCATTGCTCGAACTTAGTTGGTATTGGTTGTTGAGTCAGCTCATTGGGGCTTTTAGAAGAGGTGGAGACAATTATGATTGTCTATATTTTGAAGATCATATTTTCTTTTGACATAATAGATCCGTGTCAAGATAGAGATTGTTAGATTATGGTGACCCATATGGGTTTTGATCGGGGCCTAGGCTTAGACTCGCGAATCAATAAATAAAATCATAATTGTTTGATATTGGGCCCACTAGGCCCAATTATGTGACTATAAATATATAGTCTTTGTTAGAGTTTTTTTACAACAAACACACAAAATATTTGTCATTCTTCTTCTCTCTCTAAGTTGTAATTTTTATTTAACCATAGTGAATTGTTTCCTTACTTGTCCGTGATTTTTTCCGTTTTGGGTTTCCACGTAAATCTTGTATTATTTACGTGCTTTCTTGATTGATACTTTGTCTCTTTTTCATTTTAATTAGTCTTAAATTCATATCTTATTTTTCAACAATATTCAAAGAGTGCACCTAAAAGTTCAAAAGAGGTTAATTAGACTAAGAGATGTTCTAAAAGATATCTTCATTTGCGGGACTCGTAATCAAAAATTTCATATGTCAATAATTAACTACATTAAGTAACTTATTCATTCTCTCATTTACAAATTTCGCTACTCAAACGAGTAATTCATACATTGTAGTAGACTTACCTAATGTGTTAGCAAAAGCAACTGAATTGATCAAAATCGAACCAAAATCGTGTCAAGCTCGTGTGATGAACTTGGGCACTATGAGCTGAAAATAAAATAAAACAAAAGTCTTCTTAAATAAATTTTTTTATTTAAAGAATAGAATGATTATAAAATACAAGATCGAATAAATGAATGTATAGATGGAGAGAAAATAAACAAAAGTATGATTAAATATTCAGAATTTCGAATAGATGATCGGGTAGTTGAACGTTATCGGTTTTTGAATCGAATCACATGTGGTGAATTCTCACGGCGTTCTCTACAATTCGACCCGTCTATATATTTGTTTGGGCTTCTCTCAGATACTCGTTTGAGTATTCCACTTAAATGATATGTGTTTTATTCTTGTTCTTGTAATCCACCATTAACGGTAAAATTTTGTATTGGTGAACTTCTAGGGTGCTACAGAAAATCTCTTATATAACTCACTATAATATAGTGAGTGTGCTTTTAAAAGGTCCAAGGGTCCCGTGGTTTTATCTTTGTTGGATTGTTCATGCTAAAATTAATGTGTTTATGTGTGCTTGATTTTATTGCTTGATATTTGGTTTGATCTTATCAATTATCTCATTAGAGAAAACATAGAGGAAAAGAACAATTATCCTATACTAGTTATTATGTGGGTTTCCCCAACAAATGGTATTAGATTTTTTGGTTGGACTCATCAAATTTCTTGTGTGCCAAATGAATGAGCATATTCGATTGGGATGATTAAGCTAACCTTAACGAATTTTTTGGTGTGGAAACACAAGATCCTTGATTTGCTGATTTGCATAGATTTATTAAGGCATGACAAAGTCAGACACGACGAGCGATGAAGATTGGGAAAATTCTGAATTAGAAAGTGGATACTACAATCAAGTAGTGGGTTGAACAAAATAATTTCCACCACATTCTAGAAGAGATCGAAGTGCATGCTCTTTGTAAAAAGTTGGAGTCGATGTTCGAGAATGATTTTTCTAAGAACAAAGCGATGATAATTCGATGACTCGTGAACTTAATGTACAAATACAGTGAGAGTATGACAGAGTATACTAGCAAGTACATCAGCTTGATGAATCAGATGATGTCGATGGATATGACTCTTGATGATGAACTACAAACTCTACTACTTCTTAGCTCATTAAAAGACAATTGAGAAATGTTGGTGATTTCATGAGCAATTCAGCGCTAGATATTTTCCAACCATGTAAATGGTTAAAGATAGTCTTTTCAATGAAGATGATATACGAATAGAGAAATGTGAACTAACATTAAAGCTCTAGTATGTGAAAATTCAGAGTTGCATGGAAGTAGTAAGAGCTAATCTCCATACGACGAAAAAGAAAATACTATCTCGCACAAAGGAGATTGAAGAAGACAATGGCAATGTCGTGTGTGAGAATGGTTGTGTTAATCTCATAAGTTAATATAGTGAATTGGTGATTGATTACAGTGCTTCTTTTCACATCACTTCTCATAGTGATTTTTCTCTACGTATTCGAGAGAAGATCTTCTTTTCACATCACTTCTCATAGTGATTTTTCTCTACGTATTCGAGAGAAGATTTTGGCAATCTTCGAATAGGTAACATTATTTAATCGAAGATAGTGGGTATCAACGACGTTTTCTTAGAAACTATTGTCGATTGTAAATTGTTACTCAAAGGTGTGATGTATGTTCCAAACATTCGCCTCAACTTGATTTCTATTGGAAAACTCGACAATGAGAGGTTCGAGAATTATTTTTGTGAAAGTAAGTGGAAACTCATCAAAGGTTCGCTCATATTGGGTAGAAAAATGAAGACTAACAGAGAGATAAATTTAATTCGAAAAATATGGATATGATTTATGGCATAAGAGATTCGGAAAAAGTGACTTCAAGCTCTCACTAGGAAATATTTCATTCCTAGTTTGCAAGGTACATCTTTGAAAACTAGTGATGTTTGTTTATCTAAAATAAACATTGAGTTGCATTTCATACACTCTCCGCATAGAAAATCAAATTTCTTAATTTGATTCATACGGATGTTTGTTCTATGCAATAAAACTTTCTTGGTGAGGCACATTATTTTGTAACATTTATTGATGATTACTCTAGAAAGGTTTGGTTTAATACTATGAAAACTAAATATTAGGTTATATAGATCTTTAAAAATTTTAATGTCAGGGTTCAGAAAGCAATATATGAAATTATGATGCGTGAATTTAGACAATGACAGTGAATATAGGGGGTCATTTGAAAAATATTATAGAGATCACGACATCAAATTGGAGAAATCACCTTCAAAGATACATTAGCACAATAGTGTGACTAAAAAATGAACTTAATGATTGAAAAAAGAGTGCGGTGTATGCTGTCTCATTTAAAGTTGCTCAGTCCTTTTAGGGAGAGACAACGAAAACCATAGTTGACTTGATAAACATTTCTCTTATAGCAGCATTGAACAATGATGTTCCAAATATGATTTGGATAGGAAAATATGTCTCATACAAGTACATGAGAGTCTTTCGTTGTAGAGCATTTGTTAATATCTCAAAAGATTAAAGATCAAAGTTTTACAATAAGACGAAACAATCTCTCTTCATGGGGTACGGTCACAAACAATTCGGGTACAAGTTATAGGATCCGAAGATCATGAGAAGTAGAGATGTTGTGTTTCTTAAAGACCAAGTTACAAGTGATAGTGACAAAATTGAAGAAGTGAGTTCATATACTGAAATTCATGTTAGTTTAAATGTAACTCTACCTGCCATGAGTTTTGATCATGTGGGAGACACTCAGTAAGGCGATAGTGATGGTGTTAACGATGGCGAGTTAGGTGAACACCCGAGAAATAAATTACACCGTCGCTAGTTGAACAATCTTTGAGAAAATCTTATATGGATCATCAAATCTCTGTTAGATATCTTTCCAATGAGCATGAGAAAAATCTTAAGCTTATCAAGAAGCAGTTGTGTTAGGGTTGGTTGCACACTTGAACCTAGAGGTGAATTAACTTAACGTGATTTTTTTTCCTCATGCTGAATTGAAAGAAAAGATTTATATGGAACAATCAAAGGAATTCAAGGTTACAGGCAATGAACAACTTGTGTGCAAGTTGAAAAAAAGTTTTGTATAGAATCAGTCAAGCTCTCAAAAGTGGTACAAGAAATTCAAATTGTTCATGATGAGGTATGGGTGTAATAAGACTATATCATATCATTACATGTTCATTTAAAATATACTTAAATGACTCATTTATTGTTGTGTTCTTATATGTTGGATGACATGTTAATTATTGGTCGTAATGTTGTCAAGATTGACAAATTGTAAGTAGAGTTTGACAAATTTGTTGCAATGAAAAACTTATGGTGGGAAAAAAATTAATATAAAGATCTCGCATAATAAGAATAATGAAAAATATTAGATATCTATATATATAATGATGCTTAATTTTTAAAGTGTCCGGATTGCCGGGTCGAGAGCTGTGGTTAATTTGGATACTTGGGTCGGATTGTGGGTTGACCCGTTTTTAAATTTAAAACGGTTAAAAATAAAATTAAAAATGCTAGAGGTATGTTTCGAACTTGCAACCTAACAAAACAAGTACAACTCTTTAACCAACTAAACTACAAAGACTTTATATTTTAAATTCAACACCAAATTTGATAAACGCGGGACGTTTTAATATTAATATAAGTTCAACTTTTTAACTAACTAATCTATATATATATAATGATGCTTAATTTTTAAAGTGTCCGGATTGCCGGGTCGAGAGCTGTGGTTAATTTGGATACTTGGGTCGGATTGTGGGTTGACCCGTTTTTAAATTTAAAACGGTTAAAAATAAAATTAAAAATGCTAGAGGTATGTTTCGAACTTGCAATCTAACAAAAACAAGTACAACTCTTTAACCAACTAGGCTACAAAGACTTTATATTTTAAATTCAACACCAAATTTGATTAACGCGGGACGTTTTAATATTAATATAAGTTCAACTTTTTAACTAACTAATATATAATGATGTTAAGTAAATGAATACTTCTGTTGGATTATGGGTTGACTCACCCATAAACTTAAAACGGTTAAAAATAAAATAAAAAATATTATCCGTAATTTTTTTTCACGGTTTTTATATTATTACTCGTGCAAATGCACGGGTTAAATGCTAGTTTCAATAAATCTAAATCGATAAAGTTTTGAATGATTCAACACAAGTAAAGCGAAAACAAGTGATTTTCTATTTGGGCGCCAATTTAGGATTTCTGCTCATTAAGCATTTCATCAATGCAATTTGAGAGACTAATAATAACATATATTAAACCTTATTTGTTCTCAAGAAAGATTATTCAATACAAAAGTTATTACTCATCAAATAATATATTTTGATTTATCATCTATTTAAATTTTATTTGTGTTCTTGATTACGATTATCTTAGGTTATTTAGGATTTTTAATTTTAACTTATTTATTTGAGTTATTAAATAGTGAGTTATATTTTATTATTTATACAAAAGTTAAGGTATATATATATAAATATATATTTTTTAAAATAACAAATTTTTTAATTATTTATTCAATGGTATAACTTTATTTTAAGGAAAATAACATTTAAACAATATTAAAAAGAAATTACAACTAAAAACACAACAATTGATATTGGTGTCACAAAACTAATTTACCAACTTGCTTCATTCATTCTAGTTTGAATATATAGTAGGAGAGATCACCTATTACGGATTATTTTCTGTTCCCTAGTTCCACTTCACATGAAGGGGCAAAACATGACAAGCATTAAACATCGAGTGTATGAAAAGTCTCTCTGAGGCATCGCTATATTACATGGTGTTTGAGAAGTCTCTACGGGCATCGTTATATTACCGTTGATAAAATAACATTTAATCAAATAATTCTTTTTTTTAAATAAAACAATTTATCATATAAAAAGTCTAACATATAAATATTTTTTATTTATAATAATTTTACTTTAGCACATATAAAAAATATAAACAAGTATAATACTCATATTAGTGAAATTGTAAATATAATTTCAAATATGTAATTTTAATATTCAATAAGAAACTAGTTAAAATAGTTTAAATAGTAAGAATGATTAAGAAATAAAAAATTATGAATTCAATTTTTATCGATATAACGTTTAAAAAAATATATTCAAAATAAGACACATAAATTCTATTCTAATCAACTATGGGGAAAAACTGAACAAATATAATTTGAAAAATAATAATCTGAATCAAGTACCATCATTATATATTTCTAATTGAGAATAATGGAATCACCCAAATTAGTTGATATATAAATTATATATATAAATTCAATAAAATTATATAAACTAAAAAGTTTGATCAAGAGTATAGTATTTATTTTTATGTTGATAATGTACGTAGTTGATTGAGAATATATAAAATTAATGAATTATTTGTGATTATTTTAAGATTTTATATAAATTATTTTTTAAAATTAATTAGTTATATACATATAAAGGATTATTTCAATATCCTTAGTAACCATTTAAAAAATATATTGTTTTTGATATGTTTGCAAAAGTAACAATAATTAGTTTTTGTACAATTTGGAAGGGGCATGACATATTTATCTCCTCAAGGAATTTTAATGATTACTAAGTCTGACAGTTTTCAAGGTTTGTCAGTGCTCCAGCCAATAGGAGTAGATTCCGATTTAACCCCTGACTTTTTTTCTTTTTCTTTTTCTTCAGGATCTTAACCTCTTTTTTCTAGGGCTTGTTTGATATTTAGTTATTTGATTTCTTTTTTTAAAATTATTTTGATCAAAATTTTAAGATCAGTTGTTTATGGTTAAAGTAAAAAATATATTTTTATTTTCTTTTATAATAAAAGATAAATTAATTTTATATAATTAAATAATATATAATTAAATAGAATGAATAATTAGATGATTAAAATAATGAATGAAAAAATGGTTAAATTTTAAGATAAAAACTAAAAAAGAAAAATCATCAAACTACTTGAGAATTATTTGAATTTTCAATTAAACTACTCTTCCTCACATCATTAATTATTTTTCCAATTAAATCAAATACATTATTAACTCAAATACTAAATTATTATTCTCTTATATAATATTTTTAAAATATTAAATATAAATAATATTTTAGTCATTAAAATAAAAATAAATATTCTCATAAAATAAATTAGAAAAATAAGATATATTTAACAAAAAAAAAAAAAAAAAAAAAAAAAACGAAAAAAAAAGGTACAACAAAAACCCACCCCTAAAATCAACTAAATAGCCTACTTCATTCTTTATAAGTTTATTATTGTTTTTATTATTACAAAAATGTATCAACTGCTATTTGAGACTCTAATTGGGTCGGGAAATTGGACGAAATGACCCTACAAATAGGGGAAATTGCCTCCGTGGTCACCAGATAATTGAAATTGATCTGGTGACCACTTAATTTTTTTTGGACGAAATTACCCTTTTCGCGTAACGCGAAGGGACTTCGCGTTTCGCGAAGTGAGACGCTGTGAAAAGTCCAGAATACCCTTACTATATAATAAAATCCGGCCATCTTTTTTTCATTTCTTTTCTTCCCTTCTCTTTCTTCCCTTCCGCTTTTCTCCTCCTTCTCTCTAATCTCGCCGGCGACGGAGTTCAACGGCGGCACTCAATGAGCTCCACGACGAGCACAAGCACTGTAACAATTGGTAAGTTTATGTATTTCAAGTTTATTGTTGTTCATTTATGCATTTTCGAATCACTGTGTTGTTTAGGGTTTCATCTGATGATACTTCCCGTTTCGCTAAGTACTTCCCGTTTCGCTAAGTACTTCCCGTTTCGCTAAGTACTTCCCGTTTCGCTAAGTACTTCCCGTTTCGCTAAGTACTTCCCGTTTCGCTAAGTACTTCCCGTTTCGCTAAGTACTTCCCGTTTCGCGAAGGGTTTCCATTTCACAGTATTAATTATCCCGTTTCCAATTTTTCTTGCACCCGAAGTTTTCGTTTTCTATAATGGAGAGTGGAAAGTTGATGCTAATGGAATATAGTTTTTTGATGCCTCTTCAATCAAAACATTGGATTTACCCCAAAGTACTCGTTATGCTGAATTAATTGATAAACTCCGTGAAAGACTTCAAGTGCAGAAATCTACCTATGATTTAGTGCTGCAAGTGAAGTATGATATTCCGAATATCACAAATCCTAAACCCGTTTTTATTGAAGATGATGAGGATCTGAACATATATTTATCACGCTTGATTTTGGGTAGAACTGTGTCACCATTGTGTGTGTCTGTAGTAGAGAAGTCACAATTTACTAAAGAAAAGATACCACTACTTACCTACCCAACTCAAGAAAGTATTCTCCCACAATTTACTCAGAAAATTGTACCAGAAGCTTTACCCTCGGAGGTCTTTGTTGAAAGTAATGAAGCCGGAGATAACTCTTTGCCTCACATCCCACTTACTCAGGACTTGCATGCATCGATACCTACACCACATAGTGCGAGAAGAGCATAAACGGGTACACCTACTAGTGCAAGAAGATCATCATTGGGTACACCATGTAGTGCAAGAAGATCATCATTTGGTACACCATCGACAGACATATCACCGACAGACATATCACCGACAGACATATCACCGACAGGCCCCTCATTTGCGTTGGCGTTAACTACTGAAACTGTATTGGAAGTCGGTGCCTTGTTTGAAAATAAAAAAGAACTACAACTGATGCTATATAAATATGCGATGGCTAATCATTTTGAATTCAAGGTGGAGAAGTCAAGAAAACATCTTTGGTATGTGAAATGTTTGGATGAGAAATGCAAGTGGAGATTGCGTGCCGTGAAAGGTAAATTATCTGAGATGTTTGAGATCCGGAAATTCGACCAACAACACTCATGCTCAGTTCTATCTAGGCTAGAGAAAAAAATGCAAACACCAGCATGGGTTATTGGGCAGTGCGTGAAGAGTAAGTATATGGACCATCACCATAATCACTTGCCTAAGAAAATAATTGAAGACATGCAGGCAACTTATGGGGTAAATTTGACTTATAATAAGGCTTGGAGGGCTAGGGAAATGGCATTAGTGGCGGTGCGAGGAACGGTTGAGGATTCATATGAAAAATTACCCTCATACCTATACATGTTGGAGAAGCATAATCCTGGTACCATAACAGACATCCAAACAGACGAGGTCGGGCACTTCAAGTATATGTTCATGTCCTTAGGCCTCTCTATTAGGGGTTTCAAAGCATTTTGTCGTCCCGTATTGTGTGTTGATGCCAGTTTTCTTAAGCACAAGGTGGGAGGTCAACTATTGGTGGCTATTGCATTAGATGCTAATGAACAATTATATCCTGTCGCATTCGGAGTTGTTGATTCGGAGAATAATAACTCTTGGACTTATTTTATGCAAAAATTGAGAGAAGCAATTGGATTAGTTGATGATCTCGTCTTCGTATCCGATAGACACCCAAGCATCGCCAATGCCTTATGTGCTGTTTTTCCAGAAGCATACCACGGTGCGTGCACATATCACATAAAGATGAATATCAACGCGAAATTCAAAACTGATAATTGTCATATGGAGTTTGATATGGCTTCTCGTGCGTACACCGTCCATGAATTCAATCGTTTTTTTGACAAGATAAGGGTTAAAGATAATAGGATTGCTGCCTATTTGGAAGAAATTGGATTTCAAAGATGGAGTAGAGCATTTTTCCCCGGTAAGCGATACAATCAACTAACAAGCAATTATACTGAGAGTTTTAATAGTCAGAGCAGGGAAGCCAGAAAGTCCCCCATTTCCTCAATGGCCGAGTATTTAAGATTGACAATACAAGGTTGGTTTAATGAGAGAAGAGAAAGAGCGTCCAACCACCGAGAAGTGTTATCTCTAACATATGAAAAGTGGTTACGTGAGGGATTCGAGAAGGCTAGATTCTATACAGTATCATTGCTTAACCGATTCGAGTTTTATGTGCATGACAATCAGTCTCATTTTAAAGTCAATTTGAAAGACATGAACTGCACTTGTAGGGTATTTGAAGTTTCTGGTCTTCCTTGTACTCATGCAATGGCTGCTGCCCGTCACCGCAATTTGGTTTGTTATGACTTTTGTTCAAGGTATCATTCAGCTCACATGTTCAATCTATTTAACCAATTGTTTAATCATTTTATTTTCCATTCTTACAGATATTACACAACTGAATCTTGGATGAATGCATATGCGGAGACATGTTACCCTGCTGGTGATGAAGACGATTGGGATATTCCCGAAATGATCAAGGAACGCGTATGTCTAAAACCACCTGTCAAGGTTAAGAAAGGGCGTCCACAAACAAAGCGTAGGTCATCTCAAGGTGAGGTACGTAAGGCTCCGAGACGATGCACCTCATGTGGTGGACTAGGACATAATAGGGCCACATGCAAAGCAGTCATGCCTGCTCCATCTACTGCAAAAGCATCATCATCTAAGCATCATGACTCATCTTCTCAACAGCACGAGCCATCATCTCAACAATATGAGCCTTTAGATTGATTGGGATAAGTTGTATAAGTGTTTTGGATAAGTTGTATTATGTTTTGGATAAGTTTTATTATGTTTTGGATAAGTTGTATTATGTTTTGGATAAGTTGTACTCGGATAAGTTGTACTTGGATAAGTTGAACTCGGATAAGTTGTAATCGGATAAGTTGTAATCTGTATGTTGTATCTAGTTTATCTGTGTACTGAAGGAGTACTTAACGCTTCGTTAAGTACTTAACGCTTCGTTAAGCGCTTCGTTAAGTAAAACTTGGTTTAAGTGAGTTTAAGTTAGTTACTTGGTACATTGATTTATATGTTCAATTCTTTGGTATGTAAATATCATACTACCAACCAACCAGACTACATTAAAACTACAAATATTTTAACATGAAATGTAACTTAAGTTGAAGTTCTACCCAAAAAGTAATACAAGTTCAGAATACATAAGCACAAGTCAAGTTCTATCCAAAAATCAATAAACGATTACAATACAAACTAAGGTTCTGTAATTTGATGAAATAACCAGACCGCCAGCTTTTGTCGAAAAAACTCCATTTCATTGGAAGTCACCTAAACCAGCAGTCAAGTATTCCATGTGCATAAGCATAAATACACCACAATCCCCACTTTCTTCTGCTCTAGGGACTTCCCCAAATTTGGCGACTGCATTTTTGGCTGGGTGTGGCAACCTTTTATATGTCAGTTTCTGGAAATTGAAATTAGGATACCGTTGTAGCTCAGCATCACTGGCTCCCATTGCATATATTCGTGGAAACATCTCACACAAAGGTCTCATGCATGGATCGAGATTCCTATAAATACTCGAGTCGCAGTCATAAACGTCAATGTGATTATCTTGTACACGAACGACGCACAGTACCCAATGCTTGTTGCCAATGTTCAAAGGCACGTAAATATCATCTACTAGTGGCCATTCTGGCATATGTCTATGAGGCGCTCCCCAGAAGTACTGAGAAAATACGTCTGATATTGGAAATTTTTCAGGATCTTTTTTATAGTTCGGGTACTCTCGCCTCATCATATCTGCTAATAAGCAATCCCCTATTGATACTTTACAATGTTTATATGTCTTGGGATATTGCTCAATCCTTTTGCGCAACAAGTGGCAGACTGCGTCGATTTCCTACAAAATGGGGGAAAAGGCAGCATATATCAAAAACCTTATTCATAAGTTAAAGAATTAATATGAAATGCAAGACTTACAGGATCTTTAAGCCATGTGCACTTTGTTAGAACTCTAACAAACAACTTCTTTCGTGCTTCGCAAGTAAACACAGTCTTTGTCTCATCATTGGTAGCTTCATCTTTCAACCAATTCTGTAATTGAACCAACAACTCATCATCAAATTTTTGAAGGGGATTGATAGTTAATGGATCATTCGTCTTTGGCTGTTTTGACAAAGAAGGGTTGGTGTAGTCTTCATCTTTCTTCTGCTTCCTCACTCTTTTTTTGGGAACTACTCCTTTAGATGGAGTGTTGTATAATTGGAAATCATCATCATCGTTCTCATCCTTCCCATCCCTCGAATCCTTCCCATCCTTCCCATCGTTCTCATCCTTCCCATCCGTGGCATCCTTCTCAACCTTGACTTTCTTCTCAACCTTCCCAACCTTGAGTTTAACCTTCCCAACCTTCCCATCTTTGGCTTTCTTCTCAACCTTCTCAACCTTGACCTTATCCTTCTTTTTCTCAATTATTTCTTGCATCATATCGGAGAGCAACATCTCCCCACCATCCACCTTCACATCAGTCTCAATCTCCCCAACATGCACCTTCACCTTGACATCATTCTCAATCTCACCACCATCCACCTTGACATCATTCCCAATCTCACCACCATCCACCTTGACATCATTCCCAATCTCACCACCATCCACCTTCACATTAGTCTCAATCTCCCCACCATCCACCTTCACATTATTCTCAGTCTCGTCCACCTTCACCACACTATCCTCCGCCTTCACATTATTCTCAGTCTCGTCCACCTTCACCACACTATCCTCCGCCTTCCTATCCTGCAAAAATAGAATAACAGTGTGGTCAACGTTTACTTCCCGAAACATATGACTTCGCTAATCAAAACTTACCTCAGTTTTATCCTCCACCTTCACACTCTCCTCCTCCACCTTCCCATCCTTCATCTCCATCTCATTCGTCATCATCTCCTCCACCTTCCCATCCTGCAAAAAGAAAACAACAGTGTGGTCAGCGTTTACTTCCCGAAACAACATTTGACTTCACTAAGTAAAACTTACCTCAGTTATATCCTCCACCTTCTCACTCTCCTCCTCCACCTTCCCATCCTTCATCTCCATGTCATTCGTCTTCATCTCCTCCACATTCCCTTCCTGCAAAAATAAAACAACAGTGTGGTCAGTTAAGAACAACAAAAGATAAGTACTTAACGAAGCGTTAAGTACTTAACGAAGCGTTAAGTACTTAGCGAAGCGTTAAGTACTTAGCGAAGCGTTAAGTACTTAACGAAGCGTTAAGTACTTAGCAAAGCGTTAAGTACTTAACGAAGCGTTAAGTACTTAACGAAGCGATAAGTATCTTTATCTTACCTCAGTCTTGCCCTTCTTTTCCAATTTGCTCTTCTTCTACTTCTTCTTCTTCTTCCTCTCCTCCTCCATATTATCTAATTTGATTATTAACGTGGCCATCCTTTGGTTGGATTTGGCTAATAACTGTTCGCACATACTAACAACCAACTTTTTCATATAAGCCTTGTGATTTGTTTGAGTTTCTTCGTAAGCTGTTTTCATCTCTTTGAGCTCCTCCTTCACCTCTTTGATGAGCTCCTCCTTCAGCGCTTTTACCTCCTCTTTCAGCTCTTCACATTTACATCCAACAGAAGATGTTGGAGGTAATCCAGGACTAGTAGCGGATGGGGGGCTAGGAATGTTGGCAGGACTAGATTCATAAGCAAGCTTCCTCTTCAGGTTTACGGCTTCTTTGAGATTAAGCGCAGCCTTTCTCTTTCGGGTGTTTGGTTTGGAAGTAGGTTCTTCATGTTCATCCTCAGGTTCACTTCCCTCCTCTTCATCATCATAATCCTCCTTCACTAACTTCCCTTCTGTAAATCCCTCAAAAAATTCATCAGTTGACTCATCTATTTGTTCAAAGTCCTCACCACTGTATAACCTCTTCTCCATGGAGGACTCTTCCATCTCAGTCAGATCCGTTGTCTCCAGGGCAGTCTTTATCTCGATCAAGGTGTTCTTCTTGTTGGAATGATAGACTAACAACCTTGGGCGTAGAGGATCATTAAGCTCATTCTTTCTAGCAAATTTAGGAACAAAACCTTTGATGACCTCATATGTCCACACTTGAAATGCCAGTGCAAACCCATAAATGTTATAAGCAAAAGGAGCATAAGGATCAGTACTCTTTTTCTTCTTCTTATAATATTTGTGACTGAGATGTCTCATGTTCTTGTTCAAACCCTTGAGGGTGGCTCTAAAGGTCACCTTCCCCCAAGGAAATCGGAGGAAACTTTCCTCGTCTTCGACCATGTGGAGGATTTTGGCAAATACCACCCTCATTGGGTCAAATGAAAATAGGTACTGGCAAATCAAGCATACCAGCCCCATCTTCCAGGCATCTTCCTTATCTCTACATTTCAAAAAAGCAGTCTCCAAGTCTTGCATTACTACACTCGTCTTCCCTTTAAAATATTTTACCAACAGAGGTGGACAACCTCGGCATTCTTCTTCGTTCACCTCAGGAAACCTTCCGAAGTTTAGGCCCGTCACCAAGGCGTACTCTTTCATACCAAACACAAGTTCTTGCCCATTGATATTGAAAGTAATCTCCTTGGAGGTTGAGGTTACCCTCCTAAGCAACATGTGATGTACAATAGTTCCTGAGAACTGCAACACTGGCGCAGAGACTATATATCTGAATTGGGTATTGTACACCTTCTCCACAAGATCCATTTCCTCAAACTTCATAACAATCTTCTTAAGGCAGAGGGCGCTTTTCCAAGAAATCCGTCCAGGGAAATCAGGAACGGTGGTTTCTGCCATCTACAAAAGGAACAACAACAAAAATGTAAGAACATATACATAGACCACATCAAACGTTAAGTACTTAACGCTTCGTTAAGTACTTAACGCTTCGTTAAGTACTTAACGCTTCGTTAAGTACTTAACGCTTCGTTAAGTACTTAACGCTTCGTTAAGTACTTAACGCTTCGTTAAGTACTTAACGCTTCGTTAAGTACTTAACGCTTCGTTAAGTACTTAACGAAGCGTTAAGTAATTCGCGAATCCCTAAACCAGAAACAATAACCAACAACCAGAAACAAACATGCAAATATAATGCAATAATCAATAACCAGAAACAAACATTAAACGCTAAACCTAACCAATATTAAACCAATAAACTGAAACAGCCAAAACCCCTAAAACTAAACATGCAAATATGAAAACCCATAACCAAAAAAAGACATGCAACAACCAAACTAAAACTAACCTGAGATTTATGGGGAATCAATGATAGAGAGGGAGGACACGAGGGGGACGGGCAGATCGGCCTTGTCAATGTCTTCTTCAGTGTGACGGTTGTAGAGAGAGAGGAATCGAGAGGATAGAAGAGGGAAAATGGAAGAAATGAATGTCCAAATGTTTTATTTTTTAAAATATATGGTATGGCGCGTGCATATACGCGCGCCTCTTCATCTTCCTACGCGCGCGTGCAGAAGCGTTAAGTACTTAACGAAGCGTTAAGTACTTAACGAAGCGTTAAGTACTTAACGAAGCGTTAAGTACTTAACGCTTCGCTAAGTACATAACGCTTCGTTAAGTACTTAACGCTTCGTTAAGTAACTAGCAGAAACGATATCATCTGCAAATATCATCACAGCCAAAAGAACAATCAATAAGATGAACAAACTAATAAACCAATATGAACAAATATGAACATATATGAACAAATATAACCCAATATGAACAAATATGATTCAATATGAACCAATATTAACCAATATCACCAAAAAGAACATATTTAGGGTTAGGGTTTCATTAAGAAATACAAATAATAACATAAATCTGTTATATAAACATAGATTCGGGGATTAGGTTTCTTATCTTGTAGATTTAGTTCATAGTAGTCGCCGTCGCCGGAGTTTACGCCGCCGGCGACAAACTCAGGAGGAAAGAAAACATGAGAGAGAAAGAAAATGAGAGAAATGAAAAAATTTAAGTATATATATCAATACTGTTTCACTTCGCGAAACGCGAACTCCCTTCGCGTTACGCGAAAAGGGTAAATTAGTCAAAAAAAAATAAGTGGTCATCAGATCAAAAATTATTAAACATTACCACGGATGCAAATAGGCCTATTTGTAGGGTCATTTCGTCCAATTTCCCATTGGGTCATATTAGACAGTTCAATCTTTATTATTACAGTTTTAGACTTTTTTTTTTTTTTTTTTCACAAATTAACAAAAGCTAGTCTCTTACTTTAGCATATTATCTTTTTCTAAATTACTTTACTAATTTATAAAAACAAAATAATATTTTTTTTAAAATATTCCACACATTATACATTTTTTAAGATATTCATACTATACTCGATAGTTTTCAGCGTATATCTCGAAAAAATATTTAATTTAAAACAAATACATTCAAAAATTGGTAAACCGTACAAAAAAAAAATTATGTCGTTATAATTTTTTTTAAATAAATAAAAAAAAACAATCTCTATTCAAATTTTTTCAAATATTTCTTTAGAATACAGTGTGTTTAGTAACTCAAACCAATTTTGATAAATTATAATATTTAATTAAAAAAAATACGTCTATAATATCTCTAAATATCGTTTTAATTTAAAAACGTAATAAATGAATTAAAAAACAAAAAACATACATTAAAATAAGATGACAGACATTTTGTCTATTTGGGAAAGGCTCGAATGCCATATATGTCACAATTTAAAGTTCGAACCCATTTAATAAAAACGACCAAATTTCAAATCTAAAATAACAATTTAACTTAAAATATATTGAATTATAAATCCTCTTAATCAAAACATAATTATAGTTTTTGTATGCTTAATTATTAGAATTTTTATTAATCTTTTATAAAAAAAATTTATGTTATTTGAATTATTATAATACTTTTTTACTTAAAAAAATTAATTTTTTATTTTTTTTAATTAATTAAATGATTAAATACTTAAAAAAAATAAGATGTCATTTCTCATTATACATGATAAATCATTTACAAAATAAAATCAATATGATAGATAATTTTTGATAAAATAATCTTAAAAGGTCAATATCAAATCAACTCTTATATTATTTAAATATATATATATATATATATATTAGTAATTTAATGAAAAAATAATTATTTTTTCATCAAAATTAATATGTTAAACCCAAATAATCTAAATCAAACAATGCCTAAAAAGAATGAATATTCAATCATTCGATGATTTTATGTTCCTTTCTCAACTTCACCACTAGTATATATAAACTTCATCTCTTCTCTTAGGATTTTCTCCCTTTATTCTTTCCTTGCACACAAATTGAAGATTTTAATGTCTGAAAATAGGGCTATGGAGATCGATTGAAGTCTTCTTCCAGGTAGCTCTTACTCACTCTCCACATCATGTCTTCATCTTTATCAAATATTCACAAATGGCTGATTTGAATTCTGGGTTTCTTCTAGAGTATTCTTTCCCAAATCTGCACAAAAGAAAAGGAATCCCTTTTCATATTTTCTGCTTATTATCATAATCAGGGGTTTTAATTTCACAATTAAAGGGAAACCAACAAAAACATATGCATAATTTTGATTTGTTTAGATTCAGAAGAAGTTTCCTGCTAAAGTATTAGAAGCTTAATTTGTTTTGATTAGGAAATTTCCCATAATAATGATGGTAATTGTCTTTTTGGATATATGCTGCACAGATATCAAAAGAATGGCTACTTATTTTCCTGACTCAAACAACCAAAGAGATGATTCATCTATGGTTTATAGCTATTCTGAATCTTCTTCTTCTCCTTCAGTTCTTCCTGTCAATAATTTGATGATGATGATGTATATGGGTTCCCAAAATCAGAACCCAGAAGGAATCAGAGCTGGCGATAACGATCATGATCTTCTTTTTATGAACCCAATTGGGAATGGAAATGGAAATGGGATTCAAGGATTATCCCTTAGCTTAAGCACCCAAATGCATCATCAACCTTCTTATATGAATTACCCAAATCCATCTTCTTCTTCTTTAGCTGGAAATCATTCAAAGTACTTGAAAGCAGCTCAACAATTGCTAGACGAAGCTGTTAATGTCAGAAAAGTTCATAAGCAGCAATACAATGCCAATCCCAAACAAGAGGGAAGACAAAAGCATGATGAAATTAAGGATCAAGATTCACGAAATGAACTTTCTCAGGCTGATAAACATGAACTGCAGGACAAATTGTCAAAGTTATTGCCTATGTTGGAGGAGGTAATAATCTGATGAACAAGTCTTGATTTCTTCCCTTAATCTGATGTACAGAAACAAATATTATAATTTCAGGTTGACAAAAAATACAAACAATATCACAATCAGATGCAGATGGTGGCATCTTCATTTGACGCCATAGCTGGAACCGGAGCAACAATGCCATACACCACACTCGCAGTCCAAACGATTTCTCGTCATTTTCGGTGTCTTCGCGATTCAATAGAGAGACAGATAAAGCTAACCAGGAAGAGCCTTGGGGAGGAAGATGGATCGGATATTAATAGTAAAGGAATTGGGATATCTCGGCTTCGATTCGTTGATCAACAAATCAGGCAACAAAAAGCTCTCCAACAAATGGGTTTGATGCAACCCAATTCTTGGAGGCCAGAAAGAGGTCTACCAGAGAACTCTGTTTCGTTTCTCAGGGCTTGGTTATTCGAACACTTTCTTCATCCGTAAAGACCCATAACTCTTTTACAATTATTCTCATTTTTCTTTGAAAAGATGAACCCATTTCATTGATTTATGTATATAGATACCCAAAAGATTCAGATAAGAGCATGCTAGCTAGGCAAACAGGTTTGACAAGAAGTCAGGTGAGTTTTTTGACAATTGATTAAGAACAGTAGAAAACGCAAAGATTGTTCATATATGTTCTGTTCATCAGGTTTCGAACTGGTTCATTAATGCAAGAGTTCGTCTTTGGAAGCCGATGGTTGAAGAAATGTACAAAGAAGAGTTCGGTGAGGCGGAAATGGAGTCCAGCTCTGCTTCTGAAGAACTGCAGCATAAACCAGACAATTTCCATGATGTAGAAGAGATGGTAGGATTGCATCTTCCAGCTCAATCCGAGGAAGTACATTTTGGGATGATGATGATGGGTTCTTCTTCTTCTTCATCTGATCCATATCAAATTACAGAGATGGGAAGATATGGGAAGACTCTTTCACTAGGATTTCACCATTGTGAAGATGGAAGACTACATCATCATCATGGTTATGTTCATCTTCATAACCAGCATAATGTTGATCATGATTCTTCTATGGTAGTTGAAGTTGAAACAACAGATCAGTTTAATTGCTTGGATTCTTCTAGTAATCGTCAACAAAGGATTGGTCTTCCTTTCTTTACATGATAATGTGGAAAAAATGGTTAAGTTATTGAGAAAATGAGTGTACTTGATGAATGCATAGTTTTTGGGATTTGTACAAGTTATGTTTTATGATTGTGAGCCTTTTTGGTATTGAGAATACATCTAGATTAACATTAATCTAAGTAAAGAAGCTACTAAAGGGTATCCATAAATTGAAGAAACAAAGAATTTGATGGTAGAGGATTAAGGAATTGTGAGAAGCAATTGCAAAATGTATGATCTTGGAAGTAAATGAGAGGCGATTTGATTGTACACTACATAACTTGTTGGATGTTGCTATGATAGTAAACTTTCAAACTCAACCAAAATAAAGAAAATTTTATGGGTGTAATATGTGTTTGGTCACAAAAATCAATTTAAACTTTTCACATCTATTTTTTTAACCATAAATTGTAATGTATCGATCTACTCCATTTTATGAGATGGACAAAATATGTATACCTCGTTCCAAATATTTATTCAAAATTTTATGCCAACTCTGTTTTTTATAATGAATTTGACTTATTTTTGTTAAAAATGAATCAACATATCTATTTAGACAATATAGTGTTTACAAGTGGGGGTGAATAAACGAGTAAAATCAATTCGTTTTATTCGATCCATATTAAATTCAAACTAAATTTATTTAATTCGTAATCCAAACCATTTTAATAGTTAATTAAGATGGAATATGCATTGAATTGAATATGATTTAGATAATCCAAACTAAAAAAATATTTATATATTTATAAATGTCAACTTGAAAATATTCAATAATTTTAACTTAATTGAATTATTCAAATCCAATCCGAATTTAATCCAAACCGAAATAGTTAATCCAATTTTGAATTTGAATTTGGTTCGGATTAGTACGTCAAATACTCACCTCTTGGATTAAGAAAATCTAATTATGTACTTAATCTATTTTATTATTTAATATTATAATATGTTTCATTATTATTAAATTTTTAATGTTATAATTAATTTTGTTTATTTATAATTTGAATCTGAAAAAAAAGTAAATTCTTATAATTGACTAAACGATGCAGAAATAAATAAAAAATATATTATATTGAAGAAGAATTTAATTTAAAGAAAAACAAATTAAAAAAATATTTTTATTTAGATAGTTTGAATAATTTAGATAATCATAATCAAATCCGATCCGGACTCAATCCGATCCTATCTCAATTCAATTCGAAATATTCAATTCGAATTAGTATTTCGAATTCGAATCGAAATAAAATTTGAATTAATCCACCCAATATTACCCCTAATTACAAGTGAAATAAACTAATCAACTAGAAGTGACAAGTCAAAGAAATGATTAAGACTACCAACTTTTACGTTCTCACATTATCAAAAAGACGTCGTTCCAAACTCTATCCCACTCACTTCCACGAACAGTTTTCCAAACTAACTTTGTTTGGCGTTCACTTTCCCAAACTAACCTAGTTTGTCATTTATTCCCAAACTAACCTAGTTTACTATTCAAACTCAGTTTTTTTTATTTTTTATTTTTTTAACATTTCAAATTTATTATATATATAGATAGATATATATATTTAAATTATTATTTATATAAACTAAATTATTTATATTTTGATATATATTTTAAATTATTATTTTTATAAATTTGATTATTTATATTTTGATATATAATTTAAATTATTTTTTTATAAATTTAATTATTTATATTTTAATATATATATATATATATATATATTTACATTTCAAATTTATTATATATATATTTACATATATATGTGGCAGTATGATTTTCATCCCTATAAATTTATTTTTTTTATTATTCAAATTATTATTTATATTTATTGGGTTTCCTTTTATTAAAATAATTTTGACAACTTTTCATTCAAATTATTATTTATATTTATTGGGTTGTCTTTTATTAAAATAATTTTGACAACTTTTCATTATGATATAATTTCACAATAAAAAATTTATCAATTTTTATTGTGTTTTTTTCTTAAAAATATGTCTTAAGTTAATGAACCATTAAATATTTATATTAAAATATAAATAATTAAATTTATAAAATTAATAATTTAAAATATATATCAAAATATAAATAATTTAGTTTATATAAATAATAATTATATATGTATATATAATAAATTTGAAATGTAAAAAAAAAAAAAATAAATAAAAAATAAAATGAGTTTGAATAGTAAACTAAGTTAGTTTGAGAATAAATGAACAAACTAGGTTAGTTTGGGAGAGTGAACCCTAAACAAGGTTAGTTTGGGAAACTGTTCCTTGTCCACATTATCAAAACCAAGGTTTTGAAAACCGTTCCGGTTACCGACCCAGTTTTCTGGGCGAACTCCGGTTTAACCGGTTCAACCACTAGTTGGACCGAATTTTAAATTCATTAAATTTAAGTTATTTTTGTCGGTGGATCCACCAGAATTCCAAAGGTGCAGCGATTTCATCAAGAAGAAGAGGTAGATCTAGTTAAGAGAAGACGAGCTTCAGTTCATCTCTTCACCGTTCTTCACGATTCAGGTACATTCTCCTCCAACTGTAACTTCATATCGTATTGGAGACGTCGGTTCTGAACACCGGCGTCGATCGATGGATTATACAAATCTGAAGGTTACGGTCTGATTCATAGCTTGTTCTTGATGTTCTAAGTTTAGTTAGGATTGAAATAGGTTTAGGCAATCGATTAGTTTTCAGTTTGAAGTCTGTATCTGTTGAGATCTTCGAATCTAGTCACTGTCGACGAAGTCGCTGAACAGATTCTTGGTTGATTGTTGAAGAACTCGTCCTCAGTTGCGTAAGTTGAAACACAACTCCAATAGATGAAGAACGTCTGGTGTTAGCGATTCGATCATTTTCTTTGAAACAAATCGATAGTTACAGCCTGTAACTATTGTTAGTTTTCATTCAAATCTTCTTTCGATCCCCTTTGGGTTCCATTATAGCAGCTGAGAGATAAAGAAGAAATGTCCAGAGTTTTTTTACCTTTCGGACCGGATATCTCTGGTTCGTTTTTTCGGTTGAACCGTCCGGTTGGACCGGATTTTCACCGGTTCGAAAGGTGACCGCAATTAAGTCAAAAACCGGACCGTCCCCTCAACCGTTTCGCGGTCGGACCGGTTGAACCGGCGGTCCGACCGCGTATTTTAAAACCTTGATCAAAACCACATCAATTTGGAGAGAACACAGCCCACCACCATTCTTATTCTTCAAATTTCATTTTGTAATTTTAGACGCATCTTCTCAAGTTCGCAAGAAGTAATGTAATGAACAAGTCTTTATAATATTTGTAATTTATTTTTGATTTATGTTGAAAAATAAAATATTTTTATGCAAAATATATAATCGTTTACACGAAGGTAGAATAGTTCAAAGACATTTGATCTATTAGTTAGCCAAGTAAACAATATTTTCATAAAAAAACAAAAAGTTAAATGAAAAGCATGTACGAATAACTACGCTTCTTATTAGAAGATGTTCCAAGGTTAACTAAGAATGTACCAATATAATTTTCTAATTATTGTGATAGTAATTTGAAATTGGACAAGCTTAAAGTCAATGACAAGTCTAGACATACACGTCTTAGACATAATGTCATTAGACTATACTCTCTAATTAACTTATCAAATTTAACTTTTGTAAGTCAAATATAACATTGTTGATTCACTAACCAAATTATTGAATAGAGAGTTAGTTTTAAAATTTCATAAGACACGAGCCTACTATAAGTTAGTATGAATGAAAACCCAACATATGCAGACTGGAGATCTTAAGAACTATGTTCAATGGGACAACATAATTGTACTGACTTGAAAAGTTATTGTTGATGATTAATATTATAACGAAACAATATATATTTTGACGAGGATAAGCATATCGCTTTTAATGATTCTTTGTGATAAAAGAGATCACCTATGTGAGGTATGTGAGGGAGAAGTGGGACCGCTTCGAAAGAATTGTACGGCTCAATTCTAGACCCTCTCACAGAACCAAACGTGTGTTCCATGGCCAAAACGGACACAACCATGAGAGCTTGACATGTATCAGGGAGAATTCTATGTGAAAGTGTGTATTCATTTACACAAATGACAGAATAGTTCAAGGACATCGAGTCTACTAATCCGCTAGTAAAGTTATATACTTTCATAAGGGAATGTTCAAAGGGTTACACCTACCTATCCTATGTAGAATTCAACTATTGAACCTTTCACC
Source organism: Impatiens glandulifera (assembly GCF_907164915.1). NCBI lineage: Eukaryota > Viridiplantae > Streptophyta > Magnoliopsida > Ericales > Balsaminaceae > Impatiens > Impatiens glandulifera. The sequence goes on along the minus strand of NC_061870.1, from coordinate 20,184,099 downwards.
GGGTTAATCTTTTAATTTTTATTAATGTGGGGATTGTTGGAATTTTAAACTAATTCATAAATTCCATTAATGAATGTAAATGAGAAATTGGGTAGATAAAATCAAATAAAATTCACACGAAATTCAAACGTGAATTAAAGTGAAATTTGATCCAATAATTAATTCATAAATTCCATTAATGAATGGAAATGAGAAATTGGGTAGATAAAATCAAATGAAATTCACACGAAATTCAAACGTGAATTAAAGTGAAATTTGATCCAATAATTAAATTATTAATTGTTTAATTAACATTAAATGTTTAAGAAGAAATTAACAAATTGAATGTATTAATTGTCATTGTAACCTTCATGAGATTATTGCTATTAATTTATTGGCAATTAGAAAAATCATGTAATCGTGTCTTTCCTAATGAAGAGGAAATGCAAATGGCAATGAAGAGACAATCAATGTTAGTCATTTGATCAAAAGTTAATTGTTGATTTTATTTTTATGAAAGTTTATTTTTTTAACAATATAAAACCCATCATCTCTAATCTTAAGCCACTTCATCCTCTTAAAGTTTCTCACTATAGAATTCCAAAAGCCATCATTTTCTTTTGTGAGTGTTCTTCGAGTTTTTGCTCAATATTCTGTTGAAACCTGGTGACAGTTCATGTACTTTATCAAGTTCGCTACGTAGTGATTCCGGTGCTGAATCACTACTAGATTTTTTGTACCTTGGGAGACAAGCCATCTGTGATAAACTCCAACACAAGGGGTGACAGTGAAACTGTTTTAAGGTAAATGTGCTACGCACATGCCTCGAATCAACATTATATTTGGTGATTTTGTTCTTCTTTATATTTAATTTAATTTCATTTATTTGTAACATCATTTATATATATACTTCAATTAATTCAAGACAAGATATCTAACAAATAATAAACTTTACTAATTGGTTTTCCAAAATATAAGAGCATCACCATATTTGACACAAATTCTGTAACAGACCGTCTATTGTTACTACAAGTGGCCTATTTCGCATCTAAAAATTCTTAAGAAGATTGAGAGAAACAACCATCTCTTATAACCCTAAACTAGGTGTCCCTTTTAGATATCGCACTACTCGAAGGGCTGCATCCCAGTGACTTTGTAGGGGATTGCTCATATATTGGCTTAGTCGTTGAATGCTAAAACCAACATCGGATCATGTAAAATTCAAATATATCAAATATATCATACGACCGACCAACCAACCATCTAAACATTTTAGGTTCAGATAGATTCAATGATATTTTTACTATTTAATTTTATCCCTTTTATCATTGAAATTACAATAGGTTTGCAAAATGTTAATCTTGTATCAGCAAATATATCTAGCACAAATTTTTGTTGGTTAACAAAAGTTCCAGTAGTAATGCAATGTATTTATATCCCTAAGAAGTATCTAGCAATACCTAGATCTTTAATTGAGAATTTGTTGTCAAAGTAACTGTTTTATAATTTCTATTTGATGTAAATTGTCTCCGTCAATTAATATATCTTCAAAATAGACTAATAAGTTTATAAAAGAATTTTCAGTTTTCATTGTAAAGAAGTAATTGTCATGTATAAACGGTAAAAAAACCAAACTTTTTAAGGTAATTATAAAATTCTAAGTTCCATGACATATATGCTTGTTTTAAACCATGCAGATTTTTTTTAACTTGACATACTTGATCATATTTAACTTTAGAATAACCCTCTAAATGTGTCATATAGACATCCTCCTTAAAATTACCATGGAGAAAAGCATTATTTACAACAAATTATTGTAAATACTATTTTTAGAAGTAATTAAGGCAAGAAATAAACGTATTGTTACCGTTTTTACGACCAAAGATAAACTATCATGGAAATCAATTCCATCTTTTTGGTTGTATCCCTTAGAAACCAATCTAACTTTGTACTTTGCTATATTTCTTTCGATTCAAACTTCATTTTAAAATATCACTTACAAATAATAGTTTTATTTCTCTTTGGAAGAGAAGTTAGAACCAGTGTTTTAATGCTTTGAAGTGCATTTAATTCATCAGTCATGGCTTGTTGCCAATGAATAATTTTTGAAGCCTATGTAAATGTTTGAGGTTCTTTGACGGTTGATATATCACATAGAAATTTTATGTAGTTATTATTATCAGTCTTTGCAAACAATTAGAATGTTGAAACATCCTCAAAGATTCATTAATTTGAATGAACTAAAGTTATAAAGTTATGGAGACCACACATAAAGATGCTGTAGAAGTTTGTTAGACAAAGATAAGGTGCTGTGGTGGAGTGGTTATCACGTCTACTTTACACACAGTAGGTTTCGAGCTTAGGCATCATTAAATATTTTTAACCCACCAAGGTAGCGCAGTGGTAAAAGTTGTGAGACCAAAAAGTTCACGAGTTCGATTCTATCCGAAAGCACTTAAACGGGGGCATGCTAGTTCTATTTTAATTCAATCAAAATGTTTGTTAGACATGTTATGTCTTATTGCAATTATTTTGATACCAGTCTCATTACCATGACCACCCACATATATCATTATCGTGACAAATCCATTAAACCATTATATATCAATATTACGATAATTTGTTGGTAATTAAAAATTTTATAAGTTCCATTGCATATATGCTTATTTAAACCATACATACTTTTTTTTTAAGTTAACATACTTGACCATATATAGTTTTAGAATAACCCTTTAAAGGTGTCATATAGACATCCTCCTTAAAATTGCCATGGAGAAAAGTAGTATTTACATCAAATTGTTGTAAAAACTAATTTTAGAAGCAATTAATTAAGGCAAGAAATAAACGTAGTGTTACCGTTTTTATGACAGAAGATAAATTGTCATGGAAATCAATTCCATATTTCTAGTTGTATCCCTTAGACACCAATCTAACTTACTTTGCTATATTTTTATTCGGTTCCAACTTCGTTTTAAAATCTCACATACAACTAATAGTTTTATTTCTCTTTGTAAGAGAAGTTAGAACTCATGTTTTATTGCTTTAAAGTGCATTTAATTCTTCATTCATGGCTTGTTGATAATGGATAATTTTAAGTAGTTATCATTATTAGTATTTGAAAACAATCAGCATGTTGAAACACCCTTAGTGATGCATTAATTTGAATGAACTAAAGTTATGGAGTTTACACATAAATATGCTGTAGAAGTTTGTTAAATAAACATGTGGTGCTGTGGTGTAGTGGTTATCACGTCTGCTTTACACGCAGTAGGTCCCCAGTTCGAGCCTGGGCAGCATCAAATATTTTAACACACCAAGGTAGTGCAGTGTGGTTTCATGCTAGATCTATTTTACTTTTTGTTCGACAAGTTATGTCTTATTGCAATTATTTTGAGACCAGTCTCATTATCATGACCACTCATATATATCATTTTCATTATAAATCTATTGAACCATTATATATGAATATTACGTTAATTTGTTGGTAATTAAAACATTCTAAGTTCCATTGCATAGATGCTTATTTAAACCATACATACTTTTTTTTAAGTTAACATACTTGACCATATATAGCTTCAGAATAACCCTTTAAAGGTGTCATATAGCCATCCTCCTTAAAATTACCATGGAGAAAAACATTATTTACATCAAATTTTTGTAAAAACTATTTTTAGAAACAATTAGTTAAGGCAAGAAATAAACGTAGTGTTAATGTTTTTATGACAGAAGATAAATTGTCTTGGAAATCAATTCCATATTTCTAGTTGTATCCCTTAGATACCAATCTAACTTTGTACTTTGCTATATTTTCATTCGGTTCCAACTTCATTTTAAAATCTCACATACAACTAATAATTATATTTCCCTTTGGAAGAGAAGTTAGAACCCATGTGTTTATTGCTTTGAAGTGCATTTAATTCTTCATTCATGGCTTGTTGACAATGAATAATTTTTTAAGCCTATGTAAATGTTTGAGGTTCTTTGACAGTTGATATATCACATAGAAATCTATATATATAATGATGCTTAATTTTTAAAATGTCCGGATTGCCGGGTTGAGAATTGTGGTTAATTTGGATATATGTGAGAGTAAATGGATATTTAGGTTGGATTGTGGGTTGACCCGCCAATAAACTTAAAACGGTTAAAAATAAAATTAAAAATGCTATTTGTATGTTTCGAACTTGCAACCTAACAAAACAAATATAACACTTTAATCAACTAGGCTAACAACAATTTATATTTACAATTCAACACAAAATTTGATGAACGTGAGAAATTTTAACAATAAAATTTCAAATTTTTAACTAACTAATCTATATATATATATAATGATGCTTAATTTTTAAAGTTTCTGGATTACCGGGTCTAAAGCTATGGTTAATTTGGATATATATGTGAGAGTAAATGGATATTTGAGTCGGATTGTGGGTTTACCCGCCCATAAACTTAAAACTGTTAAAAATAAAATAAAAAATACTATTTGTGTGTTTTGAACTTGCAACCTAACAAAACAAGTACAATTCTTTAATCAACTAGGCTAATTACTACACTTTATATTTAAGATTCAACATAAAATTTGATAAACGCGGGACATTTTAACAATAAAAGTTCAAAATTTTAACTAACAAATATATATATATATATATAATGATGCTTAATTTTTAAAATGTTCAGATTGCCGAGTCGCGAGATATGGTTAATTTGGATATATATATGAGAGTAAATGGATACTTGGGTCGGATTGTGGGTAGACCCGCCCATAAAATTAAAACGGTTAAAAATAAAATGAAAAATGCTATTTGTATGTTTCGAACTTGCAACTTAACAAAACAAGTACAACCTTTAATCAAGTGTGATTGAGATGTGGTTTGCCGAGTGATAATAGGCCGGTATCATTTAAAAATGGTTAAACAAATATGAATGAAATATTTGATTGACCAAAGTGTGAGGTCACGATGCTAATTATTAAAAAATATGAATCAAATATTTGATTGGCAAAGTAAAAGTGTAAAGTCACGAGACGAGATATTCATTCGGAAAAAAATATGTGATGAAACATGTGAGAAAATAAGTGGTTTTACCGAAGTGAATAAAATATGGAATGAAAGCGTTCTATTTTTATTTTAATATATTATTTTCGATTTATTAAGAATTTTAAACATTGAATACATATTTTATAACTTTTTTATTCTTATCCATGTGCATCAATTTTCCTAGTTTTAAGTAGTTATCATTATTAGTCTTTGAAAACAATTAGCATGTTGAAACACCCATAGTGATGCATTAATTTGAATGAACTAAAGGTATTAAGATTACACATAAACATGCTATAGAAGTTTGTTAAACAAACTTGAGGTGCTGTAGTGTAGTGGTTATCACGTTTGCGTTTTACACGCAGTAGGTACCCAGTTCGAGCCTGGGTTGTAGGGTGTCATGCTAGTTCTATTTTTATTTCAAACAAAAAGTTTGTTAGACAAGTTATATCTTATTGCAATTATTTTGAGACCAGTCTCATTACCATGACCACCCACATATATCAATATCACGACAAATCCATTGAACCATTATATATCAATATTACGTTAATTTGTAAGGTAATTAGAAAATTCTAAGTTCCATTGCATAAATGCTTATGTAAACCATACATACCTTTTTTTTAAGTTGACATACTTGATCATATTTAGCTTTAGAATAACCCTTTGATGGTGTCATATAGACATCCTCTTTAAAATTACCATGAAGAAAAAGCATTCTTTACATCAAATTATTGTAAAAACTATTTTTAGAAGCAATTAATTAAGGCTTTTGAGGTTCTTTGAAAGTTGATATATTACATAGAAATTTTAAGTAGTTATCATTATTAGCCTATGGAAACAGTTAGCATGTTGAAATACCCTCAGCGATGCATTAATTTGAACGAACTAAAGTTATGGATACTAAGGATGGCAACATCTACCCTACCCGTCGGGTAGTGAAGTACCCATCCCCAAACCCGATTTTCAAATTACTATCCGACCCCGAACTCGACGGGTATCTCTATTTATATTCCCATCCCCGATTCATCGGGTACCCGATCCCCGACGGGTACCCCATTACCCGATCCCCGACGGGTACCCCATTACCCGATATTAAATATTAAAAAATTATATTTTAATTAACTAAAATTATATAAATTAAATATAATATGTTACTACAAAATATAATTAACCTACAACTATTAATAAATATTATATCCTTAAACAGAAAATCATCCACACTATAAAATATAAATTCATTCATACTACATAATATAAATTCATCCATACTACAAAAATACAAATAAACTTAAAAGTGATAGAACATAATTCTTAATTAAACACAAAAACTTCAAAAATCATCAAATTAGTTCTCACAAAAAAAAACATCCTTCTTGAATACACTTCTTCAACACCTTTAATTACAACCTACAAAATCAATAAAAAACAATCAACATTAACAAATACAAAATAGACTAATAACATACCTCAAATGACAAACAATTAATTACTTAAAAAGTAAGGATTTTCTTTTACCTGGTCTTATATATTAATATTTTTCCAAAAATATTTATAAAAATAAATAACTAATATGTTGAACTATTATTCTCTAAATATAGTTAAACATAATATTTTAAAAATAAAAAACTCTTTTATTTTTAAACTAATATATTGAACTAAATATAAAGAACTTTTAATATTTCTTAAAAAAAAACTCTTTTGACCCTTTATTTTTGCCTTTATAAAAAATAAATTTGTTTATTATATTACTTTATTAAATTATAAATTATTTCATAAAAAATATTTAATAATATTAATATTCTATTATAATTTAGAACCCTAGTTTATTAGTTGTGAAAATCCATCTAACACTTAGATAAATTTATATAATGTTTGATGCGGTTTATTTAATCTGAGTCAAATAACTGATAGACATAGACATATTATATATAATGAAAGTATGCCTAAATCTCTTGTCGTATATATCAGTTATGATGTCTAGTATTGAAGAGATTTCACATATTAAATAAAAAGTCTATAAATAATGAAAGTATTACTTACCTACTTGTGTTGTAGACTTGTAGTCATGTAGATCTTATAGAAAAAATTAACTTTTTTGCTGTTAAAACGGAAGAAGAAGCTAGAAAATAAATAAATATAAGATTATAAAAATAGAAGAACATACTAAAAACATTACTTACTTGCATAGCTATGTAACTTATGTTAAAAAAGAAGAAGTTGAAGACTTAAACTCTTGAAATAAGATTGAATGAAGATATATGAGAAGGAAACATTTATTACAAATTAATGAAATTATGTTAAGCGTGCATGATGCACGGGAAATGATGTTAACAGTAATGATAAAATAAATAATATATTTATTTAATGATAATTAATTAGTCAGTAGTTGGAATTTGATAAGTCACTTAAATTTTATTAATATATATTAATATTCAATATATTCGGGTATTGGGTATCGGGTTTGGGTTTCCAACACTCCCCATCCCCGACCCTGACCCCGAACCCGATTTAAAATACTCGAACCCGATCATTAGGTACCCACGAGTTTCGGGTATACGGGTACCCATTGCCATCCCTGGAGACCACACATAAATATGTTATAGAAGTTTAATAGATAAACATGAGGTGTTGTGGTGTAGTGGTTATCACGTCTGCTTTACACGCAGTAGGTCCCCAGTTTGAGCCTGGGCAGGTGCTAGGGCTGTAGGTGTCATGCTAGTTTTTTTAATTTTAAAAAAAGTTCGTTAGACAAATTATGTCTTATTACAATTATTTCGAGACCAGTCTCATTACCATGACCTCCTACATATATCAATAGCATGACAAATCCATTGAACCATTATATATCAATATTGCGTTAATTTGTAAGGTAATTAGAAAATTCTAAGTTCCATACATATTTTTTTTATGTTGACATACTTGACCATATTTAGCTTCAGAATAACCCTTTGAAGGTGTCATATAGACATCCTCCTTAAAATTACTATGGAGAAAATCATTATTTATATCAAATTGTTGTAACAAATATTTTTAGAAGCAATTAATTAAGGCAAGAAATAAACGTATTATTACCGTTTTTACAACATAAGATAAACTTTCATGGAAATCAATTCCATCTTTTTAGTTGTATCCCTTAGACACCAATCTAACTTTGTACTTTGCTATATTTTTCATTCGGTTCCAACTTTGTTTTAAAAACACCTACAACTAATAGTTTTATTTCCCTTTGAAAGAGAAGTTAGAACCCATGTTTTATTGTTTTGAAGTGCAATTAATTCTTCAGTCATGTCTTGTTGCCAATGAATAATTTTTGAAGCCTCTGTAAATGTTTGATGTTCTTTGACAGTTGATATATTACATAGAAATTTTAATTATTTATCATTATTAGTCTTGGCAAACAATTAGCATGTTGAAACACCCTCACTGATGCATTAATTTGAATGAACTAAAGTTATGGAGACCACACATAAACATGCTATAGAAGTTTGTTAGACTAACATGAGGTATTGTGGTGTAGTGGTTATCACGACCCCATGGTTGTGAGGGTGTCATGCTAGTTTTCCTTTAATTAAAAAAAGTTTTTTCAACAAGATATTGCAATTATTTTATGATTAATCTTATTATCATGACCTCCCACATATATCAATATCAAGACATTATATATCAATATCACGTTAATTTGTAAGGTAATTAAAAAAATTCTAAGTTACATTTTTCCCGGTGCCCTAATCTTTCTAGCCCAAGGGTAGACTCAATCGTCTAAGCAGACCCAACCCAAGGAATATTCTAGTTGAAGGCATGTTCTAGATTAGTGCCCCATTAATTGGTAGTTGGAAGGCATGTGATATATTAGTGTGTGATTAATTGGTAGTTGAAAGGCATTCCCTAGATTAGTGCATCATTAATTTGAAGTTAGAAGGCATGCTATAAATTAGTGCGTCATTAATTGACAGTTAAAACGAATGCTCTAAATTAGTGTGTCATTAATGTGGTAGTTGTAATAAGTCCTATAAATACCTGAAATGTATTACATTGTAATCATTAAGTATTCGAGCATTATAATATTATTCTTTGTAAGAGTTTGTTTTCTCTCTCTAGAGTTCTTATGTTTATTGAAACAAACATCGAATGATGCTTCAAATAAAGATGACTAGTTACTCCTCCTTACGAAGATCTTAACTAGTGTCGCACAAATCGTTGGTGGAATGACCGAGCCTGTGACAGTTGGTATCAGAGCGAAGATGATGAAAAGATTGAATGAAAGTGTAAACGCAGTGGATGAAGTTGAGAAACTTCCCCACGGGATTAGAGAATATCTTAGGAACCCTCGCAAGGTTCAAGGGAGAGAATCCAAAACTACCAAAGAAATGGGGAGATCAAGAGATGTTATCGCTGACATTATCGCCAGGTTGAAGAAGATATAACACACCATGTCTTACATACAAGATAACTTCAAGGATCTAAAAGAACGCATCATTGAGATCGAGAAGGAGAGAGACGAGCTCCGAGAATGGATGTAATGTGCCTTTAACGAGGGGTTGTCCAAATGTCAAGAGAAAACTCAAATCATGGAGCACACTCTCCTTTGCGAGATCAGTACCTTGAACTAGTTATGTCATGCTAGTATCTTTTAATTTCAAAAAATAAAGTTTGTTAGACAAGTTATGTCTTGCAATTATTTTGAGATTAAGTCTCATTACCATGACCTCCCACATATATCAATATCATGGCAAATGCATTGAACCACTATATATCAATATTACGTTATATTTATAAATTCATTAATAATGGAAGCGCTTTAAGTTTAAGTAGGATAATGGTTGTGGGGTGTTATGCTAGTTTTCCTGTTATTTAAAAAATGAATAAATACATGAATAATAAAATATGAACAACAAAAAAGATGCATAACTGCTAAATGACAAATGACTTAATCTAATCCAATAATATGTATAAATATAGAGGATTATTATCATTTATGATTATAAGTTCAAGGGGGATATTTGATATTCTTTCCTAAAAAGCAAAATTCCTATTGTATGTGAATGTAATTGGGGTACATGCTACACATATTAATATAAAGATAAATGATGTGTCTAATATGTTATGCACAAAGCTATGAGTTATTAAAGATGATGGTGATATATCAATATTTCAAAACAGGGCCAAGTATTAAGTTATATACATCATTGTTTTCTACCATCAAAGGAGTTAGAGAGATAAACGACTGAGAAGGTCAAGAGCGTGTAAGTTGTCTTATGGAAACTATTTTTTTTGGCTATGAGAAGACTATATTTCCATTTTAAAAGAAATTATTGAGTAACTTAACGGTTAGAGATCTAGGATTTACATAAAAAATGTAGATGACGCGAAGAATGAACTAAGCAAGGAAAGACCTAAAATATTATTTAGATTCAACTCAAATTAAACTTTAAAAAATGTATGAGAAATTAAAATTTGAATGACAGAAGCATGTACCTTAATTTGATGAATCATGAATTTTAATAGAAATGGTCTTTAATCCTCTCTTTAGACTTTCTTTATGTGGAATGGTTCTTCCATTTGATGAGTACGTCAATAGATTTCTCTCTCTGTTGATGGGGACGCAAAGGAGAATTGACCATACTTTAAATGAGGATCATTGCCGTTACATATAACTAACATTAACTTAGTTATTATAGTTATGTTATTTCTAATTCAACCCTTCATAAAATTAGAAATGCCACTTATGTATCCTCATTTTATATTCATGACAAATACACTCATAAGCCACAAACTTAATCAAATTAGATCACATTATTTTGTCTTATATTAAATATGATATTTGTAAAATTATTTATTATACTAGTGACCCTAAAAATTCCAACAAGGAAAGACCTAAAATATTATTTAGATTCAACTCAAATTAAACTTAAAAAAATACGACTTTATTTTTAAGCTATAATTGAGTGAAAATTCTTAACTTACTAGTTAAAATTTAGATATTTTCATCTTATTTTTTAATGACTTAACTTATTCAATATTGCAACACATTATTTACAGCAAACTATTTGTCAAAATAGAATCATGTAAATATGGCAATGCAAATAAGTAAAAAATAATTTCTGAAATGAGATAAAAAAAAAAGAGGTTTGATTAAGAAAAATTCTAACATAACAATAAGTAATATAGAAGAATAGATGTATGATTGAGAGCAATGTGTTACGGTCCGGAAATAAAGTCTGCGGTCCAAATATAATTCCAGAACCCTCCATCGGTCTAATTCAACACTTGGGCTTGAATTTATGTTTTTTTGTTTAATATTATGTTTTGATTCTATTTTCTGTTATTTCTAAAACTGGATTCTGTTATGTTGTTACAACAATAATCTTGAATATTCAGGGGCAAATTAGCAAGTATATATTGTTGATTTCTCTTCCCCAAGGATCCATGAATGAATGAATATATGAAATCTTTTGTGAAAGTTCTTCACCTCTATTTTATTTTATGTTTTAAACATTTGTTTTGGACTGTTTGGTATAGACCAACAGTATTCTTTTCTCATCCTTGATTCTTCTTTTTCCCTCATCTCAAAATTTTCATTACAAAACCCTTCTGTTGTACTTTGATTATATATTTTCACCCGATCTTAGAGATCAAGAACTCGATTCTTGAAATCAAGAACTATAAAACACTCGTTACAAATCAAGTTGTAACATCTTGGTATTTGAGCAAGACGATTCTCCAATGATAGAAACCCGCCAGTAAACAAAGATGAATGCTCTAAAGACCCTAATCGAAGGCTTGTCCCAACAGTCAACCTTTATGCACGCTTCCCTTCAGCAAAATATGACCAAATTAAGCAATAACATGGACAGAAGGTTCAATGCCACAGAAGAAAGACTAACAGCGATTGAAAGTGGTGCGTCTGGAAATGGCCAAGATCTCCGCACCAGAAGATGCTTCTTACTACGGTCCTCCCCAGAATCGACCCTACCACCCTGGCCAACACTATGTTCCTCCAACCTAGCTAACCAAGGTCAATTTTTCTCGGTTTGATGAGCTCGATGTGGAGGGCTAGTTAATATCCATCGAGTAATTCTTCAGGGTGGACAAGACTAAGGATGCAACTAAACTAAAAATTGCCTCCATTCACTTTTCTAGCAAAGCAAGAATGTGGTATGAATGATATCTCTAGAATCGCAACCATATGGAAGCCATGACATGGGATGTGTTCAAGAGAGATCTCTTGACACAATTCGGGTCCTCTATACATGACACTCCAATGAGATAGTTGATGAATCTGAAATAAGTTAGTTTTGTTTAAGATTACAATCTTCAATACATGTCGATTTCTCAAAAACTATATAGCATTCCAAGGGAATACGTTATAGACTGCTACTTGTCCGGCTTGAGGGAGGAGACTACGAACTACATTAGGTTGCGATTTCCTAGATCTCTAAACGAAGCCATGACCATGGCCAAGGTCCAAGAAGCAACTTACAGGTCCCTAATGAGCAACGGACACTTGTACAACGCTGAAGCACCGTTGCTGCCCAAGCCATCCAATATTAACACGGCCTAGCCGAGCACCAACCAGAATACTGACATCAAGAATTTTCCCTTGTGTCCTTTTTAAGCATAAACCAGGGCTACATGAAGCAATTAGACCCGGCTGCAATGGATTAAAAAGAAAGAAAAACTTATGTTATACTTGCAATGAAAGGTGGGAGCCCAACCATAAGTGTAAATCTAAATTATTCATGGTCTCAGCTAATCATCAAGACGTCCAAAAACCCACTCAAGAACTAGTATTTGATAATCAACCTTTGTTGCTTAGGGTAGGGGATGAACCAACCATTTCTCTACATGCATTTGATCGATTCTAAAACCTTTTAAACGCTCAAAATCCTTGGAAAATCGGGAATTTTTCGATGGTAATCTTGATTGATACAGGCATCACCCATAATTTTATCAACAGTAGGATTTTGGAGAAAATAGGCCACAAAAGCATGACAACCCAGGCGCAGTCGGTTAGAGTGGCTGATGGCTCAAATATTTTATGCTCCAACATTTTCCAAGACTTGAAATGGTCAATGGAGGGAAACGGCTACCAGATAGAAATGAAGGTAATTTCCATGGACGGATATAATATTATGCTGGCATTGAATGACTGATTACTTTAGGTCCCTCATCTTGAAATTTCGAAAAGCTGACCCTTTTTTTTGAGAAACAAGGTAGAACCACGGTCTTACAAAGTATCCCTTAGGCACAAGTCAATATAATGCATGACAACCAGCTAGAAAAGACCTTGGAAAAATATAGTGTTGCTGCCATGGTGCAAATAACGAACAAGCATGAAGGCCAAACTATTTCACTTGCGATAATGACGTTGGAAGAAATTCCTGAAGATCTCCAGCAACTATTTGAATTCTTCAACGCTCTATTCTAGCAACCCGAAGACCAACAACCAGTCAGGAGAATAATTAGAAGCCATGGCTCTTTTGCTGCCTCTATGGTGCCGGTCTGAGAAAAAGACTTGGCCTGTATTTTTAAAGACACTCTAGAGTATAATCGGAGCTCGAAGAAATTTTTTTATATATCTGCTCCAGGTCCTAGCGACATTACAGCAACAAAGGTCAGCTCTCAATAATAGAAAACTTGACTTTGGGTGCACACAAATTTCCATGGGCAGAGTGGCGACTGACCCGACAGTGCTAAAGACGATAAGGTCCCGACTAGCTCCACTACTGAAAAGATGTTATCAAAGGCTTTTTAAGGATTGCGGTTCTATATTCCAACACCTTCTAGACCTGCTGAAAATCCGACCAACCAGCAAGAGAAAAAAAAATCTATTTGAAGATAGGAGCATGCACATTAGAGGTTGACCAGGACACGGTCTATTCGTCGAGGACGACGAATTTTGAAGGGGGATATAATGTTACGGTCCAGAAATAAAGTCTGCGGTCCAAATATAATTCCAGCATCCTTTATCGGTCCAATTCAGCACTTGAGCTTGAATTTCTATTTTTTGTTTAATATTCTGTTTTGATTCTATTTTCTGTTATTTCTCAAACTGAATTATGTTATGTTGTTACAACAATAATCTTGAATATTCTGGAGCAAATCAACAAGTATATATTGTTGATCTCTCTTCCCCAAGGACCCATGAATGAATGAATATATGAAATATTTTGTGAAAGTTCTTCATCCCTATTTTATTTTATGTTTTGAACCTTTGGTTTGGACTGTTTGATATAGACCAATAGTATTCTTTTCTCATCATTGATTCTTCTTTTCCCCTCATCTAAAATTCTTCATTACAAAACCTTCCGCTGCACTTTGATTATATATTTTCACCCGGTCCTAGAGATTAAGAACTTGATTCTTGAAATCAAGAACTATAAAACACTCAATACAAATCAAGTCGTAACACAATGTTTACTTAAACAAGAAACATAACCTTAAAGCTGGTCGATTTAAATCATTTAACTTATCTTCTGAAAAAATAGATTTACCTCGAACCCTATTGGGGATTAAATCGTCTATTACAAAGACTCGTTCATCCTATTGTTTTTACGAACTTGAGAAGATGCACTTAAATTACTAATCAAATTTGAAGAAGAACAATTGTTTGAAGAAAGATAGAAATAAAGCTTGAATGTGTGAATGATAAAATGAGAAAAGTAGAAAGAGAGAATGAAAGAGAAGAAAACAAAGTTAAATTTTTGTTTGTTAAGCACATTATCAAGATGATAAAATGTCGTTTTGATAATGTGGAACATAGTGGGATAGAGTTTGGAAGTTAGAACTGATTATTTGAACCCTACCAACTTTTACAAAGCTTTGCCACAACATTAACAATCTCTTGTTATTTCTTTTGGTAAACAAGAATTCAAATTTACTATTTTGGTTAGACAAATATTTAAATTAGTTATTGTCTAACTAATTATCCAAGGACAATTGCTATTTGGTAAACAATTGTCAATAACAATATTCAAATCATATTAAAAAATAACTTCTCAAAATCTAGATAGATGATCAAGAATCACAACACTTTTTTTATTAACAAGTTGTAATTATTCAGTTTTTTTAATGTAATTTATAAAGATAATATATTAGATTGATTATATTTAATGATGAATTCACCGGTTCCATATTACACAGGGGGGAGAACCAAGATTTAGAAGTTTCATTTTAATATAATCTTCCTATGGTCTTTCTCATTTGGTATGTTTAAAGATCCGGACAAGTGCCCATCTATTATGACAGTTATAAGTGCTAAATGAACATTTTTAATCTTTGAAAATATTCCTTTTAAAAATATTGATAAAAAACAATTTTTTATTTGTGAAACATAACATATATTTATAAAATATATCAATTAGAATTAGAAGGGCTTAAAATGAGCGACTCCATATTTTACATAGTTTTAAATCATTCGAGCCATCATTGCTAAGAAACATTTTGGTATCTATACTTAGTCATTTGAGTATTATTTTTATTCGTTTTAATTGTTTTAAAATTTTGATTTAACTTTTAAAATTTTATACTTATACCATTATATAGGAGGCTAACGATTCTTGTTTAAATAAATTCTTAAACTCTTGCGATTTTAAATCTATAATTTTAAAATTTTACGAGTTTATAAATTATTTTATTTTTACAATTCTATACGATTTTTCAAAATTAAATGAATTTAAAGTGAACATTAACAATTTTAAACCAATTAGGAAAATTTCCGTGCGATTCACACGGATAAAAACAAAAACAAAATAAATTAAAAAAAATTATTATAATATGTATTAAATGTGTAAAATTCTTAATAAATTACGAATAATATATTAAAATAAAAAATAGAACGCTCTCATTTTATATTTTATACATTTCGGTAAAACAACTTATTTTCTCACATGTTTCATCACATATTTTTTGAATGAATTTCTTATCTTGTGACTTTACACTTTCAATTTGTCAATCAAATATTTGATTTATATTTTTTAATAATTAGCATCGTAACCTCACACTTTGGTCAATCAAATATTTGATTCATATTTGTTTAACCACTTTCAATTGATAACGGACTATTATCCCTCGGCAAACCACATCCTAATCATATTTGGTTAAAATGTTGTACTTGTTTTGTTAGGTTGCAAAGTTCGAAACATACCAATAACATTTTTAATTTTATTTTTAACCGTTTAAGATTTATGGACGGGTCAACCTACAATCCAACCCAAGTATCCATTTACTCTCACATCTATATCCAAATTAACCACATCTCTTGACTCGACAATTCGGACACTTTAAAAATTAAGCATCATTATATATATATATATATATATTAGTTAGTTAAAAATTTGAACCTTTATTGTTAAAATATCTTGCGTTCATCAAATTTGGTGTTGAATGTAAAATATAAAGTGTTGTTAGTCTAGTTGATTAAGAGGGTTGTATTTATTTTGTTAGGTTGCAAATTCGAAACATACAAATAACTTTTTTAATTTTATTTTTAACCGTTTTAAGTTTATGGGCCGATCAACCCACAATCTGACCCAAGTATCCATTTACTCTCACATATATATCTAAATTAACCACAACTCTCGATCCGTCAATCCGGACACTTTAAAAATTAAACATCATTTTATATATAGAGATTAGTTAGTTAAAAATTTAAACTTTTATTGTTAAAATGTCTCGCGTTAATCAAATTTGGTGTTGAATTTAAAATATAAAGTGTTGTTAGCCTAGTTGGTTAAGGGGTTGTACTTGTTTTGTTAGGTTTCAAGTTCGAAACATACAAATAATATTTTTAATTTTATTTTTAACCGTTTTAAGGGTGTGTCAACTCACAGTCCGATCCAAGTATCTATTACTCTCACATATATATCCAAATGAACCACAACTCTAGACCCGACAATCCGGACACTTTAAAAATTAAGTATCATTATATATATATATATAGATTTTATATTTAAAAAATTAACAAATAATTAACGAATATAAATAAATTTTCAATTTTACAAGTTTAAATAGTATTGTTAGAAAGAGTTATAAACAAAAGATAAATATTTAATTTTGATAGTTGTGTATTGTCCTTAAAGCCCAAGAAAATTCTATTGAAAAAGGCTCATGAACTATCTATATCTATCAAATGAGCTTTAAGTCTTCCAAGCAATGGGCTGAAATTCTGAATGAGCCCAATAATGGCCTTCGTCTCCTTCGCAAGCTTCATCTTCAAAATTCAAATCTGAGATTCGATCCTCTCTGTCCGCCATCGCCATCCGGTACGCTCGCTTCTTCTTTTAGAAATTATATTCACCATTGTTAATTCTATGAATTTAATTTACATTGAAGTCTAAGCTTTCATCTAAAACTAGCACAATCAAAACTTATAGCTGCAACACGGATCATGTCATTTGTTGGTTGATTACAGAGAATTCCGTTAAGTCAGTCATGTGTGGATTGAGATATTCAGATCTATAAGGTTCGGTACCTATTGAGACCAGAGTATGAAAGGGTTTTGATATTCTTTAATATTTTTGCTTTTGACCATTACTTTTTCTTATGTCATGTATCATATTCACTATTACTTTATGACTGAAAAAGTATTATTATCTTTCTCAATCCTCACTTTGTTTAATTATATCAAGTTACTGAGAAGGAAATGACTACTAATTACCAGTCTCAATCAAAGTTAGGTGAAGTATTGTTATCAGAAAAACAAAAAGAAAAACATCACTGATTCCTAGTACTGTCTGTCTAGTGTTTTTTCATAAGTTGTTTCCTAATATTTCTTGAGCTTGAAATAAGATGAACAACTCTGGACAATTTCAAGTGGGCTTCTCTTTTCTCTTTTCCCATAGTGTTGGTGAGGTGATCAAAAGATAAAGTTGAGAAAAGACACTATCCAATAGTTCTGGAACAAGCCACCATTAACATCGATGATCGATCCCCTTTCTTTTCTCTTCTCTTCCTATTC
Organism: Impatiens glandulifera; assembly: GCF_907164915.1. NCBI lineage: Eukaryota > Viridiplantae > Streptophyta > Magnoliopsida > Ericales > Balsaminaceae > Impatiens > Impatiens glandulifera. The sequence continues at coordinate 20,166,123 of NC_061870.1, read as the reverse complement.
TGAAGATATTAAAACAATTTACATTCATCTATCTACTTGAAAGGATTCTTTGTGCTGCCTAGTATAGACAACTTAATGGTCAATCTTCTAAACCTCTTCTGTGTGTTGCTTTCATCATTATCTCACTTCCCCCAATCTTTCCTGCATAGAATAATCATTTCAACAACTTTTTCCTGTTATCTATTTAATACAACAAAGTCACTATTAGTTAAAAGAAAAAGGCATCCTTTCTCTGGATTCATGCGAGCCATTCAATTGCATATGAGTACTTATTCCATCACAACCGCTCTCTTTATGCTCCCGAAGATCTCTTTCTGACATGCAATCAAAAGTTCTTCAAAGGGAAAGGCCCACAATAAGATTTCCTCATCTATGATCGTTCATTCATATGTAAGGTGTATTCACATTACAACTTGCAAGCCACTGTACCCAAATACATCCTAATAATTTATATCTTTTGTTTAGTATCATCTACCACTAGCTTCCTGTCTAATACCTGCATCTGTGACAGCTCACTCCCGGTTAACTGATAACAGAAAAATAAAATAAAAACAAAAAAGTGTAGTGCTTTGGATTGAATTTGTATTCTTAGCCTCTATTGTTGTGAAATATTGGGTTTATTATTTGTTTCCTATACATGCTAAAGCAATGCCCTGAGTATACACATTTTTCTTTTGAAATGTTTTCGACCATTAGCTGACTGAATGTTCTCTGATATTTAAGGAAACATTTTTGTAAAGATGAGTGAATTAGATTCTAGTTCCTGTTTGCATATCAACCATGGAATTTTATTCCAACAATATATTTCCTAATTTTCACTTTGAACTATAAACTATTACATAGTCCAATTCCAGTGGGGGAAAATGCTACTTTATTATAATTTCTAAAGAGAAAAATATACATGGGAAAAGAATAAGCATAAAAATTCAATCTTTTAACCTACATTTGAAATCTTGAAGTGAATGGGGTTATGGGTATATGCTATGCAGATGCTAAAAGGTGAAAAGTATCAAATTTGACTGGGGCCTGCACAGCACATGTCATTTCTCCTTTCTTTCTCTCCCAACCCCCACTTTTTTTTTCTCTTCTGGATGCTTAAATAACTATTGCTTACCAAGCAAGATAAAAAGGGCAAAGCAAGATTGATTTTTTAAACTTTATTAACGGGACATCTCTATATGAAACTTTTTCTTGAGGTAAAGTTGTGGGAGAAAATACTAGAGTCGTGTGCACTCTTCTTGTCTCTCTTAGAATATCGTTAGTCTCATAGAATCTGGAAAGAATACCATTCAAGTTTCAAAACATGCTTAGCACATTTCAGTTTTAGCCTAAGAAACACTCTTTCATGTTCCTGCTTCACTGCTTTGCCACTTTACACAGTAATTTCATATCTCACAAGTGTATAATTTTTATATTCTTTTTTGCAAATGTTAACGTTTGCATTAGTAGAGTTATTATGAATTGCGTCATGTAGTGAAGGTGACTTCTTTCAATACAACTTTGGAAAAAAGTAAAAGAGATGATTTGGTGATGGAAAATCTGGACATGAGGACACATAACCTCAAAGATAAAGATTGTGTCTAATCTACTGATCTCCAAAACAACACAAAAGCATTTCCAAATGAAAAGCCAAATCTACAACATCGCTTCCTTTGCTAAATCAACTTGAGAACTCTTGTCACTAAGCTTATTACTCATTGCCCGAGCTTATTACTCATAGCCTCGAGTTCATTTTCTCTTGAAAAAAAGGTGACACTTTTTTATTGATTTCGGATGTCTGTCGCGAAACTGCACACACTTGGGGAGAAAAAACAAACTAAATAAACACAGTTTCTGACATTGTTTATCAAACGTTACATCCTAAATCATAGCCAACTCAAAAAACCCAAAAAAAAAAATACACTTAGAGGGCTCAACCACCTCCCCTTGAGATGCCGCCTGTTTGTAGCACTTTCACGAGTTGGCCTTATAGGTCACATTACTCTTAAGCTTAGACATCCCACTAAAGTTGAGACTTCTTAATATTTCACGTTCTCAAAATCTTCATCCTCCTCCTGTTGATTTTCATGGAACATTCTTTGAATCCATTCTTTCCTCAATCTAGCGTTTGCATTTGCTTGATAAGGAACAATCTCATCCTCTTGGGGACAAGAGACAAAGGGAGGAACATCAATCTGAAACTCCTCCGTTTCCCATGTTCTAAATTCCAGTGTTCTAAATGGCGGTCAAGGCGGCCGCCTGTCCTACACCGCCCCGCCTATATATATATACTTTCCACTTATTCACTATTTATTTAGAATGACTCTTTACCTTCTATTTATTTAAAATTTATTTAGTATATGGGAAAATATATCAATAAAATTGAACCTCAACACGTTGGTTGCAAAAGCCCTAGCAATATTTATATATGCATATCATAGAACTTTGACAATTATGAGGAAATATACCAAGAGAAAAAATATTGTGAGGCCTGGGTAACTAGATTATATTTAAATTTAAATTTATACTTATATAGTGAAAATATTTCAACCGCACCCGAAGCAGTAGGGAGTCAGTTACCGCATCGCCACCGTCTACCGCCATTTAGAACATTGGTTCCCTCAGATGAGGTTGATTATTGTCAGCTTCATTTTTAGTTCATCATTGGCTAATGTAGAAGGTAAAACCTCCTCCTCTGCTAGAATGTCAATCATGGCAGACATATCACACGAGTCAACAATGTATTTACCTTGACAACCTCAACACTCAAGAGCCTCCTGCTGCTTTTCTCAACCTCATGCTGCTTATCAGAAGGTATTACTCGAGAGATCCATTTTCGTTGTGCTGTCGAAAATTGACCCACAGACCACAACGTGCTTCGCGTGAGTCTGGTGTATGTCCGCATCGTTAGCTGGCTCCTCCTCATCAAGCTTTGATTTTTTTGTTTATTTTCTTTTTGAAAAAGTGAGACAAGCTTTGATTTTTTCTTTCTTACACGTGTTTTTACCCAATTCTCATAGAATTCGTGATTTCTTTAAGCTGGCACCTTATCTCCCTTTCTTGCTATACCTATTGTAGTATACATCTTCGAAAAAACTCAAATAAGCCCATTAATTTTGTCTTGCAAAAATTAATTCCACATCATCCTTTTTATTTGTATTCTCCTCATAAGTTTCATCCTCAACTTCCCTTATGTTGCCATGGAAAAAGCCTTTGATTCATCTCTATTTGTAAAAATATCACCTTCACTAGTACATATTTCTAAAACATATTCAACCATTTAATTCAGCTAATCTATATGACTAAAGTTTAAATTAAACATTCCCTAAATTACATGGTTGAGAACTAAATTACCTTGCAGAAAGTTTGAGGACAATCTAGTCATTGGGTGGGTAATTATGCACTAAACAAAGTAGGCCTTGTGAATTCATGCTAAGATGACAGCCATTGTCTTATTGTAGTTCTTTATGAAAGCACCATTAGACATCTCAGGACATGTTCCTTTGTATTTGAGCTTCACTAAGAATCTTATTATTATTGTTTTCATCAATGTTTGTTGTGTTTACTTCAAATAGACACAAGCTATAGGTACATATAGACATATAATAATAGCCTGCATTTGTCCATAACACCATATTTCAAAGTTCTAAACATATTTCATTAAGTGCACTTTATTTTGGGTTGGAAGAGTCATTTTTCTTCCCCCTTATAGAAACTCCCAAGCTAGCATGTCTCATTACTCTTGAAAGTGGTGTCTAATCTTGTCATGATTTTGGTTAGGACCTCATAATAAAGAGAGGTTATTAGTTATTATACCTATGAGATGTGAAGTTATTAAACCTAGGCTACCTACAATCAGACTTTCTTCCAGGCATCACGTGTTTTTAGCACTTGTACTGAATATATTATTGTACCTGCTGCACGTGGGGCTGCTTCTGAACTCTGCAGCTTTGATGCCCTAAACCCAAGTTGAGGAAAACGAGAAAAAAGAATATAATTGATCCCATAACAATGGGGCTTTTTTGATCTTGGGTTAGTTGAATAATCAACTGATTGTTTGCAAATAATAATGTTTGGTGTATTCTTTAAATAATCCTGGTTTTCTTAGGTTAAATGACTATTTTACCCTTACCTTTAATTAAGGGCAAATGAATACCCTTAATTTAAATGATGATTGTTTGAATAGTGGGTTATTAAGAAATAAATTAATTCAAAAATAACCCATATCAGACAAGGCCATGAATATGATCACCCCCTTAGAATTGGAATATAATCAAATAATAAAAAAAAAGGATCCATTATTTAACAGGCATGCATGAAACATTGAAACCCATGTACTTCTTTTCTATATTCTGTTCTTTTCCCCCCACCAAATATACTTCAGCATGAAATTTGATGGCTACATATTTAATTCTCCATAACCATCATTTTGCTAACTTTTCACTAAGGGTGGGTTTGTTTTATATTTTAAAATCATTTGTGGCTTTGTAAGCTACTTTTGCCTAAAAAAAACCTTATTAGCATTAACATAGATTTTTGTAAATTGTTTATATTATCTTTAGGTAAAGCTTAGATTTGTGAGCCTTTTCCTGTTCTGCTGTTTTTTCTTTTGTTCTAATTTTTTCTTTGTACTTTTTGACGCAAGCTCTGCATCTCCTTTAATGAAATGATCATTTTCCATATTATAAAAAATCATATTAAATTCCCATATGCATCATTGTAGAAGAATAATGCAATGATAATAGTTAAATTGACCCAATATTTGCATGTTCTTATATGATAAGATGAAGTGTTGATTGAGATAGAGCAACCAATATTATAATGAGTTACTATTAGCATTACACATTAAAGTCCACAAGTTCTTGAAAATGTACAAATTTGGCACCATTACATGTACTATTATTAATTTATTATACATATAAATACACATCACTAATTAATTATCTCAACTTCTTCTGTTGGACTGGACTGGACTAAATAATAAATACTCTGAGACTTGTATATATATAGATAAATATTCTAGAGATCAATAATTTGACATGTCTACAGCAGCAGCAGCCATGGAAATGGGCTGGTTTAGGCACATAGAAGAATTAAGTCCCGGCCATGAATAATTATGATTTTCTGTGAAGAAATCAGTTTCCTGTTGCAACAGCAGGTCATGAACTGATGAATAGTGATAATTATTATTGTTGGCAAAGCTAATGATTTGATGAAGAGAGTTGAGTCTGTGACTGAGTTCAGCCTTCTGAGCCCTGAGGATCGAGTTCTCAGACTCAACAATCAAGTAATGGTGAGTTGTGAGTGAGATTCTTGAGATGAATTCGTTCTTCTCCTTCTGCAGTTGAGTCACCTGAACTGTCAGATCATCTAGTTGCTTCTGTCTCCTCATCCTCGATCGTCTGGCTGATTCTCGATTTGATATCATTCTCTTCCTCTTCTTCTGATCCATGATCAATTTCTGATGAAGATCCTCATCAGAAGTACCCGAGTTCTGAATCATAAGAGATGATCTTGAACTCGTTCCATCGCAGGATGAAGCCATGAGAATTATTTATTATTATTACTACTACTAAACAAACAACAGGACCCAAATACTAGTTTATATAATGTATGAGAGAAAAAAGAAAAGGATCATGAAACGTAATATAACCAATAGAGGAAGACAACTGAGAAAGATTGAACAAGATGGGTCCTATTACGTCTGTATGTTGAATAATTATTATTTATGATCATAAACTGAGATAAGAACAACAATTCACTCATGAGAATTGGAGACATCAGTCTCAAACTTTAAAACTAACAAAGTAATCATCAAGCTTATTATAATCTGCTTGATTTGTTATTTGTTTTGTTGGAGAAACCTAATGAACAAGATAAGTGACAAGAACTAGAGAGAAGGCTAAGCTAGATGTTGAAGGTGAGGGGGAGGAAGAAGGGGGATGATGAATTAGTTTTTGATGGAATTTATAGAAGGTGAAAAGGGTAGAATTAGATATTATAGAAAATTGAAATAGAAAAAGACAATGGAATCTACAATTTTTTTTATGAAAAAGAGAAAGATAGAGTAGAGAAATAGTGATGGAGGAGGGGACATGTGTGGTTTAGGGTGGGCTAGAAACCTCCATAACTGACCAGATCCAGCTGGGAAGCAACAACCAGCTAGCTATCTTTATTTTATTTAGTTTCATTCTATCTATTAATATAATGATTTTTAGGATTGATGGGAGATTTAGTTTAAGTCTATAAATAGTAAATGGTTTGTTACTAAGGCTAGTTTAGCTGAGTCATAAAGTGTATTCATGAACACAAGTTCTTGAATTCGAGTATTCGTGATCATTAAGAAAAACAAAAATGTAAATGACCCAAGCTACACTCATATCTTTTCTTCGGAATATGTGTTTGTTTGATTGCTTGGTTGGAATTTTGACGAACAATTTCCTTAGCATGGTGAAATTCATTTACAAAAGTTGTTATGTTGGAGACTTATTGGATCTCTTGCATTCTAAGGGTTAAAGTTTGTTATTGTTTGGTTACCTTGTGGATATTTTGTTGTTCTTTTTTTAAGTTTGTAAATGAGAATCATACCCAATTCACTACAAAAATAAACGCGGGATTTGAGACGAAAATTTGTGACGGATATTGCCACGTTGTAAATATTTATATAGAAGGAAAAGTTTGAAGATATTTAGCGACAAGGTAATTTATTGGTAAAGTTTGAAGATAAATATCTGTAGAAATCCTCCTATTCGATGTTTTTTGTGAAGAAATTTGTTTTCCATTACAAATATATTTGTTGGAAAAGACGTGGCAAATATGGTATTATCATTCTAACTATTATCAATCATTTGTTTAATAAATGTTTCATTTATTAACAATCATTTTTACTTGACTTACCAATCTAATTAATTTTGTGTAAATATAAAAAAAATATATTTGAGAAAATAAATTTTAAATACGTTAAAATTTGAATAGTGGAGATTAACTTATGACTTAATTAAATGAAAAAGAAATAAGTGTTTTTAATAAAAACTAGGAAAATTTTCGTGCGATGCACACGAATAAAGATAAAAATAAATTAAATTAAAAAAATTATAATAATATTTATTCAATGTTAAAAATTATTAAAATAAAAAATATAACGCTCTCATTCCACATTTTATTCACTTTGATAAACACAACTTATTTTCTCACATTATTCATCACATATTTTTTTCGAATGAATCTCTCATTTCGTGATTTTACACTTTTACTTTGTCAATCAAATATTTGATTTTATTCATATTTCTTTAACCAATTTCAAATGATATTGGTCTATTATCCCTCGACAAATCACATCTCAATCAAATTTGGTTAAAGATTGTACTTGTTTTGTTAGGTTGCAAGTTCGAAACCTAAAAAAAACATTTTTAAAATTATTTTTAACCGTTTTAAGTTTATGGACGGGTCAACCCATAATTCGACCAAAGTATTTATTTACTCTCACATAAATATTCAAATTAACCACAGTTCTCAACTCAGCAATCCGAAAACTTTAAAAATTAAGCATTATTATATATATAGATGAGTTAATTAAAAAAATTGAACTTTTATTGTTAAAATGTCTCGCGTTCATCAAATTTGGTGTTGAATCTTAAATATAAAGTGTTGTTAGTCTTGTTGGTTAAAGGGTTGTACTTGTTTTGTTATGTTGTAAATTCGAAACCTAAAAATAACATTTTTAAATTTATTTTTAACCGTTTTAAGTTTTTGGGCGGTTCAACTCACAATCCGACCCAAGTATTCATTTACTCTCACATAAATATTCAAATTAACAACATCTCTCGACCCGACAATCCGGACACTTTAAAAATTAAACATCATTATATATATAGAGAGAGAGATTAGTTAGTTAAAAATTTGAACTTTTATTGTTAAAATGTCTCGCGTTTATCAAATTTAGTGTTGAATCTTAAATATAAATTGTTGTTAGCCTAATTGGTTAAGAGTTGTACTTATTTTGTTAGATTGCAAATTTGAAACCTACAAATAATATTTTTAAATTTATTTTTAATCGTTTTAAGTTTATGGGCGGTTCAACTCACAATTCGACCCAAATATCCATTTACTCTCACATAAATATACAAATTAACCACAGCTCTCGACCCGGCAATCCGGAAACTTTAAAAATTAAGCATTATTATATATATATAGAGATTAGTTAGTTAAAAATTTGAACTTTTATTGATAAAATGTCTCGTGTTCATCAAATTTGGTATTGAATTTTAAATATAAAGTGTTGTTAGCCTGGTTGGTTAAGGGGTTGTACTTGTTTTGTTAGGTTGCAAGTTCGAAACTTACAAATAACATTTTTAAATTTATTTTTAACAGTTTTAAGTTTATGGGCGGGTCAACTCACAATCCGACCCAAGTATCCATTACTCTCACATAAATATCCAAATTAACCACAGCTCTCGACCCGACAATCCGGGCACATTAAAAATTAAGCATCATTATATATATATATATAGATTAGTTAGTTTAACTTTTATTGTTAAAATGTCTCGCGTTCATCAAATTTGGTATTGAATCTTAAATATAAAGTGTTGTTAGCCTAGTTGGTTAAAAGGTTGAACTTTTTTTGTTATGTTGCAAGTTCGAAACCTACAAATAACATTTTTAAATTTTTTTTTAACCGTTTTAAGTTTATGGGCGGGTCAACCCACAATCCGACCCAAGTATCCATTTATTCTCACATAAATATCCAAATTAACCACAGCTCTCGACCCGGCAATCCGGACACTTTAAAAATTAAGCATCATTATATATATATAGATTAGTTAATTAAAAATTTGAACTTTTATTATTAAAATGTCTCGCGTTTATCAAATTTGGTGTTGAATCTTGAATATAAAGTGTTGTTAGTCTAGTTGGTTAAAAGCTTGTACATGTTTTGTTGGGTTGCAAATTCGAAACCTACAAATAACATTTTTAAATTTAATTTTAACCGTTTTAAGTTTATGGGCGGATCAACCCAAAATCCGACCCAAATATTCATTTACTCTTACATAAATATCCAAATTAACCACAACTCTCGACCCGGCAATCCGAATATTTTAAAAATTAAGCATCTATATATATATAGATTAGAAAATAATTTATAAGATTCAGAATTTTGTAGAAGTTAATTTATCAAAATAATTTCACTGAGAAGTATTGTACGTGGTATGTCACTAAGGTACTAAATTCTAGAAGGTGTTTATATTTGTTTGTTTTGTGGTTGGTTATTGACATATTTTAATATATTATTTATAGGTATTTTTTGGAAAACATAAGGCTTCAACCAAATTAATGATAATTGTTACTATAAAAGAAACTATGAGTTATGAGTAACATCGTTAGTTCTAATATTAGATTAATTGAAAGAAAGAAGAATTGTAAGAGGTAAAAAAAGATGAAGATAATATTAAATCTAATGTCAAAATTGTTTGATTTTTTCTTTAAGAAATTGTTAAATTGAAGAGAGGACAAAAAGAAATGCGGGACCGACCGATGATATTTGTTGAATTGCAATTTTATTAATTATTTACTATTTTATTGCCAACAAGTGAAATAGAAAAGAAGAAAAAGCATTTTGATTTGATTTGGAAAATTATTATGTTATATTAATCAATTGTATTAAACTAAAGACATATTTGAATTTAATTTAGGTTTGTAACCGGTTTGATTCACTAGGTTTGTTCATCCAAAATGTAAGACCAAAATTGTTACTTAAACTTTTTCGTTGTTTTTATTTTAAAATAATTTATGGATTATTTAAAAAATCATTAAAGATCAATTATTTTAAAAAAAATATTTTTCTTTTTTAAAAAAAGACTTAAAAGTATTAATATATAATAATAAAATATTTTTTTAATAAAATAAATTTTAGTATTTTGATTAATAAATTGTGTGATTTGATTGACGTGGATATAAATGAAATAATATTGGATAGATTGATATTATTAAAAATTAACAATAAAAACAAATATTTATCAATAATCATGATTATTTGTTTACAAGTTCATAAGATAAATTTGATTAGGCTTTGAATTGATTTCAATGATATATACTGCCTTGCTTAGAATCAAAATAGTTATAGTTGAGTTTTTCAATTCTCCATGATGATTGTCGTCTTCGTTTATGTCTTTTTGTGACTTCAAGACTTTCGTTTTTGTCTTTTTGTTCCTTCAAGACTTGGTTGTACTTTGACAACATATTTATGAACGGAAAATTGTCCTTAGGACTAACCTTGTTAAGTCTCCATAGTCGACACATACTTGAATCTTACCATCCTTCTTAACGATTAGAACCACGTTGACAACCCATTTTAAATAGTCTACAATTTTGAGAAATCCTCCGTCAATTTGTTTTTGGCTTCCCCAATAACTTTCTCGACGATATTAAACTGCATTTTTCGAAACTCCTACTTTACTGGTTTGACATCTTCGTAGAGTTGAATGGCCTATTGATCGATGTTATTTTTGGCACAATTAGAATCACACATCGAAAGATGATGGGAGTTGGGGAAGTTTCTTAGTGTATAAAAGAAACTCTTCCCTCTTTGGTTTATTGCACCCAATATTTGTATTTCTTCTTCCTTATTAATTGATAGCCTTAGTGCTCGGAGACGTATGCAACATTTTGACCGAACTCCGTTATCAAATTCTGTTAGTGTTCTTTCGGTTATTTTCTTCTTTTGTGTTTCTGTCAGGGTTTTTCCCAACAAATGGTATCAGAGCCGAATGTTCGTCCTTGGCATAGTGGAGTCTTCAAAAGGGGCGTCAACTCCTTCGTCATCCTGGATGAGGACACCGATGTCGAATTTGAAGTTTGCGGTGGAATTTTTTATGGAACTGGGCAATGTCGGCATGTAGCAATGTGAGGTTCTAAATTGTATTTTTTAGTAGGGTCTAGATGTTGTTATTGAGGTCAGAAAGCCAGATGGTATAGAAGAAAAAGAATGGAGTATCATGAATCGATTGACGTGCAGAACAATTTCATTATGCTTGTCTAGAGAGCATAAGTACGCTGTGAAGAACGAAATTTCTGCACAGAAATTTTGACAAGCATTGGAGGACAAATTTCTGAAGAAGAGTGGTCAAAATAAGCTCATTATGAAGAAGCGGTTGTTTCGGTTTAACTACCAATCATGTACTTCTATGAATGAACATATTACTAAGTTTTAATGAATTAGTAGCAAACCTGTTAAACCTTGATGTTAAGTTTGAGAATGAAAATCTTGTTTGATGTTGCTATCGTCCCTTCCTGATGAATTTGAACACTTAGAAACAACGTTACTTCATGGGAAGAGAAATGTTTCTTTTAATGCTGTAAGTTCTGTTTTATATAGTCATGAATTGAGAAAGAATGACAAAAGGAAAAACAAAATAGGTACAACAGAGGAAGCATTGATAGTCAGGGACCGTCAGCAAAGCAAATCAAAAGGGAAAGGAAGAAGATATGAAAGTAGGTTGCCAAAGATGAATGTGTGTTTTCTGTCGTGAGAAAGAACATTGGAATACTAACTGCCCAAAGTTGAAGAAGAAAGAGAAAGATTGTGAAGATGTAAATGTTGCAGAAAACAAAGGTGATGCAGATTTAGAATACTCTTTATCGATGTCACACACAACATCACATCCTGATGCGTGGATATTGGACTCAGTCTGTACTTATCATATGACACCAGTTTGAAAGTGGTTCTTTGACTTTAAAGAGCTGGATGGTGGAGTTGTTTACATGGGATATGCTAATACATGTAAAAGGAGATATGTTCAATTAAGCTGAGAAATGAGGACGGATCCACCAGAATTATCAGAAAAGTTCGGTACATACCGAATATGAAAAAAAATCTATTTTTTTGGGGGGCCTTGGAGTCAGAAGGTCTACATGTGAAAATAGAAAAAGGAATTCTTAAGGTAATCTCTGAAGCGCTAGTGATGTTGAAAGCTATCAGGAAAAATAATAATTTGTATTACTATCAAGGTAGTACAGTTAATGGGACAACAATTATATCAACTTCTAGGAGCAGTAAGGAATTAGAGGCAACAAAGATATGGCATATGCGATTGGGGCATGTTGGTGAGAAATCTATGCAAACTCTTGTCAATCAAGGATTGCTGAAAGGTACAAAAGTTTGTAAATTAGATTTTTGTGAACATTGTATTCGAGGAAAACAAAGGCGAGTAAAATTTGGCACTGCTATCCATAACACCAATGGTATTTTGGACTATGTGCACTCATATGTCTAGGGACCTGCCAAGACTCCTTCTCTTGGAGATAGACATTATTTTGTTACTTTTATTGATAATTTTTTTAGAAGAGTATGAGTGTTTACTATGAAGAATAAAGGTGAAGTGTTTGTGATTTTTCTTAAATTGAAAACTCAAGTTGAAGACGAGAAATGAAGAAAGATCAAAATTCTTCTGATTGATAACGGTGGAGAATACAATAATGATCCATTCAAGAAGTTATGCCAAAAGTGTGGCATAATTCGACACTTCACAGTCAGAAAAACACCACAGCAGAATGGAGTATCGGAACGTATAAACAGGACATTAGTGGAGAAAGTTCGATGTATGTTGTCTAATGTTGGGTTAGACAGGAAATTTTGGGCAGAAACTGTGTTATACGCTCAACATTTGGTAATCGTCTACCATCATCTGCACTTGGTGGCAAGACTCCATTAGAGGTATGATCTGGAAAACCTGTAACTGATTATGATTCTTTGCATATTTTTGGTTCTACTGTATATTATCATTTAGTTGAATCAAAGTTGGATCCACGAGAAAAGAAGACTCTTTTTATGGTATTTACTACGGGAGTTAAAGTATATCGCCTCTGGTGTTTGGATGCAAAGAAAACCATTATCAGTAGAGATGTTACTTTTGATGATTATTCAATGTTGAATAAGGTAACACCAGACAAGATTAATTGTACTCCACAACATGTGGAGTTTGAGCAGATAAAGATAAGCCCAACTATAAGTGACTCTCCGACGACAGACGAAGAGTCAAATGAGGAAGAGGTTCCGACCCATGAACCTTCAGAACAACGTGAATCAATTGTTGTGAATAGGCCAAGACGAGTTATTCAAAAACCAGGTTGGTTTGTTGACATGACGGCCTATGCACTTCTAGTCGTAGATGAAGTTCCATTCATTTTTTCAGATGTCAGTCGAAGTACTAAAAATGGAAAAATGAGAGGTGTTATGTAAGATGAGATACAATCTCTTCAGAAGAATGAGAAATGCAAGTTGACGCATCTACGAAAAGGGAAGAAGGCTATTGGTTGTAAATGGATCTTTGCTAAGAAAGAAAGATTTCCCGAAAAATTTGATGTTCGCTACAAGGTAAAATTGGTAGCTAAAGACTACGCTTAGAAGGAATGAGGTGATTATAATGAGGTATTTTCTCCTGTTGTTAAACACTCTTCCATTAGATTTTTATTGGCCTTGGTAGCGTAGATGAATTTGGAGCTAGCTCAACCAGATGTGAAGACCGCACACATACACAGTCATTTGAACGAAGAAATCTACATTTATCAACCAGATGGATTCAAAGTTGCATATAAAGAAAATTGAGTTTGCAAGTTGAACAGATCATTATACAGGTTGAAGCAATCGTCGAGACAATGTTACAAGCAACTTGACAAGTTTATGATGGAGCACAAGTACACAAGAAGCAAATTTAGTTCATGTGTGTATTTGTGCAAATTGCAAGATGAGTCTAACATCTATCTACTCTTGTACGTTGATGATATGTTTATAGCATCAAAGAGCCAATATGAAGTTGACAAATTGAAGGCTCAATTAGGTAAAGAGTTTGAGATGAAAGACATGGGGAAAACCAAATCTAATTGTTTAGATTTGGTAAACATCTTTCGCGTTTGAGCCGACGCTGAAGAGCACCAATTGGAAGCACTGAAGAACTATTTTTTAATATTAAAGATTAGTATTTGGATATTGTGCCAATGTGGAGATTTGTTATTTTTGGCACAATTAGAATCCCACATCGGAAGATGATGGGAGTGAAAAAAGTTTCTTAGTATATAAAAGAAACTATATTCACAATTAGAATAAATCCCACATCGGAAGATGATAAGAGTTGTGGAAGTTTTTTAGTGTATAAAAGAAACTCTCCCCTCTTTGGTTTATTGCACCCAATATTTGTATCTCTTCTTCCTTATTAATTGATAGCCTTAGTGCTCGGAGACATAGGCAACATTTTGGCCTAACTCCGTTATCAAATTCTGTTAGTGTTCTTTCGGTTGTTTTTTTCTTTTGTATTTCTGTCAGGGTTTTTCCCAACAATTGATTCCAGGCATGTTTTTGTATGACCAAATCAAGACGTCTTTATTCGATTTAAAAAATTCAATTAAGTATTTTTGTTCTTGGTCATTTAAGCTTTGTCCGATTAAAATGATATGAGGACGATTTCTGTGTTTAGATTAATTTCAATGGTTTTTTCATCTGTAAAGAATGTCTCATCTTGTTTTTCTAAGTAATGTTTTAATGTCATAAGTCATTTCTGACTCGAACATTTTATCTAGAGACATGTAATCAAATGTTATTTTTTCATTAAAAATATTGTTCAAAATTACGTCAAATGTATCATTGTTGTTGAAAATTAAATTAGCGAGGAGGAAATCTTTCTACTCAGTTTTTTGGAAACAATCTCTTCTACATCTAGATTATTTTTTTCATACTTTCTTGTACTCTTAACACCTAGCGATTTTTTCATGAGATAAGGATTTTCTTCGTTCTTGTTAGTAATGTCTTTAGAGTAAGAGTTCGAGTGAATTCATTATTTTGGTTGGAATTATCTAGATAATGGCTTATAAATTCTTGTTTGCTCCCCGACTTCAGTACTGACTTCTGCTTCAACTTTTGCTCCTCGTTTGCAAAAGAGCTTGTGTATTCCCTTGAGTAAATCTTGCAAATCGTCTGTTTTCTCTGGTCACAGAAACAAAAGGGCTTGGATTAGTAAGACAATCAGAAAAGGTCTTTAAACTAGAAAAATTGTGTTTCGAGGGAATGAATGAAGGTTTAAGAACTTGAAATAAGGAAGTGTTTCTCCATCTTTTACGAATTGCCAGTTTAAAGTGGACGGAATTGCAATATAAGCATCGATAATCTTATCTCCTCTTTCCGCTTTCAGCCTAGTTGGCTCGTAACCCATACCCCAACAATTCACATTTTTTTATCATCTGTACAAAGCTCGAAATACTTGTGACACAAGACCCAAACCAAGACCTAAAAATATTTCATTAGGCTCATCATGGTAATCATTGGAGGATGAAAGTAATCAAGTACCGATATCCTTGTTAGGATCATTACCTAGCTTTGACACCATATCAATTACCAAGTTGTTAAGATAGATTTCTAGAGTGGTCACGTGAGCAATGCTAGCACCAAAGACCCTAATAACCTTTCTCTCTAACACAAAAAGAACTTTCTTATGTAAAGTAGACGCCACTGCCTTTGCCTAATGCAACAATAGACGCTCCATGATGATATTGTAGGACGATTGCATATCGATTACAACAAACTCTATTTCAGATAACACCCATGCCACTTCCACAGTTGTCTTGAAATTTTCCATAACTTCCTTTTTCTTGTTACACAAAGGTAATATGGAATTATGTTTTCCCTGATTTCCATAATCTTTTCTTTAATGTCTCCTCATGGACTGATGTTCAGAGTTGACTCGTTATCTACTATGCCCATTGAGATGGTCTTGCCCTTCATGCTTTGTGAGATATATAGAGCTTTAGCTTGGCTAACTTCGTATGTGGGTAAGTCTAGGGGTGTTCAATATTTGGTCTGAACAGAATATCTGACTAAACTCGAATTCACCGAATTCAAATTCATTAATTCGAATTTTATTTCGGTGTTCGAATCAAATTTCAAACCAATTCGAATTCAAATACGGCTTTCGAATTAGTTTTCAAGTTGGGATTTCAACTCGAAACCAAACTGAAACCGAATTCATTTTTTATTTTATTACATATTATAAAATTTATAACAAATAATATATAATAATCCTCTCCTATTTATATTCTCTAAACATAATTTATCCGCCTCTACTCACCCACATTCTCTATATTTTCTAAACATAATCCCTCTTTCTATTCTTTTAATCTAATCAAATACCACTCTAGTCGTCTCCTTCCTCCCTCCCTCATCTCTTAACCTAATCAAATAAATCATTCACCTTCATCTCTCATCTTTCTTCATCACTAGCTCTTCCTTCTTTGTCTTGCTTCAGGAAACTTGCTTGATCCACTTTTTCAACACTACAAATTAAATTTACCAAATTAGAATCACTTTTTCAACACTACTAGTTGAAGTTATCAAACCATTCTAATAGATATTTATTTATGCACTTTTAAGGTAATTCTATAAATTATTCTTTCAACTTTACAAATATACTAGTTAATATCTACATATTATAATAAATCTCTAGAGCATTAATCTATGTTTGTTTTGTTCATCTACTAAATCTGTTATATTGTTATTTTGATGAGATGCTCATGTTGTTGAATATTTAATTTAATATGATTTTATTTTCTTTCTCTCAAATTTTTAGTGAAATTATATATAAAACAAGTGTTGTAACTATTAATAGATAAATATTTTGGCATATAAAATACTTTTGATGAGTTAAACAAAATGAATTGGAGGAGGAGTGAAATGATCTTTAATTATTTAAACTTAAAATATCTACTATTTTTATTTATTTTGTAAATAAATTTGTACTATCGAAGGATTTGAATCTGGTGATAAAATAAATTAAATAAATCTTAGAAATGAAGGAAAAAGAAACAAATATAGTAAGAAGTGAAATTGGAATGTTTAATAGTCGTTACAAATTAGTTATACGATTATAGATATGTTATTACAAAAATCTGATCATTTTAAATTATTTTAGCTGTCTATAGTCTATTCATTTTTTCCTCATTAGTCAATTTTCATTATTTAGGTAAATAAGATGGTTGAACTAAACAAAAGTGAAGGTTTAGGAGGAGAAGATCAAGGATCTACTAGAGAAAGTGTCTTTACTTTGCTTACTGGAAAGCGTAAAGATTATAACAAAAGGTTAGTGGTTTGGCAATATTTTTTAGAATTTGTTGATATTGAAGGTAAAATAAAGTGTAAGTGCAATTAATGTAACAAATAGTACAATTGTGCATCTAAATCATGTGGGACTTCTACTTTGTTAACCCATATGAAATCTTGTCCACTAAACCCTATGAATAAAATTTCAAGTCAAAGACATTTAACATTAAATACTTCAATAAATGGAGAAATTGGGAAAGAAAATTTCAGTTTATTGTCTTGGAAGTTTGATCAACAAGCTGCTATGATGTCGATAATTGAGATGATTATTATTGATGAAGTTCCATTTAAGTTTGTTGAAAATACTAGTTTTAGACAATGTATGAAAACATGCCAGTCTTCAGTTGTTGTGCCATCTAGAAGTACTGTGATTATGGATTGTTATCAACTATTTATGGATGAAAAGGATAAACTTAAATCTCAACTTAAATAGACAACTCTTAGAGTTTGTTTGACGATCTTAGACTTGGACATCTTTACAAAAGATTAATTACATGTGTCTCGTTACACATTTTATTGATAATAATTGGAAATTGCATAAAAATGTGTTAAATTTTGATCCTATATCAAGTCATAAGGGTCAAGATATTGGAATAGCTATCAAATTGTGCTTGGTTGATTGGGTTTTACGTAATGTGTTTACTATTACAGTTACTAATGCAAGTTCTAATGATGTTGTAGTTGAATATTTGAAAATAAAATATGCTAGTTGGGGGACTTTATGTTTTAGAAGGAAAATGGTTGCATGTTAGATGTTTTTCCATATCATAAATTTAATTGTGTAAGATGGCTTAAAAGAAGCTAATGACTCCATTGAAAGAGTTATGGCAACAATGAAATATGTGAGGCAATCACCATTTAGACTGAAAATTTTATGAGATTTGCAGATTTAGAAAAATGTGATTGATACAAGTCATTGTATTTGGATGTACCAACAAGATAAAATTCTAATTATTTGATGTTGAGTGTGGGATTGATGTATGAGAAAAATTTTGATAGATTATTTTTGGAGGATGATTGTTATAGAGATGATATTGTAAAACATGGTCCTGGGGTTCCAACTATTTACGATCAGAAACATGTTAAGAGTCTCTATTTTTTTTTCATCTTTTTACTTTAAAGGTTTCTAGTTCAAAATATATTACTGTCAGTACATACTTGGATTTGGATGATGTTTTTAGGATTTCTGGAGTATTAAAGAATATTTATCACGTGAAGATGATGCCTTTAGACATATGGAAGTAAAGATGAAGAAATTTTTTGATAAATATTGGGAGAATGTAAAGAAATTTAATATGTTGATTTTCACTGCTTGTGCATTTGACCCTATGCACAAATTTGACTATTGTAAGAAGATTACTGAAATTGAAATTGTGAAGAATGTCTTATATGAACTATTACAAAAGAATTCATTCCAGAACGATTAGATCTTCATCTTCCATTTTCGTTTTTGAATCTGCTTTGATTGCTCCAAGTTCTTTTGAGGTTGTAATGATGTTGATCCTATAATAAAAATAAGACAAAAAATTGGCTGAAGTGAAAAGGCGAAAGACATCAAGTGGTGTAACTAGGGATACTAAGTCAGAGTTAGATAGATATTTTTAACTGAGGATGATGAAGAAGATAAATGTATACTTGAGAATTCATCATTTAGTCTTTTGGATTGGTGGAAGAATAAGAGTAACATTCATTTATTGTCATTATTTGCTCGTGATTTTTTAGCTATTCAAGTTTCTACGGTTATTTCGATGTTAGTCTTTAATACCGGAAGAATAATTCTTGATGCATTTAGGAGTTCTTTAACTTTTAAAATTATATAGATATGTGACCAAAGTTGGATTCGTTCTTGTGAATCTCTAGTAAACATAAAATAAAATATGGAGGAGCTTGAAATTTTGAACAATGTAATATTTTATTATTACTTATTTAATTATTTGATAATCGAGTCCAATGTGGTTAATGTTTAGTGAAACATCTAAATTTTGGTGGCCAAAGAATGATAATATGATGAATGATGATCCAGGGTTGGTTGATGTTTATTTAATGATGGATTAAATTTTAAATATAACAATTATGATTTAATAACAAATTTTGAATTCGGTTTGAATTTGAACCAAAAAATCAAATTCAAATTTGGTTCAGTTTTAAATTTGAATTGAATTCAGTTTTCGAATTGGCTAAAAATATAAAATTTACCTAGTGTACTGGTATAACTTAGTTGTTAATTAGGTCTTAGAATTTATGCTTGAGGGAGAAACAAAAATCAATTGAATGTCCTTTTACTTAATGGTACTAACACTACTCATTCATGTTCTTTCGATCACTTATTTTCCTAGTTCTGTTGTTAACAACTAAATTAACTTCCTTTCTATCAACACTTCAAGAGTCAATCATGACATTCCTAGGATGTCGAACCTTCGAAGTGGCCTATAGGTGGAAGAGGTAGCGACTTTCTACGGAGGTGGTTAAATCGGTTTAGGAGCAATAGGTTGTCTCGGTGAGCGTCTTGACCCGCACTCTTCTCTTCCTAGACGTTATCGATGTAGTTAACCTTTGATTTCTTCTTCTATCCGTACTTAGGGTAGGGTTGATATGGATCATTGCCCTCCTATACTATTTCTTTAGGGAGTCTTCATATCCTTCTCTTGCACTAATTAATTTTTCTTAATAGTTGTACTTATTGTTTGACAACTTCTTCGTGTATTGTATGTTCATGTTGACATACATCATGTCCACTTGAGCTTGTTCACTAGCAGGGGCGGATCCAAGTACAAGCCGGCCCGGGCTGTAGCCTGGGTAGCCTTAAACAACCTGTATGTATTTTTATCAATAACGACGGTAAATTACCGTCGTTATTGGTTATTTTTGCGTCACTAAAAGACATTGGTGACAACAAACTATAAAATTAGCCCGGATAGATTTTTTAATAAAAAATTAGCCCGGGTAGGTTTCAAATCCTGGCTCCGCCCCTGTTCACTAGGTATCTCATCAATTTCTCATGCGATTTCATTCTATCTATTCGTGTATGCCTCAAACGTCTTATTTTTTATTTTTATTTTGTTGAATCGTTTGAAATTTTCTTTCTGTTTGGTTCACCTTGACAAACATAGTGAATCAACTAATAGACACATTTTTCAATTCTTCGTCTATCGTATACTTAATAATATTCTAGCAAGTATACCCTTTTGTCTTGAGATAGCGTCAAGGCGTGCGGTGTGCGGCGTCATCCATGCATCTATTGATATATGCTTAGTCGAATTTATTCAACTAGTTCTCACGACCATTTTCGATCGTTAGAACCTCTCTTATTTTGGAAGTCATAAACATGACATCTTTCTTACTATCCCAAGACATCATCGCCAAAGCTATAAAATCACGTCGAAAACTTGTTATGTTCCCACTATATATGTAGATAAGTGTATGCCTTATAGATTAGAAGGCATCCATATTTCATTTCAATTTTAAAAAAAATAGAAAACAACAAAAAAATAACAAAAAAAACAAAGAAAAACAAAATCAAAAAATGAATGAGAAAATGGTACCTTCTTGATTAGGATCACGTATTTGCATTGTGATACATGTCTGGTTGAAAGTTTCACAAGTCTCTTCTTCCCTTTATCAATTCTTAAAGTCTCATGTGACGATTTTAAAGCGAAATTCCAATCTTCATAAGATTCATGAGCATTGTTTGACATGAGATTCATGACACTTTGTGAAATCTCTTATTCTGTCCTCTTTTCAATAATTTTCGAAATCCCGCACGATATGATAAAAATGAGATTATAATCTTGAGACGATCTATGGGCATCGTTGTGTATAGGATTCACAACGCCTCGTGAACAACTTTTTGTTCTCCCTCTTATCGAATCACAAAGTCCTATAAGACAAGTTAGAAGTGAGATTTTAATCTTGAGATGATTGTACCGTTTGGCATAGGATTCACGATGCCTCGTGAAATTTTTTTGTTCTCCCTCTCATTAATTATCAAAGTCTAATAAGACAATTTAGAAGTGATATTATAATCTTGAGACGACTGTGGCACCGTTTGACATAAGATTCACGACACATCATGAACTCCTTTTTGTTCTCCCTTATTAATTCTTAAAGCCCCGGAAGAAGCAAGATTCTAATCTTGAGAAGATATATGGGCACTGTTTGATATAGGATTCACGACACTTCATGAAGTCCATTATGTTCCTCCTCTTTTTAATTCTCGAAGTCTCATGTGATAAGATAGAATATAGATTATAATCTTGAGAGGGGCCATATGCACCGTTTAACTTAGTATTTATTTCACTTTGTCACTTAGCTTATGATTAATTTTCTTTGAATTTAGACATTGAAGGGTCATCATGTGAAGGATGCATTCATGATAATTTTCTTTTTGTTTTAGGATAAAACACTAATGTTCTCAAAGAGAATACGATCCATGACTCATGCCATGGTCAAGAAAAACACAAAGATGAGAACCAAATGTGCTCTTCAAAGTGTTATACATCAATGTGGTCAACAAGACTTGAAGTGTTTTCATCATTCTCTTTCAAAGAATCTTGGATTCTAATTGAACGAGAGGGATGACTAGAAAAGTTAACCATACGACATTGGAGCATTACATTGTGAACAAACAAGCGTGCAAAAAAATGTTAACTCGTCCATAAACCGAGAGATAATGCACTCTATTGATGAAAAACTTATTAAAGTCTTCTTGAGAGCTCTAACAAAGCTCTATATGTATAGACAATGACATCCTGAAACAACTCGAGTATGAACAAATAACAAAAATAATTTTGAACATGACATGCTAAATTCATGGATTTGCATTCTAAGTGTCAAGTCTTTAATTATTGATCACGATATTACTCACAAGATTTTAACTAGATCCAAACGAGACAAATGTGTAAAGAAAAATCATGAACTCTTTTTTTCAAAACAAGAGACGTTTGCCATACTCGAGTAATGACATGATTGAAAACTCAGAATGGATTGAAATGATTGATCCATTCTTAGGTTTGTATTTCCATCTACATATATAAAAAACAACAAGAATAAAATCTGATTTTTTTCAAAATTGCATAAACTATTGTCAATTTGATTCTCCAAAAGGGATACGTAGGCATCCTATTCATAGGTTCAGTCCAAATTATATTATAATCTATTTTCAAATCGTGAGAAAAAATGACTTTGTGAACCCTCTTATAAACATACAAAAACAAGGATGTTATGAAACCAGTAGAGGCAACATAAAATAGTTTTATACTCACGACAATTGATTGGATCCGAAATCTTTGAAGAAAAAAAAGGGATGAAGGATATCTGATTTTTCTTGTCCTCGTGTCTTTCAATTGCTAATAAAGGTTTTAAATTTAAGGAAACCAAATCATGTAGGCTAGGTTGAAAACCACATGTCTATGTGGTTGTTCACTTCTAGGATCGTTTTGTGTCAAAACTATAATGATTAAAAACTCGAAAGATTTGAAAAAAAAATAAGCTCCAATAGTACATTGAAATCACCATTTATTGTTCACCTAGACATAGTCTTGATTGTGAAAGCAAGAACTCAAGTTTATCGATTCTGTTAAATACACTCATGGTTGCTAAACAATGATAAATATCAATAATCTTTAGTGGGTGAGATATTGAAATCACCATTATTTAGTGGGTGAGCTAATTGGTGTGTGATTTTGGGTCAAAATCGAGTGTAACGATTTCGTTAGATATACCGTAATTGGCTGAGACATTAAAATCACCACTTGAACTCATCAAATTATCGTTATGATTATAGTCAAATATTATCCGTTAGAACAAGATTGTATTGATTATATCAGATATTCTCCGAGTATAATTCTCACTCAAAGCCCTAAAGATTTTGAAGTTCTATTATTTTCGAAAAAATGAAAATGTAGTAAACCTTTTAAAACACGTGTTGGAAATCGAAACATAAAGATGAAGTTTTTAAGTCATCAAGAAATGAATTTTTTCTCACAAAAGCTTAGACAATTCAAAGCGATTGTTTGTATACGACGGCGAGATCATAATTGATGACTATGGCCAATCGGAAAAAAAATAAAGTCTAAATCCTTTAAGACTGTTGAGGTACGTTCACACAATCGATGCTCAAAAATGTTGTAATCCTATAAGTGATGAAATTGAAAAATTGTTAGAGGGGTCTCAATTGAATTCATAACTCACGATTTCTAAACAAATTTAACCCTGAGTCAACACTATGGGCATTTTTATTTGCATAAAAATCATTAAACAAATTAAACCCTAAGTCAACACTAAGGGAATTTTTATTTACATAAAAATCATCAAACAAATAAAACTTTAAGTTAATACTATGAGCATTCTCATTGTAATGAAAATCGAAAACAAAATGTGTGAATAAAATCTTAAGTCAATACTAGGGGAATTTTAAAAAAATCTAACAACAAAACGTTTTGTGAGAAATAATGGACAATCTCTTTTAGGATAATACTACAATAATGGACTACTCCACAAAAGAAATGATTGAATTCTTATTAAAGGACGTTCATTCAGCTTTAGCTTGTTAGAGTAGTTAGCCAATTGTTGGGTCAAAAGCCGGATTTGTTCATCATATTTTAACTCGCCTATATAGTTAACTCATGACTAGGTCAAAGACCGAATTTGTTCATCATGTTTTATTTTATTTGTAGTGTAAAATTATATTTTTTTAAAAGTCAAAAATATAGTAGTAGAGACCGTCTAGTTGTGTGTGTAGCGTCATGCCTTTTTCCACACATAGTTATACACCGAGCCCAAATATTGAATATCTAATTTTGGTATCATACACCAAAATTATATTTTCTTAATTTTACGAGAAAAAATAGGTAACGACTATTTGTCGTGAGATTTATTGTAAAAATAAAAATAAAACTAAAAAATAATTATGTCAAATCTACCATTTATTCTCCATCTCGACGGCTGGGATTCGACGGGGATGTAATAAATGTTATTTGACTATAAAATTTAATTTATTTATTTTGACGCATCATCCCAGAAAAGTCCTAAGGAGTCTTTCAAGAGATAGTTTGATTTTTTTAATTCAAAATTCCACTCTTCGTCATATATGTTTTCATTCATTAAATTAATCAATTCATTAATTAAAATATAAAATATTATTATTTTATTTTTATAAAATTTAAATTTTAAATATAAAAGACATTATAATAATTCAACCAATTAGAAAATTAAATAACTTTATTTTTTATAAAATTGGAAGAAAAAATTTTTTATTAAACCCCTCATAAAAGAAACATCAAACAAGCTCTAGTTTAAAGAAAATAATTATTTTTTACCATTTAAATTTACAAAACATATGTTTTAGATTTAGTGAATGATAGCTTGTATTAATGTTTAATTTGAATTAGTTTGTATTGTATGTAAGTCATGTTATATATATATATATATATATATATATATATATATATATATATATATATATATTATGTTTAATTTTAATGTATTGTATTATTATATTTAATATAAAACAAATTCAGATCTAATATATAATAAAAAATGATTGTGTCAATAAAACATATTGTTCTTAAAAAAATATTATTTTCCATAGGGATATTTGCATCAATAAAGTCTAATCTAAATCGGACTTAAGAAAACACATAAAAAAAATGGCAAAATAACTAGTTAATCCCAAATCTCATTTATCAAATTATTGATAAAATATCTAATCTAAACACATAATAAAAAAAAATATATAGAGATAAAATGGTAAAGAATAATAAAGAACATAAGATATAACGAGGTTCGGCCAACAATGCCTACATCCTCGGGAGTGTCCATTCTATTGATTTTACATGAAATAATGGTCCAAGAAACCCTAAGTTACAATGTCTCTATTTATAGGAGCACATCAAAATCCAAAATAAAGGCTTAAAGCCCATTACAATATATAAACTCTAATAAAATATGAGCCCAAAACCCAACAATCTCCACCTTGGGCGAATACTGCGCTTATTGAGATGTGATGAATAAATTATAAATTTAACAATCTCCACCTTGACGAATCTCACGTCCTTTATGAAATACACAAGTCGTACCCATCAATCTCGACCTTAACAAAAGTCAAGACATCAAGAAATAAGTGGGTTCAACTTCAATCTTCACCTTTGCTCGAGCCATTCATGAGATAACTTTTTGTACATTCACTTCCACTCAAGAGCCCTTAGAAGAATAACAATTTTCACCATCACGTATATCGCGCCATCAAAAAGTTATGATCCACACATCAATCTTCACTACTCGAGCCATTCACGAGATAAATCATTATACCTCTACTTCCGCTTAAAATCCTTTTGAAGATAAAATCATAGAGTTTATAACACCAAATAAATTTGGATAACCACGCTATTTCAACGACGAGAGACATTCAACAACTCTTCTCAATCTTTGTTCATACCCGTTGACATATGCAGAAACTAGAATTAACAATTCTTTATTATGTCAAAGTAATTTTTACCTTTGTTTGCCACAAACTGGGTGTCTTATTTTTCAAGTCCAATAATCGACTGAAACCAAAATACCGATTAGACCCAAGACAAACTTTTCATCGCCTACTTTTTTAAAATCAGATATCTATCGAAAACTGAGAACATCCAAAACGAACTTTCATCGTCTACTTCCTCAAAATAAGATATCGATTGAAAATGAGAACACCCAAGACGAACCTTTATCGTCAACTTCATAACAAATAAATTAGGTTATAACGATATTTTTTTTCTCAAGCTCAAGATCTGGCAAAGCATTTGTCACCCCTCTTGCCTTGAACGTTGCACATTTACCAACTTGAACCTCATACTTCTCCTTGAACAAATTAACTTGCAATCTACTAGTTTCTTGAATTCAAAAATGACTAGAAATTCAAGAATATTCTTTCAAGATTCACTATCTCTATTCAATTGTTTTCACCAATGCTTCAAATGTTCATCTATAGTTTCTCCGAAAGAAATTGTGAATATTCTTCCATTTGAATTGATCGGACCTCTCATCTAGCCCTTTTTCATGACTAGGAATCCCATGTAAGGTATCAATTATCTCATTCATCTAATTTATGATCCACAATGTATAGACAATTAAGATAGAATAAAAGAAGTAACAAAATCATCACCTTTGAATTAACCGAGTCTCTCATTTAGCCCCTTTTTCATGACTAAGAATCTTACTCAAGGTTTATTTTATCACCTCACATTAGAAGATAATGCAATGATTTCTTATTGGTTCGTTTGAAAGTTGCTCTCAAGATGTCTCCACCTTAACTTATAAGTGTCTTTCACTAGTCTTCATCTTCCTGGTCTTTCATTCATATTGTGTGTTAACTGAAATTGGGTCAATCATTAATCACCCATCAACTCAATGTAATCTTGCAACTTTACTTGAAGGATTGCCCTATTAACATGTCAATAATATTGTCATCGGCAAACACCATTTTAATAAGAATTTTCCATACTCGATCATGTTATTGTCAAGTGTAAAGCACATAATCTCACCACCATCTTCATTTTGACTAGCTCTTACAATAAGATAAAAAATCATAACCAAAAAGATACAAACTTTTGATCCCAAACAAGTCAAATAAAACTAAAATTAGACAGACACTTTAAGCCCCATAAAAACAAACTTTGAGACATCCAAACCTTCATCCGATAGTTTAAAATGTAGAGGAATGAGTTATTAACCTCTCGACAAAATCTCAACGCAATCGGACTCCGTTTGAATCTCTGATCGTCAGTTTGATGAACCTTGTGCGACTATAGGCGAAAATCCGCTACTAGATTTTCTCTCTACCTCTCTTTTAATTTTGACTTTTTCAATAACCATTTTCTTAAAGAAAAATCTCTCCAGACTTATTTTAGCCAAGAATTTCTTCAAGTCAAAGTCATCAACATAGTGAAATAATGTCACGCATGTATGCCAAGACAACAATCAGTTATAATAAAACCTCCAACTAATTTTCAACAAGCATGAAAATGTATCGTTTGTTCTCCACATTCTTCTAGCCAAATATTGCATAGAAAAAATCTAACAAACCATGTTTATGATTAGTGCACCATCAACACAAACCTTAGAAATTATCATTCTCGGTAGAACCCTTGAGGAATCAACACCCACTTAGCAACTTCGCACTAGAACTTATCAGGATTGTCAATCAAAATCTACTCACAAGGTTTGATGAAAATCTAAATTCGGCTTTTATACACACATATCAAAATCACACTCTTCAAACAAACATTAAAGTCATTCGCTTTAATTAGAAAACTCTTTACATGTTGCATCAATTGTCTTCCACAATCTACAACATCGAATAAGCACTACACCTTCTTTTTCAACTCCAATTTTCAATCTCCAATTTTTAATCTCCATATTGACGAATATCAAATCTCTTAGCACATAAATCATAAATTTCCATCTTTGAGAAATTTAAGTCAAATAAGCCTCAACACAAATCTAAGATCAAAGCATACAAAACTTTGAGAATTTGATTAAAATCAAAAAAGCTTTACTTGTGAAAATTGGAATCATCTTAAACCTATTTTATGAAATCACCTATTTTATGAAATATTTAAAGAAAAAGTCTTAGTTGTTGACAGCTTCAAAGATTCTTGACTCTTTCTCTCTATATATTATATTATATCATAATATAATATCTATATATATATAGATATATTTTTTTTCTTTTTTATATTTTAATAGACCATATGTCCCAAATTAAAATAAGTCAAAAAGAATATACATCATCTTCTTCATTCTGGTGTCGCTGCCTCTACGACGACTTTTCGTCACTTGCACCCATTGGCACCTTCGAGAAGAATAGAAGACATATCGTCTTTTTCTTTCTTTTTCTTAAAACATCATCACCCAAAACTAAGAAATATTTTAACGACCTTTGACATCTCCTTAGCAATTGAAGATTTCGACTCAAATCTTCATAGCGGCTAATTCTTCTACAACCAATGTCGTTTTCTCAAATAACCAATAATCTTCAACAAAAGCACAAATATCCAACAACTTCTTCAATGGAGGTTAGGGTTTCCGTCATATCTTCACAAATAGATTAGGATATATATTCTCAAAACAAGAAAGAATGACATGGTCATTGAAGAAGATCCTAAAAACAAGAAAAGATGGCTTTCAAATGGTGCAAACCAAAATTGGAAATGGAAGAGGGATATTATTCTGGCATGATCATTGGCTGGATAATACTCCCATTATGTTCAAAGAATAAATTCAAGAAAGAAAAGTTAGAAGAGAATGCATCAAGTACTCAATTAGAGACGTTTATGAAGGTAAATGTGATTCACTTCTGAAGCGTATTCCAGAAGGTGATAGAATCATAATCCTAATGAGGTGGAAACAACTTAATGAAAGAAATGATGAAATATGTTAGAAAAAATAAAGCAACGAGAAGTTCATTACAGGAAATGCATGGGAAATGGTTAGAACAAGAGGATATGAGGTAGATTGGCATAATGTGGTATGGTATTCAAAGATTATTTCTCGTCACCAATTTATTCTCTAGCTGGTATACTGGAAAAGGTTGACAACAAAAGACATAATTTGAAAATACATAAACATTCTTGATATCAACTATGTCTTATATTCGGGAGTTGAGAAAAGCATAAACTATTTATTTAGGGAATGCTCTTTTGTAATACAAATATGGAGGAGGTATGCTGCAAACATGAACATCATCAACTTTTTAGGAACATGGAAAGAAATCAAAGAGTGGATGAAGAATAAAGTAAAAGGAAGATCATTCTATGTAAGTATGCTGAAATGCTATTTTAGAGCAGTAATCTATAATATCTAGAAAGAAAGAAATTCAAGAACTCACAATGGAAGAAGAACTGCTAAAGATATTTGAGGAGATATATAACTTCATATGGAAATGCATTCATTCATTCCTGGAGAGGAATCGAAAGGAATGAAGAGAATAGAAAGCTCTACCAGATATGGGGTATTTCGTTTGAGAAAGTCACAAGTAGAATTAAAGTAAAAATTCTATAGACGCTAATTGATTGTTCTTGTTTCACTATCAAATCTAGAAATTGTCTAGATCTGATCTTAAACTTTTGTATTTTTTCCTCTTTTGGGTTTTTTTTAATGAAATGACACTAAGTTGTTTTCCCTAAAAAAAATATTCTCAAAACCTGGCTCTAATACCACTTGTTGAGAAAATATCTAATATAAACACACGATAAAAGAATATATAGAGATAAGGTGGTAAAAATTAATAAATAATACAAGATATAACGAGGTTCGGCCAACAATGCCTACATCCTCGGGGAGTCGTTCATTCTATTGATTTTTCATTAAATAATGGTCTAAGTAACCCTAGGTTACAATGTCTCTATTTATAGGAGTACACCAAAAGTCAAAAAGACTAAACTACTACTCATAAGTCCAATAAAGACTTAAAGCCCCCGTTATAATATATAATAAAATATGAGTCCCAAACCCAACCATTAGTTAAAAAAATTGTGGCAAAAACATTACCGACACAAATTTTAGCTGTAAAGCTCGTCGCATAAGGTTTGTCGGACAATCGTGGCAAAACGACATTTATGCTAAAAAGTCATGGTAAAGATTTATTGGCAGAATAGATATAAATTGAACCTATAGGGACTACTTAATTCAAGATATCAGGTTATATGGATGGAATATTACCATGGATTTATTAATAGCAAATATTCCAAATCCTTTTAAATTTTAGTGATTTCAAACTTACTGAAAAAGTAAAAATTAGAATCAATAAATAAGCATCTTTTAAGATCTACTTTATATAAAAGTAAAAGAAAGGTGGAGATGATCAAATAGTTAAAAGTTGAGATCAAAATGTTAGAGAGTAAAGTTTCCTATCACGAAGTTTCCGATATCTTAGTTGTACATACACGTCCCACAATTCTTTTTTATTCAAAAAAAAATGAATGAGTGTTGCTTAAGAAATTAGAAAATTCTAATAGATTTCCACTAAGTGAAAGGAAAAGTATGAACATTATTTTGAGGGTTGTACTAGAAAAAAATAAAAAAATAAAATTAAAGTGATTATACATTAAAAAAAATATCTTCTCATAACTAGCATATTTATCTTAATAAGATAACTCAATTGATAACAATGGTTAATGAGTTTGATTACAAAAATAAACATTTTAAACATAAGTAGGAGAGATGTCTTTAAATGTCATTTTAGTTTCCTACCTTACAAACAATCAAATTTGAAATGGGCAATAGTTGTTCATGTTGAGACACTTGGATAAAAGATGATCGTTCAATTTGTTTAAGACACTTGGTCAAATGATGATCATTAAACTTTATTTTTTTTATTAATACACAATAAATATGAAAGTTGTATCTAGCCTTAAAAATATGAAAATTATTACTGTACAAATTAAAATGAAAATAAGTGTGAAAATATATAAATCAAATACAAAAAAAAAAGTCTCATTGTGAGACACTAGTGTCATTCAACTTTATTTGAGACACTTGGACAAATGAGGATCATTCAACTTTATTCTTTTAATTTCAATTTATTATATACTACAATTATGAAAGTTACAACTCACTGAGGTAATATTTTTTGGAAGAGATTAAAGTTTTTATGAATTTCTTACTTAAAGATATTTTGAGTTGAAAGCATAATTTGTAAAGAAAATCATGGAAGAATCGTGATATCAATAAATAAATAAATACGAAAGCTCATCTATATTTAAAAAAACTAAAACCAACTACTATAGTATAAATAATCAAAGTATAAGACTCAAGGAAGAGAGAGAAAAGCTCTGGAGATTTTAGACAATTCTCTCATCACGAACGGCACGAACGACACGATCGACACAAACAACACAATTGGCACAAATAGAATGATCGACACGATCAGCACAATCGGAAAGATATCAAGGTCGCGGTTCACTTGTGATGTTCGCGGTTGCCAGTCGCTTTGGGTCGCTTTCGACACGAACGGCACAATCGGCATGAACGACACAAACGACACGGTAACTCTAATAACTTGGTCATTCATTCAGCTGAAAAACTTGATTGGAAAGTTAGGGTTTTTGTTTTACATTGTTATTCAATAGCTAGGGTTTCTGGTGTATCATGTTCTATAATTGCTCTGTTTTGTTGTTGTTTCTTATTTTTCATTAAAATGGGAAGAAAGAAAAACAATAAGAATAAGGAAGTCAAAGAATTTTTTATGGAAGGTTTAATGGAGGCAGCTGAAATTGAAATTGAAAGGATTCCTCAAGAAATTATCCAGGAAAAATAGGAATGCAACAAAGGTCAGGAACCAATTGCTGATAAAAATTCTGAAGAAAATGTAGCAAGAAATTAGGGGAAGAAAGAAAGAATTTGGAAGGTTGGTTACAATGAAAGAGAAAATCTCTTTGGACTGAAAAATCAAATCACAAAGCTCCTGATGCACGCAAAGAAAGGATAGATTGTGCTCAACAAAGAAAAAATGCAGCAAACAACCGTCCAATTGAATGTACACTATCTTAAGGACTGGAATTTACTACAGAAGGAAGAGTATGAAAAGATAGTAAACTGGCCAGTTGAAACAATGAGAGAGATGATGAAGTCCTGTAAATCTAAGACTTATACTATCAGGAGCAATTCCAGATGGAGAAAAATAACATAGAAAAGAAAACAGAGGATCATACTTATAAAGGGAAAATCTACTTGGGCAATGTTAAAACAAAAGTGGAGGTACTCAATTCTCCTTTTGAATTTAAACTGCCAGCTGAAGTGGAAGAAAAATGTGTTAAAGAATGGGAAAATGTAGTGGTTGGAAACTACATAGGGAAGAATAGAGTATCATTCTCAGTCACCAAGGAAGCCTTAATGAAACAATGGGAGAAGAAAGGACTAGTTAAGATTTCTGCAAATATACATGATCTCTATTTTCTGCAGTTCAAGAAGGAATCAAACTTGGATGATATTCTAAAATATAGGCATACTTATATTGGATCAAATTGTATGAAGCTAGAGAGATGGTCTGAAAAATTGAACATGCTAAGTAAACCAACAGAAACAGCCAAAATATGGTTTAAGCTTTGGAACATCCCAGCACACATGTACAATGTAGAAGCTATAAGTCACTTTATAAGTTTATTGGGAAAACCATTATATATGGACTCAATTACAGAAGGAGAAGAACAACTTACCTTTGCTAGAATAAACATTGAAGTGCATCCTCGAAGTACGCTGCCAAAGAACATGACAGTAGTTGACAGGAAAGGAAAGTCTACAATCATAGAAATCTCATATGAATGGAGGCCAGACAAGTGTGTTTTCTGTAATACTTTTCAACATGCTAGCACTAAATGTGAAAAAGCAGTTGAGGAAGAGCATAAAATCCTAAAAGCCCAAGAAGAAGAAAAGTAGAAAAATAAAATAGAAAAATCAAGAATCAAAGAGCATATTGGGGAAGTTAAAGAAAATCGGCAAGAAAAAAATACAGAGGAAGAAATCAAGGAAGAATCAGAGAAGGAAGAAAGTAATGATGTAGAGGAAGAAAGCAAGGTAAAATCAAATAATGAAGAAATCAACGAAACTGATGAAATAGGGGATACTGAAGAAGATAAACCTAAAGATAATAAAGATGAAGAGGCAGAAGATGAAATCAAAGATACAACAGAGAAGAAAAACACAGAGGAAACTAAGGTTGTTGATCCTCAAACACGTAAAACTGAAATTGAGAAAAGTAGTGACAAAAGCCCTGAAATCTTGAAGAAGAATACATTTTATTATGTTAGTACGAGTTCATATAGAGGAGGATTAAACAATAAGAGCAGACAAACATCATCATCAGCTTCAATTCAATCTCCCTTAATGAATAACGCAAGAAGAATGGGACGTGGAAGAAGGCAATATGGTCAAAAGGCGGATATGGAGACAACATAGGTTGGGATAGCTAGATTGTAGTCTTTGTTCATTATAATCTGTGTTTTGTAATGTGATTTGACTGCCACCATTCAGAAACTTTTGAGTCTTTTGTTTGTCATCTTACAATCAAAACTAGGGTTTGTCTAGTTTTTATTATTGACCCCTCCCACCTTTGGGCTTCTTAATGAAATGGTGTTAAACCGTTTTCCCAAAAAAAAATCATCAAAGTATATTAAATGAAAAAAAAAATCTAAAAATATATAAATTGTATATCAAAATTAAATTTATTGCTAAGATTCTCAAACTAGTTAAATTATTGTTGAGATTCTAAAACCTACTTTCATAAGGTTTGAGCATTCATTTATATTAACCAAATAACATATTTAATCATTATATTAATTCCAGTGCATATTTTGTCATTCTAT
Organism: Impatiens glandulifera; assembly: GCF_907164915.1. Classification (NCBI taxonomy): domain Eukaryota; kingdom Viridiplantae; phylum Streptophyta; class Magnoliopsida; order Ericales; family Balsaminaceae; genus Impatiens; species Impatiens glandulifera. Next base: position 20,132,667 of record NC_061870.1, on the reverse strand, counting down.
GCATTATTGTGAATAAAGGAACAATCTACAATAATATGATCACCCTTGTCATAATTTTAAAAAAAAATTAAATTAAATTCATTATTTATTTATTTAATTCAAAATAAAATGTCAAAATATACTTTTATTCATTCGTTTTATTTATAATTTTTTTAATATTTTATTAAACTCACCCAACTGATTAGATTCTTGAATCCGTCCAAATGAGGTCAAGCTAAGTTATCATAATATAGTGATACGGAACATAAGGGGTCTCAATGACCCTATGAAATGCAAAGAAATCAGGAGGATCATCGAGAACCAGAAGATCACTATTATGGGTATTCTTGAGACAAAAGTAAAAAGGCAGAACGTTGACAAGGTTAGCAAGCTGTGTATTGATAGCAGTTGGGAAATTATTCACAATTCAAATGACAAAACGGGTAGAATCTGGGTTATCTGGGATAATAAAGTTGCTAAGGTCAAGTCTCTCTTTTCTAATGATCAAACAATCCTAGTTGAGGTCAAAGACAGAATCACTGAAATTGTGTTTCATCTTGCTATTGTGTACGGTAGTAACTCAAGCACTAATAGAAGACTGGTTTGGAATTGCCTTAGGAACTGGATTGATAGTGATAAATTTTGGGTTGTCCTTGGTGACTATAATGCAACAAGAAATGAAATTGATCGTAGCCCAGAATCTGAAATCACTTAGGATATGATTGACTTTAACAACTGCATCAGAGATATGAGTTGTATTGAGCCTACTCATTCTGAGAACTTCTTCACCTGGTCTTTACAAGAGGAGATGAGCGCATAAGGAAAAGTAGGATTGATAGATGTTTGGTTAATAAGAATTGGATCAACCAATTTCCGAGAAGTCAACTTCATGTTCTGAATCCTGAAATTTCTGATCATTGTCCGATTAAATTGTTCTGGAAAAGGAGGAGAGATTCAAGAAGCCCTTCAAATTCTTCAACTGCTGGATGGAAAACGACAAATTCAAGGATATTCTTCAAAGTGTATGGTCAACGGATGTCAGGGTTCCAATATGTACAGGGTTTCTGAAAAGCTAAAGATCCTGAAGAATCAACTTCAAAGCTTTGACAAGAAAAAGTTCAGCAATATCTCTAGTAGAGTTCTGACTACAAGAGAAGAACTAGAAGAGGTTCAGAAAAGGTTATTAAGGGATGATAGTGTTGAACAACTCAATGAAGCGGAGAGGGATGCACTCGTAAACTTCAGGAAGTTGAGTCTACTTGAAGAGAACTTTGTTAGGCAGAAGTCAAGACAGAGTTGACTTTCATTGGGTGATAAAAATACAGTTTTCTTCTATAGGAAATGCAAGGCTAGAAATATGAGAAATAACGTGTAAATGCTGAAGAATGGTGATGGAGAATGTGTTCAGAGTCAGAAGGGTGTACAAGATCTGTTATTGAATTCTATAAACAGCTAATGGGTACAAGAAAGCAGCATCAAAGTCACCTAAATACCTTGTATCAGATTATAGATAGAAAATTTTCTGCTGAGGATAGTCGCGAGTTAATAAGGGTTGTCACGAGGATTGAGGTTAAAGAAGCTCTATTCAGTATTGATGGGAAAAAAAGCCCGGGTCCGGATGGTTTCAATGCGAAGTCTTCAAAGACAATTGGTCGGTTGTGGGTAAAGATAGTGTTGATGGGGTTCTAAATTTTTTCAAGAACAGGAAGATGTTAAAGCAATGGAATACAACGGTCCTAACATTGATCCCCAAAACTGCGGTGCCCGAAAAAGTACAAGATTTCAAACCAATTTCCTGTTGCAATATGGTTTACAAAATAATTTCTAAAATAATTTCTAAACGCTTTAAAAATGTCATAGAAAAAATAATAAATCTTAATCAATGTACATTTATCCCTGATAGGACAATCTCTCATAATATTCTTCTCATGCAGAGCCTTTTAAAAGGCTACGGGAAAAAGAAAATATTCCCGAGAGTGGCTTTCAAAATAGATATTAAGAAAGATTTCGACTCTATTAGATGGGTAGCCATTCGAGATTTTCTAGTTGTATCTTCTTTTCCTATGATTTTTATTGATTGGATTATGCAATGCGTTTCTTCATCATGTTTTGTTGTTAGCGTCAATGGAGTCCACGGAGACTACTTCAAGGGTGAAAACGGGTAAGGAAATGGGACCCCCTCTCTTCTTACATTTTCGTAGCTATCATGGCGATCTTTGAGAGCATCTTCGCGATGTTCCGAAAGAATCATCCATACATCTTTTGCCCTTTCTGTGAGGTAGAGGAGGTAACTCATTTAGGCTTTGCTGATGATTTGTTCATTCTAGCGCACGCAGACGTCAATTCCATTAAAACTATTAGGGTTGCACTAACATTTTTTTCTGAGGTTACAAGTTTTACTATTAATGAAAACAAAAGTGTGACATTTTATGGAGGAGTGAAGGATGAAACAAAGCAGGACATATTCAACATCATGGGCATTGCGGAATGCAACTTTTCCGTAAGGTACTTGGGGATTTCGTTAACCGCAAAACAGATCAAGATCTCACACTGCAAGCCGCTGATTGAAAAGGTAAAAAACATAATATCTGGCTAGACGGGGGAAAAACTTTCTTATGCAGGGAGAATCGAGCTTATCAAAACCGTAGTCATGGGCATAATTGGATATTGGGCGCAGTAGATGGTCATTCCAAAGAAGGAAATAAAGAAGCTAGACACGCTAATGAGGAACTTCATCTGGGGAAATAGCGGGAGAGGAGGAAAGAAAATCAAATGGACTACTCTCTGTAAGCCGAAAGAGGAGGGAAGCATTGGCCTGAAGAACTGCGTCAAGTGAAACAAGGCTCTAAACTTCAAGCATCTGTGGGCATTGGAATACAACCAGGAATTATTATGGATCAAATGGGTACACACGCGATTTATGAAACAGGAAACCAATATTTGGACGTGTAAAATCAATGAAGGTATGAGTTGGTCACTAAAGAAAATTCTTAAACTAAGAAGTGATATTGAAAACCTTTACGACATTCGGCTAGGGGACGGGAAAGACACTCTGTTCTGGCACGATCCCTAGTTTGAAAACCATCCAATCATTCACAAAGGGGAGTTCAAAAATACACGTATCAAAAGGGACTGCGCAGTGGCGAAAATCAGAGACGTAAAAGACGGAGACTGAGACTCACTTTTGAGAAGAAATCCAGAAGGACAGAGGATACTAGATCACATCAGTAAAATACAACTCCGAGACAGACCTGACGTTCATGAATGGAATGTAGAAGACAATGGGAAGTTGGTCTCAAAGAGAATATGAGAGGTAATCCAAGAAAAATAGCAGAAAGTGGAATGGATTCCTCTCGTATGGTCAACCAAGATCATTCCTCGACACCAGATCATCCTATGGCTTTCCTTCCAGGAAAGACTCAACACTCGTGACCGTATCAGCAAGTATATGAGCATCTCGGACGTGAGCTTCCCTCTATGCAACGGAAGTGAAGAAACCATTGATCACTTTTTTGGGAGCTGCAGTATAACATTGAAAATTTGGGACAAATTTTCTAAAAGCCTGGAGCTGATCAGTTTCCCAAAAGAATGGAAAGAAATCAAAGAAGCAACACTACTCAAAGCCAAAGAAAACAGATTCGTAACAAACATATTCAAGGGCGGCTTTGGAGCAGTAGTTTACAATATTTGGCAGGAAAGTAATGTGAGAGACTATGGCTGAACCCGCAGAAGTGTTGAAGAATTATGGAGAGACATAGTCTCGGATTGTTGCGCACTTGCGGAAACGTGGAGAAAAGTTCCAAGTACAGAGCAGAATTAGAATATAAGCAGGCATTAGAATTTACCGTTTACTCATTATAAACGAAAATATTGTAATCAGATAGTTCAATTATGTTTTTACTTTTATTCAGAATGATACGACTTCAAAATCATTTTAAGTCTGTCTAGAATGATTTCTTACACTCGTGGATTTTTTTTCCTGTTTAGAGGAATTTTTAATAAAATGACGTTAGATCATTTTAAAAAAAATATATTAGAATAACATTATTAAATCGTAGTTAAAGTTAACCACGGTAAAATGATTGTATCACTCATCCATCAATAAAAAAAATTAAAATAAGCATTAACAAAAGATTTTACCAACAATAATCATTGTTGAAGTTCATCTTTTATATAAAAACAAGTGTAGAAATATTAATTATATATAGGAGTTCTTTTTTCATGTCCTATTTTGTTATCCTTTGTTATATATATTTTTTTATATTTCTTTTGTATTTTGCATCGATCTATGTTTTAATTTTTGTGTAAGTGCGATGTACGAAGTTACCTTCTCCTCTTTATTTTCTTTTTTCTTTGATTTTCTGTTTTACTTTGATTGTGTCAACATCTTCTCAAATATGAGTCTGAACTACATTATTTAAAAAAAAGGTTTAATTCGTGTTTATTTCATTTGTTTGGATAAGAATTAATATAGGTGGTATAACAAATCATTTAGGAGTTCAATCATATCACATAGTACTGGTGTCACAAATGATTAGAAAGACTAATTATTCAAAATAAAACAACAATTAATTATATAATTTGAATATATATAAAAATGAAGTACATCTTTTAAAATACTAAATCTAAACTCTTGTATTAACCCATTATTATATATATTATTTTTCTTTTTCATGAAACATTTTTTTTCATAAAAAGAAAGTGAAATGTTTCTAAGTTAGATTTCATTATGGAAAGTCCAACATAAGGGATCAAATGAACCAAATAATTAAATGTTATGGCAGCTTTTTCAAAGTAATATTTTATCTAATCACATTAATAATTATTTTCCCAACAGTTAACAAAATGAAAAATGAAAAATAATTTTGTTTATATTGGTATGAAAAGTATAAACAAAAGTAAATACAACTTTTGAAAATTGCACTATGTAAAAAAAAATCATTTAATATAAGATATACACCGTGTATACAAAAAAAAATGATTTTAAAAAATAAATAGATAATGCTCATGTATAATAAATGTATTTTCCAACTTATTTCCCTTTCTTTAAAGTATTGAAAATATCTTAAAATGTCTTTAATTGTGTGACTCCCTCAAAGAACAAAAATTTATTTTTCTCTCTATTTATTGTTAGTCAGAATTGTCACAAAAATCCTACAAAACAGTGAAAATCCTACCAACAAATATGTTAGCATTGTTGATGTAAGTTTTATGTATTTTTTTCAAACATTCTTTAAAATAATATATAAATGTATAATAAATTAATGATAAATTTTTAAAAAAAAAAAACTTAGTTAATTAATTTTTTTAAATCAGTTTAGGAACTATAAACGAAAAAATACTCAATACTTTAAGTTTGTGATGAGTAACTTTTTGCTAATGAATTTTAGGTCAATTTGTTTTTATTCGTATATTAGGTCTAATGTGATTAATAAATAAGTTTGAAATATATAATTTATTAATTATAAAAGTTAATATAATTAATTAAATATTTTTACCGTTTAATTTTTTGTATTGAACTTTATTTTTATTTTTTATTCAATAATATAGATTTTTAAACATAATTACTTTTTAACATTGGTTATTATTTTTATTTAGCAATAATAATAACAACTATAATAATATTATAAATTAAAATAATAAATATTTATCCATTATTTAAAATATATAAAAATATAGTAATAAATACATTAATTTTATTTATTTTAATATTTGAAGATTAATTAATTTTATTTTTTAATCACTCAAAATAAAAGATGTTATAAAATATGAGTGTAAGATTATTTAATTATAAATATTGTTGTTATAAAGTTTAAAGTATATTATTATTATTTTAATTTAGGAAGTTATTAGATAACATCTAGAAGAAGGGAAATTAAATTAAAAAATATTATTATTATACTCATTTAGAAGATTAAAAAAATATTGAGTTAATCATTCAAAAATTATACCTGATACTAATGGTGAAATACTAATGGTGAAGAATGATTTCTTTTTAAATTAAAGAAAAAAAAAAATCATACGTAAACCACAAATTTTCAATAAAAAAAAAAGAGATTGAGTACATAATAAATATCTCTCTATGTGAACATTATTTTATTAGGCATTAAACATGTCTTATGAGGTGAAAAAATAATATGAGCATGTTATTAAAATCAAATTTTATCTAAATAATTCACTATCTTATAATTCATAAAAATAAAAATTTGAGTTGAATAATCATATGATTTATAAAATATAAGATTTTAGTTGAATAATTTTTTTTGTAAATTTTTTTTTAATAATCAACATTTGTAAGATTATCCTGAATATGACTTTTTAATTAAAAAATTGATTTTTTTTAACATAGAAAATGTCTCAAACATAACTTTATTAGGCGTCGAACATGTTCTTATGAAGCAATAAATATGATATATATTTGTTTGCAAAGAACTTGCTATTATTAATTAAAATCAAGTTTTATTTAAATAATTTACTATCTTATTTTATAATTTATAAAAATAAAAATAAAATTTTAGTTAAATAATTTTATTTATAGTTATGATTTATAAAAAATAAGGTTTGAGTTTAATAATTATATTTGTAAGTTTTTTTTAATAAATAAATATGGTCTTGGATTGTTCCGAACAGGACCTTAAGAACTAAGAATTAAAGTTTATTTGAACATAAAAAATCATGAATATGGCCTTAAGAGGCGCTAACATGACATTACGAGGCGCTGAACATAATATTCATAAAAAATTTAAAAATTTTAAATAAATAAATAAAATAAATTTGCGACACTTGACCGGTGATGTCGGATTCATGATTTTACTCTGGTTATAATTTCGTTGTCCAATAATTTCTCTTTTTCGTATTAACCTCAAACTTATACCATTTGTATTAGTTTATTATATTATATATTATTACAAATAATAATATTCAATAAAATATTTATATATTAAAATTTTAAATTAAAAATAAATAAATTTAACCATGTTTTTTTTTAAATAAATTTAAATTTTACATAAATTAAATTAAATTAAAATGATAAAATTTAATTATTCCAAATTATTATTTATTTAATTATATATTTAGATAAATACTTATTTAAACAATAAATTTCTTTTAAAAAAGTATATATATATATATATATATATATATATATATATATATAGATATATAAAAGTATTAATTAAAAAATATATTTTATAATAATATTAAAATTCATATACTATATATTTAAATAATTATATATTAAATATAAAAATATTATCCACCTTTATTATTGAGAATGTAAGGATTTAATATTTTAAACTTTTAACATATATTATATTATAATATATATATATATATATATTAAAGTTGAATCTATCGTTAAAGTAAATATTTTACCATTTTTTATTAGGAATTAGTTTTTATTTAATCAATTAAGAAATTACATAAATAACATTAATTTAAAAAAATAACATTTAAAAATTAAATATAATGGTTACGTGATAAAAAAAAATTATATAGATCAATATTCTAATGGAATTAATTCACCAATGACACCATGTCTCAACGGCGGATTTATAAGAATTCAATAACAAGTGATGAAAGAGAGAAAATTGAGCAACTAATTACACAGAACAATCTCTATTCGAAATTATAAGCGGCAGATAAAATTTATCTTTACATGAGGAATAATAACTAACGCCTAAAATTTATGTCAAATGATAACTTACCATTTAAAAATATAGTTAAAATAGCAAGAAATTCATACAAATTATTATAAAATACAGGTAAAAGGGTCTTCAAATTAAAGATAAATTTAAAAAAAAAAATTATAAGAAAACTAAAAAAGAACTTCAGATCATCATCTCCTTTGTCGCAAAAAATGAGATGAATAAGGACTTGAGAAATTATTACCAACACGATTGGATTGGAGTGTATGAGCAGTAGACGACTCACCAAAGATATTATTCGGATTATAAAAATCTAAGATTACAAATTTGTTCTAATTAAATAGATTGTTGTAAAGAATAAAATACAGCACCAACTCAAATATGAATATTGGAAAGAGAAACAAGACACTATCCGATGCTAAAAAAAAGTCAGTTAAAGGGCCATAAGTGCCAAGGAGGTGAAGTTTTAAAAAAGTTCGAAGGGAAATTGAAAAGTTCTAAGGATACGAAGTTACCCGATCTAGAGTTGTCTTTCCTTTTTACAATAAAGAGTCACCGAATAAGATCTTTCAGTCAGGGCCCTCTTATATGTATCCTTCCATTATTTTTATATGGGTTTCTCATTTTTTTATCATATATGTAGATGATTAGTTATCAATTGACATGATATTTTCGGCATTGCTTACCATCCATCTGTCAATGACAATTCAATTCGCTCAAAATATTTTTTAAAGATTATTCTGATGTTATTTGGTTGGTTTGTTCGGGTTGCTCTATTTCATCACTCATCATTACAGATCTTCGGAGTCACTCTCAAGAAATTTCAAGATTGTTCGATCCTTGTTATTATAATTTTATTTATTATAAATATGTCATATTATTTAACACCTAAATTGTTATTTAGTTGTTTTAATTTTATTGGTGTTTTTCTATAATTTAATTTTCGATATGTAAATTCTTGTTTGAATTAATGATTTTGTTTTTCAAAATTTCAAAAATTACTTTTAAAATATTAAAATAATTCTTTTTATCCCGAAAAATGCAAATAGAGAAACACTCCCATTTTATGATAGGATCAATTCTAACCAAAAAATAAAAAATTGATTCTCAAAATCAAAATATAATAAAGGTCACTCATTCATTTCTAATCTAAAATCTCATTTTCAAACTCAAAATAATATTATTTATTACATTTCTTTTTACATAAACATTTTAACTTTTTCAATTATATATATATATATTTATCAAACTCACCCCATCAAAAATTACCCATAAAAAGAATTATGAACTTTATTGAAGAAAGTGAGGTGGCTTGAAAGCTTTATACACATAAAAAAAACAAATTAAACATCATTAATTTAGAAATCTCAATATTTTTTTTCAATTTTGGAGTTTGTAACATATTATTGTATTTTTTTTATTTTGTGTTTTATTTTAATAAAATTAGTTTTTATTAATTTTTAGCTTTATGATATTTAAAACATATTAATAAAATATATAAGATAAAAGTAAAAAATTTAACATATAAATAAATTATATAATAAACTATATATATATATATATATATATAATTGACTTAAGTTAAAAGTTAAATGATCAAACTAAAATTGTATAAAAAAAATTGAGTTTATGAATAGTACACATATTTATGTTTATATGACAGAGAAATAAGGAAGAACACATAATGCATTTGTGTATGTAGTGGTGGGATAGAGCATCTCCAACCATATCAATACCCAAACACAAAATTCCTTTTTCTCTCCAACCGATATCAATACTCAAATCCAAAATGAGTTTTTCCCATTTCTCTCCAGAAACGCATATTTCATGAAACTCAAAATTTTATTTGTCTTTTAAATTTAACCCTTAGATTTAATCTAGGTTCATTTTATACATTAAACTTATTTATATAATTTATTATTTTAATTTATCAATATAATTTAATTCATTTATATAATATTTTTTATATAACATAAATTTATAATATTATTCAAAAAAAAATTATAATAATGTTAAAAAAATTATAATAATATTAAAAAAATATAATATAACATTTGAAAATTCATCTCCTTTTTATTTGTAAGAATAATTTTTAATTTAGTTTGTGTATTGTAATTTTTTAATTTTTAATGAATTTTTATAATTAATTTATAATCAAATTTAAAATAATTGAGTAATATTAAAATATTATGGTATAATTTATAATATTGTAAAATATATAGGGTGATATTAAAAAGTTATAAAAAGTTAATGTAAAGAAGAATATTATAAAAATATTCTTTTGGGTTTGAAAATAAGTTTTTTGGTTGGAGTAGAATTACTGTTTGATGTGACATTTACGCCAAAAAGAATTTAAAAATGAATTTTTCGATTAGAAATGGTCTTAGAATCCCTAATTTTAGTTTGGGCTTTGAAGAAAGTATAAATGAAATATTTTTAATTATAGTTAATACAATTCGTGACTGTACACAAATTTTACAAGGATAAAGAGAATATAAATATAGGTGACTATAAATAATTATTTATAATTCATGCAATTGGTGTAAATAAATAAAATAATACAATAAGTTTCATTAAATAAATATTAAAATAATAATTTATATAAAAAATTAAATAATATTTTATATTTTTATTACTTTCTTATATCACCAATTAAACACAAAATAATAAAAATTATATAATCTATATTTTTTTTCTAATCAAATACTAATAAGTAATAACATGTATAATTTATACATTTCAATACCTCTATATCCTCCAACCAAATCAGAGCCTTATTAAATTATTTATCTTTTAAAAAATATTAAAAGAAACATTAACTTGGTCGATCATCATTTTAACCTATTATTAAAAAACATTAAAAAATATTAAAAACTTCATAAAATATATCATATTTAACCTATTATTGAAAAATAATAATGATATTAATTTTTATCGATCATCATTCTACCCCCAAACAATAGAGGAAACTATTTGGATGTAGAACTCATAGCCTTCAAATATGAGTTTTTACACTATTAGTTAACTTTAAGTTTCCATTATTTCATGAATATTATATTTATATTATTATTTTTAATTTGCTGAAAGACATGTCAAGTTCATGAATATATGATCATTTGGGTTAATTTGTTGATTAGTAGTTTGAGCTTGTTCTATAGCTATGAAAATGATGGGATTTATAAGGTGGTTGTGTGATAATCAAATTAAAGATGATGATATATCACAATTAGTCCCACTTTGCTTTTGCCATATTTCACCTAATTTATGCTTTTGCAATATCTTCCGTACACCTCTAACTTTGATTCTTTGTTTTGTCTCTTGCATTCACAAATCAAAAAAAATAAAATGAACCTCATTATTTTAAAGGAGGAAAGTATATAATCATAGTCTAATGGTTGAATCGTTACAAAGAATAACCTCATTTGAAAATCATCTTTAAAACGTAATGATTCAATTCTTACCTAAAACGTCTTAAGTTGAAAGGAAATGCATAACTATGATACTAGCTTCCAACAATAAAAAAAAAAAATTGATAGAATTTATTAAAAGAAAACAACCATTCTTATTATTTCCTTATTTTCTTTTTATCAAATATCTCGTATATGATTTTATATAATATAATATTTTAAAACATAGCTTACTCACCAAACTAGTTTAAGTGACAAAAATCGTGTTTAAGAGAATAAATATCAAATAATTCAATTTCTACTTAAAAACGTTAGGATTATAGAAACATTGTAAGCTTTCTAAATATATTAGAAGACTTTTTTATCCAAACTCAAACTTAGTTTCAAGTCCCTACAAACATTTAGAATTGTTGTAAATCAAAACCAATGATCTTCAAGAATTAATCCAAAGTATTCACAAATGAGAATCATACAACACTTGCATAGTTCAGCTTGAGACAACAAATATAATGACTCAAGATATAGCAATACATAAAAGAGAGTTCAGAAATTCATTTGCAAATCTCAAATAGGAGAAGAAAGAAGCCATTACATACAATCAATTCGATCCGCAGCCATCCATCCATCATCACTCCTAGCAGCTCGAAGAGATTTCAAAGCATGTTGGTTTTGTTATAAGCATCTACTTATGGCGCGCGATTTTCAATCAGAAATGGAAGAACCTCTTCTTCTTTTTCTTCTTCTCCATGTATGCCATCAACTCTTGTTGCTTAACAAGTGCGTCATCAAGAGCCTGCCAAAAACAAAAAGGATTTTTAATTTAGTTCAGTGGCCAAATGAAAAAATATGACATGGATTGATCAATCGATGAAATTAATTACCATCCTGGTCGCTGAAAGCTGCTGTTCCAACACATCGACACGATTTAGAGCTGCGTAGAGCAACTCCTCTTTCTCGACTGGCATTGAGGCAGGTCTGTTGCAGAGAACATGTGCCTTCTCTTCAAGCTCAGCCATTCGCTTGAGGACCGCGAAATACTCATTGCTGGAGATTGCAGGGGCAGGCAACCTATAAGGATGAGGGTCCATTCCAAACATGGTGGAACCAGATATCAAAGCCGGATCCATGAACCTCTTTGGCATGTTTCGTGTTAAACGGACCATAGTTACAATGCCCATCACAAATGTCAACATCCCATTGAATAGTTGATTGCTTATGCCATGGCTTAGCTTGCAAGAATCATCTTCCATACCCAAAAACCCTGTAAAAAAAGAGCATATTTGGGAACTGGTATTTTGTGAAGATTATAGTGTGTATTTTGTTGTTGTTTCGTAACATGAAATTTGGATCAAGCTCAATAAATGTATGAACATAAATGGTAGAATTAAGGGCATCAATCTCTTTAATATCTATATAAGTGTACTTATGCAACCTGCATTTATGAAATTTGAAGGAAAATAATTCAAGAGTTTTTAGAGTAAAAATAGAATCAACAAAGAAATATGAAAAAAAATGTGCTATTGTTCTAAGTGAATCTAGAGCAAAATAGAAAATCCTATCCATAACGAGTCATTATGCAAAGAATGGGGTTTCATCCGTAAAAGATGGTCGATGATGATGATATTAAGAATGAAGAAGTAATAGTTTTGTTTTCAAGTTTTTTAGAAGAAAAAAAATTAACAAGACAACCCAACAATATGTAATCATTAGATTAGCCATACAACTGTTACCTTTGGGTTTGTGACGGAAATGAGAGTTTTGCCAAGTAGAATCAATTGACTTGTCAACCATTGGAATTAATTTTTTATTATCAAAAGTACCAACTTCTTCAAGGACGGGATATAGTTGAGGGTTTTCTGCAGACTCCCTCGAGAGTCTTGATGAATCAGAGCCCCCTCTTCCTGATAGGGAAGAGTTGCTTTTCTTTAGAACCTACATTTGGTAAATGAGAACATTGGTGTCACTTTTTGAAACAAAACTGAATTTCTTTTTTATATTATCAGCTGTAATGGTTTGTGCTTACACTTTGAGAGATTGTCTTCTCATCATCGGCTGCAACCAGATTCTTGGATCGATTTTTATGATCTCCATTGTGAACCCTCTGTCATAAGACTTCTTCTCAAAATATGTACAAAAATAGTATGAAAATGTTTGAATTATTAACCTTCATTATTTCAGCATCATTCCATGGGCCCTTGTCGGATCGCATGCATCCACCTTTGTCTTCACATGTGCAAGTACCACCCAAGAACTCTGGTAGCTCACTAGAGAAGATTATAGAAAAGAAAAAAATAAGTGTTAACAAGATTCATGTGTTGAAATATAGATCTATGTTAATCTAATTATTTTCAATCATATTATATTAATATTATTATAACCTCATTATATAATATACTTCAACACCATGTTCTTTTTTTTATGTTTATAGAAGAAATTTTGTACCTAGCATCAATTACTTCAAGCAATTTGCTCTGATATTTGTTTCCAAGAACCTATAAAGATTTAGACAACCAATGATCTGTCAGACAATATTCAATCCTGAGGTAAAAGGGGCGAGAGATAAACAAGATACTTGAATTTTAGCTGTTGTCTTGGGATCCAAGAAAGATTTAACAGTGCTCCATAAGAGTCTAAATCCAGAGCCTGCATTAATGATGTACATACGACATAGAGTCTGCAAATGAAACACAATCATTAACCAACCCAACCATCAACTTAGTTTTTTCGAGACCAAGGTTTTTTTCTCTGGAAGAGACTTAACAAAAAAAAGTGTACCTCAGGGTAACAGTCACCATCGATCTTTTGAAGGGACTGAATTAGATCTCTAGCAGTTTTGCTGAATTGTTTGAATCCCTACAAATTTGAAAGTATAAATAAGTATCAAAGAAAGGAAAAAAACGAAATAGTATTGTAGTTTGAACCATACCACTCCTTGAACATCGATGATAGTGGTGCTTTGATCGATGTGTTTCTTGGCTGCAATAGAACAGGCTGGGAACTTAGAACCGAAAGTCTTCTCGAATTCCTTCACGTGATATCTCACATAACGATCCATAGTTGTGACTTGAAGAAGCTTGACTGGATCAATCTTCCCCAATCTTTCAATATAAACAGGCCGTCCATCCTTATCCACTCCATGATGTCCATGAGGATAGTGGTTAAGAACCTCGTCTCTTTCCTTGAAATCAAAATCCTATAAAATAAACGAGAATTCAGTAATCTAACAAAAGAATTGTAAAGATTTTCTTGAAATAGATACCTCCAAGACTGTATCTGCACCAAATTCCTTCCTCCATAGAATCATATCTGCCCACATTTGCTTAGATTTCTCAATATCAAATTTCCTGGCTTTCAAAAATCTGAACAACGACTAATATCAGCTAATTAACATCCTAAAATGAACTTTGATGGTAGAGATTAAGTTTATCTAAAAGAAGACTGACCTTAGCATCATATGATAACTATCATGATTTGAAGGTAACAATTCTTCCGAGATAAGAACTTGACGAAATGCATTGACTGCTTGTAACTCCTCAGCATCATATTCGTCTTCAAAAGAGACAGACATAACTCTGCTATGTCTCCTACTTCTTTTTGTCATAGAATGTTTAAATTTGCACGAGGCATTGATTGCTTTTTTCTTAAGAGATCCATGTATTTTCTTCCTATCATCCTCAGGTTGCTCAGTGTCAGATTTCTCAACTCCTGTAAAAAAGAAACAGGACTCTCAAAAACATTATAGAATTGAAAAACATGCAACTGTTCTTGGAATACAACAACTTACCCGTCTTTGTGGTACTCTCAATAGGTCCAGACATATTGTCTTTTCTATTTAGACTGTGAAAAAAGATAAGCAAACGCTAAGACACGATGATCAGGCAGTTATACCAAGAACATAAGATGGAAAATTTATCATTCGAAAGATTTTTTGGAGAAATTTCCAAGTAGACAGATTCATATAAATCTAAACCAGCTAGCCAATATCATCATGTGATTGTTAATAATTAATATCCCCAATCCCCATGGTGCTAAATTTGGACAATAATTTCCAAAACAGGGAGAAAACAAAGTATCTGCTGCAAACAGTAGTATATCATGACAAATAAACAAACAATCAAATCCAGAAAGAAATATAAAAATGAAATGATTTACTATATCTCCCTCCATTGGCATCTCATTCATGCTAATTGATTGCAAGTAACGGAATCATTCTAATTGATTGTAAATCTGTGAAAGAGAATGAATAGCTAGCTAGGAAGAGGAATTGGAAGGAGGGTTACCAGAAAAAAGGATGTCGGACTCGGAGAAAGAGATAAGAGATGATTCTTATATCACCGGAGTAATCCTCCGAAATTGCGGCTTGAAAAACGGGGGTTTGGGCTTGAAATAGCGATGTTGATAAGGACCACGCAAATTTAGGTATGGAGAGATACGAGAGAAAACAAAGTTAACAACAAGATTTGTAGTTAGAAAAAGATAGAGGATTTGTTGACAATATCTTCTCGAATTCGCCATAACCTTGATCAGATAGATAGATGGAGAATGCGCGAAATGCAAGCCACTCCGTTCAAATCTCACTATTTATTACAGTATTACTATAAAGTATAAATATAACCCACCGCCGGCGGAGTCTTCTTAACGCCGGCCCCATTTCATTCCCGGCAAAATCAGTCTCCTCTATAATCTAAAGAATATACATATACCAAAAACATTTATATATTTATTTAATAAATTATTAGAATTTTTTTTATTATTGTTTGAGAACTAGGGGTTTCATCGGGGCGCAGAGTACTATTCTAACACTAGACCACTGATACTTTTATTTTTTTTATTTTTTTATTATTAAATCTTGAATTCAAATATTTTAATTTGATTATTTTAAATTTTTTTTTAAACTAAGTTTGGAAGAATAAATAATAAAACATGAATTCAATTTTCGGTTTGGTTTTCGAGTTGAAACTCAAACTCGAAAACCAATTCGAAAATCGTATTTAAATTCGACTTGATTTGAAATTCGATTCGAAAACTGAAAATGAAATTCGAATTCGATTTATTCGAATTCGATCAGATATTCGGATCAGACTAGATATTGAACACCTCTAATGAGAACAATATTATTTATTAATATAACAATAAATTTATGTTCCAATTTCATCTCGAAAAATATTCATGATATTTGGTTTAATATATCTTTCTTCGTCATCGTATTCTATGTAATCCTCATTGTTAGTTCCAATTTTTTCTTCATTTCGTTGTCTATCAAAATTAATGAGAATTTCTTCTATCATGTTTTTTCGGATAAAATTATGCAATCCTATCGTTGCATTAAGAATATTCAATTATTTTTTAATTGAAAATCACCGAAAAGAACCCGAATAAAATATTATATCATTTGTTTTTCTAAATTCTAAAAGTTCAATCACATATCTAATGGACACGTGTTATTTATTGAACAACTCTCTTGCGTTGTATAGTTATTGTTGTGACAAAAACTTATGCATGTGATATGAAGTATGACGATATGGTTTCATGTAATCAATCATATTTTTATAACCTGCATCAACTATGTAATATTTACTTACAAAAATAATACATAAATTTTGTTGCATATTTTATTTCACAATTGAAACAATGAAGTGAATAACATACCTATATTGGATACGAAAAACTATATATTGGATTTTTCCGAACTTTATCAAGGACCGATGAATCGTGCATAAACCCCTTAACACCAACGACAAAATATGTAAATAATTGTCACATACCGCTATAACGTTTGTAGTTGTATAATTAATTTGACCACGCCACTTTATTGACTCGTTTGGCTTATGATATACTTGTACATGAGTGCATTCAATAGAACAAATACAATTCTATTCAATACAAAACATCAAATAATATATGAAACAAATGAACCAATATCGTTAAACGTGGAAAATGACAAAATATTTACCTTAATTATTTTTTAAATGTTAGATGTGGTGAACTTGACATGTACTTGTGTTTGATCAATGGGTTGCATCTAAGTTATATTAATGATTTTAACACATTTGATATTATTGTAGACACCATTGACTTCGAATGAACAAAAAAGATGGACACTGCTCTCATACTTCCACTATGGACAAAATATACCACCAAAGTCATTAATAGTCATTTTCAATTGAACTTTTACGTTCATCAACTAAATTTTAATGTATTACACAACAGTTTATCAGTCGTCTAACATATTCACAATTCATTCTTATGGTTCGAAAATATTAATTATCATTATTCATTAAAACTTGTACAATTTTAGCACCACAAGTGAAAGGATCTTTAGGTAAACGTTGACATGCTCATTCAATAAATAATGATATGCAAACGTTGTAAAACAAATTGCGACCAAATAATTTAAAAAATTATTAACAGATAAAGTACTCTTGTCAATTTTATTTTTATTTTTTCTAATTTTGTAAAACAGCGTAAAAATACTAATAATTAAGGAGACATAAAGAAATAAACCCGATAAAGAAGAGAGATGTTATGATTTGTATACGGGGAAATATGGTTATAAAAGATAGACGAAATTCTTGTTTTTTTATAGGATAAAAACTCAATTATTGTTTTTTTTTACATAAAATAAAACTATGTATGTACTTGTGTTGTTGTACTTATCACTATATGGATCATATGCACACATATTTTTCTTAATATGTAAGAAAGTTAAGGAAAAAAACATGAAAGAAAAATAGATCAAACATACTTTTGACACTATTTTAATAGTCAGACACTTACTTTACTTCTCGAGAAACTAAGAATGAAAAATTGAAAGATATTGTTTTGGTCTCGGTGCTTGGTTACGTGTGGAAAATGATCGCAGCGTTGTATTCTACACGCCCGTCCTGAAGAACAGTCTCTACTCCGAAATAAATTTGGCCTTTAGAAATTTAAATCAAGAACCTAACCTCGTTTCTCTTCTAAAAGATTTTATATATGCCTTAGTCTAAGATGTAAGGGAATCATACTCTTTCTATTCTTAAAATACATATAGAGTGTGACATTCAGTAAATACAACTTTCTATTAAGTCTAGCTGAATTACCTACTGCGTTGGTGGCAAATAGGGACAAAAAAGCGATAAATGATTCATGTCAAACTTAAACTTATAATGTGTTCAAAACATAAAGTTAGTACATTAAAAATTGAATCATCCTAAAATTTTCCTCATATTTTTTTTTTGACACCTTTAGCACAAGTTATAAACACTACAAGATAGGCAAAATGAGGTAAAATGACCAAACTACCCTTAAAGAGAATTTTCGAGTTCCAAAAAATATAGAAAATTATTTAGCGTACTTTTTTTGTTTATTATTTTAGATTTTTTTAAAAATGGCCTAAAATGTCAAAAATATCAAACAAACGGGCCTTATGAGGCTGAACTAGATCGGTCGATTGATATGTGAACGACAATTCATGCTAAACCGAAACGGTCAACTCTAGGAAGTCAACTAAATAAAATCCAAAGCATATTCATCTTCATCAACCAATTTACACATTTTATCGTTTGTTTTTCAAATTAAGACCTAAAATTGATCAATCATATTCAAGTTCTTACCTAACCAAATCTCTAAACCTGACCAAATGAAGAACACATAATCGCAACATTAAAAACTAACCAAAAATCAAACTAAATTTCAAATTTTAATTAAAAAGTTTCTACCTCAACTAAATATATTAGACTAGATAAATCCAACTTTTGAAACAATAGACACATTCCTTAGGTAGATTAGAACCAAATTTGACAAGCCATAAGTCCTAAACACATTTTATATTTTAGGCCAGAGTTTTGCCAAAACGGTAAAGAAGATGATCGAAAATCATCATTTTCTTCATATGCAATTACAATATTTGAAAACGTGTTCCCTTCAACTTAAAATCGCTCTAGAAACTTGACTACAACCTTAGAGTGAAACGAGAGTGCATGATTTTTATGAAATCGCGATATGTTAAACATAATCACAATTTTTCTTCACGAATCATTTGTAAATCTGTCCTAAAACTAGTTTGGATCATCTATAGATTTTTATGAAGTCAAGGTTTGAGAGCTTCAACATGATCTAAAGATTTTCCGGGTTTCTTCAACTCCCTCTTTAGCTCTTCTCTTTTTCTAACTACCGATCTTCTCATTCTAAACAAACTAGTCTAGCTCCCTCTAATTTTATTTTATTTTATTTATTTCCTTATTATCCAAAATCTCTATATTATTACTTATTTATATCACTATTATTATCACCTCTAATTTATTCTCATTGTCATCATGTCAATTTGTTTTATTTATTTATTTATTTATGACATTTATTTCATTTTTCTCAAAAATTAATGTCTACAAATTAGTTTTTGTTAATTTGTTAGAGATTGTCAAATTGGTTTGTTAACTTTAACTTAATGTAACCACATTGTTATATGAATTTTGAGGTTGAATATGTCCAGATTTGTTATTGATTTGTTTGGCCTTATTTGATCGATAATAATTGATTAGTTTGTTTGTTCAATTGTTGAATTATGATATATATTAGTTATGTCTAACTCGGGAGTACTCATCCTGAATTGGAAGCCAAAACTCTAACACAATTAAACGTTGTTCCAAATGTCAAACCTAAGTCGGATGAAGCATGAGAATACGCAATTCTACTCGAGTATATGGGCAAGTGTTCAATTCAATGCACATTTTGTTAGAAACAAGGGTGGAACTAGGATTTAAAATCTACACGGGCTAGAATAATAATAATATCAAGTAAACAAACAAAATATACCTAGTTTATTGTCGCTAATTCCCTTTAGTGACGGAAAATTATCCATAACGATAATATTTTCCGTCGTTACTGTCATTTGCATACAAAATATTTTGAGCTGCAGCCCGGGTAGGCTTGTGCATAGATCCGACCTTGGTTAGAAAACTATTATTAGTGGAGGGATCTCCCGGTTCAAGCAACACTTAATTGGAATAAAAGGAGATGTTATACGAGAAAAACTTATAGACATAAATTATAAGAATTCTATCAAGTTGAAGGAGAAATCAGTAAACTTTGAGAGTTTTGATGGTGATAAAATTACAATGTCAATCTTACCTTTCAAAAGTTTTTCAAGTATGGTGTTTATGATCATTCTCAACCAAGAATTAAAACTGCATTGTAAAGTAAAAAAAAACGACATGACACTGATTTGACTTAGGCAATGTGGTTTTATGATGCTGAAATTCAATTTAATGTCTTAAACTCGCATTATTTTCATGTAGCAATTAACAGGAGTATTGTAATGGGTCATTGATATACACATCCAACATATTATCCCTTGTGCGTGTTGGATTGCTAAGATATGTCAAAAAAAATATTAAAGTTGATTGTTAAGAATTGTAGAAAATATTGGATGGATACATGATGCACAATTATGACATATGGTTGGACGGATGGTAAACAATGGTCATTAATTAGTTTTTTGGTCTCTTGTCTTAAAGGGATTATATTTGTCAAGTCTGTTGATATTTCGAGTTTCATCTTTGATACTTCAACATTGTGCAACTTGTTTTCTAAGATTGTTAAGTGGTGGGTATAAACAATGTTGTTCAACTTGTGATTGTGACTGATAATAGAGTTAACTTTAAGAATGCTGGTAAATTGTTGAGTGAAAAATATATGGTCTTCAAGTGTTGCACATTGTATCAACTTAATTTTTAAGGAGATTTGTGATATGCATTTGATGAAAGTGAGAGCTAATTCGGGGTTTAAGTTACTATATTTGTGTGCAATCACAAATCGACTTTGAATTGATTAAGGCAATATCCAGGTTGGAATGAGTTTGTTAGATCCGGTACTACACGCTACTTTTACAGCACTTCAAAGTTTGAATGACCACATAGTTAACTTAAAAATTTTGAACGCATCTTAAAATTACTCAAAATATTTGAAGGTGACAAAAGGTATAGAAGTGAAGCAAATTGTATTAAATTACAGATTTTGGACAAATGTTGCGATTGTTGTGAAGTAAATGGCTATTTTGATGCGTCAATTGAGAATTTGACACTTATGACAAGTCTGCAATGAGATAACGTCTATAAGGGCATGCGTAAGGAACACAAAGTAATGAAGAATATATTTTTAAACAAAAAAAGACTTTATGAGTTTTATACTAATATCACGAAAGCTATACGGAGATGTATGTTTTTGTTAACGTATTCACGTGCAAGCATACCAATTGAATATTGCCTTTTAGTATGATAACGACACTTATTATAAAAAGAAAGAACAAAATTTTATCCAAGTTATATTTGATTTTATAACCCTACAAAAGAGGTAAGACAAAATATGTGAGAAAAAACTTTTTCATGAAACCGAGTATTCTAAAAATCGTAAACTATCAATTTTTTTACCTGAAATGACATTGAATATATATAAGTCCAAGTACTAACTAATTTGATATAAATAAAATTTATATCAAATATAAAATTTACTTTTTATATATATATATTTTTTTGGTATGAATATCATTTTTATCATATGTATGGTGAAAGTTATTTGAATAAAATACTCAATTTAACTTGATTTTCATCCAACTTTTGGGTCAACACTAATACACAAATCATATTAATAAATAATATAAATTGTGTAACGGTTAAGAATAAATAAGAGTTAGTTAACATGAGGTTTCCTTATCCTACACACATTACGCGTTTTTTTACAATATGATATTTATTTATATTTTCAATAAAAAGAATGAATTAATATATATTTGTTTTAGAGTTGAATAGAGAAAAAGACAGATGTTTGGCTAATATTGGGCATTGGACAAACGAGCCCTTAAGACATGGACAATGGTACTTTTGCTGTATTTCCTGCATGACTTCTTCATTCTTCATTCTCCATTGCAAATCTTATTACTTTGGTTTTCGTGAAGAGAGCGGCGAGCTCAAAAGCCATCGCCAACCTCATTCCATGCATTTCAATTCTCTTTAGCCAATACAATTCTCAACTCCTCAATTCCGGTATGAATCGCCATTTTCTTCATCTGATTTCTATATAACGGTTTATCTGATCTCTACTTTATTGGATCTCGTGCTCATTTTAATATATAAATCACTCTGCGGTTCGTTTTCATTACTTGATTTGTGTATCAGATTCTCATCCATGGACGTCTGCATTTTGAGTTCCAATTTTCACTTGGCAACGGTGAGGAATGGTCGTCTTGGACGTGGAGAAAATGGAATTCTGGGGGAGAAAATCAGAAATAGTCTCGGTCACAGTAACAATAGCATTTGGAAGAATCAGTTGACAAGTGGAAAGTGCTTGAGGAAGATCAATCATAGGACTTCCTTCTCTTGTGTTACATCCGAACATGATCTGAACACTTTGGTATGTGAATTGTGATGATTCCCTTCGTATTAATGTAAAACTGAAAGTGCAATCCTTTGTTCATTCAGTTGAATATGATTTTGTTTTAGAATCCTTTTCTTGGATTAGATCAAGATAGTGTAACAGTAAAGGATTTCGGTTTAAGTGGTCTGAATTTTAGTAATGTTTGGTTGGTGATAGACTGTTCAGGCAACTCGAGTTGAAAGACAAAGAGTAAACCCTAAAAATGTGGCTGCAATTATACTTGGAGGTGGCCCGGGGACTCAGCTCTTTCCACTTACATTGAAGACGGCTACACCAGCGGTGAGAATTGCATATTGTTTTCGTTGTTTGGATAAGAACATAGGATTTCCTTATTTATCCATATAAAATTTATGAGAAGAAACAAATTAGGTGCAATAATGTCAAGAAAATGTATTATGAATTCTTCTTTAATTTATCATTTGTGGGGATGATAAATTTTTACAGGTCCCAGTTGGAGGATGCTATAAACTTATAGATATTCCAATGAGTAACTGCATCAACAATGGCATAAACAAGATTTTCATCCTCACACAATTCAACTCTGCACCCCTTAACCGTCATATTGCTAGAACATATTTCGGAAATGGTGTGAGTTTTGATGATGGATTTGTGGAGGTAAAGAGTACATTTGTTTTTTAATGGTTATTTTGTTTGGAAAACGAAAGCTTTAACAGTTTAGTCTTTGGATAGGTTCTTGCAGCCACTCAAACAGCTGGAGAAGCTGGTCTTAGGTGGTTCCAAGGAACTGCTGATGCTGTAAGGCAATTTATTTGGGTGTTTGAGGTCAGTTGAAAATATTATCTTTTCTTTTGTTCAGTTCTTTTGAATATTGTCAAATCTTGAAATTTTAAATTAACATTCATGTGTGATATATTTACTGTAGGATGCCAAGAACAAGAACATCGAACACATTCTTATCTTGTCTGGCGATCATATTTATCGAATGGACTATATGGACATTATCCAGGTACATTTCACCTTGACAATGCTTAGTCTTTCAATTTTCCTAAATGGTTCCTTTCCATTGTTTTTTTTGTGAACAAACAGAATCACATCGATAGAAATGCTGATATCACTGTTTCATGTGTGCCTGTTGGCGAAGGGTTAGTTAGTGCTGTTGCTTTTATCACTGTCATTTACTTCTCATATTAGGACAGTAGGGATAAAATAGTCATTGGTTTTTGTGTTTTAGTCGTGCATCGGACTATGGATTGATGAAATTTGATAGCAATGGACAAGTTGTACAATTTGCTGAAAAGCCAAAGGGTGATGATCTAAAAGAAATGGTAGGTTATGTGTTGTTTAAAGTGAAAAAAAAGGCTTTCTTTCCCTCTTTTGGTCATCCTATGTTATTCTCATAAAAATGTTGTTTTTTCTACAGAGAGTAGATACTACACTCCTTGGATTATCTGAAGAAGAAGCCTCACAAGCTCCTTACATTGCTTCAATGGGTGTCTATGTGTTTAAGGCTGATATTTTATTTAAACTTCTGAGAAATAGATATCCTACATCGAATGACTTTGGATCCGAAATCATACCTTCTGCTATCAAGGAACAGAATGTCCAGGTAAGGAAACAATGATGAACTGTTTTTCGATTAGGAAACTGAAAATGAACAAAAAAAAGGAAAAAACTCAAAGCATTTTAATGTATTTTTCCATATTCAAATTCAATGTTTATTATTCCACTTGTCACAAATTAAACATATCAATTTACAGGCATACATATTTCGCGATTATTGGGAAGATATCGGAACAATAAAAACTTTTTACGATGCTAATTTGGCCCTCACCAAAGAGGTTTGTTGTCGTTATCAAGCATCTTTCTGTTTCTTGTTTTCTATAATCAACGAATCATTCTTACTCTTATTTATTGTTTTTTGGTGATTATCAAACAATATGCAGTCTCCAAGTTTTGAATTCTATGATCCTACTAAGCCCATATTCACATCACCTAGGTTCTTACCACCAACCAAGATCGACAAGTGCACTGTATGATTACAATTTCATAGAATAAACAGTCTTGCTTCCTGACATGTACAGTACAGAATATAGATGTTATAAATTCAGTTAAACCATGCAGATTAAAGATTCTATAATTTCACATGGCTGTTTCTTAAGAGAATGTACTGTTTCACACTCGATCATTGGCGAAAGGTCGCGTTTAGACCATGGTGTTGAGCTTAAGGTGATAAAACATCCATTCTCCACTCATTAAATTTATAAATTCAAATAACCCAAGATCAAAATCATTATCTTTTTGTGAATGGTTATTCATCTTAGGACTCTTTAATGATGGGGGCTGACCAGTATCAGACTGAATCAGAAATAGCATCTCTTCTTGCAGAGGGTAAGATCCCAATTGGCATCGGAAGCAATACCAAAATCAGGTAATTACATTAGAAGAAGTTATTTTCTAATGTAATTTAAAGCTGTTTGTTTTCCTCACAAAAACTGATGGTTATCCAGCAAATGTATAATCGACAAGAATGCAAAGATAGGGAAGAATGTAATAATCAAGAACAAAGATGTAAGTTGAACCAAGCTTTATGTCGTAGAATGTGGAGGGATTTTGCTAAATAATATATCAAACTCACTCTAGTGTTCTTTAATGATCGCGTTTCAGGGTGTTGAAGAAGCAGATAGACCGCAGGAAGGATTCTATATTCGATCAGGGATAACTGTCATACTAGAGAAAGCAACAATCAAAGATGGAATGGTTGTCTAATTTCAGAAAACAGATAAGTTCAGAAAATGATGAAGAATGAAATCCAATTCAAGAATGTGGAATGTGTGTATATGGATTAGCAATATAACTTTTAAATTTTTTAAATGTAGAAAATAATAAAGTCTGCAATTCAAGTTGATGAAAACTTTGTGCTAATAAGAGATTAGAGTGGATTAAGGAGTTTTATGGCATTACAAATATTTACGTTTAGTTAATATTGTGGTCAACACAGAGAAGTTGTGTTTATGGTTGCTTAAATGAGTTTATCTTGATACTAAATTCTTTTATTTGATGACAAAGGTAATTGTAAGTGTCAAGTTTATGTAGGTAAAATTATTGAGAAATGATACATATTTCTACTTTGAAATCGCGACTCGTACAGTGAAGGGACCTCGCCCTTATACAAAAGGACCTTACAGTTATACAAAATAACTGCAAAAGAGTTATATACAGCGAGGTCCCAAATTTGTCTTCTAGAATAAAGAGTTATATTTTAAATAAATTTTATGAATGCTCGAATTACAACATAATACTAATTTAGTTATGTAACTTTTCTTCTAAAATAGGAAAGTGGAGCTCTAATTGGATTTACAGAGAAGAAAGGAAGAACAATGATAAAATGTGATTATGTATTTTCTTAAATGAATTGTTAGTTACAACTTATTTAATTAATCAAGTAGTAGTAGAAGAGATAACAACCAATTAGAATACAAGTATTCAAATTTCCCATAAGCAAGTTTTCTACATTTTCTTTGCCTTGTAGTTTGATTTAAATTTGGACTTTCTTTCTTAAGTAGATAATGAAACTATGATATGTTTTTTTTATACTCTACCTTTAGATATGGTACAATGTTTTCATTATTTGCAAAGAAATGGCTGGAAGTAAATGTTTTCTCTTATGCCTCGGCTGAGGAATGGGTTATTTGGTTTTTTCCTCGAATTTGTCCTAAAAAAACCTTGGTTGATCTAAATGAAAAGAAAAACAAATTTGTTTTTTTGTTTTTTTACCCAAAGTAACCCTGAAAATATCCCAATAAAGGGTAAATTTTTTAAAAATAAATAAAAGATAATTTTGATATTTTAATAGATAAAAAGATTGACTAATTAGATGATTGAGATGATAGACTAGTTTTTAGATAAAAAAAAAAAAAAAAAAAAAAAACTAATAACCAATATATCAAACAAACCCTTAATGAACAATTGTAACATTATTTTATATAGGGATGACAATGAGGCGGTTTGGGACGGGGAATGCATTTATCATCCCCGCACTGTTTTAATTTCGGGGATTTTTTTAATACCATCCCTGCCCCATTCGGTTTTTTTCGGTTTCGGGGAATCCCGCGTGACACCGTTAATAAAAAAAATTATTTTTTTTTAAAAAATAAACAAAAATTATATAATAAAATTATATAAACGAATTTTTTAATATAATATATATTATAATATATTAAAAATCTATATTATTATAAATAAATAACATTATTACTTTTATAAAATATAGTGAATAAATAAATATATAAGTGATTTAATATATTTAATTATGTTTATGGTGTTCGGGACAGAATCGAGATGAAATCGGGGCGGGTTGGGGTAGGGACACAAATACCATCTCCGTCCCATCCCCGTTCGGTTTCGTGAAAAAATTGTCTCAAATGAGGCAATTCGGTTCGGTTTTCGTGGGGCGGTTTCAAATTGCCATCCTTAATTTTATACATAGTTATTTTATCTTGTTTATGAAGTTATTTATTGTTTTAAATTCTAAAGAAGATGAATGAGAAAAAATAAATAAAAAATTGTGTGCATGAAGAAGTTTTCGTCTGATTCATTTTAATAGATTAAAATATAGAAAGGTATTAATGTCTTATTCAACTTTTAAAGTTTTTAAACTCTAAATTACTGAAAAGAAGAAGGTACGAGTTGTAGATTTTTTGGTTATGACAAAAGACGTGAATGAGCTTGAGAATTTATATATGAAAGTCAAATTTCTATATTTTGGGTCAAAGTTTATATATTTAATAATATTTAAATACAACTTAGTCGATAAAGTGTACCAAGATATGACAAATTAAAGAGGGCTAAAATAAGTAATACTTAAAAGTTTTAGGACTTCGAATTGTTTATTGATGACTTCTTTCCGGTAAGTCATCTCTCACTTCATTTGTCATTGCTCTACTTTCTACATCGTTTCGTCGACTGCTATATGTATTCAAACTTAGATCTGTTTGCTCGTTTTGTTCTATTCTTTCCTCGGTTTTTTGGATCGTTTGAAAGTCTTAAAAGGGTTAAAAGTTTAAATACATCAAGATTTTGTTCAGTCCACTCTTCTGGCAAAATTTGATCTTTGTGTCTTTTTGCGATTTAATGTGTAGTGAGAATTTTTGTTTTAGTAATCCATTTGATTTTTTATTCCTGATTTTGTTGAAGAGATTGTCATATGTCATGACAAATTAATTTGATTTGCTAGTAGGAGAAATTGTTCATAAAATTTATATCATTAACAGTTTTGACAATCTAAAAGATTTTGAACGTCAATGAGTCTAGGCCTTTGGCGGTGATGACCGCAAATTTGATTGCTTCCATTTCAGCGATGATTTCCATTAATTTATTTTGTCTTACTAGCATACAATTCCCCGTACTAATAATGACTACAATATCACTTAGGTTTGCATCATTGTTATATCATTAACAGTTTTGACAATCTAAAAGATTTTGAACGTGAGTGAGTCTTAGGCCTTTGGCGGTGATAACCGCAAATTTGATTCTTCCATTTCAGCGATGGTAACATTTTTTTCATTAATTTATTTTGTCTTACTAGCATACAATTCCCATTTGTTTGTACTAATGATGACTAAAATATCACTTATGTTGCATCCTTGTTAATGAATGCGTCGATATGTGTAATTAATGTGTTATTTCATACCTGAATTTTAACTTATTGAAAGTTCTGTTATTGTGGATAGTTAAGAGATACTTGCATTCTGAAAGCAGTGTGTTCTTGTAGAACTAGGTTCAAAATTATGTTCATGTTCGTTGTCTATTATCTGAAAACAAAGTTATACATTTCTTTCCGAATTTTCCAACAAATATAAGCAATATGTTCATTCCTCTCGTCTTTTTTTCTTAAAGTTGTGACAAATCCAATCCTAAAAATTAAAATCAGTTATATCAAAATTCGTGGTATGCAAATTGTTTTTTGTCAAAATGATTTAACAAAAATGTATTCGATTAAAGCATGTCTAGTTGTTTCATGGTTAGATTGACATTTTGTTCATAGTAAGTCATTTTGAGAATTTTTGTTAGAGAGATTGACTTTCGTTACAATTGCATTTTTCAAAGTTCTCCACATAATTTTTTTAGAAGGATTTAAAGTTTATACTACATAACTTGTTTTCAAGTTATAAGTTTTTTTTTAATTTGTGACCAAACTAGAATATCTTCTATGTCTTCCTCACTCAATGAAATTGATAAAATTTTATTGATAATATCTATGTGAAAAATGTTATATAATAGTTCCCTGTCCAATGTCTTTAGTTTCTTGAACGAAAAAATCTGTGATAAATTATTACGAATAATTACTTGAATTTTGGAGAGTGTTACATGAAAGAAGCCACTAATATTCCCAAATTTTGATATTCTTACCTAAAATAATTTGTCATTTTATATTTCTTGTAAGAAGTGTTTTATCTCACATCAAACTTTTTCATTTCCATGAGGAGTTTACCATGTTAATTGAGTTCCAAAAAGTTTTGTTTGAAAAATAAATGGTTTTAAATATTTCCCCCCAAATTGATTCAGGTTCATTTATCAATCTCCAAGCTTTGCAAGCATTGCTTTATTCATACTTTAGATATATATCCTTAAAACCCAATCCCCTATTACATTTTACTTTAATCATTGGTTCTCATTTAACCTAGTGATACCCTTAATCTCACTTTTAGTTTTTCGCCAAAATTGATTAATCAATGTTGTAATTCTTTTACTAATCGAAATTGAGAATTTGAAAATATTCATTAAATAATTTGATAAAATTTGAATAATACATTTGATTAGTATTTCTTCTTGCTTAAGACAAAAGTTTTATTTTACATTCTCTTACACATTTTTCAATTTTTTCTAATAGATTATTAAACATCTATTTCTTGGATTCAAGGTAAATCCTAAACATATGTATTCAAATATATGTTAATAAGTGTAACTAGATTTTATTGGATTTCGATGGATGCTAGACAATATTCGCTAAGAATGCCCATGAATTTTTTAATTTCCTTTTTAACTTGTATGAATTTTTTGTATACCGAAATTAAGGTATATCGAAAACAAGGTATACCAAAATCAAGGTAAGGTAAAGATATGCATTTTTTGAATACCGAAATTTTAAATAAGGTTATAAGGTATGGATAAAACATTAAGGTATACCGTACCGACCCACCCCTAGTTATTTCAAAAGATCAACTTTAACCATAATTTTTTTAACTGAGTTATTGATCAATTATTAATATTATTGATTTGATCAATAGACCCTATTGTTGTTATTGTTAGAATTCCAAGTCTAAGGAACTTATTTTAACAATGAAATTTGGAATCATCTAATTATTATTATTATTATTTTTTTTTTTTTTGTATGTTTCAGTAATGTAAAAATGCAGGTTGTATCACAAGTATCGTGTGAGAAGAGGAACTACGTTTTATATATATATATTACTTAATTTTTAAAGTGTCTAGATTATCGGGTCGAGAGTTAGTTGCAGTTATTTTGGATATATATGTGAGATTAAATGGATATTTGGGTCAGGTTGTGGGCTGACCCTCTCGCCCGCCCATAAATTTGAAAAATGAAATAAAAATTTAACAATAAAAATTTAACATTTTAACCTAGTCTAATAACATTTTATATTTTAAGGAGTGATGGAGAGAGAATTTGAGGGAGGAAATAGGGAAAGAAATGATGTGTCACTATGGTTGGAAAAGGATAAAAAGTGAGAGAGAAAGAAGAGAGAGAAATTTTGTTATTTTTTGGCTAATTAAATTGCTTCACATCATTCCCTTCCTTAAATTTCCTCTCCCAATCATTTCTCTTATATTTTAAACTCAACTTCAAAATTAATGAACTTATGCATTTTTAATAATATAACTTCAACATTTAAACAACTAAACTAATAATATTTGAAATTCATTTATATAATTTATTTTATATATATATAACATATATATATATATAATATATATATAATTGTTAGTCATAATATATTTATACATAAAATTATAAAAAAAAATACGGAAATCTCGCTAATATATAATAATTATGAATTAGTTTTTACCTATGATAATCATTAATATATATATATATATATATATAAGTTATTTAAAAAAATTAAATAAAAAAAAATAGTTAAAATAATAGTATATCTAATAAATATGAAGATATGTAAAAAATATTTTAATCTAGATTTAAAAAATATTAAAGATCAATTTGATAAATATGGAGAGAGAAAAATATGTAAATAAAAATAATTTAATTAGATTAATTTATTTTTATTTAAATATATTACGAATTAATTTTTAATTAAATTTATGTATATATATATATATATATATAATTATTAATATATATATTTATTTATTTATTGGAAAAAATATAAAATATAATTAAAAATATAAACAAAACTTTTATATATATATATATATATATATATATATATATATATATATATATATATATATATATATATATATATATATATATATATATATATATATATTTTGAAAAAAAAAGTCCAATCGTCGTAGTCTTACTAAGTAGTAGCACCGATTAGAGCAACCCATCGTCATAGCTTAATTGAGAAGCCTTCAACCGATTGAGACCGTTTGTTTACCTATACCGATTGGTAACCATCTAGGATGCATGGGTGCTTCGTTTCTGTAGCGCACTGCGCACCGGGTGCTTTGGGGGTGCGGGGTGCGGTTGGAAGTGCGTACGGGGTGCGCCACGTGGCGTATCCCAGAATCGAAGGTGAGGGGTGCGGGAATGGCATATTCAGTAAATATGAGTTCCAAAATATTAAAAAAACCCTAAATTAAAAAAAAAACCCAAATATTTAATATGACTATGAGCCCCCAGACCCCAAATTAAAAAATCTAATCTCTACGGTGCTTCTCTCTCGGCTGCCTGTCTTCCACTACCATTCTTCCACTATCAAGTTAGTTCTTCTTTTTCTTCTGTGTGAGAGAGAGATTATAGCAGATGGAGTTTGAAGCAATGTTTTTACAAGATGATTAAAACTGTTGGCAATATGGAAGTCAGATTGTAACTTTGTGTACTTATAATTTATATAATTATATTTTATATGACGTATCCCCGCACCCGAATCCTTGTTTTTTAAATTTTGTCGAATCGGCGTATCCCTGCACTGCGCATCCACACTCACGCACCCGTATCCGTGCTTCCTAGGTAACCATGATAGTACCGATTGGTTAACATCGGTATAGACTTTTTTTACTGGTGGGTATATTCATTCTCTCCTGGTAGTTTTTTTAAATTTCATTATAAGTATACATACTCATTCTTTATCAGATTTATGTATTGTCTTATAGTTTCATTTAAGTAAAAATTTAGAAACTTCTTTCTTACTAATGAGTTGAAAAAAGAGGAGGAATTTTTAAAGATATTAGATGAATCATTCCCTTTAGCGTGACGTGATATATTATACCCGTCTTGATGAAATTTCTAATTTTTCTCAGAATTTTCTTAGAGAATGTTAATAAATTTCTAATTTTTCTCAGAATTTTTTTAGAGAGTGTCAATATAGTCACCTCTTTTTCATGTTCCTACTCAATTTTCTTTTTTAATAATCATTTTTTGGGCTTTTTTTTTTATTCTATTCGTTTTGGAACTAGAGATGGAAGAGTCATCACTACTTGATGATCCTGATATCACTACTTGATGATCTTGATGAGTCTCCTTCAAACAAGAAGTATAAGAGAAAGTTTTCTTCTATAGGAGATTCATCGGATCATCAAATAATGATGGTTCTTCCCTCTCCAATTCTAAAAAGAATAGAATAAAGAGAAATGGTCGACAAATAATTCTTGAAAAAAGAAAATTGAGCATGATCCTCAAATAGGAGGTGACTATATGGCACTATATGAGAAAATGTTTATTGAAAAGGTTAGACATTTCATCGAAGACGAGTATAGAATATCGCATCACGCTAAATGAAAGGATTAATCAAGTATCTCTAAAAATTCTTTCTTTTTTCAACCCATTACTAAAGAAGAAGTTTCCATATTTTTGTTCAAATGTCCTAACTATAGGACAACACATAAATATAAATTTGATCAAATATGGGTATACCCAAAATGAAATTGAGAAACCACAATGTAAGACTATAAATCTGATATCAAATATGGGTATACCCAAAAGTAAATTGAGAAACTACTAGGTAAGACTTGATATACCTTGATATACCTGAAATCAAATTGAGAAACTATTAAGTGAGTTTTAGCTGGCTGTAGTAATAAAGAGTAAGGCCCTTCCCCATCTGTTTTGTTAGAAATATTATGTGTACTTATAACAACATAATCTACGACTTAGTTGATTAATATCTATAGGTAGGTTGAACAAGTCATTAAATTGTTAATATACATTTTAAAGTGTTTATTTCAAATTATAAATTAGGTTGAACAACTATTTATTATTAAAAAAAATAATGTTTTTTTAGCACTTAATTAATCAAGTTTTATTGTTTTATTTTCCTAATGCATTGATATTATTTTAATACATAATAAATTATTAATTAAATAATTAAAATTTGAAAGAATTTATTTATTTATTTCTCTCTTTTAAATAAAACATTACTTAAATAAGTAAAAAGTAAGTTATACAAATTCTTAGACAACGATATGTCGGTGGTACATACACTTAATTTTTACCTCTCAAAATTAAAATAAATATGTTTGATCTAATATAATGATCATACTTGATTATTAGACCGGCAGATAAAAATTAAAAAGTATTTTTCGGATTTGGCTTACAATGATCCTCGAGTAGTGGTCCAAATGCCAATTTGTAAAAGTACTCGAGCTTCATATATTTTCATACGTTGAGAATGACAGTCTTGAAAAAACATAAACTTTGAGTATAATATTGTTGTTGGACAAAATGTACCAAACAACTAGTCTGGGGCTTGTTTGTGTGTCCAAACGTCATTTTTCATAAAAAAAAGTCAGAATTTAGAAAACCTAAAACGTTCAGATTGACCGGTTCAAAAAATTATGAATTG
Source organism: Impatiens glandulifera (assembly GCF_907164915.1). NCBI lineage: Eukaryota > Viridiplantae > Streptophyta > Magnoliopsida > Ericales > Balsaminaceae > Impatiens > Impatiens glandulifera. The sequence continues at coordinate 20,099,217 of NC_061870.1, read as the reverse complement.
AGTATAATATTGTTGTTGGTAATTTTGTGTAGAAGGCTTTACAAGGGCTAAAAGGTCAAAAACGAAGTTGAACCAAGCGTGTTAAGAGTGAGTCAATAGGTCAAACCGCGTGCCAAAGAGAATTCAAAAATGCGCGTGTTGGCATAATGCTTACGCTAGATGCGGGATTATTTAAAAATGCCCAAATGTGTGCATTTGGCATTCTATTTCGCTTAAGAAATCCTAAAGGGACCTCCAACTTGGAAAATTCACCAATGTCGTTATACTCAACGAATTTAGTTGTTCTTGAATGATTTGGAAAGCTTGAAGAGTCCTTTACGATGTTTGTTTGTATTCAAAATGGAGCCAAAGTTCTTAACCCCTCAGAATCGGCATGGGGTGACTTTTAAAATTCATATCTTTTGTTAGGATCAACCATTTTGAGCAAACAAGATCCGTTGAAAAGGCAATTGAGTTAGCTTTCTTTTGATACTAAGTAGCACTCACGGTTTGACCTACAAGTCATGCTAGGTCGCCCGTAACCTAAGTTGTTCACTTTAAGACCCACATTTTCGATCAAGAATTGAATAGATTTGCGATTAATCTTGAAGATTGTGCAATACGAATTTTGTAGCTGATAAACTCACATTTTCAACGCATCTTGTCTCAGCCTCAATGTTGCACTAAGTCAAGAGTTATGGTCATTTGAAGTTTTGGTTGAACGAAGACAACTGAAAACCGAAACTAGAGAAGGCCTAACTTCAAAAAAGATAACTCGACCTACACTTGATCATTTGGCTCAAACAAAGGCTCAAAGTGTAGCTCAACCGGTTACCTACAAGGACAAACTCAATTTAGGCGCAACTAAAGAGGAAAATAAGTCGGTTTAACTCGCCAACCAAGTTACCAATTTTCCTACAAAACCAAAATCCTAAGATACCCTTGCCTAAGGGTATATATATAGGTGTTACCTCATTAATTTGAGTACAGAGAATTCATTTGCTAATTTTTCACTTTAGAAAAGAGAGAGTAGGCTTGGAGAGAAAGCAACCAACTCAAGAACAAGTGGAAGGCATTTTCGGCGAGAACTTTGTCTTCTTCGGCGACTCCGTGTTCCAGCTATATTCTTCTGGTTCTTCTGTCTTCTTTAGGTAAGCTTCTAATTCTATGTCGCTGTAATTCATGTAAGACGTCAATTTTGTACACCGACGTCGACAATCTTTGATCCTTGCGGTTGTTAATTATATTTCAGTTTGTATTTAATTGATGAATGATTAGTTAGCATAGCTTCTAAAGTCCTATGTTATATTGAGACTTAGTTAGGAAGATGTTAGGTCATGACTAGCCTCGTATCTCAATTCTAGAAGTCGCTGGAATCTTCAACAATTGATCTCTGGAGGAAGAATTGTCGATCAGTTCTTCGAGCGCGTTCCACGCGGCCTCTTCGATGAGTGTTAATGCATTCGGAGCTCTGTAGGACGAAGAACACTCATATGATGGTCGTGAAGCCAATGGCTCGACTGGCGACGAGTTACATGAGGTACCACTATCTGATTTCTACATCTGTAGAGGAATCGTCCTTGGATTCCTTTTCTCCTTGTTTCTATTAGCCGAAATGTCTTCCTAAGGCATTCATTAAGTTTGTGAGCCTCTATTGTGATGGGTTACAACAGGCTGAGGCGAAGGCGAGATCAGAGCGACATCTATGTCGAATTTCGGAAGTCCAGATCGGAAGAACATAGTGCTCCTCTATTCATCAATGCTGGATTCCAATCCCGAAGTAGATAGAAGCTAGGCGAAGAGGCTGCAATTGATTCTGAGGAAACCTCCGAGCAAGCGAGGTCAGGCTGAGAATTTTCATGTGAATCCATGGCGTTGGAAAGGAGAGAAGTTGTTGTAGGCGGAGGAAGACGAACGAATTTTCAGCTTTTCCAATTCCTTCGTTCTGATTCCTTCAAGTTCTAAGGTGCATTCATTTTGGCCCTTGAACTTGTTAAATATTTAAATTTGCTTAGGAAATCTAATTTGCAATGAATTTAATAATTCCAAATTAAATAGGCCTTTAAAATTAGTCGACGCTTAAGAAGAGATAAAGTCTCGCGTGACACGGAACATATTTTTCCCTGGGACGTCGAGATGGTAAAGACAAAAATAAAATGCGTACAAGTGGCATTCGGGCCTAAGCCCATACCAAGGAAATATCCCATTTTTCATATTATTTTTATACACTAGAGATGGTAGGACTTTGTCACTAGAGATGCCTACTTTCTAAAGAGTCCTCTAAGGACATGTTAAGAGTTGAACCATTGTCTATAAGGGTCATGTGATGGTTTTCCCTTCCATTTGGATAGAAATGTAAAAGTGCCTTGGCATGATTCATCTCGACTGTTGGGAGATCCTTGTCTTCGAAAACGATCATGTTGTGTTGCGAGATGGCGGAAATGAGGAATTTTTATGCTAAGTTCGACCCGTGCACTATTTTTTAAGAGAAACCATTTTACATATGTTTATGCGAAATTTGTTAAAAAAACTCATTTACTAACCTTACTCTGCATCCCGTAAAAAGTTGAAAATGATCAGGATCCAAAAATAGAGTTTCTCTAACATAGGCTTTTTGAATTGGTCCGTACAAGTTTCAAATCGATCCACTTGCGGATGTATCGATTTGATTGACTTTAGAGTCGTAATTTTAGTTTTTCTCTAAAAAAACTAAAGAAAAGAAAATTAGAGATTCGTTTTAAGAGTCTGTGTTTGGTTACGTATTAAGAAAGGACCTACGACGCTATGTCTTATACGCATGTCTTCATAGACAATCTTTACTCCTAAGTAATTGGTCAGTTGATGTTTGAAGGATTGTTACGTCTTCGTTTTGAATTCATAACTATTTTGCTTGTGTGAGAAAATCTTAACCATTTGGAAAACCAGCTAATACAATTCACAAGGGATAGATAAAGTTAGAGCGACATCAGTTTGTGAGACATGATTCCCGAGGGAGAACAAATGAGCGTAAATGAGGAGGATGAGGATTCGAATCAAAGATTATAAATTTATTCATTTGAAATGAAGAAGGAAGAATAAATTAATCAAAAATCCTGACAGTTTCTCTTTTGAAATTTTCAAAATTGAGAAAACTTCGAATGCAACACATTAAAACAAGTCATTTCTAAAAATGATTCTCAAAATTCCTGAAAACTTCACATGATGGTCAAAAATATTTTTAGAAGCTCATAGATATCGAGTTTAGAATTTTCAGAATTGTTGAACTCCAAATATGACACTACGAAGAGATGCATTTTTCTAAACGGATCACAAAAATTCTAAAATTTGTTTTGGACATTGAAAATAATTTTAAGAAGCTACATTTTTTATTTCATGATTTTTGAAGTCATGAAATTCAAGTTATAGCTTTTAAAAGTTTAAGATTTTGCCAAACGGGTCTTAAAAATTTCAGGAAAATTTATTTTTGAAGAAAATAATATTTTTTGAATTTTTGAAAGAATTTAAAAAATTGTTTGGACGTTTGAATTATCATTTTAAAGTTGTTTGTTAAATTCTAAAAACAACATGACTTTAAAAATTATTTTATTTTTGGATTTTTAAAGTTTAAAATCAAAATTAGATGAAATAGACATTTGTGGGTTAAATGAAAAGAAAGAAATCATAGACCACTTTAATTTTGAATTAATTAATTAATTAATTCAAAATTAAAGTACTTAGGTTATTTTAAAATATATAAAGGCCCGAGGGCGTCTTTGAAAGGTTTTGAAGAAATGGAGGAAAGTGAAAATAAGAAAAGAAATAGAACAGACTTCTTCTTCCTCCAGATCGTCCGCTCCTGGCGCAGTGGATCTCCGGCCATCATCGAAGAATGGAGCAATGCAGATCGCCTCGGAGTTGTCGTTTTCACTTGCCGTTCTACTTCTACCATCTCTCAAGCGCATTCTGATACTATCATCATGTAAGTAACAGGCAGCAGACTTATCCCTCAAATCAATTTTCAGATCGTCAAGCATCGTCTTCGTACGGTAGGATATAAATATAAATAATTTAGAGAAAATCTCCTATAGATGATCTAAATGTAGGAAGGATAACAACAGTTACAGGCTGTAACTGGCGATTTAAACGAATAATTAAGACTGATCGATTAGATCGATCGATAGCATGAAATTTAAGATTAAACAAGATCTAACATCTAAACTGAACCTAACCACAACATCTAATCAATCAATTTCAGAAACCAGAGAAAACAAGAAGCTAAGAGTGAAACGATCGATTGTATTGTACCTCAACTGTGAGAAATGAATTAAGGAGCGCCGGAAGCAGCAGCACGAAGATCTTGGTCGGAAATATATCTTGTTGCTGATGTTCTTAGTTCTTGCTTTAATGGCTTTTCGATTACAGTCTTCACGCCTTCCTTGCTTGCTTCCTTCCATCTCCTTTTCTATTTCTACACGCTAAATGCATGGAATCTCTGGCTACAGCTGGCTTTTCTGCTGTTTTTGTTGACCGTCCTTTCCTCTTTATTATTAATTTATTTTTAATTAGTTTTTTAAAACAAAAAATAGATAAAAATCTCTCTGTTTTCAAATATTATATTCATGAAAATCCAAAAGAAATAAAAAGAAATGAGTTAGTTAAATTAAATGATTATTTTGGACAAATATAACAGGAATTTAAATCCTATAATGATTAAAAATAAAGTCTTGAAATATTCAAATCATAAATACAAATATATGCCTAATACTTAACCTTGTTTATTTTGCGAGTAAATAAAATTTGAAAAAGAAAAGGTAAAGAGTCAAACATGGCTTAAGTTATTTGCCACAAATCAAACCAGGCTTAAATGGCTAGGCCAATTAGCATTCACAATAAAGGTAGAGCTCAAATGACAATTTCGAATTCATTAAATTTAAATTTCATTTTCCGTTTTCAAATTAAAATTTAAAAGATAAATATTAAAATTTTAGTTACCAATTTATAATTTATAAATAATTATTTTGAATAAATAAAATAAAATAATTAAAATTAAGGTCAAAATAGGATAAAATAATTAATATGATTAATTATTGTAATAATTAAACTCACATTAATTAATTAAGGTAATGGCCAAGAAAAATAAATAAAATAATTTGAGATCAATGTTATACTCATTTCATCTCAAATTAATTTTAAAAAAGTTAAAGTGAATTAAAATAAATAATGTAGGATAAATGTTATATCCATTTTATCTCAAATTAATTATTTGTTAAATCTCAAAAATAAACAAAAAAATAAAATAAATAGGAAAAATAAATGTCATATTTATTAAAAATATTTTGTAGGTGAAAAATAAAGACAAATGGATGAAAGAAAAATTAATTTCAAACAAGCACTAAGGCTGAAAATAGAGAGTGATATATATAGCCGAAATCAAGAAGATTCAGTGCAACAGGCCCAACAACCGGCGGATGAGCGTCCATGCTACATTCGACGCCCAAAAACGCTCCGCATAGCCCGCTGCAACAAAAGCGGTACGCTTCCACGCAATAAGGGAACAACAGACGGATGCCTCCAACGACGTCAACCTAGACGTGCGCGGATCACCCATCGCCAACGGAGCGCTAATGGAACACCCTGTGTCCGCGCTTAGGCTCAAAACAACATTGTTTTGGCTTCCCCTTAATATTCAAATGCAGAAGAAGAAAACGACGTCGTTTTCGACCTGCCTTGTCTTCTTCCTCGCGATGACAGGACAAGAACAGTTTCATCTTTTGTTAAAATATAAGATAAAATATAGGTGAGATATTATCACAATATTATATAAATTGTGATAATATCATTAATATATTATATTATATTATATTATATTATATTATATTATATTAATATAATATTATATAATATAATAAATTATCAATATAATATAGTATTATATTATATACACTAACCTCTCCCATTTTTCAAAAATGGAATTTTATTTTTCCAATTTTGACTCAATTCAGAAGGTGAAATGGTCACCCTTCTTCTGTGATCATTTCAACTACAACCTGAGGCAACATCATTTTCTATATGTGGAAATTGTTAAAGAATAAACAAAAGACCATTAATGGTATTTTAACTAAATTGACGCCACTTGTTTGATCAAGCGACCTTGAGATGCTATAAATAGCCTCATCTGGGCAAACGGGAGGCAAGGAATCCAATCCCAAGCCCTGAATCATGCCCAAGAAAAATCCGCCATTAAAATTTTCAATCTTTTTTTTGGAAATTCCGTGTAAGGCTGTAAAGCTCGGATCCAGACATTTAGAAAGCTTCTAAAAGAGTTCAGGAGTATTCTCCAAGTCACACTAAGCTTCCAATCATACTGTAATTCAATTTACAAGTATAAATTGAAATTTTAATTTCATTTCGATCAGTTTCATATACTACTTAATTGTATGATTTCTTGATTGGAGAATGATGAAGATCATTTGTAAGCTTTCTATCGATACAAAATTGAACCAATCAACTTAAATTAGAAATACCTAAATTTGATTTTGAAAATTTTCAAAATCGGGTATATGTTCTTGAATCATTACTCAAGAACATCATCCCATAAATCTTTTTAATATGTTTCTAAAGATGTTAGGAACATATTCAAACCAATTCCAATCCATCCCGATCATAAATAAAATAAAATAAATTTAGTTATTGAATTGGTCAAAGTGAGCAATCAATGTTTATGTTTTGGTTTCATTCAACAATATGAAGCATAAGCAAGCTATTGACAAGCTCATTACACTTCATCAAACCATAAAACCAAAAACCCATTTTTTTTACCTCAAAATTGTTTGAGTTGAATGAGACATCATCCTGATCGAATGATGCATCAGGATGATGTTATAAATGATCCTTGAGACTAGATGAAACTCCCCATGCCCTTGGATCAACGGATCAAAGCCTTAGTCTAAAACATCAAACCTTAAGTTTGATATTCATGACGTCTGACCGAGGGCTCAACTTGGGTTCGATTTAGGACCGAGAAAATCGAACCTCCCCTTCACCGAACCGAGAAACCTCGCACCCCGAGCGAGGATTCCTAGCCTAGGTTCGAGAGCTCTTCGCACCCCGATCGAGAGCTCCTCGCATCTGACCGAGAGCTCCTCGCATTTGACCGACGATTCCTAGCCTAGAATCGAGAGCTTCTCTCACCCAACCTAGAGCTCATCACATTCGACCGAGGATTCTTAGCCCAGGACCGAGAGCTCATCGCATCCGACCGAGGATTCCTAGCCTAGGATCGAAAGCTCCTCGCACCCCGACTAAGGATCCCTAGCCCAGGACCGAGAGCCTCCAACATCCAACTGAGAGCCTCCAACATCCTATCGAGAGTCTCCCACACCCGACCAAGAGTCTCCCGCACCTCGATATAGGGATCTCGACCCAGGACCAAGGATTTTAGCCTAGGACCGAGGAAAACGACACCCCAGACCGAGAAGGCCGGTCTTAAGGCCTATTTGGTTGAAATTTAAAAACTTCAAAATTATCATTTTTTTATTTTGAAACCTTAAACCATTTTCCACAAATCTTAAAAAATAGAAAAGAATTTTAAAATATTTTTAGGAAAAATATTTTGATATGGGTCTATTTGTGATTTATTTTTAAATCATAAAACCTTAAACTGATATTTTTCAGGTATTTCATCATCAATTGTTGACATCAATCTCATGTATCAGCATTTAAATATCATTGTACAATTTTAAATGCAAGAAAAATATGTGCATTTCGGGACAAAAAAAATTGTCCCAAAATGCCCGTTTCGGATCCCGAAATGAGTGTTTCGGGACATTTTCTCCTTCATATCCACGTGCGTTTTGGGGACCCACAGTGAGCGTTTCGGGACTCAAAATGAGCGTTTCGGAACATTTTATAATTTTATCTCTCTTATACCTACATGACATGCCACGTTGATTCTTGGACTTATTTTCTCTAATTTTTTCGTTGAATTTATCATTTTTTTTATTTAAATAAGTAGAGAAATAATCAACTCAAATTTCTATTTTATTCCATCAACATCACAATCTATTAATCGGGTCTAGTTTTTTTCTCCCATAAAACCGATAATATTAAACATTATTCAATATTTGTGATCAAGATGAGTTGTGTTTACTGCAAATGCGAACCAATTCTTTCACAACTACATCTATCTCTTGATCATCTCCTTCAATTACTAATTTCTCTTTCATTTCTCTAGCTTTCTTCCTTATCTCCTTCCCTGCATCCTCTAATACAACTTCTTTGATCACTCGAGCTATCTCTAGCCTATTCAATCCTCCTTCCTCATCTCTATAGATCTCCGCCCCGGCCCCAGCTTTCACGATCACCTTGGCATTGATCGGTTGGTCGTACTGAACAGGAACCGCAATAATAGGTACACCAAATCCCATCGCCTCAGTTAAGGATCCCCATCCACAATGGCTTATAAACCCTCCAATACTTGTATGGGTCAAGATCTTTACTTGTGGAACCCATTTATCAATTACTAAACCTCTTTCTCCAACCCTTTTAAGAAAACCTTCAGGAATGGATTCCTCAATACTAATAATCTTCTCATTCATTGGAAACCGAATGACCCATATGAAGTTTACATTGCTTTGTTCCAATCCGTAAGCCATCTCCTCTCTCTCTTCTCTTGATAAGTAGCATTCAGATCCGAAAGACACCAAAACTGTAGACGCTTTCTCTTTCATATCCAACCACTTGATTACCAGTTTTACAGTACTATCAGTTTCAACAATTATGTCATCTTCTACAGGATTAGTAACGAGCGGACCTGTGATAATGACTTTTTTCCCTAGCAAGGATGATGTATAATCAACGTAACCTTCCTCCACCTCCCTGAAAGTCTTAGTCAAGACTATTTCAGATGATCTTAAATATGAGAAATGGCTAGGCGTCCTTTCTTCAAAATTATCTTCTGCTGGTAGAGTTTCAAACATTTTTTGAACTTTCTTAGTAAAATAGGATCCTTGAGGATTCAGTTCAGGGTATGGGAATTCCACCCCTTGTTTCAAATTCATGTGAAATCCATAATAAAGGATGGAAAGACTGGTGGTGTGGAACATTACAGCTGGAATGGAGAGAGATGCGGCAACTTCTGGAGCCCATGGTTGATGGATATCATAGATAACTAGATCTGGCTTGACTTGTTTGAGAATGGTAGAGAAGTAAGGACTTGCCATGTCAAGAGCTCTCATGAGTGTATAGTTGAGGTGGGGAGGGAGACCACTGGTTGTGTGGTGGTGTGGAGGAAGCTCTGGATTGAATGGGAGTTTTATTTCTATGAAATGAAGGAAGGGATAGTCGTTTTCACTTATTTTTTTCTTGATGGAGTTGAGAATGACCTCTGTAGAACATAGATGGATAGTAAGGTTTCTCTTTTCGAGTCTTTTCGCTAGTTCTAAGAATGGAGAGACATGGCCATGAGCTAGCCATGGAAACATCACAATATTCAAGATGCTGCCTTTAGATTCCATCTCTCTCACTCTATGAAACTGATACTAAAGAGCAGGAGTAAATGTTCTATATTTTTCCTTTAGGACAAACACTTATTATAACTTCTATGTTTTTGTTTTGTAGTATTTATAGTACTTTAATGATGTAATATTTACACAATCTGATTACATATTTGCACAATCTTTTTACAGATTTCTATAATACATAAAGAAGAAACTAAAATAACCCTTGAAATATTTACAAATTTTGTTTTGCACCCTGACAATTATTCTTTTCTATATAGTTCTTAAGGGCCCGTTTGGTTGTAGATACCGAGGGGTATAATAATATTGGTATAGTATAAACTATACCAATATTATTTTTATATGATATTTGTTAAAATTTTATTATTTATACTTTATATTTATATAAAATTGTAAATATTATTTTTAAGTATAACAATTTTTTTATATCACTTATTTTTAATTTATCATTATACGTTTTATTAATATTATACATTATTTATTATTATATAATATATTAAATATATTTTATTTAGTTTTAATATTATTATTATATATAATTATTTTAATATATATATTTTTAAATATTTTAATTAAAAAATATTTATTTTTTTATAACAATAATTTTATTAATTATTATTTTATATATTTAATTATTATAAATAATATTATTTATTTTATATATTCATTTTATTTTAAGTTTATTTTATTACAATTATTAATAATATTCAAATTAAATAAATATAATTTATAGTTTATATTATAATTATTTTTTTTTATTTTTATTAATTATTAAATAATAACGGTATAATAATTTATAATAATAAACAATATTATTTCCAATATAAGTAAATATAGAAAATAATAATAATAATAATTTTAAATTCATTTTTATACGACTTATACTACATTCCTATACTATATACCAAACAAAACGTTATAAACCATATACAACTTATACTATTTCTTATAATTCATATCAAACATCAATAATCTAAATAACATATACTATCCTATACAATTTATATATCATTACAATTTATATCCTATATAATTTGTAATACGTATCAAATGCTATCTAATCATAGAAAAAAGTTATATACAAATAAATAAGTTGAAAGAAATACTATTATATTGTCATAAATAGAATACAATATTTGTATTGAATCTATTACAATTTAAATGAAAGTATTATTTTTTCTTAGAATTTGCTATGAAATTAAAAGTGTGATTAAAAGAAAATAATTGTAAGATTTTATGAAATAATTTGAAGAATTATCAACTTTTAATAATAAATCATAAAAAGATATTAATTATCTTGATTATGATATATAAATTAGGTGTGAGTGTGGATTGAAGATTTGGGTTCGTTTTTTTGATAAATTTATATTTCATCCTACTACATGAGTTATAACTTTATCATTATCATGTATCCAATCATATAAAGGGCTAATTGGATATATCATATGTTGACTCAGTTTATCATTTTTGTATAACCATATTAATATAAACAAATTGGCATTCAACCTGCTGTTTATGAAATAATATTTAAATAGGATTGTGTAAATATTTCATTTGGTGAATCACCTTTCAAAAACAAATAAATACATTATAAAAAAATAAAAAAATAAAAAATAATTTTTATTGTTGTTTTTAAGGGTGGTTCAAAAATTAAAACATAATGTGGTACATCTGCCCCAAAAATATAAATTTATTATAAATTAATAATTTTAAATATATTCTCTAATTAAATAAGATACCAATATATTCAAATCTTAATTAAATATATTATATATGTATAGTTTTTGTTTGGTAGTATTTAATTTGATAAATGAAGAAGGCATGACGTATACTCGTTGAATGTAATATTTACACAATCCTAATTTTATATATTTGCACAATCTTTTTACAAATTTCTATAATATATAAAGAAGAAACTAAAATAACCCTTGAAATATTTATAAATTTTGTTTTGTAGCTAGAACAATTATTTTTTTATATAGTTCATTAACTATAAAAAGGTTATATATAAAATAATTATATTTAATGAAATACTATTATATTTTCATAAATTAGAAAACAATCTAAGCCTAATCTATGTTTTCTAAAAATTAATAGTATATTGTCACAAATCTCTATATATTATAATTGTTTTATTGGAAAGTCTTTTAAATAAAATATAATTTAAAAACTTAAAATTTATTTAAAATTTTATTAAATTGGATAACAATATATATATATATATATATATATATATATATATATATATATATATATATATATATATATATATATATATATATATATATATATATATATATATATTCTATTTGGTTGTTTCAAAAAATTAATTAAAAATAAATGAATAATTAAATAGGTTAAATTTATTATAATATGTATTTTTTAAAAATAATATATTAATAATTTTCTCCATTATTTTTTTGAGTAATGATAAGGGGAGCGAAACATTTGCAGCGAATGGGGCAGCGAAGGACGTGGAGTGCTGAATAGACAAGTGACTCAGTATATATTTATTTTTTTCTTTATTTTCATTAATAATTTTCTCTCACTTCTCACTATTTATATTTTCTCTCTCTATATTAATTAAGACGCATTCAATAAAAAAAAAATTGATTTTTATTTTTAAAAAATACTTAATAATTAATCTCTTTAATTTTTATGATTATAAACATATTTTTTTAAAATTCAATTAATTAATTATAGACAATTATTTTTAGTATTAAATTATATTATTTTTATTCTAAATTATATATTGTTTCTAATTTGTCTTGTAGATTTGAAATTTTCTATTTCAATATGAGATAGAAGATTAGTGAAAACTATTATTGCGATGAAATGATTAAAGGCAATTTATCGATTATATTATGTTGTTTGATTTTGTAAAAGTAGATGTTATAATACATTTTGGACCATGTTTTTTTGGTAAGTTTATTTTATATTTTGGATCATGTTTTTTAGTACTTTAATTATAATTAGACTGTGTAATTTATTAATATAAAATAGTAAATTAACCCAATTAAATATTTTTAATTAAATATAACACAATTAATTATTATTTATTTTAATTTGAGTAATTTTTATTATTGAAAATAAATTTTATTTTTTTTAATAAAAAAAATAAATTATTGAGAGAGAAATAATTAAAATGTGTATAATAATCGCATATGTACAATAATTAAAAAAAAACATATTTATGATAATAAAAATTAAAGAGAATAATTATTAAATATTTTTTAATAATAATAATTAATTTTTTTATTGAATGAATCTTAATTAATAATTAATATAGAAAGAAAAGGTAAATAGGGAGAAGAGAGAGAAAATTATTAATGAAAATATAAAGAAAAATAAATATATATTGAGTCAGCTTATCTAGTCAGCACTCCCCATTCGCTGCAAATGTTTCGCTCCCCCTATCATTACTCTATTTTTTTATACCCTTAACCACACAATATGAAAGATGAAAGGGGTTATATGTTTAAATAAGCTAATATATTACTATAAGAATTAAGTGGTTAGTCTCTCCTCCCCTAATATTTAGATAATGAATGAGGAATATGTATTTTGTGATTCGAAATTGATCAAATATTATGTTTAATTTTTTTTAAATACTATAAAGTAATTTTGGTGTAAAAATTTTATAAAATTATCATATTTATTTTTATAAATTTGATTTTTATTACATTTATGTTTCCAAATTTCAAACAAACCATACATCAATATTGATAGGTAGGTTGAACAAGTCTATTAAATTGTTAATATATGTCTTAAGGTGTTTATTTCAAATTATAGATTAGGTTAAACAACTATTTATTATTAAAAAAATAATGTTTTTTTTAACACTTAATTAATCCATTTATATTTTCTTAATTTATTTTCATAATTTCTGGACTCATGAAATTCAAGTTATAGTTTTTAAAATTTTTAAATTTTTTTAAACCGGCCCTAAAATTTACAGAAAAAATTATTTTTAAATTTTTTAGAAAATTTGAAAGAATTTAAATAAAAATAAATAAAATTGGACGTTTGAATCATTGTGTTAAAGTTGTTGTTAAATTCTGAAACAAACGTAACTTTAAAAATTATTTTATTTTAGGAATTTTAAACCTTGAAATCAAAATTAAATGAAATAAACGTTTGGGGGTTAAATTAGAGATCAGAAAAAAAAAACCAGGGTTAATAATTTAAAATTAAAGTACTTAGGTTAATTTAAAAGAAATAAAGACCCGAGGGTCTCTTTAAAGACACGGTATCTCCTAATCTCCTTTTGTTGACCGTCATTTCTTCTTTAAGATCAAAAAGAAATAATTTTATTTTAATTTTTAATTGGTTTTACGGAAAAAAAATATTATTTGAATTTTTATTTGAATGAATTATTATTATATAAAATTAAATTTTATCTTGTAATTAATGAATTGAGTTAAAAATATATACAATTAGTTTATTTTTGTAATAGTTAAATTCAGGTATTTATTTTTTCAGAGTAATCATTTCTATTTATTGTCTTAATATTTTTTTCATAATATATTTTATTTTATAATCGCTTCTTGTTTTGAATACGACGAATCCCTACAAATTAAGCACATATTTCGTAAACACATCTAACCAATTTAATCAGACGAAGTCATGGAAGAACCCCATGGTGGCTTGTGATATCAACGTTTTTTTGCCGCTTATAAACTATAAAAATAATTTTTATTAATTTATTTCCCTTGAACTAATACTAGTAATATAACACTTGGTTTTCTTATAGATATATTGAATTCTTAATAATTTGTAACAATGTTTTTCATGATTTATAATTATATTTGTTAGGTTTTTTACTATTTATTATTTTTGTGATACTCACAAAAATAAATGAATTAATTAAATAATCTTAACCATTACAAAAAAAAAATACAACACTTTGGTTACATTGAATTGACCTGATGTTACAATGAGTATGCTCTCTTAATTCTATCTTTAGTCTCCACATTAAATGTATAATTATTTTAGAGAAATGAGTAATATTAACATTTAAATTTGATTATATAACTCAAACAAATAGGTTGTTAAAAAAATAATAAATTAAAACTAATGAATCAATCCTTGTTTACAACTAAAAATAGTGTTTTTCAATTTACTTATTTCCCATCATCATTAGCTAGGAGAAGTGTGGAGGATTCATCCAACTTCGTCGATGAAGCTCTAACCCAATCTTGCCCCTTAATCAAGGCAATATTGACAAATGACCTAGCTTCGTAACTCGACAAGTCTCTTTACCATTTTACCCTTCTTCCTCGGTTAGCCCCTGGCCCATAACAATTGTGTTCTCCATAATACACACTTCTGTTTTCAAAAAAAATTATGATAATATTAGTTTTTGTTTCCAAAAACATTTACAATGTGGTAGTGTTCATAATATCAATTAGTTGTAAGTTATTATTACCTTGGTTATAATTTGGCTTATTTATTTTAAGTGGAAGTATTGAAACAATGTAATATTTTTGCAAAAAAAATTTACATTGTTGGACTAATTAAGTTAGTTAATTTTGTTTTAGTTAAAATTAAGATAGTTATGCAATTAACTAACCTTTGGTTGTTTTGTTGTTCCCAATCATCCCAACCTCTTAGAAGCACAACATTAGACATGTAAGTTCTAAAAAAAACCACCCTAGAGTAAGGTCCCCCGGGCGTCCAAGAACAGCATTCCCAGACCAGTAATCCTACATTTCGAGAAGATGAATCTTGTCTTCTTGGATCGAGATTTCGTCTTTTGAGCTGTGATCGCCCCTCCAACAAATGAAAGGGAATGCAAATGACACCCATGAAAAAGTAAGCCGTATTTCCACATATGAAATCGGTTGCTCTTCTATGTAGCAATTCTTGTTGTAATGTTTTTCGGCTTCGTCTAATATAGTGTCTTGGTATGAGAGGATTCGACAATCGTAGAAAGCTGCCCATTCCGCCTTCACTCTCAATGCCACTGCCTTGTCTTTGCTGCAAAATTGTTGAATATAATGATCAATTATCTTTATATAAGTATTAGTAATTATTGTGTTATTATACCAATTAATTGATATATTATACCAATTAATTGATATGCTTAACTTAGCTTAAATTTAAATTAAGGATTATCTAATTCTCTATAACATTATTTTTTTTTCTCTAGATTTTGATGTTGCATGATCATGTATCATGATTAAGGAAGACAATAATGAAACAGAGTAGTGAATTTATTATGTTTGGATCTGTTTAGAAAATTCATTGAGGGCGAAGATCTGTTGCATGATCATACTTTTTTTTTTTTTTTTTTGGTTGACCGAAAATAGAGTGGAAAATGATATTTATGCCCTGCTGCCCGGTTAGCCTTAAATCACTAATAAATTTAATTAAATATATAATATCACCAATATATTTATTTAATTTTTATATTTTATAAAAAAAAATTAAAGTTATATCTTATAATAATATAAATTTTCAATATATCATAATATATATTATAGGGTTTAATCTTTACATGAGTCTAAGTTTTATTAATAAGAGCATGCATAGGTTAAGAATAAGGTGATACTTTTGTTTGTGTTTACCGAAAGTTTGAAAGGGCATGATATGATTGAAAGTAGCATCACGTTGTCTCACAAAAGAAAATCAAGGACTTTTAAATTTATTGCATGATTCTTGTGCCACAGGAAAGCAAACCCCTTTGCTGATTGAATTACATAGATATATTTTGTACCTCCATTAACAACTCATGTTACAGGTTTGCAGGTCTCAAGATTATACTGCTGTACTCTACTGTCTTAGACAGGTTATCTCCTTTCTTAATCTGATCTAGTTTGAGTTGATTGTGAGAGATTTTTGAATCGTTTAATTTCCTTGCCAGTTATTTGAAAATGTTGAGATTGATAAACCAACTGCCAATCGGTGTGCTGAGGTATATGTAATAGGCCTTAAATATAAGGCCCCGTCAAAGATAAATCCACACTTGTTTGATATAAGGAATCTTTTACAACCTGGAGCAGAGCCCTCAAAGGTAATTTATTCAAGAGAGAATATTTAATCTTTAGTATTGCTTTCCCACCACCGATCTTTTGTGGATGACCTGAATATGATTTATTTATTTATTTATGTAGGTGATACAGAAGAGACATTGTGATATGTAAAAACATATGAACTTATGCTATATTTATACCCATTTCTTCACCATGTCCATGCATGCTATGAAATTGTCACTAATGTGACGCATGATGTTTGTTTGTGCATAGTTATCTAAAAGGGTTTGGTGCATTTGTTTTCCATCATAAGGCCTTTGAATTGATATGTTTGGATCCTGATGAAGTGCTTGCTATGTGCTAATTGTTTGTACATATGGAATATGGGAGTTTTTGGTCCTTGATTGAACAAGGTCGTTGATTGAACATGTTCACTCTCAAGTATTGGAGGTTGCCAATTCACTAGGAAGTGCAGAAGTCGAACATATAGAGAAAGCAGATACTGTTGCAAGGCATTACCAAGCTGATGAAGATGTTGAAGCCGTAGCTGCAAAAGTAAGATCCCTCATTGCTGCCAACCCTAATAATGTTAAAAGGGGAAGGAAGTAATAGAGGAGGGTCAACTTCCGATTGCAGCATACGATCCAAAAGAAAACCCACTCAAGGTGGCCGAGGCAGTTTTCAATCTAATAGAGGTGGCCACGGTCATGGAGGAGATAGAGGCGGTGGTAGTGGTGGTCGAAAAATGGCTCGACTACATAACCTTCTAACTAGGAAATCGGTTCTTCAAAGTCCAGATCCAAGAGTTAAAAGGGAAGGATCTTAAATCTATTAACTTGTGTTTTATATCATTTACTATGTTTGAATACTTTGGTCAATTTACTGCGTTCGTATTCATTTTGATTTATGTTCTCAACATAACTGTTATTGTTTAGTTTTAACATCATCAAAAAAAGGAAATTGTTGGGAAAAATTAAAACAAAGAAGAGAGAAAGTTAATTAAGAAAGAAATGGTTTAATTAACTTAAAAAGAATATAAAAGATTTTTATGGTTTGGAACATAATTTTGATGATGTAATTATGATCAAGCTAAGTTGTCTATTTGTTTTGTGCAGGCACAAATCTAAAAGACTTTGCTACTGTAAACGTGGTCTGAAGTAGGTTGTCTTAGACATCTTACGTAGTTAGACGAGGACGTTTAAATCCTTAAAATGCGGTCTAAAGGGAAACGTAGTTAGACGAGGTAGTCTTACTCCTTTAGACGCGGTCTAAAGGGAAGTGTAGTTAGACGAGGTAGTCTAACTCCTTTAGACACGGTCTAAAGGGAAGCGTAATTAGACGAGGTAGTCTAACTCTTTTAGACACGGTCTAAAGGGAAGCGTAGTTAGACGAGGACGTCAATCTCCTTTAGACGAGGACGTTTATCTCCTTTAGACGTGGTCTAAAGGGAAGCGTAGTTAGACGAGGAAGTTTAACCTTTTTAGATGCGGTCTAAAGGGAAGCGTAGTTAGATGAGGACGTCTAACTCCTTTAGACGCGGTTTAAAGGGAAGCATAATTCGCGTCTAAAGGGAAACGTAGTTAGACATGGTCTAAAGGAATGCGTAGTTAGACGAGGACGTCTAACTCCTTTAGACGTAGTCTAAAGAATAACGTCTAATGCCTCGCTTTAGTTCTGTATGAAGGAATCATACCTCTAACCACGATCACTCAAATGTTTTTTCCACTTGATTTAGTAGTCTGACAACCCAGTTGACTCTATCAAATGAATGAATGCCACGTACGTGGATATATCTCAATTGCATTTCTAGTACAAGACAGGATCAGAGGATATTCAGCGCACTATCTGTTCTGTACGGCCACGATCCAAATTCTTAGAGTCTTCTGTACTCTCGTAATATAGGAGGTCGATCAACGGATACATGCCACGTGCCCACAAAGAATATTCGATCGTTGGTGCACTTTAACTATAAATAGAATCCCAAGGACAACGGTCGAAGTGCTTCTCGAACTCACATTTTTACAAGCTCATCACTTCACATACTTGCTTCAAAAAAACTACTCTCAAGCCAAAAAGCACAAACTACTCATTGTTTCACTATGTGATCATACTATAATTGCATATTGTCTTCTCGGTGAGAAATCTCAGTGTTGTAAGTTAACAGACTGTTTTATGTTGAACAAAGAGTTAGCTAATAGAGTGAGTTGTATTTGAATCAAAGTCTTTAGTGAATATCCTTCCGGTTGTGGAAGAAGGGGAAGCGTAGGAGTTTTATCTTCGAACATCCATAAAACTCATGTGTTCTTTACATTTTGATAATTGCATTCATTTGTCTGAAGCTTCAAATTCAACAAAACGTTCCGCACTTGAATCCGTTTTAAGAGTTTGTGAAGATTTGCAAAGAATAGAAACAGATACTAATCCCTCTTAGGATTATTATCAAATCAATTATCGTAATCTATTCACAATAGTCAGACCCTTGTCTCTACTGTTAACACCGGTCCTAAAACCCTTCTCGCGACGGGCAGTCCCCTCTCGCCCTTCTCGCGACGGACACAATCGTCTCGCGACGGGCAGTCCCTTCTCATCATATCATATTTTTCAAATCATTTTAAAAACTTAACATTATTCTTAATCGTATTTCCTCTTAAGAACACTACAACATAAGAGCACCAACATACTTAAGAACACTACAACATAAGAAAACCAACATACTTAAGAACACTACAACATAAGAACTCCAACATACTTAAGAACACTACAACATAAGAACACCAACATACTTAAGAACACTACAACATAAGAATATCACTACTGAAAAAAGGGTCATTACCGAGAGTATAATCTCTCGGTAATGGCCCTATATCTTTCGGTATATACATAATACCGAGAGTTTAGGTAACTCTTAGTATTCGTCGGTACTACCTCTTTCGGTAAACTTAATTGCTTATTTACCAAGACATTTTATAAATCTCTCGGTTTAGACACCAAAGTGAAAAATCGATAGTTCTTTGAAAATATATCGGGTTTTCCCTATCAAGAAAAACCGAGAGTTATCTAGGGTAAAACCAAAAGATTTTCAAAGAACTCTCGATTTTTTTCTAGCAAGAAAAACCTAGAGTTCTCAAATAACTTTCGGTTTTTCTTGCAAGGGATAAATCGAGAGATTTTCATAGAACTCTCGGTTTTTACTTAGCAAGAAAAATCGAGAGATTTCAAATAACTCTTGGTTTTTCTTGATAGGGAAAAACAGAGAGATTTTCAAAGAACTCTCGGTTTTTCCCTAGAAAAAAACCGATAGATTTTCAAAGAACTCTCAGTTTTTCTCTAGCATGAAAAACCGAGAGATTTCAAATAACTCTCGATATTGTCCACGTAAATGGCTCAAAAAGGTCGATTGTTTTGTGTGCGCAACCAAACCTATTCAGCCAACATTCATAAACCAAAATTATGAATTCTAAAATTCCAAAATTCTAAACCAAGCCCAATCAGCCAAATAGCCTATTATTAGTCAAACCAAAACGTTTACATTTTTTCAAAAACCAACCAAACAACCTGTTATGAGTCAAACCAAAACATTAACAATTGTTCAAAAAACAATTATAATGTACTAACTAGATCGGGGGAGGGGGTTGATAATGCCTCATTAAGAATTCAATTTTTTCTTCATATTTCTTCATTCTTTGCGTCATTTCTCTATCATTTTGCGTTCTTTTCATATCCCTCCTTTGAAGCTCCTCCATTGTCGACTCCATGTGTCTCACAGATGCCTTTAGATGTTCACTCACTTCCAACAATCGATCGACGGATCGTTGAGAATTGTTGCCACTCTAATGATCCTCTCGAAAGTGTGTGGGTAGGACACCGGATCCCATACCGATCATTGTCCCATGCATTTGGCGTCCGAACACTCTCTCTATCAATTTGAAGTCATAGATATCTGGTTCGTTGCTTCTAACTTCTACCATCTCCGCCCGCACATTTGAAATTAATTTTCATTTATATAAAACTATATATAATTTTATTAAAGTCAATTAATTACAATCTTCTCTTGTGCTCGTTTAAAAATATCAAATTTAATATTAGGTGTAAATTAATACAAACAATAAATAAGTGTAAAAATGTTACATGTCAATGATGGGTCAGGAGTGGAATGGTGCTCATGATCCTCCTCATCCTGATCCTCCGCCACATCATCCTCCGCCTGATCCTCCAACTTAGAAAACATACTCTCAATAAACTCTTCAACCTCATTCTACTGATGTGTAACACATGTTGGGTCAGTAGTAGCTATCGGGTCCACGACATACACTGTATCTCTAGAAGCCTTTCCTCGGATCTTAAGGTGACCTGCTTGTGCAAACACGTTCTGAAATGGCTTGCTTAGTCTCTTTGGTGTTCTCCGTATACACCCCCCAATCACCTATCTTGAATACATATCATTAATAAATTAGAGAATAATTATAGTAATAAGAAAATTAAAGTGAAAACATAAATCTAGCTAATTAATCTTAACTATATATTTGTAAATCGTGGATTTAATTTTATCACAATCTTTCAACTAGGTCGTGATAACATATCAGGGGCGTAGAATGCTTGTTTTGCTTGACTCGCCAATATATACGAGTCATAACTTTGAGTTTTCAAAATCCGGATTACATTGATACTTACAAAGCCATATTTATTCACTTTCACTCTTTGTTCCCCAAAATGTGTATCAGACCACTTACACTTGAATAAGACAACTCGTTTGTGAGAAAAGTATTGTACTTGAATTATATTCGTTAAAACTTCGTAGTATGACATAGTATCTGATCCGTTGTACCCTTCAACAACCACTCCGTTATTTTGAGTGGTCAAACCTTCGTCGTGTTTTTTTATACATAATTTGTATCCGTTTATTTTACATCAAACATACATACATGAGTACATAGTTAGACCTTCGCCTAAGATCTTAAGGTCTCTTGATATGTCATCATCTTCTGCTAATTGAGCAACCTATATATATATATATATTCCCAAAATTCATTCGTTAATTGTAAAATCAAAATAAAGTTATAAGATATGGTTCTGAATCTACTCACTCTATACTTAAAATATGTGACATACGTTTCTCCACAGGACTCATTGTTATTGCAATACTGCATATACTCGTTGTAAATAGATCGAACATTAAATATCTTACTCTTTAATGCTAATTAATAAGACGTACTATAATATTGAATCTTACATGCAAAAAGGTTCTACTTCGGGATAATTTTCAAAATGTACTATAATATTGAATGAGTTGTCACTCGATCGCTATAATCCAAGTTGTATATTTTTCCGTTGGATAGTTCTTCCAACAATGCAAATAATATGAGGACGGAGATTGAAGTGTGCATGTTCTTGGTCTTCCTCCTCTATATACCTGACACATAAGCCACTACTCTCATTTATAAGATAGCTCTCGTTTATTAAGGCTTCGGGGTGGTTTTATTCCGAAAATATCTTTTTATTGTACCAATGTATTGTTTTATCGGTAATATATCATCTTTAAGTATACGCAACAACATATCGAACGAAGTGTTTGTCCATTGACAGACATTCTTTATTTGAAGGAGTATCAGTAGTGCTGATGATTTATTATTCGAGCACCTTTATACAATAGCCGTTTAGAATCATCAAGCAGTTTATAGAATCTCTGCGCATCTTCGACTAGTTTATTGTTGTTCGGGCCATCGTTAACATTGGATAACATATCGTTTATAAAATCTTGCATATAACGTTATTCATTGACCTCTTCATTGACTATATTATTCATCTACGTTCTAGGATCGTTGATTTTCGGCACGACATCCTCCGATTGACCGTCATCATCATCATCATCTAAGTCATCGGCATCATCATCATCATTAACCACGTTAGTAGTAAGTCTCTTTTCTCCATGAAAATAACAGAACTCATAATGAAGATTTATTCCATAAATGATGAGGTAAGTCTTCACATCGATTATTTCCATAGACGCCGTGTTCAAGCATTTCACGCAAGGACATTTAACTATTTGTCGTCTTGTACTACTCACTACAAACTCGAGAAATTTGTCAACCCCTTTCTCGTAATCTGGATGATCTCGACGTAAGGTCATCCAAGTTTTATCGGGTACTTCTATCTTTCTAATAAGATGGAAAATAAACTGCATTATTATATACTTAACATGATATAAATTAGGTTTACATTTCTCTTACATAATTTTAACATAAATCAAGCTAAATCAAACATAAATAGAACATAATTCAAACCTAATATAACATAAATCAAACCAAATATCTAACATATTAACATTTATCTAACATATTAATTACATCGTTATAACATAAATCAAACATTAATCAAACCAAATCAAACATTGATCAAACCAAATAAATATTAATCAAACCAAATCTAACATAAATCAAACCAAATCTAACATAAATCAAACCAAATATCTAACATATTAATTACATCCTTATAACCTAAATCAAAATTCATTCAAACATAATCTAACATTAATCAAACCAAATCTAATATATATTAAACCAAATCTAACATAAATCAAACTAAATCTAACATAAATCAAACAAAATATCTAACATATTAACATATATCTAACATATAAATTACATATTTATAACATAAATCAAACCTAATATAACCTAAATCAAACATAATTCAAACCTAACATAACCTAAATCAAACTCAATATATAACATATTAATCATAAATCTAACCTTGAAATGCAGGCGGAGACGCCATGAGATTCAAGAGGCGGCAGTAGAAGGTTCAAGCGGTGGCGGCGGTGTCTTCAATCCAGTGACGGTGGTGTCTTCAATTCGGTGGTGGTGTCGTCTTCAATCGGTGGCGGCGGTGTCGTCTTCAATCACAGGTGGGCGGTGCAGACAGAAAGAATCGGGGAGAGAAAGAGGGGTGAAAGCGGTGGCGGAAAGAATCGGGAAGAAAGAATGGCGTTTTTTTATTTAAATAGGTCATTGCCGAGAGTTTTCATATAACTCTCAGTTTTGATCAATTACTTAAATTCGAGAGATGTAGACATATTTATCGACTTTGATCACCTTAATTCTGAGAGACTTAGACATATCTCTCGGTTTTGATCATTTTCTAAATTTCGAGAGATATGTCTAAATCTCTCGGTTTTGAAGACTATTACTAAATGATATACTTAAATCTCTCTATATTACCACTTCATAAATTGTTAAATTAATTGGTGTTTCACTTTCTAATGACCTTGAACAATATTAATTTAATATATTTGATATCCTCAAAACATGAAACAATCCTAACACATCCTTATAATCAAACTTTACACGCATCCTTTTTATCATCAAACACAAACATACATATACACTTCTTTATATTATAATAAAACACAATCATATACACTTATAAAATTAAACACAATCCCTGTACTTAAAATTTAACACACACTTGATTAGCTTAGTTAGGAGTTTAGATTAGAAAGTGAAACACCAATTAAATTAACAAATTATGAAATGGTAATACCGAAAGATTTATAAACATCTTTCGGTAACGAAGCCAAATACTAAAAGTTAATGGTATATCTCTAGTTATTACCACTTCATAATTTATTGATAAACCTTCGCAATTACTCATTCCCAAAACTTAGACTTATTTTATATTTTTTTTAGAAGAGTAAAAATCGAAGGTTTATTGAAAAACTTTCGCAATTACTCCTTTCCCAACACTTAGAATTATTTTTAGTTTTTTGGGGAAGAGTCAAAACCGAAAGATTTTTAAAAAACTTTCGCAATTGCCCATTGGGAGAGAGTTAAACCCGAGGGTTCTTTGAATAACCTTCGCAATTACCCCAACACTTAGAATTATTTTTTGATTTTTGGGGAGAGTTAAACCCGATGATTATTTGAAAAAGTTTCGATAAAAACTCATATCACCGAAAGTTTTACACACCTCTCGGAATCTATTTTTAATAACGAAAGATTTCTTCCTCTATGGACCATTACCGAGAGTTTTATAAAACTCTCGGTAAAGGTTCATTTTTCATTAGTGCACCAACATTTAAGAACACTAAAACTTAAGGAATACAAATCTCACATTTCTAAATTTAAGTGTAAAGATTCAAATGAGGAACATACTGCTTTTTTTCTTAAATGTAAAGCAAGCAGATATTCTAAGTAAATAATAAGGTCCACCTTATGTAAAATCTCTTAATACTTTCAATTTTAATAAGAATTAAAGTTAGACGGGTAATAATCAGGAGGAATGAAGTAAAAATCTTATATATAAAAAATACTTTGATTTTTAACTCTAATGTGTTTCGTGATCAGTTAATTGGACTCTTTTATCCTATCATCAACCACAACATCAACTAAAATACTAATTAATAATCAACACTAACCATACAAGTGAGAGTATAATGGACATGCATTGATCATCTTGATATTAGTTCATTTTATCACAATCAACTATAACATATACTAGTTCATTTTATCATAATCTCAAAACACCAAATAAGACATTGTCAAAATAAGATCTAAAATAAGTTCAAGTTAAAGGCTCATACTGCTGAGATGATGACTAATTATGCTGGGACGATGATGCTCTTGCAGTAGATGGTGCATGCATCACTACTTTTAATGATTCATTATTATGCAGTCATTTCTCTTTAGGATTATCATTTTATATTTTATCAATATAATTGTTTGTGTACACTGAGCGTGATTCATGTTAATATGAGTTTTTCACATTCTTCAATGATAAGAAAAATAACATAAATTAAAAATAAGGTTATTTAGAGAAAAACACATTTGAAAAAAAAAATTGTCTTAAAATCTAATTTTAGAACAGAATTATAAACCCTAAACTTACCAATGTAAAAAAAAAAAACCTAAATCTAATTAAAATCATAAATCATAAGAGAGGGAGACTTGTATTAGTCGCCCCCTTACCTGTATAAAGGGAAATGTTATTGCATACATTTATAATTACAATGGACTATGTATTAATTTACATTAATAAAGAGATCATGTTTAATCTCTTGCTTTTTAATAATACCAACAACATAGTATCTTTGTTACAATTGTTTTTAAAATAATCAAATAAATTAGATATAGTGAATCACTAAACTAAAATGAAGCCCAAAACAAAAAATAGACAACCCATTGTCCGTTTGGGCCGGAATATATACATGATTAATAATAGAGCTCTAAATTCATTATTAATGAGATTTTGTAGCATTGGTAGAGTAATGTATGTGTAAGTCTTAAAATTAGTTCAAGAAAATAAAAGATTTATAATTAGTTTTTTTTTTTTTTTTTTGGTTTGTTTTGTAAAAGTAACGTTGAGATCCTGTTAATGAAGATCTCATGCAGCGTTGAACCTCATCCAACTCGACTCCAAATTTAGTTTCTTTCGGTCCTCCCGCAGCGGTGTCCTCGATCTCTGTGCCGCCCCTGGCGGTTTTATGCAGGTTGCCGTCCAGCGTGTTCCTGATGGAACCCTCGTTGTTGGCATCGATCTCCTGCCTATTCCCCCTATTCCCGGAGCCATTAGTGTAGAAGAAGATATAAGCAAGCCTCAATGCAAGGCAACGATCAAGAAGCTAATGGAGGAGCATGAATGCTTAGCTTTTGATTTGGTGCTGCTTGATGGTTCATCCAACGTTAGGGGTGATTCGGCTCAAGAGGCCACTGACCAGCTGAATGCTCTGTTTATCGATTCTGTCAAGCTCGCTACTGAATTCTTAGCACCAAAAGGGACATTTGTGACTAAGGTAAGTAGCCTTTTCCTAATTCAAATTATCTGTTTACAAACAAGCCCATCTTTTTGGGTTTAATCTTTACATGAGTCTAGGTTTTATTAATAAGAGCATGCATGCATGCATAGGTTAAGTTCAGACACAATTGAATTACCTAGATATGTTTTGTACATCCATTAACAACTCATGCTACAGGTTTGCAGGTCTCAAGATTATACTACTGTACTCTACTGTCTTAGACAGGTTATCTCCTTTCTTTCTTAATCTGAGTTGATTGTGAGAGAAAGAAGAAAAGATATACAATTAATGACATTCCTATACGAAAAGTTTCAAAAATCAATTAAAGTTTTCAACAAAAACAAACACTGTATGCTGCAGCTACTACTTACTATACTACTACTATAGTACTACTACTTACTTATCCCACTGTTGTTGTAAGTACACGTACATAATATTTCTAACAAAACAAAACAGAGGGGGAAGGGCCCCTTACACTTTATTACTACAGTCAGCTAATGCTTACCCAGTAGTTTCTTAAGTAGATTCTCAATTTGACTATGGGTATATCCATTCTCACCCAGTAGTTTCTCGATTTCGCTCTGTGTGTACCCATGCTTTATTAGATTGATGTGCTCTCCTGTGGTTATACATTTCAGCACAAATCTGCAAACTTCATTCTGTGTTATGGGTTGAAAAGATGACTTTCTAGAGACACTCAGTGAGCCCTTTCCCTTAGCGTGATCCGATATCCTGTATTCATCTTCGATGAAATGCCTAACGTTTCTTTTAAGCATTTTGTCGTATAAGGCCATTACAGTCACCTCATCTCTGGGGTTCATGCTAATTTTTCTTTCTCCAAGTATCATTTGACGGGCCTTTGTCATTATTCTTTTCTTTTTAGAATGGGAGAGTGATGAACCGTCGCTACTGGAGGACCCTGTCGAGTCTCCTTCAGAAGAAGAAGAAGAAGAAGTACAAGAGACAGTCTGCTGATGTTGGTGTTGCACCCTAGTGGCAGTGGTAATAGTAATGGGAGTTGGAGTTATAATGGGAATTGGAGATTTTGGATATTCTGAAATAGTAGTAACCTATATTAATCAAATCAAATCAAAACAAAACAAAACAAAAAACACATTAATGTCATTCTGTTCGATGTTTATTTTCTGATCATCTAAACTACAAAAATGATGAAATACAGGTTGTGTCTAGCTAGATCATGTACCTTTTCAACAACTGACATCAACTCCCTCTTCCTGTTTTTCTGCATTTCCTTTCTTTTTGCATTCTTCAGTATATATGTGTGTAGAATACTGTAAGAGAGTCTCATGTTTTCCTTTCAATAAAACAGAATCAAGAAAATAACAATTAATTAGATAAGGATTCCATTCAACTAGCTAGCTAAACAACATAATCCTTTCAAGAATCAAGAAAATATTAAGGTTTAAGTGTGTAGACAATCTATCTTTTCCTGTAAATATAAGGAATTAGGAAAGTTAGCAATTAATTAATTAGAATAAGCAACTAAATAACATGTTAGGGTTTCAACATCATCCTTCCCTTTCAAGAATCAAGAAAATATTAAGATTCAGAACTACAAGTTAATTAGAAATTCATTAAGATTAGAATAAGCAACTATCTTTAAGATTAGAATTAGAATGCTGTAAGACAATCTATCTTTTCCTGTAAATATAAGGAATTAGGAAAGTTAGCAATTAATTAATTAGAATAAGCAACTAAATAACATGTTAGGGTTTCAACATCATCCTTCCCTTTCAAGAATCAAGAAAATATTAAGATTCATTAGAAGAATAAGAATTGTAACTATTTCTATTGAATTCTCATATCAACAGAATCAAGAAGAGATTAGAAATTAAAACAATAATTCGAACAAAGAATTAATTGGGTATAGAAATTAGTTACGACTTACTTGGATGGAGTACTTACTGGCTGGTCTCGATGAAGAAATGTGTAAGCGATAAGGGTTTTGCAAATCGATTGATAGAATTGAATTGAAATGAAATGGGATGGGTAGTGATATGATGATCATTATCAAGCGTTCAAAATTATATTTTAAGCGCCATGCACTGGCATTATTTTAATACTTAATAAATAATTAAAATTTTATTTATTTCCCTCTTTTATATAAAATATTACTTGTTTAATCAATTTTTTATATAAATTGTTAAATTTGTTATTAATATTTATTATCTATTTATATAGTAAACTCTCTATTATTATTTGTATAAATTGTGATTATAATTAAGCAACCATTTATTATATTTAAAAATAATATGAAGTTTGAATTATTGTTTACTTTCATAATAAATTGATCACATCAAGAAAATATCGACCAACATTTATATATCATTTTTTTTTTAATTATTTATTATTATAAATATATATTTTTAAAATAATTAAATAACTTTTTTTTTTTTTTAATTAAAATAATCAATCAAACACAACACATTATTATTATTATAAAATATAATCTTATGTTTCATCAAGAGACCTACAAAGTTCTGCCCGTTTCCTTTACCGCCATCATCAAAGTTATTGTCAATTATCTAAATAAACCCACAAAATATTATAGCATGTTTAAATTGATAATCAAACACTAAACTGTACAATTTAACCTACTCTATATCTCTATCTCTCTCTATATATATTTATAAAAATTAATTCTCATTAAATTTAAATAAAAATTAATTAGTAAATAATACAAATACAAAAAAAAAAAAAACAATAATTGATTATATAGATATTAAATTACATAAACAATTTACAAAAATACAATTCTCATTAGAAATGATCCAACGATTATGCGATTTGTTGATGATTCCTTCAAAGGCAAACTTGAACGATGATTGTTGTAATAAAGCAAGTCGAACGAACCAAGGAAACGATGTTGGAGTAATCTCTACTAAAGATTATGAGCGGTAGTTAAAATTATCTTTAGTTGAGAGTTGGTAAACAACGTTAGAAAATGTTCTGCCAAATGATCGAAATAGTGAGAAATACATACAAATCACGGGAGATAAATGTAAGAGGTCCTTCATATGAAAAATCAACTCGAGTAACTTTTTATTTAAAAGATGAAAAATAACTATAAATTTCATTATTTCGTCTCCTTTGTTTCTAAGAAGGGGACGGACACGGACTCGAGAAAAGTTCGCATACACAATTAGAGGCTATCAACAACAAACGACGTTCCGACGATTGAGAGTATTATTCGGACTATAAAAATCTGAGAAAAAAATACCGATCTAGCTAAATAGAATGTCAGACCAAACAAAACGTAACATCAACTCATATCTGAGCGATGGAAAGAAAAACAAGGTACCCTCCGATGCTAAAAAATAACCATCGGGGGGCCAAAGAAATTTGACTTACCAGGGAACGTTAGTCGAGAAATTTGGTCGGTTTAATTGGTAGTCGGTTACAGGAAACATGGTTGGAGTCATGATTGTCAACACGTCTGGTACGTTCGACAAATCGGGGAAAATTGTTTAGGGTTATAAGATGCAAAATCAAGAAACATCGACTAGGGTTTTAACAAGACCGGGAAAAGGATCATGAATTATGTGCGATATGTGCACTGCGTGCGATATGTGCGATCAGTGCGATATTTACGACCTGTGAGATCTATGCGCTCCGTGAGACCTGTGATGTGCGCTCCGAGCGACTTGTGCGATCAGTATGACCTGTGCAAAATCTGCATAATATTGTTGAAATCTAAAAACTGCAGGTTGTGGAAAGGTGTGGCCTATTTGAAACTGTGTTTGTTGGAAATCTTCTTAATATTGTTCTTGAAACTATAACGGATATGAAATCTGATAACCCATAAGAAGTTGTTGATGGGTGAAGGGTAATAAGGGTTCGAATATTGTGATGAATGATGTTGAGAAACAATATTCGAATATAGAACGAAAATAAGGAGAATCATGGTAAGTGGGGTATAATGAGAGAGCAAATTTATATGACCTGAGGAATCAAATTACCAAGTTGTTATATCAGGCAAAGAAGAGTGAAATAGTTGTCAATAAAAAAGAGTTCAACATATAATTATACAACTAAACATCCACTATTTGCAAGACTAGAATCTGCTGAAAAGAAAGAAATATGATAAAATTGTTGGCTGGTCGGTTGAAGTGATGAGGAAACTCATGAAAAGCTCCCGATGATGTTAAAAAGGGGGGAAAGATGTGGCCTTAGGCCCAGGGGGAATTAAGGGTGGAAAGGGATAAGAAAAAGACCCAATCTTTTTGTTGTTTTATGGAAATTTTCGATTATGTTATTTATCTCCTCTAGATCTTTTAAAAGTATGAAGATATGATCTTTTATCTATTATTGCTTTGTTGTTTATCGATTGTGTCTATGTGTCTTAATTTTTTAACTAAGTTTTAACATCATCAAAAAGGGAAAATTGTTGGGTCAAATTATTTTGACTAAAATAATTAAGAGAATAAGTGTATTTTTTGCCAACCTTATTTTGATGATTTGTGATTAAAACTTAGTTGTGAATAAAGCTAAGTTGTCTATTTGATTATGTGAAGGTGCATTAGACTATGTTAACTTAGATGTGGTCTAAGCAAGCTAATTAGACGAAGTTATACGTTGAAGTCTAACTTCATTAGACACGGTAGTCTAATGGGAAACGTAGTTAGACGTTGTAGTCTAACTCCATTAGACATGGTAGTCTAATGGGAAACGTAGTTAGACGTTGCAATCTAATGGATACGTAGTTAGACGTTGTAGTCTAACTCCATTAGACATGGTAGTCTAATTGGGATGCGTAGTTAGACATTGACGTCTAACTCCATTAGACATGGTAGTCTAATGGGATGCGAAGTTAGACATTGAAGTCTAACTCCATTAGATGTGGTAGTCTAATGGGATGCGTAGTTAGACGTTAACGTCTAACTCCATTAGACTTGGTAGTCTAATGGGAAACGTAGTTAGACGTCGACGTCTAACTCCATTACACTTGATAGTCTAATGTGATACGTAGTTAGAAGTTGTAGTCTAACTATATTAAACTTGGTAGTCTAATAGAATACATAGTTAGACGAGGATGTCTAACTCCCATAGACTCGGTGGTCTAATGGAAAGCGCAGTTAGACGAGGACGTCTAACTCCCTTAGACTTGGTAGTCTAATGGAGCACGTCTAATGCCTTTCTTCAGCAGCCGTTTGAAGTTAGCATATGTCTAACCACGATCAACTAGTTGTCTGCTACTCCTGCTCCACTCACTTTTGTGCAGTCTGACAAGCCAGCTAATTGTATTCAATGAACGAACGCCACGTCTGCAAATGTCCTTCCAACGGTTTGTCCAATACAAGACAATATCAGGAGGATATTCGGTGCACTACCAGTTCGGTATGGCCACGATCCTTTTGCTCAGAGTCTGCAGAATTCTGATACTATGGGAGGCTTTCCAATGGACGCTTGCCACGTGTCCATAAAGAAGATTCGACCGTTTGTGTCCTTCTACTACAAATAGATACTCAAGGACAACGGACGAATCACCAGTTACTGACTTGAACATTTTACTTACTCATTCACTCTTGCACTTAATGATTTCTTACATTCTTCAAGTTCAAGAGAGAAAGAATCAATTATTGTCTAGCTCTGAGAATATTGTTGAGAATATTGTAAGTTGAACAGAGGTTGTTATGTTCAACAAAGAGTTAGCTAACTTAGTAAGTTGTATTTGATTCAAAGTACTTAGTGGATATCCTTCCGGTTGTGGAAGAATGGATGACGTATGAGGGTTTTCTCCTAACATTCATAAATAACTCCATGTGTTCTTTACTTTCTGTCATTCATCTTTCATTGGCTCAAAGCTTCAAATCCGACGAACACTTTCGCACTTGAAACCATTTCAAGAGTTCGAAGGATTTGTGAAGAATATAAATAGATTTTAACTTCTAATAGAGTTAAAATCGAATCGTTTATCATAAGTTGTTAACAATAGTTAGACCCTAGTCTCTATTGGTAGCACTAGTTCTATCAATAAATTTAACATATATGAATCTAACCAAAATTCAAACAAAAATCAATCATAAATCTAACATATATGAATCTAATCAAAATTTAAACAAAAATCAACCCTAAAATCTAACATATATGAATATAACCAAAATTCAAACAAAAATCAACCTTAAACATATATTAATTTAACCAAAATTCAAACAAAATCAACCCTAAATCTAACTAACCAAAATTATAACAAAATCAACCTTAAATCTAACATATACTAACCAAAATACAAAATCAACCCTAAATCTAACATATACTAACCAAAATTATAACAAAATCAACCTAAATCTAACATATATATATATATATATATATATATATATATATATATATATATATATATATATATATATATATATATAAATCTAATATATATATATATATATATATATAACCTTAATTGAAGAATCTCCGGCGGCGGCGTTCGTCTGCAAGGGATTCGGACGGAGAGCGGAGAGAGAGAGGCGGTTGGAAGAATCGGAAAAAGAAAAGGGGATCTGATTTTAATTAGTAAGATGTTTACCAAGAATTTTAGAAATACCTCGGTTTTGATCATTTCATATTTATGAGAGATATGTTTAAATCTCTCGATTTTGACAATTCACATTAAAATTATGAAAAAGAAAAACCGAATGTTTATTGAAAAACCTTCGCAATTACCCCTTCCCAACACTTATAATTATTTTTTTTTTTTTTTTTGAAGAGTCAAAACCGAATGTTTATTCAAAAAACCTTCACAATTACCCATTTCTAACACTTAGAATTATTTTCTATTTTTTTTAATAGTCAAAACTAAAGGTTTATTGAAAAATATTCGCAAATTCATCCTCCCAACATTTAGAATTATTTTCAATTTTTTGGGAGGGTCAAAATTGAGAGTTTATTGAAAAACTTTCACAATTACCCATTCCCAACCCTTAAAATTATTTTCTTTTTTTTTAGAAGAATCAAAACCGAATGTTTATTGAAAACCTTCTCAATTACCCCTTCCAACACTTAGAATTATTTTCAAATATTTTGGGAAGAGTCAAAACCGAAAATTTTTAGAAAAATCTTCGCAATTACTCAATGGGAGAGAGTTAAACTCGAGGGTTATTTGAATAACCTTCTCAATTACCCCCCAACACTTAAAATTATTTTCTGATTTTTGGGGAGAGTCAAACCCGATGGTTATTTGAAAAACTTTCGGTGGAAACTCATATCACCGAAGGTTTTACACACCTCTCGGAATCTATTTTTAATAACGAAAGAAATCTTCCTTTAGGGACCATTACCGAGAGTTTTATAAAACTCTCAGTAAATTATGTCGGTAAATTTCCCTTTTTCACTAGTGCACCAACATACTTAAGAACACTACAACATAAGAACACTAAAACTTAAGGAATGCAAATCTCACATTTCTAGATTTAAGTGTAAATATTCAAATGAGGAACATACTGTTTTTTTTCTTAAATGTAAAGCAAGTCGATATTCTAAGTAAATCACAAGGACCTTATATAAAATCTTAATACTTTCAATTTTAAGAAGTATTAAAATTAGACGGGTAATAATCAGGAGGAATGAAGTAAAAAAACTTATATAAAAAACTACTTTCAATTTTAACTTTAAAGATTTTCTAATGTGTTATGTGATTGGTTAATTGGACTCCTTTATCCTATCATCAACCACAACATCAACTAAAATACTAATTAATAATCAACTATAACCATAAAGTGAAACTATAATGGACATCCATTGATCATCTAAGTATTAGTTCATTTTATCACAATCAACCATAACATACACTAGTTCATTTTATCCCAATCTCAAACCACCAAATAAGACAATGTCAAAATAAGATCTAAAATAAGTTCGAGTTAAAGGCGCATACTGCTGAGATGATGACTCATTCTACTGGGATGATGATGCTCTTGCAGTAGATGGTGCAGGCATCACTACTTTGAATGTTGCCCTATTGTGTCCTAGACCAACACATGAGTTGCATCGTCTCGGGACCTTAAGGACCTCACTTTGGGATGACCTACGCTTTGTTTTTGGCCGCCCTTTCTTAACCGTAACAGGTGGTATTAGGCACACGCGTTGTTTGATAATTTTGAGAATATCTCAATCGTTTTCATCACAAATAGGATAACATATCTCCGCATATGCATTCAACCAAGATTCAGGTGAGTAATACTTGTGAGAAAGGAAAATAGAACGATTAAACAATTAGTTAGATAGATTGAACATGTGAGTTGAATAATACATAGAACATAAGTCATAAGAGACCAAATTCCGGTGACGGGCAGCATTCAGGACATGTGTACAAGGAAGACCAGATACTTTAAATACCCTACAAGTGCATGTCATGTCTTTCAAATTGAATTTAAAATGGGACTCATTGTCATGCACATAAAACTCAAATCGGTTAAGAAGGGAGACGTTATAGAATTTGGCTCTCGAATTCCTCACGTAATAACTTTTAATAAGTTAGAGATAAACGTTCTTGGTGGTTAAATGCTTTTTCTCTTCTATCATGAAACCAATATTGTATTGTGAATCTTAAATAGTAAGTCATTGTTAAAATGAGATACTTTCTAGCTTTCCTACTCTGACTATTAAAA
Source organism: Impatiens glandulifera (assembly GCF_907164915.1). Classification (NCBI taxonomy): domain Eukaryota; kingdom Viridiplantae; phylum Streptophyta; class Magnoliopsida; order Ericales; family Balsaminaceae; genus Impatiens; species Impatiens glandulifera. Next base: position 20,064,353 of record NC_061870.1, on the reverse strand, counting down.
CTCTCAACATAATTTTTTGTGAGTTGATTGTATCATTTACCGAGGAAAAATGCTCTACTCCATCTTTGGAACTCAATTTCTTCAAAATAGGCAACAATCCTTTGATCATTAGCCCTGATCTTGTCAAAATACCGATTAAAGTTGGAGACTGTACTCACGAGAAGCTAAATCAAACTTCGCGTGACAGTTATCAGTTTTGAATTTGCCCATAATATTCATCGTTATGTGATATGTGCACGCATTATGGCCTGCTTCTGAAAAAATTACACACAAGGCATTGGAGATGTTTGGGTGTCTATCGGATACGAAGACGAGATCATCAACTAATCCAATTGTATCTCTCAGTTTTTGCATGAAATAAGTCCAAGAGTTAATATTCTCTGAATCAACAACGCCGAATGCAATAGGATATAGTTGTTAACCTCCAATAGTTGACCTCCCACCTTGTGCTTAAGAAAACTAGCATCAACGCACATCACAGGACGTCAATAGTCTTTGAAACCCCTAATTGAGAGGCCTATGGACATGAAAATATACCTGAAGTGGTCGAGCTCATATGTTTGGTACCCGGATTATTCTCCAACATGTAAAGGTATTATGACAATTTTCCATTGGAATCCTCTATCGTTCCTCGCACCGCCATTAAATCTTTTTCCCTTGACCTTCAAGCCTTATTATAACTCAAATGTATCTCATAACTTGTCTGTATGTGTTCAATTATTTTCTTAGGCAAGTGGTCATGGTGATGGTCCATGTACTTACTCTTCATGCACTGCCCAATAACCCATGTTGGTGTATGCATTATTTTCTCTGGCCTCGACAAAACTGAGCATGAGTGTTGTTGGTCGAATTTCCGAATCTCAAACATCTCAAATAATTTACCTTTCACAGCACGCAATCTCTACTTGCATGTCTCATCCACACATTTTACATACCAAAGATGTTCTTTTGACTTCTCCACGTTAAATTCAAAATGATTAGTCATCGCACATTTATATAACCTCAGTTGAAGTTCTTTTTTTATTATCAAATAACGCACCAACTTCCAATACGGTTGTCATCCCAAATGAGCGGTCTATCGATATTGATGATGGGTCTATCGTAGGTATTGATCGGTATGTCGATGGAAATTATGCTCTTGCAGTAGATGGTGTAGGTATTGATGATCGGTCTGTCGATGGAGATGAAGCTCTTGGAGTATATAGTGTAGGTATTGATGATCGTTGAGGCGTTGGTGCAATTGTTGGTGCAACACTAGTAGTAGTATGCAAGTCCTCATAATGACGCAAAGATTTTTCTTCTCCTACTTCATTTTGACTTTCAAAGACATCCTACTGAAAACATATTAGGAACAACTCTTGGTATACTTTTTTGAGTAAGTGGTAGTATACTTTCTTGAATTTGATATGTAAGTACTGGTATATTTTCTTGAGTAAGTGGTGACTTCTCTACTACAGAGACACATAGTGGTGACACAGTGCGACCCAAAATCAACCGTGATAAATATGTCCCCACATCCTTATCTTGATCAATAACAAGAGGGGGATGATTTATCATACGCGAAACATCATACTTGACTTGAAATACTAAATCATATGTAGATTTTTGCACGTTAAGTGTATCATAAATGATATCAACTAATTCGGCAAACGTAGTATTTTAGGGTTAATCCAAAGTTTTGATTGAAGTTGCATGAAAATACATTGTACCATCAACAAATTTTCACTCTCCATTATACAAAACGAATACTTCAGCTGCAATTGAAAACATGAATGGATAAAAAAATACTATTAGAATGAGGAGTCGTCGCGAGACGATCCCTTACAATTGAAGTCATGCAATTATTCATTAAAAATGGTGTCATCGCGAGACGATCGTGCCCTTTACGAGACGCGACCATACCATTTTTAATAAAATCAACAAAACAACAAACAATGATCGAGGAAGAAGAGTATCAGTTGCCACCATTGTGCTCGTGCTCATGGTTGTGTCTGTCGAAGATCGTCGTCGTGGCTGTCCGTTGAAGAGCATCGCCATTTAGGTTTTCGTTTAAAGAGAATGAGGAGAAGAGAGAAATGAAAAAATTGTGAAGTTATATTAAATAGTAAAGATATTCTGTACTTTTTACGGGCTTTCCTTTCGCGTGACGATCCTGTCCTTCGCGTTACGCGACAAGGTAATTTCGTCAGAATATTTTGAAGTTGTCATTTGCACAAATAAATTTATGCGATCAACAACGCATTTAAAGGTCTTTTATTGTCATTTAGTCAAATTTCCATATATATATATAATAATCTTGAACACATCGGTGTAGAAGTGGTGTTTAAACAATTATTCTCCATCTTCTTAAGTCATTTATTTAGGCTTGTCATTTTTTATTTTATCAATATAACCGTCATGTACACTAACTAGCATGTATCCCGTACATTTGCACGAGTAATAATATAAAAAACCATGAAAAAAATATTACGGTAAAATTTTTATGGGCGGGTCAACCTACAATCCGACCCAAGTATCAATTGACTCTCACATATATCCAAATTAACCACAGTTCTCGACCCGGCAATCCGGACACTTTAAAAATTAAGCATCATTATATGTATATAGATTAGTTAGTTAAAAAGTTGAACTTATATTGTTAAAATGTCACGCTTTTATCAAATTTTTAGTTAAATTTAAAATATAAAGTGTTATTAGCCTAGTTGATTAAAAGGTTGTACTTGTTTTATTAGGTTGCAAGTTCGAACCATACCTATAACATTTTTAATTTTATTTTTAACCGTTTTAAGTTTATGTGCGGGTCAACCCACAATCCGACCCAAGTATTCATTTACTCTCACATATATCCAAATTAACCACAGCTCTCGACTCGACAATCCGGATACTTTAAAAATTAAGCATCATTATATTATATTATATATATATATATATATGATTAATTTTAATATGAAATATTATAAGTAAAGAGAGATAAATAATTATATAAATTAAGATGATATATTATAAATAAAGAGAGATAAATAAGGAAAGATAAATATTATATATAAAAATATAAATATAGAATGAAAAATAAAAAGGGAATCAGAGATAAATTATTCTTGACCTAATAATTTATTTATATAAAACAAAACCTAAATCTAAAAATCATAAACCATAAGAGAGTGCATGCCGCCAAAGAGAGATCTTCATTATTATATCAAATAGTTTCTTTGACTATTTAGGGTGATGGAGAATGTGAATTTGAATAATAATTGCTATCATTTAGCCAACGAACAAGGTTACAGATCTCATGCAGCGTTGAACCTCATCCAACTCGACTCGAAATTTAGTTTCTTTCGGTCCTCCCGCAGCGGTGTCCTCGATCTCTGTGCCGCCCCTGGCGGTTTTATGCAGGTTGCCGTCCAGCGTGTTCCTGATGGAACCCTCGTTGTTGGCATCGATCTCCTGCCTATTCCCCCTATTCCCGGAGCCATTAGTGTAGAAGAAGATATAAGCAAGCCTCAATGCAAGGCAACGATCAAGAAGCTAATGGAGGAGCATGAATGCTTAGCTTTTGATTTGGTGCTGCTTGATGGTTCATCCAACGTTAGGGGTGATTCGGCTCAAGAGGCCACTGACCAGCTGAATGCTCTGTTTATCGATTCTGTCAAGCTCGCTACTGAATTCTTAGCACCAAAAGGGACATTTGTGACTAAGGTAAGTAGCCTTTTCCTAATTCAAATTATCTGTTTACAAACAAGCCCATCTTTTTGGGTTTAATCTTTACATGAGTCTAGGTTTTATTAATAAGAGCATGCATGCATAGGTTAAGTTCAGACACAATTGAATTACCTAGATATGTTTTGTACATCCATTAACAACTCATGCTACAGGTTTGCAGGTCTCAAGATTATACTACTGTACTCTACTGTCTTAGACAGGTTATCTCCTTTCTTAATCTGATCTAGTTTGAGTTGATTGTGAGAGATTTTTGAATCGTTTAATTTCCTTGCCAGTTATTTGAAAGGGTTGAGATTGATAAATATAAGGCTGAGGTGTATGTAATAGGCCTTAAATATAAGGCCCCATCAAAGATAAATCCACATTTGTTTGATGTAAGGCATCCTTTACAACCTAGAGCAGAGCCCTCAAAGGTAACTCATTCAAGAGAGAATATTTCATCTTTAGTATTGCTTTCCCACAACCGATCTTGTGTCCATGACCTGAATATGATTTTATTTATTTATTTATGTAGGTGATACAGAAGAGACATTGTGATAGGTAAAAACATATGAACTTATGCTATATTTATACCCATTTCTTCGCCATGTCCATGCATGCTATTGAATTGTTACTAATGTGACGCATGATATTTGTTTGTGCATAGTTATCTAAAAGGGTTTGGTGCATTTGTTTTCCATCATAAGGCCTTTGAATTGATATGTTTGCATCCTGATGAAGTGCTTGCTATGTGCTAATTGTTTGTACCTATGGAATATGGGAATTTTTGGTGTCTTTTGAGACTATCTTATTTGTTGTTGTTTATGAAGTGCAGGAATTTGTCTTACTGTTTTCTCATTTCAGATGTGAAGATGATGGCGAGACATTTTTCACAAAGGTTTGTTCTGCTTCTGATTTTGTTTGGTCTTCCAATCCCTTTGAGATCCTTGGATCAGTGACATCTATCAGTTTCGAAGATTCTGCTTCATCAAAAATCAAGAATCACGACTTGACAACTGAAGAGGTAACGGTTCCCTTGACTTCCATCTCCTGTTTTGCCGTGATACAACAACTGCTTTTTGCGACATTTTATATTTGAAGTGCGATAGTACTCATCTCGTTACTCTTGTTTTACCTCTTTCCTAAACGCGGTAGTATTGATTTCTCCAGGTGAAATCCATTTGTGTTGTTCTTCGTGTTTTGGGAAAGCAAGACTTCAAGCTTCTTTTGAAGTAAGCTGAAACTGTCTAATAAACATAGTACCGATAATGTCTTTCATTCATCATTTATTTTTGTTTTGTTTTAAATTTGAAGGGCTTAGGATGTTTGATTATCTAATTTTTAGTCATTTAGTATTTGTGTTCTTATGATGCTATGTAGGATCCTGAATTTGAATAGGGAAATGCATGTAAAATGGAAGGGTACCAATGGCTCTTATCATGCATTAATGGGTTCTAGGTGTAACCCCACCAATAATGATGCACACAAAAATGATCATAGCTAATTATTTTATTTGCTTCATAATCTTTCTCATGTAGATGTAAATATTTGGGATTAATCACATTATATGCTTTATTACTGTAGATGGCGAATGGATATTAGGAAAGCACTATCCGCACCTGTTGTAAAGCCTGCTCCTCTTGTATCGGCTGATATTGAGAATGATAAAAAGGAGAATGAAGAAGAGAAGAAGATGCTTGATGAGATGGAAGGCCTAACCTATTCTATGGAGCATAAGAAAACGCGGTCTAAGAAAGATTTTGCGAAACGAAGATTAAAGGTTTTGTGTTTTATTGAAGAGTCTTTGTATGACTTGTTTGTACATTGTCTTGAATTTACCATCTTAATTATAGTAATAATGATACATTTTCTTATTTATTTAGGACAAGAGTCGGATGGAAACAGGAATTCAGATGGATGGAATGGAGGTTCAAGAATTGTTCTCTTTATCTTCCATCAAGGTTTGTTTTTGTAATTCATCACTCAGTTGGTGTGCTAATATGACATTATTTTGAAAAGAAGAAAGAACAGAGAAGGTATATTATTGTTGCTTCATAGCTTTAATTTCCAAATCCAAATACCAACTATATATTCAGGGTAAAGAAACTTTAGAAGTTATTGATACTGGCGAGGATGATATTGGAGATTTAGAAGAGATGATCAATGAAGACAATGATGAAGGATCGTCAAGTGACTTGGACACTGATGAAGAACGGGAAAGGTGGATGAACCCCTCATTACATTTGTTGGTATATTGAGAATATTTTTATATATTAGCTGTTGTTGTTCTGATTGCTGCAGGTACGATGAGCAATTGGGGGAGATATTTGACATTGATGAAGAACGCCAGTGAGTGCATGGTTCATCGTTTACATTTGATTTCTTTTATGTGTGTATTCTGATTAGTGGTGCAGGGAGAATAGGCTACTAATGGAGGAAGATATGCTTGAGAAAGCTTATGGACGTTATGTGGTTAGAAGGAAACGAAGAAGAAGCAACAAGTCAAGGCAAAGGAAACGATTGAAGGTAGTGGAAGCATTATCATTAAAACTCAAACATGAACAGCAACAACAACAACAACAACAACTTGAGGTAATGATTCTTTGTTTGTTTTATGTTTTGACACTAGTTTTATTATAAGAAATGACCAATCTTAAAATTTACTTGGGCAGGGAAATGATGATTCAGAGGAGGAGGAAGATGATCATGAACCAAATCCACTTGTTGTAGTTATTTCTGATTCTGAAGAAGACACAGCAGCAGCTTCTAAAGAATCTCTCACTCCGGAAGAGATCATGACCAACTGGTTCAGTCAAGACATCTTTCAAGAAGAAGAAGAAGAAGAAGATGATGATGGAGAGCCCAAATCTAGTACAACAATGGAGATGAAAAGGGTAAAAAAGCATAGGACATTCACAATTCGTTATGTAAAAATTGATGAACGACCCGCCAAGAAGGTTGTGGCGGGCAGGATAAAAAAGATGCGTCATGCAACCAAAAAGCTTGAGAAGAAGACCACAGTTGACCAACTTTACAATAAGAAGTCAAATCCTAATAAAAGAAGGGAATTCGTTTTGGGACGTAGATCAAGAGGTGGTGGTCGATCTATGGGCAGGAAGAAAAATAAATAGGCTTGCTTAAATAGTAAATCAGAATTCTTTGGAAAAAAAAATCGGTTACTTTTTACACGCCTATAGCATTTAAAAACTAGGTTATAAAGTAGATTATATGTCTATTTGGTTCTTGATTAAATTATTTTATTTATAAATTAATTATACATTCTAGAAACAATTTATAGTACATATCCCTCTTATATATTTTAAATGTTATGATCATTATGATCATTTCTATTTATTGGGAGAATGATTCGTTCCCTTTCGTGTGAATTTCCCAACGGCGAATTAAATTAAACACATTTAATCAATTTCATCGGACCAACTCAGGTATCTCAGGTAGGCTAGAAATATCATCGTCCACTAGACTAGAAAAAAAATTTATATTTATTTATTTCTCTTGTACTATGACTAGGGATTTTCTAATAAATATCTTGAATTCTTAATAATTTGTAACAAGGTTTTTCATAATTTCTAATTATATTTGTTAGGTTTTTTACTATTTAATAATTGTGTGATACTCACAAAAATAAATGAATTGATTAAATAATCTTAACCATTACAAAAGTAAAATAAAAAATGCAACACTATGGTTACATTGAATGGATATGATGTTACAAATTTACAATGAGGGTGCTCTCTTAATTCCATTTCTAGTCTCCCCATCAAAGATATGATTTTTAGAGAAATGAGTAATACTAACATATAAATGAAATTATAGAGTTCAAACAAATAAGTTAATAAAAAAATAATAAATTAAAACTGATGAATCAATCTGGTTTACAACTAAAAATAAAAATAGTGTGTTTCAATTTACTTATTTCCCATCATCATTAGCTAGGAGAAGTGTGGAGGATTCATCAAACTTGGTAGGAGAAGCTCTAACCCAATCTTGCCCCTTAATCAAGGCAATATTGACAAATGACCTAGCTTCATAACTCGACAAATCTCTTGACCATTTTACCCTTCTTCCTCGGTTAGCCCCTGGCCCATAGCAATTGTGTTCTCCATAATACACACTTCTGTTTTGAAAAAATAAATTATGAAAATATTAATTTTTGTTTCAAAAAACAGTTACAAATGTCATAGTGTTCATAATATCAATTAGTTGTAAGTTATTATTATTACCTTGGTCATAATTTGGCTTATTTAGTTTTAAGTGGGAGTATTGGAACAACTTAATACTTTTGCAAAAAAAGTACTATGTTGGACTAATTTTGTTTTGGTTGAAATTAAGATAGTTATGTAATTAACTAACCTTTGGTTGTTTTGTTGTTCCCAATCATCCCAACCTCTTGGAAGCACAACATTAGACATATAAGTTCTCAAAAAAACCACCCTAGAGTAAGGACCCCACGGGCGTCCAAGAACAGCATTCCCGGGACCAGTAATCCTACATTTCGAGAAGATGAATCCTGTTTTCTCGGATCTAGATTTTCTCTTTTGAGCTGTGATCGCCCCTCCGACAAATGAAAGGGAATGCAAATGGCACCCATGAAAAAGTGAAGCCGCGTTGCCACATATGAAATCGGTTGCTCCTTCGATGTAACAATTCTTGTAGTAATGTTTTCCGGCTTCGTCTAATATAGTGTCTTGGTATGAGAGGATTCGACAATCGTAGAAGGCTGCCCTTTCCGCCTTCACTCTCAATGCCACTGCCTTGTCTTTGCTTCCGAATGTGTTCTGCGAAATTGTTGAATATAATGATCAATTATCTTTAGATAAGTATTAGTAATTATTGTGTTATTATACCAATTAATTGATATGTTTAAGTTAGCTTAAATTTCAATTAAGGATTATCTAATTCTCTAGAACATTCCTTTTTCTTTTCTCATGATTTTGATGTTGCATGATCATGTATCATGATTAAGGAAGACAATAATGAAACAGAGTAGTGAATTTATTATGTTTGGATCTGTTTTGAAAATTTATTGCGGTTTGGTTTTTTATATGGGGAGATTTTTTTTTCAATTTTTTCTCGATTTAACCATAGTTTGACTCGAAATAAAACGGAGATGATGTTTATGATCTGAATAACCTTAATTACTAATAAATTTAATTAATTATATAATATCACTAATATATTTATTTAATCTTAATATTTGATTAAAAAAATTAAGATAATTTTGTATAATAATATAAATTTTAATATATCACAATATATATTATATAAAAGCATCGTATTATCATAGAAAAAAAATTAATATTTAAAAATATAAGTCCGCTCTCTTCGCTCATTGAATTAGAGAGAGAGTCTTTGGAAAAAAAATACAATTGGAAGAGATTTTTTTTTTTGAAACCGAACGAGTAAGAGTTATAGTAAAAATATTTCCAAAACAGAATGAGACGGGATAAATGCATTCCCCGTCTTAATCAATTTGTCTCATTGTCATCCTTATTCCTATTCATCATCAATTACCGATCAAATCAGAAAAAAAATTGTTTTAAACTAAGATAATTCGAATGGAATAAAATAGGAAATATTAAATTATAATCATTAATCCCATTAAATTTGTTCTAAATTTGTTGATCATTGTATGTATTTGTTTCTATTTTCCCACCAGGTATAAATGAGACATTCCCCTTTTAATCTCACTCACTTTTCAAAAAAACACAAAGAAAACAAGTTTACCTGAATTGTGAGATACCTTGCGATGAAATCAGAAGCTAGAACAGTAACTGTTGGGGATTCAAGAATGTTACCACCTTCATTCCAAGTGATTATAGTATTAGAAGCCAGAGTACCACTAATTGTAATAAAAGGTTTATCAGCAGGAACCACAATCTTCTCTTTGTAAATCCCTGGTTTTACCCAAATGAAAACAACACGATTATTATTAGATGGAACAGCATCAATGGCGTCCTGTATCTTCTTGAAATCTCCTTTCCCATATTGATCCACCCTTAAAAGAACAGCCGCAGTAGACTGATCACATAAGGTTCTCGCCATGAAAAAAGAACAGAAAATTACAAGTACTAGTAATATTCCAATGCCTCTTCCGCGAATCTCCATAGATGGATCGAAATTGTTTTAAAGAATGGTTGTATGAGGAGAATTGAGATGGTTTGTATATATATAATGAGGATGAAGATGAAGGTCAAAGGAAGTTGGCTAATGTCACTTTAAAAATGGAAGGTTATGAAAACAACTTTACTTTGGGTTTGGCTTTTTGGGTCAGCCTGCAAATTAAAATGTGGAAATATTAAATAACATTTTTGGTGCTTGTAAGTAAAGAAACCAATTCAATTATGACTTCCATTTGTTACATTAACACTTGGTGATGGGAGGCAACACAAATTCATGATTACTTATTAGTGGTAGTTTGATTGTTAAATAATCCCAAATATGGTTCAACTTCCACCAAGGAACCTGTCAACAAAAGAAAAAATGAATAAGATATTCCCGTTTGGAAATGGTTTGGGTTTAGAGAGGACAATAATGGGCCATACGGGATTGGCGAGTGTATTTACCATTATATTCTCGTTTTTTTGGAATTTATTTTTTACTATTATCCCCAATTCGATTTCATTTCGTGAAATTCATATGAAACACTGTTTATATCGTTTATACCATATCTTTTATAAAATAAAAATGTTTATGATAAAATTATATAAAAATATGTTTTTATATATTATAATATATTGAAAATTATATTATTATAAAGAAATATATATTAAAAATTAATTTTATAAAATATTTATGATAATATATTAAAATTTCATATTATAATATAATAAATTTAAAATTGAAATAAATATTTGTAAAGATATATATTTAATTGTGTTTATTAATATTTGGGACATAATCGTGATAAAATCAAGACGAAACATGTTTTAATCAGAATTATCCCGTTAGAAAATAAACTAACAAATTATTCTTGAATTGATTTATGTGTTTTAAATTAATTTGATTATAATGTTGCTCAAAAAGTTTGTTTTTTAAAAAAAAAATTGAGTTAAGTTGTAAAATATTAGTATTGAATTTGATTATTTATTACATTTCATAATTTTATTGTACATGACATTTTTTTTTTTTTGTTAGTTGATCAGTTGAATAATTATTTTTGTTTTTTAATATAAAAGCTACTTGAGTTGACATAATTAATTTATCTTTTATTAGTTGAGATGAATATATATAATTTTTGAGAATGTAAATCAGTTGATTTGAATTTTTTTTAATGAAAAAGATAAACTCAAACAAGTCCATATTTTCTTAAATAAGTTGAATATTCCTCAAAGCTTGAATATTTATTTATTTGTTTTAAATTTCATGTCATATATTTAAGTCTGGAAAAAAGATAGCCTATTTATAAAGGGAATAATGATAAATTTAAGAATGTGGTTGGAGCGATTTTTCAAATTTAGGACTCTCCTAATATTTTATCATGTATAGAACTCTCATTTCCTTATTTAATTATATTTGAAACTGCCAACGTCGTTAACTATTTAACATTAATTTGATTTTTTATTTATTTTTTTATTATTATATAACCTAAATATTTTCTTTCTTTCTTTATTTTATCATCCATGAAGGAAAATTAAGAGTTATGCAGTCTACAGAGGAAAATTATCAGATTGTAGTGTTCTTCGCCAAATTTGTCGTAAGCTAGATGCTTACTCTGCGTCGCTTCTTTTGCATCTTCAACAACGATTCTGCATATGGAACTGCATTCGTTAGCACGAGAAGATGCCATTGTTGTTGAAATCTCCAAGGAATTCAGTGCGACTCTGGCATCTCCGTCGCAGTTTAATGACAGAAACTCTATTGCGTCTTCATCTACTTCAATTGATGTTAATCCTTTGACTAGGCCGACGAGCACGCCTTTATCTTTGTCAGCTATAGCTCGCTTTATGAGCGATGAAATGTGATTAGGTTTCAACGGATTAAGCGTGAGGACCCTGCATCGAGATAACAATGGAGTTATCAAGTGGAAGGAAGGGTTTTCGGTTGTTGCTCCCATGAAAACTATAGTTCCATCTTCGATTACTGGTAAGAAGGAATCTTGTTGAGATTTGTTAAACCTGTGGACTTCGTCTATGAACAAAACAGTTCTTTTGGTTATCTTCATCTTTCTCAATTTTCTGGCTTCTTCTACAACGTCCTTAACTCCAGCGGTTACGGCAGATAAAGAAACGAATCTGTAGGATGAGAAGCATGAATTAACTATGGCTCTGGCGATGGAGGTGGTCTTACCAGTACCGGGAGGACCCCAAAAGATGATAGAAGGTAGACGATTGCAGTCTACAGAGGATCGAATAAATGATTTTTCGGAGAGAAGATGATCTTGTCCCACAACTTCATCGATCACTCGAGGTCTCATTCGCTCCGACAAAGGCTGATTTGGGACGCCTCTTATGAAGAAAAGAAAGAAAAAAAATATTTAAGTTATATAATAATAATAAAAATAAATAAAAAATCAAATTAATGTTAAATAGTTAACGACGTTAGTGGCAGTTTCAAATATAATTAAATAAGGAAATGAGAGTTCTATAAATGATAAAATATTAGGAGAGTCCTAAATTTGAAAAATCGCTCCAACCACAGTCTTAAATTTATCATTATTTCCATTTATAAATATTCATAATCATGATTTAAAATGACAATGCTATCCTTCATTACAAATAGGTTTCGGATATATATGGTTCCCGAAAAAAAAAATATATATATATATAATAATAAGACAATGGATTAAGTACGTAACTCGCAAACACATTTAACCAATTGCATTAACTTGTCGCCTGATGGGCTCGAATCCAGTAACTTAGGGTTGGTATCCAACTCTTATTGCGCTAGGCTAGAAAAGTGGATAATATATATATATATATATATATATATATATATATATATATATATATATATATATATATATATAAAATGTGATAAGACCTAAATAAAAAATTAATTTAATATTTATTATTTTAATTTAAAAAGAGAATGGTGCAATCTTATTCATTTTAGAGAAATGATATTCTCAACGACAAGTTAGCGAAAGCAAGGCCACGAATCCTACGTGGCCTTGCCAGCTATGAGAGAGAAAAAAATAAAAATAAAATTGAAATTTTCTATTTTCCCCCCAAAACCAAAATCCTATTATTTCTATCTTTCTATTTCCCCCAAAACCAAAATCTTATTATTTCTCTCTCTTTTGTTTCATTCTCTCTCTTTCTCTTTTGTTTCATTTTTCCTAAACCCACCAGCAATTCTCTTCTTTCATTTTCACCGACTTCTCTTCCGATCGATCGAAATGGTAAGACTTCTTCCGTTAATGAAACGTTTCATTTTTTCCCAAAACCAAAACCCCCACGACAATCTCTCTCTTTATTTTTCGTTTTCGTTTCCCAAAACCCAACCCACTGTCGATCTTACTGAAACGTTTCATCGACTTCTATTTTCCGATCGATTGAAATATAAAGTCTTTTCTCTTTCTTTCGTTTATCTTCCGTTCGAAATGATTGTCATATCAATATTTATGTTTAACGTTTATGGTTTAGCTGCTGAATCGATTTAGATTAGAGTTCTAAAAGATCTGGATCTTCATACATGACCTACAAATTAAATTAACATTACAATAAGATTATTGACTAGAAATGCTATTTTCGGGACCAGAAAAGCTGGTTTCGGGACAAAAAATGCTGGTTTCGGGACCAGAAATTAGTGATTTCGGGACACTTTTTTTAAATTTTGTTTAATCTGAAACATTATAATGAATCTTAGAAAATCGAAAATAATTGAATATAATGTTATTATACTAGAAAATTACATAATTAAACATTTATTTACAATGTTATAATCTGTCATTTATATCACATTTAAAATACAACCTACAATTTGAGAGATCTCAAATAATCTCATTTCTTCATTAACTTGATCAATAAGAAGATTTGGATCTTCATACATGACTTACAAATCAAATTAACATTACAATAAGATGATTGGTTTATAAAAAAATAAAATAGCCATAAAAGATCGTATAGAAACCATTTCGGAGTTTGAAATCACCCTAAAATGGTGATTTCGGGACAAAAAATGCTGGTTTCGGGACCAGAAAAGCTGGTTTCGGGACCAGAAAAGCTGGTTTCGGGACCCGAAATGAGTAGTTTCGGGACCCGAAATGAGTAGTTTCGGGACCCGAAATGAGTAGTTTCGGGACCCGAAACGGAAAAAAAAATTTTTTTTTTTTTTTTTTTTTTTTGGAAATGAGTGGTTTCGGGACCCGAAATGAGTGGTACACTTTTTTTTAATCTGAAACATTATAATGAATCTTAGAAAATCAAAAATAATTGAAGATAATGTTATTATACTAGAAATTTACATAATTAAACATTTATTTACAATGTTACAATCTGTCATTTATATCACATTTAAAATACAACCTACAATTTGAGAGATCTCAAATAATCTCATTTCTTCATTAACTTGATCAATAAGAAGATTTGGATCTTCATACATGACCTACAAATCAAATTAACATTACAATAAGATGATTGGTTTATAAAAAAAATAAAATAGCCATAAAAGATCGTATAGAAACCATTTCGGAGTTTGAAATCACCCTAAAATGGTGATTTCGGGACAAAAAATGCTGGTTTCGGGACCAGAAATACTAGTTTTGGGACCAAAAAAGCTGGTTTCGGGACCAGAAAAGTTGGTTTCGGGACCCGAAAAGCTGATTTCGGGACCTAAAATTAGTAGTTTCGGGACCCGAAATGAGTAGTTTCGGGACCCGAAATGGAAAAAAAAAAAATTTTTTTTTTTTTTGGAAATGAGTGGTTTCGGGACCCGAAATGAGTGGTTTTGGGACCCGAAATAAATGGTTTCGGGACCAGAAATGGTTTTTCTTACAACCTAATTGAAATTAGTTCTGCAACTAAACCCATAACAACAGCCAAACATTATATAATCATACTTTCGGGTCCCGAAATCACATTTTCGGGACCCATAACAGCCAAACATTATATAATCATACTTTCGGGTCTCTAAACCATACATTTCCGGACCCATAATGCAGCAAATACACAATAATCATAGTTTTCTATCGTTAAAATCATTAAAATCCCTAACCCTAACCGCAAAAAGCTAAACGATCTTCAAATCATTAAAATGATCTACGATTCTAAAAGAGAAAATGTTATTTACCTTGTCCTTTGAGATCTGAGAGATCTTGGAGTCTTGTATGGAGATGTACCTGGACCACCAGCCTGAAAAGATAGTATGAAGTGAACACGAAGGCATACAATGAAGTGAACATACACGAAAAAGTTCTCTTACCATTTTCGATCGAAAGAAGATGAAGAAAGTAGAAGAAGTCGGGGATACCGGAGAGAAAAATCGCCAGAGAAGAAATCGGGGTTCGCCGAAAGTGATAAATGAAAAGAAGAAAGAGAGGGAAGAAAAAAGAGGGGGAAACTGAAATATTTAATTTTTTATTTTGTTTTGCTTTTTCTCTCTCCTAGCTGGCAAGGGCACGTAGGATTCGTGGTCTTGCTTTCGCTAACCCTTCGTTGGGTTTATCAATACTCTTCATTTTATTCATAATTTTCCATTTACATTTTAAACCCACTTAAAAAAAATTTAAGCCTACCCAATCTTTAATTTTTGAAACGTTTTCTTCCCTACAGAAATATGATATGTGAACAATTTCTTATGACTTTTAAATTATTATTATTATTATTATTATTATTATTATTATTATTATTATTATTATTTTGTAAAGGTGAGACACATGAGTGAAAATATGTGGTTGGTGTAGGTAAGTGGGCAAAGCAAACCGGCCTAATGCTAGTGGAGGAATAGAAGCATGCACTTTCTATATTTATACACAAAAATTAGGCTTCAAGTTATTCATTCTGACTTTATTAAAGTTAGGCTAGGGATTATCAAATGGTTTTAAGTAATTCACTACTTCTAAACTAATCATCCCCTTTTTAATATAATTATTTAAACAAACTATTAATCATAAAAAAAAAAAATGATCTTCTCATACAAATAATTCAATTATAATTATTGGATTATTCAAATAATCCAAGATCAATCAATCCCTTTTAGAATGGACCTAAGAACAGAAGTCATTTTCATTTCTTCTTCTTCTTCTTTTTTTTTTAAAAAAAAGGACAAAAATTTATTCAAATAACCCAAAAAACAATGATTATCCATAACCACTTAAATCACATAAAAACATATCAAATAACAAAACAAAATAAAAAATTAATGAAGGCAAGACTCAAAGAAACCTAAGAACCACTAGAAATCTTTGAAGGGCAGTAAGTCTTTTTTTAAGAGTGGATGTATAAGTTAATGCAAATTAGTAAAACATTCAAAATTTTATTTCAAAATTAACTATGAGTTGGAATACATTTTTTAATCTCTTTCTACATATCTTAGTTGTTTCTAGGTTTGAAATTATAAAACATTCTTGCAGTTTTCTCATTGGAGATATTAAAAACACAAGTTAAAAGTAAAAAAAAAAGGGTTTTTCATATCTTTGTATTCATAAACATCATTATAACAATATTAATTTATTAATTAGGAACACTATTTACAATTATATTTTAATTAAAATTAAATCAGATAACCAAAATGTAATAATATTGAACAAAAGATTATCAAGTTTTTCATTTGTTTTCACACATTAATTATCCTTAAATTTTCAAATGATTCTTCAACTTAAATCTAAATTAGTCTTGTAATTGTTAAATCATATAAAGACAACACAATATATTACCTTAATTTATTCAATAGTTGGTGATTATGTTTTTATAGGATAAAGTTGTGAGCCAAAATCCAACTTAGCCCTAAATTGATTAGAAAATTTAAAATGACATTTTTAAATACCTACCCTTCAAATTGCTTAGTAATCTTATATTAAGAAAATACACTAGTAAGCAAAAACAATTGTACAACAAAGATAGGAAATTAAATGCATAACAAAAGAAAGATCTAAGGAGCAAGCAAAAGACTAAAATTGGAAGAATGTGACATTCATAATTCCCTTTAAAACAAATTAGACACCTCTTAGTGATACTAAGTTTGTATTTAATTTAGAGTGATTTAACACGATTGATCCCTACAACAATAAACTTGACAAATATATTATTGTTATTGGAATAAACACTAAAATAATAAGGGTTTTGATTGTGCTCAATGCGAGAATGACCCTGTGCAACTGTTTAGATCTACGTTAGGCTCTAATTTTAACGTTTAAAATGTGACATTATAATCTAATTTTTTATATTTTTTAATTTAATTTATTATTTGTTTATTTAATTCTAAAAAAACCAAATTTTACATTCATTCACTCGTTTTATTTATACTTTTTATTTTAACTCACCCCAACCCTAGTATCTGAATCTAATATATAAATTCATTCTTGATTAATCCTGAACTATATGAATTCATTCGTGATTAATCCTGAACTATTAAATAAAAATTAAACAAAAATCTTCCAATTCTACGCAATAAAACTATAAATGTTGGTCATTATAGAATAAAAGAATATTCCAAAATGCTCTGAATAAAATCAATATGCATTGAATAAATTCATATTAAAAAAATAAATTAGCAATAGCAATATGTGACTGAACCTTTCAAGCACACATTTTGTGTTTTCAATGGAACCTAGATTTGAGAGGGTTGGGCTTATGCAAAAAAAAAAAAAATGTATCTTTTTTAAGAATTTTTTTAGAAATAATAATATTTTAATAATAAAATTAATTTAGATCAGTTGATTAATTATTTTTTTTTATAAACTTGATAGTTTAGATGAATACAGAGACATAATTTTTATTTTTTTAGGTGTTCCTATACTTATGCATAAATTATATCATTATAAGATAGGTTATGTGTCACTAAAATCTTTTTGATTCTGTTTCTTGAAAGTGATACAATCTATTAGAATTGTATCTGCTTATTGACTTTCTCATTTTAATATATTCAAAATTAATATATTATGATTTTTAAATAACTTAATCATTTTGATTCGTACTCGAAATATATTAGTTAAGATTATGATAACAAATATATCATACAAGCTTGCTTCTTCCGTTTTTGTTTAATAATTTGTTTTCTTAAAATTGTTATTATGTTAATCTTTTATAGTTAATTTTGTTTGATTAATACAAATGTTAATAAAATTAATTTATTCAATATGAAAAAAATATCAAACTAGTTCTATGATACATCCCATTTGTATTTAAGATTTTGATAAAGTATAAAAGTAAAAAGGCTTCCAATTGTAGTTATTTTTGTTTTATTTATATAGTGACACTTGTTAAATAATTTAGTTTAGATTTGAGTATTTAAATTATCTTGTATTATGTTATTTTTGTTTTTTTTAGAGACATGTTAATTTTGTTTGAATTTGAGTAAATGATTTTTTTGGATAAATTAATGAAATTGATAATGATTGTACAATAGATACTGGATTATTTAAATGATACCTGTTCAACCACTTACATTTCACCTTAATTGAATCTTCAAGAAAGTTCTTTCAAAATTATTATACTTCTAAAATTACCATTTTACAAGTCATTCCTAGTGCTTGCTTATTGAAAAAAAAAGGTTATTCAAATAAATGAGTTGAGTTATTATTTTGTTTAAGATTATGAAAAATTAAAAAGAAATGTATTAAATAGGTCATATTCCTCTACCTTTTCCGATAATCGCGTTATGAGATGAACTTAACTATTACCTCAACACAAAAAAAAAGAGTTCGACTTATTACTTCATTTATGTTTTAGTTTTGCATTCGACATTAGAAGTATATTAATTTTTTCCCAATATCCGATAATTTAGTCGGTTTTATGTGGGCTCTCCTTTCCTTATTTTTTTCCATTCGTAAATCTAGATTAACTAATTGTTTTCGAAAAGTACTTTCTCCAATAGAGATCTCTCAATTTTGAAATATATTAAAGTATTGTGCTGAAAAAAAAAAAGGAATGCTATATTTTTAAGATTTGATTTCATATTCGAATTAACTCGTAATCAGAAAAGAGTGGTTTAAAAAAAAATTAATAATTTCCCTAAATTAATTAATTTAATTGAAAAATAAGGTTTGGTGGGTTATACTTATTAGTTATACCGAACTAGTTTAATCTTTTTTTACTACTTATTATTTAATATTTGAAAACAGAATTCTTACGCTGGATTATTATTATATATTTTTTTTATTTTATTGTATGAATTTTGCTCTTATATAAAAGGTAAAATCATTTCAAGGAAGAACATTAAAATTTTGGAATATCAATGATTTTTCTTTAGATAACACTCTCCAAAATTCAGGATTTAATCGGCACAACTTAAAAAAGAGAGGAGCAAAAATAACATATTACTCTTCTTTGTTGACAAATTAGAAAACAAAGAATAACTTTACGTTGAACGTGAACAAAATTTTGAATCTTACTGTAGAAGAACACAAAATATTTTAGAATGCAAACATCCCGAACCAACCACAATAGCAGGATCTCGAATAAAAGTTAAAATATAGGTCGAAAATAACAATTAATTATATATATGAACGCATCCATTAAATGTAATTCAAATACAATTCACATTAAAATAATTATTAGCACAAACAAATGAGAATTGTATGCTAGTATAATAAAAGAAATTAATAGAAAAAAGTTATCATATGACTGAAATGGAAACAATTCAATTTATCATCATCATTGCCAAATACTTAAGACTAACTAACAATTAAATTTACCATCATCATTCCAAATACTTGAGACTAACTATTGTTCAAATCCTTATGAACAATTTTTTCTACTAATAAATCATACCGACTTGACATAACATCTTGCAACATCTTCAACAAAATCATGATTATAAAATCGAAAAGATTTTTAGAATTAAAAATTTCACCGAACATTAGACCGTAAAAAACACAAAGAGTGAAACCTATAAGAAGAGTGGACCTAACAAGATATTGAGGTGTTGATATATCTACTCTTTCAAAACATTTAAGATGATTCTAAAAATGGAAGAAAGAATATAACAAAATCAATAAACATATTTAAACACATAGATAGAGCAATCAATAAAACAGTAAAACAATAACAAATGAAATCAGAAATGACTCGCTAGTCACTACAGAAGAAGCCACGAATAAAACGACTAAGAATCCATATTCAAAATCCACACTCAAAGTAGCTTTCAATTTTCTTTACTAAATTTTATAGGTAAAAGCTATAAAATATAAATAAAAAAATTCACCCATTAAAATAAATTCCTTATAAGCAAGCAATTTAAATTATATCTTCATAAAAAAAAGAAAATTACTTACAAAGATAGAGATATATGAAAAGAGGGAGACTACATTTGCTCTGTTCTTCCAATGAAATCGGCTGGAATACGGAATCTGTATCGCCGGAAAATGACGATATCACCGGAAAAGAGTTTGATGATCAAAACATGCTTATGATTACAGCCAAACGTCAAACGAGAATTGCGAATCATAAAAGCGATTACTCAGATCGTACGTAGGAGAAAGATGCATCAAACAAGGTACGTTGTTCTAAACCTTACTACTATTTCACTCGATTGCTCTCATGGTGAGATCAGAGATGGCAACATTGTATCTAGTTCGTTTGTCCTGCTCCCAATCTTGTTTACCTAAATATACTACTGTGCATCATGAAATTCCAGTTAATTTTTCTGAACTTTGTTGATTAATTTAACCTGTGCGGAGTTAATGTTCGCCGTCTAAGGTTATTATTGAAGGTTCCTATTCTTCCACATAGTTTGTTTTCCAGCATTAATTTATTAGATCTTTGAGATATAAGAGGATAGGATATGACATTCTTGAGTTTCAAAGTACAAGTGACTTTTAGATAACCAGAAAAGAGGTTATGAATCCTGCAATTGATGTCTCCCTATGGAGTTCCATCATAAATATCAGCTTGGAATGTAACTACTACTGTGGTTCACACATAACTGTAGGCTTTACTTCATATGGGTAGAAGTAGAAAGAGACTAGGATGTGGAAATTCCACGGTAGCAAGAATTGGGCCCAAGAAAGAGAAAAGGCATAAATCACCTATCACCATCCACTTGGGACAGTGAGAATCAAAGAAGATCTTGCCTATGGATGGGCAGGTCCCAACTCTCTCTCTCTCTCTTTCTTTGTCACTGTTGCAAATGGCCTGAAAATGAAAGAAAGGGAAATGTTCTTGGCTAATCAAGAACAAGATGAAGCAGGCTGCTGCCTCTGGTCCATCTCCATTAAAATGAGCTTCAAGAGAAAGGAATATGTGTGATTGTGAAGAAGATGCTTTAACCTTAATCCATACAACTCTAAAGAAAAAAGAAAAACAGTGATTAGATAAACCTAATTGAGATCTGTATGATTAAACTAATCAGTGTCTAAATCAACATGTCTTCTTCTGTCCCAAAAAGAACTTATAGGTCCACTAGTCTGCTTGTGTCCTCTGTCCTTCACTTGATCAGTCTACTCAACATTACAACTCCTTCTTTTGGTTATTTTTTCCTTTCAAATAATGCAATATTGATTGACATCTTTTTGCTCTACTTCAATTTCTCCTATTTGTTTTTCATCTTTTTGTGATTTCCAGTTGACTGATATACAGTAGATATACCTCATTAAGATCAATAACATGAAAATTGGATGATGGTCAATTTTAACCAGATTTATGCTCATTTCCATTCTTCAGATAGTGAATGTAGAAGTAAGCCAAGGCATTATCTCATTCTAATACTTATCTCTCTAAAAGATGATACTGTAAATACAACTATACATTTTAATTTCTTATGTACTCAGTGCAAGAACAAAGATTCACTGTAGGAATCCTCACATCTCCATCTTCATACTTGCTTCACTGAGACCTGCAAAGAATAGGAGACGTTTTGTCACTTTTCATCTTGGTGTTTATTGTCAATTGGAAAGGTGATGTAAGCTTTCATCATCTTTATTTTTTTTTTTGGGTGGAAGACAATGAAAAAGAAAGATACCCATAATAATTTATCAGACTTTCTTGATATGCATTAATGAAAACCACTCAAACGATACTAAAATTTTCTGTGGGGCTATCTTTGGGGGTCTATCTATGTCTAAGGAATAATATCCACTTTGCATGATAGTTACTTCTCTTTCACTCTTTGTGTGTGGAATATGATCAGAAATAGGAAGATAAGGTTTACCTGTGACTTGTTGACATGGAAACATACTGGATTTTCCCTGCTGTAGAAACTCCATGGCATAAATGTTCTGTAAACTTGCATCCCATTCAGATGACTGGAGCTGAATAAGTAAACACAAACCAGATTTAGCATTCTATAGGCTATATATATATAGTGAAAGCAATAGTTTAGAGAAATAATTTGAATTTATACATTGAAGAAGGATGAATCAAGAATTGTTTCTTGAACTGACAAAGGAACGCTTATCGTTCTTCGCAATCCAATATCGGATGCGTTTGGATTGAATTGGAGATAGCTTGGATTAGCAATTTCTGGTGACACTTCAATTGTTTGGAAGTTTGAAGTGCAGGGTTGGTATACCTATAAGCCAAAGAATGGAAAATTTAACATTGTTTGAAAAAGACCAAAAAACAAAAATCAAAATGATTTGTTGATTCTTTCTTTACCTCTTTTGTGAAGAAGCTGTCGATGTTGAAATCCAGGGTGGGATTCACAGTAGCTAGTTTCATTGACAAGAACTGTTTTTTTATTTTTTTTTATTGTCATGCCAATAAGAGAACATTCAATTTGACTAATTAGAGAAAGTATGATGACAAAAGAAAGATAACGGTGAGAGAGAATCTGATCGATTCTCAATTCTCACCTCTACTTGTCTTTGAAGTGATTGGACATAATTTATGATTTCATCTAACATTCCAGCTTTTCCTGTGATCTTATTGCATCCTGGAACTAAGTCTTGAAGATATCTCATTCTCTCACTGATCTTTTCTCTCCTAACCTGCGTAAATTTTAGAAGAATGTTCAGGGAAAAACTAACCTTCATAACATTTTATGGTTAGTAATTAGTTTGCACGTACTCTCTCAGCCAAGCTATGGCTGTCTGTGGCCTGGCCACGACGTGCTCTGACATGAATGTAATCAGTTTTTGGAGCATCAGAGGAAGCTGCCTTGGATTTCTCAGAAGACATTAATAATTCCTTGTTATAATTCTTCTTCTTGTTGTCATTACTATTTTGCTCTGTGATCTTCGACTCTCCATCTGAAGAACATGTTCTTATCTTCTTATCCTTACCGTCTTCTTCTTCATCTTCCATTACTACCTGAATTTTAAGCCAGTTCGAATTTTAATAACTTAAAGAATGAATTGAGATTTGAGGGGTCTGAATGACTGACTGCCTGACTGACCTTAAGGGTGCTGTTCTTCTCAGCCCTTCTCTTCCTTGAATTCTCTCTGCCGGCGGCAAGACTTAACTTTTTGGCCTCAAGTGTTGCGATATCGGCCATGTCAGAGGCCATGGCCGGTGGGCAGCTTGTAATCCTTGAGATTTCATAATTGATATCTATCCCTGTCCCAAAAATTCCAAAATCAGACCAGGCGTTGTCCAAATTAGCAGGGTCCGGCTTAATTGTCCGAGCTATGAAACTGGGATGGGCGTTGCTAACTAAGTCCTGAAGTTGCTGCGACGGAGGAGGAGTAGGAATTGAGAACATGTTGAATTGGTTTCCATTGTAAAAATGATGTTCTTCCTCCTCTTCTTGTTGCCATCTCATGCAAGAAGCTCTTTGTCTCTCAAGGACGCTCATATCCGTTGTGTTAACGGCTGAAGCTGATAGATTTGCTGGAGTAGTATTCATATTCAGACAGTTTATCATCTCCGGTGAACCTCTATTCATGTCGGGAGAGGAGAATTGAGGACCGTTTAGTGTTATCTTACAATTGACTTGACTGTGTATGTATGTATAATATGAGTGTGTGTGAAAGAGAGATAAAGAAGGATGTGTGTTTGTGCGCGTAAATTTTCTTTTTTTTGGCACAAACGAAGGCTGGTAGCCGCAATTCGTATGGTTTGAAGAAGGGTCATGTGGGTATGTATATATATATATACAAAAGTAGTTGCCTCGAAATTGATACCGGCTACCGGAATCTGACACCCACCTTAGCCGGCGTAAATGAGTGTGTGTGTGTGAGAGAGAGAGAGTGGGGATTGCAATTGGGACAGAGAGCCCTGGAATGTCCATAACTAAGGGCCATGGAGAGCAGGGCCCACACTGACATGACCGCCACGTGGGTCTGTCCGTATAACGGAAAAACGGGGGAGGCTCAACTGTCGTAAAACTGGCTCTAGTTTAAGGACGTTCTTTTCACCGTTTCGGTGCTCATTTCATTATTGGGTCCTCTTTCTTTGAGTTATATGAAAACTTGGATTATATTAAATTTTACAGTTTTGTTTATTAGATGAGAAATGATAAAGCCAACGAATGGCTAGCGAAAGCAAGGCCACGAATCCTACGTGGCCTTGCCAGCTAGGAGAGAGAAAGAAAAAAAAAAAAAAAAAAAAATTAAAACGTTTCTGCTCCTCTTTCACCCAATAGGGTTTCATATTTCTGCATTTCTTTCTCTCTCTGAAAAACTTCATTTATTTCTCTTCTCCAGCTCCGGCAGCATTTATTTCTCTTCTCCGGCTGCATTTATTTCTTTTCCACGGCTGCATTTACTTCTCAATGGTATCCTTTTTAAGGATCTTTATTATTTTTTTAATAGATCCAGAGTTTAGATTTTATAGATCTAGGGTTTAGATTTTACAGATCTAGGGTTTTACATTTTACAGATGTATATATGGGATTTAAACGGTTTGAATTTTCAGGATACAGAAGCACCAAACTTGCACAACCCAGTAGATGAAGAACTTAACCTGAACAGATCCACCCCCGTTGAACCCCAAAGGTACCCTGAACAGATCTAGTGGTTTCGGGACAAGAAAGGGTCCTTCCTTGTCCCGAAATGGTTGGTTTCGGGACAAGAAAGGGTCCTTCCTTGTCCCGAAATGTGTGGTGTCTTGTAAGAAAATGCTGTGTTTTGGGTAAAAAAATTTTGTGTTTCGGGACCCGAAATGAGTCGTTTCGGGACAAGAAAGGGTCAAAATCAACCATTTCGGGACAAACATTGTTTTGTTTCGGGACCCGAAATAGGTCGTTTCGGGACAACATGGTGGTTTCGGGACCCGAAAGGTGGTTTCGGGACCCGAAAGGTGGTTTCGGGACCCGAAACGGGAGGTTTCGGGACCCTAAACGGGTGGTTTCGGGACCCGTTTAACAATTTGAGGATTATTTAACAATACAAATTTGTTGTCAGGCAATTGAAAATAATACAAATGAGATATACCTGGATAGGTTACCTAGGTGATCACACCAGAGAAAGCAACTGACAACATATAATACGAAGTCTATCTTGAAATTGTTGTCAGCAGCTTTGTTCTCAATGATTTTGATCGGCATAGCAGTCGCTAAAGGAGCGCCATTATCGGGGTTACCCCATCGAGTCCTAAATGCCCTCAACTTGTCATCAATCTCGTTATTCTGATATTCTAAAATATCCAGCTCCCCTCTGGGGAGACCCAATACCATATGAACATCCTCTTCTTCGATTTTCACTTCCTCGCCATTCTCTAGGGTGAATGAACATTTATTGCAGTCAAACTTTCTGACTAGATAACGAGAGATTTCCCCGGGGCATTTTGAAAGCGATAATGAAAGTAGAGCGCCAAAGCCTATTGACTTCACAGCATCTTTTTGTTCCTTAGACAGCATTTGAAGAAGATTGAAAAGGCCACTAGACGATGTCCTAGTTAAAAATAAGTTGTGGGGGGCTGCTTTGGGAGCTGTTGCTCTAGGGGATTTTGGAACTGATTTGGGAGCTGCATTGGGAGCTGTTGCTCTAGGGGATTTGGGAACTGGTTTGGAAGCTGCTTTGGGAGCTGGATTGGGAGCTGATTCTTGGACAATACTTTTACGTTTATTTGCCCTACAACAACAAATGATAAACATTTAAAAGCCATGAAGCAAATAATCACTTAAATGAAGCAATTCGGGTCCCTAAACCACCCGTTTCGGGTCCCGAAACCACCCGTTTCGGGTCCCGAAACCACCTTTCGGGTCCCGAAACCACCCGTTTCGGGTCCCGAAACCACCCGTTTCGGGTCCCGAAACCACCTTTCGGGTCCCGAAACCATCCGTTTCGGGTCCCGAAACACACTTTCGGGACCCTAAATTCAGCCAAACATTAATTAATCCTACTTTCGGGTCCCGAAACCATCCGTTTCGGGTCCCGAAACACACTTTCGGGACCCTAAATTCAGCCAAACATTAATTAATCCTACTTTCGGGTCCCGAAACCATCCATTTCGGGTCCCGAAACACACTTTCGGGACCCTAAATTCAGCCAAACATTAAGTAATCCTACTTTCGGGTCCCGAAACCATCCATTTCGGGTCCCGAAACACACTTTCGGGACCCTAAATTCAGCCAAACATGAAGTTATCCCAATTTCGGGACCCATAACAGCCTATTTCGGGTCCCGAAATCACACTTTCGGGACCCTAAATTCAGCCAAACATGAAGTTATCCCACTTTCGGGACCCATAACAGCCTATTTCGGGTCCCTAAATTCAGCAAATACCCAAAAAATTTAGTTTTGGCTAACCATAATACAACCATACACAATTAAATCAGACTTTCGGGTAAAGAAAACTTTGTTTCGAGAACCATAATGCAGCAATACCCTAACCCTAAACTCTGAAACCCTAACCCTAACTGCAAAACCCTGACCCTAACCGCAAAACGCTAACCCTACGATTCTAAAATAGAAGATGTCTTATTTACCTTGTCCTTGGAGATCTTGGGGCCTTGCATGGAGATTTACCTGAAACACCAGCCTGAAAAGAAAATATTTCGAAATGAACACGAAGGCGGACGAATCTGAAACTGAAATATTAAAGAATGAGAAGTGTCTTACCATTTTCGAGCGAGCGAAAGAAGAAAGTAGAAGTCGGGATGCCGGAGTGATAAATCGCCAGAGAAGTCGGGATGCCGGAGTGATAAATCGCCAGATAAGTCGGGATGCCGGATGTGATAAATTAAAAGAAGAAAGAGAGGGAAGAAGAAAGAAGAAAGAGGAGCAGAAACGTTTTAATTTTTTTTTTTTTTTTTTTTTTTTTTCTTTCTCTCTCCTAGCTGGCAAGGCCACGTAGGATTCGTGGCCTTGCTTTCGCTAGCCATTCGTTGGCTTTATCATTTCTCTTTTATTAAATACATGCTGCTGGATTTACTGTCTGGAAAAATAAAATATATTAGAGAATGGGCAAAATATAATAATAATTTGGGAGATACCTTCATAAGTAAGGCACTAAGCTTAGGCAGCCCATTATTTCATTTTCTTTTCTCAGTATTGGTTCTTCAATGGGTTTTGATCCCACGTGGCTTTGTGGGGTTCGTCTATGTAGAACCAATAGGTCTGACATGTCAGAGTGATGACATGGCTGATGACAAGAAAACTGTGAAGAAAATTAAAATTTATTTATCTTTTTAAATCATCTTACATGATTTTCATATAATTCTTTATATCAAAAGCTTGATTGAGTCAAACATAGAATTCACAAAGGTAAAGAAAATATATTAAAGCTTATCTCCAATTTTCTTTTCAAGATTCATTTGTAATGTCATTCATGAGCTCCCTTTTTACTGGTAACTATGGAGAGGGATATGACAGAAATTGCTTACACACTCTTCCTCAAACTATGCATATATTAAGGGAATATGTCCATCTTCCAAAAATATAAAATTCTTACTTAAAAATATTTGTTATCTCATTTGTAAATTATGTTTTTGTTCTATTTTAGAATTTTATTTTATTATAATCTCAATTTTAATCAAAAATATAACTGTCTTTTCCTATTTCTTTATATATATGATCTTTTCTGGTATATATACTTTCTCTCTTTATGGAAAGCTAGTTAGGTAGTATGAGCAATATGTAACTTTTGATTAGCCTTTTAGTAGCAAAATATCAAAGATTATGAACAGACCTTTTACATGTATTGTATATGATAGCTTTTATTTCTCCTTGCAGAAAGGTAGTTTGCTTGATTTCTTTATGAAATAGATCGAATTAGATAATAGAGGATCTGTATAAACATAAAAGTGGTTTATTTGACTTTGTGGACCACAGGACCATTCTCATACACAAATTAATACCTACAATGGTTTCTTATCTTATGGTATTTCATTGATAGCTCATGATCCAATTATGGATTTCTTTTTGAAACATATTAAAGATTATGGGATCTCAAGAAACATAAAGTGGTTTCTTTGCCTTCTGGACCACAGGGCCATTCTCATACACAAATTAATACTATCCCATTCCCCCATATATATATGTATATACATACATATATATATGTATTAATAATGTATTTCATTGAATATATACCTTATCCATATATACACTCTATTCCCTTTCTTTAGTTAATGTCCTTAATTTAGATCATCAGTCTCTTCTCTATGGGCATCTCCTTTTTTCCTTCTTTTTTTTTGAATAGGGTGTTATTTTTCATTGATCCACATATATTATGTGAATATCTTATCGTCCATGATGAAACAAACCAAACAAAGACAATTACATATCAAAGTCGCGACAATATCTTGTTGTGAATCAAAGAAATGTAAAACATCAAATGAAAATCATGGAGTCGCCATCTGCAATCCAGCCAGCAAAGCACCCACAACAGAAACATCCTCTTCGTCTGGGCACTGTTGAATATAATACAACAACAATTTATGCAGTGTTGGAATCGTTTTGTCAGAGTTCTTAGATTTGGCATAGGACATGTAATATTTTGGATAACTTAAATATTATGCATTTTTCTAATCCAATTTTGCCTTTGTGTTGAGATGGATCATAATCTCGATTTAGGGGGAAAAAATGAGTGTCCACTGTTAGTCCTCCTTTGTTCCACCTCATATGACGAATATGTTCATATTTGAAGTCATTGTAAGAAAAGTGCATGACTATTAGATGTCCTCCATTGAGTTTCTATTGTTTAGCATTTGTATTTTGTTTAGTTGCTTCTCTTTTATGATATATTGCATTCTCTACTTATAATTGTTATTCATTTGTATATCTGTTTTTACGATAAATAATAATATCAGTGTTTATTTTATCGAGAAAGCTAGCACGAGCCATACAATCATGACTATCATTTCAATTTAAGACATTTTTATTGAGAATCAAACTTGAAACTTTTTATCTTTTAGTCAAGACTCCTTACAATTGAGTTATCCTAGTGAGTTAAATGATAATAAAATAACTATGTAAGAAAAAAGAAAAAGTAAAAGAAAAGGTTATTTTTGATAAACTAAAGTTTTAGCCCTAAATATCCTATAAGTGAATATAGTGGGATGATCAATAATGTAATTATTGGCTATGCAATAATGTGCTAGTGCCACAGTGTTTTTTTTAAAAGATGTAATGCAATGTTTTTGTTGGCTAGTACAATACAATTTTACATCTTTCTTTTTTGGTGCTAGCTTAGGTTAGCTTTATTTGTGTAATAGCGGCAACCACTTCAATCACTCATATTGAGTAGTCTATTAGTTGAGATTTTGTAATGAGAATCTTACCTTTTTTTCTTTCTTTTCTTTATTTTTTTTTTGTATTTGTAATGACAAATAGGTCTAACTGCTAATTGTGTTTGCATTTGAGTCTAATTATAATAGCTAGTGTGGAATCATGCACATAGCCTTCTCATCTCTCATAATCCATGGTTATGTGGACGCAAGTGAGAGTTTGTGTCTTAAGTCTCTTTGATGATTCAGTTTGCTGATTTTTTTAAGAAAAGTGAAGGAACATGATAAACGTACATGTTCTCTAATCTTTTATATGAATAATCAAGTGTCCCTTTCACAGGTTTAATTATCAGCAGCCTCTGCTAGAGACATTCATGGGCCAATTAGGCTGGCTGAATTGACAAACAATCTTTGATTTTCTCAAAGACTAATTAGCAACCCCAATTAAAATATAATTATATCTTTTTAATCTATTAATGTCTCCACAATTTTGATGAATAAAAGGGTTTTTTACTTGTTTAAGTAACTCCCCTCCTTTGACTTAAATCATTCTATCTTTCCATAAACATGTTTAGTTAGTTCCTGAGAGAATAGATAATCTGTCCTACAATGTTTATCACGAGGAATCAGTAGTTACCTACTGTTAGTTCAGTCTATAATAGGGGTCAGCCCAAAACTTGAGCCATTTGAATTGAAAACTGATACCATGGGGCTCAACTACTTAGCCATAATCATATTTGATCTGAACCCTTATGAGAATACTGATTTGGTATAATTAGATTTTCTCTTTTGAGAGCTATAGGTCATTTTCTTTCATTTACTTGATTTTTTAAATTTGTTTGTTCAGAAAGCCACATAATATGTGGTGAAACTACCAAACAAAAATAACAAATTCATGACATATCTTGGAAGAGATCAGAGATGATTTGGGGGCTCAAAACAGGGGATCCCTGACAGAGTCCTTTATCTCTTCTATATATGTTTGACTATGTAATATATGCAATGATCAGATCATCAAATTCATTTATTATGCATATATATGCATGACTATATAATCTAAGCATGATCAGATCATCAAAATTGATGAGGATTTGTATGGTATAAATATTTTTGGTGTATAATTTGAATTGGTGGGATCTAATCCAGAGAGGATGAGGGCTACTTCCATCATGGAAAAAAATGGGGGCCTTCACTTTTTCCCTCCATCCCCTTCTGCTTTATCACCAAGTCCCTCTCTCTCTCTCGGCCCACAAATGACTGATTAAAAATAAAGCCAACGGGTCCCTTCCGATCTCTATCATATTTTCATCCATCACTTTCTATTTGCCACTAGTTAATTAATCACTTAATTTTTTTTCATTAATATATTAGTTCTCTCTCTCTTTTCTTCATATGGGGCAAGTCGAAGCCTCGTACATTGAATCCTTTAATTACCTCAATATGATAAGCTAGGTTCTAATTTGTCATGCCTTTGCCAAAGAAGAGTTTTTGAGCCAGTTTATGCAGGTATGCGAATGACCTTTACTTTTTCTTGTTTTCTTTTGTCTAAAAAAAAAAGAAAAAGGTTGCATCAAATTAGGTTTTACCTAGTAGAATAATGTGGCATGGGAAATGTAAGTTTCTATGGCCATCTTTCATTGATTTGGATTGGACTTATCTTTATTTGACAAGAAGGTTCATGATCTTTTAGTAAAACAATAATATCTTGTCATCACTTAATTACATCATACATTAAAATATATTTATTTATATTAGGAATTTCACACAAGGTATGGGATTTTTTTTGGATTTTGTAAGATTTTACAAAGGTTTTAAAATTTTTTATTTTTATCATATCACTACTATCACTCTAACCAACCATTGTGTTCGATTCTTACTTAGAACACCTTAAGTTGTAATGGATGTCATGGCTATGGGGTCATGCTAGCATCCTTCATTAAAAAAAACTATTATTCTAAACATCATATTACTCATTTTATAGCTAAAAATACTAAAATATCTATTTTAAATACAAAAGAACATTTTCATAATTAAAACTCAAATAACTTACCTTTTTTATAAACAAAATTTTGTAGATAACACCCCAACAAACCCTTAAATAATCAAGATCAAACAAGTTCTTAGTAAGTGCGCTCCCATAAGGTTATAAGAACATCGATCTTTCCCTTGAATTTTATGCCTAGCTTCTTCTTTTGCAACCATATGGTACTTGATTTATTGACCCATTTGAAAACACTTTTTAGAGTTGAGTTTGTACGAGATAAGGTGTATCGAATAAGCTGACTATAAGGTCAATCAAACTAAACCATGTATTCATAATTTTTTTATGTTTTCATGATTTATTTTGAATGACTTACTCCAATCATGGGCTTTTGTAGGTACAATAATGATTGGGGTTGCGCGCAGAGATATGGAGGGAGTCAGAATAGGCAAGAGCTCTCTCTCTCTCTCAATTGATTCTGGTCAGAAGATCCGAGGTAATACTTATAAAATATACATGTGCATGAATTAAGAAAGTAGAATAAGCCTCGATACTCGTTAAAAGAATTAACAATTCTGATCATTAGTACAGTCAGTCATGCATGCACATATTTGAAACTATGGACTCCCTTGTCTTCTATTAATGCACGAAATCTAGTGTCAGCTGTTCCTTGCATGGGCTCTTTCTTGGAATAACCACTACTACTGTAAACATGCATTATTACTACTCATGATATGAAGAGAGGTGCTTGTGATTGGATGAAATATTGAGATTCTGTTGTTTGAAGAAAAAAAAAATCTGGAAAGGAGCATTTTATTGTGGTGTTGTTGTGTTACGGCTAATGATTGATCATGTGATGTGCAGGAAGGAAAATTATTTATGCATGAGACATTTGTTTGTTTTTTTCATAATCTGGCTAGATGATTGGAAGTATGCAGAAGAAGATATGTAAAATTATTAAATAATACCAATAGTTTATGTTAAAACAGTGGGTACTTATAAGAACCTTGATTTAGACTAGAAGTGTTATTGATCGGGTTGTCAATTAATGGGTCGGGTTTCTTCAGGCCCGACCTGGTGATGGAATGTAGAACCAATTCGACTTTTTCTTTGACACTAGCCCGGCCGACCGGATTTGGACTTAATCCGCCCGAACCTGTTGACACAATTGAAAACTTAGATGTTGGTTTTGTTGAGAAAAGATATAATCTTAAGTCTAAGCACACGATAAAAGAAGATATAAAGATAAAGTGATAAAGAATAATAAAGAACACAAGATATAATGAGGTTCGGTCAACAATGCCTACATCTTCGGGGAGTCGTCCATTCTATTGATTTTCCATGGAATAATGGTCCAAGTAACCCTAGGTTACAATGTCTATATTTATAGGAGAACATCTAAAACCTAAAAGATTAAATTACTATTCCAAGCCCAATAAAGGCTTAAAACCTATTACAATATATAAACTCTAATAAAGTATGAACTCAAAACTCAACAGGTTTTGGGGTATTTTTGTTTGCCAACTCGCTTGGGACGACAACCTCATTGATAGTTCAATCAAGATGTCTCTCTTGCAATAGAAGGTTGGGACTTGGTCAAGCAATTTTCATTTGTTAGATCATTTATAGTCCATTGGTAAAGTATTAACAACTAACAGTGTCACCTTATCATAATTCAAACTAAACCAAGAAAAGTGAATTATGATGATGTGGCAACTACTTTTTTAGAATTAGTTGATAATATTTTATCATCCATAGTCTTTCATGAAGTATCATAATATGTGGAGTTGGATCTGAGTTTGAATTCAAAAATATTTATATTTTTTTTGGAAAAATATATATATGTATATTGTTTTTGTTAAATATTTCATTTGAATATTAGTTTAGATGAGATAATATTTTAGAACTTACCTTAATTACACGTTTTTGTGTTCAAACAAGGTTCATTTTGGGTGATGTTCACTATTTTGTTTCATATTCCAATTTGAATAATGACACATTCTTAAATCTCATTCCATACATTTGTATTGATTCTATTTTTCAATCCAGAGATTCATGTGTTTTTTCTTCAAGACTATAGAGATGCAAATGGACTATATACTTGTATGGAGTTGAAAATAAGTTTTTACCCTTGAACTCACAAGCATTCATTTCTCGTCAATGATCCAATCTTTAGGATTATCATTAATGCTCATACTTTTATTTACCTTGATCTCATCTTTCATAATTGAATAGAAAGTGGTCAAATCGTTTTCACCTCTGCACAATGGGCACAACTTGTTTTCAATTAGTTTAAATTTGCTCACTTTATCTTTTGTCGTGGTCCATCAAGGAAATCTAGCCATAGAATGAATGAATTGGTGTCTAGGAACTTGAAGATCACACCTACTTTCACTATTTATAGTTCAACTTTGTTTCTGATTAATTTTTAAGCTTTAGCGGACGAGGATTTGTTCCATGTTTTCATTCGACCTTTGCATGTGTCATTAAGACGTCTATTTGAATTCACATATTTTGATTTTGTCTTCTAATATATCCAAATTTGTTGCTTCCTTGCATTTAAAACTGAGATTACTACTTGCAAACTCCGAAAACGACGTGTCTTTGCCATTTCCAAAACAACTCTTTCCATGTTCTTCATCTTCTCATTGTTCATGTTTATTTTTTGTAGCTTGATAGTCAAAATTTTTTTCATAGTCGTAATGTCGCTAAAGTGCAATTTTCGACATTCTGTTAGGCAATTTCAGACCTGACCTCTATACATATAATAAGTTTTCTGTTTCCACCATTAGATTAAGTGTTCTGTTACCACCACTGGTTATTCTTGATGCTGTTAATTTGTTAATGCTTATCATGAGTTTACATGTGTTTTTCTTAAGATTTGTTTTAAAATATAGGTCAAATATTATTTTTGATTCTATCTTCACATGAACATTGTCTTTGTCTTTGTCTTTGAAATGGTGCTGTTTATGACATAAAATTTGGACTGGTTTTGGTGTTGTTTTCACATAAATTTTGTATCTTTTTTGGTTTTTTGTCTGTTTTTTTGGTCGAATGTGAGCATGCACTAAATGAGGAAGCTACAGCCTCATAAATATATATGAAATTAATTATAATACAATTTATTTTATGAATTATTCTACATTAATCTACTCGAATAACTGAAATGTAAAAGATTTCTTTTAATAGATCAAATGTTTTAAAAGTTCAATTTTCACTAAAAATTCCTAGGTCGAAATGAAAAATCATGTGGCGGGATTAATGATCATTTAAGGGTTAAGTTCCCACAATATACTATGAGCTTTAACTAAAATAGTATTTAGGTTCCTCTTTCAAACTATTTGCATTGAAATAAAATAAACAAACAAGTTGGAGACAACGAATGATAGTTTTCATATTAAACATATAAACTAGATACAAACATTGTTGTTCTTATCTATTATGATTTTTTTAATAATGAAACAGACCAGTTTAGGGGCAAAGAGACATAAGATCTTGAAATGGATCTGATCATAGAAATAAAAAACTGTTCTTGGGACATTAGGGAGGATGTATTATTATTATTATTTTTTATAAGATGAAAGGAGGATAAGTGCGAATGAGTGTGTGTGTATGAGAGAGAGAATGACAGAGATGAGATGATTTGACAAAGCTGGGGGCGAAGATCGATGTGTACCATTATATTAGTTGAAAAGAGAGGTCATACCCAATTTCTTCATGCCACCATTTTTGCAGTTTTTGATACGGATTTTAAGTTTTTTTTAATCATAATTAATATCGCTAAATCCATTAAGGTAATTAAGTTGACAAGAGTCAAGAGTGGTAAGTTGACGAGGGTCGATGTTTAAAATATATATCAAATGTTATGAATTCAATTCTAATTTATAATATCTTACCCTAGAATGATGAAGGTAATGATAATAAAAATACGGTTAGAAAAAAATTGCTATTAATAAAAGAGTAATGATAGAATAGAAATTTGGTGTCATAATGTCGTAAACGATGTGTCAGCATTTGAGTGAATTTTAAATCTAATAAAAGAGATAAATTTCATTTTTCAATATTACTCAAATGCTGCTACGTTGTTTTGACACCATTTATAACACCAAATTATGGTTTTCCATCTTTAATCATAATAAAATATACCATTTATAACACCAAATTATGGTTTTCCATCTTTAATCATAATAAAATATATGTATTTTGTTTAGCTTTTTAAGGTTTGGCCCAAACATGGTGTATGAAGAGCATCAAACATTTATGACTTTGAATTCATTCACCTTCTAATTAGTAAACCTTCTTTATGTATTTTGTTTCTTTGTTTAAAATGTTTTTTTTAAGTAGGGCATGTTTTTTTTTTTTGTGGACGAATTAAAATTTTATTCATTTATATAAATTATATTCTTCATGTTTTTCTTTTGTAGATTTAATTTTGTTTGAAAAGTGAGAAAACAATTATAAAATCGTGCTTTATGTGTGAAATAAACCAGTTATAAAAGTCACAAAATAATTCACATTACAAAAATATTTCACTCCAAAAATCAAAAACTAACGTCAAAATAAGAAAAGCTAAATATAAATAAAATTTATCAAATAAAAGCAACTAGTCTATAAGTTCTTTCTCACTCGTTTCCAATATTGTGGATTTAGTGAAATAAATAAATAAATTCAAGATTTTCAACCAATTAAATAACAACTCTTATGCTATCTCTTTCTCCTAGTTATATATATTTTTATTTATAATGTACAAATGAATCATAATTAAATTCTCATGTAAGTTGTGTATGCATAATTAAGAACACTGTTATATATTGAATATTAATGAAAGTTTTTGTTAATAATACATTTATGAAATAGCTCAATAAACTTATAAAAAGTATTCAAATTAATAATTTCATTTAATACAATAATTCTGATGATATTTAAAGTTCATCTATTCTATTATGGTGTTTTGGGGCGTGGCATAGTCACGTCAGAAGAAAAATTTTGGAAGTATCAATGATTATTATATTAAATAGGGATAATTTAAGTCCTTTTATCTAAGGTTGATGGATTATTTGATTTAGTTAAAAGTTAAGTGAGCATGCATGTGATACAAAATTGGTGGTTATTTAGCATTATTTATAATTTTAACCATTCCACATGTTCTTTATACAAAATTATTGAACTAAGGATCTTATCATTTTAAATTGGTTTCTAATTAAGAATATGAGAATTGAAATATGACTTCTAGTTATGAGTTGTTATTTAGTCAACTCTTAATATTAACACTTTCTATCTTAATCATGAGTTGTCTAGCATTAATATTAAATGTATGTTTTTTTCTTAATATCTAATTAGTTCAATATGAGATTTTTTTTATCATTTAAATAATTGATAAAATTTCAATAAAACGCAATGCAACTATAAAAATAATTAAAGTTGAAATCAATTCTTCATATAAATTTAGGAAAAAGATATTCGAGAGAATGTTTCAAATATATATATATATATATATATATACAACTCGAATCCATAATAGACGAGTCTAGGGCTCTACTCTCTCGACAATATTTATGAGAGAATGTTTATATATATGTATATATTTACAACTCGAACCCATGATAAATGAGTACAGACTCTATCTTTAGCAATATTTCAATGTTACGTTAAATGACTTTTATATATTTTTGTTTTAAGAGAGTGATTTATAAAGTTTTTTTTATGGATGAAATGTTGTGTATATTAAGAATATTATGTGTTTTACTATCATTTTGTATCTTGATCCAACATTTTTGCCCTAATTATTATTTTTATTTGAATAATTTTATAACCCTATTTAGTTCTTATTAGGTTGAATTTAGCTTAAGAGCTAATTAATTATCATCACTTTCTTTTCCCTCTCATGTTTAGCTACCACTTTACTTGTATTATTTTTTTGAGTTTTCAAGCTTCACTGATTATATATATTTACTTTTTTATTCTGTAATGTCCGGGATGGAACAATCAACTTTAAATAGGGTTATAAATATATTTTTTTTCAAATAACCCTAGATCAAACAAGCTATTACTACTTTATTTCCTAATGGCTAAATATCTTTGGTCTCTTCTTTGGGGATGTTCAATCTTATCATAAATTATAAAGAGGCTAACTTCATAAGCGATCGAAACGTGTTATTCTTGAGAAGATATATAGTTGCATGTTGTATAAAACGGGTCGAAGTGAAGTGCATCATATGAATTAACGATGCAAAAGAGGAATATCTTTTTAGGAAATGAATGATCCAAACAAGTCCCTAGATAGTTGGGCAATGACTTTGAGGAGGAATTGGATCATCGAACTGTAAAGGTAATGATGGTTGTGGAGTAAGGACACTTGAAGAAGATTAAGATTCTACTTGTCTTTATTTTAAACAAAAATAAATCAAACTAAACTTTCAAGACATATTATTTGATATGTCTAGTTGTACTATATGTTAAATGCCTTTATTTAATTATTTTTTAACATGGTTACATATTCTATGGGAATATATTTTCCATGTTTGATGGATATGGATGATTTGAGTCTTTCTTATCTAGTTTGGTTTTAATTAAGGATATTCATAAGATCATTTGATTTAGTCTTCTTATATCGAGTTATTGTATTAATCTCCTCTAAAAATTAATCGAAATACATCATATGAAGTATCAAATCTTTCTCTCAAAAGAGCCTAGTTAAGCATGGATTTGAATTAATGCCCTAATTATCAGATCTAAATGTTTTATTCTATCTTTTATTATAGTCTTTAGAATTATAATTACACCCAAATGTCTCTAAAAATCTTTGGAGAGACAGAAAGAATTTTGGTTGTCATTTCAATCTTTTTGAGCCAACCATGTACATGATTTGCTAAGTGGAATTGTTTTCAATTAGTCACCCACCAAATTTTCACGGGACAGCTAGCTTTGAGGAATATCATGAACTCATGAAGTGTGAGAGCTAGATTCTTTTGTAGGTTAATCATAATAATTGTTTTTCAATTCATTTATTATATATATATATATATATATATATATATAAATTTCGTGACATCTAACCTACACAATTCTTGTCACTTGAAACTAGTTTACGAGATTTTTTAGATTTTATTTATAAATTATTTTTCTATCACATTATTACCATTTATCCCATCATTTATTTCATAAACTAAAATACTCTTATTTTTTTTATAAAATTTAAATAAAATAAAAATATTATAATAATTCAACAAATTAAACTCAAATATTTTATGTTTACATCCAACAAAGTTCTTTTGGACAAAACTCCAAAAAACTTTAACAAAACATCAAACAAGATCTTGAACTGCATAGTGGGTTATAAAAATGAGATTATTTCCAAAAAAAAATGCATTACCCTAAGAAAGAGCGGCAATAATATCGACAACATGTTAAGTCAATTTGTCACGCCAGAGTTTGTTTTAGCACATAAATAATCTTGTAAGTCGACAAACACAATTTAAAAATCGTGATAAAGAAAATCTTAGAGGTTGTGGGTTGTGGCATACTTTCTTAAAGAGGGCAATAATAAAAAAATATCTATAATGTATAGTTGATTAATATGACATAGTTGGGTGACCACAAAAGAGAATATTACAAATAGTAGACTAAAAGTCTACATAATTCAACATGTGACGATTATTGATGAACTCGCAACAAGTCGAACTTGTGATGATCAATTGAGTTTGTTAGTATTGTCGCTTCTGACATATCGTTGATTTCAAGGTATTGTTGCCGCCTGGTTTGCTCGAAAGCGGTGATCGATGTTCTATCCTATTTCCTCCTGATAAGCCAAAATGTCGTTCTTTTTCGCTAGTGTTTTCTTTCTAATCCCCTATATTGAATATGTTTCACTTATTCTTCTTTTACAAGGTTCTTTATCTTTTTTTTTTGATGATATTTGTTTGTAGTTTATGACATATATTATGTAACTTGTGTTTATTTGATAGTCAATCTTTAGAGGCCTGAGTTGTTCTTTAAGTGGGCCCTTAAGGCCGAGGCCCAATAGTGGTGGTGGGTTTAGGCATAAATTTAATATCTTTAACAGTGGCTAGGCTTTTTATCATTGCTCTTCAATTGTATTTAATATTCTAACAACAATAACGGTTGTCTTATTAATATAGTTGATAATTAGCTAAGAAAGTGAGTCTTAATTATATCGAGACATTAACCATAAACCCTAAACCTTAGACATTAATCATAAACCCTAAACTCTAACCCTAACTCTAACTATAATCCTAATGATGCTAATACTAAAATTTTATTAATTAGTTGATTTAAAAGTTGTATTTGTTTTTGTAAGCGTTTTGAGTTTAAGCGGGAACCATAGTCGTAGAGTTTCATCCTAGTTCTCCTTTAAATTTCAAAAAAAAAATTTGTTTGAAAAAAAAGTAATCGAGATTAAAGAGAATATCCAATAGCAAACCCACAAATATGTATTATTTATTGATCAATTTTATGTAGTAAATGGAACAAAAATGTCCCCGTTTACTAACAATACATAGTTTGTAATTCTCAACTAAATTACTAACAGCACGGAATGATAAATAATAGATAAACCATTAATTTAAAAGTGAATCATTAGAATGATTCTAAAATTTCTAGCTAGCTATATTAGTCAACTAAACATAAGCATTAGGGTTAATTAATACTAATTCTTCTCTTCATGGATATTGCTTCATTGAATCACTTAGAGCTTTAAGTTTTTATCCTGCACAAATGTGAAAAATATACCGGTCACAAACATAGTAATTTCAACATTAACATATAGAAGGATTATTTCATCGATTCTTAAGAAAATGTGAAAAAGAAAAATAGAATAGGAGAGGGGCCACTTTGAAGAAAGAAAAATGGTACCAAAAAATTAATAATAGTAACTAATAGTACTACCATACCTTATGGTCCCTTTTTCCTTGCCTGGTGCTGGTTTTGTACTTTGGGATTGGAACTTGACCTTCCTCAATGTGCTTAATGTCCTCCAAAAGAACATCATAATGTTTCTTCACTTCCTCAGGAGTTTTTCCACCAACCGCTTTCGCAACATTGTCCCATCGATCGGTTGTTTCTTTGTCGTATACTGCTAACGCCTTTTCAAATGCTTTGTTTTGTTTAATACTCCAAGACCCGTTAGAAGATGTCATCACGAAGAAGATAATGGAGATGAAAATGAAGAAATGAAAAAAAGAAGAAAAAGAAAGGTTGTGTGATATGTTTTAAGAGAAGGAATAGTGGCAGCTCTTTATAGAGTGTGTGTATTTGAAGTGGGTCCTAGTGACCTAGCAATGAAACTTACAAGAAGTTATATGAAATTTGTTGTGATTTCATTCAAACCACAATAAATATTGAAGAAAATAAAATTGGATATATGGTTGATGATGGGTACAAAATCAAAATCTTCAAGTACTTTTTTGTTGCTTTCTTTTATTTACTTTATTTTTTCTTTTTAGCAACTTACAATAATGTTGATCAATTATTATATTTTTAGGTTAAAGTTTATATCATGAACAACATAAATGGTAAATAATCGTAGTACTGATTCAGATTTCATAATTAATATAGTTTTATCTCTTTAAACTTTTTCTTTATCATATTGTATTTGATCTCTTTCAAGATTTGATATTCAGTTCTATCTTTTATTGTCATTTTCTTTGCAAAAAATCTAACTTTTAAATTCATTTTTATAGTTAATATTATATTTGCCTTCTTCTTCCTTTGCAATAAGATTCACAAGTAGTCTTTAAACTGAATTCATCTTATTGTTCAATAGACATTTTATTCCCTTTACACATTAATTTGAAAGAATCGTCACTTGTTTTTTTTCTTTCTAAAAAGATTCATGAAATATAAAAAAACGGGAGTCGTTTAACCACAACAAAACAAAACATAACATCACAAAGACGTTAGGTCACAGACACCAAAAATAAATGTTCACTTTCTAAACACCTCTAAAGGGATTTTCAGACGGAATCATATATAAACAATTAGCGCACCTATCAATATATAGGGTTTCTAACGAAATTGCATACAAACAATGTCTCGAACTATCGAAGCTTGTTTGATATTTGGAAAAAAAATCTACATTTTAAAATAAAAATTTATTTTTAAAACTTATTTAGAAAAGTTTTAAATTATAGTGAAGCTGAGTTTGAATAGGTAAATTTCATTAAATTTATTAATACCTCTAAGAAGAAGAATTGATTTACGACAAGGTTCCGGCGAGGAAGAATCGGCGCGGCTAAGATATAGCTACGTTGCGTCATCCTCAACAATAACATCTGTGAAGAATTAATATTTTAACTCTTATTCCCCATCCAAACCCAAACCCTAACCCTAATCATTGATCTACTCTAAGCACTAAAATGCTAAACATCAAGAATTAATTAAGACCACGTGCTAATATAAAAAAAAATTGGCTATGAGGTGTATTTCTCATGTTGACATTAGGCATACTAGAAAGAAAGAGTCTGTCTAATCATAACATTACATTTTTTTTAAGGGGGAATGCCATTGCTGATAGATCCCGGTCTGGTTTTTCTCCACTAACCAATTATATTACGACCACTGAACAAACTTGGTTGACGAACATGGTTTATGCGCA
Source organism: Impatiens glandulifera (assembly GCF_907164915.1). Taxonomy (NCBI): domain Eukaryota; kingdom Viridiplantae; phylum Streptophyta; class Magnoliopsida; order Ericales; family Balsaminaceae; genus Impatiens; species Impatiens glandulifera. The sequence goes on along the minus strand of NC_061870.1, from coordinate 20,022,393 downwards.
GCTAATGTAGCGGCTTGTATTGCTTGTCTTGTATTCAAAGGGGAAGTCTGCTTTGCTTCATCTTCTTAGAAAACGTATTCTAAGAAATGTAATAGAAATTATTATTTTCAATGCAAAGAATAGCGTGGGATGATCTTCTCTTTGGGTTGTCCTTGAGTTTAAAGTGAGAGAAAGAAGGAATATCAGCCCAAAGCAAATTTCATTCTAGTTATGAAAAGCACCCCTGGGGTATTTATTTTTTTTTCCAAAAAAAACCTTCCTCTCGGCTTCTTTGACCATTCTCATCTTGGAGAGCGATCATTTAACCAGGCGCAGAACTTATCGCACGACGGACTCGTGCTACATATAAAAATAACCTATAAAGATAAAAGTCTTAGAGAACTCATCCCCTTAGTTGTCCTTCATAAGAGGAGATATATGAACATAATATTTACCTCTATCTTTGGGAAGCTAATAGAATTTAGTATCAATTATAATAATTAGTTATCTGATTTTCTTTTATTTAGACTAAATTGGTGGAGTTAGGAAATATAATTTTCTACCAAATTTTAGGTCCTTAATTTATGGCTTTATTCTCCATTTTCCCATATTTGTCAAACTTGTATAAATAGGAACTTGTAGATGTTGTAACAAATATATAAAATTCATTCTAAATATTCTTTCCTACATAGTATTAGAGTAATACACGATCCTCTCATCCTTTTTTCGTTCAGCATAAGATGTCGCTCATTTTTCGTTTTACCTCTCATGACCACCGACAACTCTCCTCTATTAACAACCCTCATGAGTCATCAAAACCCTTCACTTGCATCATTCTCAGTAGTTTCACCAAGCTTCTTCCCTCCAATTACCTCACCTGAAAACTTCAAGCTGAAGATCTCCTCGATGACTATAATCTTCTCAAATATTCAAATGGATTATTTCTTGCACCGATGACAATGGTCTCCACCACTCTTGAATCTTTGGTGACAACTCCGAATCCTGCTTATCAAACCTAGAATCGACATGACAGTCTTATATACAGTGCTCTCATCACCGCAATACTCTCCCTTGAAGTGACATCTCTGGTATCTCAAACAAAGACATCACATGATCTTTGGACTCTTCTCTAGCACACATATGCCAAGGCATCCCACAACTACCTCAAGTAGTTAAAGGAGCGTCTCCACATAACATCCAAAGGTACTCAATCCATCACCACCTACATGTATTCTATGAATCAAGTTGTAGATCTCCTTGCCTCCCCTGTCTCCGTTGAAGACATGATTGATTATGTCTTGCATGGCCTTGAAGATAACTACATAGGTGTCATTAATAAAGTCAATGCAAATGACACTTTCATTCAATTTGATGACCTCTTAGAGAAACTTCTCATTTAAGAACTCTCCCTTATTGTTTCTCAACAACATGCTCTTGCTCCCATGACATCCTTGAATGCATAGACTCGATCCAACCATTTTGACAAAACTCGGCCTGAGAAATTTTCTACATTATCCACTTCACGCCCTAACAATCGCAAACCATTTCTTGGTTATTTTCAGTGGTGCAATGTCAAAGGTCATGTTTTGTCTTAGTGTCACACCTTCAAGAAGCAGCATCCTAGTGTATCGTCGCCTCCTTGTGACTCTTTTTCTAACCCTAGACAAGTTTAGGTCCATGCTACAACTACTGACACATCTCAAAATAATTTCTAGTTGATAGTGGCGCGACGTATCACGTTACCAATGATCTTGACAATCTAGTGCTTCATCATCCGTACACGGGTCCAAACTCACTATTTATGGGTAACGGTTCGAGTTTAAATATCTCTCATTTTAGAATACTTTTACTTAATGACTTATCCCTCTCAAATACTTTGTGCGTTACTTCCATGCAACAAAAAATCATTTATGTTTCTTAACTTACCAAACAAATTAACTCAGTTGTTGTTTTCTTGCCTACCTCTTTTTATGTAAAGAACTTATAGACGGGTCAAACAATCCATAAAGGCCCATGCGTGGATGGACACTATCTCTAGCTATTCAACTCCTTATTTGTCCACTATGTCCGCACAGACTCCTCTACTTCATGGCACCATAGACTTTGGCATCCCTCCTCTTCCATCTTCACTTTTATTCAGCATCATTTTTGTTTGGGTTCAAATAAATTCCAATAATCAGATAGTAACTTATGTCAAATAAGCAAAAGTCATAATATTCATTTCCATGAATCCACTCTTAAATCATCTTATCCTCTAGAAATAATTTTCTTTGATGTATGGACCTCCCCTATTTTATCAATTGATGGTCTTCGCTACTATTGCATGTTTGTTGATCATTTCACTCGCTATATTTGTCTATATCCAATAAAACACAAATTTGATGCGCAAACTCTATTTCCCAAATTTAAATCGCTTGTTAAAAATTTCTTTCATCACAACATCAAAATTATTTACACGGATAATGATGGAGAATATATTGGTCTTCGTCCCCTTTTTAAGCACTTATGGCATAAGTCATCACACCACCCCACCTCATACACCTAAACATAATCGAATTTCTTAACGCCAAAATTGGCACATTGCTGAAACTGGTCTCTCTCTTCTCCATCAAACGGGTTTGCCCCTCACATATTGGCCTCATGCCATGACAACAATCGCATATCTCATTAATCAGCTCCCAACATCAATTATTGGGTACCAGTCACCCTAAACCCTGAGACCTTAGAGGTCTCGGCTCCCCACCCTTCTCTGGCCACTCCGAGTCCCCTCCCTCACCATCCCTGGAATGTTCTGTTCCACCATCTTTACCCGTTGTCAACCCTCACAGAACACCCCAACCCGATGGGGTGGCATCATCACCCAATCTAAAAACAACATTGTTAAACCCTTAAAGAAGCTTAATCTTCATGTCCAACCCTCTCTTCCACTCGAACCCAACACCATCACCCAAGCTCTTCGTGACCCTGATTGGAGCTCAACTATGCAAGTTGAGTTTGATGCCTTACACAATAACAATACTTGGGAACTTGTCAATGAGTCCTCTACTCAAAATTTGGTTGGTTACAAATGAGTTTTTCGAATCAAATGACACCCGAATGGCTTGATTGATCGGTACAAGGCTCGACTGGTTGCCACAAGTTTTTACCAACGCCCTAGTTGGGACTATATAGAGACATTCAGTCTGGTTGTTAAATCGATCACTATTTGCATTGTCCTTACACTTGTAGTTCATCAAGGATGGTCCATCCGCCAACTTGATGTCAACAATGCCTTTCTTCAAGTGACACTCAAAGAAGATGTATTCATGCTCAAACTCTTGGTTTTATCAACACAAGTTTGCCTGATCATGTTTAACTCCTAATAAAGGCAATCTATGGCCTAAAGCAAGCCCCTCACGCCTGATATACAGAGATTCACATGTTTCTCCTTTCTCTTGTCTTTGTCAATTCAACTATAGATGCATCTCTCTTCATCTGCCAAAAATCAGGTTTTACACTATTTATTAGTATATATTAATGATATCATTATCATTGGGAGTTCCTCTACAAAGTTGTCTAACATTATTTCCACTCTTGCTGCTCAGTTTTGCTGAAGGATCTTAGATGTCTTACCTATTTCTTGAGCGTCGAAGTAATTCCTTCCGCCACAGGACTCTTTCTTTTGCAAAGGATATACATCACTAATATACTTCATATATTAGGCATGGCTAACACCAAATCAACATCCACTCTCTTGTCCTCTAGTGCTCAATTACTCAAATATCCGGGGTCCTACCTTCCCCAACTAAGTATTGTGCTCTTGTGGAAAGTCTTCAATATTTAAGTATTAATCGCCCGGACATTGCCTTCAGCACCAACAAACTTGCGCAGTTCATGCACCACCCCAGAACGACATATTGGTCTTCCCTCAAACGAGTGCTTTTTTATCTGGTTGGCTCTTGCGATAAAGGCATCTTCATCTCGGTAGTTGCTCCGCTAACCCTTCATGCTTACTCATATGTAGATTGGGCGGGTGATAAGGATGATTATATCTCCACAACTAGTTACTTGTTGTATCTCGGTAGCACTCCCATCTCTTAGAGATCCTGGAAACAACGCTATATTGATCATTCCTCAACTTAAGCAGAATACAAAGACTTAGTTGACATAGTCAATGACCTTCTATGGATCCTATCTGTGTTCACTGAACTTGGTCACCTGTCTACAACCAATCCGATTATCTATTGTGACAATCTTGGTGCCACAAATCTTAGTGATAATCATGTTTTCCACTCTCGGATGAAATATATAGCCTTAGCCTATCATTTTGTTCGAAAATGTTCAAAAATGCAAGTTTCAACTATCTTTTGTGTCTACTGATGATCAACTTGCTAATATACTCATAAAGCCACTACTTCAACCTCAGTTTGACTCTTTATGATCAATGTTGTGTCTCTCTTCTAGATTGTCTAACTTGCGGGAGGATATCAATTATAATAATTAATTATCTGATTTCCTTTTATTTATGTTAAATTGGTAGAGTTAGGAAACATAATTTTCTCTCAAATTCTAGGTTATTAATTTATGGCCTTATTTTCTTTCTTCCCATATTTGTCAAACTTTTATAAATAGGAACTTGTAGATACGGTAACAAATATATAAAATCCATTCTAAACATTCTTTCCTACACTTACATCCTCCTACCATAACAGTTTGACGCCAACTTTGATTTTTTTAAAAGATCGCCTAAAACAAATATCTCAAAGGCTGGTTTAGAACAAATTCATCAAGTTCGTTGTGGGCGAGTCTTGCCCACTGTGCGTCGAATCGAATGGAAAAAAGAAACGATTTATCATCACTTCTTTCAATACTGTTGCAATGTGGATATCTGACTCAATTTTAATGAAAATATGCTTGGGAATGATGCTTCTAATTATTGGATTAATGTTAAATAATTTATTATTACGAGTACAAAGGAAATTCAAAAAACTTGAAACCTTCGTTTATAAAACTTTAAATGAAAGAAATAGAAGATATTTTTTGTTCCTAACCAATTAACATAAAGAAGTTTAGTAGGATATTCGAAAACATACAATTATTTAAAGTGGAACATGGAACATAATTGTTAACTTGCAAGGAATTGAGTAAACTACACTTCAAAAATATTGTTTGACTAAATGTATTAGTTAATTCTTTAATTGAGAAAAATAAAAGGGAGGATGATCGTAGCTTGATGTTTCATCGACTTGTTTTGTCAAGGTGAAACTTTGTTTCTACTACGTTTCTCCTTGAGGGGAGGATGTAAAAATAATAAATAACGGTTTATTAAACCGTTAATTAGTTAGTAACTCTGTTTAGTTAGTTTGATTAATTAGTTAGTATTGAATTCCTATATAAGGGAGACATGTAATGTTTGAATAATAACTTTCAATAATACAATTTTAGTTTACACTTCTTCTTCAAGATTTTAACAAGTAACAACATCAACAAAACATGAAAAACAATGCCCAAATAATCACACGCCCCACAAATAGTGTTACCAAAATCTAAGTCATTCCATGAACATCTCTAACAATTAACCAATTTATTTTGTGAATGACAAATTTTATCAAGAGAAACAAACATAACATCCTATGGTTCTTGAATCATTTGGTCAGATCCAACCCATGATTTACATATAAAGACAATCTGATCAATATGTTTTCTTAGCCTAAACTCTAAATTCTAAACATTAACTAAATTAATGATGTTAATTATAATATGATATCCATGTTAGGTTTGGCAAATGGTTGAGAAGAGTACCAAATGCAGCACATGGGTAAACATTATTTGCAGCAGGAAGAGAATCCCTCTCATTATTAAAGAGAAGACTCTGCCAAACCTTCCATCATGTAGTTAGTATACAGAGAATCAAAGTCATGCCAACAAAAAGAAAACAGACAACACAATTGTACTAATTAGTACATTCATTCCTATTAAAGCTAGGAAATCCTTGTCCTTGGATCTTATCTTTATCTAAAGTCCTTTTTTTCTTTTTTAATTATTATGAACTCGTTTTCGCAAGATATATACACCACTAAACTTGTCGAAAATGCTAAAACTTAAAAATCGATTCGAATGATGTCAACTTGACATGAACTGCATTCATGATGACATTAACCTTGAAGACACATGGATTGTTAAATGTTCATGTCCAATCTTGTTAATATTATGGAGGAAGTGATCACATGCATACATGATCCGTGCGCAGATTCTGAGGTTTAACATATTAGATTCATGAAAGGACAAGAATAATAATATGTAGATCAAATTAAGAATATCATGTGGGACATGTCCTATTGTGTCTTCATCTCTTCCACATACAAAACCAACTGGATAAAGGCTGTTGATGCTAGCTACTCTCCTAACTAGGCTTTAGAGGTTTTTGTTTTTAAACCTAAGGCCTTTTTTCGATTTATTTAGAAGCGTCGGCAATGGAGGATCTACCTTATGGGTACTTGGGTTGTAGCTCGTGTGATCAAAAATATTATATATATATAATTTTAAGTGACTTAAGTAGATTTTGTTTACCTGCATGCGTTATATTATTATCATTATAGTTCGAGTAAGATTTGTAAAAAGTATTTAATTCGATAGACTTTAAATACTAGCTCCGTCCTTTGGCGTAATCTACCATGATGGGCCTAACGTTGAGAGATTAAAAGATGAGTATCCCTAGCTTTAAGCCAAATAAACACTTAGAATTGTGGTATTCAAAAAATAACAAATCTGAAAAACAAAACGCAAGATTTTATAATCGTTTGGTTAGAAAAAGAAACATACATCTACTTTCGAAACTTAAGATACTTCTAACTTTTAGAGTCAATGTTGATATAAAAGCACTCCAAATAATTATCTCACAATTAACGACTAATATAAATCTCACAAGTAATTAAGAAATGTTTACATACAAATAGTATTATAGGAATTGAAAAAACTTAAACAAACAATATATTCACTATATGATTTTAAAACATAAAAAAAAAAAAAATTAGACTTTAGTAATTATTTATCAAACTAGTATAGGAAGTTGTAAAATAATATATATTTATTAAAAAATTCAAAATAAATATATATATTTATTAAAGGGTTTTAAAAAATATTATACATATTGTATTTAAATTATTAATTTATAAATTATTTTAAAATAATAAATTATATTATAAAAATATATTCAATTGTTTGGTTGTTCATTTGTTATTGAACATGTATATTTTAAATACAGTTATTATTTTAAAGAATATGAATGATTTCCCAAATGGTTAAGAATATAGCTAAAATTATATTCCCTGTTTTGGAAACTCAATTTTGGAATTGGATAAAAAAATATTTTTTTTTGTTAATTTATTTAAAATTATATTTTTTAAATATTGCATGTATTGATTTATATAAAATAATGTTTTAGATTTTTTTAGTTAGATATATAATAACAAATTTAATTCTTTCAAATTTAGCTTCCCTCACTCCAATTATATGTGTTTCAAACATGATCCTAGTAAATTTATTTAAAAATAATATATATATAAAATAAATAATTTATTTTATAAATTTAAACAAATTAACTAATTATTTAAAAATAATAAATTATATTATTAAAAATTTAATTCAGATGTTAAAACCTTATATTTTAATAATGTATTATGTCTTCGTTGAGATCGTAAGTTACAAACAAATTTTTTTTTGAGACGAGAGAATGTGAGAGAAAATTATGTGATATATCACATTACTTCTTTTATTTACTAAAATATCAAAATATTTAATGATTAATGTAGTAGTATAAAATGTATTATTTATAATGTTATATTATTATGATGCTTTCTGAAATTCGTTCATGAAAGACAGTAAAGTTTGTTATGGAGTTAATCGTTATTCTCGAAGATTTACGAGCTCGACAACTTATTTGGTACCGTTTTTTCTTATTTTTTATTTTTTCTTTTCATTTCTTGTTTTGTGTTGTTCTTAAACAACATATTTTTTATTTTCAATTTTATGCATACAAATTTGACTTACCCTATTTTTAAATAATACTATTATTTTTAATCATATTAAAATAATATTTTGAATTTTTATATTCAAAATAACTTAAAAAGGAATTAAATCCTAATTAAGGGTTACTTATGATAATTAAACTCTAATTAAAAAAATTATTCAAAATTTTAAAAAATAATTTGAGGATAAAATATTGTATTTATTTTACCCAAATTAAACCAAAGAAGAGGTTAAAAATATTTATTTATGATTTATTCATGATTTAAGTTTAATTCATGACTTTAAATAATTAAATAAAATATCCCAAAATTTTAAAATACTAAAAAAAAAATATTATGATTATAATTTTTATTATGATTCTAGAAATATGTTTCGTAAAATATTTGGTGAAAAAATAAATTTAAAAGAAATTAAAAATCAATTTTTAATAACTTTTAAATAAAAATAAAATATGATGATCTGGTTTTGCAAAAAATATTTTTAATCTTTGCAGCAGAAATCTAGACATTAGATGATCGCATAGGCTTCATCCAACATAATCAACAAACGAATGTAGAAGAGCCACGCGCGCGCACCCATACTAAATCAACTAATGGGCCAGCTAACACCGGTTAGTCTTCAACGTGAATCGCCAACGGAGCTCGAACGGAACCCCGCATTCCATCAGCCGAAACGAGTTGGCTGAACTCGCGACCTCGTCGGAATCGAGAATCGTCGTCGTGCGATCTTCCAAAAGCTCTACCTTCCTCCACAAACGATCAAATCCGTTGATTTTTTCGACCACGTGCTCCTCTTATCGACGCCAAAGTTTCACCATTATCCTCCACCCTTATCCTGCCCTAGATAAGGTTGCCAGCTGCTGGATAGAACTTTGAATATAAAATCACTGAAGGTCAAATTCGTCTTGAATTGGCTTACCTCAACCGACCTTAGGGAAGTATAAATATTCCCTCACCCTTCCACTACCAAATCATTAAACAATTACTGCTTCTTACAGCTTCAATCGAAGGATTCAAATTTCGGCCAAGAATAGTTTTTGTGAAAGCTGTCTCCAGTGATCCCAACTTCGATCCAAGCTTCAAGAAATCTTTCAACACCTCTCAAGATGTTCTCCATCTGTTGGTATGCTTTAAAATCTTTTGTAGTATGATTTGTGATTTGAAATTTGATTTTTTTTTTCAAAATTCTTAAGTTTGATCGGGTTTGATCTGTTCTTGTGCTTGATTTTTGAATTTCTTTGTTTAGAATCATTCTATATATCATGTATGAACTTTTTGTTGGAAAATCAGATCCAATCACTATAAATCAAAAAATTTAGAAATTTGAGCTTAAAACTATTTTTTTAAATTCCATGTTCTTGAGTTTAATTCGATTTTTTTTGGTTCAATTAGTTGTTATACATGTTTGTTAACATGTTAGAATGAATCTTAAATAACTGTAATCACGTTTTAATCATGTTTGATCAAACTAAAATTTTAAAATTCAAGTTTAAAAACTGAAATTTTGAAATTTTGTGTTCTTGCTTTTAATTTGGATTTGGTGATCCAATTAGTTGTTATACATGTTTTTTAACATGTTAGGATGAATTCCAAGCAAATGTTTCATCACTTTGACCATGTTTGATCAAATAATGTTTTTGAATTTTTTTAAATTTTAATCCAATCTTCAAAAACTATTTTAATGATGTTATGATGTTCTTGTTTTGGTTGTGTTGAAGATATTTATAATTTCAAAGCTAATGGAATAAAAATCAGACCTTGAAATGACCTAATTTTAAAGATTCTAAAATTTGACCTAGAAATGATATTTTAAAATTGATTCTTGTAAGGACTTCAAAATCGTGATTTATGTTAGGGTTTTTAGTCTTCATGATCATATGAATTTACTGTAGCTTACGGATCATGATTTTATGATCCCAATAAAAAATTATGGACTTTTAAAATTTTGACCAAAATAAGAACACTCGGTCATAAGGTTTTAGCCTAAGACCGGTGATCCTCGGTCCTATTCTTCAACAGGGACCGAGAGACGAACCCCATGTCAAAACCTAGAACCAAGAAAACACACCTAGAATTGAGAATCCCACGACCGAGTTTTCTGACTCAAGACCGGTGTTCTTTAGTTAGGATTGAGAACCAGGACATGTGTTCTTTAATTAGGACCGAGCATTCCCTTTAGCCTAGAACTGATGTTTCTAACCCTAGGACCGAGCCCTCACTTGACCTAGCACCGGTAAACTTGATCCTAACCTTAGACGTAGGACCGATGTTTCTAACCCTAGAACCGAGCTCTCACTTGACCTAGGACCGGTAAACTTAACCCTAACCCTAGACCTAGTACCAATGTTTCTAACCCTAGGATTGAGCCCTCACTTAGCCCAGGACCGATAAACCTAACCCTAGACCTAGGACCAATAGCTACCTAACCCTAGGACCGACCACTTAAACCGATAGACTTGACTTGAGACCGAGCCTCACATGTCCACGACCAAGTCACTCGAGTTTGGGACCGAGCCTCCCAAGCCTAGGACCAAGCTCTCCAGTCCCTTGACCCATGCGACCGAGCCTTGTCCGAACCACCCCGGTCTTAACCGAGCCTAGATCGGCCAAACTGAACCTAGACCATATGACTCCGGTCCTAAGGCCTGTTTGGTTCTATTTTTCAAAATCTAAAATTATTTTTGCAATTTTGGAACTCGAACTCATTTTAAAATAATCTCAAAAGGTTAGAAAATGATATTATTTTATATTTTCATGATATTTCCTAAACCAATGTTTTGGATAATGCCTCGTTTGGAATTTATTTTTTTAATTTTAACATTCTCTTATGATATTTTCAGGGTTTGTTAAATCTGAATACCAACGCAACAACAATAGGTACACACCCTTTTCAAATAATTTTGTACAATTATTTAAAGTTCATCCTTACTTAGGACCCCTGGACTACTAATTAAAGGTAATAAATGCTATAATTAGATTTATGAAAGCCAAACTTTTTTTTTTATTTTAAAAGAATTTTGGTAAACCGTCCTTAGGCGGAGGCGGAAGACATAGTGTGAAACCCTTCCTGAGTGTAAATAAACAAAGAACCACCATTTTTTCAGAAACTCTGGTATAAATATGTTTGTACACGTATGTGACGTATCATTTTATTAGTTTTCATAAAATCTCTTGGCGACTCTGATTTTCTAATAAATAAACTTTTTAAATTAGTTATGTTTAATTAATTTAAACCGGCTCTAGCTAAATTGTTATTTAGCCTTCCAGATTATTAAAATTTGAATAATTGATTAATTATTTTTACATAATTAATATCTTACCGTTCTAAGTATTTTCAAAATCTTTTAAAAATTAAATGTTTCATTTTAAAAGATGTCTGACACGCAAACTATGGTTGAAATGCATCGAACCTCGAGTTATCCTCTAATATAATATTTTCCCGTATTGTCACGTGTCCGCGACACGTGCTAAGCTATAGATCAAGAGGTAGTAGATAGATTCGGGATGTTACATCATTATACATGAACCTTTTAAATATATATATATATATATATATATATCAAAATATTTTTTATTTAATATATTCTCTATTTTATATCTCAACTATTTAGATTTATAGTGTACTTCACAAATTAACTTTTTGTTTCATTATTCCTAAAATAATATAGTTTATTATTTAAACTCACTTACCTTATTTGTTTTTATATTTTATTAATATTATATCTTATTATTAAATATATTCTAAATTTAAATTATTGTTTTTAAATATTTATTATATTATTAATGTTTACTTAAAATATTTTAATAACCTACTTTGATTATTATTTTTTAAACTAACTTAGTTTATATTAAAATTAAAATTAAAATAATTTATAACTTATTAGTAAATATATTTTAAATTTAATTCCTTATATTTTTATATGAATATTTACATAATTAAATTATTATTTTTCTATAATATAATTATTATATTAACTTTAATTATATTTAATTTCTATCTTTTATATTTTTATATGTTAATATTTGTAAATTTTAAATATAATTTAAATTTTTAAATGTTATATTAAGTTATATTCATATTATTAAAATAATAACTTTGTGGAAAAAAAATAAACTTGTGAAAGCCAACTTATTCTAATTAAAATTGATAACTTAGACCTACTATAAAATAAGATATTTGTAATAATTTTTTATTAATTATTAAGTTATTATAATTATTAAAATATTTTAAATTAATTATGTATTAAGTAATGTTTATAAAAATATTAAGTAATAATAACATTTATTATATTATACTATTCATATAGCAAGTTCGTAAATTATTTTAAAATAACTTGATTGTAATTTTATTAATTATTAAGTTAATGTATTATAATTATTAAAATATTTTAAATTAATTATATATTAAATCAATATATTTAAAATATTAAGATGTTATTATTTATTATATTATATTATATTATATAAAAATAATAATTTAAATAAAAAAATTAAAAAATTAAAAAAATTAAATTTAGAATATACTTAATAATAAGATAATATTAATAAAAATATAAAAAAAAATAGTGTAAATGAGTTTGAAGAATGAACTAGGTTATTTTGTGAATTATTCAGGTTAGTTTGAAAAACCACCATATTTATATGATAAAATGGTATAAACTTTACAGAATTATTATTTTTTAAAATAAAGTAAGACAAAGATTTAACATAAAATTTAGATTAATAAAATCCAAGATCAAACAAGCTCTTAGTGTCTAAAATGTTTCAAATAAGACATACCCATGTCCCTGAAATTATTCCTATTGTTCAATTTGATCTAAAAGAGTTTGGACATTGCATTTGAATATCTCATTGGTAAAAGTCTAAGTAAGGGAATTAGTATGTTCTATTCTCAATTAAGTACCTAAATTTAGAAAAGAGGTCATCACAGTTGGTTGTTTATGGATCCAACATGTGATTATAAAAAAATATTAATAAAATGGAAATGTAGTTTGGTCCACTAATTTATTTATATTTAATGTGGGGTATGTAAAATAATAGTATATTGATCCCTAAACTTATTTATAATGTAAACTAAGACCCCTAAGCATTGGATGCACTAAAATAAATTAGACCTTTGGACTTTTAACTTGTTAATACTATTGAAGTGAAATGAGAAAAATGTATTCCATATTATTTTTTACTTTTCTGTTAATACCATTGATCAATTGGAGCAAGCAATGAAACTGTAATCCTTTTTATTTTGTTTTTAAGCTAGTTTTTATATAATATTGAAAACTATACTTTTTTTTTATTATTATTATTAGAGAAATCCTCTTTAACTTGAGACATTTTAAATAAGAATAAAATTCATAACTTTTAATTTCTTAAAAATTATTTTTGACACATAAACTAGTTTGGGGTTAATATATATATATATATTTTGAAAATAGTTTCAAATTTTTTTGACTATGAAAATGTTATCCAGTTGATTCGGATTAAACCTAAACTCTCGATTTCTTAGTACCAAAATTCAAACTCTTACGTTTTAATCATATTAATAATTCTACATTACGAGTTTTAAGGAATTTTAAAACTAAATATCATCAAAGTCTTATTCTTGGTTATTATTAATGTGTATCTAGTTTATCATTCATATTATCAAATTATTAATTAAAAGTATCAAAATATTTTTTTACTTTTATAATCTAAGAAATAACTTTTGAATAACCTAAATAGAAATTCATTTTTCTGTTTACAAAACATGTCTATTTGTTATAGTGTCTACCTAACTATATCATAAACCTAACAACCTCACTTTTGTATATTAAATAGTGTATTTTATTTGTTTTATTGATTATACTATTATTCCAACCAATCACATTTCTTCTTTGTTGCCCAATTTTTTTATTACTTATTTAAAAGAAGTTTAATTAAAATAATAAATATACCTCTATGAAATATGGATAACTTTATTTAGATAGAATGGGTTTTGGAACATTTAAGTCTGTTAAAAAATACGGAACGTACCACTGGGTAATAGGGTTTAATAATTTAAAATTTAGAAAATTTGGTAAAAGTAAAATGATATTTTAAATAGAAGAATGAAGTGACTGAAAAAATTGAAATGATAAAAAAAAAGAAAAAAAAAACCAATTTAATCTAAAATAAACCAAATAGAAGGTTATGTGAAATGAATTTACAAGGGGTAACTTCTCATCAAGATGCGCTCAAGGTGATCCGAACCTATAGGTTAAACAAAAGTAAAAAGGTTAATGGTAATTTATAAGTTGAAGAATTAGAATTTTATTCTAATGACGATTTTGCCCCCGAGGCTGTGCAACTAATAGTTATGGACTTTTGTTTGAGGTTTTTTATTAGGTCACATATGTTTGGGCTTTTGGTAAAGTGAAAATATTTAAAAGCCCAATTCAAGTTTTTTCTTTAGCAATTTGAATCTTCTAATGGTTGTTCAAATTGATGTTGAGAATTGAGATCACAACCTAATTAAAGAAAATAGGATTAAGGAAAGTCAACTTTTCTAAAATGTCCCATTCACGGTGGATCAGAAAGTAGTATTAAGGAAAGTCACTCTCATTATAAGTCAATAATAATATGAACACAATTTGTTTTTAATAAATAAAGTAGTATAAGTTTGCGTGTTTATTATAATCGATTAAGTACAAGAACACAATTATTTACTTTGACCAAAAACTCATACAAATACTTTAAAGACACAATTAATGAAACAAAAGAAAGATACAATCACAAACCCAATTATGAAAGATACAAACTATAAACTTTACCTACTGAAAATAGTTTAAACCTTTTAAAGTTTTTTTTTTTTTAATATTCAATCTATAAATTCTTATATAAACTTAAGATAGTTATTAATTTTGCAATATCTTGATCTAAAGTTATTAATTGTGTTGAATTTTTTATTCATTTAATATAAGAAAACTATTATTATCTTACCATAATGACATTCACTTCAATTTAAGACATTCTTAGTAAAAATTGAACTCGTGATATTTGATCTCTTAGAAATAATATTGAATTGAAAAAATTAAATATTTAAAATTGAAAAGGAAAAAAAAAATTAGAAGTATTAAGAGGCAGGCGCCGGCTCTGGGGTAAGTCCGGCAAGCCTTCGGACTAGGGCAACCTATTTGTTAAAAATATCAAAATGTTTAGATATATTTATTGCAATTTTAAATATAAATGGTAGTAGCTTTGTGGTTCAAGCTATACATTTAAAGTTTCAATGTGGTTATGGGTTAAGTCTCACTAAAAATGAATTTTTTTTTATCGATTTTTAAAACTAGACTTATGGGCAAAAAAAAATATATCGAACTTTTTCTACCGAGGCTAGGGAAGCTCAAATCTCGGGGCCTGCTATGTTAAGAGGTTGACCGATACCTTTCCCACTTTCATCTTATTTAAAAAAAATTCTCCCTTCATAATGAAAGTCGTCTTTCTATAATGTTAATTAATTAATATAATATAATATTATAGACATATTCTTGATTAGAAATTTATTAGGCATGCAAATAGAACCGGACATCAAAATTGGCATTAACTGATTTCCTCTTCCTCCTCTTTTGTGGACAATTCCTACCATTTCATATAGAAAAAAAATACATTAATTTAGAAATATTTTCTATATTATTTAGTACCATTCAACACCTCCCAAAATAAAGGTGTTCAAAAAAGATGGTAGTTTAATTTTCTCAAAACTCCGAATTTAAATCTTCTGGTACTGATTTAATATGTCCCCTCACAGAGAAAGGGCAAGTAAATATATATCTTTTTTTAAATATTAAAAACAGAACCAGTGAATAGATAAAACAAGATATTTATTGATTATTCCTTATAAAATTATAATATAATAAAAATGTATATACTGTCATATATATATAAAAAAAAGTTATCAAACTTATAAAATCTTATCTAACTTATCTATATATAAAATCTTGGCAAATATCAAACTTATCTAATTGGCATTCAAAATAGATTAGTGTTGTGATTGAAGAATTTCTTTTTATAATATACAAATTAAAATATTAAAGTTTGTAAGTTTTTTTAAATAACATTTAATTAGTTGAATATTCAATTTTTATTTATTTCAAGTGTGAGAATAAATATGTAAATGAATTAAAAATATAGATTTTATTATTATTTTGATTTGTTCATATAAGATGTTTTTTTAGTTTTTAATTTGTTAAGCAATTCCATTGTTTTTATACCAAGCTTTTTTTTTTTCAGTTATTGATATTCACATTTATTTAATACATAAATTGTATTCAAACAATTAATATTTCTTATAAAGTTTATTTATGTTTTTTATTTAATAAAAAATAATTGTTTGAAATTGTTATTGTGTTTGTATTTATATACATGATTTTATTTGATTAGGTATTTTTAAATAATTTACTAATATGTCATTGGTGAATTATATAGGTATATGGTTAGATATTAAAAAAAAATTAAATCGAGTCAATATTTGATATATTTAATTGGTTCAAAAGGGTTGAAGGTAAGATATTAATAAAGTAAACATACATAATCTAACAATTTTAAATTTACCAAAAAAATCAATCCAACATTGATGGCTACGGAGTTGCAGATCAGATCTTCTGCTACCGAATTGGGTGTTCCCCTGTTGCGGACCAATCAAAACTCAGCATTATTATTATATTAATAAATTAAAATTGGGTTGAAAGGAAGAAAGAGAACCCGGAACCCGTATTTTATTCTGGGTTCAGCAGAAACAGAAATGAGTGAAGCTTCCTTCGCTTCACTCTGTTTTACATGACATTTGAAGAGACAGTCTACACTGTTTTACATAAGGTTGTCCATGTAAAACTGATTGATATATATTCACTCAGGTGAATATAAAATACATTCATATAAAAACAGTTTATATGATAGAAGTGAAGCAAACTTCACTTGATATTAAATTTGTAAGATATTTAAATAAATTTACTTTAATTATTTTATATGATTATATATTAAATATATATATATATATATATATATATAAACATATTCAAATTTCTTTTGTAATATATTTAAATAAATTTGTAAAACAAAATATTTTAAAATTTATTTGTAAGATATTTTTAAAAAAAATATTTAAATTATTTTATATTTTATATAATTATATATTAAATATATGTAAATGTTCATGTAAAACCACTAATACATTTATGTAAAAACATTTATACGTTAATGTAAAAGCATTTATGCATTAATTTAAGTCTGCAAAAAATATAAAAAAAAACAAGCGCTACTAGGTGAAGCTAGCTTCACCTGAGTATTTACAGCGCTCAAATGAGTGAAACAAGCACTACCAGGTGAAGCTTGCTTCACTCAATATTTACAGCGCTGATAGAAGTGAAACAAACTTCACTTGATATTTACATTTTTAAGATATTTAAATTAGTTTATTTTAATTATTTTATATGATTATATATTAAATATATATATATAACAATATATTCAAAAAAATTTGTAATATATTTAAATAAATTTGTAAAACAAAATATTTTTAAATTTATTTGTAAGATATTTAAAAAAAAATATTTAAATTATTTTATATTTTATATAATTATATATTAAATATATATAAATGTTCAATGTAAAACCATTAACACATTTATGTAAAAATATTTATATGTTCATGTAAAAACATTTATGTCTTCATGTAAGTCTGCAATAGAATAAAAAAAACAAGCTCTACTAGGTGAAGCTTGCTTCACCTGAGTATTTGCAGCGCTCAAATGAGTGAAACAAGCACCACCAGGTGAAGCTTGCTTCACTCAATATTTACAGCACTGATAGAAGTGAACTAAACTTCACTTGATATTTACATTTGTAAGATATTTAAATTAATTTATTTTAATTATTTTATATGATTATAATATATATATATATATATAACATGTTCAAAAATTTTTGTAATATATTTAAATAAATTTGTAAAACAAAATATTTTTAAATTTATTTGTAAGATATTTAAAAAAATTATTTAAATTATTTAAATTATTTTATATTTTATATAATTATATATTAAATATATATATAAACGTTCATGTAAAATCATTAATACATTTATGTAAAAACATTTATATGTTCATGTAAAAGCATTTATACCTTCATGTAAGTCTGCAAAAAAAATAAATAAATAAGCACTACCAGGTGAAGCTTGCTTCACCTGGGGATTTACAGTGCTTAAATGAGTGAAACAAGCACTACCAGGTGAAGATTGCTTCACTCAATATTTACAACACTGATATAAGTGAAGTAAACTTCACTTGATATTTACATTTGTAAGATATTTAAATTAATTTATTTTAATTATTTTATATGATTATATAATAAATATATATATATATATATATATATAACATTTTCAAAAAAATTTGTAATATATTTAAATAAATTTGTATAACAAAATATTTTTAAATTTATTTGTAAGATATTTTTTAAAAAAATATTTAAATTATTTTATATTTTATATAATTATATATTAAATATATGTAAATGTTCATGTAAAACCACTAAAACATTTATGTAAAAACATTTATACGTTCATGTAAAAACATTTATGTCTTCATGTAAATCTGCAAAAGAATAAAAAAACAAGTGCTACCAGGTAAAGCTAGCTTCACCTGGGTATTTAAAGCGCTCAAATTAGTGAAACAAGCACTATCAGGTGAAGATTGCTTCACTCAATATTTACAGCGTTGATAGAAGTGAAGCAAACTTCACTTCTTGATATTAAATTTGTAAGATATTTAAATGAATTTACTTTAATTATTTTATATGATTATATATTAAATATATAAAAATATGTTCAAATTTTTTTGTAATATATTTAAATAAATTTGTAAAACAAAATATTTTAAAATTTATTTGTAAGATATTTTAAAAAAAAAATATTTAAATTATTTTATATTTTATATAATTATATATTAAATATATGTAAATGTTCATGTAAAACCACTAACACATTTATGTAAAAACATTTATACGTTAATGTAAAAGCATTTATGCCTTCATTTAAGTCTGCAAAAAATATATATAAAAAAAAACAAGCGCTATCAGGTGAAGCTAGCTTCACCTGGGTATTTACAGCGCTCAAATGAGTGAAACAAACACTACCAAGTGAAGCTTGCTTCACTCAATATTTACAGCGTTGATAGAAGTGAAGCAATTCCCATTTAAGCGCTGTAAATACCCAGGTGAAGCTAGCTTCACCTGATAACGCTTGTTTTTTTATTCTTTTGCAGATTTACATGAAGGCATAAATGCTTTTATATGAACGTATAAATGTTTTTACATAAATGTGTTAGTGGTTTTACATGAACATTTACATATATTTAATATATAATTATATAAAATATAAAATAATTTAAATATATTTTTTTTAAATATCTTACAAATAAATTTTAAAATATTTTGTTTTATAAATTTTTTTAAATATATTACAAAAAAAAA
Source organism: Impatiens glandulifera (assembly GCF_907164915.1). Classification (NCBI taxonomy): domain Eukaryota; kingdom Viridiplantae; phylum Streptophyta; class Magnoliopsida; order Ericales; family Balsaminaceae; genus Impatiens; species Impatiens glandulifera. The sequence goes on along the minus strand of NC_061870.1, from coordinate 20,002,927 downwards.
TTGAACATGTTGTTTTATATATATATATATATATTTAATATATAATCATATAAAATAATTAAAGTAAATTCATTTAAATATCTTACAAATTTAATATCAAGTGAAGTTTATTTCACTTCTATCAGTGCTGTAAATATTGAGTGAAACAATCTTCACCTGGTAGTGCTTGTTTCACTCATTTGAGCACTGTATATCCCTAGGTGAAGCAAGCTTCACCTGGTAGTGCTTGTTTTTTTTTTTTTTTTGCAGACTTACATTAATGTATAAATGCTTTTACATGAATATATAAATGTTTTTACATAGATGTGTTAATGATTTTACATGAACATTTATATATATTTAATATATAATTATATAAAAATATAAAATAATTTAAATGATTTTTTTAAATATCTTACAAATAAATTTAAAAATATTTTGTTTTATAAATTTATTTAAATATATTACAAAAAATTTTGAAAATGTTATATATATATATATATTTATTATATAATCATATAAAATAATTAAAATAAATTAATTTAAATATCTTACAAATGTAAATATCAAGTGAAGTTTACTTCACTTCTATCAGTGCTGTAAATATTGAGTGAAGCAAACTTCACCTGGTGATGCTTGTTTCACTCATTTGAGCGCTGTAAATACCCAGGTGAAGCAAACTTCACCTGGTAGCGCTTGTTTTTTTATTTTATTGCAGACTTACATGAAGACATAAATGCTTTTACATGAACATATAAACATTTTTACATAAATGTGTTAATGGTTTTACATGAACATTTATATATATTTAATATATAATTATATAAAATATAAAATAATTTAAATAATTTTTTTTAAATATCTTACAAATAAATTTAAAAATATTTTGTTTTACAAATTTATTTAAATATATTACAAAAAAAATTTGAATATATTGTTATATATATATATATTTAATATATAACCATATAAAATAATTAAAATAAACTAATTTAAATATCTTACAAATGTAAATATTGAGTGAAGTAAGCTTCACCTGGTAGTGCTTGTTTCACTCATTTGAGCGCTGTAAATACCCATGTGAAGCTAGCTTCACCTGGTAGCGCTTGTTTTTTTTTATATATTTTTTGCAGACTTAAATGAAGGCATAAATGCTTTTACACTAACGTATAAATGTTTTTACATAAATGTGTTAGTGGTTTTACATGAACATTTACATATATTTAAATAAAACAATTTAAATATTTTTTTAAAAATATCTTACAAATAAATTTTAAAATATTTTGTTTTACAAATTTATTTAAATATATTAAAAAAAAATTTGAACATGTTTTTTTTATATATATATATATATTTAATATATAATCATATAAAATAATTAAAGTAAATTCATTTAAATATCTTACAAATTTAATATCAAGTGAGTTTGCTTCACTTCTATCATATAAACTGTTTTTACATGAATGTATTTTATATTCACCTCAGTGAATATATATCAATCAGTTTTACATGGACAACTTTATGTAAAACAGTGTAGACTATCTCTTCAATGGTCATGTAAAATAGAGTGAAGCGAAGGAAGTTTCACTCATTTCTGTTTCTGCTGAACCCGGAATAAAATACGGGTTCCGGGTTCTCTTTCTTCCCTTTCAACCCAATTTTAATTTATTAATATAATAATAATGCTGAGTTTTGATTGGTTCGCAACAGGGGAACACCCAATTCGGTAGCAGAAGATCTTATATGCGGAGTTGTGGGTTTTATTTTTACGCGGAACCTATTTAAATATTAATTAAAATATTAATTTTTAAATATTTATAAATCAATTTTTAGGTAAATTATTATTTTAAAACTATTTATTGAAGGATAAAAATCTTATAACATACCCTTCTCTTAAATCTCGTAAAAAATATGAGAAATCGAAACTATATATTTGATTAATTTTATTTTAAAATAATTTTAAAAAATTAATTTTAAATGGTCAGGGTACCCACTAAAATTTTATCTAACTAATTTATAAATTTTAAAATAATTATTTTAAATAAATAAAATAAAAATAATTAAAATTAAGGCCAAAAGCACTATTAAATAAATTAATGAATTAATTATTATAATAATTAAACTCCAATTAATTAAAATAATGGCCAAGTAAAATAAATAAAATAATTTTTGATAAATGATATATTCATTTTATCTTAAATTAATTTTAAAGGTGTCAAGAGAATTTGAAATAAATACGATAAAGGCTTTATAACACAGCGGAAGGATAAATGTTGTACCCATTTTATCCCAAATAAATTATTATAAAACTCTAAAAATATAAAAAATATATATATTAATATAAATAAGCAAAATAAATGTTAAATTTATTAAAACTATTTTGTAGGTTGAAAATAAAGACAAAATGATGAAAGAAAAATTAATTTTAAACAAGCCCTAAAATTGAGAATGGAGCGTGATCTGCTATGGACGAAATCAAGAAGATTCTTTTCTTTGCAGCAAATCCTACAACCATAGGATGAGCATTGAAAACTCATCCAACGCACAAGATCCAGCCACGTCACCAGTCGCAACGGAAGAGACGTGCGTTCGTGAATCAGCAAATTGACTAGCGCGACTCAATGTAGTGAGCCCAAATGCAATGGAACGCCCGAGCATTCACATTTTAGCCTGAAATGACGTCGTTTTGCTTTTGGTTTGTCTTCTTCCTCGCGACGAACAACCATAATGATTGACCGAAACTTTGAATTTTTTTAAAGTGGAACTTGTCCGATGCTCAACCAAAACGGCTGATTTGAAAGCTGAAATGATCACCCTACCACAATGATCATTTCACATACAACCCTAGGTTTCATGTCACCTACGTCGAGCAACTAGATGAAGAACAGACAAAACGTCATTAATGACTTTTGACTGAAATTTGATCCACTTGGTCGATCAACCGACAATGTGAAGTTATAAATAACTTCCTCTTGGTAAACCGAATGCAATGAATCCAATCTAAAGTCCTCAATCAATCTCAAGTAAAATCTATCAATAAATTTTTTCAAGCTTTTCTTGAAAATTTTAAATCTTTATACAAGTCTGTAAAGCTCGGATCTGGGCATTCATAAAAACTTCTAAAAGAGTTCAGGAGTGTTCACTAACTCACAATAAACTTCCAATCATAATGTAATTCGATTTACAAGTTTAAATTAAAATTATTACATTTCAGTTCGACCAGTTTCATGTATTGCTTAATTGTTCGATTTCTTGATTAGAAAACGATCTTAAGATATTTTTAAGAAATTACATCGAAACTAATTTGAATCAATCGATCCTAATCAAGAATACCCAAATTTGAACAACAACCCAAAAACCTTCCTAACACATTTCTAAGGATGTTAGGAGTATATTCAGGCTGATTCCAAGCAATCCCAATCATGTTTGATCAATGACTAATTTTTTTATAAAAATAAAAATTCAGTTATTAAATTGGTCAAAATGAACATACAATATTGATGTTTTGGTTTTATTAATCGTATAGATATTTGTCAACACCTTACACTTCATCAAACCTTAAAAATCAAAACCCGTTTTTCCTCCAAAAAAATGTTTGAATTGAATGGAACATCATCCTGATCGAATGATACATCGGACGATGTTATAAATGATCTTTGGGACTAGGAGAAGCTCCCCATACCTTTGGATAGAAGGATTAGGGCCATAGTCGAAATCATCAAACTTGTAGTTTAATGTTCTTGACGACCGATCAAGGGCTTGACTTGTGTTCGATTTTCGACCGAGAAAATTGAACACCCCTGCACCCAATTGAGGTCTAGCCTAAGACCGAGAGCTCTTCGCACCTCGATCAAGGAAATGTAGCATAGGACCGAGAGCTCCTCGCACCCCGACCAAGGAATCTCGCACCCGATCAAGGATCCTTAGCCCAAGATCGAGAGCCTCCTACACCTCAGCCGAGGGTTTCCTACACCCGACCGAGAGCTTCCTGCACCTCGAACGAGTGTCTTTCACACCCAACCAAGAGGTCTCGACCAAAGACCGAGGGTTTTAGCCCCAGACTAAGGGATCGACACCCTAGAAGAAAAGAATCGGTCCTAGGATATGTTTGGATGGAATTTTAATTTTTTTCATTTGGAGCCCCAAGTAATTTTCTAAAAATCCAAAAAAATGGAAAACACTTTCAAAACAATTTTAGAATATTTCCATAAAAAGTATATTGATAAGGACCTGTTTGAGATTTAATTTTAGAACTTAATACTTTTAAACTGATATTTTTCAAGTATTTTCCTCAACAACCATTGACATCAATCGCATGTACCAGCATTTTAAATATTATTCTATAATTTTAAATTCAAGCAAAACATGATCATGTTTAGGACTTGAAAAATAATTGGTTAAATAAATCGTAATAAAATCAAATTTTAAAAAGTCAAGATTTTATAAAATAGAGATCATTCTTTATCGAGTATGGAGGATATAGTGCGAAAGTCATTTCTCGAGTATCACCAAACACCGAATTCAAAAAAATCTATAGTTAAACATACGTTTGTATACGTATACAAAACATTTTATTAATTTAAAATTAAAAATCAATTGACGACTCTTTCATCAAATAAATAATAATGAAAGTTTATCTCTAATTAATTTAAATACATATTTCTCTTAATCAAATTATGATTTGATTATCCTAAATCTAAAATATTGTTTAAAATTTGATAAAAAAATAATTATTGTTGTAATTAATTTCAAAATGTCGGGACATATTTTTATAAATATTTTTAAATAATGTTATATTAAAAAGATTCTCGACAGGCAAATCGAGATTGAAATTTTTCGAACCGTGAGTTTTTCCGGGATATAGGGATTTCCGAGTAAGTCTATGTATTTTTAGACTCTCCATTTGATTTTTTACAAATCAATAAAATATTTTACGTATATAAACGTAATTTTTAGAATTTTTTTTGAATTCGATGTTTGGTGACACTAAAAAAAGAACTTGCACGCTATGTCATCTATGCCTGTTAAAGAACGATTTTTTACTTAACCAAATTTTAGCTTGTGTCTGTCTAAACATGCATTTAAATTTGACATTTTAATTTTAAATATTATATAAATGTCGATATGTGCTATTGATGTAGAGAATTGTGGAAATGTTACTTAAAAAATATCAATTAAATGAGTTAGATTTAAAAATAAATCCAAACGAGTATTTAACAATTTTTTTTGTAAATGTTCTAAAACTATTTTAAAGGCATTTTTATATTTTTTCGAATTTTTAAAAATAGTTTGAAGCCTTTAAGATACGAAAAGGGTTTAAAATTAAAAAAATCAAAACAAACAGGCCTAAGGAGCTCTTGAAATGGGCGCGGAGTGGACCGTCGGTTCGCCGGGTGTAGTTCGGGATCGATCTAGGCCGGCTTGGACGTGGTCTGGGCCGAAGTGAAGTCGATTTATCCTTTGGTCAAGGTAGAGCGAGCGCACGCTAGCGGGCCAAACAAGGCGTGGGATGACTCAAGCGTAGGGGAGCTGAGTTTTGGCCGAGTTCAACTTCGTCTTCAACCTCCAACAAGGTTTTCGTATTTTACTAGGATTCTCTAATCGAGAATCTAAAGACATGAGGAGTTTTGTCTCCCAATTTAGAACATGTTTGACGTACTCCCGAGTCGTCATTCAACTAACAAGGACCTCAATGAAGCCCCGACATAAATTACTATTTTCAATCGAAAATTTTGATTTAGATTTTTAGCTTAAAGTTTAAATGAATTTAACAACTCCAAAATCAAGGCTTTGTATGAAAATTTTAAATTCGTTCAAACATGCCTCAAATACTTCATGGTAAGTACTTTCAATATGATTTATAAATAATTGGATAGCTTATTGGATCTCCATTCTTGAGCCCAAAGCTCAAGAATATATATTAATGTTTTTTTAATTTTAAAATTAAAATTGAGTTTTTTCGATTTGGGTTGATTGATTCAAATCGTTTCGGTGAAAGTTTGCAAATAATCTTAGGATTAAATTAAAATCAATAAATTGGATGTTCGTGCGTTATTGAAGAACATATAAACCGAAATATAAAAAAAAATCAAGTTTTGTTCATAACATTGATTACAACATTAATGATAACTTATAATGAGTTCGAGAGCACTCCTAAACTCTTGTTGAAGTTTTGAATGAACTAAAATTGAGCTTAAAAGCTCTATACAAGGTTTCTAAAAAGACTTGAAAATTTTAATGACGGATCTCGATAGAGATTGATTGATGATTTAGGATCTAGCTTTTGTTGTTTGTCTTTAATGGGACATTCCTTTTATAGCCAGTTCTATTGAGTTTTGCAACAGGAAAACTACGGATCTTCTTAGAAATCAAACCTGTAACAAATCAGTTTCAAAATTGTTTATCACGAACAACAGATTTACCAAAAACTGAAATAGCACAAAATAAACGACAACACAATATATGTGGTTCGGTCAAAATCGACCTACGTCCAGGGAGGGATAAGTTTCACTAAATCAAATAAATGTCAATAGTAGAAACTTAAATGCCATACTCTCAAATGAAAGAAGTGATTACACTAGGAATGATTGGACTACTCCACAATCAAAAGCTCCCCCAATCTTTCTCACTGGATCAACCAAAGAATAAGAAGGAATCTAGAAAACCCTAAATCTGTTCACTCTCTCTCAACATTACTATGTTATGAGAAAAATACCCCAAAAAAGTATTTATACTCTAACCCGTTTTCATACAGAAAACCCTGACCCGTTTACCCGAAATTTAAAACCCGCCCGCAATGGCAAGGAACACCTCAACAATTCTCCCCCTTCCGAGCCATGGGAGAATGTTTCTATAAACATTCATCATCGTGACGCTCCTGCCAGAACCATTCCGGCTTTGGCACAACATATCTCATGCTTGCCTCTTGGCAAACCCTTTTTCATCATATCTGACCCGTTCTCATATGTATGCACTTTCTCCAAGTATAACTCTTTCTTCTCGAGCACTTCACGGATCCAATGGTACCTTCTTTGAATGTGTTTGAATGTGAATGGAAACTTGGATTCTTGCTCACATGTATAGCACTTTGTGAGTCACTAAACACCACAATCATGTCTTGTGCAATGCCTATTTCTTTCAACAATTCTTTCATCCATCTCATTTCCTTACAACATTCACTAATGACAATATATTCAGCTTCTGTAGTAGACCAAGTAACCCATTTTTGTAGACGAGACTGCCATGATACAACTCCTCCAAAAGTAAACAAATATCCTAAAGTTGATCTCATTGTGTCAATATCACCACTCAATCTGAATTAGAAAACCATTTAACATGTAGCTTTCTAGTACCATAACACAAAGTGTATTTGGAGGTCCCTCGAAAATATCTCATTAGCCACTTAACCGCTTCCCAATGTGCCTTACCGAGATTTGAAAGGAAGCGACTAAGTACTCCAACCGCATGAGCTATATTCGGTCTTGTACAGACCATCGCATACATCAGACTGCCTATTGCTGAAGCATATGAAACACTGCACATTTCTTGTCTTTCCTCTTCATCCTTGGGAGACATTGTCTTGTTTATTTTCAAGTGTGTAGCCAATGGACAAGCAATTGTCTTTGCCTTGTCCATACAGAATTGTTTTAGAATCTTCTCAATATATCTCTCTTGAGACAGCCATAGCATTTTCTTCACCCGATCACGAATGACCTGCATTCCAAGAATTTGTCTTGTTTGACCCAAGTCTTTCATCTCAAAAGACTTAGAGCCAAATCTTTTTTCAACTTGGCAATATTGAACTTGTTTTTCCCAACAATCAGCATGTCATCAACATATAGGAGAAGTATAATAAAATCATTAGATGCAAACTTTTGCACAAAGACGCGGTGATTTATAGACGTCTTCATGTACCCATAGATAGTCATGAACGAATCAAACTTAAGATACCATTGCCTTGGTGCTTGCTTCAAACCGTACAGACTTTTGACAAGTTTGCACACATTGCTTTCCTCACATTTCTTATTGTAACCTTCAGGTTGCTCCATATAAACATCTTCATCCAAATCACCATGGAGAAATGCAGTCTTGACATCAAGCTGTTCAACCTCAAGATCCATACAAGCAGTTAGATCTAACACCACTCGGATAGAAGCCATCTTCACTACCGGTGAGAAAATATCATCATAATCGATTCCATGCCCCTGGACAAAACCTTTAAAAACCAGCCTAGCCTTGTATTTTGGCTTGCTATCATCACCTTCTTGCTTGATCTTGTACACTCATTTATTTTGTAATACTTTTATGTTCTTTGGTCTTTCAATCAGTTCATATGTGCCATTTTCAGCAATGACTTCATCTTTTCATCCATAGCAGCTAGCCATTCTTCCTTATGAGCATCCTCAAGAGCCTTCTTATAGAATATAGGCTCCCCACAATCAGTTAGAAGAACATACTCTATAGTAGGGTACTTAGAACTTGATATTTTCTCCTTAGTAGATCTCCTAAGTACCTCTATTTGTTAATTCTGTTGATTTCCATCTTCTTGTTGAACTTCAAAATTAGCCTCAATATTATCACCAATATCAGTTTTAGTATCATTTTCATGGCCTACAGCTTGACCCGGAGGAACATCACAATCATTATCTAAGTCTGAAGCTACATGTGGCATTGTCTCCTATACATCATGAGACAGCTCAAAACCTTCTTGTCAACTGGGTCATAACACCTGTATCCCCACTTTTCATCACCATAACTCAAAAATACGCATTGCCTGGTTTGCATCTAGCTTAGACCTCTCATCTTTTGGAACATGCACAAAAGCTCTGCAACCAAAAACACGTAAATAGTCATAATTAACATATTTACCTGATCAAATGCTTTCTCCACACTTATTATTTAATGGCTTGAAGGGAGAACGGTTGATCACATACACGGTTGTGCTCATGGTTTCAGCCCAGAAATGCTTAGCCAACATGGCATGGGAGAGCATACTCCTCATCCGTTCTAACATTGTTCTGTTCATCCTCCCTGCCACTCCATTTTGTTGTGGAGTCTTGGGCACAATCTGTTCATGTCGAATACCTGCTCTTTGCAATAATCATCAAATAAGCCTATGTACTCTCCCCCATTATCTGACCACACCCTAATTAATTTTCTTCCTGTCTCTCTTTCAACCAGCTTGTGAAAGACCTCAAACCTTGATGCAACCTCATCCTTGGACTTTATAGCATAGGCCCAAACCTTCCTAAATGCATCGTCTATGAAGGTTACAAAATAGGAAGCAACACATATGGATTTAATCTTCATAAGACCACAAACATCTGTATGGACCAGTTCAAGGACATTCTTTTTCAGTTCCCCTTTCGACTTACTGAAGGAGACTTTGTTCTTCTTACCCTTCAAGCAATGCTCACAATTGTCAATATGAGTATCCTTGAGATTCGGCAACTCATTCCTCTTGATCAAAACATTCAGCCCATTTTCACTAATGTGACCTAGTCTCTTGTGCCACAACTCAAAGGATGACTCCATCACGATAGAATATGTTGCATCATAGACAATTTTCAAAATTTTCTTGTATAAGGACCAACATTTCTTACCTCGTGCAACAACCAATGAACCCTTGCTTAGATTTTATACTCCACCACAAAAAACATTATGGTAGCCTCCATCATCGAGCTTACCTGCTGAAATTAAATTCATTCTCAAATTAGGAATATGTCTTACATCTCTTAATGTTAGAAAACAACTCATGTTTGTCTCGATTTTAACATCACTAAGACCAACTATCTTGGACACACCACTATTACCTATGCGAACCTCACCATAATCACCAGCTTTGTAGGACTGGAAGTAACCTTTGTGTGGACTAATATGGAACAAGGCACTTGTGTCAACAATCCATGATGTTTCATTTGAAGATGTGTTAAGACATGAGTGTTGATAGTTTGAAGCATATGTCATTTCACCATCTGAAGCATAAGTAAATGTATCTACACTTTGTTCTTTCTTTTCCCTAGGTTTCACCGTACCTTTGCTTTATCATTTTTAAATTTTTAGCACTCGTTTTTTCAATGATACATTTTTCCACAGTAATGGAAAGAACCATCCTTCTTTGGAGCTCTAGACTTGCTTCTAGACTTGCTCTTGATCGAACCACTTCTATTATCCTTTGATCTTCCTCTATCAGTCACCGAGATATCAGACTTAAAGGGTTTATCCTCCTTTCGATTCTCCTCATCAAGTAAGGAATTGGTGACAAATGTCATGTTGACTTTACCATTCGGTGTTGAGTTACTAAGAGTCCTAATAAGTGTCTCCCAACTTGTAGGCAAAGATCTAAGGACTAAAAGTGCTTGCACCTCATCATCAAAGTTTATCTTCATACTACTCAACTGATTCAAAATATTTTGAAATTCATTCAAGTGTTCAACAATTGATTTATTATCAATGTACTTCAGATTCACCAGCCTTCGTACCGGTGCTGCTTTATTCCCTACTAACCTCCTAGCGTAGAGAGCTTTAAGTTTGATCCACACACCATACGCCATAGTCTCATTCTCAACATGGTGCACACAATTTACACCAACCCAGGAACGAATAAAGTTGCAGGCCTTTCTATCTGTCTTTTTCCAATCAGCCTCTTTTGTAGTCTCAGGTATAACACCCTCATTTTCAATTGCTTCATTCAAATCATCTGAAACAAACATATCACTAATCATCAGTTTCCATTGCCTATAGTTTGTACCATTCAGACTCACCATATCAAGTCTAGATTTCACCATTATTACTGCCTTAACAACTGACAAAAACCCCAGCAAAGAAACCAATTGATCTCCTCTTTCAATTTCGTCAAGTAACCAGCAAAGCACTCTGCTCCAATGTTAAAACATATAACCAATCAATACTGCTTTGATACCACTGTTGGGTTTTGCAACAGCAAAACTACGGATTTTCTTAGAAATCAAACTTGTAACAAATCAGTTTCCGAATCGTCTATCCCAAACAACAAATTTACCAAGAACTGAAATAGCATAAAATAAACGACAACACAATATACATGGTTTTGTCAAAATCAACCTACGTCCACGTGAGGGATAAGTTTCACTAAATCAAAGAAATGTCAATAGTAAAAACTTACATGTCTGTTCTCAAATGAAAGAAGTAATTACATTAGGAATGATTGGACTACTCCACAATCAAAAGCTCCCCCAATCTTTTTCTCTGGATCAACCAAAGAACAAGAAGGAAACCAGAAAACCCTATATATGTTCACTCTCTCCCAACCTTACTATGTTATGAGAAAAGTACCCAAAAAAAGTATTTATACTCTAACCCGTTTTCATACAGAAAACCCTAACCCGTTTACCCGAAATTGAAAACCCGCACGCAATGCAAGGAACACCTCAACAAGTTCCATCCAACAAGTGGCCTAAGTCGGTTGAATTCCAGACAAAAGTCATTAATGGTCAGCCACTTGCTCGGCCGAATTCAATACACATATGTAATAAGACAACTTATGTGAGTACGAAAATAATCACACAAGTATTGTGATCAGTTTCCTTTTTGAACACTAAAAACTTACATGCCTGCTCTCAAATGAAAGAAGTAATTACATTAGGAATGATTGGACTACTCCACAATCAAAAGCTCCCCCAATCTTTTTCTCTGGATCAACCAAAGAACAAGAAGGAAACCAGAAAACCCTATATATGTTCACTCTCTCCCAACCTTACTATGTTATGAGAAAAGTACCCAAAAAAAGTATTTATACTCTAACCCGTTTTCATACAGAAAACCCTAACCCGTTTACCCGAAATTGAAAACCCGCACGCAATGCAAGGAACACCTCAACAAGTTCCATCCAACAAGTGGCCTAAGTCGGTTGAATTCCAGACAAAAGTCATTAATGGTCAGCCACTTGCTCGGCCGAATTCAATACACATATGTAATAAGACAACTTATGTGAGTACGAAAATAATCACACAAGTATTGTGATCAGTTTCCTTTTTGAACACTCTCGTTTGATCGAGAATTGGCGAAGAAAGTCATTGACTTATTTTAAAATAAGTCGATTGTTCGTATTTGTCATCGCGAAGAAGAAGACCAAAGTCGATCGCTAACGCACGTTGGGCATGGTCCGGGAGTTTCGTTTGCATTCTATTTACTTTGGGCATCCCGGGCGTTCGCCTTCTGTTGGCGCTCCGTCTCGGCATTTGGTTGCGCGCCTCGTCTCCACATGGCTTAGGGCTTGTTTGTTTAGGGAAAAACAGTTTTGGTCCCGTTTCATCTTCTCTTTATATATATATATATATATATATATATATATATATATATATATATATATATATATATATATATATATATATATATATATATATATATATATATATATATATATATATATATATATATATATATATATATATATATAATATACCTATAAATATATATATATATATATATATATATATATATAATATACCAAATTAATTAATACACATAAAATTTGTTTTTGTCTATATTTTTATTTTATTTTAGGAGTTTATTTTTAATTATTTTGGGATTTAGACTACAATATTTTTCCAAATAATTATTTAATTTATTTAAGTCTTTAATTTCAATTATTTTAGTATAAATGGATACAGCATGTTTTTAAAATAGTTATTTAATTTATTCTTGGCCTTAATTTTAATTATTTTGAAATAAATGAATATAATATTTTTTTTAAATAATTATTTAATTTATTCTTCGCCTCATTTTTTTTATTGTTTTGAGATTTTATACAATTTGTTTCTTAAATAATTATTTATTTTATTTTAAATCCCTTAATAAATCTATAATTTAAAAATATATACTAATGATTCGAAATTATTTAAAAAATTTATAAATGAGGTGAATCAAATTTTAGTGTCTACAAAATTGATACATTGTCACCTTAATATATTAAACCAAAAAAATGAACATAGAATAGATATGGTGACCTAAGGAAGAACATATATTGCCCAATTTGTTTGTTTTTATATATTTTGGAACCGATTAGGGATTATATAGAGACAATATTACAATCTTTAATCTTATGAAGATCATTCTATTTATATTTTGAATGTTGTGGGTGAACATGGATGCTGACGTGGGACTAACATGGTGGTGACGTGTCACAACCCTGTCATATTCTTTTAACATCAAATACACCTTTTGTGATATTAGTTGTAAGCGTGAAGGGGAAATCCATAATAATTTATTAGTGGATTTTTTTTAATCATAAAATAGCAGTGTGTTCTATTGAGATATATTGATCAATAGAGAAGAAAATTAAGGAGGTTCTCAAATAAGGAAAAGACTAATACATGAGACAAATTTGTGCCATTTTGATGGAGAAAATATTGAATTAGATAATTTTATTGATGGGTTTTAACAATACAATACTTAATATGTTATTCAAAATGTTGGGATTTTCTATAAATATTTTCTATATATATTTGATAAATGTAAGAAAATTAATCTCCTATTTTCTATTTGATGCATTTAAACAAAAACAAATTTTATCAACTATATTTTTAATCTCGCATTTTATAACTATAAAATTAATCACTGTATAAAACATTTTTAGAGTGTTTATAGAAATTATTTTTATTTAACATTTTAAGATTATGAAAAAAAAAAAGTTAATTATCTAGTACATTTTAAGGTTTTTCGAACCTTTCAAAAAGTATTCAAAAGTTTTTTTAAACGATTAAGAAACCTCTTCACCAAGGACAATTATTGCTAACTTTTGTTAACATTTTAAAGATTATTACAATAGAAGTGGGTGGTGACTTCACTGCTTACAGAATTTCTTAAGTAACTTCTGAAAAATATTGTCTATAAGAAATTCCACAAAATAACCCATTACAAAAAACTTATTCACCAATGATGGGTCAGAGTGGTTATCAACTGTTACCGACAAAATAAACTTCCCCGAAACCAAACATGGCTTCTAGAATTCGCGCTTAGCAAAGGTAGCTAAAGCCTTCTCTCGGCGACTCCTAATTTAACCCATTTATAAAATTAGAAATTTCACTTAAGTATTCTTACTCTATATTCATGACAAATACACTCATAAGCCTATTAGATTACATTATTTTGATTTATTTAAATGATGACATTTGCATAATTATTTATTATAATAGTGACCCATTCATTTAAAAATCTTCCACTAGGTCACGTATGTACAAAAATAAATGTGTCAACCATAATGTGTCCGAAGTTTTGTGTCCACTCAATCGTATGTTGTATAAATAATTTTATCAATTAATTATATTAACATAGGACCAAAAAGTTCGTCGTTGTATTTAATCACAACTAGACCCAACAATGATCATATAAAATCAATACAATTAATTGACAAATCATATCATGAATGTGATGAATGAAAATTACATGCACATTGATATTTTCATGTCCATTTTCAATTGGTCCTACATAAGTGAGATCAGACTTTTAACATTATTGTACATGTTGTGAAACTATAACCCGAATAATGAAAAACGGAAATATAGAAATCGTAATGGATGTAGAACAATAATGTAAAAACAATGAATAAACAGAATAACGGCACAAGAGTTTTACCCAAGTTCGGACCAACATAATTACAAATTCTAACTCTTTGTGTGTTTTAGGTTTTAGTCTCCCCACGCTCTACAACTCGTTTACAATGTAAATATATACGGGCTTTAAGAACTCATAATTAGGAAAGAATCATTCTCTATATATATTATGTTATATAATATATATATATATATTCTTTCCCTTTTAGAATATATCATTCTCTCTCCATATAATATAATATAATATATATGGATTCTTTCATTCTTTTGTACCTAACATTGAGGCACACTAAATTGAGCATCAAAATCCTAGGTCCAATTCCACAAATCTCCACCTTGCCTCTATGTCCGTCAAATGAATGAGCATCATCACTAAGAACATCTTAGAATCGATCCTCCTACTTCTCCGATTATGTTCCAAACTTTGTGACGTGAATCAACTCGTAACATTTTCGAAACTTGATTCATGTCACCACCTTCATGGCCATATCTATGGGATTTTCATCCGTGTGAATCTTCTCCACAACTACCGCTCCACTCGCTATGACATCTCGAATGTAGTAAAGTCGAATATCGATGTGTTTTGTGCGCTAGTAAAACATCGAGTTCTTGGACAAGTGTATGGCGCTTTAGTTATCACAAAATAGCTTCACCTTATCATGATTCACCCCAAATTCACCCACGAGACCCTTCAACCAAAGTGTCTCATTGACTCCCTCCGTCACAGCGATATACTCGGCTTCCGTTGTTGAAAGAGAAACTACGGATTGTAATTGTGCCTTCCAACTTACCGAGCATCTAAATAGGGTAAACACATATCCTGTTAGGGACCTTCTCTTATCCAAGTCACCTAAAAAATTAGCATCAACAAATGCTCTCAACTTATCATCACCTACACTGCCCGTTTAAAACAAAGACCGTCATCTAAGGATCCCTTAACGTAACGGAGAACCCACTTCGTCGCCTCTCAATGTTCTTTCCTTGGGTTTGCCATAAAGCGACTAACAAGACTAACTGTGTAAGCAAGATTGGGTCGTGTACATACCATGACATACATTAGGATCCCAACGACACTTGTATATGGGTTGTCTGTCATTCTCACATTTTCCTCATCGGTACTCGGTGATATCTTTGAGGAGAGCTTGAAATGAGTAGTTAACGGCGTTCGAACTACCTTGGTGTTAGACATCCTGAACTTGGCGACCACTTTTTGGAGGTAATTTCTTTGAGACAAGAACGGAGAGTCTTTCTCCTGATCCCGCTCAATCACCATCCCCAAAATTTTCTTTTTCGGCCCCATATCCTTCATCTCGAACTCACTCCCTAACATACTCTTGACCCTGCGAACATCTTCCTTGTTTCTTGATGCTATAAACATATCATCCACATATAACAATAGGAAGTCCCCGCAACCATCAACCCACTTGGCATAGACACAATTATCGAAATTGCTCCTCACGAAATCGTTACGAACCATGAACTCATCAAAGCGCAAATATCATTGACTTGGGGATTGTTTCAAACCATATATCGAGTGTTTAAAGAGACATACATTGCCTTTATCACTGGGTTTAATGAACCCCCGGGTTGTGTCATGAAGATCTTCTCCTCCAAGTTCCCATGAAGAAATGTCGTCTTCACGTCCATTTGCTCGAGCTCCAAGTAAAACTAATTTACTAGAGTGAGCAATACATGAATGGATGCGTGCTTCACTACTAGGGAGTAGATCTCGTTAAGGTCGACCCCTTCGCGTTGTGTGAAGACCTTAGCTATCAATCTTGCCTTAAACCTTGGCTTGTTACTACCCTCTACACCTTCTTTGCACTTGAACACCCATTTTGAACCAACCACCCTCTAATTCTTGATTTTGTTCACCAATTCCCATGTATCATTTTTTGTCAAGCAATGTCAACTCCTCTACCATAACATGCATCCATTCAGTTCTCTCCTTGCTCTTCATTGCTTCTCTAAACAATTTCGGCTCTAAATCTTGTACATCATCTGCCACAAGTAATGCAAAGGCTACCAAATTGGAATCTCTCCGGAGCTCGGGTTGTCATACGGTCTTTATCTCGTACTAACTGGTATGAGCTAAGATTCACTTCCGGTTTTGTACCTCCCTCCCTCTACCTAACCGTCTGTTTCATCCTCTTCACTAACCTCCTCCATGTCTATCGATTCTTTAGTAATCCCTCCTAGGAACTCCACCTCAAATTCAGTCCTCTCTCTAGCGACTTCGCCAGCTTCGATTGACAGTGTTTCTCCATAATAGAACTCGGTTTCCCTAAAGACCATATCACGATTAATGATACACTTGGACATTTCTTCGTCCTTGTAAAAGAGTTTCCAGCCCTTTACTCCCTTAGGATATCCAACAAACATACACTTCTTCGCTCTCGGATCAAGCTTTCTGTCCCATTGGTGCATGTAAGCCACACACCTAAATACCTTTAGGTTGTCGAGTTTTGGAGGAACGTCATTCTAAACTTCTTCTGGTGTATTGTATTCCAATGTCGTCGATGGACAACGATTGATAAGATAAGACGCGGTGTTAACCGCCTCATCCCAAAACCTCTTTGGTAGACCAGCCTTAAACAACAAACATAAGACATGCTCAAGTAGCATTCAGGTCATTCTCTCGACCAAACCATTCTGTTGCGGTGTCTGTCGAACGGTTTTATGACGAACCATCCCTTCTTCCTTGATGAACTGATTGAACTCCTTGCCTAGGTACTCCAACTCATTATCTGTTTGGAGCTTTTTAACCTTTTTTCCGGTCTGAGTCTCTACCATCTTCTTCCACTCCTTAAATTTAGCAAATGTCTCATCCTTGTGCTTCAAGATGTATACCCAAACCTTGCGTGAACAATCATCAATAAAGGTGATAAAATATCGACCTCCACCTAGAGTTATAGTCCATGCTGGCCCCACAAGTCTAAGTAAACATAATTGAGCGTCTTCTAAGTCACCTCAACTGATCGCCCAAACTTCACCCTCGTAGCATTGCCGTATATGTAGTTCTCTCAAAACTCAAAATCATCAAGTTTCTCCTTACCAAAATAGCCTCTTTTACTCAACTCCTTCAAAACCCTCTCACTCACATGGCCATATCTTTTATGCCATTGACTTGTGGATGATACATCTCGAGGTTCTGCCACTACCGCCATGTCACCAACCAATGTGTTGCCTTGAAGGGCGTAAATACTCTTCTCTCGCACACCCCTCATTACCACTAGCGACCCCTTTGTGACCCGTAATACGTTCTTCTCGTCCTTCATGCAAAACCAAGTTAATCTAGTAAGTCAAGAGAGATTAAATTCCTCCAAAGATCTAGGACGTGTCGTACTTCCATCAATACCTTCTCGATTCCATCACGCGTCTTCAAATGCACTCTTCTGATCCCCATCACCCTACAAGACTTATTGTTACCTAACAAAAATTTTCCCACCAAAGTCTTCTCATAGGTCTCGAACCAACTCTGATTAGGTGTCATATGGAATGAACACCCGAAATCCATAATTCAACGCTTATCGGACTAATTAATGGAGAAAACGAGAACATTTGCACTTTCGTACCTATTCTCGATCTCTTGAATAACCGCCGCTTCTCAGCTCTACTTCTCATCGTTACTCAAATATGGACAATATCGCTTAAAGTGCCCCCTCCTTGTCACAATTGTAGCACATAGTAGATTTCTTCCCAAGAGACTTCAAACGCCTCCTCTTTTTGCTTTTATTGTCTCTTTTCTTGGTTCTCCCTTGAACCAAGAGTCCATTTCCACTCACATTGCTCTTTTCATTATTCTTCTTTTGGTCCTTTGATCTCAACGCAATCATTACATCATCGAGGGTAAGCTCCTCCCTCCCATGCTCGAGTATGTCTATGAACGTCTCTAACGACTTCGGTAAAGAATTCACAAGCATCAGTGCCTTATCCTCATCCTTGTACTTCTCCATGATGTTTTCTAAATCAAGGAGAATCTTGACATAATCGTCAAGATGCGTCTACAAATCATTCCCCCAGTCATTCTAAACTTGAAGAATCTTTGTTTGATATAGATCTGAGACGACAGTGTCTTAGTCATATACAAAGATTCCAATTGAAGACACACCTTTGTTTCCGTCGTGGCACTAGCAACCTCTTGTAGTACCTTGTCACTACGACTAAGAATCAAGGTGTTATAGACCCTTTCCAACACCTTCATCTTTTTTCTCCGCATCCATCGAATTTGGTAATTTTGATTTCCCCTCAAGTGCTTTAGTGACTCCCATGTTACCTAGGTGTTCCCTCATCTTCATCTTCCATAACCCAAAATCCTTTGTCCCATTGAACTTCTCAATATCCACCCTAAAAGTCGACCCCATCTCAAGTCAAAGAAATCGAACCACGGTCACCTTAGAACAACCTCGCTCTGATACCAGTTTGTTGTGAAAACTACCACCCGAAGAATGAATAGCAAAAATATAGAAATAGTAATGGATGTAGAAAAATAACGTAAAAGAAAAGAATAAACATAATAACGACATAAGAGTTTTACTTAGGTTCGAACCAACAATGTCCTACGTCTTGCTTTCGGAGAATCGATTCAATATAGTTATAATTACAAATTCTAACTCTCTATATGTTCTAGGTTTTAGTCTCCACACGCTCTACAACTCGTTTACAATGTAAATATATATGGGCTTTTAGAATCATAATTAGGAAAGAATCATTTTCTCTATATATTATATTATATAATATATATATATATATATTATTTCCCTTTTAGAATATATAATTCTCTCTCCATATAATATAATATATATGGATTATTTCCTTCTTTTGTATCTAACATTAAAAACTTTAGGCCTAATTCCACAGTAACGAATATCTTTAAACATTATTATAACTGAAAAACTTAAGTGTATACACAAATACCTTAAAGTCATAGAATAACAATGATATAAACTCCCACTTAAACTAAAGATTCTCAAATACTAAAATAATCATTTGAGCAGTGTGCTCATGAAAGACTTTGGGTACCAAACCTTTTGTAAGAGGACCTTCTAACTTGAAATTTGTTCCTATATGTTCTATGCTTAATTGTCTATTATGTACTCTTTTTTAATAACAATGAATTTAATGTCAATAAATTTTGACTTTGTTGTACTCCTATTGTTATTGGAATACAATAAGGTTGATATGTTGTCATAGTACAATTTTAGTGGTCTTTCAATTTTTTCCATAATACACAACTCTATGACAAAATTTCTTAGCCATAAATCATGATTTGATGCCTCAGAACATGTTATGAATTCAGTTGTCGTGGTAGAAGAAGCTACAAGTGTCTGTTTAGCACTTTTTTAGGATATAGCTCCTTCAGCTAATAGATAAACATAGCCTAAAGTTGATCTTCTACTATCTTGCCATTCTGTAAAATTAGAGTCAGAATACTCAATGATCTCAAACTTATTTGACCTCTAACTTATTTGACCTCTAATATATGAACATTTAATCTCGTATTTTTCTTAAATATCTCATAACATTTTTGGTTACTTTCCAATGATCTATTCATGCGTTACTAAGACATCTACCTAAAACTCCAACAATATATGTAATATCAGGATGCGTACATACTTGAGCATAAATCAAACTCCCAATAACATAAGCATAGATAATTGATTTCATTTTTTTAATTTCAAGATTTTCTTTTGGGCATTGATTGAAACTAAATTTTTCTCCTTTAGCGACAAGGGGTCTAAAGGTTTACTAACAAATATTTTATATATTTTAAGCATTGTATCAATATAGTTTCTTTGAGATAACGCAAGATACCTCAAGAACGATCTCAATGTATTTGAATTCAAAAGAAGCTTCGCCAAGATCTTTCATTTCAAAAATAATTTGATGAAAATTTCTTAGTTTCATACAATATGCTTAAATTATTTGTGGCAAGTAGTATGTCATCAACATACAAAACTAAAAAAATATGTTTACTCCCACTAAGTTTCTGATACACACATTCATCATCGACATTTTATTTTGGGAATTAAAGGAGAACTAGCATGACACCGCACAACCATGATCCCCCACTTAAACTCAAAGTGCTTCTAGATGAAATCGAATTCGTGACATTTTGGTCTCTTAAGTCGACTCTTACCACTAGGTTACTTTGGTGGGGTCATGAACGATATTTATCTCGAAACCAAATGAGATAATAATTTGATGAAATTTGTGATATCATTGACGAGGAGTTTGTTTGAGCCCATAAATGGATTTTTTTCAATTTACATACCATATGTTTTGAGTCTCCCGACACACAATTTTATGGTTGAACCATATAGATTTTTTCTTCAATGTTTCTATTGAGAAAAGTTGTCTTGACATCCATTTGGTCAAGCTCCATATCAAACTGTGTAATGAATTTCATGATTGTCCTAAAAGAGTCTTTCAATGAAACTGGAGAAAATGTCACTTTAAAGTCAATCTATTCCTTCTGAGAATAGTCTTTTGCTACAAGACGAGCCTTATATTTTATGCATTGCCCTTTGAATCCTATTTGGTTTTAAAAATTCATTTACAACAAATAAGTTTATTTCCTTCTAATAATGGGACAAGTTCTCAAACTTTATTATTTTGCATAGATTTATACTCTTCGATCATTGTACAAATCCACTTTTCAGAATTAATATCCTTCATAGCATGTTGAAAGTTGAATATACTTCCATTGTACCATCACTATCCTCATTTTCTTGAAGAAAGACTATATAATCATTTGATATAATCGTTCTCCTTTCTCTAGTGGATCGTATTTAAAGCTATTGATCTTAAGATTGTTGAGTTTGTTCTTCATGAGTTTTTCATCGATGTCTTGTTGCTCTTGAGTTTGAACTTGATCGATCATTAATAGGAATAAAATCTATATCAATGTCAAAAGTATTTAGGATATGAATAATTCTTCCTCAATAGAAATTGTTGAATCCAAATTATCTTCAAATACAGTTATTTCTCCCATCAAACTCACTATCCTCAAAAAATATTGTTGTTCCCGTCTCAAAAATTGTTTTTAACTTGGGATCATAAAATTTATAGCTCATTGATCGTTTAGAGTACCCAATAAAATAATTGATGATTGTTTAGGGATCAAAATTTTCTTTCATTCAACCTATAAGGCCTTGCCTTAGCAGGACATCCTCAAACATGAAAATGCTTTAAACTAGGTTTACGACTAGTCCAAAGCTCATAAGGTGTGTTAACAGTTGTTTTAGTTGGTACTCTATTTAAAATATAGGTTGTGGTCTTTAGTGACTCTCCTTATAGGGATTCAGGTAAAGTCGAACAATTAATCATACTCCTTACTATGTCCTTAAGAGTGCGATTACGCCTTTCAGTCATACCATTCATTATAGGTGAAACAAATATTGTGTATTGTGGGACAATCTCACACTCCTCTCGGTATTTGGCAAAAGATCGTGGACGTTGTTCACTTTAACCGTCATATCCACCGTAATATTTACTATCATGGTCAAATTTGACTTTCTTTATTATTTTATTGAGTTGTTTTTCATATTCAATTTTAAATGATTTGAACACATCAAATACTTGTGATTTTTCATTAATTAGAAATATATATATATATATATATATATATATATATATATATATATATGTCTGGAGTAGTCATGTATAAATGATACAAAGTATTGTTCATCATTAGAAGATGTAGGAAATGACCCACAAATGTCCGTATGTATTAACTCTAAGACACCAATTGCCCTTATTGTACATAATTTCTTTCTTTTAGTCTGTTTCCCCTTAATTTAATATATATAATAAAGTCTGAAAAATAAATTTTATCCAAAATTCTTTCAAAAGAAAGTCTTTCAACTCTATTTCTAGAGATATATGTCCTAATCGCTTATGTAATAAAGAACTTGAATTTTCATTATTTATTTTACGCCTAGTACTATGTGATTCCACATTCAATGTTTTATTATAAGAAACAATTGTTTCAAGCAAATAAAGATTATTATAAGCTATAAGTGAACTGATTCCAACAACTTTAGAATTATTATATAAAATTAAATTTTGGTTTCCAAATGAACAATGATATCTTAATTTGTCCATACAAACAACATAAATCAGATTACGTCTAAATGATAGTACAACAAAAGTATCTATTAAATCTAAATGGCAACTAATATTTAATAACAATCTAAAATGCCGTATTGCTTTCACTTCTATCGCTTTCTCATCTTCCACATAAATGCATCTTTTTAACATTAATTGGTCTTCAGTAATTCAGGCAACCCTGCAATGAAACACTTATATTAATATTAGCACCAGAGTCTAACCACAAAGTGTTTCTCGGTACTGAAGTTAAATTAACTTCAGAATAGACTAAATTAATAAATGTATATTTCTTAGCACGCCAAATATGGTACTTAGAACATTCTTTCTTTTGATGTCCATCCTTCTTACAAAAGAAACAACATTTATCAATTTTAAATTGAGGTTGAGGTTGAGTTCATTTCTTTTGTGAAAAGTTATCTTTAACAGCCAATCAGATTGCACCACGTCATTCCCTCTTTTATTCTCTTACTCAAATTCTCTCCCCCCCCCCCCCCCCCAATTATTTCTCTTCCTGTTTATATCCCTTAATTTAGAGGTGTTTGCCAAATGAGCACTTTCAATTTTGTTTTGCTTCAATCTCTTTTTCTCTTGTACACAAAATAAAATGAACTCATTAAAAGACAAATTCTCTCTTTGGCAATTATAACTGACCTGAAGTTGAATGAATTGAACAGAAAGAGATATGAGCACCAAGTGCACGAGTAAGTCTTTAGACATCTCGAGTTTGAGTGCTTTCAACATAAAAACAAAATGAGACATTTCCATAATATACTCCTTTATGTTTTCTTTACCTTTAAACTTCATTAGATTAGTCTCTTTAAAAGAGTGTTAGTGTCTATTTTATCAATTTTCTCAAAGTATTTTTCGATTTTGGCAAGGAAATCTTTGGCATTGGTGATCTTATTAGATATTGCACCCCTAAAAGGCTCAGATATGACATGATTTATGATCACAAGACTCAAACGATTATAACATTCACACTTCTCATATATTCTCTTATCATGAGAGTTATTATCATCCGTAATATGAGTGAGCTTATCTATTCTAAATGAAAAATCGATATTCATGCATCCGAGAACAAGAATGTCCTATTTCCAATCCTTAAAATTGCTTCCATTTAGGATCATAACTGAATTAGTATTAGCATATACAAATACAGATACAGTAGCAACAATTGTACTAAAAAAAGTAATAAATTACATTAATAACATGCTCATGTTTATAATTTGAAGTAACAACTCAATTTAAATTATGATTTATCTCATCTTAAAATACTTAACACAACATTAATATCAAGTCTTTGGACAATAATATTAATTGTTAATAGTTGTTGTAATGATCGAACATTAATAATAAGACATGTCAAATAATTAAATATATCTTTGAATAGATTAATTATTCACATAAATAAGACTTTATAATCATTAAATGTTTACCATCACAAGTATTTATATAATTCGGTCAATTAATTATCAATCTTGGATCAAATAATATAATCACATGAATTACACAATACTAACATTAAAAAATTTATTGAATCAATTTTAACTAACATTACCACTTTGGTGATTATTTGTATCAATAAATACAATTCAATTAATAAACTATAATACCATTAATTTTAAATTTAAATGTTATATAACTCAAATCAATAATATATAATTTACTGAATAAACATGTTATTTTGTTTTGATAAATGACAGGTAGTTTATTTTATTTTATTATAAAAAAATTTAAAATATAATAATTCTTGAATTTAAAATTTGTAATATCTCTAATTAATTGAATAAGGACTCCCATTTAATTTAATTAATGAATGGATTAAATAAATAATAAATCTTTAAGATTTATTTAACAAAATTTTAAAATATTTTTATAATCTGAACTTAAATTTCTCTTTTATTAATTCTAAATTTATTAATAAGTTTGACTGTATTCTTCCAAATTTCAAAATATTCTTATAACCTGAACTTAAATTTCTCTTTTATTAATTTTAAATTTATTAATAAGTTTCATCGTATTTTTTTAATCTTCTTTAGATTACATTATTTTGACTTATATAAAAAATGATATTTACACAATTATTTATTATAATAGTGACCCATAAATTTTAATATTTCAGTTTAAGATAAGGTTATAATTTGTCGAGTTTGGTTTCTTACACATGTTGATTGTCATTATCTGTGATTCATTTCTTTTATCAGGAGGGTTTACTTTGTGTTCGTTTTGAATGGTATGATTTGAAATTTTATTCTAATTTTGAGTTATGTGAGTTTGAGCTTAGTTTTGAGATCACAATTGATAATGTTAATAGTAAACTTATATTATGAGTTTGTTGAGTCATTATTAAAATTGTTTTAATTTAGTTTTATATTATATGACTAATACTATACAAAGATAAAATTGTCGCAATTTACTTTTCATATATTTGTTTCACATACTTATTATATTCCTACTAATTAATTTTGATATTTAATTGATTTATTCAACAAGTTTTTTTTTTTTTTGTCAGATTACTCTCTTTTTATCAAACACAAACACCTCTTAGAAAAATCAGATTTGAAGTTTTATTGAGCTATTAAGAAGAAAAATATCATTTTATTTATAACAGTTTATTGTTTAAAAAATATGAAATGCCACAATTGTGAAGATAAACATGGGAAAATCATGTCTTAACTCTCCTATGTATTATTATATATTTTGTTTTATTAGAAATTAGTTGTAACAGTTAATATTAGATACTAACCTAAATTAAGAAAGAAATCAAATAATATATGATTATTAGAAAGGTTACCAAATAATTCATCAAAGAGATTTCTAATATTGTCCCTTAAAAAAATATCTATAGATCTTATTGTACTGGCCATAAACATATATACTTAAATTCTGACAATATATGCATTAAATAAGGAGAATTATGTCTCTCTACAATGACATCTAGTTGAAGAACTGAAAAGAAATTGACTTAAGGAAATTAAACATAACTTTAATAAGTAAACTGCAAATCAATAAAATTATTACTCTTCCATTAAAGCTGACCAAAACTTATAGAGAAAGCTGCAATTACACAGATCTATATTAACTGCTCTATAAATCCTTCTACTCTTAAATCTTCAATTATACTATTATTTATTGTAAGAAGAATTTACAACAAATAATACAATTTGGAGGAATAAACAGAAACTCGTCCCTTCAAGTTAGCTCAAGTACAGAAATCATGGGATTTGAGTTAACAAAAATAAATAATAAAAAAAACGAAATCAAAACGATGTTAGAGATGGTTCGAACTTTCAAAGATAGGGTAGAAGATGAATCGTAAAAATATGAAATCAAGTTTACTAATTCAAAATTTTTACAAAAATATCAGCCAATAGATATTATGACTTCTGGTGGAATCGACAATCTGCAAAGAAAAATCTATTCTTGTTTAAAACAATAATAATAACTAATATGTTATTTGGGTCAAATAATTAGAATACCTATATATACGGGTGAGCAAACGGGTAAACTCAACTCGTATTACCCAACCCATATTCAACCCAAATTAAATTTACCTAACCCATAATTCAACCCATATTATTTACTAATATGGGTTGGGTATGGGTTGGGTTGAGTATAGGTTGGGTAACCCAAATTATTTTATTTTTATTTTTTTATTTAACATGTATTTGACTAATTTAACACATTTTTATTCGTTTAACACGTTTTTCACGTTTTTGAAATTTTTAATACGTTTTTCACACGTTTTTGACACGTTTAACACGTTTTTGGCACGGTTACACATTTTTGACACGTTGAACACGTTTTTCATGTTTTTGGCATGTTTAACACGTTTAACACGTTTTTGACACGTTTGACACGTTTTTTACACGTTTTGACACATTTTTTCACGTTTTCGACATATTTAACACATTTTGACACATTTTGGCACGTTTAACACGTTTTGACACGTTTAACATATTTTTCACATTTTTGACACGTTTCACACGTTTTTCGCGTTTTTGGCACATTTTGACACGTTTAACACGTTTTTGACACGTTTTGACACGTTTAACACGTTTTCGACACATTTAATACGTTTTTCACATTATTGACACGTTTCACATGTTTTTCACATTTTTGGCACGTTTAACACGTTTTGACACGTTTAACACGTTTTCCACATTTTGACACGTTTAACATATTTTGACACGTTTTTCACGTTTTCGACACGTTTAATACGTTTTCGACACGTTTAATACGTTTTCGACACGTTTAATACGTTTTCGACACATTAAAT
Organism: Impatiens glandulifera; assembly: GCF_907164915.1. Taxonomy (NCBI): domain Eukaryota; kingdom Viridiplantae; phylum Streptophyta; class Magnoliopsida; order Ericales; family Balsaminaceae; genus Impatiens; species Impatiens glandulifera. The sequence continues at coordinate 19,975,966 of NC_061870.1, read as the reverse complement.
ACGTTTTTCACACATTCAACACGTTTAACACATTTGACACGTTGGACACTATTTTCATGTTTTAACATGTTTAACACGTTTTTAACACGTTTGACACATTTTTCACGACTACGATAGATTAAACACATTTTGACACATTTTTCACGTTTTTGGCACGTTTAACACGTTTTTCACGTTTTTGACACTTTTAACACGTTTTGACAAATAATCCACGTTTTTGGCACGTTTAACACGTTTTCCTTGTTATTGGCACATTTTGATACATTTAACATGTTTTTGACACGTTTAACACGTTTTTGACACGTTTAACATGTTTTTCACAGTTTTGACACGTTTAATAAGTTTTCACACGTTTAATGTCAAATGTGTGAAAAACATATTAAACGTGTCAAAAATGCCAAAAACATGTTAAACGTGACAAGAACGCGTTAAAACTTATCAAAACGTGTTAACGTGCAAAAACATATGTTAAACATGTCAAAAATATATTAAATGTGTAAAACGTGTTAAAATGTCAAAAACGTGTTAAACGTGCCAAAAACGTGAAAAACGTGTTAAACATGGTACAAACATGTTAAACGTGTTAAGAATGTGAAAAACGTGAAAAATATGTTAAACATATCAAAATTGTATTAAACATACCAAAATGTGAAAAATGTGTTAATGTGTGAAAAATGTGTCAAATATGTCAAAAACGTGTTTAACATGCAAAAAACGTGAAAAACATATTAAATGTGTGAAACACGTGTTAAACGTGTGAAAAACGTGTGAAAACGTGTTAAACATATCAAAAACGTGTTAGACGTGCCAAAAACGTGAAAACCATGTTAAACTTATCAAAAACGTGTTAACGTGTTAGTTATGTTAAAAACGTGTTAAACGTGCCAAAAACGTAAAAAACGTGTTTAATTTGTAAAAAATGCGTTAAACGTATTAAACATGTCAAAAACGTGTTAAACGTGTTAAACATGTCAAAAACTTGTTAAACGTGCCAAAAACGTAAAAACGTGTGAAAAACATGTTTTAAGTGTGAAAACGTGATAAAAATATTAAAAACGTGTTAAACGTGTGAAAACATGTTAAACATATCAAAAACGTGTTAAAATGTCAAAAACGTGTTAAACGTGCCAAAAACGTGAAAATCGTGTTAAACTTATCAAAAACGTGTTAAATATGTTTAAAACGTGTTAAACGTGCCAAAAATGTGAAAATCGTGTTAAACTTATCAAAAACGTGTTAACGTGTTAGTTATGTTAAAAACGTGTTAAACGTGCCAAAAACGTAAAAAACGTGTTAAACTTGTCAAAAACGCGTTAAACGTATTAAACATGTCAAAAACGTGTTCAACGTGACAAAAACATGAAAAACGTGTTATTAGTGTGAAAATGTGTTAAAAATGTCAAAAACGTGTTAAACGTGTCAAAAACGTGAAAACTTGTTAAACGTGTGAAAAAATGTAAAAACGTGTCAAAAATGTGAAAACGTGTGAAAAACAAGTTAAACGTATAAAAACGTGTTAAACGTGTGAAAAACGTGTTAAACGTGTGAAAAACGTGTTAAACGTGTGAAAAACGTGTTAAACGTGTGAAAAACGTGTTAAACGTGTGAAAAACGTGTTAAACGTGTGAAAAACATGTTATAAGTGAAACGTGTTAAAAATATTAAAAACGTGTTAGATGTGTGCAAAACGTGTTAAACGTATGGAAAATATGTTAAACATGTTAAAAACGTGTTCGATTTAAAGTTGGAAGATGATTAGTTTATATTGGATTAATAATAGAGAATTAAACTAAATTTATATAATTTGGGTAATTTGGGTAACCCTAACCCAACCCAAATTAAACTCAACCCATACTCAACCCAACCCATACTCAACCCAACCCATATTAACCAACCCAAATTAATATTTTGGGTTTGGGTTAGGGTTGGGTTTGGGTAAACCCATATTATGCTCACCCCTACCTATATATGTTGTTTAATATTTATAAATGGTATATATGCATCAATTTATGTGGAGGAGGCTAATGATAATAATGAGTTATAAATGTAGGCCTATTGATTAAATAATTGTTAATTAGTCAAGCCTATTTTTGTATGATGTGGCTAATGAGTTTAGAAGGCTTTCTTAAGATGTTTTTGTAGCCATAATTTATTCAAGACTTGTTGTGAAAGGTCTTGAAACATTTTTGTTTTGAAAATAAATGGCTAGCAAGAGACAATTTTATGTTATTGATGGCGAGTTTGTGAAATTCTAAAATTGTGGTAGAATATCCTTTGGCACTATTGTTATGTTATATCAGAAATTTTCGAACCGTGATTAGGGATAATTTTTTATAGAACGATCATCATTTCATGCTAAATTCGAAATGTTGTTTCCAACCTTACAAATATTGACAAGATTGGAGAAGAAAAAAGACATTTTGGTTAATTAGATTGTGAATTGTTTTAATCTCAATAATGAGATGTTGAAGTTTAACAATGTGGTTAATGCATGGACTATCAATAATGTATCAATTCAGGTGAAAGCGGATAGTGAGACAACTATTGATTATTCAGTTCTCTAAGAGTTTTGTATACAAAAAAAATCATTTCTACCTAAGTTTGAGAAATAATGTTTACTTAGATAAGAAGTCTTTTAAAACGTTTTACTAATTCATATGTGATAAAACTTTGGATAGTAATGGGTATATTTTACAGTGATACATTCTTAAAAGCCCTTTCATTATTTAGCACTAAAAAAAAATTGCGACCATCTCTAGCGATTGGTTATGATATCAATCGGTGTAAAGCTAATAATACCGATTGGTTATAATAACGATTGGTTGTAGGTGGTTTTTAAGTCCATCGTCAAATCTCAGGGCTCAACGCCCTGGACAGGTGGTGGAAACTACCAAGCTTGAGTACGGTAGGGGTAGAGGGAATTTCCGGTAGAGCATATCAAGCCCTGGTAAGGTTCTTCGCTTTGCATCAAATTAAACCACATGCTCCACCGCTTGTACGGGCCCCGTCAATTCCTTTGAGTTTCATTCTTGCGAACGTACTCCCCAAGCGGGATACTTAACGCTTTAACTACAACACTGAACATCGTATGAAAAGGGTTAAATGTCTAATTATGAAACCTCTGAAAAAAGAGGATAAATAATATGGTTTGCACAACCAAAAAATTATTCTAAAGGTTTACAAGAAGATAAAAAAATACGAAAGCGACAAATCCAAGGCAATAAAATATGAAAAAAAGATTTTTTGGTTCGACGCATTGAATTAGCTAAGCATTTTATTCGTGTTATAAATGCCCTGGCTAAACCTATTGATAGGAGATGTACAATTTTAGCTTCTGAATCTCGGTCAATTGAATCTCCTGCTCGGGGATAGGCTTACTGTGAATGCTTTCTTTCTCTTTCTTCCCTTAGAGTGAGTCAGGTGTAAATTCTTGCCGAGAATCATCCAGAAGGATAGAGGAGCTGAATCTTCTTTTTTTTCTTTTCATTGGAAAGACTTGTTAAACTTTTTATTATTCTAGCGTCGAACTATTTTTCCGCAGGTTTACCTGGTGATAAAAAAAGTACTGGTACTTTTTTTGATTTCTCAAAAATTTCATAAAACGGGCTTTTTAGAAACCCCCACTGCCGGTATAGTCCAGGAAAATCCGATAGATACTACGCAGTAATTTTTCGCGCTCTTTTGCAGATGGTCTATACCGATTGATATCATAACCAATTGGTACTAACTGGGTTATACCGACTGATATTATAACCAATCGGCATAGACCTAAAATATTTACGAAAAATGGGCGACAATCTTGCCGCGTTTATTAACTAGGCTATACTGATTGATATTATAACCAATTTGTATAGAACTAAAATATCTACGAAAAATGAGTGACAATCTTGTCGCGTTTATTGAGTTACAGTATCGATTGTTGGTATAGGTCATGATGACGCCTCTAGGTATAGAGGAAATAATCACCGGAGTAGAGTGGTCATTTCATCTTTTGAACGAAGTCAAAAGGTGAAGAAACGACAAAGTTTCGTCTTTAAAAAATCAAGGATAGAAGCCTTGATCTTATCTAGGCCTGGGAGATTATCGAATCAAAATTTTCAATTTAATAGTTTTTTTAGTAGTTCTATAACATTGTTGGCAAGTGCTTGACAAACAAAATCATAATTATTCTTGGGTTAGTTATTTAAGACAAAAAAAAAAAAAATAGGATGGATTTTATTACAAAGTAAAGCAAATTTATGATGATTTTCATTGTGTGTATAGATTAGGCTAAAATTTCTTAGGCAATGTGACTTTTGTTAAGTTCGATATTGAAAAGTATGTAAATTGAAATTATTGATAGACATTATGTACATAGTGTGGATGGGTGAAAGGATCGTTTGGATTCCTTCTTATTTGTCTACAATCATGTTTTCGGTCTTTGTAAGTGCTCTAGTGACAACCTATTATCATTGTTCATCTTCATGATTGTTATTGAAACATTTTCCAAGTTGACGATACATGTGGAGAAAACTTCTCTTATCACGGGTGTGGATTGTAGAGTAGTGTGTTTCCACCTTTGACTCGTTATGTATTGTACAAGTAACAAGTCACTATAAGAATTTGCATAATGTATCGTTGTTATATAAAATTGAGGAAAATATAAAATACTATCCGAGAAATCTTTTTTGTAAACTCACGCTCTAAGTCTCAAAAGTCTTTGTTGGGTAGGGCTTGACGACTTTCTTTGCCTCAGCTTGACAAATTGCATTCCCGCGCAACGACAATGTGCGCCTGAAAAGCACAATCTTTCGAAAATCTATCAACAAGTTCACCGACCGAGGAACAAAAACTTATGGCACATAACTTGAATAGCACGAAACTTGTTCCTTCTTGTCCATATAATTCTCATTCGGGCATATAAATTACTTTAAGTCATATTCTAATCATCTTTCTCTCCTTCTTCGCATTTAACCTTAATATTTCCACAAAACTTTCTTAATTGAAAAACCAATAATTTGGCTCATCTTCACTATTCTTCTACTAATGCACATCTAAACAATTATTCTAACTAAATCAAAAACTATTTTATTCCAAACAAAATTTACCTTAATATATGGAAAATATCTTAGAGATTCACTCAATTTCACATCTTAAGTTAATAACTAATTATATTATATCTTATTTGGAAAAAACAAATATATTTTCATACCATTTTAATAAATAATAATTTTATCATATATATAATAATTTGACTGATATTGAAGTGGGATACTAATAGAATTTTATATAAAAATATATAAATTATTATTAAAAATAGAAGAATCAAAACGTGAAAAGCTGGAGCCTTTATGGAAGATGGCGAGGTTTTCGGAGATCAATTGGCTGGTCTAAGTCTAACCAGAGTCAATCGCAGCGGCCGCCGGCGAAGTTCTTTTGTATAAACGCAGTTCTATTTCCGGCGAGGCGGGTTTATAGCTGAAAAATACGCATAAAATCACTCGTTTATTTCCTCATATCATAAATTTCTTCTTAAGAAACAACAGGCGATAAGGGTTAGAGAAAGCAGGCGTTGGAGGGTGACTGATAGATGAAGAAATAGCGACCCACTTTCTCTTTCTCTCTCTCTCTTTAGAGAATTTGTTTTTCTTTTTCTCTCTTCTAAACAACCCACTAATTTGACCGACTATTTAATTCTGTATTCAACCTACTCTCTCGTTCGTCAACTGAAGTGAACAGCAGAGAGAGAGAGAGAGAGTTGGTAAAGGTTAGCATTGAAGAATCAAATCCAGTTCAATCGAAGCATTATTTCTTCTTTAGTGATTGCAGTTGAACTAACACATGGGTGTTTCGCTATGAATGAAGATGAAATGAAGAAGACAGGAGATTGGTGAAGAAATGTTTCTTTCTCAAGTCTTCATGATGGATCGGAAATTGGCAACGATTTCATTAGGTATTATTTGTTTTTGCTTACTGATTCGTATTACATTGGAACAAACTGTTGGGTTACAATCAAGAGATGAAAGGGTATCTATGATTCAACTCAGATCGTCTTTAGGTTTAAGAAGTCGAGATTGGCCGATAAAGTCCGACCCTTGTTTAAACTGGACTGGTGTTCTTTGCCGAAATGGTCGAGTTGTTGGGATCAATATTTCAGGGTTTAAGCGAACAAGAATCGGTAGTCGAAACCCACAATTCTCTGTTGATGCATTGGCGAATTTGACTCTTTTAGAATCGTTTAATGCTTCTAAGTTCCTTCTTCCTGGTCCAATTCCTGACTGGTTTGGCTTACGGGTCTCTTCTCTGAAGGTGCTTGATCTTCGGTCTAGTTCAGTTACAGGTTCAATTCCTACCAGTCTTGGTAATTTTACCAATCTCACTACTCTCTATTTATCTCATAATAGTCTTATTGGAGCAATTCCTTCTAGCGTTGGACAATTATCTAGTCTTTCTGTTCTTGATCTTTCGCAAAATCTTCTATCTGGAATCATTCCTCCGACTATTGGGACTCTGTCTAAGTTGGAACTACTAAATCTTTCAAATAATACTCTTTCTTCAAACATACCTCCCCAAATGGGTGATCTTCGTAGCTTGATTGATCTTAATCTCAGCTTCAATTCCTTGTCTGGATCACTGCCAACAGATCTTAAAGGTTTCAGAAATTTAACAAGATTAGATATTAAGAACAATTCAGTTTCAGGGTCACTGTCAGCTGATCTCTTTTCAGCTCTAACTGGTTTACAGTCTATAAATCTAAGTAACAATCGATTTTCGGGTAATCTTCCTGATTTATTATTCTCGTTGATGCCTGAATTGGTTTTTCTTGATATCTCCGGTAATAACTTAACGGGTTTACTTCCAAATGTTACTTCAAACGTCAATAACTCTCGACCAGCAACATTGAACCTCTCGTTCAATCAATTCTACGGTGTCCTGACATCTACGCTAGTCAGATTCGACTCGATCGATCTGACCGCGAACTATTTTCAAGGAAGAGTTCCCGATTTTGTTTCCAAGAATGGATCTTTAATTGGGAATTGTTTGACAAATGTATCGAATCAGAGGAATCTTAATGATTGCTCCAAGTTTTACGCTGATAGAGATCTCGGTTTTGATAATTTCGGATTACCAAACGCCACTGGACCTTCATCTGGCCGGAAGAGTAATAACAAACGTTGGATCATATTAGGTGGAGTATTGGGAGGTTTTGCAATTATTGTAATTTTGGCGATTATTCTCCTAATACTGTATTGCATTACTCGTAAAAAACGATCAACGAATCCGACAAGGGGAGGTGTTGAGTCAGTTCTTCCAATTGAAGCCACACCTTCTCCTTCGGTTTTGAATGTTGGAGAAGCATTTACTTATCAGCAGATTCTTCAATCGACGGATGATTTCAACGAAATAAACCTCATTAAGAATGGCCATTCGGGTGATCTTTTTAAGGGAATTCTTCTGGGTAATGGAATACCGATTGTTATCAAAAGAATTGATATACCAAATGCTGTTGCAGCCAGGAAGGAAGCTTATAAAATTGAATTGGATTTCTTTAGTAAGGTTTCGCATATGCGATTGGTGCCTTTCTTGGGTCATTGTTTGGAGAATGAAGATAATAAGTATTTGGTTTACAAGTTTATGCCGAATTCAGATCTGTCGAGTGCTTTGTATTGGAAGACAAATTCGGATGATGACAGTTTACAGTCATTGGATTGGATAACGAGATTGAAAATCGCGATTGGAGCTGCAGAGGGTTTGTCTTATCTCCACCATGAATGTACACCACCTCTTGTGCATAGGTATCGCAAAATTCCATTTCAATTCTCAGCTTTTTTTTACTCATTGTGTTAACATATTTGATTTATTTTTTTATTTTTTGAAGAGATGTTCAAGCGAGTAGCATACTTCTCGACGATAAATTTGAAGTAAGGCTCGGGAGTTTGAGCGAGGTTTGTCCTCAAGAGAATGAAGCTCATCAAAGCAAGATTACAAGATTCCTCCGTAGGCAAACGTAAGTGGTCCTATGTTTTATTTTCTTTCCTAGAATCATTAGATCCGATCTCACTTTTTTGCATCTGGTAGGGTTTAGTGTATATTGGATCTAAATCTGATTGAGAACCGTGAATAAATTTATGAACCTGAGTGAGCCAAACAAGTTCAGATACACCCGGTGTAACTATTATTATTTTTACTTAAAAAACGATAGCTCTATAACAGTTGTTGCACTTGGTAGGGTTTCGTGAAAATTTTGTAATAGGAATGTGAGAATAAAGATAGAACCGTGTAAATCCTCCATTTACATTGTGACACCATCATATTTGGAAATACTTTTATTTGGTTTCTGAATTTGGATATAATAGAGAAACCACTAATAATTCAGATATTTAGGTTTTATGTAAATTTTGTAATAGAAATGTAATATAATCATGTATTATATATGAATATACTCCATTTACATGACGTCATCCTATTTGGAAACGCGTTTGTTTCTGATTGGACATGAATATTGAGAAACTGTCAATTAATTTTTCAGATACACACGGTGTAATTATCATTATTATTTCTTTGATTAGAATCATTATCTCTGATACCAGTTGTTAAACATTTGGTAGGTTTAGTATAAATTTTGTAATAGGAATGTGATTGAGTCAAACATAGAATTGGATGAGTATGATAAAGAAACCGTCAACTAATTTCTGAATACGACAAAGTTTCAGATGCATCTGGTTATTTATGATGCATCTGGTTATTTATGATTATTGTTTTTTTATTGGATTCGTAAGATGTGATACACTTGGTAAGAGTTTAGTGTAAATTTTGTAATAGGAATGTAATCTTCTCAAATATATAATCCTCCATTTACATCATCATCTCATCCTATTTGGAAACACTTTTGTCTCTGATTTCAATTAATTTCTGAATTTGTGTCCAAGATACACCCGTTTTCAAATATGGTGTTTACGAATGAAGTCCAAGATTCTGTTTCATTCCAATTAGGAATTTTTAGGAAATTGTATTCATAGTTCCTAATTCATGTCAGACATGATGAAAACTTCATTCTTGATTCAACTATAATTTTTATGAAATCTTGCATTTGCTACTTTTGTGTTGATTTGTTCACTAGAGGCATTTCTCACAATTTCTTTTATTTTCTGCAGATCATCATCTGAACTGAGCACTACTGGTAAGTTGAATTATTCCCATTTGAAAACACTTTTTGGAGCTAGAATTGGGCTTGGACGAGAAAATGTCTATAAATTTCCTTATAAACACTTTTTTTTTGTGAAAGTCTCCAAACCTCCCAGACCCAGATCTAGCTTCAGAAGGTGTTTATTTTATCTTTATTTTTTTTCTTTAAAGTCCCATAACACTCTCGCCTTGAACCAGGTTCACCCACAGCTACATGTGCGTACGATGTTTACTGCTTTGGGAAAGTATTACTCGAACTAGTTACGGGCAAGCTTGGGCCGAAAGCATTAGTTGAATCCGAAACAAAGGAATGGTTGGAAGCCACATTACCATATATCAATATATACGAAAAGGAGCTAGTAACAAATATAGTAGACCCATCTCTACTAATCGACGAAGATCTTCTAGAAGAAGTTTGGGCAATGGCTATAGTGGCAAGATCATGTCTCAATCCCAAGCCTTCTAGAAGACCATTGATGAGATACATTCTCAAGGCATTGGAAAATCCTTTAAAGGTCGTGAGAGAAGAAAACAATAATAATAATAATAATACGAACTCTGCCCGGTTGAGAACTATGTCATCTAGAGGGTCATGGAATGCCGCTCTCTTTGGTAGTTGGCGTGCTTCAGATGTGGGGACCACTCCTGTAGTACCTAAAACCGAAGGAAGTAGTTTTAAACAGTCGGGAACTTCAGCTTCTCAAGGGAGTGGGAATAATGGTGGGGGAGATCGTTCTTCGTCGACTAGGCGACAGTCTAAGGATATATTTCCAGAACCATTTGATGTAGAAGATGGGAATCGATGATTCTTTTTGTTAATAATAAACGAAAGAGTAGGCAACCCCATTTGTGTGCCTTATTCTTTCCATGCCATTTTTTGTTGTTGATCGGTTTCGAAGGTTACATAGCTTGATGATGGTGGTTTTGAAGAATGAACATATATGGAGAAGAAGGGAAATTGGATTTGTTGGTTTGAAATTCTCTAATTTATTGATGGAGGCTTGTTTGGATAAGGGTTGGTTAGAGGAGTATTTGCAAGTGTGTGATTGAATTATTCATTGGGTTTCATTGAAGGAATGTACATTGTGATTATGGTTATTTAACTACCTTTTCTTGTGGAAAAATCTCAACTTGAGTTTGTAGAAGAGGAGAATCCACTGTTCTTTCTTTTCTTTTCATTTTTTAATAATAAATTGTCAGTTGATACCATCTCTTTTTAGAACTTCTGACATCATAGATGATTTTTTTTTATCTAAATTCATATCCATAAAATAAAATGTTTTCAAATAGGTCAATTATAACTTGCATTTAGCATCTATCTTTATTGCATTGAAGTGAATTTTGATTTTAGTTATTATATTATGGCTAATGTGACTTTGAACATATTTGAATAGCTTTTGAAATTAAATAATGATCTATTTTTTGATGGCCTCCTCGAGATAGTTTTAGCCTTGCTTTGCTTATGTCATATTAATCTTTTTATGTTATTTTAGTTTGATCCTCGTTTAGTTCTTGTAAATATTTGTCGTACAACAACCCTTAGAGGTGCATGATTTTGATGAGCCATGAGCTCAAGGGGCCAGTTGTTGACTCATGTGATTTGCTCTCCATTGTTCAATTGTCCATACATTGATAAAGACAAAGTTTCAAACAATGAATTCAGACTGTAGGAAGAGTGGATTCAAAGAATGAGAAATCAGACTGTAGGAAGAGTGAATTCAAAGAATGATTACTAAGAATAAACTGAAGGCAGGATGGGTCCAAAGAAGTATAAAAATAAACTATGAAATCTCAACTTCAAATAGAGATGCCTAAGCTTCAAAGTGACGCCAATTACAAGATTTGTGCTAACCGGACTCGAAAACGAGCTCACAAAGGAACCCGAGACACATGGGAAAACTTAGCTTTCGTAATAGTGGACTCTTCAAAACAACTCTAGGGATGTTGTCTTTCAATTTGGTTGCATGACTTTTGACCAACATTGCAAGATCGATGTAAATTTGGTTTTACCATTAGATGTGTGCGGTTTTGGCCACATGGAAGACTAAGTAAAAATGGAGAAATTTGAAGAAATGACCTTAATAATTGTTTTAATTGCGCAAATGACCAATTCCTATTTTTCGGACAAAAATACCTCCGCAACGCGAGTTACGCGACGTGAAAGCCTAAAAAGTCCAGAATACCCTTACTATTTAATATAATTTCCTCCCATTTTTTCATTTCTTTATTCCTCGTTCTCTTTCTTCCCGGTTTTCTCCTCCTCTTTAAACTCAAACTCTAACCCACAACGGCGAAGGCAAAGACAACCATGAGCAATCAAGGCGATGGTACTCATTTCAGACACAACGACACAACCATGAGTATGAGCACGATGAAGGCAACTGGTATACCTGTTCCCTTCTTCCTCGACAATTGTCGCGGCACAAGAAGCATGGAAGGCGATCGTGACAGCGTGGAAATCGAAGAGGCGGCACGGTCGCGGCACACGAATCGTGGAAATCGAAGAGGCGGCACGGTCGCGGCACACGAAGCGTGGAAGGCGAAGAGGCGGCACGGTTGGTCGCATCTTGTGATGGAGGTTGCGTCGTCTCGCGACGGCACGCTCGTCCATAGGATTGCCTTGTTTGGGTATGATTCCAGAAGATACAAAATTAATCGGAAGCATAAACTGAGATTGGTTAAGCCACCTGCAATGGTTGGACTTACAATTGAGCAGACAACATGGAGATTGGTTAAGCATGACATTGCAGCAAGCAACATGGAGATCGATTAATTTGGTTCTATTTTAGTTTATTCATCAATCATTTTCTCTTTAAATTATGCTTGTTTTTTTCTGTTCTCTTTAATTATTATTATAAAATTCTTGTGTTGGTTAATTGAAGAGGTTGTTTGTGTGTAAATTGATCACTTAATTATGTATTTGGAGTGTCACAACTATCGATGGTTATTTTAAGCTCTTTCTCTCCATTTTTTTAAATAAGAATGGACACTTAAAATTTTATAACAACAATATAACAAACTTTTTTTTTTTTTTTTTTTTAGTAATAACCAATATTTACTCCACTTAAACTTTCAAATCCAAGTATTTTGGAATTATAACAAAAAAAAAATAGGTAAGGGAATAAGATAGATAACAAAATAAATTAATTAATTTCCATCAACATCCACATACCAAACTCATTGTTCGGTATAAACTACATATTAACATATTCAAGAGAATTAAAAAAACTAGCAAATCTTAAAATAAGCTTTCCACGACGCCTCTTCGCCTTCCACGCTGTCGCGACCGTGCCGCCACTTCGCTTTCCACGCTGCCGCGACCGTGTCGTCTCTTTGCCTTCCACGCTCCTACGACTGTATCATAGCGCGACCAACTATCACGAGCTTGCCATTGCAAGACGGGACCGAATCACATGAATCACGAGACGGGACCGAATCAACGTGAGAGCGATTCAACCTTATCATCATATGCATTCAACCAACAACTTAAAAAGTGCAACAATATCATCATCTGCATTCAATCAACCACTTACAAAGTATAGCAACAACCATCTGCATTCAATCAACCACTTACAAAGTATAGCAACAACCCAACGTCTCAAATCACATGAATCAAGTCTCGATTCTGTTAAAAATAAAACACAAAATATTAAATTTAGTCGTTGTGTTCGTGTGGAGAAGAAAGAGAAAAGAGAGAACGGAAAATGAAGAAATAAAAGAATTTGAGAATTTATATAACGAATTAGGTTTCAGCATCGCATATGTTCATCAAAAAATGAAAAATGTTCTTTTGCGCAATTTTTAGGCGGCGATCATTTGCGCAATTAAAGTCATTATTAGGGTCATTTTATCAAATTTCCCTAAAAATGTTGCACTTATTTTTCAAAAAAAACTTATATTTATTTTACGGAAAAAAAAAATCACAAAGACTTGCATATATGAGCAATGTTTGAAATTCCCATTATGAGATAATAATAATAATAATCAATTCATATATCACCTAGGTCAAAAAAGAGAGAAGCATACAAATGAAAACAATTGTTAAGCGCCAAACCTCAAATGGAAGCAAATAAGAAACTTGTTTCTTCAACTTAAATTGCTTCCCTTGATGCTTTAATTCATCAATGAAAAAACATAATACCAATAAAAATCATAATAATATTCCAGACCATCTTTCAGATCTGTTTATTTACTCCAGCTTACAAACAAAAGTATGGAAATTCTCCCCTCAGGTCTATATATTCAAATCGCATCAACGATATAGACTCTCAGACCTGAGATTCTCAGCAATCTCAGTTTCCCATCTGTCTCCATTCTCCAGTAACTTCTCTTTATCGTACAGTAGCTCCTGAAATACATATCACAAAAGGTAGTTATATTTCCGGGATAGTTAGTAAGTTAGTTAGTTGAGACCTTCTTCATTTAAACTTCCTTCACATACCTCATGAGTTTCGGTCGCAAACTCAAAGTTGGGTCCTTCAACAATTGCATCAACAGGACAAGCCTCTTGACAGAATCCACAGTAGATGCACTTGGTCATATCAATGTCGTACCTAAAAAAATGGATTTTTATTTAAGGATGGGAGATTTAACTTTACTCCATTATCAAACAAACAATAATATAGGAGGGTTTTTATTTACCTGGTTGTTCTTCGGCTTCCATCTTCTCGTTCCTCAGCCTCAATTGTGATTGCTTGAGCCGGGCATATCTGCCACACAAAACATTGGTTTAAAGAAATCCTAAATTTTCTCTTTTTTATTCCTATTGCATAGCTGCCTCATAAATTTGAACAAACGTGGCAAAAATTAAGTTAGAAGACCGATAAAAATAAGTGAAACCTATATATATTTGCTTTCCTAGATACTGTTTATAACCCTTGATGCACATGTTTTCCTTTGTTATGGAAACATTTTTTTCTGTTAAGGTGAGATCACGTTTGAAAACAAAACATAGTCAGAAATAGGTTAAGAAATTTATTGAAGGATAATTCGATAATTCATCATCAGGATATGAATCTATACGAGAACATGTTTGGAAACAAAACTTAGTCATATGCATATTAAAAAATTTATTGGTGGTTTCTCGTCTAGTTCAGATTCATATACATAAAGTGTTTCTGAATGGGTACAATAGGTGCTTAAGAAGTGTAATGTTGACTTGTTTCCGTAAACTATCATATTTTATTGCTTAAATCCAAAATAAGATGTTATAAACTGAATACTTACGGCTTCACAAAGTTTACAAGCAATACACCGCTCCTCCCCTGTAGGATAACGTCGAAGTGCATGTTCTCCACGGAAACGAGGGCTTAAAGGGCCCTTTTCAAATGGGTAATTGATCTGAAGGTATACAAAAATTGAACAAATTTAGCAGGAAATCAATATGTTTTGTGGAAGTCAACTACTGTATAAGAAACTTACAGTAACTTTTTGCTCAAAGAAGTACTTGAGTGTCAAACTCAGTCCTCGAACCATTTCAGTGAGAAATAATGTATTTATACTTCGCTCAAACACTGCGATTGGGCATAATGCATTATAAAGTTTAGCATTGATACATTAATATACAGCAAACTATGGAAATTATCTATATTACCAGCACTCCAGTCCTTTGACATCTCTTTTGAAAGTTGCTCTCTTTCTTCATCAGCTAAAATTTGGGATACAAGGGGAACGAGTGAGCTTACAAAGAAAATGTTATGAATTTGTTTTGATGCTAATGTAAGCAGTTTCATTATAGCAAGCCCCTTATTATATAAAGACAGACAATTTCCTCAGAATGAATTGCAAAAAATTCAAAACTCAGACATTTTAAACATTGAAGTATTAAATCTCCATTTTGTTGAGAGAAGAAATTTAAGAACTACTTCTTCTCATAACAATTGTAATGAGACCAAATCAATAATAAAAAGATCAACCAGTCAGTAACACATGCTATTCATGAACTAATTGTTATTCCATTCAATTGAATAACAATGTCATTCCAAAGGTAATGAAAGTCTAGTTGTATGCCCCAGTTGAAGCATATTAAGATTTGTGAAAATAATTGAAAAGAAATAGATATATGTGTGGTATGGTTCCCACATATTAAACAAGGTAATGGTTACTTTGGTAAATCATATGTACAGTTGATTAGGCAAATCATATTTGTTTAGCTCCCTCCCATATATAAGAAAGATATACAATGATCCTTATAACCTTATAACAAGAAAATAAGTGCAGAAACCTCTAGAAACTGGGAAGGATTGTCTGACGGAGAATGATCTGGTAGCGAAGTCCAACCCTATATGCTCCTGATTCTTCCATGATTGTCCAGCCAAGGCCTGTAAGAATTTTCAGATCATTTATAAAGAGCAGTATGAAAACAACATAGAAAAGACACTCAATGTTTCTTAAACTAAATTCTGAAAGATCAAATAGGCGTTTGAGTGCCTTAATGTATTACATTATATACCTTTGGTAACATTCTAGTGGATTTTAATCTTCCAAGAACAAATGATAGCTACTCAAAATGTGCAATAATCATGTCAAAATAATACTTGCAGCTCAAAATCAAAGTAGGTAGGATTTCTCTGGATTGAATCGATTAAACAGTTACAGATTTCAACTTTCAAGCCCTAATGGGATTAAATCGGGATCCGATACAGGATGAATTCACGAAAGCGGCCATATAATAAGGATAAAATGTCCAGATATAACGTATCGAGAGATGCGGCGTTCGATAACCCTAAATAATCAAGCTTCAGATAGAAGTGTAAATCAGTGGAATATGCATACAAGTTCGCGTAGAAGATAGGAAGAGGGGAAGAGATTCTGAACTTACTAGGTGACGCGAGCGAAGAGCGGACCAAGATTTGCGAGCGAAGATGGCTGCCATCGCCGATTGATTGATTGAACGTCGTCTCTTCCGAACTTGCTATTGTCCCCCTTTGGAACCGACTCAATATAGCTGAACGCTTCTACTCACCTTGTTCATTCTATTTCCGAAACTACCCTTTTATCTCTCTAAGTAATTAAAATTAAATAAAAATTAATTTAAATATTATAAATTAAAAATAAAATATATTATATTATATAAATATTTTTAATATTATAATTCTTTACAAATAATAGATTTAAGCCCCTTAACTATCGTTGTTATTGGAAGGAATATATATATCTTATTTAAATATATATAATTATATGCTTATGTAAAATATTCAAAATTGTTACATTTAACTTCTTGTTATTATACTCTAATTAGAGGAGTGATAGGGGAGAGAATTTAAGGAAAGGAATGATGTGTCACTATATCACTGGTTGAAAAATGATAAAAAATGAGGAGAGAGAAGATAAAAAAAAATTTGTTATTTTTTTGCTAATCAAATTGTCCACATCATTTCCTTCCCTATTCTCTCCTTCAAATTTCCTCTCCCAATCATTTCTCTTCTAATTAATTATAAAATAATAATAAATAAATTTAAATTTAATAATTAAAGTGTCAATTTTTTTTTTTTTTAAATTATAATGAATTATTAACTTATCTCTTAAATATATATTTTTTTATGTATAATAAAACCTTAAATATATTATAAATAAAAATATATAAATATAAATAAATAAATAATTAGAGAGAAAAAGGGAATAAGATATGAGAGCTAGAGTAAAATAATAATAAAAAATTAAATGTACCAATTTGAATATTACATATTATTGTTTAAATAAATATTTTTAATAGTTTATACTAATACTTATACATGCATGTTGCTAAATGAGATTTATTACTTATTAATATTAAAAAGTTAGAATTCCAATTTCATCCACAAGCACTCTAAATATTTAAAACCTAACTCTATTAGAACTTTTAACGGCTATGAAATTCTTTTTTAAAACCTTAAATGTCTTGATTTAAAACCTTTAAAACCTAAATGTTGTCTGATTTAAAACCTAAATGCCAGCAGTCTCTCCTCTTTTTCAAAATTTGCGGGTCTATATCGAGTCTTCTTCATTGTAGATGGTGTAGTTGTTTGTGTCGTCAAGCTTTATCAATTGTAGATGCAACAAACTTTTGCAAATGTCGAAACGCTATAAATTTGTCAAAAAAACCAAGGTTTTGAAAAACCGTTCCGGTGATCAAACCGGTTTTTTGGACGAATTCCGGTTCAACAGGTTCAACCGTATCAACCACCTGTCAAACCAGGTAATATTATGCATATTTTTTTTTCTCTTTCTCTTTATTTCTCTCTCTTTCCATTCCTTCCCATCACAGTCCTTTCTTCTCTTTCCGTCCCGTCCTCTCCCGTCCCATCCCTTCACATCACACAGTCCTTCTTCCATCCCTTCAAATTACACAGTCCTTCTTCTCTTTCCATCCCGTCTCATCCTTTCTTCTCTTTCTATCCCTTCTTCTCTTCCCTGTCCACTCTTTCTTCCCATCCCTTCTTCTCTTTCTATCCCTTCTTCTCTTTCTCTTATCTTCCCAATCTTTCTTCTCTTCCCAGTCTCATAGTCTCATCACAATCTTTCTTCCCTTCTACAATTGATTATTTAAACCGTAGGCAAAGATTAGGCAAAGATTACAG
This sequence comes from Impatiens glandulifera, assembly GCF_907164915.1. NCBI lineage: Eukaryota > Viridiplantae > Streptophyta > Magnoliopsida > Ericales > Balsaminaceae > Impatiens > Impatiens glandulifera. The sequence continues at coordinate 19,958,243 of NC_061870.1, read as the reverse complement.
GCAGTAACGCCAACAACAAAATACAGAAACGAAGGTTAAGTTCAGAAAAAAGGATTGTTGCAGAAATTTTGGTGTTTGGAGAGAGAAAACCTTTCCAACCAGAAATTTCGGGATCACTTTTCCGTCCGAACCGTCCGGTCCAACCGGATCTTAACCGGTTCGTAAGGTTCACGTATTGAAGCTAATAACCGGTACGGTTAATCACCCGTTTCACGGTCCGACTGGTTGGACCGGCGGTCGGACCGCGTATTTTAAAACCTTGAAAATAACTGAACTCATTGGAAGTTTTATTCAACTTTAATGGTACAGTGGATATTGATGATGATCAGGCCGGCCCTAGGATAAGCCCGGCAAGCCCTCGGGCTAGTGCAGCCCATTTGTTAAAATATCAAAATATTTAGATATATTTATTGACTTACTGTAAATAAGCATAGCAGGATAATGCATGAATATTTTAAAATTTATATTAAACGTAAACTTCCCTGTCGAAAAACAATTATCAGAATAAAACTACAAATCCTTTAGAAGTGGACAACCAGAATAAACAACATCATCAATTATCCACTTACAGTACTATTGGAGGTGAATCAAACTTCCAATGGGTTCCACCAGCTGTTGGCAGTTCGACATCTGATCATGAGGCTGTTGCATCTATGGCTGATAACACTTATGAATAAGTTCTTATGAATGACATAAGCCGTTACTAGAAAGAAGACTTATGAATAAGTGCTTATGAATGGCATAAGCCGTTACTAGAAAGAAGACTCAATCTAGCTACGAAAAAGAAGATAAGGATGAGAGGTGAGGGAAAAGAAGGAAGATAGACCTTTGCAGTTTTAAAAAAGAGTTTGATTTTAAACATTTAGGGGAAAAGAGGAATGCTAAAAGGAAAGGAGGAGAGGCCGAACATTAAGGTTTTAAAAAAGTGGCGACACATTTAAGGTTTTAAAAAAGTGGTTGTACATTTAGGGTTTAAAAAATGAGGAAATTTGGGAAAGAGAATGAGAGAGAACTGACTTGTCAATACTTATTGAAAAAATAATAAAGTTTAAAGAAATATAAAATTTGTTATTTTTTCATAATACCCTCTCCAAATCAATCATTTCTCATTTAGGGTGTGTTTGTTAAAGATGTAATTAGAATTAGAATTTAAAATTTATTAAAATAAAATACATATTTTTATCAAAATAATGTATTATATATATTTAAATAATTATATTACATCAACAATAAAATAAATATTTTATCAAAATAATTTGTTATATAAATATTATGTTGGTTGATTGCAATTAATTTTTCATATTATTTATAGGTACTTCAAATTCATAAAGATGGAAATTTTCAAAAAAAATATTGAAGACTTTTGTTTTTGTAAGTTGTAGAGTAATTTTTTTATAACAATTTATATAAGAGCACAGTTATAATAGAAATCTCAATTGACTCAAAATGTAAGGGACATGATTGCTTTTCTAGGTGTCAACGGTGTATTGCTCTCTTTGCTCAGGTTTTCTCACATCCCTTTTCTCTCCTTTGACGTATATTTAATATAGTTGATCTTTATGGTTTAGAATCGATCAAGTAGAATTATCATTAATGCTATATTGATATTAAGATTTGAGATAATTTATGTATCAATATTTGTAAAATGAATATTATATAGTTGATTTTTATGGTTCAAAATCAAACAAATAGAGTGATCATGAAGGATATACTGATATTAGGATTTGATATTATTTATGTATCAATACGTTTAAAAGGAATATTATATAGTTGATATTTGTGGTTCAGAATCGATTAAGTAGAATGATCTAATAGTTGTGTAAGATTTATGCATAATTCTCTTTTGTTTTGTGTTCAGGTGCATGAAGTATATCCAATTTGTGTGTTGTAAGGAGGATTCATTTTGAAGTGTAGAGTGGAATGGATGAATTTTTTTCTGAAACTTTCTCAATCGTCTTGCTTGAAATTGGTAATTTGGTTAAAATTATAAAGCAATTTCGATTTTCTTTTTGTAATAAGGAAATAGTTGTGATATAATTACTGTAAAATGGTAAGTTAGAAAATGGTTTATTAAAACCTTAAAACTAAATATTTTATAATATTCTATGTTTGGTTAATGTTTTAAAAATATTATTTAGTTTGTTTTAATATTTTTAAAATTAACATTATAAATAGGTTACTCAATGGTGAGGGTAAGAGTTGTCATGACAAAACATTTTATGACGACGGTAAGAGTGGTCGTCATAGAGTCTTTAATGGCGATGGTAAGAGTGGTCGTGATAAAGTCCTTTATGGCGACGGCAAGAGTGGTCGTCATAGAGTCCTATATGGAGACGGTAAGAGTGGTCGTTATAGACTATTCTATGGCGACGGTGAAAGTCGTCGGCATAGAGAGCTTTATGGCGACGGTACTAAATTGGTCGTTGTATGTGTATTTGGGCAATAACGACAATGCCGGACTGATGACTGCTTTTTCATTGTCCCAAATTATTTATAGCGACGACTTATATCCCATTACCGACGACTCCTACCGTTGTTATTGAGTCTTTTTTATTAGTGATTAGAGATGTAATTAAGTGGAGCCCAATTGATTTCCTACTCCTCATCCTTTATTTTTTTCAGTTATTAATGTGGTGACACGTCATTTTCTTTCAAATTCTCTCCCTACCCCTTCTCAATTAAATTACAATAAAATATATATTTTATCAAAATAATATATTATATAAATATAGGTTTTAAACATAGGGAAGGAGGAATACTAAAAGAAGGAGATGAAGAAATGCGGTAGACATTTAAGGGTTTTAAAAAATAAATTTGAACCCATATTAATAGGGGAGTTAAGTGGAAAGGAGGAGAAGAGGCACACATTTAGGGTTTTAAAAGAATTTGAAATTTATTAAAATAAAATACATATTTTTATCAAAATAATATATTATATATATTTAAATAAATATATTACATCAACAATAAAATAAAATTATAATAAAATAAATATTTTTATCTAAATGATATGTTATATAAATATTAAATAAAATATATTATATAAACATTAAAATTAAATTAAATACACTTTAAACGTGCAAAATTTATCAATTTTTTTTATTTGACTTATCCAGTTTAATTAGTTTAGTTTTGACTTTTATTATAATACATTGCACTCTATAAATTTATTTTAATGTTTATATAATAAATTTTATTTAATATTTATACAAGACCATAATAATAATTTGGGACTTTTAATTGAGGCAATTACAATTTAAGATATATTCTTTTAACTTCACAATTTAGGGTTCGCATTATCAGATTGGTACAAATTGAAGTTTTTATTATAACTAATATGAACGGTCAGTCAAAAAAACGCTATAGGCTTTTATAATTAAAAACAAAATATTTATGACGTGCTTTATTTTTAAATGTTAATTATTTAAAAAAAAATCAAAAAAAAAATTCGAATACATCCAAACCCAAAATAAAAACGCGTACATCTATCGACGACACCTTATTTCCCTCGGCGCTTGACTTCGAACTTGAACTTCAATGATTTTGATTTTTGCCGCATTCCATCACTTGTCGGTCTATTTTGTCAATCGAAGAACGTTTGTGGTCTGATTTACTTACTTCCGATTTTCCACAATTTGCATCGCATACTCTCTATTTCAACAATAATAACACCTCATTTCACAATCCTACATGCAAAGCATATTCATAAATATGTCATTTCTCTATCATTAATCTTTTCATAGAAATACAAATGCGTGTATACTTTTCTAAGCTTTATACCGTCTTATTTGTCTGTAATTTTATCTAAGGTATAGTTTGATTTCTAGAATTGATAAAATAAACAAAAAATATTTGATTGAGTTCTTAAAGAGAAAAAGATTGAAATAATATTATTGATTGAATGAATAATATTTTATCTATTTATAATAGTTATTTATAATAGTAGAAATAACTAAATTGAAAAAATATAGGAATTAATTATTATATTTAGCCTAATTAATAGTTAATAGGAGATAAATAAATAATTTCTCTTATTTATTTAATAATTTATCATTCCTTTCAAGCGAAAAGGTGAGGCACAAACTGTAAGTTTGCTACGTAAAAGAGCAAATCGATGAAAAGAAAGACCTTTGGTGAAGATATCAGCCACTCGATCTTCAATAGGAATGTACTGGATGAGTAATTGTTTACGAGCAACTTTTTTTCGAACAAAGTGAAAATCGATTTCAATATGTTTTGTGCAAGCATGAAATACCGGATTTGCTAATAAGAATGCGATACCAATATTATCACACCATAGAACCAGGGAAGAAGAAAGTGATACTCGAAGTTCACTAAGTAGAGATTGAATCCAACAAAGATCAGCAATTGTATATGCTTCAGATTTAGTACTAGAGCGAGCAACTACTTGTTGTTTCTTAGAATTCCAAGAAATGAGGTTGTCACCTAGAAAAATACAAAAGCCAATTGTTGAATGGTGATCATCGGGACATCTTGCCCAGTCAGCATAAGAGTAGACAACAAGAGTGAATTGTGAATTTGGACGAAGAAAGATCCCATGATGAGGAGTATGACGAAGATATTGAAGAATACGTTTAACCGCTCCCCAATGAGAAGATGTGGGAGTTTGTATGAATTGACAAGCTCGATTGACAGCAAAGGCTAACTCTGGACGAGTTAGTATAAGATATTGTAGAGACCCTACTATACTACGATAGAGAAACATATTAGATAAATGATCACCATCATGTTTAGAAAGAGATGAGCCAACAGAGACGGGAGTGTGTAATGGCTTTGCTTGAAGCATATTAGCCCGAGTGAGAATATCATCAATATACTTGGATTAGAAAGAAATAAGCCATCTTTGGTACGAGTGGCTTCTATTCCAAGAAAATAATGTAGTTGACATAAATCTTTAACAGAGAATAATTTATTTAATTGAAATATAATTTTTGTTAGAAACGATTTAGAGTTGTTTGTAAGAATAATATCGTCCACATATACTAAAAAGTATGCTATTATTTGAGGTGCTTGATACGTGAAGAGAGCCGTGTTAGATTTTGATTCTATGAAATCAAGAGATAGTAGAGAAGTCTGGAGAGTAGCATACCAAGCACAAGGAGACTGTTTAAGACTATATATTGCTTTATGAAGTTTGCATATATGATTAGGAAAATCTGGATGGACAAAACCGAGTGGTTGTGCCATGTAAACTTCTTCTTATAGAGACCCATGAAGAAATGCATTGCTAATATCAAGTTGATGAATGAACCATTGATAAGATATTGCCAAAGAAAGAATAACACAAATAGTAGTGGGTTTTGCCATAGGACTGAATGTCTCTTCATAATCAATACCTTGTTGTTGATGGAATCCTTTAGCCACAAGACGTGCTTTATGTCGATCAATAGACCCGTCAACTTTATGCTTGAGTTTGAAAACCCAATTACATCCAACAAGATTATGAGATGGTGTACGAGAAATAAGAGACCATGCTTTATTCTGAATAAGAGCACTATATTCATTTGTCATGACAAGACACCATTGTGGATCTTTATTAGCTTTAGTAAAACATGTATGTGTAGTAGCGAAAGAAACAGTAGTGAAAGCTGATGAGAACATAAATCGTGCTTTATTACATGTGATCATCTGATGAGTAGAAGATTTATGTGCATTAACTATTGTGATAATTAGTTGTGTTGAAGGAACAATAATAGTAGTAGAAGAAGATGATATAGTGTTTAGTGATGTTGTGGAGGTCGAAGAGGGTGATGATGGAGACAGTGAATTGTTATGAGATAATAGAGGTGGTATTGATGAATTAAGTATACTTGTTGGAAGAGATGTCTCATTATCTTCTTGTGATTTAGACAAGTGCACAAGGTCCTTACTTTTGAAAGGAAAATTGAGTTCGTCAAAAGTGATGTGTCAAGAGATAAATATTCGTCCAGACGGAATATGAAGACACTTATAACCTTTATGAGATGAACTGTAACCAAGGAAATCACATTCAGTAGTATGAAAATCGAGTTTGTGTTGATTGTACGGAGTGGATAACAAGAACACCCAAATGTCTTTAAAAAAACATAGTCAGGAGAAGAGTTAAATATAGTCTCGAATGGTGAACGTTGATGTAATGTCGGAGTAGGAAGATGATTGATAAGATATGTGGTTGTTTAAAAAGCTTCACTACAATAATGTAGTGATATAGACGCATAAGCCAATAAAGTGAGACCATTTTCCGTAATATGATGAATTTTTCGTTCAGCAATACTGTTTTGCTCACTAGTATGTGGGCAAGATAAACGATATAAAATACCATGATTATCCGTTAATTATTTGAAATTTCTTTATTCTCCTCCCCAATCAGTTTGTAATATTTTGATTTTACGACTAAATAAATTTTCAACAAGTCGAAGAAAGTTAATAAACGTATTCAAAATATCAGACTTTTTCTTTAGCGGATATATCCATGTGAATTTGCTAAAATCATCCACAAAATATACGAAATAACGACAACCAATAGACGAAAATTCAGGAGCAGATTCCCAAACATCCGAATGAATTAGGTCTAAAGGAGTCATAAATGTAGATTTTGAAGCCGAAAAAGGTAGTTTATGTGCTTTTCCATATTGACATGATCTAAAAAAATAAATAGTATTACTACCTAAAACTGGTAATTTAAAGTGTGATATAACTAAAAATGTAGTAGCGCTAGAAGGATGTCCAAGTCGTGAATGCCAAATTTGAGCCGGAGATCGAATATCAATAAATACTTGTTTATTAGAACATATTGAAAACAAACTTTCAGTAGGTTCAATGCAATAAAGTCCATCCTTGAGTAATCCCTTAAGAAGCACTATCTTCGTATCTCAAACGTTAATAAGACAAACATTCAGGTGGAATTCAAAAAATTCGTTATTATCTGATGAAAATCTCGTGACACTCATTAGATTTTTAGTAATATCCGGAATGTGTAAGATATTATGTATGTAGAGAGATTTTTGTTGATTTAAAATTTTAGTGGTACCAATATTATAAATATTCAGAGGCATACCGTTTCCGACTTTAATAGTTTGAGTGCCTGTATAAGGAGCATGTACGTGTAGATTATTAAGATCGGAAGTAATATGATTGGTAACACCTGAATCTGGACACAAAGTGGTATCTACAATAGTAGACGATGTAACTAACATTGTCGTAGGATTTGTAGAAGGATTAAAACGAGGGCACTCGAGAGCATTATGTCCTTGTACATTACATATTTGACAAGATGGATTATAAAAACAACTTTTGAAACGATGACCAATATTATGACAAAAATTACATTGCGAACGATTATTGTCTTGGTTCTGTCTTTGGTTTTTTCCGTCTCTGTGCCCATAAATACAAGCAACATTTGCCGAAACGTTTGAGCGTGAAATATTTTCATAATAATATTTTTTTCTTGAATATGAGTCGTTGTTCATGATTTATAAGGATGTCTGTCATCTCATTAAACAATAGATCTTGTCCGAAAGTTAGAGCACACATTATCGGCTCGAACTCGTCTCCAAGCCCGTTGAGTAGAGTTAGTTGCATATCTTGATCAGAAACATATTGTCCGGTGGCGATAAGTGCATCTGACATGTTTTTGATGTGTTGAATGAAGTTAAGAAGAGAGTCACTACATTTATGTGCGTTTAGGAGTTGACTCTATAACTGAAATAGTCAACTCTTTGATTGAGAAACATATATTTTCTCTAGGGTTTCCCAAAGTTCTTGCGCCGAAGATGATTTTGAGACTTGTTGACGAATCTCGTCAGTTAATGTTAAAAAGAGCCATGCAAGTACCCTTTGATCTTGGATACGCCATTGTTTAAACTTTGGATTCTTGATTTGAATTGTATTATTTTGACCATCTGTTTCTTGAAGAAATTTTGGAGGAGTTTAAAGATTTCCTTCTACTATATCCATAAAATCATAACCTATCATAATTGGAGTAACTTGTGATTTCCAATAGATATAATTATGTTTATCAAGCTTTACGCTTCCAAATATTATTGGTAGAATTGAGAAGTGATATTGTTCTTCCAGATACCAAGATTTATCTATTTATAATAGTAATAGAGAAATAACTAAATTGAGAAAATATAAGAATTAATTATTATATTTAGCCTAATTAATAGGAGATAAATAAATACTTTCTCTTATTTATTTAATACTTTATCAGGTATAAAGATAAATTATCATCACTTTGTGCAATGATGATGTATGTTTTTCTTTTTCTTCATGTTTCTTCTTCTATTAGAGTAATTGGTCTAAAATTAACATATTTCTTTCAGCTCATATACGACATGTTCTAAGGAACAGAGTCAGATTACCGAGCATACAAAGCAGTTGAAGGATATAGAAGTGAAATTATTAATAGAGAAATTACAGTAGAGGTAGTAGTTGCAAAAGTAGAGTCAGAAGTGGTAGAATTATCAAATTTAAGTGGGATCGGGTAATAATTCCTATTATTTGCAGTAGATTATATAATCGTACAACAACAACTCTATTTTGAAAATATTAGGTCAAGTATATAAGCTAAGATATAAAAAAACAAGTGTTTGAATTTTTCTTCCTAGTTATTTCTTTTGTTGTTTGATAATTCAAATTCACAAGTTAAGATACTCAAATTACCTCTTTTTCCTTGAACAAGTTATTGAGAGATTGAGTTTTGTCTCCCTGTTGATTGGATTCAGCTTCATCAACATCTATTTTAGCCTTTTCTAGTTTCAGATTTATAATGACTTCTTTCCAATGTCCATTTCAAAGTTTTATGTCTAGTGTGTATTGTAAGTGTGGCCTACAATGTCCGATTTGGACAACCTTGGGAGAAACTTCAAACCTTGGAAGAATATTCATAAGATATCAAAATTACAAGGTAATTTTTCGTTTTTTATTTATTCATTTGTTATTTCAATCATTGTTACATTTTTGTCATTTATAGAATGAAGGTTGTCGCTTCTTTGATTTTGTGCAACCTCAATTAAGTTGAAGGACTCTTCAACTTTTCAAGGAAATGAAATATTTACACAAGATACATAACCGTCTTCTTACTTCTTTTAATGAAAAGTCTGTCAAGATTCAACAATTGGAAGAAGAGATCGAAACAATGAAATCCAAAGAAAGAAAAGAGAAGAAATGGAAGATATATATTGTATTTGTGTCTATGTTGGTCTTATATATGTATTTGTGTTTGTAGTTTGAAATTATGCGTGTTGTGGAATGAAAATGAATTTGAATAATGTATTGTGTTGAAGATTGTGTATTATAGATGAATATATGATGTTAATCAAAATATGTTTGTTTATATCAAATTCATCACTTTTTATAGATGGCTCATGTAACTGTTAGTGAACAATGAGAGAACTATCAGTGAAATCTTAGTTGGTTTATACATTCATCATTTATATGTGGTAGGATGCAATTTGTTTGACGTATTTATATATAGAAATTATGCGAATTGGAGCATTAAAATTAAGTATACTGCCCTTAATTATTAATCGACTCTCATGTCTAATATGAATATGCTTCAAACATGTAAATGGATTCTTCTACTCTATCAAGTGTACATTTTATAGAGACAACTAAACAAGCCTAATAAAATTTAAAAAATCATGATAAGTTGTACAATTAACACTTTTGGTACATATGCACCATGTGGCATTGGCAGTTATATTCATTTGTTAACTAATATTCATATGCAAACAATATTTGATAAGAATTATCCATAAACAAGTCTTAATTCATAACCATTGTCCATAAAAAAATCACATTTCATAACAAATATCCATAAACATAATATTTGATAAATATTATCCATAAACAAACCAAAAACATAAAACAAACGGATATCATTGTTCATAAACTTTATCCATAAACAAACCAAAATCATAAACCAAACGGATTTCATTGTTCATCAACATTATCCATAAACAAACCAAAAATATAAACCAAAAACATAATCATATAGAAGTTTTATCAAAAAAGAAATAAATAAATAACTAAATATATATATTTCATTGTTAATACAGCCTTACTCTCTTGAGAAGAAATTATAGAATTCTTCCTAGTGATAATCAATTCCTTCTTTGTGACCATCTCTTGTAGTTTGTCACTCGTTATAGCTGGTTTTCCATTGTACATTAACTCAGTCGGCTTGATGACGTGACGTGATTAAATGGCACCAATTTTCAATACACATGTAGAAGAGGTTGAGTCTAGGACTTTACATGTTATTAATATTAATATTCGGTTGAAATTACTGGGAGATAGAGGAACACGGGAGCGAGATTTACTAGTGCTGTCCAATAATGAAGAACACATCGACCTAAATTTGATGGTGATGCCCAACGAGGAGTAACAAGGGGACCTGGATTTGATGGTGCTTCCTAAGTAGGAGGAGGAACAAGGGGAACTAGATTTGTTGGTGATGTTTGAGTAGTAGGATGGGTTGTCCGAAGAGGATGAGGAACACGTTGACCTCAATTTGATGGTGTTGTAGGAGGAGGAACAAGGGGACCTGAGTTGATGGTGATGTATGAGTAGTAGGAGGTATTGTCTGAGGAGGATGAAGAACACGTCGAACTCGATTTGATGATGTTGTCCGGGGAGGAGGAGGAACACGAGACCAGGATTAAATGGTGCTATATGAGGAGTGGGAGGTGTTGTCCGAGGAAGATGAGGAAAAGGTCGATCTCGATTTGATGGTGTTACCGGAGGAGGAGGAATACGAGTAATCCTTTATGGTGCACTTGTACCGGATGTAGTCGTTGACCTTTTTTTCTATATTTAATTCATGATATACAACGATATTAGGACATGCTCATTAACAATCAACAAATTAAACGATTAGAAATCAACAAATTTCAAAATTACCTACTACATTTTCAATGTTATGTACTACATTTACACTTGTACCTGTTGCACTTGAATAAAGACTCACAATTAAAACAGTTAATTATGAATTTACGTTTTAATCAATGATAAAGTAAAAATTCAATGTTTGTTAGATTGAATACGTGTGGGCGATTGATTAACAATTCCAACTGGAATTCTTGTACAATCCTTTTTATTATGGTCCTCCATTCCACATTTAGTGCAATAGACTATTCGACCATATTTGATATCTCTTTCCACTTGCTTTTGGCTCTTCAAAATTCTCCTTCGATTCATTTTCTTCCTACCTCTTTTCTTTTGCACATTTGGTGGTAAAATAAGTGATGTTCTCTCACATTGAAGCCATAATTCATCTTCATTGTTCGATGGAGTTGAAAAGGAATACGTCCTCACGAAGGTCTCTCGTTTATGCCAATTCGATACATAATCTTTAAGGCTATCACCTGAATGGTAAATTGCAAATACTCCATGTGAATAAGGAATTCCTTTTATTTTCCAAAGTCGACAAGTGCAATGTATTTGTCTTATGTTCACCATGTGTTTATACCTGCCCTCGATTACCTCATAACCAAAATCACCATTAAAATCTAAATTGCACCTATGGTACCTAGCTCTTAAGACTTCTAGTCTCTTTTTGATATATAACCAAACCATACAATGGTTAACTCTTTTCTCAACCTCACAATTATACTCATTACCATTTGCCTTATATGCTCCAACATGCTAACGACATACTTGCAACTATTAGCAATTATTCATGAATCGCAATTATTCTTATATCCAGTTACAATTATCTAACTAAATGCTCTGGATGGTATGTTTTCATGATCCAACTTTTAAGTATTTTGTCCTTACTATTAAAACAATGCCATAAATAACCATTTCTCGCACACTTGACCCTCATTCAATTAGAGTCTTTTTTCAACCATTGTAGACTAATGCGACAATCACAAATATAGTTTGTAATTGCAATTTTAATGGATCTTTTACTTTAAAAATACATCACAACCATAAATCTTCCACAACCATTAATTGATGATACATTATACGGTATACTCACACTAGGTCGTTCGATTTATTTGATGGGATCACATCATCAAAATCTTCATAGTCACTATTATCATCATCATCATCTCATATGTAACTAATATGATCTCTCTCATCAATATATTCTAATAACTCATCATCTTTAGTCTCTTCACTATCATTTCCATTTTCTTCACCATATTCATAAATCTCTTCTTTTTAAGATCCAACCCCTTCATCAATATTATTATGTTGATTCTTAATAACACCCTCTTCTTCAGCAATAAAATGTTCCTCTGCATGAATCTCTTCTTCTTCAAATCGAACCTCTTCATCAATATTATTAAGTTGATTCTCATCAACACCCTCTTCTTCAGTAACAAAATGTGCATCTACACAAATCTCTTCAGCTACAACCTCTTCATCAATAATATGATGAGTTTTATCAACAACCCCTTCTTCGATATTAGGTTCAAAATCTTGTTCGAAATCTTTAGATATTTTATATTCTTCCACTATTTCAGCTACAAGAGGCTCTTCTTCATCTTCAAAATCAATCTCTTCTCCAATATCTTTAAGATGTTTAACGTATAAGACTTGTAAGGGTATTGGGTTCAAAGCAGACATAAGTTGGTTTAGACAATCATCATGGTTAACATGAATAGTATTCTCTAGACAACTCTTAAATAGTTGTATAGCCTCAAACACACGTTGATCAGTGTTTAAGGGACTTAAAGCACCATCACCCCATGATACAAAAACCTAAAGAGAGACCGATTTCTATATCCCAATGATTCAACAAACCTCATCAAATCCCAAATACAAAATTAATAAACATTTGTATTGGACATCATTTTTTGCCTATAATGTATCAATCTCACATATCTAAATAATATTTAAGTTTGATGTTTGAGAAATTACACAAAGAAAAATCTTTAAAAAATAATAAAAGATTCTAATTTATTACTTACCGTACGAAATTTTGAGAAAATTTTTCTTGGCTTAATGAGGTATTTAAAAGACTTTGTTTTCCTCGACCAGATGTTTTCCTTAATTTTTTCATAAGGATTTAATCAAACATAACTCTTAGAATTTCATAATTAAGAAGAAGAATTAATAAAAACACTAACTTCAATAAAAAAAAAGGTTCATGAATAAAGATAAAACAGTTTAATGCATTAGTATTTGATAGATTATGAGAATAATCTTTATATTAGGAATATACAATAATATATGTGAATAGATTATGAAAATAATTTTATATTAGGCATATAAAATAATATCGTTATTATATTATTAGTTTCCTTATTAATCTTTTGTAATGTATATATATTGGAGATTTCCCTGATGTAAAGGGCAAGAAGATTAAACAAGATTCTCCCTATTCTTTCATGGTATCAGAGCCCTAGGTTCTCTTTTCTTTCTTTTCTAAACCCAGCTTCCGCTTCTTTTCTCTAAACCTAACATCCGTTTCTTTTCTTTCTCTCTTCTTCATCTATGGCCGAAAACAAGGTTCATCCAGCCACCATTGTTTCCAACATCAAGGCGTGCATCCCTATCACCCTTGATTATGAAGGAAAACAATACAACAGCTGGTCCACCCTTTTTCAACTTCATTGCCGTGCTAATATGGTGATCAACCATATTCAACCTCTAACAGTTAATCCTTCGGTCGCGGTTCCCGCTCTGACGGAATCCGAAAAGGCTTTAACACAGAGACTTGATGACATTGTTCGTCAATGGATTTACGGGACCATTTCTAATGATCTTCTAAATTCCATCCTCGATCCTGATGACTCGGCAGTTGATGCTTGGAACAGATTGCAGATATTTTTACTAAAGGTCTGCCTAAGATTTTATTTGATGATTTTCGGGCCAGTCTCAGCGTTTGCAAAGCTCCTGTTTCGACTGCGGAGGTGTGATAGATTATGAGAATAATCTTTATATTAGGAATATACAATAATATATGTGAATAGATTATGAAAATAATTTTATATTAGGCATATAAAATAATATCGTTATTATATTATTAGTTTTCTTATTAATCTTTTGTAATGTATATATATTGGAGATTTCCCTGATGTAAAGGGCAAGAAGATTAAACAAGATTCTCCCTATTCTTTCATGGTATCAGAGCCCTAGGTTCTCTTTTCTTTCTTTTCTAAACCCAGCTTCCGCTTCTTTTCTCTAAACCTAACATCCGTTTCTTTTCTTTCTCTCTTCTTCATCTATGGCCGAAAACAAGGTTCATCCAGCCACCATTGTTTCCAACATCAAGGCGTGCATCCCTATCACCCTTGATTATGAAGGAAAACAATACAACAGCTGGTCCACCCTTTTTCAACTTCATTGCCGTGCTAATATGGTGATCAACCATATTCAACCTCTAACAGTTAATCCTTCGGTCGCGGTTCCCGCTCCGACGGAATCCGAAAAGGCTTTAACACAGAGACTTGATAACATTGTTCGTCAATGGATTTACGGGACCATTTCTAATGATCTCCTAAATTCCATCCTCGATCCTGATGACTCGGCAGTTGATGCTTGGAACAGATTGCATATATTTTTACTAAAGGTCTGCCTAAGATTTTATTTGATGATTTTCGGGCCAGTCTCAGCGTTTGCAAAGCTCCTGTTTCGACTGCGGAGGTGTGATAGATTATGAGAATAATCTTTATATTAGGAATATACAATAATATATGTGAATAGATTATGAAAATAATTTTATATTAGGCATATAAAATAATATCGTTATTATATTATTAGTTTCCTTATTAATCTTTTGTAATGTATATATATTGGAGATTTCCCTGATGTAAAGAGCAAGAAGATTAAACAAGATTCTCCCTATTCTTTCAGTATTCGCCAATAGATAATGTGTAGAGAATAAATGACATAAATCTCAATATCAAAATGCTACATTATAATACATGAAAACAAAATAAAGACTGACTGACCAAGCTAAAGAGAGGATGCGAAAATTACTTGTACCGTCCGGAGAGGGGTATACAAAGGGAAAGTCAATCTTGTTTTATTTTATTTTAGAAAGATACTATCTTCCCACATTCATTGCCCATGTCAAGTTAATCTTATAGTCTTGTATCATTATTATTCAAACTTTTATCTGAAAGAAATATAATTTAAATTTGAAATAATTACCCATTTAAAATTTTTTGATGCAATTTGAATTTAGAAAAAAAAAAGTTGATATAAATTATGACGCACCATAGGAAGAAGAAAGACGACTTTAGTATCAATTAATAGACACCTCCCTAGAGTTAAATATTGAACAAAAGATTTTACTATAAATTTTTTTTTTTTTTAGAATATTACACTCTTAATGCACTAAATTCAGGATAAAGCTCACTTAGTCTAACATTACGACTATCAAACAATAAAAGCAATAACCATGAAGCGAAACACGTACAAACAATTGTTTCTATTAAAAAAATCTTAAATTATTTGATCCAATCTATTAAAATTCTATAAAATTCAAATATATGAATATAAAATTACCGTAAATTTGAAACTGGAAGAGAATGAGAATAGAAGACTGAAATAGACAAATCCTGATCTCTTAGTAACATATTCACGTATAGATCGATCAATTATTAGATTATGTTTCCTGAAAAAGTTTTCAAATACTTACGTAGTACTGTTAGTGTAGATAACCGATGAATCGGAAAGTGAAGAGGTGAAAAGATCCTTGAAGTTAAACAAGTTCAAAGTTAGGTGGCGAGGGAAGTAGGGTGAAAGTGATGTTTATCTATAGATGTACATGTTTTATTTTGGGTTAGGATGTCCATCCATCAAACTGTATGACGTAGCTTTTATAATTAAAAAATTAAAAAATATATTTATTATTTGACTTTTTTATTTTTTTTTTTTAAATGTCAATTATTAAAATAAATTCAAAAATAAATATTGTGAAGTTACAAAGAAGATGTTCTAAATTATAATTTGTTATTATGGTTATTTATATAATATATAAATGTGTGTAATTTGGGAGAGTGAATGAAAAAATTAGGTAAAATATGAAGATACGGTTTAACCGATTTCATTTTATTTTATAGACGGTAAGATTCACAAAAAAGTCCTTATGTTTTTTTTGGAAATTAAAAAAAATTAACATGACACCCACGTGGCCAACCACAATCCTCACTTAAACTCAAAAAACTTTTATTTAGAATAGAAGCCATGACTTTTTATCTCTTAAATCAACTCGTATCATTGGGCCACCTTGATGGGTATGTTTTATATTTATTTTAAGTTGTTTGTATTATATATATATATCCAAATAATTTAATTATATTAAATAATTTATTTATTTTTAAATAAAAAATAAATATAGAGATATAAATAAAGTGTTTTCAATAAAAAATAAAAATAAAAATAATTTATATTTGTGTATTGATTATTAACCAACTTTAAATGTGAGTAAATTAAAGATATAATTTTTATTACTTATTTTTGTGTTAATATAAATAAAATTTATTATATTTTGTAAATTAAATAAAAATTATAAAACTTTAAATAAAAAATTACAATTATTTATAATTTATCTTTTTCCTATATATATTTATATTTATAATAAATAACTTTATATTTATTTATAATTTATTCTTTCGTAATTTTTTTTTTAATTTTATTTATTCTTGATTTCCTTTATGAAAAAATATTCAAATTTAATTCTTATTTATTTTTAACTTTTATATAAATGAAATATATTATTGTATGTAATTAAAATAAAAATACAATAAAAGTTTATCTTAAGATATAAAAGTTTACATTTACAAATAGAAATAGATTAAGAGTACTTAAAATAAAATTATAAAATATCAAGGTTGTATGTCTAGTGTGTATTATAATTTTGTGGCTCTACAATGTTCGATTTACAAGCAAAGATGACTGTCATTTTCGATTGATATTGATTCCGCATTTGCTAATATCCCCTTTTGAACCAATTCAATATAGGCTTCTACCATCTTTTTTTCATATTATTTCTCAAATTACCTATCTTTTTATTTATTTTTGAAATTACACACATTTCTATATCTAAACAATTAAAATTAAATTAATTTAAATATTCAAAATCAAAATAAAATATATAAAATAAAATACATTACAATATAAGTCAAATAATATTATAAATTTTATTAATTTTACAAATTATTTAAATTACAAATTATTTAGTTTTGTAAAT
Organism: Impatiens glandulifera; assembly: GCF_907164915.1. NCBI lineage: Eukaryota > Viridiplantae > Streptophyta > Magnoliopsida > Ericales > Balsaminaceae > Impatiens > Impatiens glandulifera. The sequence goes on along the minus strand of NC_061870.1, from coordinate 19,941,088 downwards.
ATAATAAATATATTTAAAATTAAACCTATTAAATTAAAAAAAATTATATATTATACATTAAACTTAAATAAATTATATAAAATTAAAATTAAATATATTATAACTTTAAAATAAAATACATTACTAGATAACTAAATATATTATATTCCTATTATAATTACAAATATTAATCAAATCACTATTTCTAGTATAAATCTTATCTATTTGCACGCGGATAAGAATATATACAAAATATTATTTATTTATAAATATTTTAGATAAAATTAATATTATTCAAATCTAATTAATTTAAAATTAGTTTTAGTCGGTAAAAATTAAGTTTAATTAAAACTTAATGTAACAAATATTTTATCCTATCGGTTGACCCAATCTTGTGACTGTGACTCACACTATTTTATATTCGATTTTTCCCCTTGGCCATGCACCAATTTTAGTCGATCTCAATTACTCAGTTGTGGTCCACTATGTTGATAAGCCTCATGACACACCTCTTATCTCTCGTCAAACTCAATCACTAACCATCAATTGACCCTCATCTTGTGACTCACACTTTTTCATATACCTCTTTATCCTCTCGGCAAACCATCCACTAACCATAATCTTTTGACTTACACTTTTTTATATGTCTTATCTTTCGACAAACCATTCACCAATCTTAGTCGACTTATATTTTATTCTCACTTCAACAAATCAACAACCAATCTCAATTGATCACAGTCCTCTTCTCCAACGTCAAACCAACCACGAACCCCAATTGATCCTCATCTTGTGACTCACACTTTTTCATATGTCTCTCTTTATCCCCTCGACAAACTACCCACTAACCCTAATCTTGTGACTTACACTTTTTCATATGCTTCTTTATCTCTCGATAAACCACTCACCAATCTTAGTCGACCTCTTTTTTACTCCACTTCAACAAATCAACAACCAATCCCAATTGATCACATACTTCTTCATCCAACATCAAAATGTTCTGGGATTTGAACCATGGTCTAAAGTATGAAATGTGGACACTTTAACCACTAAACCACTTAAAATTGTTGTAATAATTTTATTATTTTGTGTATATATATATATATATATTGTTTTAATATTTATTATCAATTAGTTAATTTTTATATTAACCAAAAAGTTATTTATACTCATAAAGAAAATATTATATACATATATAAAAGAAAGAAGGTATGATAAAAGATAAAATATATTTATATAAAATTAATATAAAAGGTAACTACATTAATTAATTATATATATATATATATATATATATATATATATATATATATATATATATATATATATATATATATATATATATATATATATATATATATATATATATATATATATATATATATATATTGGTAAGGAAAAAAGTTAATTAAGAAAGAGAGTAGAAGAGAAATATATATATATATATAGGGAAATTTGATGAAATGACCCTACTAAAGCCCTTATTTGGGGAAATGACCAGCACCCAATAAAACTTGTGGAAATGACCATTTCCCTTGTAAAATGACGACAATACCCTGTCGTGCCACGTGACGCGACGAAACCCTAATTCGTTATATAAATTCTCAAATATTTTTTCATTTCTTTATTCTCTGTTCTCTATTTTCTCTCTCTTCTCCGTCTTCTCTCTAAATCCTAAGCAGCGATCAACCCTCGCGAATGACGAACGTGTATCGACGAACGACGAACACAACGACGGACAAAACCCGTTCTAATATCATGTGATTTAAGTTCTTATTTCCATTATAGATGAATTGAATATTTTGTGTTTAATTTTTAACAGATTCGAGACTTGATTCATGTGATTCGAGATGTTGTTGGTTGTTGTACTTTATAAGTTGTTGGTGGAATGCAAATGATGACATTGCTGGACTTTTTAAGTTGTTGTTTTATTGGAGATGATAATATTAATGCACTTTTTAAGTTGTGTGTTGAATGCAGATGATTATGACGTTGGATGCGATCTCACGTTGATTCGGTCCCGTCTCGTGATTCATGTGATTTGGTCCCGTCTCGCGATGGTAAGCTTGTCTCGCGACGACAAGCTCGTCTCACGATAGTAAGCTCCTCTTGCGATGGAAGTCGAAGAGGCGCGCATTTATGTACGCGCCAAACTCTATTTATATGTATGACGCGATAAAATATTTCATATTTCTTCACTCCGTCGCATCTCGTCTCTATCTAGCCTCTACTCATCTTCATTGTTGCTTGCATCGATGACTCTTATGGCTCGTCTTCTCGTTCCTTCATCATCTTCATTAATTAGGTTAGTTTTAGTTTTTGGTTTAGGGTTTAGTTTTAGGGTTTAGTCAAAGTTGGTCGCGTCTCGCGACGGTTTATGTTTAGTGTTTAGCCAAAGTCGGTCGTGTCTCGCGACGGTTTATGTTTAATGTTTAGTCAAAGTTGGTTCCAACTATTGTATTTGTTGTTAACGGTTTTTACCTACATTGTTGTTGTTCCTTTTGTAGATAGCATAAACCCTTAAATTTCCTGGTAGGATTTCTTTAAAATGCGCCCTTAGCCTCAAGAAGTTAGCTAACAAGTTGGATAAAATGGATCTTTAGTAGAGGGCTCTGAATATTCAATTCAAATATTTATTTAGAGTCTCGGGCTTGTTATTCTTAGGAACAATAGTCCATCCGATTCTGCTTAGGAAGGTAAGGTCAAACTAGAAGGAGATGATTTTCACGGTGAATGGGGAAGAACTGGTTTTTGGTATGAAGGAGTATGTCATGGTTACAAGCCTTAACTTCGACAGATTTCCTATGGTGAATGAAGAAGATCAATGCCGAGGTTGTCCACCTTTTTTGTTTAAATATTTTAGCAGGAAAATGATTGTACGAATGAACGACTTTGAGTCTTGTTTTATGTCATGCACTGATAAGGAAGATGCATGGAAGATGGGGTTGATATGCCTAATTTGTCAGTACCTCTTTGAATTTTACCCAAGGAGGATTGTACTTGTGAAAATCCTCCACATGGTGGAAGACGTGGAAGCTCCTCCGATTTCCATGTGTAAATGTGTCCTTTAGAGCCACCCTTAAGGGTGTTAACAAGAATATGAAACATCTCAATTCTCTATATCTTGCCAAGAAAGAGGCGAGAGGGATTAATTCGCACTAGCATTTCAAGTGTGGACATATGAGGTCATCAAAAGCTTTGTCCATAAATTCGCCAGAAGGAAGGAGATTGATGAGCCTTTATGCCCAAGGATATTAGTCTATTATTCCAACAAAAAGAACACCATTTAGGAGATAAAGTTTGCCCTTCAGAGCACAAATGCGACTAAGATGGAAGAGTCCTCTATGGAGAAGAGTTGTACAATGGGGTGGACTTTGAACAAATAGACAATTCTATTGATGATTTGTTTAAAGGATTTAAAGATTGGGGGAAGAAGACCAAGGCTGAAGATGAAGATGAATATGAAAAACCTACTCCCAAACCTACCAACATAAAGAGAAAGGCTGAAGATGAAGATGAAGATTTATATGTAGATACTACTCTCAAACCTGCCAAGAGGAAGAGAAAACTTGAATATGATGTAGAATCTACTCCCAAACATGCTTCTAAACATACTCCCTCCTTGTAGTCCCATTAGTCCCCCCATCGCGACTTCAATACCTGTTGTTGGATGTAAATGTGATCAGCTGAAGGAGGATGTCAAAGAGATGAAAAGAGATATGATGGTCATCAAAGAAAATCAACACAATCACCATATTCATATGAGAAAGATGGTTCTTAGTATGACCAGATGGCCAACCATGTGACCAATTAGATAAGGAGGAGGAGAAGAAGAGGAAGGAATTTCATGAAAAGAAGAAGAAGAATCGAGAGTTGAAGGAGGAGAAGAAGGATGAGGTGGAGAATGAGGAGATGAAGGAGGAGAATGAAGAGATGAAGGAGGAGAAGAAGGATGAAGAGAAGAAATTTGATAAGGGTGTGCCGTCACGAGACGCGACCGACAATCGTGTCTTACAACGGAATGCTCGTCTCGTGACAAAACGCTCGTCTAGTGACGGCACCATTGAAGTCATGCAATTGTTCATCTTCAATGGTGTCGTAGCGAGATGAACGTGCCATTACGTATTGCGACCATACCATTTGCGACTGACTAGAATGTTTTTCCATTTTGCAGAAGATAGAGTTGAAGAAGAAGGAGATGAAGGATGAGGTAGAGAATGAGGAGATGAAGAAAGAGGAGAAATTTGATAAGGGCGTGTTATCGCGAGACGCGAGCGACCATCACGTCTCACAACGACACGATCGTCTCGTGACTGACCATAATGTTTTTTTCATTTTGCAGGAGATAAATTTGAAGATGATGAAGATTGATGATGAGAAGGAGAATGAAGATGAGGAGATGAAGATAAAAAATGAGAAGGTAGACAATGAGGAGAAGGTGAATGAGAACTTACAAGATCAGGAGATGAAGGTGAAGAAGGAGAAGGAGAACTTAGAAGATGAGGAGATGAAGGAGAAGAAGAATGAGGAAAAGAAGGAGAATGAAATGGTGCTCATCGAATATGTGTGACAGAAGGAGGAGGAGAAGAAGGAGAAGGAGAAGGAGAAGGAGAAGGAAAATGACGATGATTTCAAAGAATTCAATACTCCTCCTTCTAATGTAACATTTGGGCGAAAGAGGAGGATAAAGAAGCCCAAGATAGATGACTCGTTCACCAACCCTTCGGGAAAACAAGCAAAGACAAATGATCCAATAATAGTCAATCCCCTTCATAAATATAAAAATCTTCTGCTAGTTGAATTTCAAACATGGATGAAAGATCCAAAAACCGAAAAAGATAAAAAAATATGTCATTACTTGCCTTACAGACAAGGAATTCTTTAATAGAATTATGAAAAGGTTCACATGGCTCGAAGATGAGGTAAGTTCTGCAATTCATCTTTAATGTTATGGTCGAGTTACACGACGCCGCAATTGTCTCGCGACGACGCGCTCATTATAAATAGTTGGATTGTATATTGAATGTTTTCCATTGTGCAGGAAATCGATTCCTACTACTACCTTTTGAGAAAACGAATTGCCAAATATCCAAAGACATGTATGAACAATTTCACAGTAGGGGATTGTATGTTCGGAGTTAGGTTCAAACTACAGAATCCATACTTTTATTGTAAATCTTGATGAGTATGACGTTGAAGATTTTATGGAGTACTACTGGGGTTTTAAAAATAGATTTATGGTTGAATGGGGTTCTAATTTCCTTGGATTTATACTAAATAACTAAAATCTATCATAAGCATTAAGTATTAAAAATAACATATTAATTACTAATTTACTTAATACCTAATTCAAAAAATCAATATAGTTATAATAAAATATTTAAGAATATAAATTAAAAGATGATTAAAAAAATAACCTTAGAAAATTTGAGAACTAATTCAAAAATTAGAAAAAATTTAATAAAATTAAAGTATATTATGTAGAATTTATAAGTATAAGAAGTTTATATAATTTATAAGAATATATATTAATTTAAGTAATTTATAAAAAAAATTTAAAAAATATATTAAATTAAGAAATTAGGAAAGAATAATATAAAATAATTAGATTGGGATGGTTATGCTCGAAAAGAAAAAGAAAAGTTAAAAAAAAGTTACTGTTTAAAATGAAAAAAAATATAAAAATATTACAGTAATTTTTTTTAAATAAGAATTGGGCTGTCCAAGGGTGGGTGGGTCTGCCCTATCCCATGGGCTTTCCGGGCACCGGCCCTGCATATAATTATAAAATTTTAATGCTGTTGAAAAAGCAATAATATTTTTAATTTGATGATAGGTTTTATAATTCGATGAGCTACTGCATCTAAGTTTGATAAGGCTTATGAACAAAGTTAAGATTCAGATTAAAAAGAAGATTAAAAAGAAGGTGAGGAGGGGGATACGACATACAATTAGGTTTTAATTTTGTAGGGTTTTAAAAAAAATTCTAATAAACATTAACTTTAAATAAAATGTATTATAATGTTTATTAAACTAAGATACATATTTTATCATAACAATATATTATATACAAAAAAATATATATTAAGTCAAAAAAAATTATAATAAAATATATATTTATTAAAATAATATATTATATCAATATTAAATCAAATTTATTACATAAATATTAAAATAAAATATATTATAATAAAATTCAACCTAAGTCAAATAAAAATATATATGTTTTTAACAAGTTTTTGCAAGTTTAAAGCATATTTTATTAAAATATATTTATTTCTAATTTGGGAAAGTGAATTATGTAATATAATATTTTAATGTTTTATTTATGTTTTATTATTAAGAATTAGTTTGTATGATAAATATTAAAATATATATTATATTTTATAAAATAATTTAATTATACTTAATAGTTTATTTATTTTTAAATAAAAATTAGAGATATATAAATATAGTTATTTCAATAAAAATTAGTTAAATAAAAAAGTATATTCATGTGTATTATTACAAGCTTCTACACAATGTTTTTTGTTTTATCTCTTCTAAATAATTAAAATTAAATAAAAAATAATTTTAATATTATGAATTAAAATAAAATATATCATATAAATATTTACAATAATAATATTATAATTCTTAAGTTCATACACTCAACAGAAAATTTTTAAAAGAATAAATCTTATTTAAATGTATATAATTATATAAACTATACAAAATTGGTACATATAACATCGTTTTATTGTTTCTAATTAATTATAAAATAATAATAAATAAATTTAAATTAATAATTTATGTGTTAATTTTGTTTTAGTAAATTATAATGAATTATTAACTTATCTCTTAAATATTATTTTTTTATGTTTAATAAAATCTTGATTATATTATAAATAAAAGAATAGAAATGTAAATAAATTTTAATAAATATTAAATAATAATAAATAATTAATTTAATTTAAATAATTAATTGGATTGAAAAGGGGAAAGTGAAGATATAAGAGTAATTAGAGGAAAGATTATTTAAAATTAAGAAATAGTAAAATAACTAATTGAGATTTATTCCTTATTAAAAGTTGAATTCCCCACACGAATATGTTTAATAGAATCTTTTAATTTTATGATTATAAAATTTTATTTTAAAACCTAAATATCTGAATTAAAATCTAGATTTCTCCCAAGTTTCAACACCATAATTTTGTTCAAAAAAACAAAAAAAACAAAATTCAAGTTTGAGGTTGTTTATTCTAGTTTTTATTGTGACATGAGTTTTTCTTTGACATTTAGAAATTGTAGATTAAGTTGAGATAAATTCTAAATTATTTGTGTTACATCTTGTAGTGTTTTCAAACGATTCCAAACTTTTATTGGACGGTTTATAAGCACTACAAGATGATGCACGAATATTTTAAAACTTTCTAATGTTCCACCATATGTTGTTGTAAAGGAAGGGAGGCAAAAATGCAAAAAAGAATAAAATAATGGTTGATAAAAAAAGGAGGCAGAAATACAAAAAGAATGAAATAATAGTTGATAAAGTTTACGAAACTTTAGATGGAAAGGAAAGAATGAAATAATGGTTGATAAAACTTATGAATCTTTAGATGGAAAGGAAAAGGAAATGGAAGGGAGTTAGATGAAAAGGAAAAGGAAATGGAAGGGAGTTAGATGGATGTAAATGAAAATGAAAAGAAATGAATGGAAAGGAAGGGAGCAAGAATGCCAAAAAAAGAAGGAAAGGAGGAGGGGTTAAATGTGGAGTGAAGAAACCAATTAAATTAGGTTTTAAACATATAGAGTAAAGGAGGGATGCGATAAAAAGAAGGAAAGGAGGAGGGGCTGACACACATTTAGGGTTTTAAAAAGTGGCCCACATATTTAAAGTTTTTAAAAGTGGAGAAACATTTAAGATTTTAAAAATAAATTTCAGAATTATAGCATATTAAATGGAGAGTTAGGTTTTCAACCTTTAAGGTGTATTTGTTGAGGATATAATTGGAATTAGAATTTAAAGTTTATTAAAATAAAGTATATAATTTTATCAAAATAATATATTATATACATTTAAATAGATTTAATACATAAACAATAAAATAAAATTACAAAATAATATATAATCTATCAAAATAAAATTTTATATAAATATTAAATAAAATATATTATATAAACGTTCAAATAAAATACATTTTAAACTTACAAAACTTATTAAAAAAAATTATTTAATTTCTCTAGTTTAATAAGTTTAGTTTGACTTTTATTATAATACATTATACATATTTTATTTCAATTCTTATGTAATATATTATATTTAATATTTATATAAAGCCACACTAATAAATTTGAGATATTTCTTTATAACTTCATGTTTGACTTAATGTTTTATTTATTTTTTATTATTAAGAATTAGTTTGTACAGTAAATATTAAAATATATATTATAATATTTAAAATAATTTTATTATACTAAATTATTTAATTTTTTAAAATAAAAATTAGTTAAATAAAAAAGTATATTAATGTGTATTATTACAAGCTTCTACACAATTTTTTTTGTTTTCTCTCTTCTAAATAATTAAAATTAAATAAAATTTAATTTTAATATTATGAATTAAAATAAAATATATCATATAAATATAAATATTTACAATAATAATATTATAATTCTTAAGTTCATACAACAGAAAATTTTTAAAAGAATAAATCTTATTTAAATTTATAAAATTATATAAATTATACAAAATAGGTACATATAATATCGTGTTATTGTTTCTAATTAATTATAAAATAATAATAAATAAATTTAAATTAATAATTTATGTGTTAATTTTTTTAGTAAATTATAATGAATTATTAACTTATCTCGTAAATATTATTTTTTTATGTTTAATAAAATCTTGATTATATTATAAATAAAAGAATAGAAATGTAAATAAATTTTATTAAATATTAATAAATAATTAATTTGATTTAAATAATTAATTGGATTGAAAAGGGGAAAGAGAAGATATGAGAGTGATTAGAGGAAAGATTATTTAAAATTAAGAAATAGAAAAATAACTAAGAGATTTATTCCTTATTAAAAGTTGAATTCCCCACACAAATATGTTTAATAGAATCTTTTAATTTTATGGTTATAAAATTCTATTTTAAAACCTAAATGTATGATTTAAAATCTAGATTTCCAAGTTTCAACACTATTATATATTTCGTTAAAAAAAAAATTCAAGTTTGAAGTTGTTTATTCTAGTTTTTATTGTGACACGAGTGTTTTTCTTTGACATTTAGATATAGTAGATTAAGTTGAGATAAATTCTAAATTATTCGTGCAACATATTGCAGTGTTTTCAAACGATTCCAACTTTTATTGGACTGTCTATAAGCACTGCAAATGATGCACCAATATTTTAAAACTTTCTAATGTTCCACCATCTGTTGTTGTAAAGGAAAGAAGGCAGAAATGCAAAAAAGAATAAAATAATGGTTGATAAAGCTTACGAATCTTTAGATGGAAATGGAAGAATGAAATAATGGTTGATAAAGCTTATGAATATTTAGATGGAAAGGAAAAGGAAATGGAAGGGAGTTAGATGGATGTTGATGAAAATGAAAAGAAAGGGAGGGGATGAATGGAAAGGAAGGGAGCAGGAATGAAAAAAAAAGAAGGAAAGGAGGAGGGGCGAAATGTGGAGTGAAGAAACAAATTAAGTTAGGTTTTAAACATATAGGGTAAGGGAGGGATGTGATATAAAGAATGAAAGGAGGAGGGGCGGCCACACATTTAGGGTTTTAAAAAGTGTAGGCACATTTAGGGTTTTAAAAAGTGGCCCACACATAAGTTTTAAAAAGTGGCCCACATATTTAAGATTTTAAAAAGTGGAGAAACATTTAAGATTTTAAAAATAAATTTCAGAATTATACCATATTAAATGGAGAATCAGGTTTTCAACCTTTAAGGTGTATTTGTTGAGGATATAATTGGAATTAAAATTTAAAGTTTATTCAAATAAATTATATAATTTTATCAAAATAATATATTATATACATTTAAATAAATTTAATACATAACTAATAAAATAAAATTACAAAATAATATATAATCTATCAAAATAATATGTTATATAAATATTAAATAAAATATATTATATAAACATTCAAACAAAATACATTTTAAACTTACAAAACTTATTAAAAAAAATTATTTAATTCCTTTGTTTAATAAGTTTAGTTTGACTTTTATTATAATACATTATACATATTTTATTTTAATTCTTATGTAATATATTATATTTAATATTTATATAAGGCCACACTAATAAATTTGCGATATTTCTTTATAACTTCATGTTTAACTTAATGTTTTATTTATTTTTTATTATTAAGAATTAGTTTGTATGGTAAATATTAAAATATATATTATAATATTTAAAATAATTTAATTATACTAAATAATTTTATTTTTTTAAATAAAAATTAAATATAGAGATATATAAATATAGTTATTTCAATAAAAATTAGTTAAATAAAAAAGTATATTAATGTGTATTATTACAAGCTTCTACTTAATGTTTTTGTTTTCTCTCTTCTACATAATTAAAATAAAATAAAAATTAATTTTAATATTATGAATTAAAATAAAATATATCATATAAATATTTACAATAATAATATTATAATTCTTAAGTTCATACACTCAATAGAACATTTTTAAAAGAATAAATCTTATTTAAAGGTATATAATTATTTAAACTATACAAAATTGGTACATATAACATCGTGTTATTGTTTCTAATTAATTATAAAATAATAATAAATTAATTTAAATTAATAATTTATGTGTTAATTATTTTTTAGTAAATTATAATGAATTATTAACTTATCTCTTAAATATTATTTTTTATGTTTAATAAAATCTTGATTATATTATAAATAAAAGAATAGAAATGTAAATAAATTTTAATAAATATTATATATTAAAAATAATTAATTTAATTAAAATAATTATTTGAATTGAAAAGAGGAAAGAGAAGATATGAGAGTGATCAGAGGAAAGATTATTTAAAATTAAGAAATAGTAAAATAACTAATTGAGATTTATTCCTTAGTAAAAGTTGAATTCCCCACAAGAATATGTTTAATAGAATCTTTTAATTTTATGGTTATAAAATTCTATTTTAAAACCTAAATACTCATTTAAAATCTAGATTTCTCCAAAGTTTCAACACCATAATTTTGTTAAAAAAACAAAATTCAAGTTTGAGGTTGTTTATTCTAATTTTTATTGTGACACGAATTTTTCTTTGAAATTTAGAAATGGTAGATTAAGTTGAGATAAATTCTAAATTATTCATGCTACATCTTGCAGTGTTTTCAAGGACAGTCTATAAGCATTGCAAAAGTTGATTCATCAATATTTTAAAACTTTCTAATGTTCCACCATCTGTTGTTGTAAAAGAAGGGAGACAGAAATGTAAAAAAGAATAAAATAATGGTTGATAAAGCTTACGAATCTTTAGATGGAAAGGAAAGAATGAAATAATGGTTGATAAAGCTTATGATTCTTTAGATGGAAAGGAAAAGGAAATGGAAGGGAGTTAGATGAATGTAGATGAAAATGAAAAGAAAGGGAGGGGATGAATGGAAAGGAAGGGAGCAGGAATGAAAAAAAAGAAGGAAAGGAGGAGGGGCAAAATGTGGAGTGAAGAAACCAATTAAGTTAGGTTTTAAACATATTGGGTAAGGGAGGGATGTGATAAAAAGAAGGAAAGAAGGAGGGGCGGCCACACATTTAGGGTTTTAAAAAGTATAGGCACATTTAGGGTTTTAAAAAGTGGCCCACATATTTAAGGTTTTAAAAAGTGGAAAAACATTTAAGATTTTAAAAATAAATTTCAGAATTATACCATATTAAATGGAGAATTTGGTTTTCAACATTTAAGGTGTATTTGTTGAGGATATAATGGAATTAAAATTTAAAGTTTATTCAAATAAAGTATATAATTTTATCAAAATAATATATTATATACATTTAAATAAATTTAATACATAACTAATAAAATAAAATTACAAAATAATATATAATCTATCAAAATAATATGTTATATAAATATTAAATAAAATATATTATATAAACATTCAAACAAAATACATTTTAAACTTACAAAACTTATTAAAAAAAAATTATTTAATTCCTCTAGTTTAATAAGTTTAGTTTGACTTTTATTATAATTCATTATACATATTTTATTTTAATTCTTATGTAATATATTATATTTAATATTTATATAAAGCCACACTAATAAATTTGCGATATTTCTTTATAACTTAATGTTTTATTTATTTTTTATTATTAAGAATTAGTTTGTATGGTAAATATTAAAATATATATTATAATATTTAAAATAATTTAATTATACTAAATAATTTTATTTTTTTAAATAAGAATTAAATATAGAGATATATAAATATAGTTATTTCAATAAAAATTAGTTAAATAAAAAAGTATATATTAATGTGTATTATTACAAGCTTCTACATAATGTTTTTGTTTTCTCTCTTCTAAATAATTAAAATAAAATAAAAATTAATTTTAATATTATGAATTAAAATAAAATATATCATATAAATATTTACAATAATAATATTATAATTCTTAAGTTCACACACTTAATAGAACATTTTTAAAAGAATAAATCTTATTTAAATGTATTTGGTACATATAACATCGTGTTATTGTTTCTAATTAATTATAAAATAATAATAAATAAATTTAAATTAATAATTTATGTGTTAATTTTTTTTTAGTAAATTATAATGAATTATTAACTTATCTCTTAAATATTATTTTTTTATGTTTAATAAAATCTTGATTATATTATAAATAAAAGAATAGAAATGTAAATAAATTTTAATAAATATTATATATTAAAAATAATTAATTTAATTAAAATAATTAATTGGATTGAAAAGAGGAAAGAGAAGATATGAGAGTGATTAGAGGAAAGATTATTTAAAATTAAGAAATAGTAAAATAACTAATTAAGATTTATTCCTTAGTAAAAGTTGAATTCCCCACAAGAATATGTTTAATAAAATCTTTTAATTTTATGGTTATAAAATTCTATTTTAAAACCTAAATAACTCATTTAAAATCTAGATTTCTCCCAAGTTTCAACACCATAATTTTGTTAAAAAAACAAATTCAAAATTTGAGGTTGTTTATTCTAATTTTTTTTTATTGTGACACGAGTTTTTCTTTGACATTTAGAAATGGTAGATTAAGTTGAGATAAATTCTAAATTATTCATGCTACATCTTGCAGTGTTTTCAAACGATTCCAACTTTTATTGGACATTCTATAAGCACTGCAAGATGATGCATCAATATTTTACAACTTTCTAATGTTCCACCATCTGTTGTTGTAAAGGAAGAGAAGCAGAAATGCAAAAAAGAATAAAATAATGGTTGATAAAACTTACGAATCTTTAGATGGAAAGGAAAGAATGAAATAATGGTTGATAAAGGTTATGAATCTTTAAATGGAAAGGAAAAGGAAATGGAAGGGAGTTAGATGGATGTAGATAAAAATGAAAATGAAAAGAAAGGGAGGGGATGAATGGAAAGGAAGGGAGCAGGAATGAAAAAAAAAAAAAAAGGAGGAGGGGCGAAATGTGGAGTGAAGAAACCAAGTTAGGTTTTAAACATATAGGGTAAGGGAGGGATGTGATAAAAAGAAGGAAATGAGGAGGGGCGGCACACATTTAGGGTTTTAAAAGTGTAGTCACATTTAGGGTTTTAAAAGGTGGCCCACATATTTAAGGTTTTAAAAAGTGGAGAAACATTTAAGATTTTAAAAATAAATTTCAGAATTATACCATATTAAATGGAGAGTTAGGTTTTCAACCTTTAAGGTGTATTTGTTGAGGATATAATTGGAATTAAAATTTAAAGTTTATTCAAATAAAGTATATAATTTTATCAAAATAATATATTATATACATTTAAATAAATTTAATACATAAACAATAAAATAAAATTACAAAATAATATATAATCTATCAAAATAATATGTTATATAAATATTAAATAAAATATATTATATAAACATTCAAACAAAATACATTTTAAACTTACAAAACTTATTAAAAAAAATTATTTAATTCCTCTAGTTTAATAAGTTTAGTTTGACTTTTATTATAATACATTATACATATTTTATTTTAATTCTTATGTAATATATTATATTTAATATTTATATAAAGCCACACTAATAAATTTGTGTTGGTTATTGAGACTAATTGCAATTTGCGATATTTCTTTATAACTTAATGTTTGACTTAATGTTTTATTTATTTTTTATTATTAAGAATTAGTTTGTATGGTAAATATTAAAATATATATTATAATATTTAAAATAATTTAATTATACTAAATAATTTTATTTTTTTAAATAAAAATTAAATATAGAGATATATAAATATAGTTATTTCAATAAAAATTAGTTAAATAAAAAAGTATATTAATGTGTATTATTACAAGCTTCTACACAATTTTTTTGTTTTCTCTCTTCTAAATAATTAAAATAAAATAAAAATTAATTTTAATATTATGAATTAAAATAAAATATATCATATAAATATTTACAATAATAATATTATAATTCTTAAGTTCATACACTCAATAGAACATTTTTAAAAGAATAAATCTTATTTAAATGTATATAATTATATAAACTATACAAAATTGGTACATATAACATCGTGTTATTGTTTCTAATTAATTATAAAATAATAATAAATAAATTTAAATTAATAATTTATGTGTTAATTTTTTTTAGTAAATTATAATGAATTATTAACTTATCTCTTAAATATTTTTTTTTTATGATTAATAAAATCTTGATTATATTATAAATAAAAGAATAGAAATGTAAATAAATTTTAATAAATATTAAATATTAATAAATTATTAATTTAATTTAAATAATTAATTGGATTGAAAAGGGGAAAGAGAAGATATGAGAGTGATTAGAGGAAAGATTATTCAAAATTAAGAAATAGTATAATAACTAATTGAGATTTATTCCTTATTAAAAGTTGAAATCTAGATTTCTCCTAAATTTCAACACCATAATTTTGTTCAAAAAAACAAAATTCAAGTTTGAGGTTATTTATTCTAGTTTTTATTGTGACACGAGTTTTTCTTTGACATTAAGAAATGGTAGATTAAGTTGAGTTTTTATTCGTGCTACATCTTGTAGTGTTTTGAAACGATTCCAACTTTTATTGGAATGTCTATAAGCACTGCAAGATGATGCACCAATATTTTAAAACTTTTTAATGTTCCACCAACCATCTGTTGTTGTAAAGGAAGGGAAACAGAAATGCAAAAAAGAATAAAATAATGGTTGATAAAGGAAGGGAGACAAAAATGCAAAAAGAATGAAATAATGATTGATAAAGTTTACGAATCTTTAGATGGAAGGAAAGAATGAAATAATGGTTGATAAAGCTTATGAATCTTTAAATGGAAAGGAAAAGGAAATGGAAGGGAGTTAGATGGATGTAGATGAAAATGAAAAGGGAAAGAAAGGGAGGGGATGAATGGAAAGGAAGGGAGCAAGAATGCCAAAAAAAAAAAAAGAAGGAAAGGAGGAGGGGCAAAATGTGGAGTGAAGAAACCAATTAAGTTAGGTTAAACATATAGGGTAAAGGAGGGAGGTGACAAAAAGAAGGAAAGGAGGAGGGACGGCCACACATTTAGGGTTTTAAAAAGTGGAGGCACATTTAGGGTTTTAAAAAGTGGCCCACATATTTCAAGTTTTAAAAAGTGGAGAAACATTTAAGATTTTAAAAATAAATTTCAAAATTATACCATATTAAATGGAGAGTTAGTTATGTTTTCAACTTTAAGGTATATTTGTTGAGGATATAATTAAAATTAAAATTTAAAGTTTATTAAAATAAAGTATATAATTTTATCAAAATAATATATTATATACATTTAAATAAATTTAATACATAAACAATAAAATAAAATTACAAAATAATATATAATCTATCAAAATAATATGTTATGTAAATATTAAATAAAATGTATTATATAAACATTCAAACAAAATACATTTTAAACTTACAAAACTTATGAAAAAAAAATTATTTAATTCCTCTAGTTTAATAAGTTTAGTTTGACTTTTATTATAATACATTATACATATTTTATTTTAATTCTCATGTAATATATTATATTTAATATTTATATAAAGCCACACTAATAAATTTGTGTTGGTTATTGAGACTAATTGTAATTTGCAATATTTCTTTAAAAGTTCTTTGACTTAATGTTTTATTTATTTTTTATTATTAAGAATTAGTTTGTATGGTAAATATTAAAATATATATTATAATATTTAAAATAATTTAATTATACTAAATAATTTTATTTTTTTAAATGAAAATTAAATATAGAGATATATAAATATAGTTATTTCAATAAAAATTAGTTAAATGAAAAAGTATATTAATGTGTATTATTACAAGCTTCTACACAATTTTTATTTGTTTTCTCTCTTTTAAATAATTAAAATAAAATAAAAATTAATTTTAATATTATGAATTAAAATAAAATATATCATATAAATATTTACAATAATAATATTATAATCTTAAGTTCATACACTCAATAGAACATTTTTAAAAGAATTAATCTTATTTAAATGTATATAATTATATAAACTATACAAAATTGGTACATATAACATCGTGTTATTGTTTCTAATTAATTATAAAATAATAATAAATAAATTTAAATTAATAATTTATGTGTTAATTTTTTTTTTAGTAAATTATAATATGTGTATTCTCAATGATTACATCATCTACAAGGCACAACATTATTTTTGAATGTGTATTCTGATCCAGAATGGCATCTCAACGGTTATATCTACTTCTGATGACACTTTCAATGTCCCCATAGGTCTGTTGTTTCAGCAAAACATGTATCTTGATACCATAAACTAAAATGAGTTTAAGTAGGGAGTCATGGATATGGGGTGTCATGTTAGTTCTCCTTTAATTCATAAAAAAAATCCCCGTGAACTTGTCGATTTTAATGCTTACTACTACTATCTCAATTGAAGAAAAACAAACGATCGATTTAACCTCGCTCTGATACCAGTTTGTTGCAATGGAATGCGTGAGAATGACGTAAACAATAAATAGACAGAGATTTAACGTGGTTCACTAAGATAAAACTTAGTTACGTTCACCTAAAAAAGTGGAACTATTATTGAGAAAATCATTACAAAAATGGTGATATAACAAATTAAAGTTATAACACGAGTTTATATAACATTTCGTCCCTAAAATCCCAATACAAAAACTAAATAGAGAATTAGATTGACCCGTTAAAAAAAGGACAACTATTGAAGCTATTCAACCAACACTATTATTAATTAAGTTATTGATTAATTATATTAGCTTATCCAATAGGATAGGTAAAACAAATTATTACAATTTAAAAATGATAATACAAATAATGCATCATAAATCATAATAAAAACATGTGAAATAAAACATGTGGCCTGCGTTGTCATGTGGAAAGAGAGAAGTCTGCCAACTAAGAATCACAATATTAAATAATTTCACACTATTTGACAATTTCAAATGGACATTTACGTCACAAAACCTATTTTAGATGGTGTACACACGGAGGAGTGATAGAGGGGGAATTTAGTGAGGGAATTTGGTGAGGGAATGACGTGGCATCACCTTCATTGGTTGGAAAATGTAAAAGTAAGAGGAAAGAGAGAAAAGAGAGAAATTATTTAATTTTTTCAGCGAATAAAATTATGCCACGTCATTCCCTCACCAAATTCCCTCACCTAATCATTTCTCGTACACACGTGAGATTAATTTTAAATAATTTAATATTTAATCTATTATAAGATTATCAATCAAAATAGGATTTATTATTATTTTTTTTATTCTCTTATAATATTTTTAATAAAAATATTTTATATTTACTTTGGAGACAATGATGGCTATGGTTATATGAGAGGTTTTTTCAATTAAAATTAATTTAATAAAAAAATAAGTTATTTGAGTTTTTAATTAATTTAATTATTATAATATATTTTTATTTAAATTTTGAATTTTGTAAAAGTAAAATATAATTATTTTGATTGAATTGAATTAATTGATAGTAAAAAATAGAAATAACAAGATTCAGAGGACACAAAATTAACTTTTTCCAAATAGATTTTGTTTTGAAATGACTAATAGAGATGAAAGAGCTCTTTTAACACAGTTAATTATATCATCTAAAGACATTGTAAGGTAGTTTTTTTAAAATATTAATATTACTTTTCTAATGTGATTTCGAAGAGAATTTATAAGAGAATACGAAAAAATGATGTTGCATTATTGGTTTAAAAATTTAATAATTTTTTCTCTAGTCATTTCTATTCACATTATTTTATTTTTTCAGTCAATAACATGATAATATAATATTTCTCTCTTTTATTCTTTTTCTCAATTTATCTCCTCTTATCACTCTTTTCTTTATTATGAAAATATTTTTGGTTAGATTTCTTATTTTAAGTCTTGTATGAAATTTTGTTATTTTAAATAATTTTATTCGTTTAGATTATAAAAAAAAAAAATTTATTTTAGTAAAAATATTTAAATTATATTGATATAAGACAAAAAAAAAATATTTTAGTGATAATTTGAATAATGTGATTTATAAATAGACGTATAATATTTTAATAGCATAACCAAGAAAATTTAATATAAAATTAGCTGAGAAATAAATGTTTCCTCAAAGTTCAAGGGCTCATTTTGACAATTTTCTCCAAAGCTGTTTGATGTGAATATTTTAGGGATTTCATGAATTTTTTATTCATTATTTTAGATATTCATTTTTTATCATTCTAACTATTAAATTCTTTTTTTTATGACTAAAAGTTTAAAATATATTTATTTTATTTTTATTAAATATTAAATATTAAAATACATTTTACTAAATGAAAACTTAAATACCATTTTTTTATTAAACAATATTTTTTTAAATAAAATTCCAAAAAAAAAGCTCTTATTTAAAAAGACGTGCATGTCATGATCATGTGGACTTTGTTGCCCACATCCTATTTCACCTTTATCTTGTTCCTGACAAATCATTTGAATTTATAGTATAATTGTATAAAAAAAAAATGTGATAAAGTATATAGCCCGCAAATATACCTAATCATTTAACTAAATGTAAAATTTATCGTTTGACAGACTCAAAACCAAAAACTTAGGGTTAATATCCGCAGCTAGACTAGAAGAGGGGATATCATAAAATTGTATAATATTGTATTGGAAAAGATATTTTATTATTTTCAAATAATTAAATAAAATGAATTCTTTGATTTAACTTATAAGTTGGGCTTATCCGCATTTAATAAATTTAATAATTTGATTAAATGAAAAAATGTTAATTTTAATTTAGTATAAACAAGTGTAACTCAAAATTTATTTTTAATTTATAATTTTTTTTAATTTATAATTTAGTTGATATGTATATTACTTTTATATTTATTATATTATTTATATTTTAAATATATATTTATATATATTTAATTATTATTATAATTTATGAATTAAATGAGATATTGATACCTTTAAATATATATATATATATTAATTTAAATATATATTCTTATTTTTTAAATTAAACTATTTAAACATATATATATATATATATATATATTAATATTATTTATTATATCAATAATAAAAGGACAATTTATAATATTTTTTTTATGTAACTCAATTAAATAACATGTCTTCATTTATATTATCACATTGACGTGTATGTGTTTTTTTTTATAAAATATTATTATCATTAATAAGATTAAGTTAAGATTAAGATTAAGATGTATATATTTTTTTAAAACAAATATTATGTAGATATACAATTTTGATTAAACATGTTATATAAAAATTAATTTATAAGTATTTCTTAATATATAAAATAATAAATTTTAAATTGAATATATTAATTTTTTGAAACTAAAATAAATTAATCAAAGTTAAAATTAAGATAATAAAAAGCTTTAGTCATAAATTAAATGACTTTATAGTATATGACTAAAATAATATTCTTATATTAAGTAATAATTTTTTTTTTGATAATTAATACATAAAAAATTATAAAAAAAATCAAATAAATTATAAGACCAGTTAAACAAAAACAATAAATCATTTAAAATAAATTCTAAATCAAACTAGTCCTAAGTTCCTAACTCTAAATCAAACTAACCCATTATAAGATTTAAAAAAAAAATAGAGTGAAAATATTAGAGGGATAAAAATAACTAATATATAATGATGCTTAATTTTGAAAGTGTCCAGATTGTCGGGTCGAGAATTGTGGTTAATTTGGATATATAGTAAGAGTAAATTGATACTTAGGTCGGATTTTGGATTGACCCGCCCATAAACTTAAAACGGTTAAAAATAAAATTAAAAATGTTATAGATATGTTTCGAACTCGCAACCTAACAAAAACAAATACAACTTTTTAACCAATTATACTAATAACAATTTATATTTTTAATTCAACACGAAATTTGATAAACACGTGACGTTGTAACAATATAAGTTCAACTTTTTAACTAACAAATATATATATATATATATATATATATATATATATATATATATATATAATGATGCTTAATTTTGTAAGTGTCCGGATTGTCGAGTCGAGAGCTGTGGTTAATTTGGATATATATATATATATGTGAAAATAAATAGATACTTTGGTCGGATTCTAAGTTGACCCGTTCATAAACTTAAAACGGTTACAAATAAAATAAAAAATGCTATAGGTATATTTTGAAATCTCAACCTAACAAAATAATTATAATTTTTTAATCAACTAGGCTAATAACACTTTTTATTTTTAATTCAACACCAAATTTGATAAACGCGGAAAGTTGTAACAATATATTTTTATCTCACGATGATCATCCTAGTTCATTCTAGTACTCAATCAACTTTTAATTAGGCTAGATTTTAGTTACTTTTCCATTTTATTAATTAGTTTTTAATTAACTATTAATTAAGAATTCAATTATATTTTTTCATAAATATAAAACTAAGATTTGTAAACCAATTATAAATCAATAAAAAAATAACAAATCATTCAAACATTAAGTTATAACTCTATTTTCTATTTGTATGAAGAACAATAATCAATTTGTTTTCCATATTTCAACTGATGAACTAGGGTTGGTTTGGAGATGACAATGAGTACTCGATGGTCGGATTTAGATATTTTAAATTGGGATAGAGGATATAAAGTGAAAATGATTATCCAACGGGTTTGGGGTCGAAAATGGAGAATGTGTGAAACCCAAACCAAATACCCGAAATATTAATATATATATATATTAAAGTTTAAAATGACTTTTTAAATTACACATCATTACACTCATTATAAATTTACAATAAATATATTATTTATTTATCATACCCACACCATTATCATTTCAACTAGTATGTAGCCCGTACATTTGCACGAGTAATTATATAAAAATCGAGAAAAAAATTACGGTAAAAATGTAATAGCATTTTTAATTTACTCACATATATATATCCAAATTAACCACAACTCTCGACCCGACAATCCTAATATTTTGAAATATATATATATATTAGTTAGTTAGAAAGTTGAACTTATATTGTTAAAACGCCCCGCGTTCATCAAATTTGGTGTTTAATTTAAAATGTAAAGGTTTATTAATCTAGTTGGTTAAAAAGTTGTACTTGTGTTTGTTAGGTTGCGAGTTTGAAACATACTTATAGCATTTTAATTTTATTTTTAATTGTTTATGGGCGGGTCAATCCACAGTCCGGCCAAATTATTCATTTACTCTCACATATAACCACAACTCTCGACCCGACAATCTGGACACTTTGAAAATTAAGTATCATTATATATATATATATATATATATTTCTCTTCCTCACTTAATCTTTCATTTATTTAATAATAACATAGTTTATCAATCTACTCTCTTCATTTCTTATTTTCAACTTTAACATTCATTCAAGTTTCTTCAACATTTTCTTTAATTTTGGTTGAACTTCAAGTATAATAACAATAAAATTGTTATATTTTGTTGAACTTCTATAATTTAATGATGTAAATAAATAATGTTTTCATTTTTATTTTTTATATATTAGAAAATAATATATATAAATTCATATTTTCATCGGTTAATGGGGTACTCGTCGAGATCGAGTACTCGATGAATCGAGGATGATGATAGAATAGAGATACCCATCAGGATTAAGGCCGTGTAATAAAATAAAAAACTGGTTCGAGAGGATTCCGTTACCATCCCTAAGTTGATCCGACCAACCCAACAACCATTTGGTACTTTCAAACACAATCCAACTTTGTTCTAAGGCCTTGTTCTTGTAAAGTTTTTTATTTAATCTATACCAAATCACTTTTCTAATCAATCACTTTTTACCAATCACATCACTCATTTCATTAACCAAAATACTAAAATACCCTCTATTTTAAATTATTATTTTTTATTTTATTTATATATATCAATACCCTTTAAGTTTTTTTACCAAAAATAATCATTATTTTTTCAAAATCATCAACCATCATTATTTTTCTCTCTCTCCAGGTTATTCAAATAACCTCAATCCGAACAAGGCCTAAGTCACTTGGGATATCCCATTTCCAAAATAAATCACTAATCTCATTTTTAAAATTTTAAAACTTTTATAATGAATAAATTAAACAATAGATAAAAGTTAAAAAAAACTAAATAATAATACATATGAAAATAATCTACTAAAAGTAAAAAATAATTACCTTATTTTAAGTGAAATTTTACAACATAAAAAGTATTACAAAGAGTATTATATATATTTTTAATTCTATAATTGATAAAGTTAATCAATATATCCAATCTAAGCCATTAAAATAAGCTATTAAAATAATTTTTATTTTAATTGAAATTTCACAACTAAAATGCATCAAATAAAAGAAATTGATATAATAAATATTTATAAACTAATAATACTAAATATTTGTCCAAAATTGAAACATTTCGAACCAGAATTTTATTTCGGCTTCATTAGAATGAAGAGGCGTCATTGAGTGAAGTTTCATTCGCTTCACTCGCCTCCTTTCCGCTTCTGATGAACCCGAAATGAAATTCGGGTTTCGGTTCTCTCTTCTTTTCTCCCCGGAGTTGAAGGGTTAGAATTTGGCTGTGATGATAATGTGGAGTTGGCTGGGACCCTGTATACCTATAATCACACCTTATATTGGACACGTCAGATCGGCGGCTCTAGTCAAACATTTTGCAAAACTTTTTGCCTCCCCTCCCCATTTTCTCGTCTTTCTCATTTCAACTTCTCTCTCTTCACTCTCAAAGATCACATTTACCCTTTCTAGTTCCAGTCCGGAGCACCTCCAAAAACCTACACCGGCCGGCCGATCGACAGTCTCTCCGGTATTAACCGGAAGGTGAATTTCGCTAATAATCGATTTGTATCATTACCGCACACAAATCAAGCTAAATTTGCAGGCGTTTTATGGACATTACCATATAATGACCGAGAATACGTCCGTTGTGGAGTTGAGAGAGCGGCACGTGTCCGCTGTGGATACTGTAAACACTCTCAGAGAACGATTGAGACAGAGGCGACTTCAGCTTCTAGATACAGATGGTTGAGCTTCGATCATTTCATTTTTGGATTTTCTTTTGTTAGCAGATGATTGCACTTGTTAATCAACTGAGATCTGTTATTTGTTCCGTTTAATTTTTACAGTTGCTGCATATTCTGAATCGCAAGGGAAGACTCCGGTCAGATTTGGTCCGACCGATCTGGTCTGCTGTAGGATTTTGCAGGGGCATACTGGAAAGGTTAAATTTTTGTCCTCATTTCAACTTAGTGTTTTTTGTATGATTGTTACTAATGATGAAATGCGGACACAATAACTTTGAATAATCCTTTAGTGTTATCAATTTAGGGTTTGTAACATTCATTTGAGAAAGGGGAAGACTTAGAGATAAACTTCCTTCATATTAATCAAAAGGATATGTCAGAACTATGATCCTATTGAGTATTGATACAACTACTAATGGAAAGAAATCAATAATCTGAAAGACTAACATAATTATCTTAAACAACTAAATAGTTAATTACTAATTGTCTAATACTTCTAATTAACCAAACCACGAGTCATCATCGCATGATTGACCCTTCGAAACCCTAATTTCTATTTCGAAACGATTTAATCCACATTCTAATTTAGTTGGTAATCTACTTCAAATCCAAATCTAATTGTATGATCTGGAAAATTTCTTGAAAATGGTACTAGTATTAATCATTATCCATATAAGAGCAACAAATAGATCATGTCATAACAACATCAATGTGTGTTTTTTATTTAATTTTGTTTTTACCAAAACCATCATGAGCCAAAAGACTAATTGAAAATATACTTTATAAGATTATCTCATCAAGGATGGTAAAGACCTTTCAACTAGAGATGTTTACACCCTTTAAGAAAGATGAGAAATGTGAAAAATAATCTTGATTAAGACTTTTCCTATTTAAGTTTAGTTGTTGTCACTCACTCACCCAACTAACCTTGAATATCTGGAAAATATATCCCAAACAATTTATACCGAAGGGACAAAAAAACAACATATGAAGGATTGATTGTTCAGATTGCTCACACAATCAACATCTATTAAAGAAAGGAATGTTTTTTTCCTATTGTATTTATGATTTGGATGATGGTTCATGCATCTATTGATTTGTCTAGGCATTCAATGAATTTGTTTTGCTTTAGGTTTGAGCATGGATCAACATCGCACCTCTCCAGGTTCAGGGCGTTTCTTAGTTATGAATGAATGAATGTTTTTTTTACTGCTGTGGCTCTTTAGAGAAAATCAATTACCATTGCTGTTTCAATGATGATTATCCAACATAACGGAGAATAAGGTTTTGATGGGCCAATCACGTGAGGACACGTGGTTTTAAAATTAGAAGTATAAGACAGAATAAAAAGTATGATAACTGCCTGAAAAAAGAGATTAAGTTCTAAAGCTTTCTTCTTTTAAGAGTAAAATATAAAATAATCTTAGTTTCTATAGTTTCACAAGATCTTTATTACATAAACTCCTTTTAAGAATTCAATTTCTATAGTTTCTAACTCCAAATTTCATTTTCAGGTATACTCACTAGACTGGACGCCTGAAAGGAATCGCATAGTGAGTGCATCCCAAGATGGAAGACTGATTGTGTGGAATGCTCTCACTAGCCAGAAAACTCATTCAATAAAATTGCCATGTGCTTGGGTAATGACATGCGCATTCTCACCAACCGGGCAAACTGTTGCTTGTGGAGGCCTCGACAGCGTATGCTCCATCTTCAATCTGAATTCCTCAACTGAAAAGGATGGCATTCTGCCTGTTTCAAGAACCCTAAGTGGGCATAAGGGTTATATCTCTTGCTGTCAATATGTTCCTGACGAAGATACACATCTGATAACCAGTTCTGGCGACAAAACTTGCGTTTTGTGGGATATAACCACCGGATTGAGAACTTCTGTTTTTGGAGGTGAATTTCAGTCTGGCCATACTGCTGATGTGACGAGGTGCGTTTTTTTCTTTTTGAATACTCTGAAATAGTCTGCTTATGTTTTTTTGTATAAAACCCTTACAATAATATCCCCATCTAAAAGCTAAAATCCCAAAATTCAAAAAACCTAAAGAGTTCGATACATTTCCAATCCTGAAAAGTTCCAAATGAAATTAAAAAATCCATCCAATCACATCCAAACCATGCGTTTTTATTTATTTATTACTAGGAAAGGAGATTCTTTTAACTTTTTTTTATTGGATTCTCAGTGTGTCAATCAGCGGAGCAAACTCAAAAATGTTTGTGTCTGGTTCTTGTGACTCCACTGCTCGATTGTGGGATACTCGAGTTGCTAGTCGAGCGGTTAGGACATTTTATGGACATGAGGCAGATGTCAGCACTGTTAAGTTTTTCCCTGACGGTAACAGATTTGGAACGGGATCTGATGATGGCACTTGCAGATTATTTGATATTAGAACAGGGCACGAGATCCAAGTTTATAACCAACCACACGAGGGAGGTGAAAATCCTCAAGTGACATCCATAGCATTCTCCATATCAGGAAGGCTTCTCTTTGCTGGGTACACTAATGGGGATTGCTATGTATACGACACTTTATTGGCTCAGGTACTTCCTCAGGTTGTTTGATCTTGGGTTATATGATGGAAAAGTGGATTAGTTGAGATTATTTGGGTTAAGTTACTATAATGTTCTTTTGTATTAAAATTTTATCGGGTATTTTGATGGTTGAAAGGATATGCAATATGATAAATAATTTTCTTATGTTTGTGTCCTTCGGTTGGTTAGGTTGTGTTGAACTTGGGAAGTCTCCAAAGCTCTCATCAGAATCGAATCAGCTGTTTGGGTTTGTCTGCTGATGGAAGCGCCTTATGTACAGGAAGTTGGGATACAAATTTGAAGGCGAGTATTTTATTTGTTTATACTTTGAGAAGCTATAAAAAAGGGGAATTGTTATATATATGTGTGGTTTGTAACCAGATTCACTAATCTGAGTCTGTTTCTTTATTCTCTTCATGTAGATTTGGGCATTTGGTGGAAACAGGCAAATTATTTGAATGGTATTTTCAAGTGGATTTTCTTCCCAACTTAACAGTGGAAGTCGATATATAAGTGGTGATTTCCTTGAAACGTAAAATGCTTTAATGGACGATTGTTTGTAGCGAGAATCTCGGGCTTAGTATATCTGGTAAGTGTATTTTCCTGCTTTTTATGGTGTTGGGTATCAGCTTATTTAGATTTCTTTGGTCCAGTGTGAATACTAACTTGAATTATGACAAATTGTGTGTTTTCAATAACTTATCTAATTTTATCACACTTGTGTTAATAAGTTCGCTTCCATATATGGTTTCTTTCTGGCCAAGGATCCATGAATTCTCACAGCTTGTGCCTTTTCTTTTTATCAAAATGCCTGCTGACTCAACCGTTTCGGTTTAAAATAAACATCCTTATATAACTACTTTCGGATCTGAATCTGCTGCTCTTGCAGCCTACTTACTTTTGGGTTTAAGTTGTTTTCCTAAAAAAATATTGTAACCTAGAGCCAAAAAGGTGATTAGGCAAAGTAGGTGGGCTGTGAAAGTAGCAAATTAGGATCCGAAATTAGAGAAGCAAATTAGAATCCGAAATTAGAGAAAATGATATTAACTAAATTGAACAAGAATGTTAATTAGATATTCTTTATTGTACGTTATCTTTGTTTTTTTTGTTTTTAATTAGATATTCTAGAATTGTTTTTGTTTAATTCTTTTAATTAAAGTTAGAGTTTGTCTGGTTTTAATTGTCAATTTAATTAAAGTTAGAGTTCGTCTAGTTTTAATAATTGATAATTTTTCACACTTTTAGATTTTTAATGAAACGAAGTTAAGCTGTTTTTAAAAAAAGTAAAAATAAAATAACGGATCATCTCAAAACATGAGTAATAGTGTGAGGAATAAAGGATATAAGTGCAGTTTTGATTTATAAAAAAGTCTTAGATAATTGCAAACAAATGTAAATAAAAAGATTCGTATGTGTTAAAAAATAGATAAATACTAGACAAACATAAAATTGTATATTAAAATGTAAAAAAAACCATGGATATAGGTGGTACGGTTAAACAGGCTGTTCTATTATTATTATTATTATTATTATTATATATATTTTTTTTAATAAACTGACCAAACTAGGAGTGTTAGTTCAACAAATGGATAAATTAGTCTATAGTCGGTTTCTCATTAATGATAACGGTTAATTAAAATTATTTAAATAAAATTATTAATATCACTTTAATTATTTAAATTTAGTTTCAATAACTAAATCTCATTAAATTGAATAATTTAATTATCAATTATAATTTTAAAGTACTTTTTTATTTTTATTTTTGTGATATTTAAATTATTAATACAATTAAAATATTTAATAACTTCAATGATCTAGCTTTTTATTAAAGAATATTTTGTTACAATTTATTCTATATTATATTATTTTCATATAACCCTGCATTAAACAATGTAGGGTACAAGATTAAGGATGATATCCTGTTTTTTATTTTGGAAATTTTTTTAATATCATACCCGTTCAGTTTCGGAAAATTCTTATGGAGCACCATTTATAAAATATTTTAAAACAAATAAAAAGTTATACAATACAATTATATAAACGTATTTTAAAATAATATATATATTTTAATATATTAAAATTTTATATTATTAAAAAAAAATAAACTATATAGATGATTTCATATATTTGATTGTGTTTATAGTCTTCGGATAAAATTGAGATGAAGCGAGAAACACAAATACAATTTCCGCCCCATCCCCGTTCAGTTTTGGGGGAAATTAGTCCAAACGTGACAATTCGTTTCGATTATCGTGGGACGATTTCAACGACACAAGTCCAAAATCTTGAAATCAAAATGGCTTCTAAATTATTATTTTTTTTGTTTCTTAATAAATTAAGATGATTTTCATTTTGATTCACTCAATGTAAAAATAATAGTTGAATTTCACTTTTAAATATGATAATTGTTGAAGAGCTATGAGTCTTAGATTTGACAATTTATTGTGCTTCTCTTCAGTGATATTTTTTTATCTTTTTTTTTTATCATTCATATCATCTTTTATGGTTTCAATTTCTACATATTTGAACCAACCAATCTCTCCACTCAATCTGTTCATTCTTCTCAAATCACACTAATGTGGTCCCGATTTACCATACAAAATAAGTTGACATTTTCAAAATGCTTTTAAAAAAAAGTCAACCACTCCAATTAATCAAATATTCTATGTTATGCTTATAATAAATAATTGGTCATTTTAAGATTAGAGTTATAAACGAGTTGAGCTAAGTCGAACAGTTTTAAGCTTGAGCTTGACTCGTTTAACATATATTTGGGTTCGAGTTAGGCTCAAGTTCGGTTCAAATTTTTATATTAGAGCTCAGTTCGTATGTATTTAATTGAGCTCACGAGATGTTTGAGCTCGACTCTTTTAGAGCTTGTTTATAATTAGTGGAGCTCGTTTAGAACTTGTTTACAATCTAGAATAGGTTTCCCCTTAGGTGATGTCTTTTTTGGGTTATTAAAGTATTAATTTATTAATAAATATTAAATATTTTGAAAAGATTATAAAATCAATAAAAGAAGAATAAATATTTAACGTGGTTCACCAAGATAAAATTTGATTACATCCACTCAAAATATAGAATATTATTGAGGAGATAAAACATATATTATATCGTGATAGTCGAGACTCGAGAGTTATGACACAAATTTATATAGTATTTGGTCCCCAAAACCATGACATTTACAAAATTGGATTGAAAACGATACTCTTAAGGTAAAAACTTCAACTTTCTAAAATGTCTAGTTCTAGATTTAAATAAGCTCAAATAGATAAAAGTTTCTTAACAGATATATTAAACCAGATTTTAAATCACCATATAAAACGAACATGTTTACAAACTTATAAACGAGTTTTAAAAACATTTTAATAAGCCTCTAAACAAATATGTTTGCGAATTGACGAGCTGAATATCTAAAAACTCTAATTTTACTCGTTTAAATTTTCAAGCTTTTCAGCAAATTCAGGTTAAAAAATATAAACACCTACTATCTAATCATTCAAAGATTATTCATTCAAACATTTTATAAAAATATATATATATATATATATTTTAGAATTACATATAAAAAATATCAATCAAAGATTAAAAAAAGTATAAGACAATATTTTTTATCTTATATTTTTTAAATATTATATAATAATAATGAATCAAACATATTTACGTTAAATATAAATATGACATTTTATTAATAACACATTATGATATGTATAACCACGGAACACATGGTTTAGGACTTTTGAAATTAATTATAATTATTTTATTCAAATTTGAATAATATGAAGATTTGCGTTAATCAAATAATAATTTAATTATTTAAGAAATTCCTGTTTAATATAAATAATTTAAAAAGATTATTTATTTGAATAAAAGTCGTTAATTGATTATTGAAAAATCAATAAAAAGTGTACGTGTACAAACGTATTTACACTAGAGATTCGTTTTGGTTCAGAATTTGGTGATATTCGGGAAAAGGCTTTCTCGCTTCATCCTCCGTATCCGTTTAAAAAATAGTCTCTACTTATAAACTTAACTTTTAAAAATCGATTGTATAACATTTTACTTTTAACCGATTATTCTTTCAGTTTAAGTCATGCTTCTAGATTTTAGCGTTATTAATATTTTAATGCTGGTACATATTGCTAATGACAACTAGGAAGGAAAATACTTGAAATATGTCAGTCATTTAAAGGCATTATGGTTTAAACATAAATTCAAAACAAGCCTTTGTTAAAAAAAGAATTTGTGCAAATATTCGAAAAATATTTTGAAATATATTCTAATATCTTGGGATTTTTATAATATTGTTTGATGCCTCCAAATTATAAAAATAATTTTGTGTTTTGAAAAATGAAATCAAACATGCCTTAGGATTAGTGTTGATAGGATCGGTGTAACTAATAGAGACTAGGGTCTAGCTATTGATAACAACTTATGACAAACAATTCGATTTTAACTCTATTAGAAGTTAAAATCTGTTTCTATTCATCACAAATTCTTCGAACTCTTAAAACGGTTTCATGTGCGGAAGTGTTCGTCGGATTTGAAGATTTAAACCAATGAAAGATGAATGATAGAAAGTAAAGAACACATGGAGTTGTTTATGGATGTTCGGAGCAAACTCTCCTACGTCACCCCTTCTTCCACAATCGGAAGGATTTCACTAAACTCTTTGAATCAAATACAGTTTACTGAACTAACTAACACTCTGTTGAACAGAACAACCTCTGTTCAACTTACAATATTAAGAACAATATTCTCATGGCTAGATAGTGTTTTAATTCTTTTTATCTTGAGCTTGAATGATGTAGAAATTAGTAAGGCAAGAGTAAACTTTTTTGAATTGATCAACAAGTAAGCAAGTTCACTAGTTGACTCGTGAGAGATGCGTCCGTTGTCCTTGAGCATCTATTTGTAGTATAAGGACACCAACGGTCGAGTCTTCTTCATGGACACATGACAAGCATCCATTGGAAGGCCGCCCATAGGACAAGAGTACAACAGACTCTGAGCAAATGAATAATGGCTGTACCGAACTGGTAGTACGCCGAATATCCTCTCTGATATTGTCTTGCACTAGAGTAACCGTTGGAAGGACATTTGTGTATGTGGCGTTCGTTCATTTGATACAATTAGCTGGCTTGTCAGACTGCACAAGAGTGAGTGGAGTAGAGTAGTAGACAACTAGTTGATTGTGGGTAGACGTATGCTAACTTCAAACGGCTGCTGAAGCGAGGCATTAGACGTGCTTCATTAGACTGCCTAGTCTAATGAAGTTAGACGTCAACGCCTAATAGCGTGTTTCATTAGACTGACAAGTCTAATAGAGTTAGATTGCAACGTCTAACTATGCATCCCTTCAGACTTGTCTGAAGGAGTTAGACTTCAATGTCTAACTACGTTGCCCATTAGACTACCACGTCTAATGGAGTTAGACTTCAACGTCTAACTACGTAACACATCTTATTAGCCTGCTTAGACCACGTCTAAGTTAACCAAGTCTAATGCACCTGCACCGAAACAATTAGACAACTTAACTTTATTCATATTAAACATCATCAAAACTCAGTTGTTTAATATTTCATAATTTTCGTTAATTAACTCTTTACTTAGTTTTCCCCAACAATTTATTCTAAGTTAATTAACTCTTTACTTATTTTTTTCCAACAAATGTCATATGCTTTATTTTCATTTTTATTGGTCGGGGTTCGGGACCCTCGGTCGGACCCATCGGTCTAGGAAAAGAAGTCTCGATTGAGGTGCTAAGGACTCTTAGTCCTTGGCTAATATTATTAGTCGGGATGTAAAAACTACCGGTCTTAGGTTAGCCTTAGGCTAACTCTATCGATATAGGTTTGAGAGTTCTCGATCGGGGTCGAGATTCCTCAGTCATATGTTAGATTTTTTGGTCGGATGTAAAATTCATCGGTCATACCTTTCGGTCCTAGGTGAAGAACACCTGTCGAACCTCTCGGTCCTGGGTTAGGATTTTTCGGTCGGACCTCAAGAACATCAAAATTGTAGGTTTTGCAATTTTGATGGGAGCTTGGATTCTTCGGTCCAAAAGCCTGAGTAGCTTCACAAAGTTTCGAAGAACATTTAGAACATCATCCCAATGTATAAATCCATTTGGGTGATAATCGATTTGTTCAAACAGTTTGTGACAAAAAATCGGGTTTTTGGTTTTAAAGTTGTTTTGAAGTATAAGGAGCTAACAATAAGTTCCTTATTCTTGATTGATACTAAACAAGAATATTGAATGTTTGTTCGGACCAATTCAAGAACTCAAAAATTTCAATTAATTTGAAAATTTTGATTTTGATCAAACATGATTTAAACAGTTGTCCATCATCTTTAGAATCATGTTGGGAAGCTTTATGGACTGTGATCCTTGAAAATTATCCTCAAGAACAAAAAACCTGATTTTTGAATTTTAGAAATTCAAATTTGGGTTTTTCTATTTAAGGTTGATTGGTTGTTTCTAACCTAAATAGAAGCTTGGAAATGATCCTATGATCGATTTCTAATCATAAAATTCAATAACTATACAACATACAAGCTTATTCAATCTGAAATATAAAAATTTTAAATTAAAACTGGAAATATTAATTAGAGGGTGATTGAAATCTTAACAAAGATTGGAGATCATTCCTTAGACCTTAAGGAAGCTTTAGGGATACTCAAATCCAAGTTTTAAGGCCATACAGGAAATTTTGAAAAATCCAGAAGCTTGGAGCTTCATTGATTGATTTTTCATAATTTTTGATTTGAAGCTTGAGAGTTGATATATTGGTTTCATAATTTTTAAGGGAGAGACTATTTATAGCCTTCCTAAGTTGGTTGAGGGTTTCAAGTGGATCAAATCATCCAAAAGGCATTAATGATGTTTTGATCGTTCTTGGATCAACTTGCTGGAATAGACATGACCGCAACCTATTGATGTAGGGGAAATGATCACCGTGGTAGAGTGATCATTTTACATTTCGAATAAGTTGAAATGGTTGACCATGGACAAAGTTCCATCTTTGAAAAATCAAAGATGGATATGTTCTTATCCCTCCGACAATCGCGTCGAAGAAAATAACCACGGGTTAAAACGACGCTGATTCGAGGCTATTTGGCGAACACGGAACGCGCCGTTGAAATTCCGTCAGCGCTCGAATGCTCCGTTAGCGTTCTAGCTAACGAGCATTATTCAACCGGGTGCAGCACGAGCACGCGTTCCCTCAGTTGTAGTAGGCTACGCGGGCGCGTTGGATGACAATCTAGCGGACGGGGTTTCGACTTTAGCTTTCCTTCCTGATTTCGGCTACACCGAATTGCGATTTTATTTTTATTTTAAAACCTTAAAGGTTTGTTTGAAATTGAATTTTCTTTTACCCTCTTATCTTTAATTTTGATATTTTTAAATACACAAATATATATATTTTGTCAATTTTTTTATTTATTTATTTATTTATTTTTGCATATTTTCTAGTTAAATAAATAATTTTTGTGGAAGAACATTATGAGGTGAAAACCTCATGTACGGGAATAGAGTTTTGGAATAGCGAAGGTAATAGTTTCAAATTATTTATTTGATTCACTTGATTTTTTTTTTAAATTATTTTGAGATAAAATGAGTATAACATTTATTATAACTAATTTTAGTTTTGGCCATTACTTTTAATTAATTGAATTTAATTATTACACTAATTAATTTTAATTAATTGTTTAATTGAGTTTTTGGCTATGATTAATTATTTCAATTTTATTTATTTGAAAATAAATTAAAATAATTATTTTAATATTATAAATTACTTAATTAAATTTTGAGTGATTAGATATAATTTTTTTTCATAACATTTTTAATTAAAATATTTCATATTTATAATTTTTTAAATAAAACTATTATTTTCTAAAAAATAAATTGAATTTTTCTAACTTTTTACAAAATTTTCCAACATCAATATACATTTATTTTAATAAAAACAAATATAAGACAAAGTCTTTCAAATAATATTATATAATTATGTTAAATACAATTTTTTATAATAATTTTTGTTAAAATATTTTATACTTAACATTTTAAATTTTTTAATATAAAACTATTATTATTATTATTATTATTTATTTTAAAATTTTAAAATGTTTAATTTTAATTAATTTTTATAATTTTATTATTAATATATCATATTTAAAATCAATTATATAAAAATGATTATATTTTTATTAATTATTGTAATTATTATTAATAAATATTTTATTAAAATTTTATTAATTATATGTTATTTTAAATAATTCCTTAATATTATTTAAGTAAATGAAATAATTTCATTTAATAAATTAATTACAATTTTTATTATTATTATTTTATTATAATATATATATATATATAATATAATATAATTCTATTTCTAATTATAATAGATAAAGTTATTAGAGAAAAATAGACATTAGGCTACTAATCTAGAAAAATAATAATTCTTAAATATTTGGTAATTAAATCAATATGTATAATCACACTCATAAATCAAGCACCTCAATTTATTTTTTAATTCCTAAGTACAAAAAGAGAGATTAATTCGGGTAAATGATCACTCTAATTCTATTATTTTTATTATCAATAATTTCATCAATTAAATTATTTAAACTGTTTATATTTTATATTTTTTAAATGTTTAAATATAACAATAACAGTTATAATAATTTAATTCAAATAAAATTGATCAAACAAAGCTCACTAACTATAAATTATATTATTTAAATAATCCCATATTGAATTACAAGCTCTTAATGACCTAATTTGAAAATGATAAATATTTTTTTTAATTGCAGAAAATTAAAACATTATATTTGCAACAATATTTACGATAATTATTATTCATATTCAAAGCAAATAGTTGCACCCCTTCTATTTTCTATAATAAAAAATTATTTTGAACAATATTGTAGACACAATGGCATACCATATGATGATATAAAATCAAATAAATAGAAATAATAAAATGTGTATTAACAAGTTTAAAATTTTCATAAATAAAGATAAACTTAACAAAAACATAATAAAAAAAACCAACATTCAAAATGATATAATTTTTTATTCAATTAGTACAACATAAAAGATAGGTTGGAAGCTCGTTTTACATTGGAGAAATTTAATGAGGCCATTAAGGGGTTTAAAAGTGATAAAGCGTCGAATGTGACAATTTATTTTTGTTTTTTAAGAATGTGTGGCCTTTCCTTAAGACGGTAATTATGAAAGTAATTTATCATTTTTATCGATTTTCATAATTTGATAAGAGTTGGAACTCTACTTTGATATGTCACATGCGCAAAACTTCAAGAACTATTGATGTGAAGAATTTTAGGTCTATTAGTCTCGTTTCGCCATTATATAAGATTGTCGTAAAATGTTTGGTCAGCAAGTTATAGAGGGTGTTAGAGACAAACATATCTAATAATAGATGACGTTCATCACATGTCGTTAAATCTATGATGTCGTATTAATAGTCAATGAGTGCATTGACTCATCTAATTCAAGAGGTGAAAATGTGTTTTTGTCAAGTTAAACATCAAAAAAACTTTTGATCATGTTAATTGAGAGTTTTTATTTGATGTAATGTACAAAATGTGAATGAATGCGAAATGGACTGGTTAGCTTACATTTTATCTCTCGATGGTTAAGTTTTCTATTATTGTTAATGAGAGTGCTTAGGGATTTTCCGAGAGTTCTAAAGGGATCATACATGGTGATCCACTCTCTCATTTTTTGTTCTTTATTATTTTGAAAGCTATCTAAAAAATGATGGCTTTCGTAAAAAAATTCGGGACTCATTAGTGGAGTGAGTTGTGAGTCAAGAAGATATTCTTTTGCCATATCACATTTACTTTTCGTTGATGACACGTTTTGTATGGTTCAGACTACCTATAATAATTTTAAACACTTTCAGAATAATTTATTGTTATTTAGTGCATATTATGGTCTTCAAGTTAATCTTAATAAGTTTGTAATCACTAAAAATCTATTTATCTAATTTATAATATAAAATTATTATTTTGATTTATTTTTAACCAAATACAATCAAATTAATTAATCCCATGACCAAAACCAAATTAAAACAATTAGTTAAGATTAATTATTGTGATAATTAAACTAATTAATTAAGGGTAAAAGGCAACACAAAAAAAAATATTTGAGATAAATGTTATACTCATTTTATTTTAAAATAATTTTAGAATAACCAAGAGAACAAAAATAAATAATTTAGGATAAAATGTGGTACCCATTTCATTATCAAATATTATTTATTTAACACTAAAATATAAAAAAATGGCAAAATATTTGTCATATTTATTTTTATACTTTGTGTAGTTAAAATAAATCAATTTCAAACAAACCCTTCAACTTTAAAATAATGATAAATTAGTCATCCTGTGTCAAAATTGTGAAAAACAATTATGGCCAGCGCTAAGACCATTGGATGAGCGCTGAATTATCATCAAACACACTAAATGCGCCCGCATAGCCTGCTGCAATGGAGGGAACATGTGCCCGCGCCACACTCGATCAGCTAATCGAGCGTTAGCTTTGTTTGCCAAAACGCGATAGAACGGCCAAACGCGGACAAAACTCTAACTGACCGCTCCGCATCCGCTTTCTCACCCGAAATAATGTCGTTACATACACGAACGTCTTCTCCAATGCAACATCGGAGGGATCAGGATGAAGTCACATCCTTTGATTTTCCAAACTTGGAATACAACTGATAGTCAACTAAGTCAACTAATTTAAAAGCTGAAATAATCACACACTAATCCGGTGATAATTTCCTTACATTAATAGGGATGAATCATACCTATTCTGACAATTAGGATGAAGAACAACCAAAATATCATAATTGAATTTTGGCTGATTCAATCCACTTGAAGCCCACAACCAACTTTGGGAGGCTATAAATAGCCTCCCTAAACAAATCTGAAACTAAGAGATCAACTCTCCAACTTCAAATCGAATAACTCATAAATCCGCCATTAAAGCTTCAAGCTTTCGAATTTTTTGAAATCTTTTCATAAGGCCTTAAATCTTGGACCTGAGCATCCTAAAAGTTTCCTTATGGTCATAGAAGTGTTCTCCAATACTTGGTAAGATTCCAATCACTCTCTAATTCATATTTCCAATTTAAATTTGAAATTTTAATATTTCAAATTAGCATAAGCTTGTAGGATGTTTGGTTATTGAATTTTATGGTTGTAAATCAATCCTACGATCATTTCCAAATTTTCTGTTTAGGTTAGAAACAACCCATCAACCTTAAACAACAAAACCCAAATTTGAATTTTGTGAAATTCAAAAATTGGGTTTGCTATTATTGGGTTAATCCTTTTGGATCACAACCCTGAAAGTTTCCCAACATGATTGTAATGATGTTGGGTAACTATTTGAATCATGTTTGATCCATCCCGGTAATGTTTGATCAAAATCAAAAATTTCAAATTAATTAAAATTTTTGAGTTCTTAAATTGGTCCAAACGAACAACCAATATTCTTGTTTTGGTACCAATCAAGTATATAAGATATAAGGAAACTATTTGATAACTCATTTCTCCTCAAAACAACCTTAAAAATAAAAACTCGATTTTTGACTATAAACTGTTTTGAACGAATTGATCATCATCTAAGTCGATTGATAACTTGAAATGATGATATACATGTTCCAAGGAGCTTTGCGAAGCCACTCAGGCCTTTGGATCATAGAGTCCAAGCTTAATATTCTTGAGAACCGACAGGTCTGACCTAGCACCAAGAGATCCGATCGAAAAATCCTAACCCAGGACCGAGAGGTCTGACCAAGAAATTTGGTATGACCGACAGGTCTGACCGATGTTCTTGAGTTAGGACCGAGAGGTCCGACCAATAATTTTTATATCCAGAACTGAGCGGTCTAATCCGGGACCGAGAGGTCTAACCTAGGACAAAGGAATCTCGACCTCGACCGAGATTCCTAAACCTAAGACCGATAAAGCTAGCCTAAGGCTAACCTATGATCGATAATTTATAAACCCATACCGATAATCTCAGCCAAGGACCGAAAGTCCTTAACACCTCGACCAAGGCTTCTTAGCCCAGACTAAGAGGTTCGATCGAGGGTCCCGGACCCTGACCGACTAAAACGAACCCAAGGCTTAGGACCCCAATCCTAAGGACTGTTTGGTTCCCATTTTCAAAACCCAAAATTATTTTTGTAATTTTGGAACATCAAACTATTTTCTAAAAATCCCGAGAGATTAGAAAATGATTTCAAAATATTTTTGGGATAGTTCCACAAAAGAATATTTTCCAAAGACTTGTTTGAGATTTATGTTTAAACCTTAATGCCTTTAAATTTATTGATATTCTTTAAGTAATTTCCTTCCTAGTTCATCAGCAACAGGTACCAACATTTAAATATTGTTGTTATAATATTTTAACTAACGCTAAAACTTAGAAGCATGATTAGGACTAGAAGAATAACCGATTAAAATTAAAACTTTATACAACCGATTTTCAAAAGTCAAATTTATAAATAGAGACCGTTTTTAAAATGTATACGGAGGATGACGCACGAAAACCCTTTCTCGAGTATCACCAAACTTCAAACCAAAAAGAAACTATGGTAAAAAATACGTTTGCATACGTACATTTTTTTATTGATTTTTTGAAAATTAATGGCGACTCTGTCTTCAATAAATAATCTTTCAAATTAATTATTTTTAATTAATTTAAATAAATAATTTCATAAAAATTAAATTGTCTCTTGATTATCTTAAATCCCTAGATCATTCAAATTTGAACAATATTAATTATTTTTATATAATCTATATATATATAATGATGCTTAATTTTTAAAGTGTCCGGATTGCCGGGTCGAGAGTTGTGGTTAATTTGGATACTTGGGTCGGATTGTGGGTTGACCCATTTTTTAATTTAAAACGGTTAAAAATAAAATAAAAAATGCTAGAGGTATGTTTCGAACTTGCAACCTATCAAAACAAGTACAACTCTTTAACCAACTAGGCTACAAAGATTTTATATTTTAAATTCAACACCAAATTTGATATATGCGGGACGTTTTAATATTAATATAAGTTCAACTTTTTAACTAACTAATCTATATATATATAATGATGCTTAATTTTTAAAGTGTCCGGATTGCCGGGTCGAGAGCTGTGGTTAATTTGGATACTTGGGTCGGATTGTGGGTTGACCCATTTTTTAATTTAAAACGGTTAAAAATAAAATTAAAAATGCTAGAGGTATGTTTCGAACTTGGAACCTATCAAAACAAGTACAACTCTTTAACCAACTAGGCTACAAAGATTTTATATTTTAAATTCAACACCAAATTTGATAAACGCGGGTCGTTTTAATATTAATATAAGTTCAACTTTTTAATTAACTAATCTATATATATATAATGATGCTTAATTTTTAAAGTGTCCGGATTGCCGGGTCGAGAGCTGTGGTTAATTTGGATACTTGGGTCGGATTGTGGGTTGACCCGTTTTTAAATTTAAAACGGTTAAAAATAAAATTAAAAATGCTAGAGGTATGTTTCGAACTTGCAACATATCAAAACAAATACAACTCTTTAACCAACTAGGCTACACAGATTTTATATTTTAAATTCAACACCAAATTTGATAAACGCGGAACGTTTTAATATTAATATAAGTTCAACTTTTTAACTAACTAATCTATATATATATAATGATGCTTAATTTTTAAAGTGTCCGGATTGCCGGGTCGAGAGCTGTGGTTAATTTGGATACTTGGGTCGGATTGTGGGTTGACCCGTTTTTAAATTTAAAACGGTTAAAAATAAAATAAAAAATGCTAGAAGTATGTTTCGAACTTGCAACCTAACAAAAACAAGTACAACTCTTTAACTTTATATTTTAAATTCAACACCAAATTTGATAAATGCGGGACGTTTTAATATTAATATAAGTTTAACTTTTTAACTAACTAATATATAATGATGTTGAATAAATGAATACTTGGGTCGGATTGTGGGTTGACCCACCCATAAATTTAAAACGGTTAAAAATAAAATTAAAAATGTTATCCGTAATTTTTTTTTACGTTTTTATATATTATTACTCGTGCAAATGCACGGGCTAAATGCTAGTTAATTTTAAAGGCGGTAATGAATTATTAAAATATTTTAAAATAATGTTTTATTTTAAAACAGTGCCTGAAACACATATCATGTTTGAAATCATCGAGCATCGATCCACCCTAATCCCACGCACCGATAGCGTGAGAGATTCCTGGGGGCTACAAAGTCAGCCATCTTCTTTTCAAATTCTTTTTCGAATAAGAGAAAGATGAGGTTGGAAAATATGTTTGGGTTCAGAATTGATGGTCTTCCGTCAACATATTTTGGTATGTCATTAAGTGCTAAATTACGATCCATGGTCTCTTGGGACCCAATTATCACAAAAATAATATGTAAACTGTCTAGATGAAAAAGTAAAATAATATCGAAAGGAGGTCGGCTAATCCTCATTAAGAGTGTGTTGTCATATATGCCCACATATATGATTTCGTTATTCATTCTTTCCAAGAGTATATTTCCAAGAGTATGATGATGAAAATGGAGAGAATAATGTGTAAATTTCTTTGGGGATCTTCTAACTCAGCATTTTGTCATATAATTAGCTGGAATAATGTTAAATATTGTAAAGATCAAAGAAGTATAGATATTTGAGATCTTATTTCTTTTGATAAGGCTCTTCTATCAAAATAGTGTAGTAGATTTGCAATAGAGTCGAATAGTCTTGTGGCATCGATAATAAGATATAAGTATGGAAATAATTTGTCTAGTTGGTTCACCAAAATGTCTAATTATCTAACAGGATGTAACATTTGGAGGAGAATTTATTTTACGTGGAAACATTTTCATGAGCAATCTAGATTCATTGTGGGGGATGGTTCTTCAATTAGATTTTAGGACGACATTTGGTGTAGTGTCAAAATTCTAACTACGAAGTATGATCACAAGCTTTCTTCCATTGATATATGTAGAAATTCCACAGTTAATGACATGTTTGATCCTTAGTCTAGTGGTTTCTTTAGCCGAATTAGATATAGTAGGATAAAAGCAAGTATCACCGTCTGAACAAGAAATTATGCGTTGATAATATATGGATAGTTTCCATGTAGAGAATTTTCGCTACAGTTGTTCTCTAAGATGATTCTATATAATTTTTGTTGAGAAAAACTTTTGGAGTCAAAAATTCCATCCAAGATTCGTGCTTTGGATGAAGCGTTATTAATGTTAGAATTCTAACGGATGATATGTGCATGAAAAAATGTTATATTATGGCAAGTCAGCAACTCGCTTATTTTTTCTTTGTCGATAGGTGACTAGTATTTGGAGTCTTTTGTGAAGTATTACTGGGATTTATTGGGTGATGATCGAGTCTTTAGGTAGTTGATGAGAAGTTTGGATTGATGTGGTGGATATGGCAGACCTACATATTTGGGTTATCATCCCAATTACTTTTTAGTGAACTATTTAGAGGGAGAGAAATTGTCGAACTTTCAATGATCGTAGTCGTCCGATGCGTATCATTCATAATACTATTATTATGACGCTTTCTGAGATTCGTTCAAGAAAGTCAGTGAAGTTTGTTGGGGAGTTAATCGTTCTACTCGAGGATTTACGAGCTTGATAACTTATTGAGTACCGATTTTTCTTATTTTTTTTTTAATTTTATGACATGCTTCACTAGTAAAAAAAGGGTCTATATCGATTAGTTTACCAATCAGTACTACCATGGTTACCAATCTATATAGGGTAATACCGATTGGTATTGATCCAATCAGTGTCAATCGGTAGAAGCTCTCTCGGTATTACCCTCTTAAGTAACACTGATTGGTTCATAACCAATCGGTGTTTCTCAGTAAGGCTATGACGATTGGTTACTCGACCAATCAATGTTGCTCAATAAGGCTATGATGATTGGTTACTCAACCTATCAGTGCTGCTCAATAACGATCCTCCACTTGAGTAAGCGATGAAGAGTCACCTGTATTTCTTTTTTCTTTCTAAGGAAATTGAGTTATAACTACAAAAATTCTGACTGAAAGCTCTTCGGAGGGGCCATTTATACATGAAAGAAATATTTAAACATCAACATATATGAACAATAGTGAAAAATACTAATATAATACATTTGATTGTTTAGGATTTGTCTTTGTTACAATATCTCACCGATTTATTACTAACGTCTTTGGAATAAAATACTTGTTTTGCTTGTGTAGGCAATATAAACAGCTTATTTTGATATTGAGACTTTCGTTTACGATTTATGCTAATAAATTTGTATTTATCAATTTGAAGTCTCATAGCTCCAGAATGCACATCTTACCAAATACACTTAAATACGACAATTCGTTTACCACTAAGGTATTGTATTTCAATAATATCTGTAAGCACACCATAATATTTTGTGTTTCCGTTCCATGACAACCAATAACGAGTGTCCCACTATTATATGTATTCAATCCACGGTCAGTCTTCTAGTGGTGAATTTACCAGTTCCTAACGTTTGTAGCTCTATACTTCTTTCTCTTTTGTTAGAAAGTTGCTGAACCTTTAAAATTTATAAATAACGATATTTAGAATCGTCTTAAGGAATTTGTCAAAAAAATTCACAATAGTTAACTCACTTTATTTTTGAACCATTTGTTATATTCTTCATCGCATCGACCACTTGAGAATTCTTAGATATACTCGGTACATATTCAAATTGAACACATATAAAATAATTTGAGAACATTCATACCGAGAAAATGGCTCCGCTTCTTCACAATTTTTTCAACGCATATGAGTGAGTCAACTCTCGATCATCTGATTCGTAAATGTATGTTATTCCTGATGATAATTTCTCAACAGATGAAAATATGGCAAGGGAATTGGTGGTTGGGGTGACATGTGCATTGAAGAATCTTGAAAATACGTAGCACAGAAGTTAATACTTTCATTTACCAGATAACTCTCACTAATTGATGCTTCATAATAACATTTTTTTTAACATATTCTTTCAAAGTTCCCATATATTATTCTATCGGATACATCCATCTATATAGAACTGACCCTCCAATCGAAGCATCCATTACTAAATGAACATGCAAATGTATCATATTATCAAAAAATGTGGGCATTAATATTTTTTCTAACTTGCACAATGCTACACCAATATATTTTTGAAGTTGTTCCAAGTCAACTTTCAATAGTGATTTCGAACATAAAATCTGAAAGAACTTTAAAGTCCCACAAGAGCTTCATATACCTCATCCTCAATTAAAGCATGTGTCGCAAGCGGAATAAGACACTCTAGTAAAATATGGCAAACATCATTTTTTAATCCTAAAATCTTTAAATCTTTGACATTTTATACATCCTTCAATGTTCGAGCAAAACTTTTCTGGCATTTTAAGTCTTTTAAAATTTGACATAACTTCATTTTTTTCTAGAGAAAATGTATAAGGACCGACTGGATATTGAAGAACACCCCTCACATCAACAGTATGTAAATGATGATGTATATTAATGAGCTCTAAATCTTGACGTGCTTTTAAATTATCTTTGGTATTTCTCTTTAGATCCACGATGGTTCCAAAAACACTATCACATATATTTTTTTCAATATGTATCACGTCTAAATTATGTCTCAGCAATAAATCTTTCTAATAAGGTAATTCAATGAAAATACTCATTTTATTCCAATTGTCACCCTAGCTTTGATGATTCAACTTTTCTCTTTTAGTGGGATCTCAAGTTAGAACTTTACCTTTCAAATCGTGTAATTATTTTAGAACACATATAAGATCATTGCAGTCTCGGTATTAGTGAGAAGTAACGTAGCACCTTATTGGCGATAGTTTTTCCATTTACTTTCTTCTTAGGTTCTTCACTCGATTCTTCACTTTTCCATTGGGGAACTCCACACACTTTACAAGAATTCAAAAGCTTGTCATCTTTTCGATGCAATTATTTTTACAAACATATATCTTTTCATAATAAAGACCAATATCTGTAAATAACTTCTTATAATGATAATATGAATCGGGAAGATTGGAATTCACCGGTAATATTTGTTCTTATAACAATTTTAACAACATATTAAATAGAGAATTT
The DNA here is from genome assembly GCF_907164915.1 of Impatiens glandulifera. Classification (NCBI taxonomy): domain Eukaryota; kingdom Viridiplantae; phylum Streptophyta; class Magnoliopsida; order Ericales; family Balsaminaceae; genus Impatiens; species Impatiens glandulifera. The sequence goes on along the minus strand of NC_061870.1, from coordinate 19,896,661 downwards.
GTCCATTGCCCAATATTCTTGAAGTGGAGTAATTTTAATAATGTTGATGTCTTTGAAATTATGGAGCCTTCATATAACACTTCATTAGATTCATTTAAAAGCCTATAAATATTTTTAGCATCCTCATTTGCCCCATCCTCATTCGAATCAATATTACCATGCATCAACACCAAGATGATATAAATCATTTATGGTATTTCTCATATAATCATCCCCACCAAAATTATTGCGCTCCGAGTTCACATCCACTATAGCATCAGTATGAAGTTGTCCCAAATTATCATCTTCAGTTTGTACATTAGTACTACTACCAATATGTACAACAATACTATCAATGTATTGTCGTTTTTCCCTATGATAATTCCAAAATGTATAGTTTTTCTTTATTATATACAAAATCAGATACGCCTTGTTTGTCAAAATATTTTTTATTACCACATTTAATGCATGTACATGCAATGTTGATAATTTGGCCAGAACTCACATCAAAACTAAGAAAAGAATCGATTCCTTAAATATATTTCAAAAGATATTGATCTTTTTCCGTATACATCATCAAAAAAAATTATCATGGATATCCATTATATCTATTGAAAAACACAAGAGATATAATGACAATCTAGAAATCATATCAAAACCTAAATTCATATAAAAAAAGTAATATTTAAACCTAAATCAATATCAAAACCTAAATCCATATCATAACCTAAATCAATATTATAACCTAAATAAAATATACATGTGTTTACATACTATCAAATATCAATCAATCTAACATCATTAAACCTTAATATAATCTAAGATCGGTTGCATGCTATACATGGTCTAAATATTAAAGCACATAATCTTTTATTATCAATTTCAACTATGACTTAAGAATTTCAGTTTAAATACCTGGATTCGAGGAAAAAATTCGATCCACAATGACGAAAAAGAACTCAGATCGCGCGAGGAAGAAGATGTTTTCAACAACTCCTCGATCCAACGCACCTCCCACTTCAATCAAGGATTAAAAATATATATAGACGGGGGAATTGATTCAACAACTCCTAATTAAAACCTTGAAACAACCACAGAACCAAAATGACATGGAATGAAAAAACAAATCATCTACTATTAAGCAACATTTATGCAAACAATTATTGAATTTTGAACTAAGAAATAACAGCTCGTAATATCATTCCCTTTTCTTCCCGTACACAAAGCAATTCAAGAGAAAAAGTATTTCCTGTGTTCTCTAATTATAGTAAGTTAGGAGCTAGACACGCTAATGAGGAACTTCATCTAGGGAAGTAGCGGGATAGGAGGAAAGAAAATCAAATGGAATGCTCTTTGTAAGCCGAAAGAGGAGGGAGGCATTGGCCTGAAGAACTGCGTCGAGTGGAACAATGCTCTAACTTTCAAGAATATGTGGGCATTGGAATGCAACCAGGAATCATTATGGATCAAATGGGTACACACGAGATTTATGAAATAGGAAACCAATATCTGGACGTGTAAAATCAATGAAGGTATGAGCTGATCACTAAAGAAAATTCTATAAACTAAGAAGTGATATTATAGACCTTTACGACATTCGGCTAGGAGACGGGAAATGCACTCTATTATGGCACGATTCATGGTTCGAAAATCAGCCAATCATTCACAAAGAGGATTTCAAAAATACACGTATCAGAAGGGACTGCACATTGGCAAAAATCAGAGACGTAAAAGACGGGGACTGGGACTCGCTTTTGAGAAGAAATCTAGAAGGACAAAGGATACTAGACCACATTAGTAACATACAACTCCGAGGCAGACCCGACATTCATGAATGAAATGCAGAAGACAATGGGAAGCTGGTCTCAAAGAGAATATGGGAGATAATTCGAGAAAAAATGCAAAAAGTAGAATAGGCTCCTCTCGTATGGTCAACCAAGATCATTCATCAACACTAGTTCATCCTATGACTTGCCTTATGGGAAAGACTCAACACTCGTGACTGTATCAACAAATATATGAGCATCCCGGACGTGAACTATCTTCTATGCAACGGAAGTGAAGAAACCATTGATCACCTGTTTGGGAGCGCAATATAGTGTTGGAAATTTGAGACAGATTTTCTAAAAGCCTGAAGCTGATCAGTTTCCCGAAAGATGAAAAAAAATCAAAGAAGCAGCACTACTCAAAGCCAAAGGAAACAAATTCGCAACAAACGTATTCAAGTGCGACTTTGGAGTAGTAGTTTATAATATTTGGCAGGAACGTAATGCGAGAGTCTATGGAAGAACCCGCAGAAGTGCTGAGAATTATGGAGAGACATAGTCTCGGATTGAGGCGCACTTGCGGGAACGTGGAGAAAAGTTCCAAGTACGGAGCAGAATTAAAATATCAGTAGGAATTGAAATTTACCGTTTACTAAAATAATTAGAAACGAAAACATTGTAATCAGATAGTTCATTTACGTTTTTGATTTTATTCAGAATGATACGACTTAAAATCATTCTAGGTCTGTCTAAAATGATCTTTTAAACTCGTGTTTTTTTCCCATTTTTGGGAAATTTTAATGAAATGACGCTAAGTCGTTTTCCCCCCAAAAAAATTATAATAAGTTTAGGAATATGAAATCTTGAACTATCACACTTTAGGTTTTAATAAAATTGAAGTTCAATTTTAATAGGTTTTGTGCAATTAAATTAACACTATCATGTTGAACTATAACTTGAAAAAATTGAAGCTCATTTCATGAAGAGAAAAAAAGTTTGCAAACTGTTAGAAGAAAATGACATATATCATACTTAAGTTTATTTTAAAACGATTCTGATCAATTCATCTAGAATAACTTCAATCAACTTTACACAATATTTCATGAAATTACAAGTCAATCAATTTTACACAATAAATACTCATGGAATTTTACATAATAAGTCATGAAATTTTACACAATAAGTCATGAAATTTTACACAATAATCAAAACTCATCTCATTGCATTTGAAATGAACATCTATTACAACTAAGTCATGAAATTAGAAATACTAGCAAACTATCCATTTGCAATTTGCATTGATAATGTAGCTCATCATAGTCTAGTTATTTAAAGCTATTTCATATCAAAACCTAAAAGCATATCAAAATCTAGTTAAACATAAACTCAAACATAAACCTATATATCAATTTGCGGCGAAGAAGATTTAACTAGAGATTTGATGCGAAGATTTGCGACGAAGATTTGGAAGAGATGGCGGAGGGCGGCGATCTACAGAAGATCTAAAGGAAAATACCAAATGAATCTTGGAAAACTAATCGAAGAAGAAGGAAAGGGACAGCGAAAGATCTTAACGATCAAAATCTTGGACGGCGGAAGATCTTACCGATCACAACAAGGGAACGGACGACGTCGGCACGCAGGCGGATATAAGAACGAAAATGAAATCGGGAGCTCGAGAGCAGGGGAAGCTATGGTTTTTTTTATAATTTTATAGGAATCACCGATTGTTAGATGTACCAATCGGTACTATAACTTAAGGTTTCACCGATTAGTAGATGAACCAATCAGTATTATCTAGGGTTTTTCTGTTTGGTTTTCAAACCAATCGACACTACTACTTCATAAACGAGCTAAAAGATACCGCCTTTTTTCATGGGGTTTTTAGGGGTATGTAAACCAATCAGTATTATCTAAGGGCTTTCACTGATTGATTGAAACACAATCATCAATCATTATTATTGTAATAATACTGATTGGTTTTGAATCCAGTTTCAACCAATCGGTGGAAATGGTCGACGTAGACCTTTTACTTACTAGTGCTTCGTTGTTATGCTTAAACAAAAAATTTTCATTTTTAATATACATATACTTTGATAAAACAAAACAAAACAAACAAATAAACTTAAATCATCTTAACCTGATTTCTCCGTTATTTCCAAACAATAATATATGATGTTTTCTCCTTGCTTTCAATTTTTTTCTCAAGCACTAACTCTTCACATATCTTATAAGATTCACAAAGTATCTAGTTAGATTTATTAATTAAAATATTAAATTTTAATTTTACTTTAAAAGAATATTTTAATAATTTATCTTACAAATCTCATCTAATCCATTTTCCTTAATCAAATAAATAATTTTTTTTTTTTGTTTAAAACCCATACAAATCTTAAAAAAACTCGAGATCAATCGAACACCAACTCGAAATGAAGGCATTAAACCCTAATATGACACTACAAATATGAAAATGAAAAGCTCTGAATGTAAAAAACAAAACTAATATTCTCTTCTAGAAGGCTCTCATATGTATATATAATGTCAAACTTCTCAACTTCAATCTATTATATATACATAAATATATATATCATTTGAATTTTACAATCTCTACATACATTTGACCAATAACTTCATTATTACCCCATCAATAATAATTATATAAACCACTAGCTAGATACTTAATTAATGATATAATTAATACATAAGTACTATGAGTAATACAATAATGATCTATCTTAATTAATTAGACTCCATGAACATGTTTATGATAAATGATAACATTTGGCTTCACATCGAAATCTCTTATGAACTTGTCCTGCTTTTTCTTCAAATGATGATCATCTTGATCTCGAAAAATAACGAGTAGTTGTTCTTCAAGGGCTTTAGGCATGGCCTCGCCCTTCATTAGCTTGTTCCAATAATCTTCTTGTTGTTGTTGTGTTGGATCTCTCCTAATTCCATGGCTCGTCCTAACAACCTGCAACATGCATGATATTAATCCGACCATATCATAAAACCTAGGAACTAAATTAATTAAACATGGGTTATGATCATCATGATTCATAATTGATAATCTTATGTTAATTATAGATATACTTACCGTGGAAAGGAAGAGGATAAGGAAGAAAATAGAGAAGTAGGGTTTCATCATGATGGATATTAATGGATGATACTTTCTTCAAACCTTGAACCTTGACTTCATATTTATAATGCAAAAAAACAAATAATTAATTAAAACACATTCATTAATTTATTTTATATATATACAATATGAACAGTCCACTTTCGCGTTCCTTCCGCGTTTGGTGACGGGTTACAACCGTCACTACAAATAGGCAACAATTTAAAAAAATGATTTTTTTAATACTTTTTTATGTTTGATATTTTCTATTTTTTAAAACAAACTAAGCACTAACTTTTAGGGGGCGACGACTTTGAGTGTAATAACTGCGACCTACTGATCATTCAAACTTTATATTTTATTGTTTTTCTTTTTAAAATTATACATAGACACGTAATGTTGTAATATTTTTAACTGTATCATGAGTTATGATTTGGAAACACTTGGGTCTTAATCATTGGTATTGGGTTATTTAAATAATTTGTAGTAAGTTATAATTTGGGGGTGATAATGAGAAAATGAGCTTTTTTTTTTTATTATTAATTTTTTTTATAAAAAGTTAGGATCTAACGTGGATTTTGGAGCTCAAACTTTAAATTATGTTATACGGACTTCGACTTTGTTGTGCGGAATGCAAGAAAATGATGAACAATGAAGTGTGGAAATTAAACAGATGAAGAGAGATTTCTGATTGTCAAAAGATAAAGATAAAACAGATTACAACTAATGAAAAAGAATTGCAGCTATCTAAAGTCAGAAAAGAAATAAAACGTAAAACACCTAACTTAATAAGCATAACTGAATAAATGTGAAATAACTGAAATTATTAATTCCTATACTAAAGGCAAAACGTTACAAATCTCCACCTTGCCTTAGTATCACCCAACAAGAAAAGCCTTATCAGGCTACTTCCAACTGTCAACATTTAGCAAATCCAAACAATGAGTGAATTTGCTAAGTGGGACCGGCTTCGTGAACATGTCAGCAGGATTATGATGTGTGCTGATCTTCTTCACTTTGATTCTCCTCTCAGTACGAAGAAAATGATAACGAACATCAATATGTTTGGTTCTATCATGATGCACTTGATCTTTGGCCAAACAAATAGCACTTAAGCTATCACAAAAAACAATTGCCTGATCATGATGGATACCAAGGTCACTGATTAATCCTTTCAACCATATACCTTCCTTGGCTGCTTCAGTTAGCGCCATATACTCAGCCTCGGTAGTGGACAACGTCACCGTCGACTGTAATGTTGCCTTCCAACTAACCACAGAGTCACCAAGGGTGTAAACATAACCAGTCATTGATCTTCTACCATCGATATCTGCAGCATAATCTGAGTCAGAATAACCAGTTACGAGACACTGGTTATTACTCCCATAAATAAGACCAACATCGGATGTGCCTCTCAGATAGCGAAATATTCGCTTTACCGCTTGCCAGTGTTCCTTACCAGGTCGAGACATAAACCTGCTAACAACACTAACTGAATACGCAATATCAGGTCTAGTGCATACCATGGCATACATTAAACTACCCACCGCACTAGCATACGGTACATTAGACATGTATAACTTCTCAGCTTCAGACTGGGGTGCGAATGCAGACAAATGATCAGTAACAGCAGCAGGAGTATTGAGAGCCTTTGCTGTACTCATCCCAAAACGAGACAACATTTTCAAAATATAACTCTTCTGTGAAAGAAATAGCTTCTTTTGAACTCGATCTCTTACTATTTCCATGCCCAAAATTTTTCGTGCTCCACCTAGATCTTTCATATCAAACTCAGAACTAAGAAGGTCTTTCAGCTTTTGAATCTCCGACATCTTCTTGGCTGCGATTAACATGTCGTCTACATACAGGAGTAAATAAATCAAAGAACCATCACTGACTTTGTTGTGATAGACACAACAATCATATGCACTCCTATTGTAACCATGTTCAATCATGAAATTGTCAAACCTCTTATACCACTGTCGAGGAGACTGTTTAAGTCCATACAAAGACTTCTTCAGACTACAAACATGTGTTTCCTTACCAGGAACAAGAAATCCTTCAGGCTGACTCACCAGTATATCCTCTTCAATCTCACCATGTAAGAAAGCCGTCTTCACGTCTAATTGCTCGAGTTCCAGATCCTGATGTGCTACTATAGCTAGTAGTACCCTGATAGAAGTGTGTCGGACTACAGGTGAGAATATCTCATTGTAGTCTACGCCTTCCTTTTGACTGAATCCCTTTGCAACTAATCGTGCTTTATATCTGGTCCCTTCAGCACTAGAGGTTCCATCTTTCCTTTTGAAAATCCATTTACACCCAATGACTCTTCTTCCCTTAGGTAAAGTAACCAGCTCCCATGTATTATTCTTGTGAAGTGATTCCATCTCCTCACACATGGCAGCAATCCATTGCGCAGAATCAGCACCATTAACAGCTTCATTGTAAGAAGATGGCTCGTTATGTATGACATCTTCAGCCACCTGAAGTGCATAACTTACCATTTCTTCAGTATCATTTATAGAGGGACTGATTGTCCTACTTCCAGGACCCGTTGAGATCTTTCTTCCCTCGATTGAATGAATTAGCCTGTCAGGAGCTTTAATTTGCCTTCTAGGCCGTGTTGCAATGTCAGATTGACTTTCAGGTGCTCCAAATTGATAAACTTCCTCAGATGGCTTATCAGTATCGTGTGTCATGTCAGTTGTCCCTTGAACTGGAGCCACCTCAAGCTCCACCTGTTTCTCGGTATTATTATTTTCTCCAGAAAGTGATGGCTTGATAGAGGAGTTAAGTATAAACTTCTCATTAAAGGTAACATCCCTGCTGAGGATTACTCTACCTTCAGAAGATGACCAGATTCTATATCCCTTGACTCCATCTCCATAGCCCATGAAAATACCCTGTTTTGCCCTTGGTTCCAACTTTCCTTCATTAACATGATAGTAAGATGTGCACCCAAAGACTTTCAAATGAGAATAATCAACTCGTAAGGGATTCTGCAATCAATCCCAGTGTGTGGTGCACGATTTATCAGATAGCAAGCTGTTAAGACAGCCTCGCTCCAGTACTTTCTAGTCAATCCTGCATTAGAGAGCATGCTTCTAACTCTCTCTAACAATGTTTGATTCACCCTTTCTGCTACACCATTCTGCTGTGGTGTACCTCGGACAGTGTGATGTCTTGCAATCCCCATATCCCTGTAGAACTCATTAAACTCAGATGAACAGAATTCAAGTCCATTATCTGTTCGCAGCCTCTTAACCTTCTTTCCAGTTTGATTCTCCACCAGTGCCTTCCAATGTTTGAAGGTCTTAAATACCTCGCTCTTATGTCTCAGAAGATACAACCAGGTCATCCTTGAGTAATCATCTATGAATGTTACAAAATAGCTATAACCTCCTATACCTTCAACTTGAGCAGGACCCCAGCAATCAGAGTGGATATAATCTAGTGTGCCCTTAGTTTTGTGAACTCCCTTACTGAACTTGCGGCGATGTTTTTTCCCGAAAATGCAGTGTTCACACAACTCAAGGTTGGTAACCTTGTGGCCAGATAGAAGATCTCGTTTGGACAGAATTTGCATCCCCCTCTCCCCCATATGTCCAAGTCGCATATGCCACAACTTGGTTACATCAGGGTGCCGATTCACAGATTTGGATGCGACCGCAGCGGAACTTGTCAGCGTCTTACCTTGTAGTATATACAAGGTATTCTGTTTAATACCTTTCAGTATTATTTTTGAACCTTTACTGATGCACAATGTTCCTTCTTCACCGCTAAACTTGAAACCTTTAGCATCTAAAATGCCTAAAGATATTAAGTTCTTCTTCAGTTGAGGAACATGCCGAACGCCAGTTAGGGTCCGTATCTTACCATCATCAGTCAGAATTTTGATAGTCCCAATACCCACCGTTTTACATATGGCATCATTTCCCATGACAACGTTTCCACCATCATAATCTTCATAGGTATCGAACCATTCTTTATTCGGACTCATATGATATGAACACCCTGAATCCAACACCCACGTATCAATAGGGTGTAGAGAAGCGTTAGCTACAAGGGAAATGTCCTCCTCCGAGTCAGTGTCTCTGTCTTTATGTGCTATCGCAGCCGTAGAATATTTGCCCCTTTTCTTAGGACAATTATTCTTCCAGTGACCAGGTTCTTTACAATAATTGCAGATGTCTTTAGCATTAGGGCCCTTAGCTTTGTATTTCTGATCCTTCTTCTTTCCAGACCCTTTGTAGTTGATTGTGCTGACAATCAACCCAGATGCTTGATTGTCTACAATTTCACCGCTCGCCTTATGACGCAGTTCTCTAGTATGAAGTGCTGACCGAACTTCCTCTAGAGTTACAGAGTCTTTACCCACAACGAACGATTGAACAAAATTTTCAAACGAGTTGGGTAAAGATACCAACAGAATTAATGCAGCATCTTCATCTTCGATCTTAACATCTATATTTCTCAATTCAAGTAATATAGTGTTTAACTTATCAAGATGTTCACGAAGAGACTTACCTTCAAGCATACGAAGACTGAACAAACGTTGCTTCAATAACAACTTGTTAGTCAGTGACTTTGTCATGTACAAAGCCTCTAACTTCGACCACAGACCGATTGCGGTATCTTCATCTGATACCTCAGTAATCACTTCATCAGCCAGACAGAGTAAAATTGTTGAGTGCGCCTTCTCTTCCAAGACCTCAAGCTCAGCAGTGATTTTACCAGAGGAAGACTCCTTTGCAGGACCTGCAACTATCTTCGCCTTTTCCTTCGACAATGGTGCCCAGACGCCTTGTTGTTTAAGCAAGGCTCGCATTTTGATCTGCCATAGACCAAAACTGTTTCGCCCTGTGAATTTTTCGATTTTCAGATTCATTGAAGACATTCTCTCGCCAGAAAACAAAAGTGATAATCTGATCGGATCTAACCCGCTCTGATACCAATTGTTGTGCGGAATGCAAGAAAATGATGAACAATGAAGTGTGGAAATTAAACAGATGAAGAGAGATTTCTGATTGTCAAAAGATAAAGATAAAACAGATTACAACTAATGAAAAAGAATTGCAGCTATCTAAAGTCAGAAAAGAAATAAAACGTAAAACACCTAACTTAATAAGCATAACTGAATAAATGTGAAATAACTGAAATTATTAATTCCTATACTAAAGGCAAAACGTTACAGACTTCATATTTTTAACTTTAATAAACATAATATTTTATTTTCTTAATTAATTTATCATATATCTAAAAACAAAATAGCAATTTTATTTTCTTATTATTTACATGTGTAGAAAGACATTACAATTGTATTCGAAAATTTTGAACATGTATTTTTCAAAAAAAATTACTAAATTTAAAATACAAATAAGACAAAATGGATAGACGGTACACAAATTATGCTATTATTAAAAAATAAAAACAAAATTTATCTCTATTCAAATTTTCTAAAATCTTTTATTATATCACTAGTGAAAATGTGATATTTACCGATATATATAATATATATATATACATATATATGTCGGTAAAGGTCGCAACAGGAAGAAACCTTTCGTTAATAAAAATTTATCCCGAAAGGTTTTTAAACCTTTCGTTGATAGGAGTTTTTACCGAAAGATCATGTACATACATTTTTCGATATTGATCTCTTATCATAAACGTGAAAATAATTCTAAGTATTGGAATAGGAAGTACCGAAAGATGATATACATCTTTCGGTATTGTCTTTTTCTCCAAAAACACGAAAATTGGAAGAGCCTAAATACCGAAAGATGTATATACATCTTTCGGTATTGACTCTTCCCCCAAAACACAAAAATAATTTTAAATACATACACATTTTTTTAGTCGCGCAAACTAACTTCGACAAATTAGAATACATAAATCTCTAAAAAAAAATACTCAATTCCAAAATAATACGTCCAAAATGTCTATTATTTTATTTAATTTTTTATAAATTAATTAAAAAATGAAAATAATATGTTAAAAATAAGATAACATGTATTTTGTTTATTTAGGAAAAATTAAAATAACTAAAATTTTGATAGTTCAAGTCACACCAAGTCTCATTTAGTAACGAACAAAGTTGGAGCCTCAAATAACAATTGAATCAAAAATATTAAAATATAATGATAAAATAAAAGTAATATCAAAATATAAATTATTTTTAGTATTCATATTGAATTAAGTGATAATTGACACGAGAAAAATAAAATAATGTTTAATAATGTTGAAATTATTTAAATAACTTAGACATTTTTATTTATAAAAAAAAAACTAACCAAAACACTAACTCATAAAGATAATTTAATTGATAAAATTATTCTCTAATTTCAGAATTCATTTTGAATAAATTAAATGGAAGTCACTGAATTTAAATGAAAAAAGAAAAATAAGCTCAACGCAATATACATTTGAAGATTTTTCAATTTATAATGTGAGACAAAATTATGTTGCATTTCAAGTTACAAACGGACTCTAACATTTCAATACGCAAAAGAATGTTGCTAAAACTCATGTTTTTTTAATATACAAGAATAAGAAATGGCATATTTTTTTATTAAAGCGTCAATTTTATTGGTAAGGATCAACCTCGAGAATACACACGATATCGTAGGTAGTTGTCACTAGAGACATCCATGGTCTCGTCGAGAATCAATTTAAGTATAAAAATTACAATATTTTATGTATTGACTTTGTTGAGTAGTTCATTCAGTTAATTTAATTATCAATGTTTAAAATACCATTGCAACAGTTGTATGCAGCGTGGATGATAGCGTTACGTATGTACCATTCTAGATATTTCCATTTATTTGAATTCTATATTTTGTAAACATTTTAGATTACATTAATTAATTTGTAGAGAAACTTTTCATTCGATCCACTAAAATTAACAAAGTCTATTTTTATGTGAAAAAAAACAAATAGTCATGATAAGATGTGTAAGTAGCAACAATTTAAATAATTACAAGCTCCTCAAAAGATAAAAACACTGAAAAATAAAATATTTATTTTGTACAATCACTCTAACTTCATTCTTTATTTAAAATCACTCTAAGTTCTTTATTATGTACAACATAACTTGTCATACTCATATTCATTTATATTAAATGTATTATCTTCAATTCTATACATGATCACATTTCTCAAAAGTCAAATATTTATCTTCAATTTTATAACGGGTTACATTCTCTAAATTCCAAAAAGTATATTTTGCTTCATATTCGCTTATTCTTTCCCTTTTTTAAGTCTGATCTATTATTTAAAGAAATTTAACACAATATTTCACATGTAAATAATAAATTTGGATACCTAAAAATTAGTTTGGGATCATCATTTAAGCAAATATTATTTTATTTGTATACCTAACAAATAATACATCAGAAAAAAGCAAATACATGGTCAAACTAAACAAAACCACTGGCATGCTTAGATTGTGCATTTACAAACAAACAAACATTGAACCAAATCTGTGGTCTAACAACCAAAAAAATCAAATCTTAATTATGTTTCAATTTTTTTAATATAGAAATCAAGCAAGACACATTATCGTCAGACTTTCACTTTCATTTAAGTCATTCTAAATGTCAACCGAATTCGTGACATTTAGCAGTCTCTTAGGAGTTACTATGACCACTTGAACTACCTTAATGAGATAATTATGTCTAAAAATTTTAAAAATATAATAAGAAACAATATTTTGCAATATATAAATTAAAGTTTGATAGCTTGTTGGAAGGTCACGAGTAATGAAATATATATATATATATATATATATATATATATATATATATATGAGTTGGTAATATTTATAATATTACAATAAACTAAGAAAGTATTTTTTTTTTTAGAGAATGCCAATCATTTAAATAGTTTATAATGTACATATCAAACAAAATAAAACAAAATGATTATGCATACCTGGTTTATTCTATATATGTATATTATTTTAATTAAGTGCATGCATACCTTATATATTACAATGATCGTGAAATGTAACTCCATGATTCATATTAAATTAATAGGGTAAAGAAAATTAAATATGTGAGCTAACATAACATATATAAATTCAAACTGAATTTATTTGTATGTTTTATTTCACAGTTAATATATATATCTCAGCTTAATTAAATTGCTTAGACAAAAAAAAAAACAAGATGATGAAGTAAATATGAAAAGAAATCAACTCAAATGTGTTTATTTAAATTGGAGTTTGGAAATAAAGTTCAGATAACTTCACCAATTAAACACATCTACATAAAGGATGAGAATTGGATTTAATGTTATCCACTACTACTACTAATGTAATTAATTAGGCTAATTTGATCATATTGTATTAAACTTGTAATTTTTTTTTTCAAAAATAAAATTAAGCATTTCAACATGTCATTTACTTTGTATTATTATTGATATAAACATTTCACAGCAAAAATAAATTTAGGTTAAATTGTTGGTTATGGCCAAGTTTGTCAATGTCATTATAAAGAACCTTTTATTTACTTAGTGTGCACTGAATATTATATTTTCTTTATTTTGGAGCACTCTTATATCATGAAATTTCAAGAAAATATAAGTGAGAGTTCACTCTAGCACTAAATCAAGATATATGGTCAATTTTGATATTAATTTACAAAATTATGATTTATTTATTTATTTATTTTTTTTTTTTTTTTTGATGATTTTGAGAAAATTAAGATTTTTTTGATAAAAATAATTAAAAAGTATAAATATATAATGATAATTTAAATATAAATATATATATATATATAACATTTTAATATTTTAAGTAATGAATATAATAATATGATAGATAAGAGGAAGATTGAAATGATGTTTAATTAAGTTAAAATTATTTAATTTCAACCGAACAAGACCCTAAATAACTTTATGTCTTAATGCTCACACCATTCATTTTATAGTGTTTTTATGGTGCGACATTATTAATAGTGTGTTTTCTATAATAAAAAAAACTCGAGGTAAACACAATGAAATTCATGATATAGTATTAGTTAAAATGTTCAATTCTTTCGATATATTTAATAAAACTTACTAAAATACTTCAAATGACACAAGTAAAATAACACGAGTATAATTCTTAAGAGAAGAAAGACCACACATTCGATTCTTTTATTTAAATGTCTTAAGTTAAAATTAATATTATAATTTATAATTACGTGAGTTATTTTAACTTAAACATATTAATATATATATATATATATATATATATATATATATATATATATATAAAAATTCATTGATGATTAAGTTGATATTATCATGAAGCAATTGTCATTGTCATTGATGTGTCCTCACATCAATCCTGATTTCTTATTATTTATACCTTATATTAAATATAAAATAGAAGATATATTTGGAAATTATCTCGTTTTGAATAAAGTTTAGCTAATTTAGAACCCATTTTAACATTTCACCTTTAAATTAAGTCTAATCAAATCACAGGGACCCACCCCACCTCTATAGAGTTGACTCACCATCCCTTAAATTTACTTTATAATGAATTGGACTTTTATGAAAAAAATGGAATAATTTTAGATAATTTTTAGAAATTAATAATTAATTTTGATAAAAAAATTTAAAATGTATTGATATATATAAATAAAATAAAAAATTATAATTTAAAATAAATAGTATTTTAATATTTAAATAATAAATTAAATGATTTAATTAATAAAAATTAAGTGAAGTCAAGAGTTTTTTTCCTTGTTTTATGATCTATTTGTTCTCATACTTATTTTATAGTTATTCCTTAAATTAGAGTTCATTAGGAATAACAAGTAACTTATAAATCTTAATTTGTACGTAGTTGCATAGAATATATATATATCATTTAAAAATATTTGATGAATATGTTTATACGAATTTATGAGAGATATTTAAGCAAAAGTAAAATTTTGAATTTATCTTGGTTTAACTAAATTTTAAATATTTTGTATTTAAATTAACATTTACATAAGCTTTGTTTAGATTGAGATTTTTGAAAAAACTTAGAGAGGGAAAAAAATAATAATTGGTGATGATTTTGAGGAGGTGATTATTATTTTTGATAAAAAAAAAATTTAAAGAGGATTGATATATATGAATAAAATAAAAAATAATAATTTAAAATAAAAGGTATTTTAATATTTTGGTTAATAAAATAAGTGATGTAATTGTTTAAAAGTGATCGGTTGAAAAATTAATTTTAGATGAGTTTTTAAAAAAATAAAACCTATATGCAAGAAAATAAAAATATTTTTTTAAAAAATATTTATAAATGGTTGTAACTGTAGGATAGGGTTTGATTGCAATTTGCACTAAGAAATAGCAGCACTAGTAAATAGTGATAGATATGAATAGGAATAGGATAGTGGGTATTTGTTGGCTCTACTTCTCTTCATCCTCCATATATGCACCAAATCAGATCTTATAAAGTAAGCTATGAGTATTGCTTTTATTTTCAATTTTAATCAAGGAAATAAGTCAAATTAAATATGTTTTGTTATGAGTTATTTTCATCCTTTCTTATTTTAAATTATTTTTAAAATACAATATTTTTATTAAAAATCTTTATTTATCAACACAGCTCAACTTACCCAATAGACCAAAGAGGGAGAACATCGTCAATCTTTTAAAATATTATTTTCAAATACTAGAACAAATTCGGTTCCTACCATAAGCTTTGAATAATATGGTACTTACACATATTATAATGATTAACGACTATTTTTACGTGTCCTTTATTTGAATTCTCAAAATTTATGTTGCTTCATTGGTGGTGGCGATATTGTACCCCTTAGATTTCCTCTATTCAACAACATATAAATAGATTGGAGTACTCCTGTTATCAAACCACTTGTTTTTATACCTCTTTTATATTTGTTTTTTAAATTTCATTTTTTGTATATGAGCCTATATGTTAGGGGAATGTTACAATTTTGAATATCTAGGAAATTGATAAACACTTAGTATATGAAGATATTTTTACTTTGTTTCCGAACTCAATGAGGTTAGTTATAATGACTTTGATACTGCATGCAGTGGAAAAAATATGCTAGATGCTGATAGATTTTGGTAGAAATATATGGATGATTAGTTAAATGGAATCAGATCCATTCTACTGTTCATAGCAAATATTATTCTTTTTAGTTTTAGATCTTCCACCAAAATACAATTATCTCTAAAAACAGAATAAAAAGTCTGCACTGAACAAGATACCTACATGTCAAACAATTAGAAATAATTGTAAAGAATGAGCTCACATTTGTTGCAATATAATTGGTGAAAAACTCCACAAATCATAGTAATCATGTCAAATTTGAAATAATAATCTGAATTGCAAAAAAAAACATATTTGAATCCTTAATAAAGAATACTCAATGAAGATGTGCGTTGTAACTTCGTTTTGGATCTCTTAGTTGTGAATCTGATTCTGAGTTATTCTTTTAGTATCGTCTAATTTTGAATTAAAGTTTTCAACCCTATATCGATAGTCCTTAAATGTTTTTGAGATTGAAAAAAAATTTATTTTTAGTTTGATAAGATTAACATAATATGTATATTATCTATATGGGTTGAGACTCAATTGTGACATTACCTTAATATAATAATTTATTATTCGGTTTCTCAACGAAATAGTAGATGTTCTTATTTCTACACGATTATATTTTAATACATTAAATTAATTAAGCTTAACAATTTTTATCATGATAAGAATCAATATATAATTGGGAAGAATGTCAATTTTACACACCAACTTGTAAAAATATGTCAAATTTACTTATTAAGTATTAAAATTCTATTTATATATACTAACTTGTCAAAAAAGTGTCAATTTTATTTAAAATAACAGAAATATTTAACACCGTCAATTTTTTGCCACGTGTAATATTCATTTTTTTTAAAATTAACATTATTTTAATTATTTTTCAATTTAAACAAAACATTAAATATTTCTTTATCCATTTTTTCTCTCTCTTTATCTCATATCATCCATTTTGTTCTAACTTTTCTCTCTCCATCTCCATCTCCATCTCCATCTCCATCTCCATCTCCATCTCCATCTCCATCTCCATCTCCATCTCCATCTCCATCTCCATCTCCATCTCCATCTCTAATATGCATTAGGATTGTATAGATAGATCACTTCCTAAAATGAAACTAATTAATGAAACTGAGGCTTTATCCTTGTACTAATTAATGAAATTGAGGCATTATCCTTGTAGACAGTTCATTCGACCTCTATCCCTCTCTACACATCATATTATTGTATATCATTTTATCCCTACTTTTAATTCAAATGAAAAGAGATAAACACAATCTATTTATATTATAAACAAAAAATAAATTATATTAAATTGAGTCTTTATAAATAACCAAATAGATTAACTTCAAAACAACCCAAAAAAATTATAAAATTAAGAATTGAACTACAACAGGATATTACATGATTCAAAATTAATAGATTATATTCAATTGACAGTAAATTTTTGTCACACATAATTCATTTTGAATCATGTAATGTCATTTTAGTGGAACTTGTTATAATTCAATTCTTAATTGTACAGTTATAATGACTCAATTTAATATAAATTATTTTTGATTTATAATATAAAGAGATTGTGTTTATCTCTCAATTTGAATTAAAAATAAAGATAAAGGTTGAATGAACTGATTATAAAGATAATGCCTCAATTTCATTTTTAGGAAGGGAGGAGATGAAGAGGGAAAAAGTTAAAAAGAAAAATAGATTGTTGTGGAATAAAGAGAGAGAATGAATAAGGACAATTTTTAATGTTATGTTTAAATGAAAAAATAATTAAAGTAATGACAATATAAAAATAAATAAAAAATATGTGGATATTACATGTGGAAAATTTTTTGACGGTGTTTAACATTTCTGTTATTTCAAATAAATTTGACACTTTTTTACAAGTTAATAGGTATAAATAAAATTTTGATACTTAATAAGTAAATTTGACACCTTCTTACAACTTGATGTGTAAAATTGGCATTCTTTCCATATATAATTAATATAGGTAAATATTGGAATTAATTCCAACAACACATCAACCCTTTTTCAGCGCCTATGGAAGGAGCCACCCCGACTCTGAATCTCGTCTCCAACCGGTTTGTCCATTCCTCGTGCACTTAATTTTGCCCAATTGTTTTCTCCACTTAGCACAACAATACATAATTAAAAGATAAATTATGAGTGAAAAGAAAAACTTTCAAATTTCACAGCAAGATAATTATGGATTGCAATATTAAGCGATAAATTTAGAATTGCCCTGAAAAAGGTATCAAGATCTGAGCTAACATTAATGTTTATATTGTATAGATAATTTAATTTGATTCTTTGTTTTCCTTGATGTTACAGTCATGATGTCGTTGTTCTATAGAAAATAGTCTCATTTCTTTTATAAATATTTTTTTGGTAACTCTTGTCCCACTAAATGCTCCAAATTTTGGTTATTTAAAAAAATCTTGATATATATATATATATATATATATATATATATATATATATATATATATATATATATATATATATATATATATATATATATATATATATATATATATATATATATATATATATATATATATATATATATATACATGCCTATTGGTGGGTTTGAAAGGCTTAATTTAATTCATTAATTTTGACAAAATAATTAATGGGTATATATTGAGGGCCTCTCCATCATGGCATCATGAGTTGATGTTGCCTGTAGTTGAGGACAAGGCACTAGAATAATAACATATTCAATGTCAACCTTTTGACTTATAAACAACTTGCATGAAATATATTTATTTATTTATTTATAAATTATGGTTTGTGAAACCCCACGGCTTGCGGGAACCTCATTTTAATTAGGACATTTTAAAAATAAGTATAATTAATATATCATATCTGACATAGAACATGATTTTTTCAAATTTAGTCTGAAAATAAAAAATTCAGTAAATTTACAAATATATCATTTCTAACATAAAAATGATTACAACCAAAATGGTTTGGTGCTTTCTCCCAAAGTTTGTTAAAATCATTTTTATTTATAATTGATCAATGCAACATATCTAGCTAATTGATTAAAGTGTTTGTTTTCTAAGGGTAAGGTAAGGTGGTTGGATGGATAATCGGTCTTCCACTTGTAAAAAAATTGACGATAAGCTAAATATATATTATATATAGTACTATTATTCATTCGAGATTCCAATTGCAAAAACTCTGGGCGGGGATATTTATTTAGTTATTCTGTGACAAAATGCAATTAATGTGAGATGTTTTTCATTGAACATGCATCCAAAACCTTGAACAAAAATATAACACTATCGAAAGAATGGTGAATTAGACTTTTCTAGTTGTTATATATTGGACACCATTCCTTTTCATGAATATCAACTCCATGTTGGGAATGGGAAACAAAAGTATTCTATTGTGGTGCTAATCTTGTCCAATTCCTCAACCAAGGAGAGTGATTGATAATTCATTGATGATATGTCTTTAAAAACATAATGGATGGATAGCAATGGGAGAAAAGGGGTTTTCTGTAACGGCGGTATATAGATGTTACAAATTTATTTTTATCAGTAACAGTGGAATAATAACGTTACTGATATAAATTTATTTGTAACGGCTGTATATAACCGTTAATGATATATTAGATCAGTAACTGCTTTTAGATAAATATCACAGTTACAGATATCTCATCAGTTCTTCGTTTTTTAGATAAGGTATCTGTAACGGTTATATGAGTAAACCGTTACAAAAGGGTGTATGTATCTGTAACGGCATCTACGTAAAACCATTACAGAAACCCAATTTAAAAAAATGTTAAAGAGATGGTGTATCTGTAACGGTTATATGAGTAAATCGTTACAAAGGGTGTATGTATCTGTAACGGCATCTACGTAAAACCGTTACAGAAACCCAATTAAAAAAAACGTTAAAGAGATGGTGTATATGTAACGGCATCTACGTAAACCGTTACAAAAGGGTGTATATATCTATAACGGCATATACGTAAAACCGTTACATAAACCTAATTAAAAAAACGATGAAAATAGTAACGAAAATAGTAACGAATTTTAGTGCTGCTGTTACATATATATTACTTTTGCATGAGTCCTCTTTGTCACTGCATTAATTTGTACTTTCAAGTATAACCGTCAAATTCTGAAATTCTTAAATTTTAAGTGAACCTTTGTTACTATTGGAGTTATTTAAATAAAGTTGTTTCGGATTAAATTAAAAGAAATGGGTTATTTTGTGAAAAATAATAAAAGGGTATATTTTAGGATATTATGGAAAAAAATGTTTTTTTAAAAGAAAAAGTTACCGATAGTTTTAGTATTTTTTTTGGTTGATAATTTGATTATGAGAAAATAGGTGGAAGATAATGAATTATTTCAAAATTATCTAAATAACTCAAATAAAAAAAAGATTAATTAACTTTTAAATGCATA
Organism: Impatiens glandulifera; assembly: GCF_907164915.1. Classification (NCBI taxonomy): domain Eukaryota; kingdom Viridiplantae; phylum Streptophyta; class Magnoliopsida; order Ericales; family Balsaminaceae; genus Impatiens; species Impatiens glandulifera. The sequence continues at coordinate 19,876,312 of NC_061870.1, read as the reverse complement.
ATTGGTTAAAGCAACTTGGAATAATATAAGCCTTTCACATATCTTTCCATAAAAAAAGAAGACAAATCTAGACACAAAATGTGTTTTCAAAATGTCTAAGGAAATCATATTCTGCTTTAAATGATTGAATGATAAGGGTGATTTAGAAACAAATAGACAAATTGATAATTATCACACTTTTTGTTTCTTTTTTCTAATCGATTATAGGTTATAGTTATGAATCTCATTAAGGACGCTCTAAAATAAAATAAAAATTATATTTCACTTTCTTGTTAATTCTCATTAGAACAAGCAATCGTGTTGGCTGTTGCCCTTCACTTTGAGTGTTAATTAATTAGTTGGTGGTCGGTGTCAAAATTATAATACAATTATTTAACAAATGTATAGTATATAGATTCATGTAATGAGTACTCAAAACTCTAATGCATATGCATGATAAACCCACCAGCTACTTATCATAGGTGGATTAGTTCTCAAGACAAAAAAAAATTCCAATTAGGTATAGCAAAAAAACAATTCTATTAAAGAAATTAACAAGAAATTAACAAGAAATAAATAAGGGTGGTGTGATTAATAGATTAAGGATTACAATTATAACCCGTCCCGATTTTCGATATGAATAGTGTTGTCAAGACAGTTTTTCTCCGGTTTTACCAGGATGGAGTTTGTTACACTAGTAGAATTATAGTTTTTAACAACGAACATTGGCGACGGTGAAGATACGCCGTGGTTAATAAATATTATTAGCGTCGGCGACTAAAACGCCGTTGTTAAAAAAAATTATCAGCCACGGCTAAATTACGCCATGGTTAATAAAAAATATCAGCCACAACTTTCTTTGTCGGCGTCGTCTCTATTAGTTTGGCTTTCCCGCCCCTTTCTCACCAATATTATCTGCGAACGTTTTCGATGCGAACGCCGTAGCTAAAATTTAGATTTCCCCGTCATTTTCAAGAATATCAGCCACGACGATAGCATAATGCCGTGACTAATATTATTATTTATTAGCCACGACATTATGCTATCGCCGTGACTGATACTCTAAAGATATTAGGGACGACGTTAACATAATGCCGTGACTGATAAATAATTATATTAGCCATGACATTATGTTATCACCGTCACTAATAGTTTTAGAGTATCAACGACCTACCGACAAATGTCATCGCTGATATTCATTGCCAAATAAGTTTTGAACTATAAATAGCACGCTCCTCTCTCATTTCTTTCTTAAGGAATTTGAGATTGCCAAATAACTGAAACTACTGATTTCTTTCTAACCAATATTCAATCGGGGTCTTCTCAATCTCTCCTGAGATATCTCTATCCTCAATTGGTTAAAAGGAAATTGAAGATTTCTCAGAAGAGCTTGATTGTTTATTTGTTAGAATCACATTGGTTGAAGACCACAAGGAGAAATCAATTCATGTAGTCACTTAGCACGCTCCTCTCTCGGTTTTCCTTAAGGATTTTCTCAATGATCATCAATCTCTTATGGAAAATCTCCATCTTCAATTGGTTAGAATGAAATTGAAGATGGTGATTTCCCAAGAGAGCTTGATTGTCTATTGATTAGAAGCACTTCTCATTAAGAAATTTTCTCAATGATCATCAATCTCTTCTAGGAGCTCTCCATCTTTAATTAGTTAGAAGGAATTTGAAGATGGATATTTCCTGAGAGAGCCTAATGGTCTATTGTCTATTCAAGTTGTCCATCAATGTGGTAATTATTGAAAGAGGTTTAATGATTATGGATTTGATTAAATAGGGTTTAATGATTTGGAATGATGTTCCATTAAGATGATCGTATTTTATATATTAATCCCAATTCAAGATGAGTTAAATTATTGAAATTTTATTGGTTATTATTCCAATTTATCTTTGGTTATTGTTTCGATTTATCTTTGATTATTTTATATGTTCTATTTTTTTTGTTATTGTTTAAATTTTCCTTTTAGATTTAATCCCAACTCAAGATTTTATGATTACAAGTATGGTAATTAGGACTAGTTTGGAAAGATGAGGTAATTATTGAATTTCATTCACTTTATTTAGATCCATTAAAATAGAAACATTCAATAATGTCAAATATAGAAATGAAGTAAAAACTATATATATATATCATGATCCATTAAGAAATTTCAAATCTAGAAATGAAGTCATCTCAAAAGATATAATTATTGAAGTAAGATCTAACATTAATGTCGACGTTATGTTAAAGTTGACGTTAATTAAGATGAGTTATTACCATATCAAAATGCAAAACATTATTAGTGTCTGCGTTTTGCTAAAGCCGAAGATAATAATTATAACAAATTAACGTCGACTTTAGGGTAAGGTCGACGTTAATAAAAGTGAGTTACTATCGAAATCAAAACATTTTTTTGGAAAAGATTATTAACACCAACTTTAGTATAAGGCCAAAGTTAATATATGATATTATTAACGTTGGCTTTAGGGTAAAACCGACGTTAATATTCATTAAATAAATATTAACGTCGACACACAATAACGGAAATGTTGATAATCTTTTTATATAAAACCTTCGCTTCTTCTTTTTTCCTTCTTCCTTCTTTCTTCTTTGTAGTCGCCGCTCCTCCTCTCTCGTGATTCTCTATACGTTATTCGTCCGCCTTCCGTCAATCAACCTTTTGTCCGCCTTCCTTCGATAACCTGTCCTTTCGTCGTTCGTTCGCCTTCCGCCGTTCACCCGCCGTTCATCCTCTAGGTATTTAGATTTTAGTTTTAATTTAGGTTTGATAGGTTTGATTTATTGATAGATTTAGGTTGTTTGATTTTGTTTGATTTATGTTGTTTGATAGATATATATTATTGATAGATTTAGGTTGATATTATTGATTTAGGTTTGAATGTTTATATATTTGATTAGTTGTTTAATTTTGGTTGATTTAGGTTGTTTAATTTTGTTTGATTTATGTTGTTTAATAGATTTAGGTTTGATTTTGGTTGATAGATTTATGTTTGATTTAGGTTGATAGATATTATTTTTAGATTGATAAATTGATTGATTTATGTTTTATTTGATTTATTTCCAAATAATGTTTGCTGATAGATTGTCGTTGTTATTTATTTTTAGTTTTATCGGTTGGAATTAAATAAGTATTCGAGATTTACTCTTCGTCGGCATTCTTCATTTGGTAAGTTCTAAATTTTTCTTATGTTTTTTATTATTATGGATGCATGTTTAGAGAAATGACTTACTTGAATTATTAGAGTTGCATGTTTAGAGAAATGACTTACTTGGATTATTAGAGTTGCATGTTTAGAGAAATGACTTACTTGGATTATTAGGGTTGCATATTTAGAGAAATGACTTACTTGGATTATTAGGGTTTCATGTTTAGAGAAATGACGTTTTTAGATTAGTATGTTGATTAATTGATTATAGGTAGATGTTGATTTCATTATTTGTTGTTAATTCCTAGTTAAAATTGACGTCCTCGATAAAATTTTGACAACTCTACGCTGATAAGATCAAAATTATATTCAAGGGGTTAAAATATTCAGACTTCACGATTAGGTCTACTAACAGAAATTCAATTGCTTGTCTGTGTGTAAAATGTGCAAATCGAATCTATACGAATAGAATCGTGGTGATAGATCATCTAATTGTGTTTGGAATCCGTCAAAATTACAATTTTTGATACTTTCATGGAGAAACGAGATATTCGAATGTAAGGGACGGGATGATGAGGATGATGAATTAGATGACCTTAAAGATGAAAATCAGGATGGATTATGAGATAATGTCGTTAATGAAGAAATTGATCAAAACGATCAATTTATGGAAGACATCATAAATTATTTGTATTCAACTACTGAAACCTCAAATAATGAATACCATGTTGACGATGTTAATGCATTCTACTGGTTGTTGGATGATTCAAAACTTCCATTGTACAAAGAATCCCGAATTTCAAAAGACTCCACCATACTTCAATTACTCCACATTAAAAAATGTTGGTCAATGGACCAACACGTCATTCGATTTGTTATTAAAATTGATCAAAGAGGAAATATACAACCTAATTCGGAGTTGCCAAGTTCATACTATGAGTGCAAGAAATTTATTATAGAAATCGGTTTAACGTATAAAAAAATTGATGCTTGTAAGAATGATTGTATGCTATTCCGTAAAAAAATAAAGATTTAGAAGAGTATAAAGTTTATGGTGTATCTAGATGGAAGATCAACCAATCAAGTGGTACCCTTCAGAAAAAAGGTGAATGAAAAGTTCATTTCAAATAAAATTTTACGATATTTTCTCACTTGCACCGAGATTGCAAATGTTGTACATGTGCTCCAAAATCGCTCCTCAGATGACTTGGCATAAAGATAATATTAAAGTTGATGATGAAGTCTTAAGGAATCCAGCTAATTCAATGACATGGACGTCCTTCGATGAAAAGTTCAAAGATTTCTCCTCCGAGCCTTGGAATGTAAGACTTTCTCTCGCAAGTGACGGGTTCTAACCTTTTGCAAATGGAAAGACTTCTTATAGAATTTGGCCCGTTGTTATTATCCCTTACAACGTCTCTCTTACAATTTGTATGGATAAAAATAACTTCATTCTTTTCATGTTAATCCCAGGACAAAAAGTCTCGGGGATTTGATTGATGTGTTTCTCTAGCTATTGATTGGCTAGTTAAAAGAGTTGTGGCATACCAGTGTGATGAACTACGACGCATGCCGTAAAGAATATTTCAATATGCGAGCAACTATGTTGTGTACTAATGATTTTCCGGCATATGCAAATTTATCTGGATGGAGTACGAAGGGAAAACTTGCATGTCCATGTTGTAATAAGGATACAACGTCGCTGAGATTGGTACACTAGAAGAAAGAGTGTTACATGAGTCGTCGACGGTTTCTTACACCTACTCATTGTTGGCACAGAGAAAGAGATTCTTTTGACGGTAATACATAGTTAAGACAGCCACCTAATTTATTTTTTCTAGAAACGGAATTATTAGTGCAAACAAGAGATTTGAAAGACATGTGTTTGACTAAATACCATCTCAAAAAGTGAAAGATTTTCCATGAGTCTCGGGGAGATAATTGGAATAAACTCATCATATTTTTCAAACTATCATACTGAAAACCGTTGTTATTGAGGCATAATTTGGATGTGATACATATTGAGAAAAATATTTGTGATAGCGTGTTGGGCACTATAATGGATTTTAAAGAAAATACAAAGGATGGAAACTCATAAAGATTTGGAATTTTTTAAACATAAAGCATTCATTGCATCTCGTTGAGTTCAATGGTGTTCTTCAATGTTCGACAGCTACATACGTACTTTCCTCGGATTAGAAGAAACGATTATGTATGTTTCTTAAATATGTAAAAATTCCAGAAGGGTTCTATTCAAATATTGGAGGGTGTGTAAACGTAATTGATAAGAAAATTTTGAATTAAAGAGTCATGATTGTCACATCCTATTACATTATTTGATTTCACTTGTCACACGTGCTTTACTTCTGAATGATGTGAATGATGCTCTAGTGCACTTGTCTATGTTCTTCCGATTGTTGTGTCAAAAATCTTTAAACGAGATGAATTGGAAGAGTTGCAGGATGTCATTGTTTTGACCCTTTTTAAATTGGAAAAATATTTCCACCTTCATTCTTTGATATAATGGTACATTTGCCTATACACTCGGCCTTTGAGGCTTTTCTAAGGGGACTTGTCCAGTATCAATGAATGTATCCAATTGAACAATATATGGGTACCTTGAAAAAGTACATTCGTAACAAAAACTTTCCTAAAGGATCAATTAGTGAGAGTTACTTTTTGCACGAGAGTATGAGTTTATGTGCTCGGTATTTAAAAGATCATGAGTCAATAGAGACATCGATACAACAAACTTCAACACTTTCTATATTCTTGGCAATGTAAGATTTATCGATTGCAATACTTTACACATATGAACCAGGTGATCGAGAGCGTGTTCACGTATACATTTTGAGAAATTGTATGGAAGTCGAACAATATTACAAGTAAGAGTTCATAAGTTAATTAGTGACTAAGTGTGAATTTTTTAATTAACTAATTATAATTAAATTTCACTATATGCAGCGAATTCATGCAAGAGTTGACCGATATAAGGCGACTCAATCTTTCTAATCTTAAATGCGATAAACTTTACTTAAGTTTTTTCAAGACAAAAGTGGGTCAATTAAATGATGAATCAGATCGAACTTTGAATCTAAAGATTCTTGGGAGTGACCCGATAATTTATGCTAAGAAGTATAAATTTTGTAAAATAAATTGGTACAAGTTCAACACCAAGAAGCATGACGAAGGGTTAATCACGCAAAAATGTGGTGTTTGTGTACTTGGCAACAATGAGCAGAAACGATAAATTACTACGAAGTACTCACAAATATCATAGAAGATCAGTATTTTGGTGGTAACCGAGTAATTATTTTCAAGTGTAGATGGTTTGATGTATATTTCAAAGACCGTGGTATAAAAGTAGATAAATATGGGTTTATAAGTGTTAATGTGAATAGGACATTTAGAACTCAAAGTCACGATCCGTTTGTAACGGCAAGTCAAGCACACTAGATTTTTTATGCTACGGATATGGAATTTAAACATAGATAGAAAATTGTCACAAAGATAAATCCCTGTTATTCGAACTTCTAGACAAGTTTTATTTGTGTGTGTTAAATAGGATGATTTCATTAAAATTTTAACTTCTTTTTTTTCCAGATATCCTGACACTTAAACGAGGTATCAGACGAGCACGGTTAAGATATTTGGATGAGCTCCGAGCTCGTACATATTATGTAGAATCCGATTATCCTATGAATTTTATGTGATCACTTCATGATATTGAGAGACTGAATGATCCATATTCCAACATTCCCGAGGAGTCTAGCACCCTAGAGGGGAATTCCCCCGTTCCTAAGACTGTAGGTAGTTAGTTATAACTTATATGTGATATTTAAATGATTATATATATTTTAACAAATTTCGTTTCAATGTTATTTTGTAGGGTCTTCATCGAGAAGGGGACGGGGGAAGAACAAAAATACGGTTCTAGCGAAAATGGCAACCATGGAGAAGATGAGGTTGGAGTTCAGGGAGATGAATGAAAAGCCCATGCGATAACTCTTGTAACTAGTCTCGACATATTGGTAGAATTGTCTGAAACCCGAGGGGTGCAACATCGTCTAAAAAATGGTCTGATCTGTCCCAATACCAGTTAAACCTTATATGACAGTCCATCTCCGTGAGTTTAATATTTTTTTAACGTGTTATATTATAATTTGAAACTTTCATAATCCTAAAATATGTTGTTTTTTTCCATGATCATTTCCATTCTTCAATAGTCCATCCCATTGACTCCTATAGAGATTGAGTAATTTCACAAGTGAAGAAAACATGAGATATGTGGAGATATACAAACAAGAAGAAATACACCGACCCACATATTAACAATGATGAGAGGATCAGACTAAACTCTCCTCCTGAATTTTACTTCGAAGATTGAAATTATCTCCTTCACCATCACTACTTCATGGTTGAATTTAAGGTATAGTAGTCATTTATATTTCTTATATGTTTAATCGACTATTAACTAACAACTTTAACTATCTTATAATTGCATAATAAAGTACGACCAACGCCGACAACATATCGAAATTGATATACCCCCACCACACCGGCAATAGACCATTTTCACAAGTGGAGCGATATATGGTAAGTTCTAGTAAGAGTATTATTTTTTCATAATATTTAATAGATGGTATGTATGTTATTCGTACAGGAGAGGGAGATTGGACACCCTTAGTGATGCAGACTTCTTCCTACAAATACATACTATGAGAGCGACCGTCGAGGATCCGACTCCTGTGCATTATCCGCAAGTTTAGCAGGCCGTCGTAAGTTGTAATAATTTTTATCATTTTAGTTTGCATGTTTAATTAAGTTTAAAATTACTAACAATATTTTAAATGATTGTAGGTTGTAATGTGAGAGCGATTAGAAACAAATCCTAAAATGTCGTTGTTTAACGTGTATTAGGCTTCTTTGGGACCATTCATTGCACTTCAGAGCTAATCAACGAGGAAGTTCAACTTCGAGCGTCAACAGCTCACGCATGTCTCAACGTCAATAGACGGAAATGCTCATGAAAGAGAACAGGAACTTGCAATGAAGGATGGAAGAATTGAGCGCAAATCAGGCACTGAAATGGAGTTGCGCGTACATCATGCACGTGAAATGGAAGAGATGCACGCAATGATGCTTGCACAACAATAATCTATAAAGACGCACATGTCTAGGATCCCCTCCTTCCCGCGATTAGTAGTGGTTGACATAGATTTGAGATTTTTGTACTAATACGATTCGAGATTTTTGAAACTTGAAATTGATTTTTATTTAAGAAAAAAACTCACTTAGACGTATGTATTTGTATAACTAGCTCACTTAGACGTATGAACAAATAAAAGATCATTCAAACATACGTACTATAAAAAAATAGGTTCATTTAACCTAGGTAACTAAACATAGTTAATTTTTAATTTTTAATTTATATATTTATTAATTAAATATTAATATATTTTCTCTTTTTTTATTATTAATTAATCAACTCTCTACTTTTATCTTTTTCATAAATTTTATATTATATAATATAATATAATAATATAATATAATATATAATATAATATATATGTATAATATATATATATAATATAATATAATATATATAATATATATTATATTATATTATATTATATTATATATTATTATATTATATAAGCATTCATAATTAATTATTTTAACTTTATATTTTTTCTCCTTTTTTATGTCTTTTTTTTTATATTAATATTTATTATTAATTATTTTAAAATTGTTTAGTTCTAATGGTTGAATATAACAGCGATATATTCCTTTAACAACAAAAATCTTTCAACACAAAAATTAATTAATAATCAAGAATTTGATAATAATAGAAACGTATTCATTAAACAACAAAAGAGTAATAATCAAATATTAGATAAAACAATATTTCTTACTACTATTATATTAAATTAAATAAAAAATAAATCATTAAAAAAATATTACACTAGAATAAAATTCATAAATAAGTTATTAAAATCTCTTCAAAAATAGATAATTTGAGGACTAACAGAAATAAAAACGGATAAAAAAAAGATGAAATAAAATAAAGAGAAACTAATATAAAAATAATAATAAAATTTAGGAATGAGATAAATTTAAATGGTTTAATTAATGAAAAAGAATGAGAGATAAAATATATTAATATTTAATTAATAAATATATAAATTAAAAAAAAATTAAAATTAACTTTGTTTATTAACATAGGCTAAATGAACATATTTTTGATAGTATATATATATATATATATATATATATATATATATATATATATATATATATATATATATATATATATATATATATATATATATATATATATATGTTTAAATGATCTTTTATTAGTTTATACATCTAAGTGAGATAGTTGTACAAGTACATATGTCTAAGTAACTTTTTTTCTTTTATTTATGAATGATCTTTTTTTTCTAATTGTAGTATAATAACATATGAAACGGGTTTAATAAAATATAAAAAAAATGCAAAAACCCGAGAACAAACATTATCAACGTCGGCGTTAAATGAGTGCCGACGTTGATAAAGACAATATCAACGTTAGCATTATGGGAATGTCGTCGTTAATAAGAGAACCATAGAGGTTCAAACAACCCGAAAGCAAAGATTATGAGCGTCGACGTTAAGGGAGAGCTGACGTTGATAAATATTGATATGAACTTCGGTGTTAAGTTAAGGAGAGTCGATGTTGTTAAAGAACTATATTGATGTCGATTCTCCCTTAACTCCGACGTCAATATCGATCTTTATCAATGTCGGCTCTCCCCTAACGCCGACATTAATAATGGAATCAGAAAGAATTATCAACGTCGGCATTAGGGGAATATCGACATGGTTAAACATCATTATCTTTTAACGACCAACTCTTTAGAGACGACGGTCGACAGTTTTATCCGCCGACGTTAATAATTATTAACGTTGGCATTTGGTCTTTTAGCGACGGTTTGTGCCGTCTCTAATAGTGTATTTTCCACTAATGATAGTATTGTGTTCCCATCTCGATTTCGCCCCAATTCTTCCCCCGAACATTAATAAACTAACTAAATATATAATATCACCAATATATTTATTTATTTTTCATATTTTATAAAAATAAATAAGTTGATTTCTTTACAATAACATAAATTTTCAATATATAATATAAAAAAACATCTTTTTATATAATTTTATTATTAATTGTTTTTCAAATACATGATATAAACGGTGTCCCACGGGGATTATTCGAAACCAAATAGGAATAAGAGTGGAATAAAAAAGTTTCCGAAGTAGAAGGAACATGGATAATATTTATATTGTCATCCTCAACATATTGTAAAAGAAAAAAAAACATTGTATTTGATGTAGTTTATGAAAATATGTCGCATAAAGAGTTCAAGTTGTTAGAAATGATCTCTTGTGTAGACTATCCTTTGACACAGCACATTTGTGATTGTTGTTGGTTTATAGCAAAACCTGCAAAGTTAACAATACGATTGTAATGAATTTAATTTTCTTTTTCTTTTTACTTAAGATACATGTTAGCCTGATTTTAGAGTAGTGTTATTATTAGAGACAAACATAGTTTAAACATTAATCTATACAAATGAAACATGATCTATTTATCCTTTTAAAGTATGTTTGGTAGAACTATTTTAATGTGAATACCGATTTTCCAGAGCACTACAACAAAACATACTTTCAGCGACCCTTATATGTCAACCCATATTAAGCGTGAGTAAAAATTAAAAGAAAAAAACTTTTGCCAACCTTTATATCTATACCACCACCTTTATTTTTTTTATATACCAACTTTGTAACTTTGTTAAAACCTTATAATTTAAATATTCTAAATTTTAATAATTTTTATGTTTTATTTTTAAACTTTGTAAATATTTTATTTTAATTTTTTTTAAATTAAATTTGACTTAAAATTTTGTTAACAATAAAATTTAATTAATATTTTTTATATAACATAATTTTTAAACTTTTTATAGTATTATTAATATATGTCTTTTATTTAATTATTATTTAAATTTAATTAAATTAAAAGTAAAATATATGAGAGAGTTCATTAGTTTCTGAAATGTTAATATGACATTTATCCCACATCGGAGAAAAAGAAGAAGTTTTTGGTATATAAAATATGAGAGAGCTCATTAGTTTATGAAGTGTTTTTATGATTATAATGTGCTGGACTATGGGTTCACCCTAAGGGTTTAGGGTTATGTTCAGGTACTTGAGAGATGAAGGGCAAATGTGATAATAGTAGAGATAAAAAAATAACATCTAAAATGAAAATAGTTTAAAAATAAAATAGACTTTTAGCGACGTTTTTTAATTTTGCCAACGCTTAAATAAGCGTTGTTAAAACTTTCGTCTTTCGGCAACGCTTGTACCAACGCTTAAATAAGCGTGGTAAAAACTTGCGCCCACCCTGCTTCTGGCGACGCAAGAATAAGTGTCGGTAATGTTTTTGACGACGCTTTTAAAGGTTGGCAGAAGTCTTTTTAAGCGTCGCCGAAAGTCATTTTTGTTGTAGTGGAGGATTAGTGTGAGCATTTAGTCCTTCCCCATTGTAACTAAACTTTGTATTGAGAATGTCAAATTTTGCAATTCATACTTTTCAAAGAGCTTGGTGTCAACTTTTAAATATTTTTTTAGTTTAAATTTAAAATAAAATTAAGTGAACTTTGAAAAACTAAGAATTATTTACTTAAATTATTAACTTATTCTCTATTTTCTTTAGTGAAAAAAATGAATAATGGGTTATTGACTTTACACCCACCATTTTTCATATAAATATATATGGAGTAATAATTTTCTTCACATGGCTTGATCATGAGCTTACAATGTGCCTCATCGTTTGTCTTGTGATTCGGTTTTCAGTTTGATGTTAAGAATGTTTTGTCTACACCTTCAAAAGCTTGAAGTTAATCTCCATATACAAAGTTCCAGCAAAAAATATATATAATTATATTATAATATCAAAGTCGTGTCTTTGGTTCGTGTCATTATTATCCGGTTCTGGTCAAATCTCTTTATCCATTTTCGAAAAGATACATGAGAAAATAAACTAAACGGAGTCGGTACACATTCTTTCTCGTCCTTTCCCGTTTAAGAAAAAATGTTTTTTTTTTCGAAAAGATTTTTCCTATTACAATTTTTCCATTCGAATGTCTTGTCTTTAAGACGGTTTGTGCAGTCCAAAATTTATCGATCTCATGCCATAACTATCCTTTCGAGTGCTCCTTCCGCGGAGGGAATGCAACGAAGAACTTAAGCGGTAAACTCGAATCGTGCATTGTTTTAAGAAAAACATTATCTACGAAAGTTATGTTATAGAACCATTTGGCTTACTGTAATTACTAAAAATCTACTCGTCAATTTATAATATTAAAATAATTATTTTAATTTATTTTTGAATAAATTAATCAAAATAATTAACTTTATGGCCAAAAATCTATTTAAAACAATTAATTAGGATTAATTAATGTGTTAATTAATCAAATTAATTAAGAGTTAAGGCCAAAATAAAAATAAAACTATTTGGGATAAATGTTATACTCATTTCATCTTAAATTAATTTAAGAAAAAATAAGGGACAAAAATAAATAATTTAGAGTGAATTTCGTATCCAATTTACCAAAAAGAATTATTTATTTAAATCCTACAAATATACAACAAAATAAAATAAATTGGTAAAATATTTGCCATATTTAATTTAATATTTTGTGTATTTAAAAAGATCAAAATTAAAACCAAAAAGGTGAAAGAAAAATAAATTTCAAATAAACTCTTAAGGTTTTAAATAAAAAAAAATATATGTAATCGGGTGTAGCCGAAAACAGATAAAATGGATGCAGCAGGAATTGCATCCATCGGATCAACGCCCGATCTTCATCCAACGCACTACAGCGCTCTGCATAGCCAGTTGTAGCAAAGGAAGCGCTCACCGAGGAGTACAAAATCAACTAACGGCGGGACGTCAACCTTGTTAGCTGAAAAAACACCCGTTCCTAACGGAATGCCAACGAAACGTCAAATACAGGCAAAACAGCGTCGTTTTGACCTCCGATCTTCTTCTACCTCACGATCGTCGTCTAGATTATGATGAAGATCCGTGATGATCTTCTCTTTTTGGAACTCAACCATTGGTCGATGGTTTTGACTCATTCAAAGTCTAGAATTATCACCCTACGTTGGTGATCATTCTCCCTACCACCATAGGCCTTGCCACGGCCTATTCAGGCGATTACCAGCCAAAAACAGTCAAAAGTCATTAATGATTTTTGACTGATTCAAGACACTAAGAGCCTCAACCGACATTTGGATAGTATAAATACCCTTCCCCAAATCATTCTAAAGGTATAGAATCCAATATCCACCTTCAAATCGAAAGAATTCAGAAATCCGCCATTGAAGCCTAAAGCTTCTGGATTTTTTGAAAATACGTTTGAGACCTTAAACCTCAAATCCATGCATCCCAACAGATTTTCTAATGTCAAATGAGTGTTCTCCAATCATTGGTGTGATTCTAATCACCCTCTAATTCATATTTACAATTTGAATTTGAAACTTTTATATTTCAAATTGTAAAATCTTGTATGCTTGTTGTTATCGTGTTTTATGGATGGAAATCAATCCTAGGATCATTAATAAATTATTTGGATAGAAGAATTGATCAATCGATCTTATAAACAAAAACCCAAAATTGAATTTTCAAAATAAAAAATGGGTTTATTGCCATTAGGATAATCCTTTAGTTTGTTTCTCAGCCGGTGCTGCGTCCGAAGGTAAAATAGAGGCTACATAGGGAGGAACCTCTACAACATGGGATTCAGTCAGTCTGGCCTTCTTCGCAACAGAGGCAACCTCAATAGTTTCTACGACAAAAGCTCGCTTCTGGCTGGTGGAACTCGCAATCGAATCCTGCACCTTCAACTTTTTTCCTCTTTATAGAGGTGGGACGATTGGAGGCAGTAGACCACTTGGACAGAGTGGTCTACTGACCACTTGACTGTTGGACGAAGGATTTGGACTTGTCTTCCTTGATCACCTTCATCCTTAAGATGCAATTGCCAACAATGTTGCAGGTCATCACCCTACTGACATGAATATTGGTACTCTTGCCCACGTTCACCTTTAGGTGCTCAAGAACCCTACTAAGTTGAACAGAGAATCCCACACTCTACTTCTTCAACATCTTTACCATTAGCATCAAAGTGGTGAAAAGGACGGACGACCAGTTGATAGTCATCCCATTCGATATGACCACCATCATCTGAAATCTCTCTTGGGTGTAGGCGTCGAATGACCCTACTCTCGCCTGAAGAGACTTGGAGATAATATCATTAAGAAGACATAACTCAGATTTGAGATATTTCTTCTTTCCGTGAACTGCGACGGAACCAAAGACGTTTGAGAAGATGACTTGCATTTACGAGACATCCTTGGCCGGAATCTCGTTAAAAGTGGTAAGACCTTCTGTCGGAAGACCAAAAATCTAGGTAAAAAGATCTTTAGAGATATAAACTTTTGCGCCCTTCATCGTTCTCTGAACTCACAAACCTCCTGTTCGTGTAGAAACTTCCTTAGACCGGATGCCACTTGGGTTTTCAACATGGCCACCATCGCCGACAACTCTAAAGCATACACCAATTCAAAGTCTACCTGCATTGTATTTTAAGAAACGAAATCATCTTTAGGTTTAGGGTTTAGATGAAAGATTTAGACGAAGAAGAAACTAGATTTCTAAAGAGAAGGCAAAGAGCTTTTAGGGTTAAAGATCACAAATGGAAGGTGAGACACCTTAGGCGTCCAAGGCACCCTTTTATAAATAGTCTAACCGACACGTGCCTATAAAAGGTATCATTAACAAAAGACATCATTTATTAAACATAAAAGACATTATTAAAAATTATGCGTGTGGTAATGAACCGTCAGGTCTGTATATCACATTTTTAATCATGATAGACACAAGTCTTCATGATATTCGTTTTTGAAGATATTTATAAGATATTTATCTTATCTTATAAATATTTTCCCTCCAAGTATTTTGAAATATGACCTTTTATTGTCCGAAGGGAAAGATAAAATGACAGAGCATTGGCAAAATTAAGATAGTTGTCCCATTCGGCTTAAGACGAGGCGTTTGAAGAGCACTTGTAGACAGACGTATGTTTGTGTTGTCCGCATACCTTCCATTTAAGATTAGTGAGACGTCTATTCGGAAGGCGTCTGCTGACTCATAGCAACAGTAGTGTCAGAAGACGTCTTCCCACCAATTTAGTGTCTGACTATGCTTAAATGCAAGCTGCTTAAGCACAACCTGTCTAATGCCTAGTGTCTTTAGACGACTGTTCTGTTCAACACGATTTGATACATCCGTCTTAACACGTCTGACTTATTAGTTTATCAACAAATTCTCCCTCAGTTTGTGCATACTAAATCAAATTTTTTTAGATCTAAAATACCCAAAATATTTCTAAAGTAAGAAAACTTAGTCTCGGGGAGTGGCTTCGTGAAAGTGTCGTCCACTTGCTGATCCGTTGGCACATATTCCAGCCTGATATGCTTCTGAGCAATATGGTCCCAGCTGAAATGATGACGGATGCCAATATGCTTCGTCCAAGAGTGCAACACCGGATTATATGTGATCGCGATAGTGCTGATGTTGTCATAAAAGATAGGAGACTCGTCTGCCTGGATGCCAAAGTCTCTCAATTGATGTTGGACCCACAACAATTGAGCACAATAGCTTCCTGTGGCAAGATATTCTGCTTCTATTCTAGACGTGGAGATAGACGTCTGCTTCTTGCTAAACTAAGAGATCATAAAATCACCAAGGAACTGCAAGTTCCAATAGTGCTCTTCCGATCAATCTTGCAACCTACATAGTCTACATCAGAATAACTAATTAAGTTGAAACTAGAATCCTTCGGATACCACAGTCCAACATTTTGAGTTACCTTTAAAAATTTTAAAATACGCTTAGCGGTTATGTAATGAGATTGTTTAGGATTAGCCTAGAAAATTCTACAGACGCCGACAACAAACAAAATGTCTGACCGACTGACTGTTAGATATATTAAAGATCCGATGATTCCTTGGAAGGTTGTGATGTTGACACTCTGGCCATATTTATCCTTATCCAGCTTGTTAGATGAGTTCATGGGTGTAGAAGCAGCTGAATAGTTCTCCATGCGGAATTTCTTCAGCAATTCCCTAGTATACTTCGCTTGATTGATGAAGATGTCATCTTCAAGTTGACGAATTTGAAGACAAAGGAAGAACGTTAGCTCACCCATCATACTCATCTCAAACTTGTCATGCATGAGCTTAGAAAACTTCTTATATAATTTGGAGTTAGTTGACCTAAATATGATATCATCCACATAAATTTGAAACAAGTAATATATGTGAGTCTTTAAGAAATCTAAAGAGTGTTTTATCTACTGTACCAATAATAAAATCATGCTCAAATAGAAAATTAGTCAAAATATCATACCAAGCTCTAAGAGCTTTCTTAAGATCATATATAGCTTTATCTAATTTGAAAACATGATTAGGCAGGGAATGATTTTGAAAATTATGAGATTATTCAACATAAACATCCTCATTAAATAAACCATTAAGAAAAAAGCACTTTTAACATCCATTTGATAAACTTTTAAGTTTTTAAAAGCTGCATAAACTAGGAAGATTATGATAGCTTTAAGTCTAGCTATAGGGGTGAATGACTCCTCAAAGTCAATTCATTCCTCTTGTCTATAACCTTGAGCTACTAATTTGTCTTTGTTTCTCACAACTAAGCCATCTTCACTTAGCTTGTTTCTAAAAACCTATCTAGTTCTAATAATAGATTGATCATCTGGTGTTGGAGTTAGATGCCACACTTTGTTTCTTTCAAATTGATTTAATTCTTCTTGCATAGCATTGATCCAATTTGGATCAAGCAATGCTTCATCGATTTTCTTAGGCTCAATTTGAGAGATAAGAGTAGTGTTTGCAAATTCATCTATTAATTGATGTCTGGTCTTAAGAGGTGCATTAGAATTACCTATGATTAGTTTAGGTGGGTGATTTATGTTCCATCTGATGTTCGGTCCCAGAGGATCGGACGTATGGTCAACTAGCTCTACGACATCTGGACTGTCAACAACCTGCTGACTTATAGTCTGGCTATCTAGTTGAAGATTAGCTAGTTCAGTCGTCTAATAAGACGAGTTGTTTCTGATGACCCGCACTTCATCATCACTATAAAATTGAAGATTATCAGCTTCCAACTTGTTAGCAACTTTAATGATTTCGTTAGAGTTACTTTCAACAGATTCATCAAAAACAATATGGGTAGATTCTTCAACAGTTAGAGTTTGTTTATTAAACACTCTATAAGCTTTGCTAATTGAAGAATAACCTAACATTATGCCAGCATCTGCCTTAGCATCAAAAGCAGTCAAATAATTTTTGTCATTTTTATAAATAAAACACTTACATCCAAATATCCTAAAATATGAAATTTTAGGAACTTTACCATAAAAGATTTCGTAAGGTGTTTTATTGGAACGTTTATTAATCATTGATCTCTTTTGAGTATAACATGTTGTGTTAATGGCTTCTTCCCAAAGCTTTTGAGAAACACCGAAATCAGCTAGCATACATCTTGCTGCTTCTTTTAGTGTTTTGTTCTTCATTTCAGCAACACCATTTTGCTGTGGAGTTCTAGCACTAGACAACACATGTCTAATACCAGATTCCTCAAGGAAAGACGACAGACTTCTGTTTGTAAATTTAGTTCTTCTATCATTTCTAATCTTTATGATACTTAAAGATTTTTCATTTTGAAGACTTCTAAGGATCTTAATCAAATTTTCAGTAGTTTGATCCTTAAAACCAAAAATATTAGCCAAGTAAATCTAGAATAATCATCAATTATGACAAGGGTATATCTCATTTCCCCTAAACTGGTGACTAGGATTGGACCAAAAAGATCCATGTGCAATAATTTCAGACACTTGTCGGATTGGATATTCCCTTTGTTTTTAAAAGTTGATCTAACATGTTTTCCCATATGACAAGCATGACATACCTTATTTTTATAAAATTTCAGTTTAGGTATACCAGTTACTAAATCTTTTGAACAAATGTTGTTAATGGTTTTAAAATTAAGATGGTTTAATCTTTTATGTCATAACTAGTTTTTGATCATTTTTAGCTATCATGCATAAAGGATTAAACGTCTTATTTTTCCAGTTCATCTAATAAGAATTTCCTATCAGCAGAGTGTTACATTGCTGATCCTTAACAAGACATGCTTGTTTTTGAAAATCTACAGTATATCCGTTATCACACATCTAGCTAATACTAATCAGGTTATAACATAGATTTTCTACAAGCAGCATATTATTAATAGTAAGGTTACCATGGATAATATTACCCTTACTCACGATTTTACCTTTGTTGTTATCACTAAATGTGATCTTAGATCCTGTGCATTTGGTTATTTCAGTCAGTGGCTATTGCATGTCATGTGTCCGGAGCAGCCGCTGTCCAGATACCAAACAGATTTTTCCAGGGAGTTGTCCTGAATTACCTACAATTATACATATTTATATCATTGGTACCCATATTCACTTGGGTCTGTAGTTAATTAGTTCCTTGGGGATCCATATTTGGGTTATTTTTATAGATCTCCCTCTTTGTGTAGTTAATAAAGCAAATGATTTAGATTTGGCAGACGTTTTTCTGCCTGATGTTGACTCCTTGACTTTAGGAGATGAGTTTTGAGAACTTCTTGACTTTCTATCATGTTTTTACTTGCCAGACCGGTTGGCTGCCCTCTTCTTGGGCTTAAGACAACTTGAAGTTGGCTTAACATATTTAATCTCATCTTTTAAAGTTAAGTCATCACAGCCACAGTTTAAACATTTCAAGTTAGCCTTGAATCCATTCTTATAATTGTTATTATTAGAGTTTGAGTTAGAATGAGTCTTTTTCATGAATTTTCCAAACTTCTTGATGAAGAGTGGTATTGCATCGTTGTTGATCTGCTCAACAGACTTCGCAGTAGTCGCGGCAGGTGGCTCTTCAGCAGTCACCAGTGCCTTTGTTAAGACAGATATGGATGGCTCCTCTTTATTCCTTGAGTTTATTTCAAACTCATAGGCTTTTAGATTGGCGAACAAGTCGTGCAACTCCATCTTATTGAGGTCTTTAGATTCCCTCATCGCCATCGTCTTTAGGTCTCATTCTATGGGCAAGGCTCTCATGACTTTGATGACAACCTCACGGTTACTATATGTCTTTTCTAGAGTTGAGAGCTCAATGAAAATGTTGCTGAATCTTTCATCAAATTCAGTCATCGTTTCTCCAGGACGCAACTTGATGTTGTCAAACTTCTGTGTGACAACCATTAGCTTGTTTTATTTTGTTTGGTTGTTTCCCTCATAGAGTTGAGTCAATTTCTCCCAAATTTCTTTGGCAGTCGAGCATGACATAATCTTGCTAAACATATTCTTGTTCAGCGTCTTGTAAAGAATATCTTTGGCCATATTATCGAGGTTTTCCTTCCTCTTATCTTCAGTAGTTCACTCAAATCTTGGTTTCTCCTTCATCTCAGGAGAACTATCGGTTAAAGTTGTGGTTGTGCTGACCTTCATAATTTTCATTGGACCATTAGTAATGACATACCACACGTAGTCATCTTGAGCAGCTAGATGAGTCTGCATCCTGATCTTCCAATCATCATAATATTCTTTTGAGAACATTGGGGTTTTATTTAGAAAAGACATGATTCAGATATCTTCTTTGCTTGATAATAGAAAACTTGGCTCTAATACCACTTGTTAGGATCAGTGACAACAATAGAAGGGAGGTTGAATATTGTTGTACTAATTATCACTTTCAATTCAATTTTAATCCTGTTAGAGATGAAAATTTGTTTATATTCTTCACAAATCGTCGCAAACTCTTGAACGGATTCAATTGCGGAAATAATTGCTAGATTTAAAGCGGCAGATGTAAGACGGGAAGATGCAGTAAGTAATAACACAAGAGTTTTATGGATGTTCGGAGATAAATCTCTTATGTCACCCCTTCTTCTATTTCCAGAAGGATTTTCACTAGAATACTTTGATTTGTATAGCGACTACACAAAAGACAGGATTTAACAGTTGCCTATTTCTGAACTCTTAGCTATCACTCTATTAAATAGACAATGTTCTGTTCAACTTACAATACTAAAAATACACTCAGGTAGTACAATAAATTATCTCTCAGCTTAACTTAGTGAATTACAGAATACACTTGAGAAAGATGACCTAGAGAGAGAGTAAGCGTGCAAAAGATCAGAGAATTAGAGAGATCCATTCTTGTGCTCTGCTACCTTTTTATCTTGAATTGTAGCAACGGTCGAATCTGATTCTTGGATACGTGTCAACTTTCCCTTAGATGTACGCCAGATGTACGAGATTGTACACAAGAATATATTCGTTGGATCGTGGCGTAGCAGATTATATTACGGAATATTCGGTAGAACGTGGTGTACTAAAAGGTACGTGGGCTAGTGGAATAATCGAGTACGTGGCATTTAAGCGTATTAAGTTGACTTGGCAGACTACTAATAACGAACACTATTGTTCGTTATGCTGATGAGCTATGCAGATAAGTAGACACTTCTTCAGACGGCTGCTGAAGCAAGGCGTTTGCTCGCGCTTCATTAGACTACTACTAAAGCGATGTGTTTGCTCGTGCTTCTTTAGACCAGGACGTTTATTAAAGTGAGACGTATGTTCGCGCACTTCTTCAGACTAGGGCATCTATTGAAGTGAGACGTTTGTTCACGCACTTCTTCGGACTAGGGCGTCTATTGAAGTGAGACGTCTGGTCGCGCTTCTTGAACTATACCTACACATAAACATTTGCACAACTTAGTTTTGTTCACCAGCACATCATTAAAACTATGTCGTATTGATTTAAACTTGTTCACCTAAGTTTATTTTAATCAATTAAAAATATTTTCCCTTAATTAATTATTTCAATTTTAATTAATTTTCCTTTTTCTTTATTTAACTTAATCTAACAAGTCGGTAGGGCGATGATTTGTGGTGCTCGATCTTTAATTCGTCGAGCAATTACAACACTTTTCATTGAAAGTGTCGACCATTGTCTGAAATCAATGCGTGAGAAACTCCATATCTAGAAATGATGCTAGTTCAGATGAACTTTGCCACTTGAGATGATATCAAGACTTTGTAGGAGGCTACTTTGACCTATTTGGTGAAGTAGTCTATAACGACGGGTATGAAGTCGTGTCCATTTGATGTGTGGGGATAGATTTTCTCGATTACGTCGATACCCCATGTGGAAAAGGGTTAGGAGATGTCATGTTGTATAGGAGATAGGTCGTTCTATGCTTCATGTTATTATAGATTTGGCACTGATGGCGACTCCTTACATAACTCACACATTCTTATTTGAGGTTTTGCCAATAATATCCTAAACGGAGTATTTTCTAGGTTAAATCCATTCCATTCATGTGCTGACCACATGTCCCTACATGTACTTCTTCCATGATCACCATGGATTCAGGAGTATCAATGTAGAGCATTTTTTACCGTCAAAAGATCGACGATAAAGCCTGTTGGCAATCCAAGCGTAGTTGGTGGAATATTGGCTCAACGCCCGTCGTTTCTTAGCTCAGAAATGAGAAGGGTACTTTCCATACTCAATGTACTTCTAAAGAGTATCATACTAAGGCTTAGCAAGTCATTACTTTTTTTGGATTTTCAGAGATTTGACGTTGATGCCGTCAGGAATTTGAGTCATTGCTACTAAAGTAGCCAGGGAATCCGCGAAGCGGTTTTGACTTCATGGAGCATGAACAAATGATACTTGATTGAATTTGCTCATGAGTTGTGTTAAGTGGGCGTGGTAGGGTTTCAGGTTTTCCCCTTTCACTTGTCACGTGCCATTGACTTGGGATATAACCAAGTTAGGCTCACCAAATACTTCTTGTTGGGTGACTCATTTCTCATAAGCCAACTTGAGACCTAAGAGGCATGCCTCGTATTCGTCATCGTTGTTGGTGACGGGGTATTCGAGTTTTATAGATATTGGGTTTTACTTCCCTTTCAAGTCAACTAATAGAATCCTAATTCTATAACCCTGCTTTCCAGAAACTTTGCAAACATCAATTTCCATGTGTCTGATGTAATATTTATAATTCCTTCATCAAGGAGCTCGAGTTTTCTTCTAACTCAACAATGATGAGTTTTGTCAGCAAGGAAGTCTACAATAACGATTCCTTTAACAAACTTCTATACCGTATAGGCTATGTCGTATTCGGATAACAATATTATCCATTTGGATAGCCTTGGTGACAGGAGAGTTTGTTGGAACAAGAAATGGATCGGGTCTAGTCTTGATACCAACTTGATGGGGGTGGGCTTGCATGTAGTGTCTCAACCTTTTGGTGACCCATGCTAAGGCCCAACAAATCTTTTCAGTTGAAATGTAATTAAGTTCACACATAGTCATCCTTTTACTGATGTAGTACGCAGTCTATTGGAAAAAATTAAGTAAAGAGTTAATTAACTTAGAAGAAATTGTTGAAAAGAACTAAGTGAAGAGTTAATTAACTTAGAAATTATTAAATATTAGTCAACTGAGTTTTGATGATGTTTAAATATGAAAGAAGCAAAGTCGTCTAATTATTTCTATACAGGTGTATCAGATTTGGCTAACTTAGACGAGGTCTAAGTAGGCTAATTAGACGTGTTGCTAGTAAGACGTGTCAGTCTAACAGATACGTAGTTAGACGTGCAAGTCTAATAGATACGTAGTTAGATGTGTCAGTCTAACAGATACGTAGTTAGACGTGTCAGTCTAACAGATACATAGTTAGACATGTTAGTCTAACAGATACATAGTTAGACATGTTAGTCTAACAGATACGTAGTTAGACGTGCAAGTCTAACAGATACGTAGTTAGATGTGTCAGTCTAATAGATACGTAGTTAGACGTGCAAGTCTAACAGATACGTAGTTAGACGTGTCAGTCTAATAGATATATAGTTAGACATGCTAGTCTAACAGATAAGTAGTTAGATGTGTCAGTCTAACAGATACGTAGTTAGACATGCTAGTCTAATAAATACGTAGTTAGACATTGGCGTCTAACTCCTTCAGATTAGTCTGAAGTGATATGTAGTTAGACGCTGCAGTCTAACTCCATTAGACGTGGTAGTCTAATAGGATGCAAAGTTAGACGTTGCAGTCTAAATCCATTAGACTTGGTGGTCTAATGAAACTCATTGTTAGACGTTGACGTCTAACTCCATTAGACTTGGTAGTCTAATGGAGCACGTCTAATGCATCGCTTCAGTAGTTGTTTGAAGTTAGCATACGTCTACCCACGATCAACTAGTTGTACGCTACTCCTGCTCCACTCTTTTTTGCAGTCAAGTACGCCAGCTATTTACATCAAATTAATGAACGCCACGTATGCGAATATTCTTCCCACTACTTGTTTAGTACAGGACAATTCCAGAAGGATATCCGGCGTACTACCGTTCAGTACGGCCATGATCCATGAGCACATAGTCTGTTGTACTCTTCTACTATGGAGGCTTTCCAATGGACACTTGCCACGTGTCCATGAAGAAGATTTGACCGTTGGTGTCCTTCTACTAAAAATAGTTTCTCAAGGACAACAGTCGAATCACTAGTTACTTTGCTAATTTTCTACAACCTTACAAGCGTACTCTTGTACTCACTGATACCTATCATCTTCCAAGTTCAAGAGAGAAAGAATCAAAAACTATTTAGCTGAGTGAATATTGTTCTTAATATTGTAAGTCGAACATAGGGTGTTCTGTTCAACAAAGTGTTTAGCTAGATCAGTAAATTGTATTTGATTCAAAGAAGTATATAGTGAAATCCTTCCGGATGATGGAAGAAGGGGTGACGTAGGAGAGTTAGCTCCGAACATCCATAAAAAACTTGTTGTGTTCTTTCCTTTTGTCTTCCATCTCTCATTGGTTTAAAGCTTCAAACCCAAACAAACAGTTCCGCACTTGAATTGTTTCAAGAGTTTGTGAAGGTTTGCGAAGAATAAAAAGTGATATTAATCCCTAACAAGATTTATATCAATCCGTTTATCCGAAGTTGCTAACAATAGTCATACCCCCGTCTCTATTGATTGCGTTGATCCTATCACAGTCGTTTCGAGTTTATCCTCGTTTCTTGAGCCAATAGGCTTCCCATGATTGTGTTTGTTACAGTAAGGTATAAAATGAGAGGAATGCCAACTCGGGGCGACATGATTATGAAATGGGATTTTAAGTAATCCTTGATTCTATCAAAGGCTAGTTGACGATCTTCATTCCATACAAATTTTTTTATATTTCTTTAGCATCTTAAACATTATATTGCATGTCATAATAAGCTTACTGATGAATCGACTAATTTATTAGATTTTACCCAAAATTCTACGGACCTCTCTTTCATTTCTAGGGATCGGCTTCGATGTCCCTCTGTGTGATTAAGAAGCCTAACATTTTACTAGTTGTGACTCCAATTGTAGATGATATTTCCAGATTTGTTGTAGGAATTTTTTAGGTTTATGACATTTCCTTCCCGATCCTTCGACTTGACAATCATGTCATCGAAATATACTTCCACTTCATTGTGGATCATGTCATGAAGGATCATAGTGGTAGACATTTGATAGGTGCCTCCCGCATTTTAAGACTGAAAGGCATGACCATATAATAGAAAATTCATACTTCTGTTATAAACGTGGTCTTTTTCTTGTCTTGTGGGGCCATCGAGATTTTTGGTTGTATCCTAAAAGTCCGTCCATGAATGATAATAATTCATGACCGATGGCATGATCGACTAGTATGTCAATGTGTGGTAGTGGGTAATGATCTTTAGGGATGACCTTATTTAGATCTCGATAATCTACACACACATAGTTTTCCGTCTTTCTTTAGAACGGGGACTACATTGGCAATCCAGGTAGGATATTCCACTACCTCGATAAATCCAACTTCTAGTTACTTTCGCACTTCCTCTCGGATTTTGTTCACAACTTCTTCTTTCATTCGTCTGAGCTTTTGCTTCACGGGATTAGCGTTAGGATATAGAGGAATATGATGTTGTGTGATTATTGGATCAATAGTTGGCATGCCCTTGTATGACTAAGAGAAGACGTCTTTGTTGGCTTTAAATATTTCAACAATCTCTAGACTTTCTTGGGGGTTTAAACTTTGGTCAATCAGTACGATCTGAGGATCGTCGGCCGTGTTTAAGTTAATTTTGATTGTCTTTTCCGTAGTGTAGACAATTTCATCCTCAGTTTCTAAGAAGTTTTTAGTTTCGAAGTTCAAGTCAGAGTAAAAGGAAAGATCAATTTTACTCAAAGATTCTAAATCTACTTCTTGTATTACATCAAAGAATTTATTACATGAAAGAGAAGATGATCCAACAAGATCATTATTCTTAGGTTTCTTATAATGTACAATATTTAACAACTCTGTACATAGGAGAGAAGAAAGAGTTATACTTTCATCGATCATAGTATTGATGGATGAAAGGGAGTCAGTTTCTTGAGAACCGAGAGAACTAGATTCTTTAGCTGAAGTAGTTTTCTTGGGAATCCGACGCAATATTTAGAGGGCGTCGTGTCAATAGTCCATTATTTTCCCAATCACACAAACATAAGGGTTAAGATTATGAGGACAATCTGAAAAGATTCAAGACCTGGAAAACGTCTTTATAAATTTAGGTTGGTAAAAGATTTAGGGAAGTCATGGGGTGCTTTATCCCTCGTCGATGAACTATCCATTCAAGGTTAGTGGAACAACTATGCGTCATTTAGATATCTTTTCGTGCGGATTTCTTCGAATCCTATAGGGATGTATCCTAGACCATGTCGATTTATGTTACAACATGGTTGTGGTAATGAAGTCATGCCTTTGGCGTTTGGGCTTAAGCCCGTGTTAGGGAAATATCTCATTTGGTGCTTCATTCTGATTGAGGAGAGGCTAAACATACTAAAGTTAGAGTGTTTGAATGAGTTTTTATCTTCTGAGAGGATTGGACATATCTCGAACCCGCTTAGTTTAACTTCAGGGGTGTCAATGTGGGTAGACCTTATGACTGTTGTGTCAATTTCGTCGTTGACTGTGATAACTTGGTTGTTTGCGATGAACCTAAGCTTTTGGTGTATGGTGGAGGCTAAAGCCTTGGATTTATGAAGCCATGGTCTTCCTAAGATCAAGTTATAGGAATGTTTCATGTTGATGACATAAAAGTCAACTTGGAAGTAGATGTCGACCACTCGGACGATGCACTTAAAGCAACTCATTATATCGCGGCGAGAGCTATCGAAACCTTTGACACATATGTCGGATGGTATGATATTATATTAGGATATTCCTATTTTCTCAAGTGTCCTCCAATGACATATGTTGAGAGCAGATTTATTGTCTATCAATACCATTTGAACAGTCTTTTCCTACATTTGCACAGAAATGTAGAGGGCTTTGTCATGATTTGTTTCGGCTGATGAAAGATCATTGTCTTCGAAGCCAATCATGTTGTGTTACGAATTGTGTTACAAACTAGAGGATATAATCCCTACTAGCTCTTCAGGGGTGGTTTTGGTAGGGACGTTGGCCTTGCTTAATTCATTGAGGATTGCTTTCCTAAGCTCGATAGAGTACATTAGGATTTCATTGATGGAAATGTTAACATTTGTCCTTTACATCCTCCTTTCTAGTTCCAATAGGAAGTTGGGAGGTGGATGGAACGTTGGCCGATATGGTTTTCATGAAAGTGGGTTGAAAATCCATCCCACAATGCGTTGTCGTGTTGTCAATCGGGGCATAGATGTGGGCAGTCATGTTTGACTTCCACCATTTAGAAGTCTCACCAGAGTATGGTTTGGACTTCTCTTTGGGTTAGGGATCGATCATGTTGATCTCTAGTTCAGTATTATGGATCAAGTCCAGTAACACATTGTAGTCAAGAGATGCTTCGTCAGTGGTGAGCATATTGACTTTATGATCCGGTAGTGGTTTCTTTGTTATTTCCGGCTTCGTGGTCACATTTTGATCGATCAAGTTCTGGAACAAGTACTTGAGGGCGCTACAAGTGTTAGTAGTGTGGTCTTTTGCTTGGTGATAGTCACACCAAGCATTCTAATACTTTTCCAAGAAAGGTCTATCTATTCTTGGGGAAATTGGTTTGACAAGATTCTTTTCTTTAAGAATCTTCATTACTTGACCTAGAAAAGGCATCCCTAGGTCGTCAAAGACTCTAGGGGGTTTAGGTGCCTTTGGAGGAGTTCCCTTATTAGGAGTAGTTGTATCTACTTTGGACTGTGGAGACTTACTTGGGCTCGCCTTTTGAAGCGATAGCTCCTGTCAGGTAGCGGTTACCTAGTGTACCTGCATCTTTTCCCTTCTTGGGAAAAAACTTGAAGGTGGGGTAGCTTTGACTACTTTTCCCTCTTTTTCTTCCTTCTTGATAGCGTTATCGAGGTTGATGCCAGTTTTCAGTAATTTCTTCATTGTTTGGAAAGTTTTGACGGCAAGTCCAATAGAATATTGTCCGTTAACATTTTCCAGGATCATGTCAATTTGACGTTGTTCGCTCGAGAATGAATCGATTTCCTCGACGACAATTTTCCATCGTTCGATAAACTCAAAGAATTTCTCATTTTCCCCTGTTTGATCTTCTTCAACCTCTTTTCTGGTCATCTAAGTTGAGATTCATTGAGAAGCGTTCTATGAATGTTGTAGCCAGTTCTTCTATACTCTATATATAAACTATCTTTTACTGGCGATACCAGCGTAGAGCATAATTATCAAGATATTAGGGGAATAGGTGGAGAATAGTTGGTTCTCCGAGTTTTAATGTGGTCATTGTGGAAGCGTACATTTTGAAAAAGACAAACAAATCGCTTTTTCTTATGTACTTAGAGAAAGTTGTAAGTTTGACACCTATTGGAATAAATGCTCATTCGACAGCTTTCATAGTGTCCTTCCAGTTATGGTCATATTTGATGTTTTTGCCCTTAGTTAACTTGTTTAGTTGGGCTTGTGTTTTTGCCTGCATGGCTTGAACTTGAGTCATTTAACATTCATATTCCGTTAGCGGGTGACTAACGGTGGTTGGTCATCCGCTGGAATTTGTTTTTCCTTTGAACCTAGGGGTTGATTACCTCCTCATGTTGTACCATGTATGTTGGTTGATGTCCTCTTCAAAGTCTCGTAGAGAGACTTCTTCTTAAGGTTTTTGACCAGTGGGACCAAGGTTAATATAAGTGAACATAATTGGGATTGCTTGGTTTGGAAAATGAGGAGAAGGATGGATGTTTTGGGATGTAGATGGAATTTTCTAATTAGGTAAAGAAGTTGTGATCAATGCGAGTTTCTCAATTACATGTTGTAGAGTTTCCTTCATTTCTCTGAATTCGGCCGCTGAGACTGATTTAGGTACGAAGGGTTCTTCGTCTATCTGGTGGCGTATAAAACGTTCGGTTTTGGGATCTCTCTTTCTTGGGGTTGTGTCAGCCTTACGTAGTCGTGGACTATTGCGAAGAGAAAGATGTGAGGGTTTGTAGATGTAACAAAGTACAAATGCAATGCATATGCATATAAAATGAATCCTAAAAATGAATATCTTTTTTTTTGTGATTCGATTAAACAAACATAAAGTTGTATATAAACATACTCGCAAAGTTTATGACAAATAGGACTCTCTTGTTGATATTTTACAAAAAGAGTCTAAAAGGGAAAAGGGAAAAGGTTTGGGATTACAGACTAGTAGTTAAATTGTTATTGCACTGGAAACTTCTTCCTCTTCATCTTTCTTGGACCTTTTGTATTCTTCAAGAATGACGATCAGGTAGTTCTTTCGCTCTTTCGGAATACTCATTTGAGAGGCATTTTTTCATTTATCGAGGTACCTCATATAGGCATTGTGATCAATTGACATGTCTATAGCGATGACGTTTCTCATATAAGGGGGCATAAAATCATGACCAGACTGTTTGTAGAGTTCGTGAGTTTAATAGAACATAATCCATCAGAGGCCCATAAGCATGATCATGGGTATGTCGTCCATAATGCATGTCATTCTCTTAATGAGGTATCGTGGGAGAAAATTCCTGACTTCATCGTCATATTTTACGAGTGGTAAGGGCGAAATTTTCCTCATTCTTCGATAATGAAGAGAGGGAGATAATACATCTTTGGGACATACTGGTGGTAGGCGTCCAAACTTGTCGAGTAACTAGATGTATAAGACCATAGGTGAGACTCTTTTGCTCACGGAGGAGGTTAAGAACGAGTTGTTCAAACCCATCAAAGTGTCAGCCAAAATGATACCCGGGGGTCTTTGTTACCTCTTCGCATGTGGTATGTTACTTCTAGGATTTTGGAAGGTAGCTTATCATTTTCTAGAGCCATGAAGAAATGGGCCAACGGGATTATCATTGTTATAAAGGAGGATCCCATGGTTAGAGGGACTTATCCATTCCTAATTTCTATTTATGTCCATTTTTGGAAGTCAATGACATTTTTTTAGGATTGTATCGGATGTTATTTTGGTATATCCGTATTCCTCTTATAAAAACTTCATTAGAGACATTGATTCTACACGTGGTTTGAGGTGCATAATATTTTTGTTGTCAATCATCAGGATATCTCGGGATTCCTCTATGGTTGGGTACATGGCCCTTTCTCCTATATAATAAACGCGTCATGTGTGGACCCACCTTATTTGTATTTGCATCGTGAAGGTGAAGTTTATTTGGAAGTTTGTAAACTTCATGATGGGGGTTAGTCTGTAAATCCCATGGTTCCACTCGTTTTCGTGGAAGTTTTCAACCCATGGGATTAGCTCGACATCCATCAGCATGCGTTTGTTTTGAAAGGAAGGAACTTGCTCTAAATGTTCACTTAGACTATACATGCATACACATAATACATATATAGTAGTCACATAAAGGACTGTAGTGACAAGATATTTTGGTTGTCTAGGCACGACAAACAAGCGGCTTGGTGGTAATAACTGGGTTTTTTGTTCTAAGGGTAGAATGGATAAGAGAGTTTCATTCACCGACATTGGAAGGGGTAAAATTCCTCCATAAACCAAGAAATATCTACTCAATTGAGAATTTACCCCAACCTCCACAATGTATGCATTCTATCAAACGACTCATCGCCAAAGGGTGGGTTGATCCCGGTTACCTAGTTTTTCCTCTCACAACATCACTCGGTTTGTAACAAGTTGTCATTCCACATTGAAAATCTTTGCACGTAGGTGTAGAAGTACCGATCTTGGTCGAGTACTTATTTACAAGAAGAGGGTGATGTACCCTTTACACATAAAGACTTTAAAAATAGAGATAAAATCTATGCATCTTTTAAGGTGTTCTACCTTGTAACACAAGTCTATTAAGTGTGAAAACGTGATTCAAACATTTTAAAAGACAAGTTTATGTTTTTCAAGCTAAACATTTAATCCCAGCAGAGTCGCCAGAAAAGTTGTAACCCCCGGGATTCCCTATCGCTTAACATGCGTTGTGGTGAACGTGTGGCAATACGGGCTTAGAGTGGCTCGAAGTTCGATAGTTTCAACCTTGGTTTGCATGCTAGACATCTTTTAAAATAAAACATTTAAATAATTTTGATATTACCTGGCAACTTTTAAAATTAATTATGTAAAAATAATTAATTTTATTCAAATTTTAATAATATGTGGATTTGTTATAATCAAATAACAATTTGATTTTTTATGAAATCCGATTTAAATTAATTAAACATAAATAATTTAAGAAAGTATTATATATTTGAAGACAAAGTTGTCAATTGATATTATAAAAATCAATAAAAAAGGGTTTATGTGTACAAACGTATTTTGCACTAGAGTTTCGTTTAGGTTCAAAGTTTGGTGATACTTGAGAAAGGGCTTTCGCGCTATTCATTCGTACCCGTTCGAGAACGGTCTCTACTTTATAAACTTGGCTTTTTGAAAATCGGTTATATAAGGTTTTGAGTTTTAACCAATTATTCTTTCGGTCATAGTCATGTTTTTAGATTTAAGCGTCAATATTTAAATGTTGGTATCTATTGCGGATGATAACTAGGATGGAAATACTTGAAGAATATCAGTCATTTTTTTAAAGGCATTAGGGTTTAGAAATAAACATTAAACAAGCCTTTGTTGAAATGTTTTTGTGGAAATATCCCAAAAATATTTAAAATATATTTTCTAATTTTTCGGGATTTTTAGAAAAATGATTTGGAGTCCCAAAATTACAAAAATAATTATGGATTTTGAAAAGTGGAATCAAACAAGCCTTATGACCAAAGTCCTAAGGTTTGGGTTCGATTTTATCGGTCGGGGTTAGGAGACCCTCGGTCTGGGCTCGAGAGCTCTTAGTCTAAGTACTAGAGTCTCTCGATCATAGGTGTTAAGGACTCGGTCCTTAGTTGATCTTATCGGTCTAGGTGTAAAAACCTATAGGTCCTGGGCTAGCATAGGGTTAGGTTTCTCGGTCAAGGTGTATAAGCCTCTCGGTCCGAAGTTAACTATGGGTTAAGTTCCTCGGTCCTAGACTCGGGAGCTCTCGGTCCCGGGTCTTTATTTCTCGGTTTTTACCTCTGATTCTTTGATCTAAGAGCTTGGGTAGCTTCACAAAGCTCCTAGGAATATGTTGATCATCATCTCAACGTATGGATCGACCAGGATGATGACCAATTCGTTCAAAATAGTTTTTGATAAAAAAAAATGATTTTTTTTAATTTAAGGATTTTTTGAAGTGTAAGGAGTTACTCAATAGCTTCCTTATACTACATATACTTGATTGGTACAAAAATAAGAACACTGGTTGCTCGTGTTTTGAGCAATTCGAGAACATCAAAATTTTCATTTAAAATTTCATTTTGATCAAACATATCGAGATGGATCAAACATGATCCAAATGCGTTCCCAACATGTTTACATTCATGCTAGGAAGCTTTCTAGGATGTGATTCAACAGAATTAACCCAAGAAAAGAAAACTCATTTTTTGATTTTGAAAATTCAAATTTGGATTTTTGTTTGTTAGATCGAATGATCAATTTTATCATATTCGGATAGTTTCTAAATGATCATATGATCAATATTCAACCATAACATCACATGAACATCAAACATACAAGCTTATCCAATTTGAAATATAAAAATTTTAAATTCAAGTTGTAAATATGAACTAGAGAATGATTGGAACCTTACCAAGGATTGGTGAACACTCATTGATCCTTAGGGAAGCTTACTAGAAATATAGATCCGAGCTTCACGACCTTAAACATAAATTTTGAAAAATTCGAAGCTTTTAAGCTTTAATGGAGGATTTCGAATTTCTTTGATTTAAGGGGTCTCTGTTGGTAGGTTATCTTCGGAATGACTTGAGGATGGTATTTATACTACTCCTAAGTCGGTTGGACAAGCCTAGTGGCTTGAATCATCGAAAAACCATTAATGGCTTTTGACTGTTCTTGGCTGATAGTCGCCATAATAGGCCATGACAAGGCCTATTCTTGTAGGGAGAATGATCACCATCGTAGGGTGATCATTCTAGCTTTTGAACGGGTCAAAACTATCGACCAATGGTCGAGTTCCAAATGACGCCGTTTTGTCTATTTTTGCCATTATGTCTTGACGTCGTTGGTGTATGGGCGGTCCGTTAGCGTTCCAGCTAACGGTTGTCTCCTAATCCAATGTAGCCATGGGCGCACGTCTCCTCAGCTACAACCGGCTACACAGAGCTCTACTGGTTATTGGATGAAAATTCAACGCTAATCTGATGGCCACGAATCTTATTGCAGTGAATCCTCCGAATTTCGGCTACACTGGATTGCTAATTTTATTTTTTATTAAAACCTTAAGGGATTATTTGAAATTGATTTTTCTTTCACCTTTTTAGTTTTAATTTTGATCTTTTTAAATACACAAAATATTATAATAAATATGACAATACTTTACCAATTTATTTTTATATTTTTAGGATTTAAATAAATAGTTCTTTTAGGTGATTTGGATACAAAATTCAATCTTAATTATTAATTTTTGTCCTTAATTTTTTTTTTAATTATTTTGAGATGTTATGGGTACAACATTTATCCCAAATAATTTTGTTTTTATTTTGACATTAACCCTTAATTAATGTAATCCGAATTTTGTTGACACTCCTTGTCCTTCATCTTCTATAGAGACTAAAGATTTTGTTAAAAGGCTTCTAAATAAGGGTAAGTAAAAAATGAAAAAATCATTTAAGTTTCTAAAAATGGATTTTCAGATTCGTTTATGCGGTTAAAACAGGTCATCCATGATTAAAACATGAAAACTGCCTTGGTTCTTCATACATTCATTCATCGCCTTTAAAACGTGTAACCATCAATGTAAGAGTAATTTATGGAATTTTTTGGGTTTATAGTAAATTTAATATTACATTGTTTCATGCATTTGCATATTGTTTTCTAGGCTCTATGGAAAGTTTTGACATTGGATGAATTCTTTTACTTTAATAGTCAATTTAATTTGTTGGAAACAAATGATGACGGGTTTATTTCCCTCGAAAATCTATATATATATAATGATGCTTAATTTTTAAAGTGTTCGAATTGCCGGGTCGAGAGTTGTGGTTAATTTGGATATATGTGAGAGTAAATGGATACTTGGGTCGGATTGTGGGTTTACCCGCCCATAAAATTTTTACCATAATATTTTTTTCACGGTTTTTTATATTATTACTCGTGCAAATGTACGGGATACATGCTAGTTTTCTTAATATGACTTTTTGGAGGTGGCGTGTGTACGTGAACATAAGAATGACTATTTTATTTGAGTTTCTTTCGTGTAATAAAGCCCTGTTTCTATCTCAATATAAATTTAAAATCTGGAGTGATTATCTCTCTAGATGCAGACTCGGTTTCGTGCTGATAGTAGTAGGAGAAGTGGGAATGACTTTGCCCACCTTTTGTTTCCTTTTCCAAAGTATCAAAGTATTATACATCTAGATGATATAAGAAGCTGATGATGATGCAGATTCTCGGGTCGGTATATCGTCTCCCTTTAGATCTTTCTTTGTTTTTGGATTCGTTGGGCGTCGCCTACCTTTTGTTTTCTCTTCCAAAGAAGCAGATGATGCAGATAGGAAATGACCATGTCATTTTTCTTTTTCTTTATATCTTGTAGTTGACAACATTAATGGATAGCTTCATGAAGATGGCAAAATCTAATACGAACAAGAACTTAGAAACATGTGGTGTACTTGCAGGATCATTTGTATGTTTTATGTTTTTTTTTTGTATTCAGTATTACAATCATACATTTGTATAAATGTTTTATTGCAATAATGCGGGTGATCTTTGTATTAATTGTTGTAGAAAAAAACACAAATTCTTTGTCACATCACTTATCATTCCAATGCAAGAATCAACCTTAAATTCACTAAGATAATGTCTTAAATTCATAATTTGAATCGCAATTTAAATTATTCGATTAAATATTTATTTTATTATCCGTGTACAACAAATGAAGAGAAAATATTTGAAAAGCAGGATAAGAGATCACTTTTCTTATTAGGTTAGATTCATGTGGTTATCTAACCTAAACAATTTATTTTGTTGATAATTCTATGATTGAGAAATGAAATTTTTATTTACAAAACATTAATAATTCATTTGGATAATTTATTTTCATATTTTTATTTCTACGATTGCTTGATAATTCATGTTAGGCGGAATCCTCTCATTCCTATGGTGCAGTTCAAATATACAGTAATTGTATATTTATTACATCATGAAGAGGAAGATGACAATAAACATAAATATAGATGTAGGATTAGAAAGATGGTCATGAACATGGTAAAGTAGAGAACTCATATGAGAGTCGCTCAATAGGAGCAACTGAAAACGACTCATTCTAGATCCTGTGAACAATGAAGCTCCTATTGTAACGTAACAAAGTTCACATGTTTGAAACTCTATATTTCTCTTATTATTTCTACGCACGATACAAATTTACTAACAAAGTATTAAACTTATGTGTCGTTGAATTTTTGTGAATAACGAGATATTTGGGAAGAATGAGTAATTCAATATCAACAATGTTAAAATTGCTAACCGATTCTTTCTCTAGAATAATTCTATGATTGAAAAATGAAATTTTTATTTACACAACTTTAATAATTCATTTGGATCATTTATTTTCATATTTTTATTTCTACTATTGCTTGATAATTCATGTTAGGCGGAATCCTCTCATTCCTATGGAAAATACAGTAATTGTATATTTATTACATCATGTACAGGAAGATGACAATAAACATAAATAGATATAGGATTAGAAAGATTGTCATTAACATGGTAAAGTAGGGATCTCATATGAGACTTGCCCAACAGGAGCAACTGAAAACGACTCATTCCAGATCACGTGAACAATGAAGCTCCTATTGTAACTATTGTAACGAAGTTCACATGTTTGAAACACTATATCTCTCTTATTATTTTTACGATACAAATTTACTAACAAAGTATTAAACTTATGTGTAGTTGAATTTTTGTGAATAATGAGATATTTGGGAAGAATGAGAAATTCAATATCAACAATGTTAAAAATGATAATCGATTCTTTCTCTAGAATATATTTTTTGTCGTACAAGAATTTGATGGTGATAATAAGAGAAATTGATTTATTAATACCGTAAATTTCTCGTTATTGATTAAGTTGAAAAGTTAATTTGTAATGAAAAGAAATATAATTAACTATTAACATATAATTAAATTATAAATATGATTTATGAGTACCCAATATATTATTACCATACATTATTCAATTCATTAAACATATCATTTATGACAAAGACATGGTTTAGAACACTATAAAAGTGAACAATCAAATTATTTAGCTCCAGTGGCAGGAGGAGACGACGATCCTTACGCGACAATGGTGAGGAACAAAGACAATCAGATCCGAGACTTTGACGATGACGACGAGGAAGACGATGCTTCTCTCCCTCCTTTACTAAAGCACCTTCCCAAGGACTTCGGAGTTATTGACGACGATGACGACGATGATAACTGGAACAACTCTGGGACAATGGTGGTAAAGACCGATAGAAGTAGTAATCAGAAGAAACCCTTGGTTGATAAGGATGAATCGAGCTCGAGGAAGGGATATGATGTCGATGATGATGATGATGATGATGATGAGGAAGATGAACCCGGCGATGGTGATTTCTCGACTTTTGTTGTGAGACCTACTGGTAAGAAGAGAGAGTCTGTCTCCGGGACAGTTGTCAGGCGGACTAGTGGTGGTGTAGAGACTAACACGATGAGTAGGGCGGTTGCAAGTATGCAGGCGGCAGGTGCCTCTTTCCATAATGATGCTAATCTTTATGTACAGAGATCCAGTAAAGTTTCGTCAAGTTCCATTCCTGAAAGTGTCACCAGAGAAGATCCTTCTATTAAGTACGAATTGCTTAATGAACTGGGTAAATGTTTTTTCTTAGTTCTACTTCAGCTTTTTGAATAGTAACTTAACCCAAATTCAATTTGATGGTTGAATTTATTTATTCTTGCAGGCAAGGGCTCTTATGGTGCTGTTTATAAAGCAAGAGACTTGTTCACTTCAGAGATGGTTGCTATCAAAGTTATCTCATTGACTGAAGGGGTCTGTTTTCTTACTTTTTACCCCCATCTTATATATATTTTAACTCTAAAGTTGATTAACAAAACAATAAATTATACCAGGAAGAGGGTTATGAAGAAATCCGTGGAGAAATCGAGATGTTACAGCAATGTTGTCATCCAAATGTAGTTAGATACCTGGGAAGCTACCAGGGAGAAGAATATTTATGGGTAAGATCAAAGGGTTTTTCAGTTTTCAGTTTTATTGTTTTGAATTTTGAGCTGATGCTGTAATGCAGATAGTTATGGAGTACTGTGGGGGTGGTAGTGTAGCTGACTTGATGAGTGTTACTGATGATCCACTTGAAGAGTGTCAAATAGCTTATATTTGCAGGGAAGCATTAAAGGTGAGATTTATTTATTTTTCTGAGTGTTTCTGAAATTAACTTGCAATTCAATGGATGCAGGGATTATCTTATTTGCATTCAATTTTTAAAGTACATAGAGATATTAAAGGAGGAAACATTTTGTTGACTGAACAGGGCGAGGTCAAGTTGGGTAAGTATTTGATTTTTTTTCTTCTTTGGGTGGGGTGTGGAAGCATTGTTAAAATCTTGTTTGATGTAGGTTATGGAAAACAAGGTTATTTGGGTAAAAAGGCATTAGGAGCATATATATATATATATATATATATATATATATTTAAATAGAGGGTATTTTGATATTTTAGTTGATAATTTGAATAATGTAGGTTGCTGATTAGAAAGTGATTATTTTAAAATGATCTTGTTTGATGCAGGTTAATGAAAATGAGGTTATTTGGATTAGAAGTCATTCGAGTTATAAATAGACAATGATATATATATTTTGGTATTTTAGTTGATGATTTGAATGTGATTATATGTAGATTGTTGATTAGATAGTGAGTAGCTATCAAATGATAAACAACAAACATAAAATCAAATCAAAAGTCATTGTTTTCTAGGACTGTAAATCTGTTTTTTGTGTGGATGTTCCAAGATCTTTAAATTGACAATTCCCCATTCTTTGCAAATCAACCAATTCACATATGTGTTTTGAAATTTCTTCCAAGTTGGACTTTGAACTGTATTTGAATTTGTTCATTACTCTATATTTGAATGATATGATTAATCAGGTCAAGTTCACCATAAACTGTTTTCGTCTTTCTTTCTTTTGAGGACAGTCTTTAGTGTTTCTGAGACCTTCTATCATGTTTCTTATCTGTTTCGGTCCCAACTGTCAGCCATTTGCAATCAATAGTTTTTTTTTTTAAATATTGGCAGCATTACTTGAAATCTTAGTTATGGAAAGAAAAATCTTACATTTCCCGTTAAAAGAGTAGAATTGGTTGTATTATCCTATACATTTCTTACTTCTAGTTTATTCTAATCCATTTTCTGGCCCTACGAGTAGGTGATTTTGGGGTTGCAGCACAATTGACAAGAACCATGTCGAAGCGTAATACGGTATGCATTGAAGTTATTTTTAAAGTTACAAGATTTGTTACTGTGTTACGTAGCCTGCATGTAATCTAAACTTCAGCAGGAAAAACAAAATAAAATCAGCCTCATATGGCTTAAGCTTTTGTTTTCAACTTTTTGTACGTTGATTATGATTCGGAAAAAATTATACCGGTCATGTTTGCCAAAAATGGCAATGATCTAGAAGATAATCTATCATGATCCAAAAAATAAATCTCTACAAACGAAGCAAAAATTACTCTTTCATTGAATGATGATCGAGAAATAAGTTGTATACCAAATGAAGCTACACAAATCACACTATAATATGGATCATGATTCATAAAATAGTCTATATAACTTATGTAACTATGCAAAAACCCAAATATGCCAAGTAAATAAAAGAAGTAAAGGAAGACTAAAATAACCCAGTTTCCCCAAAACCCCCAAATCAATACTAGGATTAAGTAGGGGTAATGAGTCCTTATTCAGTATCAATACCCATTACTTGCACAAAATCCAGATTTTTCGCTCCAGATCTCATAATCAAGTGCTTTTATTGCATCTACTACATGTATTTCACTATGTTAATAAGACACAAACATGGATAGGATTGGGAAATTTCCGGATCTAAATCATTGACAGCAAGTGTAATAAAAAGAAAATTGGCCTAACATTGTGTACAACGGTCAGGTGAATTCAATTGCATATTGGATCTGTGTGCAATATTGTAGCCTTTATTGGAGGTGTGATTGGGTTCATATGATAATTCAATTTTTTTTTGAATAAGTCCTCAAACTCTAACTCATCATATAACTTATAATACAATTGTTCATTTTACAAGGATTAACAATCTCTTTTTCTCCCTTCAAATTTAGGAATTCTTTTTTAAAGAAAAGGCCAAATCCCCTTATCTGATCTGATTTTAACTGATGACTTATGCAGCTATGCTTACTCTATAATATTTAATATTATAGAAATTTTAAATATATATATATATATATATATATATATTCACTTCTTCAATTTTCAATTCTTCCTTACAAACAAAATATATATATAATATATATTTTTTTTGAGATTTTCTAAATATAGAATTTCTTTTCTTTAGAGATAATTCTAAGCGGTAAAAACATGGAAAGTGTTTCCATAATCTTCTTATGTCCGACAAAATGATTCATCGAGAAAATGAATCACTATCGAGACACATCTGAGATCGCCAAATGTTCTGGCCTCCTCTATCCTCTATTCAATCCTTTTACTTCTACTTGTTGCTGAATATCTTGCTCGTACACATCTTTTCTTTGTTTCCCGGGCCTCTAGTGAGTTACATTGTTCAAAACTGTCAAATCTTTGGTGATCCCAATTTTTATTGTGGGACTGAAATTTATTTTGTAAAATGCATATCTGTTGAAGACTTTAATAAAGGTTGCGACTGCAGATATCTTGTATGCAATATGTTTACTGATTCTGATTGGTTTCTCTGTTAGGGAAAACTATCTTATTTTGTAAGATATAATTGTGTTTGTTCATCTACTCTTTTGCTTTCTTTATCTATTTCCATAGTTCAAGTTTTTCTAGTCATGGAAGCTGACTATGCAGTTTAATTATATACTTTCAGTTTATTGGAACACCCCATTGGATGGCTCCAGAAGTTATTCAAGAGAATCGTTATGATGTAAAGGTATTGCATGGTATCAACTTAGTTATTTTCAATGGCATTTGACAGCGCATGGTTGATATGATTTTTTTATTATTATAAAAGAAAGGTAGATGGGTCTATCTTCATATCTCTACAGATTTGAACTACTATGAATCATCTATTTTCAAGGAAAAACCTTGTTATAGTGGAACATTTTATCTCCAATTATTTTTTTAAGAGGGGCACTTTTCATTGATCACAGTCAATGCAATGGTGACATTGACCACCTTAGATCTGCTGTTCCAAGTTTGATGTTCCACCCTGCACCACCTTCACAAAATATGTTGACTTTTCATTCTTTCTCCTCATTAATTTTGACTTATTCTATAAATTAACCAATTTTTGTGAAGGTGATGTAGGGTGGAGCACCAAATCTGTAACAGCAGATTTGAGCCCGACATTGACTGTAGTGAAAACAACCCAAGCAAGTCACATCGAAGTATGACATGAGATATGATGAGTTAATCAAGAAAAGGAAAAAAAAGGAGTAACTGAAAATATGATCTCAAAACGATTCAGAATCTCAAAAAAGACTTTCAATAGAAATAACTCATTGCTCCAAATTAAGAATCTAATAAGGACTTAGATCCATGTGAAGCTAGAAGTCCTTTGCAGAGGATGGGTTGATCTTGTCTTGATTTTGTTCCTTTCGATTTACTGCCCTCATAGCTGACTCCACAGGGGTCTCAATTTATTCTTATCAAACTTAGATTTGGCTTTATTCTTCATGCTTCTTTCTTGTTCATTTGATTAACTCTTATGGTGGTTTCATCGAGATCGTTCCTATGTGGAAAGCCGAGATCATGTCCCACACCGAGAGGAAATTTCATTCTCTTATACGTCTCTCCCTCTCAATACAAAGAGACTGATCATCTATGTTTCGTCAAGTGGATTCTCAAGTAATCTGTTATCTACTTGCAACTTTGACCTAAGTTACTGCATAAAGCTTTGACTCTTTAAATAAAATTCTGTTCAATATCAAATTGGATCCCAACAATTAAAAGTGTAGAATATTCCTCAATAGAGTCACCTTCACTACATTGGTGAGAGAAGTATGTTCCTCTTGACTAAGCTCCACTTGTACCATGGATTTTACAAGTATTATACCAACATGCGCTTCTCTTGAAAACAACTTGAACAACTTTTAATACCCAACATATAAAGATTGCCCTATGTTATACAATAGCCATAGCCTTACACAATATAGGTTAGTATTGAAAATACAACCACACATGGTAGCTCAAGTTCAAGTGGTAAGAGTCTTGAACTAGGTTGAGATCTCGAATCATCTCAGGTTCAACCCACTTAAAGTACCTTGATTGAAGTGGGAGTTCAATAGGGAGAATTTACTAGAGAGAAAAAGAAAAACTGTGGTTTAAAAAATGAGAAGTACTACTAGTCCTAGAAATACTTTTGAACATGCAAGTCTATATGGATCTAATGCACAACTTTAGAGATGTTGAGATGTATATCCCTTAACAACTCTAGCTTGATGCTCATAACATTGTTGATTACATGCCTCTTTCTGGATTGGTTTCAAATCTATGTATGACTGAAGGAATTAGATTGCTTAGTTTTTTATGTATATATTCAACTTTCTTATATCAGGTGGATGTCTGGGCTCTTGGAGTGTCAGCTATTGAAATGGCTGAGGTAGGAGTTATGCACTTTTCTCAATATAAACTCTTATCATACTCCTGCCTGCCTAATTATAATTTTGGGCATCTTCTTATGTTCCTTACTTTCTCCTTTTTCTCAGGGGTTTCCTCCTCGGTCCACAGTTCATCCAATGAGGGTGAGTTCTATGCTCATTTATACTTTCTTTAACGTTATTCCTATCTATCCTGTAGAGTTATAAATGTGGCCATGAAGCAGAAATTTGTTTCACTAGCCTTCAGATTAGTTGCTCTCTTTGAGTTAGGTCTCAGTCAATTTTCAGAATTTGGGTTAAATGACATATTTAATATTTAAAAATGTTACAAAAAATTTAAAAGGTATTTTAGTATTTTAGTGATGATGGGATAAATAGTTCCAAATAATCCTTCATCAAACAAGCCAAAATAAGCTTTTGAACTCCTTAGTTTTTTTACATCTCATTTATAATTCTTCCATCAATCTACTCTAATTATTAATAATGTTGAACGATGTATATTTATAACTAATAAGCTTAAGAAGATCAAATTATATGTAACTGATAGTATTATAAAAATGTAAATCTGCATATATGTATAATTTCTCTGCATTCTCTGTTTAGAGGATTGAGATCTAATTTCATATATTTTGCTTGTTTCTTGAGTTAATATATTTCAATTGAAGGGGAGAATACAACGAAAAACAGTCAAATGTAAATGGTGAGTGAGATGGATGAAACTAAAAGAAGAAAATAAGAATCTTTGAGAGTTTTATAATCTAAAAGCTATTCTATATATGAGTAATTTAAGTTCACAATTATGTTGATGACATTATCAAAATATTTGAAAGAGGCATAAAAGAAGTAAGGGACATATATATAATTCTATAGGAATTGTAATTATGAAGTATATTATAAATTTCTTAACAATAGATTCCAGTTTTAATTCTACTTGAATTTGAATTGGAATTGAAAATTAATTCTACTTCCAATTGATAAACAAATGAAGCCTTAATGATGTTGGATAAGGCATTCCCTGATGCCAATGCCTCTACTGTTATAAATTTACCTTATTAGTCAAATGTTACTGGTTGCATTTTATGGATATTTAAGTGTATCAATTCTAGCACTACTATGGGGCAAATCATCTTTGTTTCCATAATATTGAGGTTCCTTCTCATATTTCTGTGGTGTAACCAATTAAAGATTCAGGATTTTCTTTTCTGTATAGGTATATATTATTTGGTTGGAAGGTCTTTCATTAGTTTTGCTGTCTTATGTTAGGTTTTGTTTATGATATCGAGTGAACCAGCTCCAATGCTCTCAGACAAGGAAAAATGGTTTGTCCTACTCTCTGTTGTTTTTATGGCAATTTTCTACCTATTATTTCCTTCTTAAGTTTGCTTTACCCTTCCGAAGTACATGTTATTAACTGAGCAACAGTCCCATCTTAGAACATGTAAAACCTCTTTGAAGTCCTGATGTTCACATTCAACTATAGAGGCAACAGATCTTATTATTTTTTATTCTGGTCTCTTCTACAGGAGTAGGTGAAAAGATAGAAAACTCCAATATAATTTTTTTTCTGTCTTACCAACCATTAACACTAATTACACTATCAAGTTCCAAAAGCTAAAGAAGGTCTAAAAGTTTTCTATTATTTTGTCATCCAGAAGTCTTCTCTCTCTCTCGGTGTAATTATATCATTCTACTGATGCATCTACTTTCTCCTTGTTTTCTTTTGCAGGTCTCTTGTGTTCCATGACTTTATAGCTAAGTGCCTTACAAAAGAACCACGGTTACGTCCTACTGCAACCGAGATGTTAAAGGTACATTCTTTATAGTGTTATGTACAAGTACTGTTGAAGCAGTTTGGCCTGGCCTGTTGACATTTTTTTAAATGGTCCGGGTGTGAAGACTTCGAAAAATTAGACTGTTGACCTAAATATATAATGGTATTTTGTTTATATATTATTAGTTTTGTTATTATCTTTAGTATAATTAGTTAAGTATTATTTAGTACCCACCACCACCATGATTAGCTGAGCCGCAAGAGGTTTGGACTTAGGGGCTTACTACCCTTTGGGCGGTTCACTTCTTACTGAAAGCACCAGATTGAAGTGGGAGGTCATGGCGGTGGGTTACGGTGCTAGCCTCCTCCATG
Source organism: Impatiens glandulifera (assembly GCF_907164915.1). Lineage (NCBI taxonomy): Eukaryota > Viridiplantae > Streptophyta > Magnoliopsida > Ericales > Balsaminaceae > Impatiens > Impatiens glandulifera. The sequence continues at coordinate 19,832,495 of NC_061870.1, read as the reverse complement.
CGGATTAGTCGAGGTGCATTAAAAACTATCCCGGACACCCTGGTTACAAAAAAAGAAAAGTTTTAGTATTATTTAGTACTTCAGACATGGTAGAATATGGATTAGTCCATTACAATAAAGGATGTATGTTAATCACTTTATTATGTTATGCAGTTTTTTTGTTATATTTCTGGTTTCTCAACTCCTATAGATTCTTCATGCTTCTCATACACTTCTTGATCTATCAAACTGTTACTAACCATAAAGATTTAGGATTTGTAGAAGGATTGAAGATGAGACGAGAATGACAACAGATTGAATAATATTTCATTCATACATTAATATATTTTCTGTACGTGTAAAACAAACTTGACTATTTAAAAGCTACTAAGTACTGACCCACCAGTAATAATTACCATACTACCCTTATACTACTAAAATATTCTTCTACTACTGTTACACAGACCCAAGTGGTTTGTTATATATACATCAACCAGCACATTCTATTACTATGTATGAGCTATAATTGGTTCTTACTTCACCATAAGAAATGGCATTGGTTGATGAAAATCTTGATAGTTCTGATTTCCAAGCTGTAGTCTTATTGTTTGTGTTAATATTTTTCTTGTTGCCTACACATATCTCTTTTATTTCTTCGCTATATTATTGGTTTGCAGAATTTCAGTCAGTTCAAGACTTACTCCTAATCCCAATTCCTATATTTATTTTTTATGTTTCTTGAAACAGAAACATCTCTTTTGAAAAATTAATACTTGTATAAAAAATCGAGTTATTGTGATCCAATTCCATTATACTTATAAGTAGTCAAGTGGACAAATGATTTGTGTACTAATCAAATTGATCCTATGCAAGCTTTTCTATATATGACTATTTTGTTTCTTATTTTCTAATGGTGTTTTTCTTGTAATTCTTAGATGTGTATGCTGTTGTAGATAATTGAAATAGTTCTTTCTCAGTTGGTTACTGACCTATAGATTTTCTTCCTGTCTTTTCTAGCACAAATTTATCGAAAGATGCAAATCTGGTCCATCTGTGATGTCGCCGAAGATTGAGAAGGCCTGGCAGGCTAGAGCTTCTATGATCGAACAAACACAAAATACTTCTCCGGGCACCTCCTTCATACCAGGAGAAGATGTATGAAAGATATCTCCTCCTCTCCTATGTTTTTGTTAGGAAACACTTATTATTCTGGATTCGTTTCCACTTACCACATTTGAAAGTAAATTTTGTGACACAGATTCAAAATTTTATTTATGTTTCTGGAAACGGATCCAGATACAAAAACAAAATCAAAAGTTTTTAAAAAGGTTTCTCATGTCATTTCATGACAAAATGCGTGTACATTTGTCTCATCTATGTCTTATTTGAGTAGGAAATAGGAGGTCCAAAAATAAACGTAGACTATGGAGGTACGGTCCCATCTAGGCCTCAAGATGGTGGATCCCAAGCTGCTGGAGCAGGCGGGTCTTCTATGAGTAGAACCATCAAACGGCCTATGGGAAATGTGACTGAAGGTATTCATAGTTTATTATTTTTACATAATTTTTGTACTTGGGGAAAATTCTCAAGTGAGATCGACCCCATTTGGAAACATTTCTTGTATCTGTCTCTCTATATTTGGATCCATTTCCAGATATTACCTTATTGTCTCCTTGAGATAGCGGGTAGTTAGGGACATTTCTTGATTTATGCGTTAGGGAAAGTTTCCAAGTGAGATTTATTGGACACGAAAATAACATTTACTCTTAACTTGAGGATGACTTTAGACTATCTAGTTCGAGGTTTTATATGATGTTTTCATGATTGTTTTTTTTGTCATTTTAGCTTTGTATGGCGACGAATGCTGGGGTGAACTAGTTTGGATGTCTTTTTATCATTTTCTTTTATTCCTCTTCTTTCTTTTGGTGTCTTACAAGTTAAGTACATGAAAAAACAAGTCTTTTATAACATACATAAGAACATCTAAGATATTTTAAAATGACTAGATCGATGAACTTCTGTTTCTTGATTGTGGCTTTCTTTTTTCCATTGGAAAGACCTTGATACAAAAATTATGGATCCAGAAACATGTTTGGATGAGATTATGTTTGAAAACTAAACTTAGTCAGTCATATTAAAGAATTTATGGGTTGTTTCTCATCTGGATCCGAATCACAAAAATTATAAGTGCTTACAAATGGGCCACTTTCATTTGGTTACATCCTCAACTAAATATTATAATTTCCCTTGAAACTAAATTCATCCAAAATATGAATGTTTGTTGATTTATGTGTTATATATATATTTTTCAGGGGACTTCGGAACTGTTGTCATTCATGCTGGGGCTGAGAAAGGAGGATCATCCTTGCAAACAACAATTCCTCGGGCAGGTCAAACTTCATCTGGATCACAACTTGTTGAAGCTCCCATCAGTGGTGCAAAACGTGGTTCTACTGATCCCAGGTACCTATCCTCGTCTTTTCTTTTTATATTTTATATCAACATAGGCTTCTAAGGCTATGTGTTTGGTTGTGTTATAATTGGAATTGGAATTGGGGCCATTGTTTGTTAGAATTGCAATTATAAATAAAATGGAATAAATCAAATTATTTGTTCATTTCTTCTAGAAAGGAATTATGGATATTTTTGTGAGCAATTATTAATTCTATTATGAGACTATTTTGTCATAATCTTTGACACAATCTAGTTGAAAGCTATCAAAGTTTAAATTTAAAGTGATTTTTTTTCCGTTTTGTATATGATTGACTTTTTGGACCATAATCCAAATTATTTTTTGGATTATTGATTTCTTACAAACATAAAATATGTAAATTTTTCTTGATAATTTTTAAAATGCATTAATTTCAATGAATTTTATTAGTTTAATGATTTCCTTCTATTAATATGAAACAAAATAATAAGAGTTAATATAATTATTTAGTTTTGTGGCTTACAATTTAAATTGTAAAGAAGATAAACGAATAAATAAGATTCATTGAGAACTACAATTCTAGTTGAAATGTGAATTCCATTTGCAATTAGAATTATAATTTCAGTTCTCATTTATTTTTAGTGCTTTGAGAATTCTCCCATTCAATATTATTTTTATAGAGTTGTCGCACTTGCGATTATTACTGACAATACAAACAATATCTAGATCAAGTATTGAACATTTGACCAAAATATTGGTCATTGCACAAACTCATAGAGAAACTGAATATGAGCTAAACTTTTATACCTGTCCTAGCAGGATGCCAAATGCTATTGAATCTGAAGCAAAGGGCCCATCACAGTTTCTAGCTCATCAAACAATTAAAGTGTCTTCATCTTCACCTGCATCACAAAACCTTAGACTAGACAGCCTCGCTCAAGAACAGGTTGGAATTGGCTCAACAGTAAGCAGTTCATTGAAGAACGACACCGTCAGTAGAAGAGCTATGGATAAGGTAATTCTTTGTTTTGATGTGACTAATTTTATTTTTATTCTTTCTTCACATTACTTAATGGTTTTTTCTTTCACTGGCATTTCACATAAATAAGCTTTGGTCAATCTATACGGCTGGTAATACCGTTCCTATTCCATTTTTGAGAGCAACCGATATTTCTCCCATCGCACTTCTATCCGACAATGTTCTTAAAGGTGGAGAAATGACTACCGGAGGTTCAACTGCCATGGAAGCATTGCAGGAGCTTTTTACTTGCGATGGCCAGTCGAAAAAGGGAAGAAGGGGACAAAACGAGGTCTGTTTTCTCCCTTTATTCCAAATTATTTTTCACTGATAATTAATAATTATTATTTTAAAATTTTGGTTAATGAATGTTCCGATGTAGGTGCCTCTTCCACCAAGCGTCTACAAGAGACTTACATCAAGCTCTACATTAATGAATCTCGCCCAGGCTTTGGCTTACCATAAATCGTAAGTTATTTCTTCTTCCTCACTTGGGCATTGTTTTATCTTGGGTTATTTGAAAATAAACTTGTTTGGTGTACACAGTCAAATAATTGAGTTATTTGGGATTTTATTACCAATGCCTTTTAAATATAGTTTTAACATAAAAAAAGGGTGTTGATGGTGATTGGTAATGAGATTGTGGGTTATTTGAGATAGATCAAATATGCCCTTAATATTATTTGCCTTGACCCCAAAACTTATTAAAATATCTTAAATAAGGTGCCTTACCATTTTCAAAAAATAAAATATCTTAAATAAGGTTTTCTACTTAAAAAGGTTTCAAACAAAGTCTTATACATACAAAACTTTTCCAAATCACTCATTGTTAATCCAAAAACTTTAGTTATCGCTTATTTGGAAACACTTTATTTCTGAATCTGGATGAGAAACCACCAATGATTTTTTAGATATATATCTAGATACATTTAATATAGTAGGGTTGGACTGGCTAGGATACACTGGAAATGGCGCCTCTCGTTGATGATGTAACCGTCAAATTACCTGGAAATACAGATAGCTTGTAGATCTGGATCTAGGCTGAACTATGTTCAAATTTGCCAGAGAGTTTTCAAATGAACCCAATGAGAGTTCAACCCAACCAATTTGGCCCACTTGTTTTTTGTTTTTTTTTTATGTATATTTTCTATATAAAAGGAATCATTGTGAATTTATATTTACTAGATGTTTTGAAGCACAATAACTTATCTATGATATTTTAACAAGTTCATGATTCAAAATAAGTATTTAGCGTAAAAAACACACACCAGTTGCTATCATTCAATAGAAGTATTCACTTATTATTGTGTACTAATGATGCAATGAGATATTCATCCCAATTAGTTCACCTTCTATTATAACTTTGTTCAAGGTGTTATGAAGAGATGCCCCTTCAAGAGATGCAAGCATCAGAAGAGCAACAAACCACTCAGAATCTTTCAGATACTTTGAGAACTATTTTGCGCTTATAATCTCAATAATTTTTGTTGTCTTTCAAAAGAATTGATTTGCTTAGTCTCTCTAACTTGGTACATAGAAGTCGAAAGAGAATCACTACATCAACAGCTTGCACTTCTCGGAATGATATATCATTCTCTAAAACTAAAATCTCAAATTGTGTCAAATTTTCTTAGTTTGCAGACAAATATTTAATACCTGGTTTCAGAAGAAACATTTTTTTATGTTAATACTTTTCGTATGTTATTTTATCACTGTTTAATTCGTTTTAACTGTCCTTGTTACGGTTATGAGTTAATTTCTTTTACCATACTTTGTCTTGTTTGACAAATTTATTGAATTGCTTGAGCGATGAATCATATTGTATATTAGGGTGCTTGAAAATATGATTTGTTCTCGGTTTCAAAAGAAACCTTGTTTATGTAAACAATTGGATGAATATTACCACCCATAATATATCAAACTATCTTCGACACTATCTTTATCCAAACCTTTATTTTCAACTATGCTAAAACATATCCCTTGTAGGTGTTTATATTTAAATTGTAATCCATTGTTTTACGTTTTTTTTTTCAATTCAATACAAACTCACTTCATTTTTGCAAAGTTTATTCAATGGAGATAAACTCATTTTCATTTGCAAAGTTTTCAAATGTATAACAAACAAACCAACTTTTAATTTTATTAGTAGGACAATTAGTTTCTCATGGGGACCATCTACATAGTCCAATTTCAGACTTTCACAATGGAAGAAACAATTGTTAAAAAAGATTTTCACAATGGGACAACATCATAAACACTCTTTTTATATCCGAATATACAAATTTTGAACAATTTCGAACCCATATAATTTTTTATACAATTGTTTGTTGTAATTGGATTTAAATAAAATAATTAATTAGAGAACGATACTCTGTAAACTGTTCTTAAATTAATTAAATTATAAACATTTTATTAAACGACCAAAATTACGAATGAGCAGGAATCACGAGGTGCATGCTTTTATCTTCGTCAACAGTCTTCGCCTCCTTCAGCTCCTGGCGATATTCAACTTCAAAATTAGGAAAAAGCCACAAGGGTGACAATGTGATAAGTTGAGGAATGTTCTAAGTTGAGCTAGGAGACACCATACCAAAATGTTCCCAACAAGATAGGCTAAAACTTTGTTCAAACCAAAAATCGCAAGTTGGCTCAGAAACCTGATGGAAGCAAAAAATCAGGGCACTGGTTAAACTGAAAATTATCGGGGCTTCCAATGAAGAATGATAGAGATGTGACGCACCAAAATTTACCTAAATTCACATGTAAGTTAGAAGAGTTTCTTCCATTCATATCCATCATCCATATCAAAATACATAACTCATTTATTCACTATTAATAAGAAAATGGTAAATAAATAAATTAAATTAGAGTTATCAATTACCTTCTATAACTAAATTTATCAAAATAGAATTATTTCCAAATAAATTTTCAAATTTTCAAAATTCAAATCATTTATACAACTGTAACTAATTTTAAATCATTAAAACTTATTCATAATAACTAAGTAGTAGTTAAAGAGCGTATGAACAACAAAATTATTTGTTCTATAACTTTTACGAAAGTTTAAATTTAAATGAATAATTTAATAAAAAAATCATTTAAACACAACGATAAAAATGTGACATAAAAAAAGTTAGGTACAAATTGATTATATTAAAATAATTAATTGACTCGAAAATTTTTAAAATATTATTTTGATAAAATTTTAACAGGTTTAATGAAAAATCTTTTCACCATATCAAAAATTATTAAACATAACGAGTTAATTGGACATTTGTATTCAAGCTCACATGGTCTTATGCAATTTTTAAATGATCAACCATGAAATAAAAGGCGAAAAACTAATGAAGAACAAGTAGATTTCACTAAACAATTCTAATAAGAGAGAAACAAGTGATAGAGTTTCAGATGTGAAATGAATAGAAGCATAACCCGTTTATATATAGTGAAATTAAGGTCAAAATCTAAGCTTATTATTTTTTTCCCAAAATCAAGATTACAGCAATAACTATATCTTTAAAAAGATTTTAATACATGAAAACGACAACTATATATTTCACAAATATAGATAAAAACATATCATATATTTTTTATTATTATTAATAACTTGATATAGTTCTTATATGATATTTTCTTTTATTTATGGTCATATATTATTAATAAATTATAAAAAATAAAATATTTGTATGTAATTGTTATCAAATAACAAAACTACTTTTAGAAAGTTTTTCTAATTGTCGTTTATTGTATTAGTTCAAAATAATTTATTCCAGTTATTTTATTTAAGTCGCAATTAATATTTTATTTTATGATAAAGAAAATGTGACTTGATTAACCGATCATGATAAATGTTTCTTTATCAGTTAAACAACTAATATTTTCTTAGAATATAAAATAAACTGATTCAATTCAACATTCACGTTTTTAACATGTAAACAACTTACATATATTTTTTTATAAAAATAAATGTAACTAGATTTGATGGTTAACATTCTTTTTATACAATAAAATTAAATTTTATAATAATAAACAACTATCATTATTTACTAAATAAAAATATTCAATTATGTAAAAAAAATAGTTTATTAATCAAGATATATTCGTCATTTATATTCTATGATATAATTATTTATCGTTTTAATTTATATTTTCAAATATTATAATTGGTTGTTGTACATATAAAACAATTTTTTTGCATTCATAATTTTCAAATATATATTTATAAGAAAAAAAAAGGTATAAATTAAAAATATTTAAATTATTATACTAATTTTAGAGAAATATTTGAATTATAAGTTTTTAGGCAACCAATGGAAAACCAATCATTGAATGACATAATATGTGGTTTTTCAAAAAAAATAATTATACTTTGGTATATTAATAATTATGAATTTTAATTTGTTACTTATAGGATAACCATTTAGAATAGTTTACCCTTAGGACAAATTTGACTCTCCTAATTTTTTTTTTGTCATACTTGCAATTTTTTCTTATATTTAAGTTTAGTCACTAACACCGTTTACTTTATATAATAAATCTATTAAAATATTTGAATGTCATTTTAATTTTTTATTTATTTAATATAATATTTTTACACATCACTATTATATAATCACTTACTAATTCAGTCCTTCACTCCAACCCCACCTCCACCATTTTCACTCTCCTTTTCAGTTAATCCATCTTATCTCGTAAATCGTTCTTTTCTCACACCGTCACCGTCAAAGCTAAATTAACACTGACCACCATAGTTACCACATTCTCTCCTCATTGTGTGCTCGTCAATGGAGGAATCTCATCGGAGGCGGCGACTTCTCATGAAACGACCACTGTTAATCATTCATATACGAAACAAACCCCCCTCATTGAAAACAATGGAACGAATTCCCGCCGAATATAATTGCGAAATAATACATGCCTCAATTTTTTCAAATAAACCATCGAATCAAACCGATTGGAGTATGGTTTCAAACGAATCCTTGTTCGATCAGTATTCGTACGAGACCTTCTAACAGTACTAAAGATATAACTCTGTCGGAGATCAACCGGGAGAAGTTGCCATATATGAGAATTCGAACAAATAATTTTTCAGCATGTCTGCATAATGCATTACATGATGATGAAGATCAGAATGGGCAGATAATCTCTTCATCCTTGAGAATTAAGAATGGGCTGCATGAACTTGATGGAAAACTCATCAAGTCTAATAAGAAGAGATTTTAAGAATCCTGACCATGAGAATTAAGAAGGAGATTGAAAAGCTTTTGAACACAATAATATATTTGATTAATTAGTTTCGATTGACAATATGCATATTATTTTTTTTTTTGAGAACGCTGGGTTTCGCTGCTCCTATGAAGTTAATATATTGTGTATTTGATCAGTATAATTGGAATTATATCAGATAATTGAAACTAATTCCAATAATGCATATTTGATCAGTATAATTGGAATCAAATATATTATCGAAACTAATTGGATCAAATATATTATTGTATTTGATCAGTATAATTGGAATTATATCAGATATTTCAAGTATAGTCCATTGCTTCCTATTTTATTGGAATTTCTATAAGTAATTTGATGATGATTATTATTATTTACTAATATGTTGTGTTAAATACAGTCTCCATTTCTAAATATAGTAATTTAAATGGCTCTTAATTGCTAACTTTTTAAGAAAATAAAAAAATATCAGAGTAACATGTTGAAAAATTCATTATCTTGCAAAGTATCCAATTATTCACAATTATATATTGAAAAGTGAGAGACTTTCAAATAATTAACTATACAGATGAATCGACCTATACAAAATTCAAGTTTACTCAAATATTTTACGAGTTTATAATAATTTTATAACAATAAATTAGAGGCCACTTTATATTACAAATGTTTACTTATTTTTAAGCTTTATTATATTGAAAAGAGATGTTCTGTATTTATTAATTTCATAATTCACTTTTTACTAAAAAGAAAAAAATGGTAAAACAAAATATTAAAATTAATATATATATATATCCATCTGTTTATAATTTCATTAATATGGTAAAAATCATAAATCTTATAACTTTTCGGTGAAGGGATATATATATTCAAATAATTTCTTGTTTGATTATAAATTACTTCATCAAAAGATAAAATATTTTTATTATTTGACAAATTGACACACGTTGGTACGTATGTAAATAAATTATCAAAATCAAAATACTAATTTTGTTTTTTTAACATATAAAAGAACAAAGATATTTGATCATTTTATCTAAATAATTCAAATTTTATATTAAAATAATACATTTTCTAAATAACTCAAAACTATTTATAAAGAACATAAGATTATTTCTGTAAATATTAATTTTCGGCACTAGTTTCGCACTATTGAATCAATAATATATCATCACTTTTTAAAATAGGGTCGTAATTCGTGTGTTCATCTGGAACCTTTTTTTACGCGATGGGAGAACCCTATGAAGGGAAACATGAGTTGTAGAAATAACCTAAAAGAGAAGTTTAAATACAATGCCCCCATCAGACACCTATGACCTATCAAATTGAGTCTAATTAAGAATCAACTACTAATTGGTATTGTCCTCAACCCGACATGCATGATGTATCAACTAAGAAGAAATCCGCAACCTAGTTGTATTAGGTTTTGGGCATCGAAGGTTGAGTGATTAGTGAAGCTATAGTGCACCATACGGGGTGAGCTAACTATCAAATTAAATGTTTGATCATCAGTTACACGTAAATATAGACCTTAGCTCGTAATTCAATGTGTGTCGACCGGTAGGCTCCCCACAAACTTGTGGACAAACCATGTTGCAACTCTAATGAGAAAGAAAAAATGCTATGGTGAACCAAACAGTGTGAATGACCGACCGAACAAAAGCCTCAAGCAAGAGCTTTCGAACGGTAGATGCATGAGCCTGTCATTCATTGCGTGTAAGCCTAGGCCCAATCAGGGTCGGCCCCGAGGGAAGATGAGTCTGTCATTCATTACTTGTAAACTCTTTCGAAGAGAAGATGAATACCTTGGATTGGTCGTCTGCCATGAAGAATGTGACGGCTTCGCTATCGCTAGATGAGTCATCTGAGTCGCTATCGGCCCACTTGGACTTGCTTTCAACGCTCATAAGAACCTTCTGCTCTTTTCGGTTCTCCTTTATTTGATCGTTACAACCATGTATTTGAACCAGCTTCTCCCAACTTTCTTTAGCGGAGGAGCATGACTTGATCTCACTGAATATATTCTTGTCGATCGACTTATATAGAATATCTTTGGCAATATTATCTAGGTTGTTCATCATCTTATCTACAGTTGTCCATTCACATCTTGGCTTCTCAATCTTTATAGGACCATTAGTGATGACATACCACATGTCGTAATCGAGGGCTGCCAAATGAGCTTGCATTCTCATCATCCAATAATCGTAGTTTTTTTTCGAGAGTAAAGGAATGTGGTTAATGATAGACATGTTTCAGGTTCTTGTTGGTGCTTGAGAATAGAAAACAAGGCTTTGATACCACTTGATAGGATCGGTGATAGTAATAGAGACTGGAGTCTAACTATTGTTAACAACTTACGATAAACTCTTCGATAATAATCCTATGAGGGATTAATATCTGTTTCTATTCTTCACAAATCCTCCAAACACTTGAAACGGATTCAAGTGCAGAAGTGTTCGTCGGATTTGAAGCTTTGAACAACCGAATGTAAAAGGAAAAAAGTAAAGAATACAAGGAGTTTTATGGATGTTCGGAGATAAAACTCCTACGTCACCCTTTCTTCCACAACCGAAAAGATATCCACTAAATACTTTGAATCGAATACAACTCACTGAGCTAGCTAACTCTCTATTGAACAGAACAACCTCTGTTCAACTTACAATATTCTCACAGCTAGACAGTAATTGAATTTCCCTCTTGAACTTTAAGGACATAATAAGTCAGTAAGAGCAAGAGCAGTTTTTGTGAATCAGGTAACCGAGAGATTCGTCTATTGTCCTTGAGCATCTATTTATAGTAGAAGGACACCAACGATCGAATCTACTTTGTGAACACGTGACATGTGTCCGTTGGACGGTCGCCTATAGTACTAGAGTACAGTAGACTCTGAGCAATTGGATCGTGGTCGTACCGAACGAGTAGTGCGTCAAATATCCTCTGATATTGTCTTGTACTAGACATACATTTGGAAGGATATTCGTGTACGTGTCGTTCATTCATTTGACATAATTAGTTGGCTTGTCAAACTGTACAGAAGTGATTGGAAGAGGAGTAGCAGACAGCTAGTTGATCGTGATTAGACGTATGTTTTTCTTCAGACAGTTGCTAAAGCAAGGCATTAGGCGTGCTCCTTTAGACCACATCTAAAGGAATTAGACGTCCTCGTCTAACTACGTATCCCTTTAGATCTCGTCTAAAGGAGTTAGATGTCCCGTCTAACTGTGTTTCCTTTTAGATTGTGTCTAAAGGAGTTAGACGTCCCCGTCTAACTATGCTTCCTTTTAGACCTCGTCTAAAGGAGTTAGACGTACCCTTCTAACTACGTTTCCCTTTAGACCGCGTCTAAAGGAGTTAAACATACTTGTCTAACTAAGTTTCCCTTTAGACCGCGTCTAAAGGAGTTAGACTTCCACGTCTAACTACGTTTCCTTTTAGACCGCGTCTAAAAGAGTTAGACGTACCCGTCTAATTACGTTTCCCTTTAGACCGCGTCTAAAGGTTTTAGATGTGCCCGTCTAACTACGCTTCCCTTTAGACCTCGTTTAAAGGAGTTAGACGTACCCGTCTAACTATGTTTCCCTTTAGACCGCGTCTAAAGGAGTTAGACATACCCGTCTAACTACGTATGAAGTCTAAGATAACATTCTTTAAACCACGTCTAAAGTAACATAGTCTTATATATGCACATGCACAAAACAAACAGACAACTTAGCTTTATTCACAACTAAGTTTTAACAAAGATCATCAAAATAAAGTCAACATAAAATAAGCTTATTCTTTAGTTTATTTTAGTCAAAATAATTTGACCCAACATAATTTCCTATATATAAATTATTTACGAAGATTTATTCAATTAAATATTCACAATAATGGTTATCTTATTTATTGTATAATAAGTATAACAATCTTAAAATAGTTTCAGTGTGCTAAGCTATATAGTATCTTATGTCGTTGAAAATATTTGTCTTTTATTTTTATAAATACTAGTTGTGATATTACATAAAGATGATAAATTGTCTCAAGGATGTGGTCAATTCAGAATCGTTCAAGAGGAGTGGTCAACTAGTCATTAGTTATGGTTGAATAACCTTGAACGAGTTGAGTAAAAAAAGAATAATGAGTTATTCTCAATTAAGAAAATAAAAGGTCGTAACGGTAGTATAAATACTAAAGCTCGAAGTTAAAAGAGTTATGTAGCTTGGATTTGAATAGACAAAAAAAAAAAACTCATAATTATGCGGCATTAATAGAAGAGGGACTGGTTCTAATTTTCATTAATAGGACCTTTTTTATTTGGTCTTACAATAAAATATTAATTGATTTGAGAAATAATGTAGTAAATGTGGCAATATTATGAAATGGAAACGTGCAACCGAAAATAAATATTTAATCGGATTCGGACAAAGATGCTTGAAACATTATGATTTATTTATTTAAAAATCATGTGACATAGTGAAATTTTATTTGATTAAATATTCTAATTTATTTTATAGAAATAATGTGATGAAATAAATATTTTAATTGATTAAAATATTATAATTTCTTATATAGAGATTATGTGAAGAATGATTTTTATATGAATAAACATTCTAATTTTTGTATAGAAATTATGTTTTATTCAATTAAATATTTATAATATAGTTATATTATTCATTATATGATAAGTATAGCAAAAATAATTTGTAAAAGAATTATGTGATAATTTTTTGATTAGAAAACCAATGATTTAAATCATATAAATGTGTGTAATTTAAAAAAATGTACCAATTGAATGTGGGGGCCAATATTTAATTGATAATAACTTGTGTATATTAGGATAAATAAAAAAATAATTTATTATTAGAGAAATATATTCTCTACAAAAAAATAAAGTTGTGCAACTTAATAAAATGAAATAAAAAATAACAAAAATATTTTTTTATATATTTGCTAAGTTGGTTCTCAAATTGATATTTCAATTTTGAGGATTTTGAAATCAAAAAACATGTCATTTATTTGACATTATTTTCCTATAAATCTGAATGACAAATGCCTTCAAAAATGATTTTATGACATAGTTGAACAAGAAAATTTGACTTTGTAAAAACTTTGTATGATTTATAACAAGGTTTATAATAATGGTATAAAAAAGTTTCATATTATGATTTTTAGTGAATTTAAATCAATGAATGTGACAATTGTGAATATATTTAAAGACGATGAAATTGGTTATTTCATTACGTGTCTTTTTGTACATTTTTTTATCGTTAAAATGTACGATAAAAATTATTAAATCCATTAAGGTTGTGAATTTAACTACACAAAATATCATGTTGTTATCAAATGATATATTACTATTATTAAATGAAAGACTTTACGTTTACAAGTGAATATGTTTACACTTGAAAGTGCAATCTACGTATGAAAATCTTTTAAGAAAATTATGATTGATAAACAAAACGTTATAATCTTTAATTTTGACTTATGTCGAAAAATAAAATATTTCTATGAAAAATATGTAATCGTTTACACAAATCCAGAATAGTTCAAAGACATTTTGTCTACTTATTAGTCAAATAAAATATTTTCTTAAAAAATGTTTAAATGGTAAACATGTATGAATGACAATGCTTCTTATTAGAAGATGTTCCAATATTATCACCAACCAAAATTTATAATTATTGTGATAGTAATATAAAATTGGACAAGCTTAGAGTTAATGACAAGTCTAGACATACACGTCTTAGACATAATGTTATTAGACTATACTCTCTAATAGAGTTATCATATTTGACAATGTTAGTCAAAGATAAAATTGTAGATTTACAAACAAAATTATTTGAATAGAGAGTTAGTTTGAAAGTCTTTTAAAACATGAAGAAAAATCCAACCTATACAAACTAGAGATCCCAAGAACTAGGTTCAATAGAACAATCTAATTGTACTAACTTAGAAGATTATTTTTTAGAATTAATCCTATAACAAAATAATATATATTTTGACGAAGATAAGTATATCACTTTTCATAACCCCCGGAAGAACCCTTTCAGTTTCGTGGAAGCTCGAGGTTCATGTATTTCAACCTCGGTGTGCGTGTTAGAATTCTTTTTAAAATAAAATATTATTTTAAAATAATTTAAATAATTTTTGACAGTTTTAAAAATTAATTAAAATAATTAATTTGAATTCAAATTTTAATAATTCGGGGGTTTTCGTTAATCAAATTACAATTTGATGTTTTTTAAATCCGTTATTTAAATTAATTAAAAATAATTAATTTTAAAGATTATTTATTTGAAACAGAGTCGCCAATTAATTTTTTAAAAATCAATAAAAGTGTCATACATGTATAAACGTATTAGTCATAGTTTCTTTTAGTTCGTAGTTTGGTAATACTCGGGAAAGAGTTTTCGTGCTTCATCCTCAATACGTATTTGTAATTGGTCTATACTTTATAATTTTAACTTTTGAAAATCGGTTGTATAATGTTTTATTTTAAGCGATTATTCTTCCGGTCCTAATCATGCATAGGTTTTAGTGTTGTTTAAAGAATTGTAACACCAATTATTTAAATGCTGGTACTTGTTGCGGATGACGTTGACTAGGGAGGAAAATACTTTTTAAAGAACATCAATTTTTAAAGGCACTAAGGTTTAAATATAAATCTCAAACAAGCCTTTATCAAAATTATTTTTTGTGGAAATATCCCAAAAATATTTTTTTAAGTATTTTTAAATTTTTTGGATTTTTAGAAAATGGTTAAAGGTTACAAAATTACAAAAATAATTTTGAAATTTGAAAATGGGAACCAAACAGGCCTTAGGACCGGTGTCTTAGGTCATGGGTTTATTTTTATTGGTCGAGGGCTAAGGGTCTTGAGTCCTAGGTCAGGAGCCACTCGTTAGGGGCTTAGGATCCTCAGTCCGGACTGAAAAGCCTCAGTCTGGGTGCTAAGGACTCCTGGTCCTAGGCTAGAATTCTTAGTCGGACCTCTCAGTCCTATGTGAGAGTCATCGGTTCTGGATTCGGAAGTTCTCTGTCGAGTGCAAAACTCCTCGGTCCTATGTCTGACATCTCGATCGGATGTAAAAAACATCGTCAGACCTCTCGGTCCTCGATGAAGAACATCTATCAGAACTCTCAATCCTAGCTAAATTTTTATCAATTAGATATCTCGGTCCTAGTTCGGACCTCTAGGTCCTCAAGAAAATCAGAATTGCAAGTTTTGTAATTTTGATAGAGGCTTGGATTCTACGATCCAAGGGCCTGGGTAGCTTTATAAAACTCCCAGGAACATTTAGAACATCACCCAAGGTATCAATCGACCTGGGTGATGATCAATTTGTTCAAAACTGTTTGTAGCTAAAAATCGGATTTTTGGTTTTAAAGTTGTTTTGAAGTGTAAGGAGTTAGTCAATAGCTTCCTTATACTTCATATACATGATTGGTACAAAAACATGAACACTGGTTGTTCGTTTTGACCAATTCAAAACTCAAAATTTCAATTATTTTGAACATTTTTATTTTGATCAAACATGGTCTATAAAGTTGTCCAACATCATTAGAAACATGTTGGGATGATTTATGGACAATTGTTCTTGAGGATTAACCCAAGAACAACAAACTCGGCTTTTTGGATTTTCAAAATTCAAATTTGGGTTTTATGTTTAATATTGATTGATTGATTCTAACCTAAACAGAAAGCTTGAAAATGATCTTAGGATCAATTTCCAATCCTAAAATTTAATAACCAAGCAATATACAAACTTATGAAAACTGAAATATAAAAATTTCAATTTCAAACTGGAAGTATGAATTAAGGGATGATTGAAAGTGTAACAAGGATTGGAGAACACTACTTAGACCTTAGGGAAGTTTTGGGATGCCTAGATCCAAGCTTTAGGTCCTTACCTAGAAATTTCAAAAAAATTGAAGCTTTGAGCTTCATTGGCAGATTTTCGATTTCTTCCAATTTGAGATTTGAGATGTTATCTCTTGGCTTTGGAATTGTTGAGGGAGGCTATTTATAGCCTCCCTAAGTCGGTTGATCCATCCAAGTGGATTGAATCAGCAGAAAGCCATTAATGATGTTTTTGCAGTTCTTGGATCAACTTACTAGAATAGGCAATGATTGTTCCTATAGATGTAGGAGAAATGATCACCGTGGTAGGTGATTATTTCACCTTTTGAATCAACAAAAAATGTGGACTATCGGTTGTGTTCCATCTTTGAAAAATAAAATACGGAATTCGATCTTATCCCTCTGGCGATCGCGACGAAGAAGATGATCGGAGAGTGAAACGATGTTGTTTCAGGTCTAAAAGCGGACTCGGAGCGTTCCGTCATTATTTCGTCAGCCTTTCGTCGTGATCTGGCGTCCCGTTAACGCTTTAGCTAATAGGCGTTATCCGATCCGGTGGTGCGCAAGCACGCATTCTTTCGGTTACAACCGGCTACGCGGGCGCGTCTGGGGCGTTGGATGAGATTCCAGCGCCCATCCAGTGAATGTAGTTTCGTCTATAGCTTCCTCTTAGAGTTTCGGCTACACCCGATTATGATTTTATTTTTAGTTTAAAACATTAAGGTTTGTTTGAAATTGATTTTTCTTTCACCCTTTTAGTTTTCATTTTAATCTTTTTAAATACACAAAATATTAAAATAAATATGACAAATATTTTGCCATATTTTTTTTATATATTTTAGGGTTAAATAAATAAATTTTAGGGATGAAATGGGTAACTCATTTCATTCTAAATTGTCTATTTTAATCCCTCGATTTTTTCTAAAATTATTTTAAGATAAAATGAGCACAATATTTATCTCAAAAAGTTTTATTTTTTGTTTTGATCATTTTTTTTTTAATTATTTAGGCTTTAATTATCACAATAATTAATTTAATTAATCATTTTAATTAGGTTTTGTCCTTGGGGTTAACTATTTTAATTTTATTTATTCAAAAATAAATCAAAACAATTATTTTAATTTTATAAATTGGGAGTGTAGATTTTTAGTGCATACAATTTTAATGATTCTTTGTGAGCAAAGAGATCACCTATGTGAGGGAAAAGTGGGGGTCACTTCGAATGATTGCACGACTCAATTATAGACTCTCTTACAGAACTAGGTGCGTGTTCCATGCCTAAAACGTACACAACCATGATAGCTTGACATGTATTAAGAAGAATTCTATGTGAAAGTGTGTAATCATTTACACGAAAATCAAAAAAGTCAAGGACATCGAGTCTACTAATCTACTAGTAAAGTTATATATTTTCATAAAGGAATGTTCAAAGGGTTGCACATACTTATTATATGTAGGATTCAACTGTTGAACCTTTCACCGGATTAATCTTTCAATTTCCATTAATGTGGGAAATTATTGGAAAAACTAATTCATAAATTCCATTAATGAATAAAAATGAAAATTTGGGTAGATAAAATCAAATAAAATTCAAACGAAATTCTAACGTGCATTAAAGTGAAATTTGATACAAATAATTTAATTATTATAATTTAATTAAAATTTAATGGTTTGAGTAACCTTCGTGAGATTATTGTTATTAATTTATTAGCAATTATAAAAATTATGTAATGTGTATTTCCTAATGAATGAAGAGGAAATGCAAAAGGTAATGAAGAGACACTCAATGTTAGACGTTAGATCAATGATTAGTTTTATTTTTATGACAGCTTATTATTTCAACGATATAAATAATCTTTTATCTAATTTCCACATCATATATCAAACCATAACGCCATCTTATTATTTCTCACTCTAAAATTCTAAGAGTTCTTTCTTTATATTTGTGAGTGTTCTTTGTGAGCGTTTTTCGAGTTTTGACTCAACTATTTTTTGTTGAAACCCGGTTATATGATTCATGTATCTTTGTCATGCTCGATGTATAGTAATTTCAATGCAGAATCATTACTATATTCGTTGTGTCATTGAAGACAGTCATCTGTGATAAACTTCAAAATAAACGGGAGACAATTTAATTGTTTTAACATATTTCTCAAATCAACCTCTTAAATTGATGATTTTGTTCCTTGTATATTTTTACTTTATTTTATCTTTATGTAATATTGTATTTTATATATTTTCTAGTTCTAAAGACCATAATTATTAATAATTTAATATAAAAAATCTCACGAGAAAGCTTAAATTGAAGATGACTGATTATTCATATAATCGGGACGAATGTAGGAATTTGAATTAAGGTACGTGTGGACTTAAAAAGACATTTAGTTCAAACTGGTTTCATAATAAATTTCATAATAAATAGATTTTTTTATTAATTTTTTAAGAGTTAAATTCTTCTCGATTAGCATTATATCCAGATTCAGCTCTTATATTCTGAATTAAATGGTTTACATTAGTTTGTCTTGAGCCGGGTTTAGAATTGTTTCCAGTCGTTTGTGGAGCCATAAATATATTATTGACTTTGTTTAGATTTGATATATTCAAAATAATTTTCTTTTCTTTTCAACCATTCATTTCCTTAGTTGTTATTTGTTTTTTCATTCAATTTTTTTGGTACTGAAATAACTATTACATGTTAATCCCTTACGTTGAACCTTATAAAAATTGTAAAACATAAATAAATTTTACAACTCAAAATTTAATTAATTATATTTTGTGGTTAAAATTAGTGTCCAAAAGTATAAATTACTTTAATAAAATATATTGGACTACATTATTAATTTCTTAGTGCTTTTAGGCTTGTGTTATTTTGTTTGTTTGTAGTGTGATTATGAGTGATGAATAGATTGAGCCCATTTATCATCCAATAACAGATTACATCCATTGAAAATGGTCTAATATAAATCTTTTTATGGCTTTTTGAAATTATTTTACATACCACCAAATCATTCATTCTTTCCTAAAAAATTACATATTGTTAACAATAATAATATCATTATACCACTCTATGTTTAACTTTTTATATATATATTCTCTTTTTTAATATTCTTTTAATTAGAATTTATTATTTGAAAAATATTACTAATTCCATCATCATATATTCTTAATGAGAATTTCACTTAACACATTTGATTTCTTTAGAAACATCTTTTCCATTTTTAACATTCATCTTTTACTTGTAAGCATCATAAATTTTAAAAGCTGAACTAAACTATATTAGCTATATTTATGCATTTAATGTCTCAATTTTCAATATCTTATGGCAGCACAAGATTACTTATAATCATTATTTTTTTTAAATTAACTTCAAGTCATTTAGTTTTTTATATTATTTTTAAACCCCTAACTCTAATTTATGACTTCGTTGGTGCTCTTTATCAAAATTTAATTAAAAATGACATTAATTCTTCCATGATTGATTGTTGACTTATTCAAATTGTATATTGTACTGTCCTTGTTTTTTTAATTATTATAAAATAAATAATAATTTTATTAATAAAGTAAGGAATATAATTTATTAAAAAATAAAAAAAAAAGGTGAAAAACCTAATCCAGTCTTGGTGTCATTTTGATGTGGGTTATCTGCATCAATTTTAACAAATTATATTTTATATTAAATTATTAAATGAAGTATCAAAATACTATAGGCCTTGTTCGGATTGGGGTTATTGTAATAACATAGAGGGGAAAATATATAATGATTGGTGATAATTTTGAGAAGATAAGAATATTTTTGGTAAAATTATTTAAAGGGTATTAATATATAATAATAAAATAATAAATAATAATTTAAAATAGAGGGTATTTTAGTATTTTGGGTAATGAATTGAGTGATGTGATTGATGAGAGTGGGAGTGAAAAGATGTTTAAATGAGTTAGGTTATTTAAATTACCCCAACCGAACACGCCCAATTTTTTTTTTAACAATCTATTATCCCATATTCAAACTTAAACTACCCAATCTACCATCAAATTTATTATCCTACAATAAAAATATTAAATTATTCTTAATTAAACTATACAAGTTCCTTCCCTTAATTTGTAGGTACATTGTCAACTATGTATTTCCTTAATTAAACCTAACTTTTGGTTATACGTAATTATTAAAACAATTTAGGGAAGAAAAAAAAAACTTTAATATGTTATTTAATTGAGTATTTATTAGCCGGCAGAGAATAAATACAAAAGGTCCCAAGATTCCTTTTTCTTTCTGGGTAGTTGTTAAAGAGACGCAAATGATAAGGGAAATTAATTAAATACATAAAAATGATGGTTGCAAATTAATTATTTTTTTTAATTTTAAACTTAATTGTATTTCTATATATAGCATGTTGACTTCATTTAAAAATAAATACTATGTAAGCTTTTATTCTAGAGGTTATTTCGATTACCATCACATTAATTAGAATTTATTTGATGATCTAATTTGTATTAAAAATTGTATTAAAATCTAAAAATATAAGTTCTTAATTAATTTATATTATAAAAGAGAGATAAATGGCAGATTATATCAATTATTAAAAATTATATGTTGGTTTCTTATTCTAAATTTTCAGTCTTCAATTATTAATCTTGAAATTTTATCTCAAACAAAAATAATATTATTTTTAATAAAGAAGTCTTTAACATATATTATAGAGATATTACTTTGTTGGATCCATAATCCTGAATTTTGAATAAATTTATTATTTATTGAAATTTTAATTTATTTTCGAAATAACTAAACTTATTCTAACAATCATAATGTTCATTTATACATGAATATCTTTTTTAGTGAGAATAGAATGTAAAATATTTGATTTTTAACAAAAGTGAATTGTATTTTGTTTAAGATCTAAAATTTTATATTCTATACAAATATATTCCACATCTATTATACATATTAAATAAGTTTATATACTTAATATTTCAATAAATTTTATAAAACCCTTTATTTACTGTGGATAAAATTTCTCTCAAACAACTATTTTAAACAACATAAAAAAACATATATATATATATATATATAAATAAGTATTTTTTTAGAATGTAAATTGAAATTAGTCAATATTTATATATTAATGAAATTTGTGTTGATAATTTTCTAAATTAAAAAAAAAAATTTATAAAATGTTTCTAAATTTTTATTGGAAAAGATTAGTTAAGTATGAAATATTATTTCAAATTTATTGGAAATTTTACTGACCTAAAAATATAACAAATTAGATTTTTTAAATTTTAAAGTTATATGTCTTGAATACTATTTTGATATTTGACCACTTGTACAATCATTGTTTTTTCAAACTTATTAATTGGTAACGTTAAAGAGACGTGGGAGAATGTCTCCTATCATTATCATTATATTTTAAAATGATTTAATTAGAGATTAAAAAAATAAAACAATTTATAAAAAGTTATTTATAATTAAAATCTAAGAATGAAAATTATTTGTATAATTTATTGTTAGCAAGTTTGAGTTTTTATTTTGTTAATGAAATTAAATTTACATTTATTGTAAACTGTTAAATACTTATATATTATTATATTTATAACAACTAGCCCGATTTCATACATTTAAACAGATAAAAATAAAATAACAAAATTATTATCATATATAATCAACCTTCTCTTTATTAATTTTTATCAATTCACTTCGGTCAACTAACATATTCGTTATTAATTAACTATCTTCTCTTTACTGACATTTATCAACTCACTTTCGTTAAACAATAATCTTATTTTTACTCACTTATTAATTTGCAACGGGTGAAATTCGAACTATCAATCTTTATTATACATAATGAACACTTAACAATTACACCACTTAAGATTATTGATTTTTTTTTATAATTTTATGTATTATTATATAATTGATATAACTATATATATATATATATATAACTATATATATATATATATAACTATATATATATATATATATAACTATATATATATATATATATAACTATATATATATATATATATATATAATTATGAGAATATATATATATATATTATATATACAAAATAAAAATATGATTAGTTTAGTTGTTTAAAATGTTGAAGTTACATGGTTAGAAATGTTCTATGTTCATTTAATTTGAAGTTGAATTTGAAATATAAAGTATTATTAGTCTAGTTAATTAAGATATTAAACTTATATTGTGAGGTTCTTCGAAACTTATGTATATCACATTTTTATTTAATTTTTTAAGTTTATGGGTGGGCGGGTCAACCGACAACCCGACCTAACTATTTATTTATTTATTTCACATGTATATCCAAGTTAACCACAATTCTCGACCCGTTCAGACACTTTGAAATTAAACATTATTATGTATATATAGATTATTATTATTTTAAAATTTTAAGTGTGTAAAAAGAATTTTAAATAGAATAAATTTTACAATTTCACTCCAAACACCTTAAATTGAAGTTTAAGTTAGGCAAATTTCATACATTAAAAAAATATATTATTTTTAAATTGATTTATATTTTATTGATATCCATCAATAAACAAAATATTCTTATTAGAATTCTATTTATTGTTAGTAGAGTTTTTATTATTGTTAACCATTGAGCTAATTACCTAATAAATTTATTAGGTTGATTTTATTTATTGTTAGTAGAGTTTTTTTTAATATTAACCATTGACCTCCTAATTTAAATCGAATTAGTTTGAATATATTAAATGAGTACTCGCTCCACTTTTTTATTTTTACTTTTTTTAAAAATATTTTTAATAACATAATTTGGTTAAAAAAATATATAATTTCATCAAATTGAGGTATCTACTTACTATTTATAAATAAAATTAATATAAATTTTAGTTTAGATTAAATATTTTAATAACTAAAATATAATAGTATTAACTTTAATTGAAAAATAATAAATTTATAAATCTCTTATACATTTTTTTTTTAAACGGTTTAACACTATTTAATTAATAAGAAGCCAAAAAAAATAGAATGTTAAAAATGAAAACTAAATAAACCCTAATTTGATTATAAATGATTTAGAACAGTTCGAACTAATTTGGCATCATAACAAATTTATTTTTTTTAAAATTATAAAACAATTTATCATTATTTTTATTATAATCTAAAAATTATAATAATGTTTTTTTGGTCTACGTAGTTTTCCTCTAAATCGATCTTTTATCTAATTAAATCATAAAATATAATATTAGCATTAGTACAGTTAAAAAGTAAATAATTCAATATCAACCATTTATTTTATTAAAAATGTTCATTTATCTATTCAAATATTTTAATTTTTATTCCTTATAAAACATAGAAATGATTAAAAAAATATTTTAATTATTTTCAAATAACTTCACTAAATCACTTTACATCCTACAATTTAAAAAAAAAAAAAGAGCTTGTTTGATTTAAAATAAAACAATGGATATTTCTATGTACAATCTAATAACTATAACTTCACTCATGAGTCATATCTTCCTAGTGTAGTGTCACCTTGGTCGAAAATAAACACATTGAATCTGTCAATGTGTTGGATCAATCAACTTCATTTAAGTAAACGAGAGAGAGTTAGAGAGAATCTCATTTTTCGTTGATCGGATCTGTCTCGTTAACCTTACGGATGTTAAAAAGTTAGTTGTTGAGATGCCAAATTCAGAAAGATTTGATATGGATAGGAGGGATGTCGTGATAAGAAGGGATTAAATGAACCAACATATTTTTGTGAGGCTAATATTAAGAATTCGTCTTCACAACCCATAAGGTTGCGATGTCACCCCGGATGTCGAGAAAGAAAAGTGCGAGCAAGTGATTGCTAGTGACCAAAAAGGGTCCCCATTTTCATTTACTAAGTCCATTTTGAACGTAACTTCTGACAAATATTCTCTATTTACATTATCGTGTAAAATGTTACAGATGGTGGAGTATAAAAAAACTAAGGTCATCAACCTTGCCCTATTTCGGATTTGTTATCCGAACAAAAGCGATTGATTAGTATAAAATGAATGTTAGTCAGCTCTAGAAGACATAATTCAAGACATCCCTATTAGAACCCTTTATCCTAAAATTAAAAATCATGACCGATTTTCATTCACGACGTGTCTTGTTAGGAATCGATGGATTCTAAGCAAGATTATGATGCCAATGAGAATATTTTAATGGAAATCTCAATGCATAATATGACGTTGGATGAAAACAAATCCCCTTGAGGGAGGTCTATGAATTGTAGACTAAAGTGTGGCTCAATTTGCGCGAGATCTCACCCTTACGTATATTTTCCACCTAAGACTCGTCGAACAGCTACTACCGCGGGGGTTATATGCAAGAGAGAAAGTGTGTCTCGAAGCCGAGAAAAGGTTAATCCGATTAGATTTTATCAATGATTGGAAAGGTTACTGTTTGCAACGTTTATGAAATCAATGATGGTGTGAAGAGATGTGTCACTAAATATTTAAGTCACTATTAGGAACCCTTTGTTGTGACATATATGTTTTAGTAAAACTAAAATTCAAAAGATGAATTAGTGAATTGTATATAATTTATGTAATTGACGGTTGAGTGGTTGGGAGACTCTTGATTTTATGAGTCTCTCGTGGGATTTTGTGATTTTATGAAAAAAATTTATATTATGGTAAGTCGTTGTCGTATGTTAGTATGTGTCATAAGAATATAGAATCGGTGACTCACTTCATTTTGTATTGTCAATGGTGGCTAGTATATGGAGATTTTTTTTTTGTTAATTATGACTATGATTCACTAAGTGGTGTACAAGTTTTTGGGTATATAGTTGTTGTAAATTTGGATTGAGTCGACATATATGTCAGGAATACATATTTGAGTTATTATCTCGATTATTTTCTGGTGAACTATCTACTTTGAGAGAAATCGTTGAATTTTCAATGATATTAGTCGTTCAGTGTGTATCATTCATAATGCTATTATTATAACACTTTATGATACTCGTTCTAGAAAGTCGGTGGAATTATTTGTTCTTATTGAAGATTTATGACCTCTATAATTTCAGATATAAAATGTTTGTATTTTTTTTTTCATTATTTGACATTTTTTCTCATATATTATGTCATTATGCTTAAATAATTTTTATAATTTTTAATATGCATGGAATATTAAAATAATAAAATTCACTCATTTTCATTCAATAATTTAATAAATTATTTTTTATTTATTAAAAATAATAATTTTTCTTATACATTATAATAAATCACTTTATAATAATAATAATAAAAAAATTAAAAAAAAACCATTTCTTAAATAAATAAATAAAATACATTGAACAACTGTCAATGCAATGAACTTAGAAAATATATGCCTGTCAGGAATTTGTTTGATATGAGTTATAAAACATTAAAATTAAAACATTATTGTTTAGTTTAAGATAGCAGTTGTTTAAGTTATTTAAATAAAATAGTAATTAATAATTGAATGAATTTACTAAAATAAATAATTTCAAATAAGCAAGTAAAAAAATAGCGTTCATCTCATCTGTTCGGTTGTGAACCCGCGCGTGGAACCCACATACAATAGCAAATGATTCACCGTCTCTTGTCTGGGAAAGGAGAATCTACAATATAACGGAAATTAGGAAAATGCCAAAACAGAGGATCAGAATTCAAAAGATGCACGGAAGACAGTTTTAAATTTAAGTACCTTGTTTGATTTTGTTTTTTTAGAATTTTTATGATTTTTTTTTTTCAAAATACATTGTTTAAAAATAAATGTGTTATTTGAGATTTATATATATATATATATATATATATATATTATATTTAAAGTAAAATTTAATAAAAATAAATTAAAGGTATTTTATTTTTTTTAATTAATAATTTAAGTGATTTAATGATTAGAATAATATTGATATAATAGAGAATAATTATTTTAAAAATCTAAAAAAAAACTTACATAAATAATAAAAACCCATAATCTTAGATAATTACACCGGGTTGCTATTTTTTTTCAAAAACTAATTCACCATAATTAGAATATAACATCTGAACATATTTCTTTAAAACTATACCTCCTAATTGTTTATTTATTTTTCTTCTGGAATGAAAGTTTGAATAGGCGGAATTGAAATTAAAGTTGGAATTGAAATTAAAATGGATATTGAAATTCTAATTTTAATTCCACTATTATTATTATGTTTTGAAAAAATTATAATTCAATTCTAATTCTTATATTTGAAAATATTATATAATAAAAACAATTAAAATATATATATTAAATGCTTAAAATAAACTAGCATCACATTAATCTGTCATTAGGTATATAATCCACGTTATCATTTTCTTTCTCCTCCCTTCTACTCTCTTTTTCTTAATTAAATTTTGTTTTCTATTACCATATATATATATATATATATATATATATATATATATATATATATATATATATATATATATATATATATATATATATATATATATATATATATATATATATATATATCATTTAATTTTTTTTTATCTATTTTAATATAAATTCCAAATATAAATATTTTTATAAATGCACTTACTTTAATAGTTTTATATTTATTTTATTTTTATATATATATAAACTATTTTTTTTATATAAATCACCTCACTTCATAATTTTATATTTATTTGTTACCTTATATATATTATATTATTTTTCATCATTAATTTTATAGAAATATATTTTATATTTTATCATACATTTATATATATATATATATATATATATATATATATATATATATATATATATATATATATATATATATATATAATATTTTCTTTATTTTCTTTATAAGTATAAATAATTTTTATGTTAATATAAAAATTAACTAATTGATAATAAATATTAAATACAAAATATATATATACATACACAAAATAATAAAATTATTTCAAAAATTATAAGTGGTTTAGCGATTTAAGTGTTCAAATTTCATGCTTAAGACCAGGATTTGAATCCCAAAACATGCAAATTTATATTTACAAGAATGTATTCTTTACTATAATATATAGTGGCGCAACTTTTAAACAAATGATAAGCATCTAAAAATGTGATGCCGAAATTAGTGGTTGATTTGATGAATATTTGAAAGTGTGAGGTCACGATATGAATGTTAGGTGGTGGGTGGTTTGCCGAGATGGAGATCAAAATTAGTGATTGGTGTGACGAGCATTTGAAAGTGTGAAGTCACAAGATGGAGGTCGGGTAGTGGGTAGTTTGTCGAGTGTGAGATCGAAATTAGTGATTGGTATGACGAGCATTTGAAAGTGTAAGGTCATGAGATGGAGGTCGGGTGATTGGTGGTTTGTCGAGTGTGAGGTCAGAATTAGTGTTTGGTTTGACGAACATTTAAAAGTGTGAGGTCACGAGACGAAGGTCGGGTGGTGGGAGATGAATGTCGGGTGGTGGTTAGTGGTTGATTTGACGTTGGATAAGAGGTTTATGATCAATTGGGATTGGTTGTTGATTTATTGAAGTGAGAGTAAAAGAAAAGTTAACTAAGATTGGTGAGTGGTTTGTCGAGGGATAAATGCATATGAAAAAGTGAGTCACAATATTAGGTCACTGAGTGGTTTGCCGAGGGAATAAAAAGTCATATGAAAAAGTGTGAGTCACAAGATGATGGTCAATTGGAAGGTTAATGGTTGAGTTTGACGAGATATAAGAGGTGTGTCATCAATTGAGGTCGACTAAGATTGGTGGATGGTTTACCAGTGATGTAGTGACACGTCATTCCCCCCCCCTCTCAAATTCCCTCCCCTATTACTCCTTATAAAATATATGTTAATATTAAGTTTCAGATTAAACTTAATTTTTACAACCTAAAACTAATTTTAAATTAATTAGATTTGAATAATATTAATTTTATCTAAAATATTTATAGATAAATAATATTTATATATATATATATTTTTATCCGTGCATTTGTACGGGATTCATGCTAGTATATAATTAATGATGCTTAATTTTAAATTGTCCGGATTGTCGGGCCGAGAGCT
The DNA here is from genome assembly GCF_907164915.1 of Impatiens glandulifera. NCBI lineage: Eukaryota > Viridiplantae > Streptophyta > Magnoliopsida > Ericales > Balsaminaceae > Impatiens > Impatiens glandulifera. The sequence continues at coordinate 19,803,991 of NC_061870.1, read as the reverse complement.
GTGGAATTGCGTCGATCGGACTATAAAAAAAATTACTTTCGATTTAGAATAGGCTAAAATATATGATATGTTATATATAGATGAATTTATTTATTATGAATGTGTTTATTTTTGTTTTGTAGTTATTTTTGGAGAAGGGAAGAAACAAAAATAATCGAGGGACCCAAGGCCCAATTGAGAAAGTGCTTTTGGTTGTTCTTCAACTGATTTGTGGAAGACATGTTCTAAGACGCGTGAAACCTTGATAGATTTCTTCAAATGCGTTTTTATCCTTCGTTTTAACTTCGAATTTAGCTCTGCAAAGTGTTGTGGAAATGTATGGGAGAGTAGAATTTGAATTCTTTAACGCATTTGACCAATCAACAATCACAAATTCTCTAACGAGGGTAGAACGAGTCTTGGTAAAAAGAGCCAAAAACAAAATTACGGGAGTTCGACCATGATGTTTTGACCTAATATTTTACAACGCCTTATTAATAACCTAAGCTACCTACCATAAAAATACAGCTGCCCAGACCCCAAGATCCCAATTTATTATTTTTCAAAGCAGAATAGACAACGCCTTATAGGTGGATACCAACCCTAAGTTCCTGGGTTCAAGCCCGTCAAGCGGCAAATTTTGCGCCTGGTTAAATGATTAAGTGTGTTTGCGGGCTACATACTTAATCCTTTACCCCTTTTTTTTTAATCAAATTATTTTGCTTTGAAATTTTCTGTCTAGCTTGATAAGGAAACTCATAATTTTTATAAGGAATCCTATCACTTTTACTTTTGTTTTGTAATTTCAATTTCAATAAAGAGTAGATTGACATTTCTTTAATCTCTATACATCTGATGTGTTTTGATTGTCAAATTTGATTTGCATATTGTGAATTGAATATTTTTAAAAGCTTGTTGTGTTCATAGAATTCCCAAATTCATATATAATCAAACACTTCCAAATTAATCTAAAAGGAATTAATTTATGAAACTGTGTTCTTGAGCATTTGGTTTAAAGGAAAAAGATTTAAAAGGTGTATAATATTGTTTATTAATTGAATAAAATATTTGTACCCAAAACACACATTTTTGTTTGATAAAAAAATTAAAGAAAATTTATTCAAATTTTTTTTGATTTTCATGATCGATGTTATAGAGGTGATTATGTTGTTATATTGTTGTTAAAAAACCCTAAATTGACATTTGTGTTCAGCTAGATTTTGAATTTGGTTGATTTTGTGTAGAGTGTGTTCTTGGTGTAGTGGAGGTGTTCTTCGTTGAAGTCACCTGATTGAGTTTCTGGAAGAGTGACCGAGAAAAGTGGTTTGGCTAGCTTTTCGACCGAGAAAACTAGCTAGTGATCGTATTTTTCCAACCCTAACTAGTTTTTCGACCGAGAAAACTATGTAGCGACCAATATTTTTTGCCCACCTTGCCATCCAATCGTATTTTCTATGCATCCGACCATGTTTTTCAGCATAGCTAGATTTTCGACCGAGAAATCTAGCCACACCCAAGAAAACGCACATGCAATCAAGAAATTGAGCTAGCAGTCTAGCCTTCGACCTAGATCCGATCTAGACCGGTCTGGTTTATGCTTAAGGTTTGTTTGTTTATAATTTTGTGTTTGTTTGGTTAATTTATTATTTTATTATTTAATTATTTTCTAAAAATAAAAAAAATAGAAAATGCATAAAAATGGTATTTTCGAAAAAAAAACATGAAAAAAGATTTCGCAAAGGACTCGTTTGGCCAAAGTTTTTCTCAACTTGACGTGGTCATATCTTTCAAAATACTTGTCCAAAACATATATAATCGATATATTTGAGATCACAAAAATATTTCCTACCCAATTATCGATTTTCATAATTTTCTGAACACTTTAATTTTTTCGACACTTTTCAAATGATTTTATGAATGTTTGTTTTGAGATATTTTTTGATTCTATGATGCATTTAATGAGGCTTTATCTAATATCCTTTTTAAGGATTTATACATATTGTATATGTGTTTTATTCTTGTATTTTTTTTTTTATGTTGTTACATATTTAACAAACAACAAAATAACCACACAAATATGAGTAATCACCTTTAGCAATAAGGATAAACATGATGAGGAAAAACCAATAAAATGTAAAGTGTAAAAATATATTTCAAAATGTCAAAATTGTTGTAGTAAAGAACATTAGTTTGATAGGTGTTGTGAGACATAAGGCTTTTAACTCTTTTTTACACGTAATCAAGTATCGAACTCATAAATAAAATCTATGTTTCTCTTCCGTAGAACCCCATATCAATCTGTTTTTGGTGTTCATACACCATACTTATCTTTTCCTAAATTTGCGAAAAAAATTAGGTACCGACTATTTGTCGTAGGATTTATTCTTAAAATTGAAAAAATATTAAAAGAGACCTATGTCAACTTACAATTTCATTCGCAATTTTGTTTAAATTTCGACGAAAATGTACGAAATGAGGTTGATTATAAAATCTAATTTATTTCAATAGATTTTTCTGATCATTTACACCATAAAAAACATTTCTCACATTTAAAAGAGACGATCAATAATATAATATACAAATCCAAAAAAATTGAGCGGTTTTTATCGTGTATAACTAGTATTCTTAAGCATCTGACCGAGAAAAAAAAGTCCAAACATGTTTTCTTAGCTAGGCGACCGAGAAAGTTCATCGGGCGATCCAAAAAAAAAAAAAGGGTGAAAAAGATTGTTCCCGAGTTTCGAACCTATGACACATTTCCTATTCCAACATCCAACCCACAGACCTTTCAAGCCAAGGCCGCCCTTGTGTCCATGCCTGAATACATATCCGCGACCCATCCGCGCTCATGACCAATGCTCATACCCGCGTGCCTGATCCGACGTCGTTTGTTTGCTTTTTCAATTTTAGCATTTCCTTTATTTAAGCATTTAAGTGTCTTAATTAATTTAAAAAAAATTTCAAACAAATATAAAACGCTAAAAAAGTATTATTTCTAAAGAAAATAAAAAATAGATAAGAGTCTATTTAGATTTTTCTAAACTAATTTTAATTTATTTTATAGGTACCATTCTCAAGCATAGCTCCTCGCTCATAAGTACTTGCATTCTTTTTATATTTTAGATTTAGGATCCATGAAAATAAAGTAAACATATGATTTTAGAAAGAAATTGATTAGAAACTAAACACATGTTTAGACTTGGATTCACCGTTAATTAGATATATATTTTAAATAAAATAAATAAATAAAGTGTAAAATATATTTTTTTTTATATATTTTAGTAATTAAATTAATTAAAAATACAAATAATTTACTTATATTTTTATAAAAAAAAAATATAAAAAAAACTATGTTAATTTGATTGATAAATAAGTTCAAATGTGTTAATGAGGTTAAATTTCATTTGAATACTTTCATATCATATCAAGAAACTCAACCCAAACAAGACCTAAGAAATGAGTTTGACCCCATCTGGAAAAAAAAAAGTTCAGATGGAGCAGTTAGTGGTTGTCCAAAAACTCCAAATATTATATTTTTTTTTAGCAATAATGGTAATCCTGTAATATATTCACCAAACAAGGTTATTCTATAGTAAACCATCTAGTTAATAATAATAACAATAAAGCCCCCATAGTTTTTCTCCATTCCATTTTTGTACTAGAGAGAGAAGAAATTGATTAAAGTAAAGAGATCACACCAAAACGCTCTCTTCTGAAGATCTGTGATAAAGCAGAAGCATCAATGGCGTCTTCTTCTTCTTCTTCAAGTTTCTCCATATTATCTATCTGTTTCATCGCACTACTACTACTAATCTCATCTTACGAAACATCTGCTAGCGGCGACGCCGACTTGTTTCTCGGATTGATACCAATTAAATCCGGCTGCGGAAACATCGGCGAGTGTCTCTCCGAAGAAGAGGATGAATTCGGTCTAGATTCGGAGATCAACCGTCGGATCTTAGCGACGACTAATTACATTAGTTACGGTGCTTTGCAGAGGAACAGTGTACCTTGCTCAAGAAGAGGCGCTTCTTACTATAATTGTAGATCGGGAGCTCAAGCTAATCCGTATAGCCGTGGATGTAGCGCCATCACTCGTTGCCGGAGTTAGGTTCTCTTTCTATCCTTATCTTTATCATCGTTTACTTTTGTTCATGTTTTGTTGAAATTGTTCGTATAGAAGTGAATATGGAAAGTGAAGTAGGGATCTGATGATGATGATGATGATTGGAAAAGAAGAGATTAAACTAAACAAACATATTTGTTGTTCTTATTATTCTCGTAACAGATTTGAATTTCTGTATGTGTCTATCTGTGTATCTTTCTATATATTATTATTATTATTGTATAAGTTCTTCATCACTACCAATTTGTCTTTTTGCATATACAAGATTTGATTGATTGTTTGTATCTTCCATCTTTTGAGCTTTCTGCAATCAATTCAATGACTGAATCTCTCTATTGGAGCTGCAGAAAGCTTGAAACATGTGATTTCTTGTGAAGTGCTTTAAATTTTTTTGTGATCTTCTTGCTGCTGCATGATTAACGGCAATTTTAAATTGAGTTTCTCTAATCATCTCCTTCTTAATTTTAAATTGATAATAGTCAGATTTGAATCTTTCTACAAGATGAAGTTTTTTACTTTGTCGGTGTCTTATTCGGCTTGCAAATTATTGGAAGAGATACTTTTCTGCTGTTTTTTCCTTTCTTCCTTTTGCTTTTTATTTCCTCTATCTTTAAAGAAAGAATAAAGATTCTCTATATTAATTTCAAATATAATAATAATAATAATAATAATAGAGGAGTGATATGGGCAGAAAATTTGAGAGGGAAACAATGAGGAAACAAAATGATGAGAAGAGAGAACAAAGAAAAAATTTGTTATTTTTTCAAACAATCAGATTGTGGCACGTTATTTTCTTTCAAAATTTTTTCTATCAAATTTTCTCTCCGAATCATTTCTCATAATAATAACAGAAGGTGAGAATTTAGTGTCACGAATGGTGTCGAGAATGAGGTGACAACACTTGATTGAATTAAAAAAATGAATTTTTTCTCTCCATTTAAGTCCAATCACAAATGGTGTCGAAAATAAAGTGGCAACACGTGATTGAACTTGAAAAATGAAAGTTTTCTCTACTATCACGTGTTGTCACATCATTTTCGACACCATTAATGACATTAAATTTTTGTTCTATATTATTACTTATGTTTTAACTATAGGTTATGCATCTTGAGAGAAAATGAGTCGGATTAACAAATCGGTTAACTCCAGTAAAATAAAATTGACACACTAACTTTAAAAAATAATAATACTATTATTAAAAATAATTTCTTATTATTAATTGAACTATTTTAAAAATTATTTTTAATTTATTTGAAGGAGTTAAAAATGTGAAAGAAAAAATTGATTATTTTAATGAAAAGTTTTTACTCTTATAATATTGAAAAAATCCTACTCATCATCTAAAACAAAAAGTGAAGGTAAAACCTTGTATGATTCTTTATGTTCAAGTTTGTTTTTTAGTTAGTTGTGTTTGTTCATTTTATATTTTGTGTGTTTTATTATGTTTTTGCTCTCAATAGATAAAAGGCTGCATTGTTTGGTATATACATATAAAAAAATCATTATTAGAGGCAAAATGAGATTATTCATTCATATGCAATTCTCATTATTTCACTCAATTAATTCAACTTGTAAAAGATATTAATAGCCTATTTTAAACATATTTAATTATTTTTATTTGTTTTTCATTTATAAATAATTCTATGTTATATATAATTTATTTTAAAAAGGCATTTGAAGTAAAAAACAGAGAAACATAAACCTGACACAAATGGTATTCAAATTGGTCCATTATGTTGACCCAAAAAAAGATATTTTTCTTGTTTGATCCCTCAAATGGGCTAAGGAGAAAATCAAATGGCCACAAACAGAGAAGAGTCGTATCAAGATTAGGGATGTCGAGTTCGAGTCTGTTTATCCTCTCTTATTTGTTTTATTTTGAAGATTTTTTTTATTGTTCAATTTATGAAAATTCATAGGAAGCACCATTTATACAATATTTTTTAAAAAATAAAAGTTTTCTATGATAAAATTAAATAAAATGACTTTTTTTTACCTATAATATATATTACAATATATTTAAAATTCACATTATTATACCAAATATATATATATATATATAAATAATAAATAAATAAATAAAAGTAAACTTAAAATTTTTACATAACATATGAACTAATCTCTTATCCCTCCTCTTCCTATAAAAATAAATTATATATAAAAAAAAAACTTGATTTCTTTTATAACATTCTTTGATTTCTCTTTATTTTTTAACATGTTGTTTGAATTAAAAATTGTGTAAGCAAACAATAATAAAAAAAATAAAGTGAACATAATGTCAATGCATTGCCAGCCCAACAAAAACACAAAAATAGAATAGAAAACAAAAACAAAACAAATAGATAATGCGAATAATGTACGTTTGATTTGATGGCGTTCATTCAATTTAGCATATTCGCCAAAAGAGGAAATATAAATAAAATTGCGTTTAAACGTAGAATATGTTTGATTATAATTTTGCGTTAGTATATACCTGAGAAAATTCTCTGGTCCGTAGCTTAGCACGTGTTGGATAACACGTGGCAATATAGGGATCCGGGGTGGCTCGAGGTTCGATGCCGATGCCTTCAATATTGGATTGTGTGCTAGACATCCACTTTTTAAAATTAAAACATTATTTTAAATAATTTTGTCAGTACTGACAACTTTTAAAATCCATTATGTAAAAATAGTTAATTTTATTCAAATCCTAATAATTTAGGAGATTTATTATAACCAAACGACAATTTGATTTGAAATTTAGTTTAAATTAATGAAACATAATTAATTTAAGAAGAAATTATTTATTTGAAAATAGAATCGACAAATCATTTTAGAAAATCAGTAAAATGTACGTATATAAACATATTTTATACTAGAGTTTCCATAAAGGGTTCGTTATTTGGTTACGCTCGGGAAAAGGATTTTCGCGCTATGTCCTCAGCGCCCATTGAAAACGATTTTATTTTTTATAAGTGTGGTTATCTAAAGATTTGTTTATAATATTTATTTCATTTAATTAGTAGTTTGGGGTCTTAAACACGTATAAATTTAGATTACATAAATAATTGTACAAAATTATATTAGAAGGCGTACCTACGATTGCGGTTATGTAAGATTAATACAAGACCTGAAAAATCAAAAAAAGGGTATTAAAAATTAAAAATAAATTACAAACGGGGCCTTAGTCAAAATATTTGTTTGGGAAATATCTCGAAAATATTTTGAAATCATTTTCTGATCTCTTAGAATTATTTAAAAATGGATTGGAATTCCAAAATTCCAAAAATAATTTTGGATTTTGAAAAGTGGAACCAAATAGGCCTTATGGCCAGAGTCCTAGGGCTTGGGACTGTTTTTTACCGGTCGAAGACTAGATGGGCTCGGTCTAACTGAGGAAGCTCTCGATCGGGGCTCGGGACACTCGGTCAGAAGACTAGAGGGTTTGGCCTTAGGGTTTAGGAGGCTTGGTCCTGAACATAGATTGTTCGGTCCTAGGTCTAGGAGTCTCGGTCCCAAATCTAGATTTCTCGGTCGTGGGTTCTAGGAGTCACGGTCCCAAGTCAGACCTCTCGGTCCTAGGTGAACATCCTCAATCGGATTTCTTGGTCCTTTCTAAAGAACACCAGTCCCAGGGCTCGGTCCTAGGTCAATTTTCTCGGTCATGCTTCACGGTCCTCGCCTCGGTCCTACAAGACTCAGTCCAAGAATACCGAATGTTCTTCATTTAGTATGAAATTGCAGGTTTGTATCTTTTGATACAAATCATGAAAATGTGGTCGCTAAGTTGCTATCAACTCTATTTGATGTAGGGATCATAACCCCTAATCTTAAAATTGATCAATCGAACCCTAAGACGATTGATTTTTCAAAACGATTTCTAAGGAAAAATTTGGGATCTTTTGAATTATGCCATCTCATGGCATAATTCTTATTCCAACAACTTCAAAATGATGTTTACAATCGAACATGACCAAAACTAGAACTTCAAGTGAGCTCTTAACAAATTTTAAAAATGAAATTAAAATTTTTTATTTAAAAAATTCCAATTCGATCAAACATGATCGGGATACATGTTTTATGATTTGAAAATCATTCTAACATGTTTACAAACATGTTAGATAATTATTTGATTCAAAATTAACGCTTAAAATCTCAAGAACACGAATTTCAAATTTTCTAGATTTTCAAATCAAATTTGGGTTTTTTGACTAGGGTTGAATTGATGAAATCTTTTTCAACAGAAAGTTTAGACATCATTTAGGGATTGATTTCAAATATAAAAATAACAAAAGTGAGCCATAAATAAGATCAACCCGATCAAACTTGCAAAATTCTAATTTTGAATCACAACTTGAATTATAGAAGGTTTGGAAGCTTTCTAGTGATTAAAGAACACTCCAATGATCTTGATGAAGCTTTCCAAAGCTCTGGATCGAAGCTTTGAACGCTAGAATGATTTTTTCAAAAACCAGTCACCAAAGCTTCTTTGAAATTCTTCAAGCAGGGTGTAATTATTGAATTTTGTTCGATGGATTAAAAGAAGAAGACCTAGGGAGTATTTATACTCAAGCTAGGTCAATTTCGAAGTCGAATTCATATTAAATTTGGCTTTTGAAACTGTTCTTCTTCGTTTCTGTTTTGTCCTCTCTTGGTTTATTTGAGATTGTTCCTTTTAATCGTAATCAAAGATGTTTTCTTGTCTCTCCTTTCTTTTCTGAACAAATCGAAGAACCTAATGGATCGAACTTTAACTTCCGTGTGACTGGATCGCCCCGGCGGCTCTGACGTAGGCGCCGGAGGGTCACTCGTTCCTCGCTTGTCACCAACCTAATTGTAGGGTAGGTTTTGACTTATTATCCTAGGAGAATTGAAGGCGAGAGAGAGACTTGCACGTTGGTGAAGTTTGGAGGGATAAGGACGGAAGATGGTGAAGATCAGGCTTCTAGAAGGTTGTCGACGTCCATCGTTGTTTTCTAGTGTTCGTCTAGTCTCGGCGAAGAAGACGCTCAAAACGACGTCGTTTCATTTAAATGAAATACGTTGTTACGTTCCGTTGGCGTTACGTCGGTCGTTGGGGGGTCTAGACTAACGAGGGTAGCGTCCCATTAACTAATCATAAGTGGACTTGGACGTGCGCTTCCTTGGTTACAACCGGTTGTGTGGAACGTCATGGCGCGTTGGATGAAGCCCAGACGCTCATTTGATGGCCACAAATCTTGTTGTAAAGTTTAAACATAATTTTTGCCAAACAGGATTATCAGTTTAAATTTTTAATAAAACGGTAATTTGAAATCAAAATTTTAACCCTTTCCTGCGTTTTTTCTTCACAAAATTAATACATAAAATATTTTTGGAAACATAATAAAAATCATGTTCATTTATTTTACTTTTAGGTGTTTTTTTTTGTTATTTTGAAGTATTTATTTAATTATTTTAAGCTATAAACTATACATAATTTATGTTTAAAATCATAATTAAATTATTTCAACTCCTTTTGGGGTTAACTTAGGTAAAATAAATATAATATTTTAAACCCAAATTATTTTTGATTTGTATTTAATTTTCTAATTAGGGTTTAATCATCATAATAATTAATCCTAATATAGTTTTAATTTCTCCTTTTGGATTATTTTGAAATTATAAATATTTTTATAAATTGGGATATGTCAAATTTTCATGTTTACAGTTATTTTATTACACAAAATTACTATAACGGATTATTACGCAAACGATATACATGCGAATTAAATGCCAAATCAAACGCACCCCTAAGGTCCAAAAGAGAAGGTCAATATCTAAGTGAGAAAACTTATAAATCCAACTGAATTATATATATATATATATATATATATATATATATATATAATTAATTAATCTCCCTTTCTAGCCTAACGACAATAAGATGTGGATATGCCCAATCTCTTTTAGAGGTTCTAGATTCAAGTCCGTCAGACAGTAAATTATACGCCTGGTTAAATGGTTAAGTGTGTTTGCCCAATTTATAAATTTAAAATCATTATTTTTATTTATTTTCAAAACATAAATCAAAATAATTAACCCCAAGGTCAAAGTCTAAATAAACAATTAATTAGATTAAATATTGTGATAATTAAAATCAAATTAATTAAGGATAATGACCGAATCAAATAAATACAATTTTTTGGGATAAATGCTTTACTCATTATATCTCAAAACAATTTTAGAAAAATTAAAGGGATTAAAAAAAAATTAGGATGAAATGTGGTACCCATTTCATATCCAAAAATTATTAATTTAACCCAAAAAAAAATTGGCAAAATATTTTTCATATTTATTTTAAATATTTTGCGTATTTTAAAGAATTAAAAATAAAGTAAAAAAGGTGAAAGAAATTGATTATTCTTTCACCTTTTTGACTTTATTTTTAATTCTTTAAAAGTTTTTGTTTGAAATTGATTTAATAAAGTTTTAAATAAAAAATAAATTTCCAATCGGGTTTAGCTGAAATTCGAAAAAAATACTACAACCGAAACCGTATCCATTCGATGAGCACTAGATTTTCATCCAACGCCCAAGAAGCGTCCGTGTCGCCCGCTGCAATGAAGGAGGCGTGCATCCGCGAAGTAGGGGATCGCTTAATGCGCGTCTCAGCGTCGTTAGTCGAAACGTGATAGAATGTGTGGATCGTGATGGAGCGCTGACGGAACACGGACGGAATGCCTACATTCGCGTTTACACCCAAAACATCATCGTTTTATGCCTAGGCTGTCTTATTCCTCGCGATCGCCGGAGGATAAGAACATGTCCCACTTTATTTCTCAAAGATGGAACTCCGCCTACAGTCAACCATTTTGGCTGATTCAAAAGGTAAAATGATCACCCTACCACGGTGATCATTTCCCCTATTGAATAGGCATTAATGATGTCTATTCCCGCAATTGAGATGAAGAACAATGAAAACACCATAAATGATGCTTGACTTATTCAAGCCCACTTGTAACCTCAACCGACTTCGGGAGGTTATAAATAGCCTCCCTTAACAATTCTGAAGCCAAGAGAATCCATATCCACACTAGTAAAAAAGACCTTCTAGCGATTGGTAAACCAATCGCTATTCACATCCAAACCAATCGCTAGAAGACTATAACGATTGGTCATAAACCAATCGCCATCAATCGGTAGAGGTGTTCTCGATGTTGCCTTAATTGGCAACGGCGATTAGTGAATGTCCACTCGCAATTTCCCTATGGCGATTGGTTAGAATACCAATCGCAATTTCTCTTTACTCTATGGCGATTGATGTAACAACCAATTGCTACATGCAATATAAATAATAATATTACAGTATACCTATAAAACCGAAAATTTAACTACTACCATAAATATCAAATACTCAATTGAACCAATATCATAATAACCAATGTTATTAAACAAACACACAACCAAAATATTACCAATATCATAACAAAAGAAGTTCTTAACACAAACACAAACATTTGAAATCAAAGTAGTATTACATCAACATTTGAAATCTAACCAAAATTATATAACAAAAGTTCTTACTTAATTCGTGTCTTCCCCAGAATCATTATCGTCTTGTTGGGGCTGCACAGGTGGAATTGCGGTTGATGACCCTTGACCCGATGATTGACCGCCAAGACTAGTAAATTGGGCAAATAATGTAGGATCTATTGATGCACCGCTGGGTATAAACTATGACATTAAACGCATCATCTCGGCTCTCTCAATCCTCATACTCTCTTCTATTCTAGCTTCCATTTCAGCCTTCTCCATCCTCAACCTAGCCTCCATTTTCTCTTCCATTTTGATTTCTATATCATCGAATTTTCTTTGCATTGTCACATCTCTCGACATAGGTCTTTTTTTGACATTGTAGGCCCTCTAACTCTGGAAGCTAAAACTGATCTCATTCCTATAATCTTTCCATTGTCTTGAGGATCAAAAACTCCTTCTGCCAAATCGACATCAGAAATGTTGGGACGTTCAACTCACAACTTTTTTAATTCATCCTACAACAAAATATGTTAATAATACCAATAATAGATAAAAATGTAAACTAAACATATTTATATATACTTACCACTTTCTCTAGAATGTGAGGATCACTAGTTTTATCATTTTTGGTCCTAGTCGTCAAAAACAAATCTTTATAGTTTGGAATTGATCCTTCTTGCAATTTCTGAGAATGTAAGTTAAATTTTAATTCATTTGAAAACAAAGATAAAATATAAGTCTTACCATTTCTCGCTATATCTGTGTAAAAGACTTGCTACTAGAATGATGTGCATATTTTGATTTTTTGTTTTTGTTTTCGATGCTGGTAGCACTTCGTTTCTGCAATTAATATATAATGATATATTCAAAATGTTATATTTAGTACAAAATATGAAAGAAGAACTTGGAATTTGTCGATAAGTAATGGTTTTCAAGAAGCCATTCCCAATCTTGTTGTGTCATTTCATCAAGCTTATCCGCCCTGATTACTTCCACGTCTCCATCATGCTTCCTTATCCTAATGAGATTTATGTCGTACCTCCAATCCTCACACCTCGCCTTAATGTGTTTCAAAGAGTCGTCTTGATAACTCTCAATATCATCTGAATTAAATTTATCCTGAAATAAAACATTTTATAAGAAAAAATGATTAATTTTAAACAAAAATGTATTTAAAACGATTAACTTACGATAATAACTTATTTTATCACATATTTCATCATATATTTTTTCCGAAAAAACATCTATGTTTAAAATTCTTAATAAATCACGAATAATATATTTAGATAAAAAAATAGAACGCTCTCATTCTATATTTTATTCACTTCGATAAAACAACTTATTTTCTCACATATTTTTTCTGAATGAATATCTCATCTCGTGACCTTACAATTTGTCAATCAAATATTTGATTCATATTTTTTAATATTTAGCATCGTGACCTCACATTTTGGTCAATCAAATATTTGATTTATATTTGTTAAACACTTTCAATTGATACCGGCCTATTATCTCTCGGCAAAACACATACCAATCACACTTTATTAAAATGTTATACTTGTATTGTTAGGTTACAAGTTCAAAATATACATATATCATTTTTAATTTTATTTTTAACCGTTTTAAGTTTATGGACAGGTCAACCCACAATCCGACCCAAATATCCATTTACACTCACATATATATCCAAATTAACCACATCTCTCGACCCAACAATCCGGACACTTTAAAAATTAAGCATCATTATATATATATTAGTTAGTTAAAAAGTTAAATTATATTGTTAAAATATCCCGCTTTAATCAAATTTGGTGTTGAATTTAAAATATAAAGTGTTGTTAGCCTAATTGGTTAAAGAGTTGTACTTGTTTTTGTTAGGTTGCAAGTTCGAAACATACATATAGAATTTTTTATTTTATTTTTAACCGTTTTAAATTTATGGGCGGGTCAACCCACAATCCGACTCAAGTATCCATTTACTCTCATATATATATCCAAATTAACCACATCTCTCGACCCGACAATCCATACACTTTAAAAATTAAACATTATTATATATATATTAGTTATTAAAAAGTTGAACTTATATTGTTAAAATGTCCCGCGTTCATCAAATTTGGTGTTGAATTTAAAATATAAAGTGTTGTTAGCCTAGTTGGTTAAAGAGTTGTACTTGTTTTTGTTAGGTTGCAAGTTCGAAACATACATATAGCATTTTTTATTTTATTTTTAACCGTTTTAAATTTATGGGCGGGTCAACCCACAATCCGACTCAAGTATCCATTTACTCTCATATATATATATCCAAATTAACCACATCCCTCGACCCGACAATCCATACACTTTAAAAATTAAACATTATTATATATATATTAGTTATTAAAAAGTTGAACTTATATTGTTAAAATGTCCCGCGTTCATCAAATTTGGTGTTGAATTTAAAATATAAAGTGTTGTTAGCCTAGTTGGTTAAAGGGTTGTACTTATTTTTGTTAGCTTTCAAATTCGAAATATACATATAGCATTTTTAATTTTATTTTTAACTGTTTTAAGTTTATGGGCGGGTAACCCACAATCCGACCCAAATATCCATTTACTCTCACATATATATCCAAATTAACCACAACTCTTGACCCGACAATCCAGACACTTTAAAAATTAAACATTACTATATATTTATAGATTAGTTAAGTTGAACTTATATTGTTAAAATGTCTCGCGTTCATCAAATTTGGTGTTGAATTTTAAATATAAAGTGTTGTTAGTCTAGTTGGTTAAAGGGTTGTACTTGTTTTGTTATGTTGCAAGTTCGAAACATATATATAGCATTTTTAATTTTATTTTTAACCGTTATAAGTTTATGGACGGGTCAACCCACAATCCAACCCAAGTATCCATTACTCTCACATATATATTCAAATTAACCACAACTCTCGACCCGACAATCCAGACACTTTAAAAATTAAACATCATTATATATATATATATTAGTTAGTTAAAAAGTTGAACTTATATTGTTAAAATGTCTCGCGTTCATCAAATTTGGTGTTGAATTTAAAGTATAAAGTCTTATTAGCCTAGTTGGTTAAAGGGTTGTACTTGTTTTGTTATGTTGCAAGTTAAAAACATACCTATAGCATTTTTAATTTTATTTTTAACCGTTTTAAGTTTATGGGCGAGTCAACACACAATCCGACCCAAGTAACCATTTACTCTCACATATATATATCCAAGTTAACCACAGCTCTCGACCGACAATCCGGACACTTTAAAAATTAAGTAACATATTATTATTATTATTATATATATATATATATATATATATATATATATATATATATATATATATATATATATATATATATATATAACTTTTGATTTTTTAAGAAATTGGATACGGATGAAATATTAATATATTGTTATATATAATATTAATATATAAATGCATCCTTATCATTTTAAATGAAAGGTCGGCACATGCTTAATTAAGAATATTTTATTATTAAAATATGTATCTTAATTATTAAGGAATGAGCCAATATATCAAATTTACTTTGTATATTTAAAGAAAATGAAGGATCTATTTAATTAATTGGCCATTTCATAATTGAAATAAAACAATCAAAGTTTGATATAAACTAATTGGATTTGTTTGATGATGGATAGAAGATAATGTTTATTATATTATTAAGAAGGATTTATATGAAAAATTAAAATTTATAATATTTAAATGAAAAGAATATAATTAAGTTGGTTCGTTAATCATCAAGATGGTTTGATCAGAAAGTTTATATTTATTATAAATTATGTTATTAGTTATTATAATATTTATAGTATAGTAGGAATAATTTATTAGTCACCAAAATGATCGAAATAGAAGATTTATAGATATCAAATTAACAATAAAATTGACAATAAAAGGAAGAAGATTGTGTCTCTTACTATTTTCAAATAGAAGATTTTTATTTAAGATTTATAAAGTTTTAAATCTTTTAATGTATAATTAAAGTGGGTTGTTAGTCACCAAAGTGACCAGACCAGACCAGACCGTAAGACTTAATTTATTGTAAATCATGGTATTATTTTAATTTTGATATATATAGTATGAATAATTTGTTAGTCACCGAATTATAAGATATATGAATATCAAATTAAATTAAAATAAAATAAATTATTCATGTTTATGTGATGTCAATAATGAAATGACATTAAAGTTTGTCATGAGTGCATTGACGTTAATATATAAAGTATTTTGGATTGATCAATTATTTTATAATTATGAACATTATTGTCACTTCCTAGAAAAACCATTTTTCCCGACCGAGAATCTTCGATCTTGGATGAGACTTAGGACCGAGGATAATAAAACCCTACTCGGTCCGATCGATGAAGATCAACCTTTAGCAGATTTTAAATAAAAGACAAGTAGCTTTGCTATACACTGTTTTAGAAACCCACACAATGCTATTTATTCATCTATTTTATATAAACGATGCATAATTTTTTCAAAATATGATTTCATTGCATGTCCATGATTTCTAAAGAAGGATAATTTTATAGAAGGGTCGTGGAATTAAAGTGATAAAATACTGATGAAGGAATTGATGGTACGGGAGGAGGACTACCAAGATGAGCTCTGGTAGTCTAATTCCTAAATATTGGCTGAATAATTTGGGACTGACTTCTAGAGATGCGCTCTCAGAATATCTACCCACACAAAATGGTCTAACTAGATTGTGGACTTTAGTGATAGACTTCGAAAAGTGTCCTTCCAAATACTGTCTCACAAGGATTCCTCACCTTGAGGATCAGCTCTCAAGGTCTAGGGTCAAAATATGTGCTCAAGATGTTATTGTACCTTCGCTAATGATGATATGCCCTTAAAACCCTCATGGATGCAATGTAGAATAAATGTCTTTTATGTACTCTTTTAAATGCTTGATGGGTCTATCGACTCACTATGATTGTGTGGTATAGGTGTACCCATCCACGGTTTTTAGATGACAGGTGAAAGGAGACTTGGAGTGGAGCAAGGTGTAGGAGATTCGTTTGGAATGAGGGAGCGAGACCGTACGACCGAATTTTTGTAGGAAAATTTAATGAACGACCGACTTTTTTATAGCACCATTTTAATAGTCATGTTAGAAAGGCACCCTAGCGCTTCCGCATATATGTCCGAAATTACTTTGAAATTATGATTTTAGGGCGTTACAATTTGGTATCAGAGCAATGCGTCTGAACCTTAGTACTTTCACACACATTCTCCTACATATGCACCTCTAAAAGCTCACCTTCAAGTGTGTAAATTGTTTTGAATAATGTTTTGCATGACATAAAATTGTTTTCATAATATTTTAAATAAGATTTTGCATGAAACTATTTTCATAAATCACAATAGTAGCACGGTCCATAGATTCAAATTTCAAGGTGAAATTCCTTATTAGGTGTGTAGTTTGTCACATCCAAAAAATCAACTTTTCCCGACCGAGAATCTTCGGTCTTGGCTGAGACTTAGGATAGAGGATAATGGGACCCAGGACCGAGTGGTCTGACCGATGAAGATCAACCTTTAGCAGATTTTAAATAGAAGGCAAGTAAATTTTCTATACTATTTTAGAAACCCACACAATGCTATTTATTCATATATTTTATATAAACGATGCATAATGTTTTCAAAACATGTTTTCATTGCATGTCTATGATCTCTAAAGAAGGATGATTTTATAGAAGGGTCATGGAATCAAAGTGATAAAATACTTATTGTGGAATTGACGGTAAAGGAGGAGGACTATCAAGATGAGCTCTAGTAGTCTGATTCCAAAATACTAGCTGAATAATATGGGACTGACTTCTAGAGATGAGCTCTCAAAATATCTACCCACACAGAATAGTCTAATCAGGTTGTGGACTTTAAGGATAGACTCTGAAAAGTTCCCTTCCAAATACTAGCTCACAAGAATTCCTCACCTTAAGGATCAACTCTCAAGGTCTAGGGTCAAAATATGTGCTCAAGATGTTACTATACCTTCATTAATTATGATATACCCTTAAAAACCCTCATGGATGCAATGTAGAATAAATGTCTTTTATGTACTCTTTAAAATGCTTGATAAGTTTATCGACTCACTATGCTTGTGTGGTATATGTGTATCTAACCACGGTTTTTAGATGACAGGTGAAGGGAAACTTAGAGTGGAGCAAGGTGTGGGAGATGCGTGTAGAAGGAGGGACCGAGACCGTACGACCGTAGTTTTATAGGAACATGTAGCTAGTGAATGACCGACTTTTTATAACACCATTTTAATAGTCATGATAAAAAGGCACCCTAGCGCTTCCGCATATATGACCGAAAGTACGTTGAATTAGGTGTAAGAAATTAGGATTTTAGGGCGTTACAATTATAGTGGTAAATTAATAAACTTTATTTGGTATACTTAGTATATCTAAAATAACAAGTACATCTTATTAAAGTATTTTAATAACCAATTATATGAAATTATGTTGGGCATCAATTATGTTGGTATATTAATGTCTCATCCAAAGGAGAACATCAATATATACGCATTATGATAATTTCTGAATCTAAATCAAACTTATGCTACTCAAAGCATTAATGTATGAGCATAGATTTTGCAGCATTTGTTCATCTTATGTATGTTTCGAATCAAATTTAGTTGAAGTTCCTTATAATACTTGGTGGATTGATTCTGGTTGTACCACATATGTTTCAAATACGATGCATGTATTTCTTATAACTCAGCCCATAAACGAAAATGAAAAACCCAGTGTTTCTCAAAATTTGATATCTTTATCAAAACTTGATGGGGCTGGATACTCTTTTGATAGTAAGAATGGATGTTTTAGTTTGTTTCAACATAACCTTTTTGTAGGGTCGGATATCCTTGAAAATAGTTTATACAAATTAAAGTTAGATATCCTATTTGTTAAAACACTACTAACCATGCATCATGATTTTAATGTTGGTACAAAATATGGTTTCATTAATGAATTGTCTACTTCTTTGTGGCATAAATGATTGGGTGATATATCCAAAGAAAGAATTCAAAGATTAGTAATGAATGGAATCTTAAATGATTTGAATTTTATTGATCTTAGAATTTGTGTGAATTGTATTAATGAAAAACAAACAAGACACACACTTAAGAAAATAGCCATAAGAAGCACACAACTCTTTGAAATAATACACACTAATATTTGTGGGCCTTTTGATGTTCCATCTTTTGGTGGAGAAAAGTATTTCATCACATTCATTGATAACTTTTCACATTATGGATATGTCTATTTATTGCATGATAAGTCTCAATCGGTGATACCCTTAAGATCTTTATCACTGAAGTTGAAAGATAATTAGACAAAAAGGTGAAAATTGTCAGATCTAATAGAGGTGGTGAATATTATTGTAGGTGTGATGAAAGTGGACAATTCCCTGGTCCATTTGTTAAATTCCTAGAAAGTTGTGGCATATGTGTTCAATACACAATTCCAGGAACACCATAACAGAATGGTGTTGTAGAAAGGCGTAATCGTACATTAATGGACATGGTTAAGAGTATGTTAAGTCATTCATTTTACTCATATCATTGTGGATGAATTCTCATATATGTTAAATGTTCCTAGTAAGTCAGTTCAAAAGACACATTTTAAATTGTGGATATGAACGAAACCTAGTTTAAGGCACCTGCATGTTTAGGGTGCGCAACGGAACTAAGAATTTATAATTCACATGAAAAGAAATTGGATTTAAGTACAATCAGTGATTTTTTCATTGGTTATCCAAAAAAGTCTAAATGTTATAAATTTTACTATCATAATCATAGTATGAGAATTGTTGAAACTGAGAATGTTAAGTTCATTGAGAATGATGAAACCAGTGGGAGTTTGGAACCACGTAAAATAGGAATTCAAGTTGTTGTTCCTATACAAGTTGAACATGTTAATGATTCAGAAGAATTTAATGATCAAACTCACCATAATGAAGTAAATATGAATGAACCTGTGATAGATAAACCACAGAATATTGCATTAAGACGATCTATAACGGACAAAAGATCTGCAATTTCTAATGATAATGTAGTTTATTAGAAAGAGTCGAAATTTAAATTAGGCATAACCAGTAATCCAGTTTCATTTTCACATGCAATAGAAAGTGAAAATTTTGCTAAATGGTTAGACGCCATGAAAGAAGAGTTAAAATTAGGGATGCAAATAAGTCAAGCCGCTCGTGAGCCGCTCGCAAGTTGCTCGGTCAAAGCTGGACTTGAGTTTGACTTTGACCGAGTTCGAGTCGAGCTCGAGCCGGCTCGTTTATTATTCGAGTCGAACTTGAGCTCATATAAAGCTTGCTCGATGGCTTGTCAAGCTTTTTCGAGCCTCAAAATAATTAAATATTTTTTATTTATTTAATATTAAAATTTTACACAATATTTTTTTTATTTCTCTCTCTTCAAAACCTAATATGAAGGCCCATAATCTCTAAAGTAAACCCTAATTTCTTATATATAGTTCATTTAGCATATTCTATTGTCACTCTTCATCTCTTCTTCTTCATCAGTTACTCTTCATCTTCTTTATAAGTTACTCTCCATCTTCTTCAAGTTACTCATCATCTTCTTCATCAGTTACTCTTCTTCTTCAGTTATTCTTCTTCTTCTTCTTCAATAACTCTTATCTCTTCTTCTTTAGTTTTTCTTCTTCTTCTTCTTTAGTTATTCTTCTACTTATTCTTTAGTTATTATTCTTCTTCGATCACTCTTATCTCTTCTTCTTTAGTTTTTATATACTTCTTATTAAGTTTTCACAATTTCTTTTACTCTTCTTTTTCTTCTTCTTTCTTAAATCTTCACATCTCATTAATTCACAAAATCTTATTGGTAATTAAATTTGTTTTAACTTCTTTTATAGTTATTGTTTTTCTTTTAGATAATTTTTCATGTATTAGGAGAAACTTATGTTTATATAGATAGAGTTGAATAAATATAAAAAACACTGATTTTCAATTGATTGAGGATAGAAAAAAAGTCGACAAACAATATTAGGGATTTATGATAAAAAAAAAGAAGAAGTTAATATATTATATATATAATAAAAGTATATTATAAATAATAATGAAAGAGATAAATAAAGATTAATATATTATATATAATAAAAATAAATATTAGGGATATAATAACTAATATGTTATATATAATATTAAAAAGATTAAAAATATATATATATGAGTATATTGTATATATATTGAAAAAGATAAAAAAACGTTAATATATTATATATAATAAAAGTATATAATATTAAAAAAATAATTTATTATATATAATTCAATTTTGGTTCAAGCTTTCGAGTCGAGTCGAGATTTTGGGTAATATAGTCGAGTCGAACTCGAGTTCAAATTTATAAACTCGTTCGAGCTCGATTCGAGTCAAGCTAATAAATACTTAATTGGGTCGAGCTCGAGCTCCAACAAGCTTGAGCTCGGCTCGGCTCATTTGCAGCCCTAGTTAAAATCAATGGATCACAACGATGTCTAGGATCTCGTTAAATTTCCAAAAGGTTGTAAAAGAGTCAAGTGTAAATGAGTCTTTAAGGCCAAGCACGACTCAATTGGCAATATCAAACAATATAAAGTCAGACTAGTTACCAAAGGTTTTACTCAAAGAGATGGTGTTGACTTTAAAGAGACATTCTCATATGTCTCTAAAAAGGATTCTTTTAGAATTATTATGGAGATGGTATCTCATTATGATTTGGAGCTCCATCAAATGGATGTAAAAACTGCATTTCTAAATGGGAATTTAGATGAAGATGTATTCATAGATCAACTAGAAGGTTCTATGGTTGAAGAATGGAACACATAGTGTATAAATTAAAGAAGTCAGTATATAGACTTAAGCAAGTGTCCCGTCAATGGTATCTTAAGTTTAATAATATCATTACATCTTTTGGGTTTAAGAAAAACATCATTGATCGATGTATATACCAAAAGATCAATGGGAGCAAGTTTATAATGTTGATTCTGTATGTTGATAATATTTTGTTTGCTACTAATGATTTTGGTTTATTGTATCAAACTAAAGATTTTCTCTTTAAGAACTTTGAAATGAAAGATGTGAATGAGGCATCCTATGAGATTAGAATAGAAGTCCGTGATAGATCACATGGATTATTGGGATTGTCTCAGAAAGCATATATTAATAAAGTTTTAGAGAGATTTAAATGGAACGTGTTCCTTATGCAATTATGGTTGGAAGCTTGATGTGTGCTCAGACTTGTACTAGACCCGACATCAACTTTATTGTTGGAATGCTAGTTGGATATTAAAATAATCTAGGAACAGATCATTGGTAAGCTGCAAAGAAAGTGTTAAGGTATCTTTAAGGAATAAAAGATTGTATGCTCACTTATAGGAGGTATAATCATCTCGAGGTGACTGATACTCAGGTTCAGATTTTGTCGGATGTGTTGATACGAGAAAATCTACATTTGGTTATGTGTTCCTGTTAAGTGGAGGAAAAATCTAATGGAAAAGTGTGAAGCAGACTGTCATTGTTGCATCCACTATAGAAGTTGAATTTGTGGCATGCTTTTATGCCACACTTCATACTTTATGATTGCGAAACTTTATTTCAGGGATTAGACTTGTTGACATTATCGCCAAGCCGCTGAAAATTTATTGTGATAATTCCGCAGCAGTATTTTTTTTCTAAAAAATGACAAGTATTCCAGTGGTTCTAAACATATGGAATTAAAGTATCTTGTAGTTAAAGAAGAAGCTTAGAAACAAAGAGTGTTAATCGAACGTATAAGCACCAAATTAATGATGGTCGATCCTTTGACAAAAGGATTGAACCCCAAGGCATATAATGAATATGTCGAAAGTATGGGGATTATGAGATACCACTTATGATGTAGTATATGTTCAATTATGATAAGTTTAACACTCTGAGCTCATGGTTTGTTGTTTCTGATATAAATGTCATAAATCTTGTTACTTATGTTTGTATATATCCATAATGAATTATGTGAATTAAATAGGATTTCTTGTCTTTGACAAAGACATTATTGTTGGACCTTGTGTATATCTTCATGAAAGATCTGATTATGTGAAGAGCTGGTATATGACACATAAAAGGGACTATGTCGATAAAATGACATACAACCGTTATGATTCGTATTAGTTTCTTTGCTTAATTATGACAATATGATGATACCATATGATTATGGATTTATCTTATATTATGTGCACATTATGGTTATATTAATTACTTATGAGTAGTGGGAGAATGTAAGCCAAAAGTCCATTAAGTATTTAATATGTTATAAGATAAATCATTCATATGGGTTGGGTCATTAATGTTATAAGTTTTTTAATTAAAATCTAACCTAAAAACACTTTAATGGATGGTGTTTGTTATACTATATAAGGAAGGTTGGTCATCTCTACAGTTAATGATTTATTTCTATCCATCAAGAAAGAGTAGTAAGGTAGAACTCTCAAGAGCTTCTGGTAAAGGGAAAAGTAGAGAGAGAATTTCAATTTTCGAACCAATAGCATAAATATTCGCAAAGTTATGAGTCCAAGTATGTATTACTTGACAATTATATATGAAATCGGTATTTTGCAAGTTCGGTTTTATATAAGCACGCGTCCGGTATTTTATATGAAATCAGTAATTTGCAAGTTCAGTTTTATAGAGCACGCGTCCGGTATTTTATATGAACTCGGTATTTTGCAAGTTCAGATTTATAAAGCACGCGTCCGGTATTTTATATGAAATCGGTATTTTGCAAGTTTAGTTTTATAAAGCACGCGTCCGGTATTTTATATGAAATCGGTATTTTACAAGTTTAGTTTTATGTAAAGTCACGTCCGATATTTTATAATTCGGTTTTATAAACAAAGCGCTTCCGGTAATTTCCAAGTTCGGTATTTTGGATAAGAGCTTTCATGTACCTAATCAATCTTAGCTCCAAATTAAGCATTTGTTATGGGCAGTCTGACACAGCAGCAGAATCAGACCTATAAAAGACTACTATGAACCAAGACAAGTCAAACCCTTTGAGTTGTACGTTCCTCGTACATCGCAATCCAATAAATGAATATTTTGGCTTATATCATCCAGGTATAGAAAAGATCAAAGAGGATCCTCCCTGATGTACTATTCTGGAACTCAGCCAATCAAATTAGGACTGGTGTCCTCTAAAGCAAATATGTTCGTTGCAATTTGACTATTTAAGAAAAGATAGAGGACGGTTTGCTTCACGGCTTAACAATTTCTTCACTAATTGATTGTGAGAATACAAGCTTTGAAACTGCCAAAAACCATTTTAACCACCAACTGCTTCTACAATCGCGTTACAAGTTAAACACCGGTTTTCTCACTACTCTCTCAAGCTCTCAAAGTCCTAAAAGCCTGCAAGTTTGCTAGAGCGTTAAAGTTATATTACATACTGTTTATTTTGTGTGAGTTTTCATTTTTGTAAGTTGACAGAATTTGTTTATGCTCAACAAAGTGTTGTGTGCTAGGAGTTCGGAAATAGGTAGTATCTTTGTCCTGATTGTCCGACTATGTTTGTACAAGTGTTGTATTTAAACCAAATCTTCTAGTGAATATCCTTCTCAAGGTTGAGAATAAGGGGTGACGTAGGAGCTTTTTACTCTGAACATCCATAAAATCTCTTGTCTCGTGTGTTCATATATCTTTTAATCCTACTCACCAACTACTTCAAATCTAAACAAACACTTCCGCACTTGAACTTCGTTCAAGAGTTTGTGACGACTTGTGAAGAATAGAAATGGATATTAACTTCTAACAGAGTTAATATCAAACGAAGTGTGTAAGCGTTCAATATAGTCAGACCCCGTCTCTATTGTTGTACCCGATCCTAAACTTATCTATTTACTGTCTTATTTACTATAAACTCGTTGAACTGATTTTGTTGATCAATTGCTTTTGACTAATTGCATTTCTTGTTTTGATTTTCAAACAACGAAAGTCAAATGATGCATTTTTTAAAAGTTTTTATCAATTACTGATTTTGATAACTTTAGGATAAAACAATCAAAAAGGGAGAAATTGCTAAAAATTTATATAACACTGGTTTTGATAATTTATTCTAAACAATCAAAGAGGGAGAAATTGTTAGATCAAAATAGTTAATTAACTTAGGATAATTAGCCAATGATTATAAAATTACCAGGTTTTGAATATTTAGTTTAAATAATCAGAAAGGGAGAAATTATTAAATCAAAGTATTAATTATAAATGTATAAATATGAGAGGATCAGCGGCACCAATAGAGACGGGTCTGGCTATTGATGACGACTTTGAATAAACGGTTTGATAGAAATCCTGTTAGGGATTAATATCTCTTTCTATTCTTCGCAAGTCCTTCGAACTCTTGAAACAGATTCAAGTGCGGAAATATTCGTCGGATTTGAAGCTTTGAACCAATGAAAGACGAATGGCAGAAAGTAAAGAACACAAGAAGTTGTTTATGGATGTTCGAAACTCTCCTACGTCACCCCTTCTTCCAACTACCGGAAGGATTCACTATACTTCTTTGAATCAAATACATTTCACTAATCTAGCTAACTCTCTGTTGAACAAAACAACTTTTGTTCAACTTACAACACTGAAGTTTTCTCACAGAAAAGACAGCATGTAATACAATGTATTCACAGCTAGATGATAAGTGAGATGTTTGATTTCAGAAACTTTCTTGAATGAAAAATGAATCAGCTCTCTCTTTCTTGTATTTTTCAGCCAGCAATTTTGTCCGTTGTCTTAGGCAGCAATTTATTCTTGAAAAACTTCAACGGTCAAATCCTTCTTTTGGACACGGGTAGTACAGCAGAAAAGATTCTTGAGATCGTGGTAGTACAATGCAGTACAGGCAATTTGAATTATGGCATACGTGGCGGTTATTCATTTGTTGAGCTCTACTGTCAGCTGCCTGGAAGACTCTACTTCCAGCTGCCAACTGTCTGGAAGAGCATCTGCCTTCAGATGCCCATCTGATCATCTTGGCCGTCCATCTGCTTAGACGCCCCCATCTAACAGTCTATTAACAGTCTATTAGATGCCTCATCTCGGTCGTTCATCTGATTAGACGCAATCTGCATTAGACACCCACGTATAACTCCACTGGTAACTCCACTAGTTAGACCCCCACGTATAACATTAGACGTTTTCCATAAAATCGGTCTAACTACACGTTGACTTTGAGTTGTGCCTGCAAATTAACAAAACTCTAATTATTAATCTGCACCTGGTGAGATTCGAACCCAGGTCACCTGTATGACAGGCGGGCATGCTTACCACTACACCACTTAAGATGCTGATATCTAAATATATATTTGATATGACTAACAACTATTGAACTTAATTTTATCCAAAAACTATTTCATCAATCATCAAATCAAAATTTTTAAATCAATTAAAAAATTTCAACCCAACAATCTCTCCCTTTTTGATTATTTAAATTAAATTATCAAAACCAGTTGAGTTCATGAAAATTTCCAACCCAACAATTTCCCCATTTTTGATTATTTAAACTAAGTTATCAAAACTAGTTGAGTTCATGATTTAAACATAATCTAGGCATTATCATAATTTAATAATCCTAAAAATATTTCTAAGGTAAGAAAACTTAGACTCGAGAAGTGGCTTTGAGAAGATGTCAGCCACTTCAGGCTGCTGATTGTCATATGCTATGTCCGAGCAACCGGCTGCCCAGATGTCGTTTGGCTCTTCCAAGTTGTTTTCCTGTTTTACCTTCATTCAAAGACAATAACGAATCTGGTACCCATTTTTCTTTGGGTCCATGGCTTATTAGTCCTTTGGGAATCCATACTTTGATTATTTTTATGGATTTTCCATGTTGCGTTGTGATCGGTGCGTATGATTTATGCTTAGCAGACGTCTTTCTGCTAGCAGCTTAACTGTTAATCTTAGAGGATGGTTTTTGTCTAAAACTCCTTGACTTCCTGTCAAATTTTAATATGCCAGACTTATTGGTTGCTTCCATCTTAAGTTTCAACCAGCTAACAGTTGGCGGAATATAAGTAATCTCATCCTTTAAGGTTAACTCATCACAACTTGAATCAGTTCCATTCTCAGTTAAGCTCCCTTTGACAAAGTTTATAGACTTAAACTTGTCAGATTCTGGGTTTAACTTTTCACAAGACTTGTCTGAGTCATTGCCATCAAACCCTAAACAGATTTGCATCCAGTAGGTCTCAGCATACTTATCTGTTGTCTGACTACATCTCTAGACTTCGTCCAGGAACTAACCATATATGTCAAACGTTGGTTTTCAAAAAACAGAGTTTGAACATTTTCCTTGAGCTTTTCATTCTCAGATGAGAGCTCAGCCATTTTGTTTTTAAAAACTTCAGAATCATTGTTTCGAGATGAAGAAGAGCTGTCAGATTTTTTTTCAAATTTAGTTCATCAAAAGAGTTTGACAGTTTCTTGTACTCAATGACCATGTAATTGAGTGCAGTAATTAACTCATCTCTTGAGAATTTTTCAAAGGAGAAATCAAATACCTCAGAGTCAACTTCTTCTTTTGTCATGAAACAAGTGACCTCTTCATCATCACTAACGTTGGATGATGAATCATCTGAGTCATTGTCAGTCCACTTGGCTTTGTTTTCAGCCGCCATGAGAGTCTTCAAACTTTCTTGTTCTTTTTCTCATCTTTCTTCTTCTCATCACGCTTCGGCTTGCTGTTTCCTTCCTTGAAGTGTCTCTTCTTCATGAATTTGCAGATTTTCTTCATGAAAAGAGCCATGGCATTGCTTCTAATCTGCATAGTAGCAGCCTTCACAGTAGTGGTAGTAGATGGCTCCTCAATAGTCATCAAAGCCTTTGTTATGATGGTGGATGTGGGGTGCTTCACTTCATTTCTATAGTTCAACTCGAACTCATAGGCCTTCAGATTGGTTAGCAAATCAAAGAGCTACATCTTATTGAGGTCTTTAGACTCCCTCATCGTCATCGTCTTAATATCCCACTCTCTGGGCAAAGCACGCATGACTTTGATCGCAACCTCTCTGTTGCTGTAAGTCTTGCCCAAAGTGGATAGAGAAGTGATAACCTTACTAAATCTCTCATCGAACTCAGTCATCGTCTCTCCAGGACGCATCTTGAAGTTATCGAACTGTTGAGTGGCAACCATGAGTCTGTTTTCTTTTGTTTGCTCGTTGCCCTCACACAGTTTAGTCAGCTTCTCTCAAATATCTTTGGCAGTGGGACATGTAATGATCTTGTATACCATGTTGTCATCCAATGTCTTATAGAGGATGTCTTTTTCTATGTTGTCGAGGTTGTTCTTTCTTTTATCTTCATTGGTCCACTCAAATCTAGCCTTCTCAATCTTTATCGGACCGTCGGTGATGAAAAACCACATGTCATCATATATGGCAGCTAGATGAGCGTGGACTCTCGCCTTCCACACAACATAGTTTTCCTCTAAGAACATGAGAACATTGTTGATGACAACCATAGACATGATTCAGATTCTTTAGAAGCTTGAGAATAAAAAACAAGACTCTGATACCAATTGATAGGATCGGCGGCACCAATAGATCGGCGGCACCAAAAACTATTTCATCAATCATCAAATCAAAATTTTTAAATCAATTAAAAAATTTCAACCCAACAATCTCTCCCTTTTTGATTATTTAAATTAAATTATCAAAACCAGTTGAGTTCATGAAAATTTCCAACCCAACAATTTCCCCCTTTTTGATTATTTAAACTAAGTTATCAAAACTAGTTGAGTTCATGATTTAAACATAATCTAGGCATTATCATAATCTAACAATCCTAAAAATATTTCTAAGATAAGAAAACTTAGACTCGAGAAGTGGCTTTGAGAAGATGTCAGCCACTTCAGGCTGCTGATTGTCATATGCTATGTCCGAGCAGCCGGCTGCCCAGATGTCGTTTGGCTCTTCCAAGTTGTTTTCCTGTTTTACCTGCATTCAAAGACAATAACGAATCTGGTACCCATTTTTCTTTGGGTCCATGGCTTATTAGTCCTTTGGGAATCCATACTTTGATTATTTTTATGGATTTTCCATGTTGCGTTGTGATCGGTGCGTATGATTTATGCTTAGCAGACGTCTTTCTGCTAGCAGCTGAACTGTTAATCTTAGAGGATGGTTTTTGTCTAAAACTCCTTGACTTCTTGTCAAATTTTAATATGCCAGACTTATTGGTTGCTTCCATCTTAAGTTTCAACCAGCTAACAGTTGGCGGAACATAAGTAATCTCATCCTTTAAGGTTAACTCATCACAACTTGGATCAGTTCCATTCTCAGTTAAGCTCCATTTGACAAAGTTTATAGACTTAAACTTGTCAGATTCTGGGTTTAACTTTTCACAAGACTTGTGTGAGTCATTGCCATCAAATCCTAAACCAGATTTGCATCCGATAGGCCTCAGCATACTTATCTGTTGTCTGACTACATCTCCAGACTTCGTCCAGGAACTAACCATATATGTCAAACGTTGGTTTTCAGAAAACAGAGTTTGAACATTTTCCTTGAGCTTTTCATTCTCAGATGAGAGCTCAGCCATTTTGTTTTTAAAAACATCAGAATCATTGTTTCGAGATGAAGAAGAGCTGTCAGATTTTTTTTTCAAATTTAGTTCATCAAAAGAGTTTGACAGTTTCTTGTACTCAATGACCATGTAATTGAGTGCAATAATTAACTCATCTCTTGAGAATTTTTCAAAGGAGAAATCAAATACCTCAGAGTCAACTTCTTCTTTTGTCATGAAACAAGTGACCTCTTCATCATCACTAACGTTGGATGATGAATCATCTGAGTCGTTGTCAGTCCACTTGGCTTTGTTTTCAGCCGCCATGAGAGTCTTCAAACTTTCTTGTTCTTTTTCTCATCTTTCTTCTTCTCATCACGCTTCGGCTTGCTGTTTCCTTCCTTGAAGTGTCTCTTCTTCATGAATTTGCAGATTTTCTTCATGAAAAGAGCCATGGCATTGCTTCTAATCTGCATAGTAGCAGCCTTCACAGTAGTGGTAGTAGATGGCTCCTCAATAGTCATCAATGCCTTTGTTATGATGGTGGATGTGGGGTGCTTCTCTTCATTTCTATAGTTCAACTCGAACTCATAGGCCTTCAGATCGGCCAGCAAATCAAAGAGCTCCGTCTTATTGAGGTCTTTAGACTCCCTCATCGTCATCGTCTTAATATCCCACTCTTTGGGCAAAGCACGCATGACTTTGATCGCAACCTCTCTGTTGCTGTAAGTCTTGCCCAAAGTGGATAGAGAAGTGATAACTTTACTAAATCTCTCATCGAACTCAGTCATCGTCTCTCCAGGACGCATCTTGAAGTTATCGAACTGTTGAGTGGCAACCATGAGTCTGTTTTCTTTTGTTTGCTCGTTGCCCTCACACAGTTTAGTCAGCTTCTCTCAAATATCTTTGGCAGTGGGACATGTAATGATCTTGTATACCATGTTGTCATTCAATGTCTTATAGAGGATGTCTTTTGCTATGTTGTCGAGGTTGTTCTTTCTTTTATCTTCACTGGTCCACTCAAATCTAGCCTTCTCAATCTTTATCGGACCGTCGGTGATGACAAACCACATGTCACCATATATGGCAGCTAGATGAGCGTGTTCTCTCGCCTTCCACACAACATAGTTTTCCTCTGAGAACATGGGAACATTGTTGATGACAGCCATATACATGATTCAGATTCTTTAGAAGCTTGAGAATAGAAAACAAGGCTCTGATACCAATTGATAGGATCGACGGCACCAATAGAGACGAGGGTCTGGCTATTGATGACGACTTCGGATAAACAGTTTGATAGAAATTATGTTAGGGATTAATATCTCTTTCTATTCTTCACAAACCTTTGCAAACTCTTGAACGATTCAAGTGCGGAAACGTTTGCTTAGGTTTGAAGCTAAAACCAGAGAAGGAGAAGATGACAGAATGTAAATAACACAGCAGATTATTTATGGATGTTCGGAGCAAACTCTCCTACGTCACCCCTTCTTCCAACCACCGGAAGGATTCACTATACTTTTCAATCAAATACAGTTTGCTGACTAGCTAACACTCTATTGAACAGAACAGTCTCTCTTCAACTTACAACACACTGTTAATGACTATCAAATTGTCCAGTAACTTATCTCTCAACTTCACGTAGTGATTTACAAAATACACTTGAGAATAAAATATCTAGAGAGAGAGTAAGTTGATTCAAGAAATCAAGCTTCAGGAAATCTGTGGATTCAATGAGAGAGAAAGCTTCAGCTTCTGTCTTATATTTTCTGCTTCTCTTCATCTTCATACTTAGGCAGCAATATATTCTTGAAAAGCTTCAACGGTCGAACCCTCCTTTTGGATACGTGGCAAGCATCCATTGGAAGGCCGCCCATAGTACACAGGTACATCAGGCACTGTGCATATGGAACGTGGCCGTACCAATCTGATAGTGGCCAAATATTCTTCTGAAATTGTCCTGCACAGAACAAGTAGTGGGAAGAATAGTTACTTACGTGGCATTCATCAATTGGTTACAGTTGGCTGTCGTACTGATCTTCACAGGAGAGTGGAGCAAGAGTAGCGTACAGCTAGAGCACGTGGGTAGACGGGTGCTAGCTTCAAGCATATTGCTTAAGCTGAGCATTGGACGTATTTCAGTTAGACGGATTGTGAAAATCAGTCTAATGAAATTTAAACATCTCCGTCTAATAACAGAGTCTATTAGACCCCCTGGTCTAATAGAATTAGACTTACGTCTAGTTACAATCACTTCAGACTAATCTGAAGGAGTTAGACTTACATCTAACTTTCACTTAATTAGACTACACGTCTAATTATCCAATAACCATTTGACTGTACGTCTAACTTCACTGATTTAGATTGCACGTCTAATTCCGGTTCTACCCCAGACTTGTCTGAAGGAGTTAGACTTACGTCTAACTTTCACAATCTAACATTAGACGTTTTCCATATAATCGGTCTATTAGATGTTTTTCATAAAATCAGTCTAACTCCGCGTTGACTTTGAGTTGTGCCTGCAAATTAACAAAACTCTAATTATTAATTCTACACCTGATTAGATTCGAACCCAAGTCAGGCGGGCATGCTTACTACTACACCACTTAAGATGTTGATATCTAAATATATATTTATATATTTAATATGACTAACAATTATTGAACTTAGTTTTATCCAAAAACTATTTCATCAATCATCAAATCAAAATTTTTAAATCAATTAAAAAATTTCAACCTAACAATCTCTCATTTTTTGATTATTTAAATTAAATTATCAAAACCAGTTGAGTTCATGAAAAATTTCAACCCAACATAATATTATATGTAATGAATTTGAACTTGAAATAAAGAAATAAAATTTTAATTATTTATTAAAGTAATGTAAAAGTTTTAAAATAATACATATATTTATTAAAAAGATTAAAATAATATTTTTATTTTTTTTATAAATTAATGAATTATTTAAAAATAAATTATATAAAGTAGTTGAGAGTATTAAAAGTTTAATATTTAATAATTATTAATTTATAAAATTTCACTTTAAGGTCAATGATTCTAAAAGAAACTTGGTTCTAGTCGCCCAAAGCAGTTTTGTTCCCACGTTTTCTTTCTTTCTTTTTAAATTACAAGTAAAATAAATCAAATCAATTAATTTTGTTTTATAACTTTTCACATTTTTATTTTTTATATCAAATAAAAATAAATTAATTCAATTTTTAAATTTTTAGTTCAATTCAAAATTTTATTTAAAAATCATTCTTTAGTTATTTCCATTTATTTTATAAAAAAAAGTTAATACACATATAAAATTAATTAAAAATAATATAAAATAACACCTAGAAAATTTAAGTAAATAATTGATAATCTAAATACAGAATTTTAAGAACAATTTTAAAATAATAATAAAAATTTCAATAAAAAAATCCAACAATCAAACAATTGGTTAAAAATCACTAAATAAGATTATTTTTAGTTAAAAATTAATAATTCCAATAAAAATATTGTTAAATAGTAATGGAACATAATATATGATCTAAATATTCAGAAACATTCTTATACAAGGATAATTTTAATAAAAAAAAATTGTTAAAAAAAAATAATAATTTTAAATTCCATAATTTAATTAACCCAAAATGTCAAACCCAACCACTCAAATCACATGAATGAAAATGAAAACAAAATAATTAGTCACTAGATGGATCCCCGTGCGATGCACACAGATAAAAATATATTGTTACAACGTTCCGCGTTCATCAAATTTAGTGTTGAATTTAAAATATAAAATGTTATTAGCCTAGTTTGTTATAAAGAGTTGTACTTGTTTTTATTAGATTGCGAGTTTGAACCATACTTATAGCATTTTTAATTTTATTTTTAACCGTTTTAAGTTTATGGCGGGTCAACTCACAATCCGACCCAAATATCCATTTACTCTCACATATATATCTAAATTAATCACGGCTCTCGATTTGGCAATTCGAACACTTTCAAAATTAAGTATTATTATATATATATAGATAGATAACATGAAAAAATAAAAAATAAAAATCATTGAAATGACAAAAGAAAAATAACTTTTTTTAATAAAAAAAAGTAATAATAATAATTTAAAAATAAAGTTTTGAAATTGTTTTGTGTTCATTAAATTTAGTTGATTAGGTATATAATATTATAATAAAAGGAAATATTTGACCAGAATTAAGAACATTCTAGAGTGTAACGTCAGCGTAACTGCGAAAGCTTAACCATGAAGCTTATTTCTACCTCAAAAAATCCGCCCACACGCTTAAACTCGCTTTCTCTCTCTCTATAAATTCACAATCTTTCTTTACATCTTCATCATCTTCTCACTACTAAGTTCTAACAATCTCTCTCTTAGATCTCTCAATATCAAACTCTGCATTTCTATCATGGCCGATTCCGATCTCAATTCTCAATCGATCGCCGCGGTATGAACGACATCCTTTCTCCTCTTTTTCATTTTTGATTTCGATTATTAGATCCAATTGATTGATTTGTCTCATTTCAGAACGAGGAAGAAGCGCAGCGATTGAAGTACCTTCAGTTTGTTCAAGTAGCTCTCTTACAGGCAGCGATTGGCTTCTCCCGTCTATACGGCTACGCCAAGAACAATTCCGGTCCTCTCAAACCCAGCGTTGAAACCGTCGAAGGAACCGTCAAGGCTGTTGTCGGTCCTGCCTACGGCAAATACCATGATGTCCCAATCGAACTCCTCAAATTCGTTGATCGCAAGGTATGTATCATATAATAGCACTAGATTTTTTTTTAGAACGCTCTGGTTCCGCTACTCCTATGGAGTGCGACTAATCCCTGCGGGTTAAGTACATAGCTCGCAAACATACTTAATCAATTAACCAGACTCAGTCTGACCTTCTCGAACCCAGAAGGAGGTTTGGGATATCCACCTCTTGTTTCCACTAGGCTAGGATGCACTAGATCTTGTTGTTCATGATTCATGATTAGAATTTAGACTAGATCGATCTTGTTGAATGAGTCATTTCTGGTATAACAAATAGGTTGATGAGTCAGTTACTGTGTTGGATAAACGCGTACCTCCATTGGTGAAGAAAGTTTCAACACATGCAGTTTCAGCAGCACAGAATGCACCTTCAACAGCGAAATCAGTTTATGCAAAGTATGAACCAGCGGCTAAGGATATATACAGTAAATATGAACCTGTGGCTGAACAGTATGCTGTATCGGCATGGCAATCACTGAATCGTCTTCCTTTGTTTCCTAGAGTGGCTAATGTTATGGTACCAACTGCTGCTTATTGTTCAGACAAGTATAATGAGACTGTTATCAGTACTGCGGAGAAAGGGTATAGGGTTGCATCTTATCTTCCTTTAGTTCCAATGGAGAAGATTGCTAGGGTTTTCACTCAGGAAGCTTCGGCACCAGCAGCAGCAGCAAATTAGGGTTTTTTTTATGGTTTGAAGAAGGGTTTGTGTTTTTCTGAATTTCTTTAATTTTCTGTAAAGGATCTTGAACTTCTTGGTGTTTGGGTTTGCAGCATTTTCAATTAAAACTGTGTTTCTTTTAATATAAATTGTCTATTATTTAGTAGTAAGAATTTAATTAAATTTTAGGATTTTAATAGAGGTTAACAAGTTTTAAAATTTTTAATTAGTTTAATTTAAGAGATTATGAACTCGGGTTTTTATTAAAAAAAAAAATTTTTTTTTTTTATTTGTGTAAGTAAAAAATTAGTTTTTAAAAGGGTTATTTCTTTTTATTTAATTACTTTTAAATAAATAGAATAATAAAATTATAAAATATTTAAATGATGGGTATTTTGGTATTTTATATATTAAAAAAGACAACTTGATTGATGAAAACTTTTAAATAAAAATCATAAATTTATAATTTTAATATTTTAAAAAATTATAAAATATTTGGATTTACTAAATAAATAATAAAAATATTAATTATTAAATTAATTTTTTATTTAATTATGTATAAATAATATTTTTTATATAAAATTAAATTCTCAATTTAACAAGTTTATAAACTATAAATAATTGTATAATTTTATAATTATGAATATATAAATAACTAGTGATCTCAAATAATTTTCAATTTAACAAGTTTATAAACTATAAATAATTGTATAATTTTATATTATGAGTATATAAATAACTATAATAATACTGAAAGTGTTAGAAAGCCCTGAATAGCTGGGAGATGATATTAGTTCGTGGGCTACATTGGAAGACTTTATTGTGGTGGATTTAGTTAGGAAAGAAGCCCAAAAGCTGCACATAAACATCAGATGTATTGAACTAACCAACTCTGGCAATGCATTTATTTATTTGGTTGTCTATGCCAGGGAATATGAGAATATGAAGAAAAGCAGAATTGATAAAGGATTTATTAATAAGGATTGGGGATTGAGGTTTCTTATGAACCGAATTCATGTTCTTAATCCGGGTATATCTGATCTTGTCCTATCATGTTATCTTGGGATGAGGAGGAGAGAGTTAAGAGGTCGTTTAAGTTTTTCAATTTCTGGATGGAGAGTGATAAATTCAATATTATTCTGAAGAATGTGTGATCTAAACAAGTGTGGGGATAAAAAATGTTTCAAGTCAGTGAAAAACTGAAAATGCTGAAAAGTCGTCTTCAAATATTTGATAAGAGAAAATTCAACAACATATCAACTAGAGTTTCTGAAGCTAGATTGATTCTTGAGGATTTACAGAAAAAGATGCTCGTGACGAAGTTTTTCAAAGTCTGTTTCAAGAGAAAAAAGATGCAATAACCAAATTTCGTGCACTTATTTCTCTTGAAGAGAGCTATGCAAAACAAAAGTCGAGACAAAATTGTTTATCTCGTGGAGACATCAATACCTCATTCTTCTACAGAAAGTGCTCTACAAGAATCTTGAGAAATCGGGTTCATAGAATTAAGACAAGTGATGTGGTGATTGTTCAAGGGTGACAACTAGTGAATGATGAGGCCATTCAGTTTTATAGTTTTATAGATATCTTATTGGAACTAGAAAGGAAGTCACAAGTCACATCCATTTTTTTCATCAAATTTTGACCAAGAAAGTCACCATGGAGGAAAGTCGTCGGATGATTGAGGTAATCAGCATGGAGGAAATTAAACAGGCTTTGTTCAGTATGAGTGGGAACAAGAGTCCGGGTCCTGATGGGTTCAATGCAAGGTTTTTTAAGGAAAATTGGGGTGTGATCGGGCATGAGGTTAGTGAAGGTGTTCTTGAATTTTTTCAGAATAGGAGATGCTTAAACAATGGAATGTTACGGTTCTTAATTTGATCCCGAAGTGCCTTGTACCCGAGAGAATTCGTGATTTTTTTATTTTTGAGAATGCTGGGTTCCGCTACTCCTATGGAGTGCGACTAATCCCCGCGGGTTAAGTATCTAGCCCGCAAACATACTTAACCAATTAACTAGGCGCAGAACTTGCTGCCTGACGGGCTCGAACCTAGGACCTCATGGAGGTCTGGGGGATATCCACCTCTTGTTGCCACTAGGCTAGGAGAGGGGATGAGAATTCGTGATTTTAGACCTATTTCATGATGTAACATGATTTACAAAATTATTTCATAAATTATTTCTAAACGAATTAAAACAGTCATGCCTAATCTTGTTAGTTTAGGTCAATCTATTTTTATATCGGGTAGAAATATATCGCATAATATCCTTCTTATACAGGGGCTTTTAAAGAGTTGCAGTAAGAAATTCATCTATCCTTGGGTGGATTTTAAAATTGATATTCAGAAAGCCTTTGACTCAATTAAATAGCCTATTATTCATGATTTTTTGAGTGCTTCAGGTTTTTCGGTTATTGTTATTGATTGGATTTGGTAGTGTATCTCAACTCCTCACTTCATTGTAAGCATTAACGGAGTTCATGATAATTTTTTTAAGGGTGAAAATGGGGTAAGATCTAGTCTTACTGGTTTGGTTATTAATGAAGGAAAAAGTTTGGCATTCTACGGTAGTGTGAAGGAGGAAACAAAAGCGAGTATTTTTGGTATTATGGGGATTCAAGAGGGAACTTTACCGGTTTGTTACTTGGGGATACCATTATTGGCTAAGTAGCTAAAAATTTCACATTGTAGGCCACTTATCGAGAAATTCAAGAATTCAATGAATGGTTGGACAACAAAAAGACTATCATACGCGGGTCAGATAGAGCTGGTTACGAAAGTCATCATGGGAATCATAGGGTATTGGACACAACAAATCATTCTCCTGAAGAATGTAATGAAGGATCTTGATTGTCTTATGAGAAATTTTATTTGGGGGAATCAAGGAAGAGGTGGGAAGAAAGTGAAGTGGGCTGATGTGTGTAAGCCGAAAGAAGTAGGTGGAATAGGGCTGAAAATTGCATTTAATGGAACAAGGCTCTTACGATAAGACATTTTGGGCGTTAGAAAAGAAACAAGATTTGTTGTGGGTTAGGTGGGTTCATTCAAGGTTTATGAATAATGAAAGGAGTGTTTGGGCGTGTACGATCAAGGCGGAAATGGCATGGTCGCTTAAGAAAATCCTCAAGTTAAAAGAAAGTGACATAAAGATGTTTGTTATTCGAATTGGAGATGGTAGAGGAACACTCTTTTGGCATGACCCGTGGTTTGAAGGAATTCCTATTATTCTAAAAGAAGAATTTGGGCATATGATAATTAAAAGAGATTGCCATGAAGCTACTATTCGGGATATTAAGGAGGGTGAGTGGAACTCAATATTGAGGCGCATCCTGGAAGGTTTGAGAATCCTTGATCATTTGCATACTTTACTTTTTTGTTGTGCATATAGATACTCGGGTTTGGAAGGTGAAACAATTTGGGAAATTTTATGATGGATTAGCTTGGGAAATTTTATGATGGATTAGCTTGGGATATGTTCAATGGTCTCATGTTGTTTGGTCTCTCAAGATTATTCCTAGGCACCAATTCATCTTATGGTTGCTTTTTAGAGGGAGGTTTAATACTCGTGATAGAATTATGGAGTATATGGAAATTTCAGATTTGAAATGCTTACTTTGTAATGATGTGAATGAGTCCATTGATCACTTGTTCGGTTGCTGCCCATTTACCTTGGAACTATGGAAGAATTTTTCTAAGTCTATGGCATTAGCTAGTTTCCAAGGAAATGGGAGGATGTAAAGGAAGTGGTTATGTTTAAGGCAATGGGTGAGAGCTTACATTATAATGTATTCAAGTGTGGCCTAAGTTCTATTGTATATCATATTTAGGAGAAACGAAATGCTAGGGTGTTTTCAAGAATTCGTAAAAGCATTGAGGAAGTTTGGGAAAGCATTGTCATTGATTGTGGTTCACTTATGCGAAATTGGAGGTGTATTCTCAAAAGCGAGCAAAATTGGAGCTTATGCCAAAATTGAAAGATTCCTTATAATGAAGTCACTCAATTGAGAAAATCCAAAGGCGAGATGAAATTTTCAATTGTTTTTGTTTGTAATTATTCATAACTTGTGGTTTGTGTGTGTGGTTATTCATTTGATAGATATTTTCGATTTTAAGAAAAAATTATAACAAATATTTGTTTTGCTCTAATTCATGAACCATGTAGGTTTTTTTTTTCTTTTTTTTGGGCTTTTTAATAAAATGACTATATCGTTTTTTAAAAAAATAACTATAATAATCTCAAATAGTGTAGCGTCAACCATAATCTAAAGGAACTATCTAACAACAATTTAAATTTATTATTAGACCAAATTTATATCTCTTTCGTTTTAAATAAATTTGTAAGCACTCAAAATATATATTCTAATTTATAATATCAAAATTATTATTTAAAATTACTTTTAAATAAATAAAATTAAAATAATTAACTGTATGGTCAAAAGCTCATTAAAATTAATTAATTAAGATTAATTATAATGTTAATTAATTAAAATAATTAAGGGTTAAGGCCAAAATAAATAAATATTTGGGATAAATGTTGTGCCCATTTTATCTTAAAATAATTTTAAAAAAATTAAAGGGGCAAAATAAATAATTTAGAATGAATTGTTGTATCCATTTCATCTAAAACAATTATTTATTTAACCCTAAAAATATAGAAAATAAAAAAAATAAATTGGTAAAATATTTTCCATATTTATTTTAATATTTTGTGTATTTAAAAAAATCTAAAATAAAGTCAAAAGGGTGAAAGAAAAATCAATTTCAAACAAACCCCTAAGGTTTTAAATAAAAAATAAAATCGTAATTGGGTGTAGCCCAAATCAGGAATTAAAGCTACAGCCGCAACCAAAGCTATCGGATGAGAATCGGATCTCCATCCAACGCTCCAGGCGCGCCCGCGTAGCCAGCTGTAACAGAAGGAGGGCGCGCTCGCGAGGCATCGGATTGGGTAATGCCCTTTAGCCAAACCGCTAATGGAACACCCATACGCAACGGCGCCTGGACGAAACTCCAATGGAACACCCAAACGCGCTCAAAATGATGTCGTTTTGAGCACCACCTTTGTCTCCAACACGACGCCGGAAAGATAAGATCAAAGATCCTTTGATCTTCTCTTTTTGGAACTCCCTCGTTAGTCAACCATTTCAGTTGATTTAAAACCTGAAATGATCACCATACGATGGTTATCATTTCTCCTACAAGAATATGGATGATTCATTCTTATTCCGGCCAACTTAAGGAAGAACAGACAAAATACCATAAATGAATTTTGGTTGATTCGGCCCACTTGGAGCCTCCACTGACTTAGGGATAATATAAATACATCCCCTAGGTCGATCCGAAGGCAAGAGACTACCTTCTAATCATCGATTTTCAGAAATACACCATTAAAGCTTCAAGCTTTCGGATTTTTAAAAAAACTTTGGATAAGGCATTAAAGCTTGGATCTGTGCATCCCAACAACTTCCTTAAGGTCTAAGGAGTGTTCATCAATCACCCTCTAATTCATATTTACAGTTTGAATTTTAAATTTTATATTTCAAATTGCATAAGCTTGTATGCTTGCTGTTTATGATATTTTATGGTTGAATAATGATCCTAAGATCATTTAGAAACTATCTAGATAAGATAGAACTAATCACTCAATCTAAATAACAAAAACCCAAATTAAATTTTTTAAAATCTAAAAATTGGGTTTGTTTTTTTTGGGTTAATTGCGTTGTATCACAATCTAGAAAATTTTCAACATGATTGTAATGATTTTGGAAAACTGTTTGAATCATGTTTGATCCATCCCGATCACGTTTGATCAAAATCAAAATTTTCAAAATAATTGAAATTTTTGAGTTCTTGAATTGCTTCAAACAAACAGTTAGTGTTCTTATTTTGGTACCAATCAAGTATGTGTAGTATAATGAAACTATTGAATAACTCCTTACACTTCAAAACAACTTTAAACTCAAAAACCCCAATTTTTGTTCACAAATTGTTTTGAACAAATTGATCATCATCCACGTCGATTGATACCTTGAGATGATGATCAACATGTTCCTAGGAGCTTTGTGAAGCTACTCAAACCCTTGGATCAAAGAATCCAAGCTAAATAACAAATTAAAAAAAATTAAACTTTGTTGTTCTTGAGGATCGAGGCTTGTTAGCTTAGGACCGAGAGATCTGACCGAGGATCCTCGGTCCGCATTAAAACCTAGGACCGAGAAATTCAAACCTATGACCAAGACCTAGGACCGAGAATTTCAGTAGGACAAAGAGGTCCGACCGATGTTCTTGAGATAAGATCGAGAAATATGATCGATGATTTTTACTTAGGACCGAGGATTCCAAACCCGAGACTAAGACTCTCGAACTTCAAGACCGAGAGGTCTGACTTTAGGATTGAGAATCCCAAACTTGAGACCGAGGGCTCCCGAGCCCAAGACCGAGGGACTTAGCCTAGAGCTAGCCCAAGACCGAGAGGTTTATACACCTCGACTAAGGGACTTAGCCTAGAGCTAGCCCAGGACCGATAGGTTTATAGACCTAGACTAGTAATCTCAGCCATGAAACGAGAGTCTTTAGCACCTAGACCGAGGGTCTCCGAACCCCGACCTATAAAAACGAACCTAGGGCTTAGGACTCCGGTCCTAAGACCGGTTTGGTTCCACTTTTTAAAACCCAAATTTATTTTTGTAATTTTGGGATCCCGGATCATTTTCTAAAATCCCAAAAAAATAGAAAATAATTTCAAAATATTTTTGGGATATTTCCAAAAAAAATATTTGACTAAGGCCTCTTTGATGTTTATTTTTAAACTCTAACACCATTAAAATGACTGATATTCTTCAGGTATATATAATCATCCCTAGTTATCATCAGCAACATGTATCAGAATCTTAAATATTGTTGTTTCAATATTTTAAATAATGTTAAAAACTTAGAAGCATGACTAGGACCGAAAGAATAATCCGTTAAAACTCAAACGTTATACAACAGATTTTCAAAAACCAAAATTGTAAGTAGAAAACGTTTTAAAACAAGTACGGATGATGAAGCGCGAAAGCTTTTTCTCGAGTATCACCAAACTACAAACTAAAATAAAACTATGGTCAATACGTATGTCAACTTTTATTGATTTTTCTAAAATCAATTGACGACACTGTTTTAAAATAAATATTTTTTTTAATTAATTAATTTAAACTAAATGATTACTAAAAAAATCA
This sequence comes from Impatiens glandulifera, assembly GCF_907164915.1. Classification (NCBI taxonomy): domain Eukaryota; kingdom Viridiplantae; phylum Streptophyta; class Magnoliopsida; order Ericales; family Balsaminaceae; genus Impatiens; species Impatiens glandulifera. Next base: position 19,762,205 of record NC_061870.1, on the reverse strand, counting down.
AATTGTGATTTGATTATTATTAATTCCCGGATATTTAAAATTGAACCCCAAAATTAATTACTTTTTAATTAATTTCAAAAGCGGACAGGAATCAATGAAATCTTTTAAAAAATAATGTTTTATTTATAAAAAAATCTGACACACAAACCGATGTTAAATTTCTCGAACCTCGCGAAAACCATCGTAAGGGAATTTTTGTGGCTACAAAATTATATAAATGTAAAGATAAAAGGTATTAATTTTTACTTTGTGTCATAAAATTTTAGAGTTTAGGTTAAAATATTTTGTTTTATAAAAGAGGATATTAAAACAAATTTTCTTATTAAATAATTTAAAAAATGATATATTTTAAATGCACATTAAGTTTGTTTTTCAGTTTATATACTTCAAATAAATATGACTCAATCGTGACATGAGATTTTAGTAGGTATTGAACTATCCAAATTTTAGTTACGTGGTGCTTTTCTTATTTTCACTATTCTCAAAAGTTAAGTAATGGAGAAGAAAGAGATAGGAAATGGTTGGTAGTTTCTGTTGAAATAAGTTTTTTTAAGTTAAAATTATTGAAAAAATATCTAAGATCTTCGATGTCTCAAGATAGATTGAATGGACTTGCTATTTTATGTATTGAAAAAGATTTTTTGGAATATATTTATTACGATACAATTATCAATGATTTTGCATCTAAAAATGCAAGAAGAAGTCATTTTCGTTGACAACTTATGTTGCATCTATGTAGATATTGGAAGGTTATTGAAGATCAACGGTGAAACACAAGTGAAGTTTATGCGTAGGGCCCCAATTTCGTGCTTTCGCCTAAGGCCTAAAAAATCTCAGGAACGGCACTACCCGTTACCCGAATTGTCACCCTTAGACAAAATGTTTGTTATCTTATTTTAATGTGTCATTTTTGTTTTTTTACTTAATTTGTCGTATTTTAACTAAATGATATTTAAAGACGTTTTGAACATATATATTAAAAATTGAATATTATTTTTGAAATTTACGCATTATAATTTGTTGAAATTGGTTTGAGTAAACTAACAAAATTAGTAACGAAATATTTGAATTTTTGAAAAGATATAGATTTTGTATTTATTTTTCAAAAAACTTGGTAACACGACATCGAACACATCTGATAAAAACGACGCAAATTCGTGTTTAATAACAACTTGGCCTAAAAAATAGGAGACGACCTAACAATCAGAAGAATTTGTATTAAACACTCAGAATCTTGTTACTGTTGGGTAAGCAAATGCCAAAAATGTTAAGGATATCAAGCTTCTCTATTCTTTTACTTTTGTTGATCAATAAAACATCACGTCTAAATGAGATACCAAGTGCTTTAAAGTTCAACTCGGCGTGGTGGTGGACCAGTGGTGGTGGACCAGTGGTGGTGGTGGTGTAGGAGAAGAGCACAACGTGAGTCTGGTGAGTCCAAGCACGACAAGAAATGAATCTTGAAAAGATCAAAACAGTTTACATTAGAAAATTTATACATCATTCATAACCGATTGCAGTTTCGTTTTCTAATGTGAATGAAACTATTAGGCTTCTACAACTTTAATGCCAGCTTTCCTGTCCCAATCATCGGGTGAAGCAGCATCTCCCATAATCTTTTCCTGACCACGCCATAGTATCTGTTCCAACCATTATAAGTAGTAAGAATTAAACCATACAAAAATCATTCATACATCCTATAATAGAATTATCTCTATCTATTTTGTAAAAAACAAACAACAAAATACTTTACCTTGTCTACGACACCAAATTCTTTAGCTTTTGTAGAGTCCATGTAAAACGGTCTCTTCATCACGTTTGCAACTGTCTCTACTGGCTAATGACCACGAAAATCACAAAATCAGCAATTGTTATCAAACAAAATAAATAAAAGGCCTTGTCTGATCTTCTGTTATTTGGAAAAAGACTGGGAGTTATGAACTCAAAATCTTGTTTGATTGAAAAAGTGGATTATTTGGGTTAAATTACTAAAATATCCTTTCGTACTCAAAAGGGCATTTTTGTTGATGAATTAAATAATAAGATTGTTAAAAAAATATGTGGTGTGAACTTGAGATTGTTTGGAAATAACCCTGACAAAAGATCAAACAAGCTCCTAGTGGTAATTTTTAAAGAACCTTGTTTCAAGTAGATTGTTTGAAAATCATGATATTTAGGGCGATTTTGGGTTTGAAACTATTAGGCTTATCAATATATAATGAAAATAAAACTTTTTTTAAACCATGAAATAGACGCTATTTTGGTATTTCAGTTGTTGAATTGAACGATGTGATCGATGAACTGCGGGTTATTTGAAACCTGTGAAGATTAGAGATATGCACTATATATAGATGAACCAATACTAACATTTTCAGTGTGCTTAGCCAGAAGTTCTACAAGTGTATTCCTGTTAAATACAACCTGTGAACATTAAAAAAATCCATACCGTGAGCAAAGAAAATCCCGTAGAATCATAAATAAAATCAAATGCCGTCACTTTTCTACTAACCTCCTTGGCTCGGATAAGAACATCACTGGCAGGCATTAGCCCGGATGATGGAACACGAGGTTGCTGGATCATAGCTGAACAAACAAACAAACAAACAAACAAAGCTCAAGTTTACTTCATAAATCAAAATGTCTTTTTTAAAGTTTTTCAGATGCAAAGAGCAATGAGAAAGCACTTTAAAAAAAAGTTACCTTTGGAATGCGGCATCATAAAGCGTTTACCCTTGGTTCCTGCCGCCAATAATAGACATGCTTGACCTATGGCAGCCCCAACTGCCACAGTATGTATCTGAAATTGAGTTAGGAAATGTGTAAGTTTATGTAATGAATGTTAGAGTACACCTCAAATAAAAAGAACAGTAAGGGAAGCAAAAGAAGGAAGGGCAGCAACCCAATTTCACTGTGGTCACATGTTCAAGACTTGGAGCTTGTTCGATGAAAGATTGGATTACTAGGTTTTTTGTTTAAATGGCTGAAATATAATTTGCATTTAACATTAGGTTATAAAATGCAAGTAAGAGTATTTTAGTTGATGATTTGATTGAAAAAAGGAGTGGTTATTTGGATCCAAATAGTCCGTAATTAAACAAGACCTTGTCTTAGACATTGTTTGTTTTATCAGAAGTGTTGCAGCAGCTCTATTAATACAAACTTTAAAAGAAGAAAAAGGGGGAGACATCCATCTAATTTCTGGCAAACCTTATTCTACTATGGATCTCTAGGAAGAGTTTTCATTACAAAATGTCTTCTATGCCATGAAAGACAAGAACTTGCTAGTATTGCTACCATACTAGGTCATTTAATTTTATGGACAGAGGAAACCCTCCTTTTCAATGGTGAAACGACAACTTCATCTGGGTTCAATTTTGAAGAACATCCTTAAATACTTTAACAATCTATAGTATCGGTTACCTCGTTCTTCAGCTGCATCATTGCGTCATAAATTGCAAAACCCTCAGTCTCCATCCCTACCTGAGACCGTTAGTTCAATTTGCGAGTTTTCAATAGATAACAACAAACCATTAAGCATTTTATACACCTAACACTTGAACAAACAACTCACAGTTTCACCATCATCTCGAGTTGTTCCTGTAGAATTGATATAAATAAAAATTGGCTCTTTAGGATCCATATATTGAAGATACATCAACTCTGCAACCACAAGCTCTGTAACTGCAGGAACCAACTGGAACAACAAATTGTCAATTCATTTAGATCATATTAATAAACATCAAAAGATAAATAATACATATAGAACCTACTGGCATTCCAATGTAAACAATTCTTCCATTAAGAAGTAAGGATGGAAGATCCGGCGGCGGTCTCCTAGGCCTATGCTCATTATAAGAAACAGATCTCTCTACCTGAAGATTTCAATCCATGACAAAATTACGTATTCATTCAAACAAAGAGATTGATTGAAGAACCGATTACATAACAGGTATAAGAAACAGATAATTACTGTAGCTGGAGTAGCCATGAGCTTGGGGGAATCGAATAAGTCCAAGTAAGGAAGAGTATCTGAACGCGGAGGCTTTGAGAGGAGATCTTCTGGAGAATTTGCAGCCAAAGAAGCAAGTTTAGATAGAAAAGAATCTTTAGGGTTCAACGGCGGCATAGGGATTTTAACGCTGCATCGATGGCTAGCTGCGTATATAGGCTTCGAATTCCGCCGTAAAGAAGAAGATGATGAAGTATGAACTGAAGTAACGATTGGTAACCGCAAGCAGGAAGCCATATCTGATGAAAGTCTGAAGCTTGAAGACGGCTTCTGTGCGGAGTAGAAATGCTTTGTTTGCGTGTGTGTGTTTTTGAGTGTGACTGTGTGTGAGAGAGAGAGGTGATGATAGACAATTCAAACCGGATGATAAGAACCGGACCGGACCGAGTACAAATTTTAAATTGTTCTTTCATATAATCAGCATAAAAAAAAAAGATTCATGTACAAATTATCAAAATATCTAGATAGTTTTTTGAAAATTAATTATATTATTAATTCATTTTTAAATTTTTTTTTTTTAATAACTCCTTAATTATTCAAATGACCAAATTTCTACCTAGGGCTTAGTTAAAAAAGGAGAGAAAAATTATAATCCTATTTAATTAAAAGCTTATTTGCATCAATTATAATCCTATTTAATTAAAAGTTTATTTGCATCAATTATTTATTCGTACAACGATGAAGTGGTGAATTGAGCTATAAAAATGTCTACTTTCGGACTGGTCTCGACTCAGACTCAATGATCGGTTGCCACAATGCTTGTCGACGATGAATTCGTGAACGAATTCTTTGAAAGAAGCCGAATCTATTAAATAACATGAGAAACATATTCACAGAGGAATTGACGAAATTGAGAATAGGAGTTTAAAAATAAACGTGGGTTTATTCTTATGGATAAATTTATTAGGGTTTCTCGATGAACATGAACAATGAACAAAGTGTTAAGCGTAGAGATGAGTTGGATTAAAACAATATATTTAATATCTGACATGAATTAATATTTTTTTAATAATTATATAGTTGTAAAAAAAAAATTAACACTTTTAACTTTTTCTGTTGAATAGAATAAATTTGATCCATTTTATCAAGTTTATATATATAAATAAAATTTTACAACTTAATAAACAAATTTGAAACTACTGTCCAACTTTATACATAAAATTAACATTTATCCCATAATATAATTTGTCATTATTCATTAACACAATATTTAAAACACACTCACACTTTAATTTAATATTTTTTTAATAAAATCAAAATAGTATAAAAATATTAATATAATAATAATTTAAAATAAATTTATATATATACATAAAAATTAAATTAAGTTATATATAAGATAATATATTTTGAATTTAGATTATATTAGAATAAATTCTATATTCTTGTGTTCTTGTAAGAAAAACAAAGGCAGAATTCCTAATCCCCACCAATGAAAATGATTTCAAGCCATGTATAGTATGCATTGCACTAGATCGATCGATCGATCGATCAACTGGCCCTAACTCATCCCCTCCAAGATTATCACCGCCAAGATTAAGACTTGGATCCCATCTTCATACATTTTCCGACGAAATAGATGGCTGACGTTGAGCCGGAGCTCAGCAACAAGCAGAAGACTGAGATCGCCAAATGGTTCCTTATCAATGCCCCCGGTGGCGAGATACAATATGTCGCAAAAGGTATTCTTCTCCTTCTCTTCTCTACCGTCTATCTTCATATTCAGTTAATTCACTTGCTTCCGCTTGTTCTTACTTTTCTCCGATTTCATATTAATTTGGTTGCTACAGACCTTCGATCTGTTCTTGGTAACGATGATGTCTATAACATGGCGGCATCGGAGGCATTTCCTCTGTATAATAGATCACACATGATATGCCTCAACATGCCCAGCAATAGCGGTGAGGCAAGTCATCCTCCTTAAAGCTATTCGTGTATATAATTTATATCCTTCATGTGAAATTGAAATGAAGAACTTCTTACCTGCCTGATATATTGTAAATACCTTAGCATTGGGGAATCAAATTGGGCATGTTATATGATCGGAGTTAATTGTATTTACAGGATAGTAAAATCGTTGGGCATTCTCAAATACTAGGATAAAGCTTATGGTATTATAGTTTACTAATAGCAAAATGAAGTTTTTGAATAAATGTGACTGGTTTAATGATGGTTGTATGATCTGTTTATATGGATTGTTAGTAAATGATTGGTCATGGAGCTAGGTTAATAGCAATATGTGATTCTTTAGCCCATGTCGAATCATTCAGAGAAGGATCTTCAGTTGAACCGAGTATTCTATTGTTTTATGAAATCTGTCATCTTCTGAATTGGGGTCATGTTGTATGCATTTCGACTTTTCATTTACTCTCAAGCTATATGTGATGGAGAATGTTGAAATATATATTAATGTGTTAAAGGTCCTTATCACACCATATAGCCAGCTCGCTGATGATGAATATATCGATCTTAGAACTGCCCAAGTTGCTAAAGTTGATCATATTAAGCAAGTAAGTATTGTGTTTTCCTCTTGTTTTTTTCTCTCAGCCTATTAGATTTAGATAGCTCTATGAATGAGAGAAAGGCTTTGAAACTACTTACAAATAAATGCTAAATTGATTCAGGTTTGCTCAAAGGTGAGACCGGCAACTGATGAAGAGCTTCCTTCACCATATGTTGAGGAGTATCGGTATTCCTTTGTCCTTTCATTAGATTTCCTTTTGGATGACATTCTCAGTTATACTTTATTGAATGAGATAAAACTGATAAGTTCTTATTTTATATTTTCATGAGCTCATTTAAATGTGCGGAACTTTGCAATTTCAGGAAGATAATTTGTATAATGGCTTTTGTTTCTCAATAATCGTGAGAGTGGTTAAGAGTGAGCAAATGAATTAATTGAGTTCAGTTTGCTAAACCTATTCTAATCCATAATAATTATGAATCCAATCCATTTAAAACTGACATTCACATTCAAACCATAGGATTGGATCAATAGCCAAACTTCTATGGATTGGATTCAAATTCAAACCATAAACTTCTATGTATTGGATCAAATACTTGACTACATTGCAAGATTGTGAAATTATCCATATATGGAAAATCATGAGAGTGGTTAAGAGTGCGCAAAGGAATTAATTGAGTTCAATTTGCTAAATCCAATCTAATCCATGATAGTTATGGAATTCAATCCGTTTAAAACTTACATTCAAATTCAAACATAGAAGGGGATGTGACCTAGAGAAGGAGACGAGATATATAGTCAACTCACTACTAATTCATTCACACCCCTAACTGTCACAACTAACTTATTATATACTAACAGAAGTTACTTTGCCTTTATTCACTAATCACTACTCACTAGTTATTACACTTGACAGAAGGCGCATCCCATGAACTCACAAACTCGGTACACTTCTGTTGCATACCAAACCTGTAGTCTTAGAGAAGAATTTAGATAGAAGAAGTATGGTCAAATATTGTGTGAAGCCAAAAACTACCATTTCATTCATAACTGTCAATTCATACTTAGATTGCAGCTATTTATATACCTTTCCAACTTCCTCTACAATCTATCATTTCTTACAACTATACCTTTCTTTACCATTTCTATCTAAGTACATATCAACTTCATGTGTCAATATATGAGCAGTATCACTGCATTTTGAATTTCAAGTCAATCTGAATTTGCACAAAAAAATACTAATTTACATGGTTCAATTCATAATTCCTAAATCTAGATTTTAAAAATCCATTTTACCCAATCCAATTTTGAATTTTCATATTGGATTGGGTCCTCATCCCTAAGAGTGGTTATGAATTTTACAGTTATTTAAATAAGGAAGAGTTTTGTCAGACATTAAAGCCATTATTTCTCTTGTGGGCAGATGTGCACTTGATGCAGAATTAATGAAATACATTAGTGAAGCATATCCAAAAGGCGTTTGTTCTGTTTATTGTGTGAGAGGAAAAGATGTGGAAGAGCCAGGATCTGATTTTGAGTTTGTTGTCGTCATTTCAGCTTGTCGGCACAGCCCTCAGAATTTCTGGTAGACAACTTAAAACTATTTTGCTTATCCCAAGCCATTCTATAAGCCTGATATCATAAATATGTCATTCTGCTAAAATTTCTGAATTTAATAGAAGAAACCAAGTAGGATTACAGATCAATTCATACTATTGAAAAAACAAACATTCTTCCTACGATGGATCTTTTGGCGGATTATACATAGCTGCAAGTTTTTTCTTTTGAGAAAATCATAACTACAAGTTTTTGTTACATATAAATAGCAATGGGAGCTGGCGTTCAGTGTGGAACATTGAGTTTAGGGATGAACCACAACTCATTAAAGTAAAAGGCAGATGGCAGGTAATTTTGAGGTCATTGTAGAAGTGAATATATACTTTACTTTGGTCAGACTCATAGAAAATCATGCAGAAAGATACAATCTTATTCTTGATTCAGGTGGAAGCCCACTATTTTGAAGAGGGGAACGTTCAATTAGACGCTGAACATGAATGCAAGGATTCAACTCTGTTCCAGGTGATTGATCGATTCCTGACCCTTGTAACTTTTACTTTATTCTAACAACTTTAATTACCTTAATCTGCATTTACTACAGTAGCGCAATACTTGTTTCCGTTTTAATTAGAACATCTTCTTTTGGCTGATACTTTTTCACTTTCACTACTGTAGTCCCCCGACGAAACTGCAATATCCTTGACTAATACTATTCGCCACCATGAGGCAGAGTACCTTGCTTCTATTCAGGTTCACATTGTTTTTCACTAAACCTCTCTATTAATGATAAAATAATCGAATTTGCACATATCAAAACGTTACTGGCTATTTTGGTATTGGCAGGCATCCTATTCAGTTTTGCCAGATACCACTTTCAAGGTATTTAAATATATAGTAACCATATTTATTCTCCTTCTATAGATTTAGCATGTTAAATGACGACTAGAAAGTACGGAGACAACCAAATCGTGTATTATGATAGAGAAGAGACTCGAGAGAAAACCCTAGAACAATATAGTAGTTACTGCTCGCGTAAAGATAGGAAAACAATAAAAGCTAAATAAAATGCAATAATGATAACTAAAGATAATTGATTAAGTAACCTATTTGGAAACACTTTATGTTTTTGGATAATTTTTCTGATACAAAACGTGTGATTGGGGGTCTACGCACAGGATCTTCGAAGAAAACTTCCAGTAACTCGCACTATGTTCCCATGGCACAACACGTTGCAATTTAGCCTTACAAAAGATATATCGAGAGAACTCGGGATGGGAAAGTAGACTTTTGCAATTACATTACTAACTTTTGCTGTCCTTGAATTTGGATTTTGTTATTTTCTTCCATCTGTAATTACTTTCAAGATGGAGATGGTGGATTTTCCAAAATTATACAATTTGTAAAGAACAGATCTTCATGAGCAGTATTGGAGTCTTTTCATATTTTTGTGACTATTTTTTTTTTTTCATTTCATTAATAGCAAGAGTGATTGAGCTTGCAAGATAACTTGAAGATGATAACTATTCATTTAGTTAAACTATTAACTTTGAGTAACTTATAATTATACTATTTGATCTATTTGATTTTCATCGTCCAATCAAATAGTATAATTATCAGGATACTCAAAGTGTATCTCTTTTATATTTTATCATTATAATTGTTTATTTCGTGTATATAAAAATAACGAAATATTTGATTTGGTGCAATTTTAAAGATATTATCTTATTATGTAATTTCTCCATCTTTTATTTTCTTGTCTAAAATATAACATAGTCATCTAATTATACAATAAAACGAATGAATTGAACAATATTACTTCATAAATACCATAAATATTTACTTCAAATTTTACATGTTTCTCATTATTATGATATATAATATATCTCGAGATCATTCGACTAAATAAATGACTATGATTCTCGTGTAGTCCATGCATTACCATACAATATTTCTAAAATCCATGCATTAAATCTTTCACGACAGACATTAATCACATTACACAAACAATTAAGTCTAACTAAATCACGAAATGTTGAATTAAAACAATTAAGTCTAACTAAATCACGAAATGTTGAATTAACGAGGCAATGAAATCGTAATCTAGAAATGAAATCGTTGCGAATGTATATTTAGGATAGAGGGTTTTATAGGACAATAATGGTAGGAGATTGTATTGATTTTGAAAATAAAATAAAATAAAATTATGAAAATGTCATGTGTTAATAATTAATAAAAAAAAAATGAATATAAGATTAGGAGAAAAGCAGTTGAAATACTACCACCTATCGACTTTTATTATTCTGACGGCTGTAAAACCGCGGTGAGAGGAGAGAGAAAGAGAAAGAGAGAGAGAAGAGATTTCCGTCGTAATAATAATAATAATAATTCTACATCTGCATTTCTTCTTCTTCTTCTTCTCTCAACAAAATTCGATTCTTAATTTCCTATCGAAGTCATCCACCCACCCACCGCTTTTCTTTTCCGTATAATTGTCTTCTTAAAGAGGGATTTTAGTTTCATTTTCTGACGTTCTAGGTCATATCTTCCTGCTCGTTGGTGGGTTTATGATTATGGGTTTGGATGCCGATTCAATGGACGATGGTGATGGAGGCAAAAGCTCTTATGTTCCATGCTCGATTTGTCTTGATGATGTCGCTGATGATGGCAAGAGATCCTGGGCAAAGCTGAGATGTGGCCATCAATTTCATTTAGGTCAGTTACTTTACTACAATAGATTGATTTAGATCTATTAGGATATTGCTCAACTTGGAAGTCAACTTTTTTCTTCTTTTTTAACCATAAAAATTACAACTTTGTTTTCATTTTTGATGATTTACTTGAAACTTGGAAGATTAGATAGACCCTTCCTTCTCAATTCATTTTAGGGTTTTCAAATATCATCATAATGTTCTTGAAGTTCATGATCAATGATGAACGAACATCCGAGACCTCATTTCTGAACTATTGCTTTCCAAATTGTAAAACCCCAAATCTGATTAAGATAACTGTGTGATCTTATCTTGCTCTATAACCATAGATAGCATAATGCAACCTAACTAGAAGACAATATTTTTTCACTAATTTTTTGCAAAACCTAGTTCAGACCCTGAAGATATCTAATGACCGTAAGAAAGGTTGATCGAGTTGGTAAAAGGAGTTAGAAGGTCCCGCGATTGTGAGGATGTCTAGCGGTTATGGTAGAAGAGTATAAATAGAGGACTTGTTAGAATTTAGTATGATGAATGTAGTTGATGATTCTATCTAATCTATTGTTGCCTTAGAGTGAAGGAACAATTGCGTTTACAAAGAAATCTTTCTTTTACAAATAAAGTTACAAGATTACAAATCTTTCCAAAGAAGTTGTTATGCGTCAACTGGTCCCATTGTTGGAACATGGAAGCTTGACTGCTGTTTGATTTTTTATCGTTTGGTATAAAAATCATGATCGACATTATTTCATAGATCTAGATGATTGTGATTTTTGAAAAACATAACAAATGTAGACTACATTTTTTCAGTATCGTGATCAAGATGAAAAATCATGATACCACATAGGCACATTGCTTGGATTTATGTTCTCCCCTTATATGCAATCAATTTTCAAATAACTAACCTTTGGGAATCATGATTCACTTTTCATTGATTAGCTGCAAGTGATCAATTCTTGTCATCCTATATTATTCACATTCAACTGGTACCCCATTTGGATAAATTTTTCACTGCAATTTGAAATTATTATTTTTTTTTAAAGGTGACATTGTAATCAATGTTTTAACTCCAAATAGTATTGTGTCATCATCAAAAGATGGAATAAGATCTGGACACAATTGTAAGTGTTAACGTGTTTAGCTTGGATCTAACAAATCGGTCAATATCATGATAGATGAACTGTAACAATAACATCCAAAAGTGTCAGACCTAAGGATAGACAATTAGAGAAATTTATGTATACTTGGATGATGTTATATTGGTATAAATAAGCAACCCAGCAAATTTCCATATTATAACCTAGCTTTGTTCGATTATAGCTCGAAAAATAATCTAAATGCTGAAAAAAATTCTTCCAAGGTGTATCTTTTAAAGTAAATTGTTAGTGATATCACTTAGAGTTATTACTGCACACATATACAATCCTTGTTTGTTTCTCTCTATATTTTCCACCACATATAAGAGAGATAAGTTGCTCTAGGTGAATGTTTTACACCTTTTTTACTAGTCGATTATCCTCACTCTATGCATATGATTTCCAAGAAACCCAAAATCACGTAATTTTGTCAAAATGTACGATATTGCTTTTGGTTTCAATCCTCTACTTTCCCCTCGCGCTAACAACCCTATAAAGATTTGTAATTTATGTCTATCTAATTATGTATCAATAACTGCCTTACTCTGTAATCACTATTAGGTTTACGTCAGTTTCAATAATCACAGTTTTATCTCATTCCTTTTTCTTTCAAGTTAAATAGGAAAGGTGTTAACATTGTTTTCCGTTTCCGTTACTATGAAATCATTGCTCTTTCTCTCAAAAAATAAATAAAATATTGTTGTTATTTCATTATTGCATTTGCTAAATGTTTAGTGCAATTTTCTTCACACAAATCTTGATTATCCTTGGACAGATTGCATTGGGTCAGCATTCAATGTTAAGGGCTCTATGCAGTGTCCCAATTGTCGGAAAATTGAGAAAGGTCAATGGCTTTATGCAAATAACCCTCCTCCGTTTCATGATCAGAGCATGGATGATTGGGTCCACGATGATGATTTTTATGATCATGGTTACACCGAAATGGTACAAATCTTCTTGCTTTACAAATTTACATAAATTAAAATATTTTATGTTAAAACTTTGTTGGATGGTATAACCAAGAGTAATGAAGTGATTTCAGTATTCTCTTATAACTACGAATTCCAGCATTATAATGTCATTTATTCAATTAGATTCATATCTTAGGGTTGCACGATTCTTCATGTAGATTTAGTGCATTGCAGACTTCCATATCATTTAATATTCTTCAGTTCATTAGTGTTTGGTTTGAAGCATGCAAGAGTAATAATGAAGCTTCAACGATCTTGTTGATGGTAATATAGTATTGTAATAATTTCACAAAAAAAGATATCGCACTATCTCATGGAACTATTGGATTTCTACCTTGCTGTTATGTGGATATATGTGAACACGGTTATTTGGAAAGTGAGAATGATCTAAATTACTTGTGCTTCTATGCTCTTATCTCATAGTTTAATTGTCGCCTTTCATGAACTCGTGAATTTTACCTTTTACAAATCTTGCAGGCTTTTGGAGTTCACTGGTGTCCTCCGGGAGGATTGACAGGTTTTCCTTCATCTTATGAGTATGTTAGACTTGCTTAACCTCTATTGTCATTTCAATTATTATTTTTCCATTTAATCTAGGAGTTCGTTTAATCTCGGGTTATTTCAATTTTATCAAAATAATCCTTTATCCCATCATCAATCACTTCATCGTTAAAATAATCAGTAAAAATACCAAATTACCCTTACATAATTTTATTAAAATTAAATATTAAATACAAAAGTATATTTTAGTTAATTAACTCAATTAATCCATTTTTTCATCAAATAAGATTTTGATTTCATGATCTAGATTTTTTCCAAATAACCCTAGATCAAACAAGTTCTACGAAGTTGTCTATATATGTTTTCTAATCATATGGTCCCATATGGAAACACTTATAATTTCTATTTCTAAATTCATATCCAGAGAAACAACCAATAAATTTGTGAATCCTAAGTTTAGTTTCCAAACATAATCTCATCCAGATATCCAAGTGTTTCCAAACGGGGGCAAATGGTTTCGACTTATTTTTTATTTCTTTGTAGTTCTATAAAAAACACCATTATCTGACTTGTTAATTCTATACTTATTGGCAGTGAGAGAATAGATGTCCCGCCAGAAACATGTAAGATTTTTATTTATTTCACTAGTTTGCATTTGCAGTTTTAAATTACAGATAACTAACGATTTTCTACCAAAAAAAACAAAACAGATTATGATGTTGCACCACAAACAGCAGCCGTATATGCTGAGCTTCAAGCAATGACAGCTTCATTGACTCATCATCCTTGCCCATACGTAACTTATCTGCGTCCTCCTCATCCTTCATCATCAAATCCTGGCAGAAATAATGTTCCAGATACTGTTGGTTTCAATAATAGTCATTGGAGTGGCCCACCACCACCTGTTCACAGTGAGGTGCCCACTTCTTATGCTTTTCCTTCCATGGACATTCATTACCAGGGCTGGGAACATCATTCTTCTTCCCCCTTCCCAAGCAGCAGTAGCATTAGCCATGTAGGTGGTGGTTCAGATCAATCTTCTATTGCTTCTTTTTCTGAGAGGGCAACCAGGAATTTTCAAGATTTACAAAGACCGCCATCCTATACTCATCCTTTCGTTGTCGGTCACAGGTAAGTCTTTAAAACTAAGATCAGGTTCTATTTACTGAATTAAACAGACTTTTTTTTGAAGAAAAAATACCTTTTATTCTTTTTGCTAAGAAAAAGACATTTATTCAATGCCAAAAAGAGAGTTACAACAAGAAACAAAACCATGTGGGATATCAGTAGCAATAATATCACCAAAAACATGGTTATCTTTAGCCCATTTACATAAAATGTGGACAGGGATCAACAAATTACGAGGCAAAAATCTAGTTGTAATACAAAGAGAATTATGCAATGCTGGTAATAGAGCTTCCATTGCCCTGCTTGAAGTGGAGGGTCATGCTAGCTTCATCTAGGAAGTAAACCTTGGTTTTCCAAAAAAGTTAACAAATAAACCAAATTTTTTGAAGAAAAGTATACCTTTTTTTTTGCTAAGTAAAAGACATTTTGTTCAATGCCAAAAAGGTACTTACAACAAAAAACACAACTATGTGGGATATCAGCAGTAGCAATATCACCAAAAGCTTGATTATGGTTAGCCTATTTACACAAAATATGGACGGATCCAACAAAATTAGGAGGCAAAATGTAGTTTGTAATACAAAGAGAATTATGAAATGCTGGTAATAGAGGTTGCAGAATGTTCTTGGTTTTGTGTAGAAAGGAATCCAAGTTGAGGGAATTGCTGAAAATTTTCAAATAGGATACAATCTTGTTAGTTGTATAATGTTGTGTAAGGAGTATTGTATACCTTTGCTTGATGAAAAAAAGAATTGTTTGGTTAAATTACTAAAATATCCGTTGAATTTAATATTCCAAAATGCTATAAAAATATAACAATGGCATTTTAGTATTTTAGTTGATGAAGTGATTACTAATTGAAAAAGGGTTACTTGGACAAACCAGGCCCCTAAGTGTGTCTAGCCATCCCATAAACTGCAATATAATTTTTTTTTCAGCACGGCTAGAGCTGGGACATCAGTTGCATCTTCAATGATTCCATCTTACCCCAGCAGTGTCGCTCGGGCTCGAGATAGAGTTCAAGCACTCCAGGCATACTCTCAACCGCCCATCAGTTCACCATCATCTGTGCAGGCGAGATCCGGTAGTTTAAGAGGCTCATCTCTAGCTGTGCCGCCACCATCCTCATCATCATCATCATCTGATCAATCTACTGCTGGATACTACTACTTTCCATCGGGCAGAAACTTCCAAACTTTTGCGGATAATCAGTTGGCTGAATTCGAAAGAGAACGTAATTGGGGGAGTCCACTTTATCGGTCAGGACCAGATCTTGATGCGATGAGGTCTAATGGCTTTCATCATAGACATGGGTCTTAGCCCTTGTTTATTCTAAAATCTTTTTTATCTGAAGAAAAAGAGAACTTTTTTCACATTGTGTGGGGCCAAGATATGTAGAATGGGCTTATTTGTGGCCTGTTATACACTTGGCAAACACAAAAACACTGCAGTGGGTGGCGTTTAATTATCATATTTGGATTGTCTGCGTGTTTGTGTGCTTGATTCTGGCCGAAATCTCTCTAGTTGAATGCGAACTTTAAATAAGAAGTAAGAGATGGCCTATTTTGTTGCTAAAAGACAGACAATTGTGTTCCTCCCCCCCCTCCCAAGGTCTTGTTTTAAGGTAAAAACATGAGAGAACATTATGTCCTTGGTCATTCTGCTCGAAATTGGCTGGTAATGTTGATTGGTTGGTTGGTCTGACTGTAAATACATTATTATTATGTTGGTTATTTGTTTTCTTATTGGCATGCCTCTCTTTATGTGTTATTTTTTATTCCAAAACTTATGCTTGATCTGCAAAAGCTTGACAGTATGAATGAAACTGTGCATGTCAAGCAGGTAAGTTTTGCCATATTTGAATGAGAACTCTCATTTGAAAAATTGTTTTTTTAACTCAGCTTACATTAAGACATGCATGAGCCATTTTGCAAAACTGTGGTCAAAAGCCAATTAGTCTATTCTTTATCTATTGATTCCCTTCTCTCCTGTTCAGAGTCTACATTTGAGAGAATGGGTTTTTGAGAAGAATGGACTAATTGATGCAAGGTGACCTTAATTAATAAGAAATGGTATCTCATACCAAGTTTGTCTAGATCTCTATTGGATTGTCACAAATTGTACTAGTTTTTTTTTTTGGTTTCTCTTTTAGTGTTTCAAAGAAAGGTTATAGGTTAGGGTTCGGCCCATAGTTGAAAGGACAACTTTTGGAATGTTAGGATTTCAGCCCATAATTGAAAGGGACATATCTCAGAAAGAGGATTTAGAAAAGACAAAGCACTAAAGGTGTTAGTATTCAACCCATAATTGAAAGGGACTTACCTCAGATGGTTAGAATTCAACCCATAATTGAAAGGACCAACCTTACCTTGGAAGGGTTAGGGTTTTCAACCCATAGTTAAAAGGGACAACTTTAGATGGTTAGGGTTCAATCCATAATTGAAAGGGGCCAATTTCAGAAGGTTAGGGTTCAACCCATAATTGAAATGACCGACCTCAAACGGTCCTACCATCATCTTACTAAAGGTTACAATCCACACATTTTATTTTATTTTTTATATTCTATGTTAGAGTCAAAGTTAGGACCATATTTTGATGTAACATAAATTATTTTGGTTTAGTTATGTTTAAAAAGCAACCGTCCTTTTCGATTCTTTTAAAAATACAAAATAAATAAAAAGTTGTCGATGGAAAATGAAAGGAAAGAGGACTCTAGAGAGTTATAGAATAGATGCCCTTGAATTTAGTAAAAATCAAGATTTCCGATTATACGTATAATATTGAGAATGCTTATTTGAATTAAAAGATAATAGGTTAAATGATCAAATAATTAGTTATTTTTATTTGGAATTTTGTTAATACATTTATTTGAAAATTCAGACCCTTTAATTATATCTAATTATTTAGTTTATGATCTTTTTTAGTGTCACCCACTCATCTATCTCTAAACAAAATAGAGTATACACTTTTAAAAATAAAACACGTTAAAATATGGGTCGAATTCACAACCTTCGACATTTTATGTCGGTATTCAGATTATCTTACTTTTAGTTAAACTTAAAAAATATTTTTAAAAATAAATATACAACTATATTGTTTGAATTTTCCAAGTTATATATATGTGGTTGATATGGTTATCAGTTATGATCAGTTGAATGGTTGATCTACCTATTATTGTAGACCACAAATTTGACATATCTTAGTGGCTATGATTCATTAATATTATTATTGTCTTTTTGAAGACATATTTGGTCATGGGACCATTGGAGCACTCAATGTTTTGCTATTTAATTCATTCACTTATTAAATATCTCAATTATTATGTATTTTGAAATATAATTGGCTTAAGTTATTAATTAATTATTGATTTATTGCCCCTTCAACCTTAGCATACACTAATAGCTATCTTCTTTCCTACTTCCTAAGTGCTATTTGTATCTCTTGTCTTTGTTGAAAGTGACATCAATTTATTGTATAAATAATAGTCAATAATTTGCTTCAAAACCCATTTTTTATTATAATGAAGTGATAAGGCCTTGTTTGATCTAAGTATTATTTAAATAGTTAATTATTTAATATTTTTAACGTAAAAAGTTAGCATTACGCTCTAAACTCGTGATTTTTTTTCTTTTTATGTCTTAGCAACCATACTTGAACTTAGGGTATTATTTTAATATTTTATAATATTTTTAAAATATAATAATAATTTTGTATTTTAATTTATGATTTAAATAATTTGATAATACATTAAATGAATAAAAAATATTTGAAAATCAATTATATTACAAGATTTAAAGGTTTGATGCAGATATTCTCAAATAATACACAGTTTTACCAATATCACATTTTGGAATTAAAATATGTTTACTTATCTTTTATGATATATTTTAAATATTTTATCTAAGTAATTCCTTTTCACATTTTTTTATATATTAAAACTCTGAATTTTATCCAAATAATGCAAGATAAAAAAAACCCAAATCATTTACTGTAATATTTTAGGACATTTAGATTGGAACTTATGTGAGATCACATTTTCTAAAACTTGTATTAATAATATTAACGATATTTTTTGTCCACTTACTTGCGTGTTATATGAAAATTTTATAGATGATACATTACCTTTTTTCTGTAAATCATGGTGTGAACATATATATAAATATATGATTTGATCCTTCTGAATTATAAGAAAAATATAGAAAAATTGAAAATACAAATTTTTTTCAGTGCAATAACTTTACTGTGGGAGAAAATACCTTCTTTATTGGGAGTGGGATAACTTTTTTAACATCTTGATTCTTTTTTCATCCCTCATATTTAATTTAGTACTGTTTTGGTTCGATGCAACATTTATTTAGTCGGATCGATATTTTATTTCGATTTTTTTATTCAAATAACACTCTCAACCGTCTGTGAGTCATTTATTTCTTATACTCTCTGATTGTGTTAGTGATAATTTCTAAAGTGCGTGTTCATTCATTTCTTAGCATCAAATGAAATAAAATGATCGAATCTAGAGTTATTTTCTTTGTGTTAGTGATAATTTCTAAAGTGCGTGTTCATTCATTTCTTAGCATCAAATGAAATAAAATGATCGAATCTAGAGTTATTTTCTTTATAATAATAATAAGTTATTTGATTTGGTACTTTTCATATGGAGAATGTATTATAGACCATCCCATAATTATAATTTGTACATGTTTTTCATTATTTCGGCATAGGTAAAAAATTAATTATTATTTGGCAAGATATTTTTAGAGTCCTTGACTAAAAATAATTTCAACCACCATTAAAAATATTTGGTAGAGATTTTACCAAATATTTTTTCGACACTGTTTTATTGTTTCATTCTCCTTGCTTTACTTCAATACTCGTTGTTTAGGAACTCAAATAAGTTCGCTATTGGAGTGATCCTCAACAAATTATATGATTATTGAATTTTCTTTATTATAAATTTTAATTTTGTAAATTGTTCTCGAATTTGATATCTAAATTGTCAATTATTTGAATTGATTTTATATGTTTTATTATTTATTAATTCAATTGAAATCAATAAGAAACAATTCTTTAGCAAAAAAATAATAATAAAATTTATTATTTTATAGTAATATTAAATAATTATATCTAATTTTATAACCTCATAAAATTATATCAATTAAATTATCAAGTTATTAAACAAATTATCCACATAAATATACTATTTTTTATTTATTCATTAAAAATTTATTTCTAATATATTTATTCTATTTTTCTTACCTAAATAATTCACTTTTTAATAAGAACAAAATTTAAAAATAATCTCAAATAATTAATAACCAAACAATACCAATTCATTAAGAGACTACATTATAATATGTCATTGATCTCTCACTTTAATCCAATGTTTAAATTCATCTTATCCATGATAGATCTTGTTAATAAACTCATTAGTTCAAATATATTGATAATGAACTATTAATTAGGGGGACAAACTTAATTAATGAGTTTGGATCATATTCTAGTTGAATTGTTTTAATTTGTTTGAATGTTGAAAACTAGAATAAATCAAAGTTATTTCTAAATTTTTATTTGAATTATTTTATTGAAACACATTTTTGTTTAATTTTGATGATTTTATCCATTGAAAAAGATTTATTTCCTCTCTTATCACTCCTGATATTAATTTTGATTTTATAATTGTATCGGTTGATGATTATTCAAAAACCAATGCGAAAATTTCCAATCAATCAACAATGAGACAAGATTCAATCCGTTATTATCTTCGTAACGATTAATTAAAATAGTATAAATAAAAAGATCAGATAGGCAAATTATCTATATCAATATTTGTAATTTTTTAATCTTTGGATCTAATTATGTACTGGTTTAACTAAAGATACAATCTATTTAAAAACATGTATTTTATCACAATTTTCATCACAATTAATAATTAATAATTTTGTAAAAGAATAGTATGTATAATTAATTGAAGGGTCTATTCTGAAATAATTAGGGATTGTTTGATATGGAATTAACATCACATAATTATTGTTTATCACATAATTAAGTTGCCCACTAAAATAATAAAAAACTAATTTATTTTTTAAAATGTTAAGATATTAACATAACTAATAAATTATTTAATTTAATCAATTTTTTTAAAATTATAGTCTTAAGACTTTCTTAGTTATTTAACTTATTTGAATAGTTATTTGGAAGAAAACCTATTTTATTTGATATTAAAATGTTTTATATATTTTTGTACTCTATTAATATTTTTTAAATCTCTGAACTAAATAATTCAATTTCTTTAAAATGAGTGGTTTAAATAATCCTGATCCAAACACGACCTTAGTTCTTTAATTTTATTAATCTTAAGAAAAAGAAAAAAAGAAGAAGATTACGTACATATCTGTTTAGGATGACAGTGATATTGAATTATTTAAACAAAAAATATGATTATTTTATAATACAAAAACCATACATTTTTAATACATAATTTAGTATTCATATATGACATGGGTTAATTTGACTAAACTTGTTTTTAATCTTTTTAGTCTAATTTTTATTCATCAATCATTCATGCACATTTCAACTAAATTAATTCAATTTTTTTAGGATATATTTTTTTTCAAGGTTAAACAAAATCAAACATTATTTTATCAATCACATCATTCAATTTAACTAGTATGAATTCCATAATATTTAAAATATTATTTATCTATAAATATTTTAGATAAAATTAATATTATTCAAATTTAATTAATTTAAAATTAATTTTATTTTATAAAAATTAAGTTTAATCTTAAACTTAATGTTAACATATATTTTATCCCTCGACATTACACTTAACCCCTCAATTGACTATCATCCTTGTCACTCACATTTTTTTATAGGTTTTTTTATCCCTCAGGGAACCACTCACTAATCTTAGTCGACATCAATTGATGTCACATCTATTATCTCTAGTTCACTAATTTCAACCTCACATTCGACAAATTACCCACCATCCGACCTCGATCTCGTGACCTCACACTTTCAAATGCTCACCGAACCAACAAACTAATACTGACCTCACACTCGGCAAACCACCCACGACCCGACCTCACACTTTCAAATGCTCGTCAAACCAACCAATAATTCCGACCTCACACTCCACAAACCACCTACCACCCGACTTTCATCTCGTGACTTCACACTTTCAAATGCTCGTCAAACCAACCATTAATTCCGACCTCACACTTTAGATGTCTCATATCCTTTGTTTAAAAGTTGCGTCAATAATGCATTCTTGAAAATCTAAATTTACATGTTTTGGGATTCGAACCCTGGTTTTAAACATGAAATATGAGTGCCATCCCTACCAAAGAGGTCTTACCGCTCCGTGGGAGGCTTGGATGAGATAAGTCCTACTTTAACCACTAGATCACTTGAGATTGTTAAAATAATTTTATTATTTTGTGTATTTATATATATTTTGTACTTAATATTTATTACCAATTAGTTAATTTAAATATTAACTAAAAAATTATTTATTATAATAAAGAAAATATTATATATATATATATATGATGAGATAAAAAATGTATAATAAAAAATAAAATGTATTTATATAAAATTAATGATGAAAAATAATATATATATATAAATAAATAAATAAATAAGGTAACTACATTTAATATATATATATATATATATAAATTATCAATAAAAGAATATATATTATTAATATATATATAATTAATAAGGGAGAAAATAATTAAAAATGGTAAAAATAAAAAATAAAAAAATATATTTATAGTCAAAATTTAATCAAGAAATAGAAAGTATGAGAGAGGAGAGAGAAAATATATGATGATGATATGGATTATATTTGATTATGACGGTGATTATTTTGCTTTAGTTGTCTTATAAGATTATTATATATATATATATAACCAAAATACTAAAATATCATATATTTTAAGTTATTAGTTTTTATTTTATTTATGTATATTAATACATTTTTAAGAATTTTTATAAAAAATAATTATTACCTTCTCAAAATCACCAACGCCATTATTTTTTCCTCCGATCTAAGTTATTAAAATAACTCCGGAAAAGCTCCAAATTATTTACACATTTCATTTTAATACATAATAGATAGATGAAAACAAATTCTCACTAAACATATTTTAAATTAAAATTAAAGACTATAAATTATAAGAAATTGTACTAATTTCTTAAACAAATTAATAAAATTATTAGATATACATTAAATTAGTTGCACCTATAACAAATAATTGGAATTTCAAGATTTTCATATATTATTTGCACATATAATAAAATAAGTGGCAAGTTCGACTTGTATATATTATTCTTATTTTTTTTTAATTAATCGATCTAAATTAGACGGATCATGTAAATCAAACAGTTTATTTACCCTTGCATAACCAGTTGTGCATTGTGTTATGATTACATTACAGGATGAGTTCTGATTAAGTGTTATTATTATATATATTATTTAGAGAGAAAAAGAATAAAAAAAATTAATCAACTTATTGTTATAAATTATTCCCTCAAATTATTTATGCACCATTTCAATTATATTTAACTTATTTGTTAGTTACTATAAAGTTATTTTAAAAGAAAACAAATATAAAAAAAATCACTAAACTTTTTTAATTTACTGAATATAGTTACTATTACAAAAATATATTACAAATATCATCCGAGTATATCATCACCATCACAATCCAAACTTAAAAAACAATCTATAGTTTATTAATAACATCACAAATTTAGTAACAATTATCCTAATAAAATAACCTAATATAAAATTAACTATTTTAAATATAAATTATTATTGTTATTTTAAATATTATAAAAAAACTCCATTATTAATTCAAAAAAGAAATAAAACATTAGGCGGCTAGAAAGAGAGACAGGTTAATTACCATCATCAAGACAGAAAAATTAGGTGGAAATTTCCTTAGAATAAATACAAACAAAAATAAATGAAGGACAATTTCGACATTTCTCAAAGAATGGCTGTCACGTGACATGGCCCATCTACCTTCCCTTTGAATACGACACCTGGCACGCCATCAGTGCCATAGTGACGTGTCCCACCCAATCTTATCTTAATAATATTTATTCCATTTCTACCCATACTTTTAAAACCTAGATCCAATCCAACGGTCCACATTTTTTTCATCTCTTAGCCAAACTTGTTCGATCTTTAAGCACAAATCTTCTTTAAATATGACCTCGCTCATCCCAATTAAAAGTCTTCTTTACTTCATTATTTGATCATCTTCTTCATCATGAGTTTATTAGGTCAACTTTGGGATGATACTCTTGCCGGACCTCTGCCGGAAACTGGACTCGGAAAGCTCAGAAAGCGTCCGACTTTTTCTCTTCGTCCAGCCAAAGGTAAGCATACTGTTAAAAACTCGAATGAATTGGATCTGGGTTTTGTTTTGATTGTGAATTGGGTTGTTTTTGTTTATAGAATCGGAGGATGGAAATGGAGGAGGGAATAGTAATGAGAGTGTGAAGGTTACTAGAAGTATTATGATAGTGAGACCTCCTCAGATGAATAATCAAGATGGATCAACACCTCCTTCTTCACCGGCAGCTTCGCCGGCCGGTTCTACGCCTCCGGTATCTCCTTTCGCCGGTAAGCCTGCCTGATCTGATAGATATTCTACAGATCAGATAGGTTATTAGTTTGTTTATAATTTCTCCATTGAATTGATGAGTTAGAAGATGTTCATAGATTAGTTGTATGAGAACGAGGGTAAAATGGTAATATCACATTCATGTCAATCATATAAATCATACTCCTATGAGTTTGTGTTAGGTGGGACTCACTTAAGTTTATTTAAATTATTATCAATATTTATATTAATTTCTCACATAAAAATCATATGAGAGACCATAGTAATTCCTAGGGTTTGGAATCTTGCATGGTGTTTGTTATATATATATTGGAACAATTACACTCACTTTAGAAGATTCTCTTTTAGATCGAGTCTACTTACAACTAGGAGTGTTCTTGGTGGGATTGGTTATTTTGCCAAAATGTATATGCAAAAATAATTTGATTATATTATATTAAATTCAATATTCATAATTTGCTCGACTAGATAACTTAATTAGATATTTACAAAATTTATTTTGTTGAAGTATAGTTTAAGGGATAAAGATTGTGCCTTTTAAAGTGGGGGTTATGCTAGTTTCTTAAAGAAATGTATTGTTTTGGTTATCTAGTAGTCAATGTTGTTTTGAAACAAGTTGTTTTGTTCATATTTAGTCGGATGATTGGTCCTTTGAAGCGATATGGTTAGGTTTTGAAGGGTTGTGTTGTGTTAGTTAGGGTAAAATGACTACTCTTACTTAAGACACTTTAAACAAGTAAAAAAAAAGACTATGAATACTAATTTGTTTATTTATTTGGCGCATATAGGAGGAAGAGAGGCATACAGGCTTCTTAGGAGGAAGTCTTTATCGGATGCATACGAGAAGGCGAACCGAATCAGAAGTGGGAACGCTGGTCCTCCTTATGACGTGTGAGATATGAATACCTTAATTTCTATTATATGTAATATTATGTTGGCGGGTAAGCTGACAAGCAAGCAAGCGGCCTCTTTGTTCTAGCTAATGTATGATTTTGGTTTGGTTTGATTTGGATTGTTTTTGGTTTAAGGGTGTAGGGAGAGCTTTTTTGTACATGCCAGCCAACTATGTAAATATGTAATAATGTTGTTGTTGTAGTAGTATGTATTATGTTCTTCTTTATCCCAAAAATAACAATCTCTACTTGTTTTATTTATCCATGTTTTTTATTATTCACTTTTTTGTTTATCTTCTCAAAATATTCAAACCTTTTATCATCCCCTCTCCTCTAAATATATTAATTGTCTACAAATTATTATTAATTTTATAAATATAATTATATTTAAATGATTTAAAAAAAAAATTAAAATATTAATATAAAATTAAACAATATTAAAATAAGATATAAATTAATATAAATTAATTTAAATATTATATATTAAAATAGAATATATTAAATAAATATAAAAATAAAATATATGCCTCAAAATAAATATATTGTTATTAAAATTATGTTAAACTCAGTTTTTTCATATAAATGATGGTATAATTTAATATAATTTGAATTGACAAACATTATACATTATTTTTTTTTTTATATACAAAACTAGTACGACTCTTTCACAATAATGATATCTCACTTTTATTTAGTACTTAAATTGACACAACATTAAAAAAAAAAGTTGATAGAAATAAATTAAACTATTAAGTTAACCAATCGATATCTTCCTTAAATAATCCATATCAATTTTTTTAGTTATAGCTCAATATATTTTAATGATTTAATTTAATATAACTCAATTTCAATTTTATGTACACATTTTAATTAAAAAAAGAATCATTTAAATATAATTAGATTTATAAAGTTATTCATAATTTGTGACAAGAATATTTTACATTTGACTTATTAAAAATAATTAAAGTCAAATAATATGTTGAAGTGAATGAAAAAGTATAAGAAGTTAGGTATTTTAAAAAATGAAATAAAAATTTGAGTGATTTGAAAAAATAAATGAAAATATGAATAAAATAAGAAGAATTCTCCAAATAATAGTATTTTTTTTTTATATTTTCATTAAAAAAAAGTGAACTATCCTTGCCTACTACAAATTTATGTTAATAAGAATGAGGTTAGTACTTTTGAATAAAATAAGGGCAATATAATAAAACATAAACTACTTGTAGTATAATATTCTATAATAATATTTCATACTCTTAAAATATTAGATATATTTTAAATACTTTTAACATAAAAAAATCATTAGGAATCAAGTTTTATGTGTATAGTATAAATTATATTTGGATACGTGGATAAAACTTGATTATGTCCATTTAGAATAGACTATTATTGAGAAGATTATTACAGAGACATGACAAACTAGTGTTATAGCACAAGTTTATATAACACTCGGTCCTTTAAAACCCCAATAAATAGAGAATTGGGCTGATTCATTAAGAAAACTAATTATTTAAGTTTATTCAACAAATCTCCACATTGACTTGAATTATCTCAGATGTTCCAAGTGCATTAGTTAATATCCAAATATCCCAGATGCATTCATCAATGTTGGATGGTCAATATGCATTCATTAATGTCAGATGACCAAATGCATTTGTCGATGCTGGATGACCCAAATGCATTCGTCGATGCCAGATGACCTAGATGCATTCGTCGATGCCGGATGATCCATATGCATTTGTCAATGCTAGATGACCCAAATGCATTAGTCAATGCTCAGGTGTTCCATCTTCTCTCACTTCTAGAGTTTCCCTAGGGCAACTTAATAGTTTTTGACGCTAAGCAAATACAAACAATGTTGGAACTTTCTATGAGGAACTGACTTGGTGAACTTATCAGTAGAATCGTCAGCAAATCCTATATTTTCACCTTTATCCCCTTCTTACTCCTTATGAAATGATATTTCATGTCAATATGCTAAGTCCGTTCATGATGAACTTGATCCTTGGCTAAGCATATAACACTCAGACGGTCATAAAAGACAAGTTGCCTAATCCTGATGTAGGCCCAAATCACTAACTAGTCCTTTCAGCCACATTCCCTCTTTATCAGCTTCTGTTAATCCCATGTACTCTACTTCCATTGTAGACAAAATCATAGTAGGTTGTAGGGTTTCCTTCCAACTAATAATCGAACCCCCAAGAGTAAATACATAACCAGTCATAGATATTCTTTTATCAATATCTCTAGCATAATCATAATATGAATAACTAGTAATCAGACCATGTGTATCACCTCCATGTATAAGACCAACCTCATTGAAACCTGAATATCCACTTCACAACTTGTTAATTCTCCTTCCCTAGTTGTACTATAAATCTTCTCACAACACTCACTATGTTCCAGATGTGGTCTTGTATAGATCATAACATGCATCAAACTTCCTACTTCGCTAACATAAGGAACTTGAGTCATATACTCTTTCTCCTCATCCGTTTGAGGAGCAAACAAAGTGGTAAGATGAATATTAGTAGCACGATGTGTTCTATAGGTTTAGCTGACGACATCCCAAACCTTGATAAGACCTTCTCAAATTAACCTTTTTGTGATAAGAAAAGTTTCTTCTCACCACTATCTCTAATAATATCCATTCCTAGATTTTTTTGAGCGGCTTCCAGATCCTTCATCTCAAACTCAATATTTAAAAGATCTTTTAGCTTCTGTAAAAGATCTCTGTATGCTACCAACATATCATCTACATACACGACTATATAGATGAAAGAACCATCATTCAACTTGTTGTAGTACACACAACAATCATATGCACTCCTCTTGTATCTAAGAGACACCATCTCAAACTTATTATACCACTATCTTGGAGATTACTTAAGTATGTATAAAAACTTTTTCAACTTGTAAACATATTTTTCCTTTCCTGGAACCTAGAAACCATTTAGTTGAGTCATGTATAGGACTTTCTCTAACTCTCTAGGTAGAAATTTTGTTTTCACATCAAGTTGTTTGAGCTCTAAATTCCAAAATGTCACTATTGCTAGCAACACCCTAATAGAAGTATATTTGACTACTAGTGAAAAAATCTCGTTATAGTCTACCCCCTCTTTCTGATTGAACCCCTTGCAACAATTTGAGCCTTAAACTTGACTCCCTAAACAACTGACATCCCTTCCTTTACTTGAAAACCCATTTGCAAGTAATAACCTTTCTCCCTGTAGGCAACGAGACTAACTCCCAAGTATAATTCTTGTAAAGTGATTCCATATCATCTCCCATTACTGCGAACCACTGTGCAACTTCAGAACCGGATACAACTTCTTTGTAGGTGGATAGTTCAGACGTATTTACCTCTTCCTCACCAACCTGTAGTGCATAACCAACCATATCTTCATAAGTGTATCTCTAAGGTAGTCTAACTTCAATTCTACTTAACGACCTTCAGTTATACTCTAATGAATAACTTTAGATGGTTGCAAATCTAATTGTTCAGGCTTTGCAGCTGACCCTCAACGTGGGGTTCTTTATCCATTTGTAGAGTAGTTTCTAACTCCACCTGTTTGTCAACACTACCACTTTCTTTTACAGATTTTACAATAGAGTTAAGTATAGAATTCTCATCAAACATGACGTTTCTACTCAGAATAACTCCTCTCAGATGGAGACCATACTCTATATCCTTTAACACCAATTCCATAGCCTACAAATACTCATTTATTCTCTCTTAGCTCTAGTTTACCTTCACTAACATGATAATAAACAGTGCAACCAAAAATTTTCAGACCCGAGTAATTTATAAATTTTCTAGACCATATCTCGTAAGGTGTTTTGAAGTTAATCCCGATGTGAGGCCCACTATTTATCAAATAACATGTTGTAGTCTTTTCCTCTGCCCAAAATATCTTATAAAGTTTTGTATTATAGAGCATGCACCTTGATCTCTTCAATAATCTCTAATTCATTCTTTCAGCTATATCGCTCTACTGTGGCATATGCTTTATCTTGTGATGTTGTGCAATCCCTACGTCCTTGTAGAACTGATCGAAATCAGACGAACACAACTCCAAACCATTGTCAGTTCGTAACCTCTTAATCTTCTTTCTAGTTTGATTTTTCACCAACATTTTCCACTCTTTGAAGTATTTGAAGGTTTCTCCTTTATTTTTCATGAAAAACAATGAATTCATCCTTGAAAAATCATCAATGATTGTCAAGAAATATATTTGACCTCCAAGAGATTCAATGCTAGCAGAACCCCAACAATCTGAATGGATATAATCAAATGTTTCTTTTGTCCCATGAATAATCTTTGAAAATTTGTCGTGATATAGTTTCCCAAGGCTCATGATTTTGTGACCACCAAGAAGATCCTCCTTTGTTAGAATTTGCATCCCCCTTTCACTCATATGACCAAGCCTCACATGTCAAAGTTTAGTCATATCATCCTTGTGAATATCTGAGGATGCAACATAAATAGAACCTAAGACAGTAGAACCCTACAAGAAATATAGGGTGTTATTCTTGACACTTTTCAGAATAACATTAGAACCCTTGCATACATTCATAACTCCACTTTCACCATTGAACCAAAATCCCTTACTATCTAGCATACCCAAAGATATCAAATTCTTTATAATAAGTGGAACATGTCTGAACACATTTAGTGTACAAAATTTATCATTGTGTGTGTTGATCTTGATTGAGACAATCCCATCTACCTTATAAACAGAACTATTGGCCATAAAAACACTACCACTATCTACATATTTGTAAGATTTAAACCACCCTCTTCGAGGAAAAATATGATACTAAGCTCTAGAATCAAGAACCCATACATCAACTTGATGGGTGTGTCCATCTACCACTATAGCAACATCATCATCAAATAATAGATTATCTTATATAACAGTTGCAGAACTAGAACCAACTTTCTATGGATTTTTCTTTAGGACATTCGTTCATCCAATTTCCTTTCTCTTTGTAGTAATTACAGATATCATATGGCTTAGGACCATTTGAAGTAAACGACTTGTTGCATTTCTTCTTTTTCCCTCGCCCGTTACGTCCATTAGTAAACAACTCTGAAGCTTCATTGTCTGTAATTATACCAGCCGCCATATGGTTTATATCCCTTGAATGAAGGGCAAACCCGACGAAGTCTTCCAAACTTATTATATCCTTTCCAACAATGAAAGACTGAACATAATTTTCATATGATGGAGAGAAATATACTAACAAAATTAAGACAACATCCTCATCATCAACATTAACATCGATAATTCTTAATTCTAACATAATAAAATTTAATTGATCTAGGTGTTGTATGATTTGCATACCTTCTTGCATTCACATGGTGAACAAACATTGCTTTAAAAGCAACTTATTAGTGAGCGACTTCGTCATATAGAGGCTCTCCAACTTCAACTATAACCCAATGACCTTCTCCTCCTCTAAGACCTTGATAATGACATCATCTACAAGGCACACAATTATTGTTGAATGTGAATTCTTCTCTAAAATGGACATCTCAACGGTTATATAGACCATATTGTTTCAGCAAAGCCCGCATCTTGATCTGCCATAAGCTAAAACTGTTTCTCCCTATGAACTTGTCGATTTTAATGTTCACCGCTTCCATTTCAATTGAAGAAAAAAATGATTGACTTAACTTGTGTAACCCCCAGAAAAAACACTTCGTATCGGGTTCCATGTAAAGCTCGAGGTTCGAGAATTCAAACTTGGTTTATGTGTTAGGATTTTTTTAAAATATTTTTTTATAAGATTTCATTGATTCCTAACAACTTTTGAAATTAATTAAAAATAATTAACTTTAGAGTTCAATTTTAAATAATCTCGGGATTTATGATAATCAAATCACAATTTGATTTTTCTAGAAAATCATTTAGTTTAAATTAATTAAACATAATTAATATAAAAAAAATACTTGATTTGAAATAGAGTTGCCAATTGATTTTTGAAAATCAATAAAAGTTGGCATACATGTACAAACGTATTGACTAGAGTTTTCTTTTAGTTCATAGTTTGGTGAAACTCGGGAAAGGGCTTCGCGATTCATCCTCTGTACCCATTTTAAAAACGGTCTCTACTTTTAATGTTGACTTTTGAAAATCGGTTGTAACACGTTTGAATTTTAATCGATTATTCTTCTGGTCCTAATTATGCTTCTAGGTTTAGCGTTATTTAAAATATATTAAAACATCAATATTTAAATGATGGTACATGTTGTTGATGACGTTGATTAGGAGAAAATATCTGAAGAACATCAGTCATTTTTAAAGGCATTAAAGTTTAGAAATAAACAACAAACGAACGAGCCTTTGCCGAAATATTTTTGTGGAAATATCCAAAAACTTTTTAAGAGCATTATCTAAATTTTTGGGATTTTTAGAAAATGATTTGATGTTCCGAAATTACAAAAATAATTTGGGGTTTTGAAAAGTGCAACCAAACAGGCCTTAGGACCGAGTCTTAGGCCCTGGGTTCATTTTTATCGATCGAGGTCAAAAGACCCTCAGTCCGGGTTTAGGGAGCTCTCGGTCGAGGCTTAGGATCTTTGGTCTAAGTGCTGAAGCCTTGGTTGGAGGATAAGGACTCTCGGTCCTTGGATGGTCTTACCGGTCTAGGTGTATAAACCTATCGGTCCTAGGTTAGCCTAGGGCTAAGTTCTTCGGTCGAGATGTATAAACCTCTCAGTCCTGGGATAGCTTTGGGCTAAGTCTCTCAGTCCTAGGTTCGGGAGCTCTTGATCCCAAGCTTGCGATTCTCGGTCCCAAGCTCAGACCTCACAATCCTAGGGTCTAGGATTCTCGGTTCCAAGTTGGACCTCACAGTCCTAGGGTTTGAGATTCTCGGTCACAAGGTCAGATCTCTCATTCTTAAGGTTTAGGAGTCTTGGTCCTAGGTTAGACCTCTCAGTCTTGGATGTAAATCCTCAGTCTTAGGTCTCGGTCCTAGCTCAAGAACATCGGTCGAACCTCTCGATCCTGTTGAAATTCTCGGTCCTAGGTCTCGATCTTAGGTTCGAATTTCTTGGTCCTAGGTTTTGGTCCGGACTAATGATCCTCGGTCGGAAACTCAGTCCCAGGCTAACAAGCCTCGGTCCTCAAGAACACAAATGTATAGATTTTTAAATTCATTTTTTAGGTTCGATTCTTTGATCTAAGTGATTGGGTAGCTTCATAAAGATCTTAGAACATGTTGATCATCATCTCAAGGTATCAATCGACCTAAATGTTATCAATTTGTTTAAAACAGTTTGTGATAAAAAAAATTGGATTTTTGATTTTAAAGTTGTTTTTAAGTGTAAGGAGCTATGCAATAACTTTCTTATACTACATATATTTGATTGGTACTAAAACAAGAACATTGTCTGTTCGTTTTAACCAAATCAAGAACTCAAAAATTTCAATTTTTTTTTTGATTTTGAAACAAACATGATCGGGATGGATCAAACATGATCTAAATAGTTTCTCAACATCATTACTATCATGTTGAGAAGCTTTATCGGCTATGATTCAACATAATTAACCAAAAAAACAGCCAACCCATTTAAAAAAATCAAATATCGGTTTTTGGTTGTTTAGATCGATTGATCATTTATATCCTATCCAGATAGTTTCTAAATAATCCAGGGATGAATTTTCAACCATAAAAAATCATAAACAACAAGCATAAAAAATTCAAATTAAAACTGTAAATATGAATTAGAGGTGATTGGAACCTTACAAAGGATTGAAGAACCCTCCTTGATCCTTAGGGAAACTTTCTGGATGCTCATATCCAAGTTTTAAGGACTCAAATAGAAATTCAAAAAATCCTTAAGCTTCAAGTTTTAATGGCGGATTTTTAATGTTCTTCAATTTGAAGGCCATTAGTTGGTTCCCTGGATTCGAAATGACTCAAGGGGTGTATTTATACTGTCCCTAAGTCGATAGAGGCTCCAAGTGACCTGAATTGACCAAAAACCATTAATGGCTTTTGGATGTTCTTGGCTTAAGTCGCCGAAATAGGGATGAATCGTCCCTATTTTGATAGGAAGAAATAATTGCCATTGTAGGGTGATCATTTCAGGCTTTGAATGAGCTGAAATCGTGGAATAACGGTTAAGTTCTAAGTTGGAAAAATCAACCACGGTTCTTCATCCTTATCTGTTGGCGTCGCGATGAAGAAGAAGATTGGAGTCCAAAACGGCGTCGTTTTGATGCTGGGACACACTCCGTTAGCGATCTGGCTAACGGATGTTATCCGATCAGGTGCGATGTGTGCGCGCTTATCCTCGGTTACAATCGGCTACACGAATACTTTCTAGGCGTTGGATGAATATCCAACACTCATCCGATGGTCATAATCCTACTACATCGAATCATTCGGGTTTCGGTTGCATTGGATTACTGATATTTATTTTTATTAAACCTTAAGGGTTTATTTGAAATTTATTTTTCTTTCACCTTTTTGGTTTTAATTTTGATTTTTTAAATACAAAAAATATTAAAATAAATATGGCAAATATTTTACCAATATTTTTTTTAAATATTTGTAGGGTTAAATAAATAATTGTTTTAAATGAAATGGATATAACAATTCATTCTAAATTATTTATTTTTGTCCCTTAATTTATTCTAAAATTATTTTCAAATAAATGAGTACAACATTTATCTGAAATAATTTTATTTTGACAACTTTTTAAAATTATTTAGGCTTTAATTATCACAATAATTAGTCTAATTAATTATTTTAATTGTTTTTTTTGTATAGTTTTAAAATAAGCGGCTCGACCGGCGGTCCAACCGGTCCGACCTCGAAATGGTTTAGTGGACATTCCGGTTTTTTACTTTTATACGGTAACATTTTGATATGCCTTATATTAGTCTTTATTTGATTTCTCTTATTTGTAAAAGATAATTAACTACTTAAATTTAATTATATTCCTAAATTTCAATATCCTAAATAATTAGTATATAAATAATCTCAAAAATAAAAAAGTATAAAACAATAAATTTTAAAAATTTAAAAAATTTAAAGTAGAGACTATCACTATGACGGGCGCGAATGAGTAACGCGAGAGACCTTTTTCGAGTGTAACCAAACTCCGAACCAAAATAGAATATCTAATAAACATTTAAGTACGCAAAACATTTTTCTTAATTTTCTAAAAATTAGGTGGTGATTTTATAATTCAAAAGTCAATTCTCAATTTATTTAAAATATCTAAAAATATTTTCTCTAAAATTAATTCGGGAATTAAAAGACTTCTAAATTTAAAGATAAAATAAAAATAAAAAATTGAGAGATTTCGAGGCGTTAAAGCTTCATTGACGACACTTAATAGATTTCGAGGCGTTAAAGCTTGAAACAGATTTTTGGTCGTTCAAAATATTTTATTTTAAACAAAACAATAAAATAAAAATAAAAAATGGAGTAAAAGAAAACATGAAGCTTATCTAATTGATTTATGTGAGGCTTTATTTAATAATAAAAAAATAAAGAAAAATTAAAAGTTTATTTAATCAATTTACGTGAGTCTTTATCTAATAATAATAAAAAAGCATAACATACCTAATTGATTTAGGTAATTCTTTATTTGAAAAGGGAACAAACACCCTATGTAATTGAAAATGTGTAACATATGTATTATCCGATACACTATACACATCTATGAAATATGTGCAAAGTTTCGTTAAATGAAATGACGATCTGTTCTATATAAGCGATAATGCGAGAGGTAGACTAGAAGCACAAGATCGATCACTCTCTTTGACAATGAGTCGTCCGTTATGAGGTAGACATTATGGAGACGAGGACAAGTTCCTAATTGAGTTGATATTTCTCAATTTATGGCGGTGTTAACCCCCTCCACTATCGGTAAATAATACTCTCTTATGATGTCGCCTATAAATAAAATCCCGGTTACATTATCTAGACACATTGTTTGACGTGTCCAGACAACAAAATTACTTTAAAAAATTATTTTACATGACTACTATATTTATAAATACTTGTATTCACTATATTCAAAGTGAACACCTCAAGTACATTCTGACTTTCAAACGAAACAAGATAACAAACAACAAAGAAAATCATAAATCTTAAAATTAGGTGCAATGTCCCAAATTAAAAGAAGAATTAGAAAATAGGTGTTCACTCATTTAAGAACATGTGTTTGTACATCCATGACGTGCATGTCATGTGAGGCATTAAACATCAGTTATCTACATACCTATGAATACGACTCTTTGAGAACGTGATCCAAAACCAAAATAATCACCAAGATATGGTTATCTTCTGAAATTGTTGAAATAAGAGCCATGATAACTCAAAAAACATACTTTGGCTGTGTTAACAATTAAATTTGAAAGCATGATCATTACGAAATTTGAGGTGAAACAAAACCTATACTAAGTAATTATTGTGTTCTAATTAGTTTATAAAATTATTGTATGGTTCTACAAGCTTAAGTCAAAGTCTCTGGGTTAATTGAAAGTTCACGACCTTCATTGCGATAACCGATGCTACTTTGTTGTTTTTAATTTTAATCTAGTTAAATTAGCGCAATTTTTAATTATTTATACTATTATTGTGTACTCATGTTTATAAGGTATTAATTATTTGATAGGTGCAACAATTGAAATAAATGTACCCACCACCTACCAGATATACAAGGATGATATAATATAAATAATTATCCAACCAATGTACTTAATCATAATTACAATGATAAATGTGATTGTTGACACTGTATGAATAATTTGAATTTATAATAAATGTGATTGTTGTCATTATAAAAACAATTTGAATTAATAATAAATTTAATTATGTGATTGTTGACACTTTAAGAATAATTTGAATTTATAATAAATGTGATTTTTGTCATTATAAAAACAATTTGAATTAATGATAAATTTAATTGTCCGCATTGTGAAAACAATATGATTGTCTCTAGTTTATGATTCAAGAAATTCTCTATATATATAGTGAGTTATATTTTATAAAACATAATTTCAGATGATTTAGTCTCATCCCTATCCAGACAAGCAGATTCATGATCTTTGTATTAGAATTTTTTTAAGTGACTAGGTCATTTCTTCTTTAATCTTGCTTGTTCATATACATTTTAGAGCATGAGCATATATATCTTTGAGGACGAGCAAGATATGGACAAGCAAGATGAAACGAGGTGCAGGTTTGGAAAGATATATCATCATTGATGGCCAAACTCTAATACATACATGGAGGCGTATTCCTATCACTTTGGAGAATTGGATGCTTTGTTCAGAATGTGGTATTATATTTGAAAAAGTCACCGATTTATATTTTGTATAAGGTGAGTTAGTGGACTTGTGTTATTTGTAGTTTGTATGTATTCATTCGTTTATTACTCCTTTTTTCTTTAAAATCAAACTAGGGTTTGTTTAGTTTGATCGAAAAACTCATGTCCATTTTCCCATTTTTTGTGGTGTTTAATGAAATGACAATTTTTCCGTTTTTCCAAAAAAAATAACTACAACAATAGCCATTTAAATTTCTATTTGTTCAATAATTGTTGAAGTCCACCAAAGGATCAATGCAACCCACTTTCAATATTTTTTTATTCACAATTCTCTATTATAAATTTTTTATTCTCCCTCTTAAGATCAATAGTAATATCATTAAATCTATCTGTCAAATGTTGGGTTATGCCATAAAAAGTAATTACATTCCCTTTTCTGAATATCGAATAAAATTAATGAACGGTGGAATTGGGCCTAGGGTTTTGAGGCTCAATTTGGTGTGCCTCAATATTAGGTACAAAAAGAGGAATTAAGATATGTGCGATTATTTGTTGGATTTAGAAGGGCATGAAATTACATAACGGTGAAGATGTCAATAAAATCGTATTATTATAAAAATGTCAACTAAATCGCCACGAGATCGTATCATGGTAGAGATGTCAAAAATATGACACGATCTTTACCCTAATTATGAATTCTAAAGGCCTATATATATACATTGTAAACGAGAAGAGTGAGTGTGAGACTAAAAACCCAGAACAAACACAGAGAGTTAGAGTTTGTATTCCCTATTACAACTCTAATAAATCAATTCCCTAAAAGTATGAGGTAAGACATTGTTGGTTCAAACCTATGTAATATTCTTGTGTCGTTATTTTGTTATTTCTTACTTTTACTCTATTGTTCAGCATTCTACTACGATTGTTATTATCTCGTTTTCATTCTTAGGGTGATAATTTTCACCACAAATTGCTATTAGAGCCATGTTGGTCTAAGGCGGTTGCGGTTTGATTTTTTGATGAGTTTTTTTCTTGATTCAGTCAATTATTTTGAAGATTTGAGATAAAGTCGACTTCTAGGGTCGATATTGAGAAGTTCGATGCGACAAAGAACTTTGGGTTGTGGAAGATGAAGGTGAGGGAACACTTAGGCAACATGGGAGTTGCTAAAGCACTCGAGAGGGAATCACAATTACCGACCTCGATAGACGCGGAGAAAAAGATAGTGGTGTTGGAAATGATCTATAACACCATGATTCTTAGTCTTAGTGATAAGGTGTTGCGAGAGGTTGCTGGTGTCACAACGACAAAAAATCTGTGACTTTATTTGGAGTCTTGGTATATGACTAAGACACTATCGTCTCAGATCTACATAAAAAAAAGATTCTTCAAGTTTAGAATGATTGAGGGGAAGAACCTCCAGACATATCTCAATGATTATGTCAAGATTCTCCTTGATTTAGAAAACATCGAGGAGAAATACAAGGATGAGGATAATGCGCTAATACTTTTTGAATTCTTTAATGAAGTCGCATGAGACGTTTGTAGACATACTCGAGCATGGGAGGGAGGAGCTTACCCTCGATGATGTGATGAGTGTATTGAGATCGAAGGACCAAAAGAAGAAGAATGAAAAGAGAAATATAAGTGGAGATGGACTCTTGGTTCGAGAGAGAACCGAGAGGAAAGACAATAAAAGTAAGAAGAAGTGACGTTTGAAGTCTCTTAAGAAGAAATCTATTAATTGTTACAACTGTAATATAGAGAGGCACTTTAAGCGAGATTGTCCAGATTTTTAAATAACGATAGGAAGAAGATCAGAAAAATGACATCTCGCTAAAAGTTATTCAATAGGTCGAGAATGGGTACTAAAGTGAGGACGTTCTCATTGTCTCCATTAATTAGTCCGACAAGCGTTGGGTTATGGATTTTGGGTGTTCATTCCATATGACACCTAACGAGATTTGGTTCGATACCTATGAGAAGACTTCAGTGGGTGTAGTTTTATTATGTAACTATAAGTCTTGCAGGGTGATGGGGATCGAAATAGTGCGTTTGAAAATGTATGATGGAACCGAGAAGGTATTGACGGAAATACGACACATTCTGGACATTCGGAGGAATTTAATCTCTCTCGGCTCACTAGATAAATTTTGATTTTGCATGGAAGGGTGAGAAGAACATATTGAGAGTCACAAAGGGGTCACTAGTGGTAATGAGAGCCGTGCGAGAGAAGAGTCTTTACATCTTTCAAGGCAACACCTTGTTTGGTGATATGGCAGTATTGATAGAGCCTTGAGATGTATCGCCCACAAGTCTATGACATAAGAGATTGGAGAATATGAGTGAGAGGGGTTTAAAGGAGTTGAGTAAGAGAGGATATTTTGGAAATGAGAAACATGATGATTTGGAGTTTTGCAGGAATTGCATGTATGATAAAATTGCGAGGGTGAAGTTTGGGCGGGCAATTGAGGTGACTCGGGAGATGCTTAGTTATGTTCACTTAAAATTGTGGGGGCCGACGAGGACTACAACTCTAGGTGGACTTCAGTACTTCATCACCTTCATTGATGATGTTCGCGCAAGGTTTGGTATACATCTTGAAACACAAGGATGAGACATTTCCTAAGTTCAAGGAGTGGAAGAAGATGGTAGAGACTCAGACCGAAAAGAAGGTTAAAATGATCTAAACATATAACGGTTTAGAGTAATTAGGCAAGAAGTTCAATCAATTTATCAAGGAAGAATGGATGGTTTGTCACAAAACCATCGGAAAGACACCACAATAAATTGTCTTGGTGGAGCGAATGAACAAAGCGCTACTTGAGCATGTCCGATGTATGTTGTTTGAGGTCGGTCTACCAAAGCGGTTTGGGGTGAGGTAGTTAACACTATGACTTATCTTATCAATCATTTTCTATCAACGACATTGGAATGCAAGACACTCGAAGAAGTTAGAATGACGCTCCTCCAAAACTCGACAACCTGAAGGTATTTGGGTGTGTAGATTACATGCACCAACGAGATGAAAAGCTTGATCCGAGAGCGAAGAAGTGTATATTCGTTGGATACCTTGAGGGAGTAAAGGGTTGGAAAATGTTTTACAAGGACGGAGAGACGACTAAGTGCATCATTAATCATGACGTGGTCTTTAGGGAAACCGAGTCCTATTATGGAGCAACACGGTTAGTCGAAGCTGACGAAGTCACTAAAGAGAGAACCGAATTTGAGGTGGAGTTCCTAGGAGGGATTACTAAAGAATTGGTAGATACGGGCGAGGCTAGTGAAGAGGATGAAACAGACGGTCATGTAGAGGAGGAATGTACAAATCCGAAAGAGAACCTCAACTCCTACCAGTTAGCGCAAGATAGAGACTGTAGGACAACCTAAGCTCCGAAGAGATTTGGCTACTCCGATTTGGCGGCCTTTGCATTCCTTGTGGAAGATGAGGAACAAAATTTAGAGCCGAGATCGTTTAGAGAAGCGATGGAGAGCAAGAAGAACCGAATTGAAGCATGCTATGGAAGAGTTAATAACATTTCTTGACAAAAACGAGACGTTGGACTTGGTGGACAAACTCAAGAATCAACGAGTGGTTGGTTCAAAGTGGATGTTCAAGTGAAAAGAATGTGTAGAGGGTAGTAACAAGCCAAGATTTAAGGCGAGATTGGTAGTTAAGGGCTTCACACAATGCGAAAGGGTCGACTTTAACGAGATTTACTCCCTAGTAGTTAAGCACACGTCCATTTGTGTGTTACTCGCTCCAGTGAATCAGTTTGACTTGGAGCTCGAACAAATGGACGTGAAGATGACTTTTTTTCATCGGAACTTGGAGGAGAAGATCTTTATGATGCAACCCGAGGGGTTCGTTAAACTCGATGATGAAGACAGGGTATGTCTCTTAAAGGCCCACTTTGGTTTGAAATAATCTCCAAGGCAATGATATTTTCGCTTTGATGAGTTTATTGTTCGTAACAATTTCGTGAGGAGTAATTTCGATAGTTGTATCTATGCCAAGTGGGTTGATGGTTACATGGTCTTCCTATTGTTATACGTGGATGATATGTTGATCGCATCGAGAAACAAGGAAGAGGTTCACAAGGTCAAGAATTTGTTAAGGAGTGAGTTCGAGATGAAGGATATGGGACCGACAAAGAAAATTTTGGGAATGGTGATCGAGCGGGATCGGGAGAAAGGATCTTTGTTCGTGTCTCAAAGCGACTACCTCCAAAAAGTGGTCGCCAAATTCGGGATGTATAACGCTAAGGCGGTTCAAACTCCATTAGCTACTTATTTCAAGCTCTCCTCAAAGATATCACCAAGTATAGAGGAGGAAAATGTAAGAATGTCAAACACCCCATATACGAGTGTCATCGGGAGCCTAATGTATGTTATGGTATGTACGCGTCCCAATCTTGCCCACATGGTCAGTCTTGTTAGTCGTTTTATGGCAAACTCGGGGAAAGAACATTGGGAGGCGACAAAGTGGTTTCTCCATTACATTGGGGATCCTTAAATGTCGGTCTTTGTTTTAAACGGTGAGTGTAGGTGATGATAAGTTGAGAGGATATGTTGATGTTAATTTTGCAGGTGATTTGGACAAGAGAAGGTCCCTAACGGGATATGTGTTCACCTTATTTGGATGCTCGGTAAGTTGGAAGACACAATTACAATCTGTAGTTGCCCTTTCCACAACGGAGACCGAGTATATCGTTGTGACGAAGGGCGTCAAGGAGGTACTTTGGTTGAAGGGTCTCGTTGGTGAATTTAGGGTGAAGCATGATAAAGTGGAGTTGTTTTATGATACCAAAGAGCCATACACTTGACCAAGAACTCGATGTTTCACGAGTGCACAAAACACATCGACATTCGACTTCATTACATTCGAGATGTCATAGAGAGTGGAGCGGTAGAAGGTTAACCACTTCTAAAATTCTTATTTTCTTAAAGTAATTTAAATAGAGGTAGCAATTTCAACCATATTGCATCAATAACCTACATCAATTTCAACCCTGCTACATCAATCTAGCATATTCAAACTTTATCCCATTAAACCTTGCTACATCAATCTAACATATTAAAATCTTATTCCATCCAACCATATTGCATCAATCTAAGCATATTCAAACCTTATTTCATTCAATTCTACTGGATCAATCTAACATATTCCAACTTTCAAGGAAGATAAAGAAGATTATTGGTTAGCTACGTCAACTAGATCGATCCATCATTCAACTTTACGAGGAGCTTGGCTGTGATTCGAAGGAGTGGAAGATGAAGAACTTCAGTCTACAAACGTCCATTCATGAGGTAACCAAAAATTCATTGGGAACAGACCAACATAAACCATAAAAGCATGACGATTAATGCTTGAGAAAAATATGAAAGTTTTTTTGTGAGAACGTTAGGGTTATGCATCTCATTCAGAGTGAGACTAATTCTCGCGTGTTAGCACATAACTCGCAAACACACTTAATTAGACAAGTGAAATTTGTCGCCAGACGGGATCAAACTTAGAACCTCAAGGAGGCTGGGGGATATCCACCACTTTTTGTCGTTAGGCTAAAAATTAAGACTTAAAAATATAAAAATTTCAAGTAGAGAAAGTAATGAATACCCAAATTTGTATATGCATTAACATCAGATTAAGCGGAGAAAGTGGAATTGAAATGGTACCTTTGATTTGAACAAGATGCAAGTTTAAAAGCCGTCTATTTCTTCAACAACATTGAACTGCACTTCGATTCTAATTTTTCTCCCCAAAATAAGAAGTGAATTCCTTTTCCTCAACCTCAACAGATTCAGAGCCAACCCCTAATCCGAGATTTAAGACCATCAAAATTATTCGCTTCATCCTCAGACTTTCTCGTCGTATTTAGGGTTACTCAATCGAGAGAATAAACGAGTGAGAATAATTTTCGCGTGTTAAGCACATAACTCGCAAACACACTTAATTAAACGAGCGAAATTTATCGCCAGATGGGATCAAACCTAGAACCTTAAGGAGGCTGGGGGATATCCACCATTTTTTGTCGTTAGGCTAAAAAATGGGACTTAAAAATATAAAAATTCCAAGTAGAGAAAGTAAGGAATAACCAAATTTGTATATGCATTAACATCAGATTAAGTAGAGAAAATGGAATTGAAATGGTACCTTTGATTTGAAAAAGATGCAAATTTAAAAGCCGTTTATTTCTTCAACAACATTGAACTGCACTTAACTGTGATCTTAGAAGTTCTAGTGATCTTAGAAGCTCTAGTGATCGCATTTGTCATGTTGAAATTCTATACAGCAACATTTAAAGATGTTGAACTAACATCACCTCTCGATTCTAATTTTTCTCCCCAAAATAAGAAGTGAGTTCCTTTTCCTCAACCCTCAACAGATTCAGAGCTACATGTCACGGGCTAAAATTAGATCCGTGTGGCACTAGGCTAGATCGACTCAGATTCTAGCTAGTAAGCCATTTTTCACAATGCAAGAGAACTCAAACGCAAGAATACTTAGAGAGAGAAAAACAAAGCTTGAGAATAAGATTGTATTAGAAAGAATACTTGATAATTACAATGGAATACCTTCAGGGTATTTATAGGACTTACACGTATTAAATTAGGAATTACGTCTAATTACAATTTAATTACACTAATTTAAGATATTTCTTCCATAACAAGAATATCCCTACCTAATTTAGAATATCCCTTGTAATCTCTTCCTTAATTAGAATATATATTATAATCCTTTCCTTGATTAGAATATATCTTCTCATCCCTTCCTTAATTAGATTATCTTCCAATCTCTTCCTTGATTAGAAGATTCGTTGGGCCCACGTAGGTAACTGGGCCTCTCTTTGGCTAAGAAGATTAGCGCACTATCATGCCAAGACTTTAATGAGCCTCGACATCCCCCGGGATTGGGTCGTGACTCTAATGGGCCGTGACATACTCCCTCACCT
Source organism: Impatiens glandulifera (assembly GCF_907164915.1). Lineage (NCBI taxonomy): Eukaryota > Viridiplantae > Streptophyta > Magnoliopsida > Ericales > Balsaminaceae > Impatiens > Impatiens glandulifera. The sequence continues at coordinate 19,718,942 of NC_061870.1, read as the reverse complement.
TAGTCGTGGCCGTCCTCGATTCGACCTTGGCATGATACTCTTCAACCTCTTCCTTGAAACATTCCCCACACGGTCCCTCGTATCTGTGCACAAGTCCCTTGAGCACATATTACATAGACTTGCATTCTGGAATATCATGGAAGTACACCTCGTGGATCGATGTTTGCACCCCATAAAAATGGGACATGACATACTCCCCCACCTAAGTCGTGGCCGTCCTCGGCACGACCCTAGACCGGTGCATGGTGATCTTCTTTCTGGCGTCCCCTGAGCGCTCTTCCTCCCCCTTTGCACGTCACGGCATTGGGTGCACTTATGGTCGCCAGCCTTAACCGATATAAGACGTTTCCCACACATCTCTCGATTGAACACGGTCCCTTGAATCTGCGCACAAGCCCCTTGAGCACATACCGCATAGACTTCAACAGTTGCGGGGGAAACTTCCCTCTTTCCATCGTCCCCTTCCTTAACTGCACACCCTTTTAGATTTGCCCTTCTCTTCATATTCTTGGTGTCTCCCTCTGAATATGCCTGAGCACGATCTGCTTCTTTTCCCACGGACTTGGTGCGAGTGAAGGCAGACTGACTTTGGCCCACGTTGCCTGTGGCCAAACCTTGTGGATCTAATAGTTGTGTGTTGTCTTTAGCCTTGAGCCCCTCGAAGGCTTCGACACACTCTATCTGGACTTCCTCGGGTACTTCCTCTTTTCCCTTGGACCCGTCCCCATCATCCATCTTGGTAAAAGTGGCAAATGTCTCTTTACCACGTTTGCGACCTCGAACGAATCGCATCGCTGAGAACCTGCTTATTCCCTCTGATTCTCTCCTTGTTGGAATCACGCTAGTCTTCCCGTGATCCAAAATGATTAAAGAATCGGAATAAGGCATTATGCAAGCGCGTAACTGATCGCACCATTCTAGTCCCAACACTACGTCGTAGTCTTCCATTGGAACCAAGGTAAATGAGACTGTCCCATTCCAGCCTCCGATCCTGGTGTGCACTCTCCTAGCCTCCCCATTTACCGGCTTGGCTACATCGAAGGACTTCACCGTCCCTCTTGTTGGGCTGATCCGCAGACCCAACACATTGGCTACTCCTTCTCGCATTAAGTTGTGCGTAGCCCCTGTGTCTACTAGTGCCTTGATGCGTTTTCCCCCGATCCAAACTTCCACAAACAAAGAGCCCCTCCTTGTTCCCTTGTCCGGCTTCGCAACACTAGTCTTCACAGCATTGAGCAGTCTTAAGGATCCTATTTGAGTCTCTTCTTCCTCATCAGAGGACTCAGTTCCTTTAACTGCTGCAACCTTTTCCCCCTTAAACGGGCACATAAACTTTATGTGATTATGAGCACCACAAATATAACAGGTTATTGGCTTACTCGAGTCATCGGCTTGCCTCGTTGAGTTTTTATGTGCATGCCCCTTTTTAGATGAACGGTCTCCCCCACATTTCTCCTGGTCCTGTGGGCGGTCTCCCCCACCTTCTTCCCCATCATCTCTGATGAACTTTGGCCTGTTCACATACACTTTGAGCTCTATCAATCTTTCTGCAACCGCTATTGCCTCGGAAACGTCCCGCACCTTGGCCCTTTGCAGCTCCAACTGTGCCCAAGACTTTAGGACGTTAACAAACGCGAACAGTGCCTCCTGTTCCGTTAGACTAGGTAACTCGAGCATCAACTCCTGGAATTCCTTCACATACTCCTTGATGGTCCCTTTGTGCACAAGTTGACTCAACCTTTTCCTAGCTTCGTACTCGGCATTCTCTGGGAAGAATTGGCCTTTGAACTCGGTCTTGAAGTCTTCCCATGTTTCCATCCTCAAGGTCCCTCGTTCAATATCTCCTTCTCGCCTCCTCCACCACAACAATGCCATTTCTTGTAGGAAGAAAGGTGTTGTCTCCAACTTGTCACGATCATCAAGTATGCTTGATGCTCGAAAGTACCTCTCCATGTTCCAAAGGAAGTCCTCCACTTCCCTTGCACTCCTCGATCCTTTGAATGGAGTTGGCTTAGGAACATCCATCCGTTGAGGTGTCGCACCTCTATATTCCCCTCCATTCCTCGCAATCCGTCTTTCCATCGATTCTAGCCTCTCCAAGATCTCCCTCTTGAGAGTCTCAACCATTGCATGGACTTCTCCCCGGATTGGATCAAACACCTTCTGGCAGATGTCATTAACCTCCCCTCGAACCAATCCTAGCACTTCGTCACGAATGCTACAATTCGAACCGTTAATGATCCCCATTAACTCATTCTCCAACTTTTCAGCACCCTCGTCCAACATCGTCACCTTCTCGGCCACCGCGCTAAACACTTCGAGAGCTTCTTGGTGATCGCTCATGCCTTCTTCAAGCCGGGTCACCCGCGCTTCCATGGCAGCACCTCTCTCGACGGACTTATCCCTCTTGGATCCCTTGTCCTTATGTTGGCCGGTCGGAACCTTAGTGACAGTAGTTCGTGAATCCATTTCTTGCAGCTTGAATGCGGAAATACAAACTTGCTCTGATACCACTTGTCACGGGCTAAAATTAGATCCGTGTGGCACTAGGCTAGATCGACTCAGATTCTAGCTAGTAAGCCCTTTTTCACAATGCAAGAGAACTCAAACGCAAGAATACTTAGAGAGAGAAAAGCAAAGCTTCAGAATAAGATTGTATTAGAAAGAATACTTGATAATTACAATGGAATACCTTCAGGGTATTTATAGGACTTAAACGTATTAAATTAGGAATTATGTCTAATTAAAATTTAATTACACTAATTTAAGATATTTCTTCCATAACAAGAATATCCCTACCTAATTTAGAATATCCCTTGTAATCTCTTCCTTAATTAGAATATATATTATAATCCTTTCCTTGATTAGAATATATCTTCCAATCCCTTCCTTAATTAGATTATCTTCCAATCTCTTCCTTGATTAGACGATTCGTTGGGCCCACGTAGGTAACTGGGCCTCTCTTTGGCTAAGAAGATTAGCGCACTATCAGGCCAAGACTTTAATGAGCCTCGACATCCCCCGGGATTGGGTCGTGACTCTAATGGGCCGTGACATACTCCCTCACCTTAGTCGTGGACGTCCTCGATTCGACCTTGGCATGATACTCTTCAACCTCTTCCTTGAAACATTCCCCACACGGTCCCTCGTATCTGTGCACAAGTCCCTTGAGTACAGATTACATAGACTTGCATTCTGGAATATCATGGAAGTACACCTCGTGGATCGATGTTTGCACCCCATAAAAATGGGACATGACATACAACCCTAATCCGAGATTTAAGACCATCAAAATTATTCGCTTCATCCTCAGACTTTCTCGTCGTATTTAGGGTTACTCAATCGAGAGACGATGATATGAAACTGTTCTTAAAAATGTTATGAATGATTAGTTAAAGTTTGTTAAATTAATCAAGGTTGTTTTAGGTATTATTAAAGTGGAAATAACACCTCTATGAAATAACATAAATATCCTTATTTGTTAATTGAGAAGTACAATTTGAAGTCATAATAATTCAATATATGTATTGTTTAACTCTCTAAATGTGTATTTTTTTTATTAATATACCAAATAAAATTATTTAAATAATTTAAAATAAGTTTTTTAAATAACTCAAATTTATTAAGTTAAATTTGAATAATTTATTTAATTATTTAAATATTTATTTGGTAAAATTTTACAAAAATGAGTTTCCCCTAATCATAGTCAGCCCGAGTTGGATTTCTATTTTTCTCTTCCATGTAAACTCAGAACGGGACTGGACTGAACTCAGCAAAAGCCGTAAAGCCGTAAAGCCATAAGGCATTGCCATTTTTTCCTTCAACCCTGAAACCAGTTGTTCCATCGTCCTCTCGAGAGCTAAAATTAAATCCATGAGATTTAATCGATCCGATGGCGTCCTTCTTCTGATGCTCTCTTTGTTCCTCTTGCTTACTCCTGGTACTTCATCTCTTTTCCTTCGCTTTACATACAATTATATTTATTATTAGGGTTTTAGATTAGATTGATTCAACGATCTGCTTATCGGATGTTATTTTTACTCGTTGACGCATCTACTGTATAGATTCACTCAATCACCTCTGTTTATCTTACACCTATGATCCACCCAATTTAACATTTAGCTACTTATCTTCTTGTTCTACACATGCCTTTCTTTGATTGCAGTCATCCCAACTTAGCAAAATCATCTATTTTTCTTTTCCTAGTTCGCCAAATAGAACATTGTACTCTTACTTGCAATTACTATACAAATCCTTCAAGAAGATGTGGAGATGAAGAAGTTTGATTCTTTACATGTATATATACTCAATTAGAATAAGTAACTGCCTACTAACTAGTATCTCTAATTAGGGTTTAACCTGGTATATTGAGAGCTTGCATACTTTAGTTCTTTCTTGTAGAGACTTTTCAACTGCAATTAAATTGAATAAAATGGTTAGGAAGCATGAAATAGAGAGACTGCATCTAATTCCTATGAGATGTCTATGATGACTCTTGGTGGGACTTTGCTTCTTAGCAGCTAAATTTCTCAGCTGTGTTCCTGTTTATGCGACTTGTTTCCATTTTGTAACTAGTTGAAATCAATTCCACATATGCACAATAACATGTTCATGACTGTGGATTCAACTGGAGCTAGGTTCCTTGCTCAATGCCTCAAAGATTTTACTTCCTTTTTGAAACATTCATTTCAAAGGAAATGTATATATATATAATAAAGGGGAAGTAAAGAAAATGAAATAAAACAAGGTTAGCCACTTACTCCAGAAGTTAGGATCAGCTGAAGTAGAGAAAAGAAAATGAAAAATGCATACTTTTCTTGCATTGTTGTCTATTGGAGCAAGCAAATTTTCTTTTAAAATTGTAGCATTTTTTTAATGTATAACTCTTTTTGGTTGCTTTGCCTACTAAAGGAGAATCCAGTGAAGTATGCAAGTCTCCTGGTGGACGGTTTCCCCCTTACAAAAACGAAGGAAAACCCCCAATAACAATAACCAAAGGCCCTAAAGATTTAAACATTTGTAGGGTATTCCGTACAAAGACATGTTGTGATGTGGACCAGACACATCCTGCTCTTTTATCTATTAGAAGGTTAGCCTCATCTGGTGAAGCTAGCCAAGATTGCTTGAATTTATGGGAATTACTAGAATGTTCTATATGTGATCCCTGGGTTGGTGTTCAGTCAGGACTTCCAGTTATTTGTCCTACTCTGTGCGATAAAGTTTATGAGGCTTGCGCCAACGCATACTTCTCTATGGACGTGAAAACACAGGTTTGTTTAGTCTTCACGTTAAAATATTACACCTTATTTATGTAGTTATTTAAAAAAAACGTGTTCGATGAAAAGTTGGTTATTTGGGTAAATATTAAAGATCAAATAGTTGAAGATATTCAGCAATTAAATCTCAACAACTTTGGACTATATGTTTCAGTTTTTTTTGTAGATTGAAAGATCGTAACTTGAGTTTATTCATTGAATAACATTAGAACCCTACGACACGATTCTGTCTAGGAATTTCTTCAACTATTTTATTTGCGGATTTATCTTTATTAAGCTGAATGACTAAAATACCCTTTGTATGTAATATTTTAGAATGTTAAAAAATTAAATTGAGTAATATTTGGATTCTGTCTGATCTAATAATTAAACAATGATATATGATGATGGCAGGTCCTAGCTCCGTGTGGAGTGAATGACTTTGTTTGCGGTAGAGCATCTAAATGGATCTCTAACGGAACAGACCTCTGCCGAGCTGCAGGGTTTGCTGTTAAGACATCTGATCATATTGAAGAAACGTCTTGCTATGGTGGGAAAGCTAGTCTAGATACGATTGCGAAATCATGGAAGGGTTCGCAGTCTGCCGTACCAAAGAAACCGACTAAATTGGGATCATGGAATGATTTCCAAAAGTGGGCAAAAAAGACTCCGTTTGGTGAGAAAGTCTGTTGGGCTGTGGGTGGAATGGTTCTTACAGCAGGACTCTTCTTTTTAAGGTTTGAGAATGTTCTCCAAAATACACCTAATTGAAGCACTTTTTGGATCTGGATCTAGAAAGTGTTTCCAAATGGGGACTCATATTTACAATTGATCTATTTTAATATTTTACGATTTGACAGTTAATTGGGATAATGCAGTAAAAGGAAGAGTCACAATCAACGACAGAAATCATACACCATCAAGAAACCAGAAGCGAAAACAAGTAAAAATTTCCCCGTCAGAGGTGGACGGAAAATTGGAGTCCGTACATAAAAGATGTAACCGTTTTCAACTTCTTGGCAGGTTAGCCATGAAGTTTGTGTTTTTTTTCATTGGATTGGAAAAAACAATCTTCTTTTTAATGCTTTCATTTGATGATAAGAGACTCAATAATGCTATTTTAGGAAAGATCTAGATTTGTTATCTATACTTACAAACACATGTTTGATATAAGTGTTATAGCTGTTAAGGTAGCAATGAGAAGAGTAACAAACATGATGATGATATGTGTCCAAATTTTGTTTAGAGATATTTGATTTGATTTCGAAGAAAACTGTCACAATTTTCTCATGTTATGTGTATGTAAGGTAGCAATGAGAAGAGTAACAAACATGATGATGATATGTGTCCAAATTCTGTTTAGAGATATTTGATTTCATTTAGAAGAAAACTGTCACAATTTTCTCATGTTATGTGTATGTAAGGTAGCAATGTGAAGAGTAACAAACATTATGATGATATATGTCCAAATTTGTTTAGGGTTTGTTTAATAACCATATAATTGACATTAAAATTGTAATTGGGGTCAATTTCAATGGTTAGGTTTGGTAAACCTTTTAACATTATGAATTAGTGGAATTAGAATTATAATCAGTGGCGGGCGCCTAGGCGGTTCTACACGGCTCCGCATTACGTGTATATGAGACGCATCACGTGTATATGAGACGGTCAGATTATTTATTATTTATTATTTATTATTTATTATTTATTATTTATTATTTATTATTTATTATTTATTATTTATTATTTATTATTTATTATTTATTATTTATTATTTATTATTTATTATTTATTATTTATTATTTATTATTTATTATTTATTATTTATTATTTATTATTTATTATTTATTATTTATAATTAATTAATTATTAATATTAATATATATATATTTAATAAAAAAAATTTTTTATCTCCTACTATTTATTTAAATTTTAAAATGATTTTTTACATTCCAATTTATTTATTTCTTCTTTTAGTTTCTAACTTTCTTATCTCACTCACCCCTCTTGATCATCTACATCTTTATCGATCACATACTTCTTTTTCAACTTGTCTACGTACTTATTTTTGTTAAATGTTACTATGTTATGTTAGAGAATATTAATTTAGCTTTTTGGTAAAATTATAATTATAGAAAATCTTTATTATATTTATATTTAAATTATTTTTATTTATATTAAACCGTTTAATCACCGTAGGCAGTCACCGTCTATCGCCATTTAAAACACTGATTATAATAAAATTCAATTTAGTATAATTTTATAATTCTCAATTCTATTTTTTATTTCTCAAAATTATATTCTAGATTTTATTTTTTTCATGTTTTTTTAAATAAAATAACTTATTATTTTATCATTTAAAATACGACTAACGTTTTCAATCATATTTTTAATTTAAATATATAATCTTTTAATTTAAAAAATTAACATATCAAACATATATTCAAAATATTCTCATAAGATTTGAATGCCAATTTCACTCATTCAAATATTCTAAGATATTTGATTTGAAAGAAAACTGTCACAATTTTTCTGTGTTTTGCTTGTATGAGTCATAATATTAAAAATAAATAAAAAGACAATGGTTGGATTATAGTAGGAGTAGATGCAACACAACAATATACATTGTCTGATATCAATAAGATTCAACAAAGCACAACTGATTTACAAAATGCATTGAACTTTGAAAAACTATGAGTTGGATTCATCAACCAACTTTGCAGTTCTAAATTGAATGCATTAACAAAATTCACCATGTCCATCAAAGACTAATATTTGCAAGCTTCATAACTGCATCTTGATCTTGCTTCCTAAAAATGTTAACTTGATTCAAATCCCAAACAATTCATCTTTACCCGGTTTCTGTACAAACTGCATCTGCTTTCTTTTATGCCCTTCCAATTTTAGGTGGCTGTTCAAACAGAACAAAACAAGACTAAGTATATACATATATTGTTAAGATATATTCAACAATAATGTAAGTAAGCTTATTACCTTCTTAAGAGGAATCTTAGAAGTTCCAGTGACAACTGCTTTTAATATCTCAAAAGAGCAGACTAACGATTCATCGACACTCAAAAGCGCACCCACATTGTCAAACTCTCCTCCATAGTTTGGAGCTGAAAATATCGTCACCAGACTTCGCTTAGCAAAGAACTCATACCCATCCTCCACAACCTGCAACAACATATTTCCATCATCAGGGTATAGTTAGGTTATTTGAAATTAACCCAAATAAGGTAAGATTACCTACCTGGTGACCTCGGCAAATAAGGTCTAGATCATTCTTCTCCAAGAAATCAGCGACAGTATCGGGGCCAAACGTGCAGGAAACTCCTCTATCACTGTCCGACCAACCCTCAATCCTCGGATCTGGATCAGACCAGAGAAGATCACATAGGAGACCATTGTCTGGTATTTCTGTTGGTCTAGGTAATTCCTTAATATCATTCAGACTTAGCAAGTCAGGTGAAAGTCCCCCATGCATGCATAAGATCTTTTCATCTACAAGAGCAGCTACTGGCAAACAATTGAAACAATCAGTGAATATCTTCCAAAGGCGAACGTTAAACCTTCTTTTGCATTCATCGTAAAACCCATAAATCCTATTGATTTTAGCATCTTCATGGTTTCCTCTAAGAAGGTGTAGTTTTGTTGGATATCTAATCTTGTATGCCAAAAGCAAACATATGGTTTCCAAACTTTGCTTCCCTCTATCAACGTAATCACCTAGAAATAGATAATTTGAAGCTGGAGGATACCCACCAAACTCAAATAACCTCAATAAGTCCTGATATTGTCCATGTATATCACCTAAAGAAGAAAAAAGATCAAATTTTTTTTAAAGAGATGTTCTAAAATTAGGTAATTGAAATCAAAACTAACCGCAGATCCTGATGGGTGCTTGAAGCTGGAGAAGATTAGGTTGAGATAGGAATATTTGGCGAGCGTTGACGCAGAGCTGACGGATCTCACCTTCTGATAACTGAACCTGTTTTCCGCCTTTTCCTTCGAGAAGCCTTCGGATTATATCATCCAAAACTGTCTGATCCATCATTCCTTCCATGGTAATCATATCCATTTTAGGCTGATTAGATTAAAAAAGGTTTCTTTGAGAAGAAGGATTTTGGCGAAACGATGAATGCGTCTTCTTCTTCTTTTTTTCTCTCTCTAATAAATTCAGTTTCATTTCTTTGACCTCTCGAGAGCGGCGCACGTTAGCTATAGCCAATGAGAGAGAAAAAATTTGGATAGACTTGTACACGTGGACATCTACCATAATGCGAAACCGCGTCAAATGTTCTTTTATTTATTATTGTTAAATTTGTTGAGAACGAAAAGAACATATAATAAAATAAAACAGCTTTACTAGGAATTTTAAAATATTAATTATTTTTTAATCAAATCTTCTTTTGTGTTCTAATAACTTTGAATTGGTCGTAAACATACATTCGAGGAATGGGCTTCCTTAAAACAACCATGTTTCATTTTTTAATTGAAAAAGAAAAAATATATTCAATTTGTTTATTTATTCCTAATGTAACATAGATAAAAACATGTATGAATTCTTTTTTTCTAAATAGAATCTCATGAAATAAAATGTCTTTTACTTTCTAAAATTTCTATAATATATTTTTAATGTTAGGCTTTTTTTTTTTTTTTTTTTTTTTGATAATTTGGAGAGAAAATTTTAGAAAGAAAACCAACTCTAGTTTTAAATAGCGTTGGTGACCATTTTTACTGTTTTTGGACGAAAATGCCTCAGTTGCGTCACGTAACCACGCAATTTTTTATTTTTTTATTTTTCAAAAAATTTTAATTATGAAATTTTTTTGGACGAAAATGCCCCAGTTGCGTTACGCAATCGCGTCACGCAACTCCAGTTGCGTCACGCAATCGCGAGACGAAAAAAAAAAAAATCTTGTTGCGTCACGCAACTGGAGTTGCGTTATGCAAGAGTACAATTGTCATTAAAAAAAAGGGTCACCAACGCTATTTAAATTATCCACACTCACTTTCCGCATTTCACCCTGTTTTTAGGGTCATCTGCTCAAATTCCCCGATATAATTAACCTGTGTGGACAAAGTAACAAATCAAATAATTTGATAAAAAAATCAATATAGAAACTTTCATTGGAAAATAATATAGTCAAGAATGATAAACTATTTATCCGCACTTCTTCTTTTTATTAGGAAGGCATGTAGATCTTGGAAATTAAATTATGCCATTATTGTTTTTATTTGGAATATTTCTGAAATTTACATAAAATTGAGATATTCAATCGTTCAAAAAATAAAAAATTATATATATATTCTACAATGAATATTTATAGTTGCGTCCCACATAATTCATTTAAAAATATCCCAAAAATTGTCTCATCAAACAAGCTTAACAAATCATGTCTCAAAATAAACAAATTCTTTACATTTATATTTACACAAATAAATTAGGTTCAAATCCACCCCATAATTTTATAAAAAGAAAACATATATGAAAATAAATAAATATATATATTCTTCTGTCTACTTGTTCTACATAATCTAATCAAACACTTGTGGTGGAGATTATTTTTAAGTATATTTCTGTAATGGGACTTTTAAAAATATCTTCAGATCTAGTTAGATTTGGGCCTAGCTAATAAATGATTATTTATTGAATTGTCTGACCAAAAAAAAAATCAAAAAATTATTGATATTTCTAGTAGAAAACGAAAAGCAGGTTCAAATAATCCATTACACATATAGATTGTCTTTTCTTTGAAATGTTTGTTAAGGAATAACTTATTTTAAGTAATTTGATATTAAGCATGACGGGTAAACATATCAATGCAATTAGTAATGTTTAATAGAATTAAATAATGTTCTAAATTATAATTTATTTAATATAATAAATCACTCCTAATTTATTAGCAGAAATACAGTTTTTTTTTAAGTCCCGTCTATCCCGTTGAATCAAAAATATAATGCGAATTTTGTATTATAATATTATATTTTATATTTTATTATTATTTTAATTAATCAATTTTAATTATATGACTATCAGACATATTTCTCTTCTTTAACCTCAATATTTTTATTGATTAAAAATAATTTTGGGGCAAACACATATTTAAATATAGAGGCGTGGAACTTAAATTAGTGGTGCAATGAAAGAAAATATTAAACAAAATAAACTATATATATATATATATATATATATTTTTGGTGTATAATTTTAATTTAAAAAATAAGATTAACACAAAAAGAAATTTGTTCTTTGTTATGGTAAAATATAACTAAAAAAGTATTTTAGAGACTCTTTGAAAAAATATGAGTGTTAACTTAGTTGATGATTATTTAAAGGTACGGTTGCACACTTTAAAAAGTTGAAATTTTTACCTTGAAAGCATCACTTCTAGTCATAGTTAAGTATCTGTTAAAGTTTTAGAGAACCAAATTTTATATAAACTCGTGTAATAATTCTAATTTGTCATTTGTAATATTTTTTATTTAATTTTCTCAATAATATTCTGTATTTCTAGTGAACGTAGCTGTAATAATAGATATGTTAATTATTTACACATTTGTTTCTTATATTATATTGTTAAAGCTTAATTTTATAAGTTAATATATTTTGATATAAAATTTTTCTCTAAAAACATTAATATGTATATTCATTATACAAATGTTATATAGAAAATAAATTAGAACACAATCATTTAATTTGTTATAGTTTTAATTAAAGATTTGATGGGTTATATATATATATATATATATATATATATATATAATTATGCTTAATTTTTAAAGTGTTCGGATTGCCGGGTCGAGAGCTGTGGTTAATTTGATGTATATGTGAGAGTAATTTAATATTTGGGTCGATTGTGGGTTGATCCGTCCATAAATTTAAAACGGTTAAAATAAAATTAAAAATACTATAGGTATGTTTCGAACTTGCAACCTAATAAAATAAGTACAATCATTTAACCAACTAGACTAATAATATTATATATTTAAATTCAACCCCAAATTTAATGAACGCGAAATATTTTAACAATATAAGTTCAACTTTTTACCTAATTAATATATATATATATATAATGATGCTTAATTTTTAAAATGTTCGGATTGCCGGGTCGAGAGCTGTGATTAATTTGAATATATATGTGAGAGTAAATGGATACTAGAGTTGGATTATGGGTTGACTCGCTCATAAATTTAAAACGATTAAAAATAAAATTAATAATGCTATATGCAGGGACGGATCCAAAATTAGCGTTAATGTGAGCTTAAAAAACATTTTAGATTCACTAGAAAAAAAAATAATAATAATATATAGGTAAATCATTATTATTATTTTTAAAAGTTTGGAATATGTAAATTGCTACTTTATTGTTAATTATTTAAAAATTTAATATTTTATTGTAAAATATAATTTAAACATAATGAAAAAGAAAAAAATTTGAGAGAAAAAAAATACTCAAAAATTAAAAAAATTATCAAATGAACCTATCAAAACCAAACCTAAAAATAATTAAAATCAAAATAATCATACTTGTCTAATCTGAAATTTTTGAGTTTTTTCTAAAAGAACCTGTTTGATTGAAGTTTTTTAAAAATAGTATTTTTTTTGTTTAGTGTTAAAATACTTTAATTTCTTTTTATCTATATTGAATAATCGTTTTTTTTTAATAAAATAGAAGAGGGTATATAAATAAAATAATATATGATTTCATTAAAACAAAATTAATTAAAATAACCTAATGTCAAACACTCTCGGTACCTCTCTCTTCCATCCCTCACATAAGAAAAAACAAAATAGCATTAGCTAGAATGGGCTTAAGCCCGGTGCAACTGGGTGTATCCGTCTCTGGCTATAGGTATATTTCGAACTTGCCACATAACAAATTAAACCAGTACAACCTTTTAACAAACTAGGCTAATAATACTATATATTTTAAATATAACACCAAATTTTATGAATGCGGGATATTTTAACAATATAAATTCAATTTTTTAACTAATTAATCTCTATATATATAATGATGCTTAATTTTTAAAATGTTCGGATTGCCGAGTCGAGAGCTGTGGTTAATTTAAATATATATGTGAGAGTAAATAGATACTTGAGTTGAATTATGGGTTGACCTTTTAACCAATTAGATTAATAACACTTTATATTTTAAATTCAACACTAAATTTGATTAACACAGGACATATTAACAATATAAGTTCAATTTTATAACTAACTAATATATATATATATATATATATATATATATATATATAATGATACTTAATTTTTAAAGTGTTTGAATTTCCGGGTCGAGAGTTATGGTTAATTTGGATATATATGTGAGAGTAATGGATATTTGTGTCGGATCGTGGGTTGACCGTTCATAAGTCATAAACTTAAAACGGTTAAAAATAAAATAAAAATACTATTCGTATGTTTTAAATTTACAACCTAACCAAACAAATACAACATTTTAACCAACTAAGCTAATAACACTTTATATTTTAAACTCAACACCAAATTTGATAGATGCGGGACATTTTAACAGTATAAGTTTAACTTTTCAACTAACTAATATATATATAATGATGCTTAATTTTTAAAGTGTCTGAATTTCCGGGTCGAGAGTTGTGGTTAATTTGAATATATTTGTGAGAGTAAATGAATATTTGTGTCGAATTGTGGTTTAACCCGCCATAAACTTAAAACGGTTAAAAATAAAATAAAAAATACTATATGTATGTTTTGAACTTGCAACATAACAAAAAAGTACAATCCTTTAACTAAATATGCTAATAACACTTTATATTTTAAATTCAGCACCAAATTTGATAAACGAATGACATTTTAACAATATAAGTTCAATTTTTTAATTAACTAATATATATATATATAATGATGCTTAATTTTTAAAGTGTCCGGATTGCCGGATTGAGAGTTGTGGTTAATTTGAATATGTATGTGAGAGTAAATGGATATTTGGGTCGAATTGTGGGTTGACTCGCACATAAATTTAAAACGGTTAATTTTAAACAGTAAACGGTCTATTTGTTCTCACAAAAATATCTAAATTAACCACAAATCTCGACCCGGCAATCCGAACACTTTAAAAATTAAGCATTATTATATATATAGACTAGTCAGTTAAAAATTTGAACTTTTATTGTTAAAATGTCTCGCGTTCATCAAATTTGGTGTTGAATCTTAAATATAAAGTGTTGTTAACTTAGTTGGTTAAAATGTTGTACTTGTTTTGTTAGGTTGCAAGTTTGAAACATACAAATATCATTTTTAATTTTATTTTTAACCATTTTTTGTTTATGGACGGGTCAACCCACAATCCGACCTAAGTATCTATTTACTCTCACAAAAATATCTAGTTAACCACAGCTCTCGACCCGGCAATCCGGACACTTTAAAAATTAAGCATCATTATATATATAAATTAGTTAGTTAAAATTTGAATTTTTATTGTTAAAATATCTCGCGTTCATCAAATTTGGTGTTGAATATTAAATATAAAGTGTTGTTAGCCTAGTTGGTTGAACGGTTGTAATTGTTTTGTTAGGTTGCAAGTTTGAAACATACAAATAAAATTTTTAATTTTATTTTTAACCGTTTTATGTTCATGGACGGGTCAACCCTCAATCCGATCCAAATATTTATTTACTCTCACAAAAATATCTCTCGACCCGCAATCCGGACACTTTAACATTTAAACATCATTATATATATAAATAGATTAGTTAGTTAAAAATTTGAACTTTTATTGTTAAAATGTCTCGCGTTCATCGAATTTGGTATTGAATCTTAAATATAAAGTGTTGTTTGCCTAGTTGTTTAAAGGGTTGTACATATTTTGTTAGGTTGCAAGTTCGAAACATACAAATAACATTTTTAATTTTATTTTTAACCGTTTTATATTTATGGGCGGGTCAACCCACAATCCGACCGAAATATCTATTTACTCTCACAAAAATATCCAAATTAACCACAACTTTCGACCCGACAATCCGAACACTTTAAAAATTTAAAGTCTTAAAAAGAAGATTAATTTATTGTACAACATTGACTAATTAATTTTATAATATATATTATTATGTTATTAAAAACTATTTTTTAACACCATCAATAAAATAAATATCATAAATAAAAAAAATCCACATAATAATAGTAAATAATCTATTTTTGTTTTTATCTCTGTATGCAAATTACCATGCCCAACCTCACAAAAAGTCCAAGCCCAAAGAGCAGGCCCGACTAGGAGTTTAGGAATGAAAAAAATAATAATCGAAAAGTCGATAAAGAAGGAAAAGATGGAGGACTATTTTGATTTTGGTTTAGCGGTTGTTTGGATTTGTTATTAAGGGGTTATTGAGATCAGTTTTCAGCGGATCAGTTAAAAGAAGAGAAGAGAGAGAAGTTAGAGAGAGAGAGAGAGCGATTGAAAAGATTTCTGCCATTGTTGGAGAAGATAAAGCTTCCAGTTCCACCACCAAGTATGATCTTCGTGTTCCAAGAACTTTAGGTGTTTCCTAAGATCCTCCGTTAAGAGCTTCTCCAATCTATTGTAAGCTTCGAATTCATATTTAAAAGAACTTTGAGTTTTCTTCATTTGATTGTCTCTCTCTTGTTTATTTCTAGTATAATAATCTTTTGCATTTGCTCATTCTCGTTACTATATATAGTCATATTGAGTGATTATCTAGTTGATTGGAATTTGGAAGAAACTTCCTATAGTTGAAACTGATAATATGAGTTTGTTTGTCTGATCTTGCTAAGAAGAATCAAATGTTTACATCTGTACTAATTTATTGCTCATTATGCAGTGCAAGTATAAACAAGAATTCACTCTATTGGACAATATATGATGAAAAAGAACCAAACACATTGGTTTTGTAATGGATGTGTTAAGGGGTCACATGGAAGTAAGATCAGATTTCTTGGGTATTCCATTCCCAAAACGGAGCTAATAAAGTCAAAAAATGCTCAAGAAGATGAAGAATCTGTAAGTTCAAGTTTACTTGTATATATAGTTTCTTTGATTATATAACATGACGAAATATGATCTCAATTTGCAGTGGGTACAATGCGATAATTGTGAGGGCTGACAACACCAAATATGTGCTCTTTGCAATAAAGAAAAAGATGCACCGTATATTTGTCCACGATGTGAATAGAGTTCGGAGAACATGTAGCTTTGCCAACTTAAGTAGCTAAAGATTTGCCCGATATGTTTTGACCATGGCGAGACTAGCACTAATACAAAAGAAATATTGTTGTAATCCCCTTTTGACAACATAGTGATTCCTTAGCTCAATACATTTTGATCATGGCCGCCAGACCAATGTTAATACAAAAGAAATATTCTTGTAATCTCGTTTTGACAACCTAGTGATTCCTTTACTCGATACATTTTGATCATGGCCGCCAGACCAATGCTAATACAAAAGAAATATTCTTGTAATTTCATTTTGACAAACTAGTGATTCCTTAACTCGATACATTTTGATCATGGCCGCCAGACCACGCTAATACAAAAGAAATATTCTTGTAATTTCTTTTGACAACTTAGTGATTCCTTAGCTATAATTTTTTTTCTTCTTTAATTTATATCAAATAGTAACACAAACTCACACATAAGATTGGTTCGATACAAGTTTATTTGAATAAAATTTATATTATTTGAAAAATCGGTAATAATATATAATGACAAAATATATATTTAAAAAAAAATAAAAGATATTTTAATATTTTAAATAATAAATCTAGTGATATAAATGATAAGAATATGTATGAAATTGATTTTTATAAAAACTAAAATAATGTAATTTTCTCATTTTGTGAACATGAACGAATTCTAAAAATTATAAAGAGAATCAAACTCAAGTAGGATATAAAAAGTTTATCACACTATACACTGTAAAAATAACACTAACCATAGAATGAGTCATTTAAATAATTATTCTTTTAAAATAAATTGAAATCGAAAAATTAACAAATTAGACTTTATAATTAACGAGATTAAGAATAAATAATAGATTTAATATAAGTCCCATTTTAACTTTTAGCGACAAAAAATCTCTACCTATTTTTTTCTCGCAAAATTAGTAAAAAGATATATATGTGATGTAAACACACAAAGAATCATAAATTCTATAAGGTGAATTCGGTGTTGAGTTACTTATGGAAAAAAATATCGACGTTTTTTTCCACACGTTCGTCTAATACATGTAATGATGCTTAATTTTCAAAGTGTCCGGATTGCCAGGTCGAGAGTTGTGGTTAATTTGGATATATATGTGAGAGTAAATGAATATTTGGGTCGGATTGTGGGTTGACCTGCCCATAAACTTAAAACGGTTAAAAATAAAATTAAAATTGCTATAAGTGTTGGCTTTGACTATTGGATCTTTCTAAGAACAATTATGAAGATATGAAACTCTGGAAAATAGATATTTGCTAAAGAAGAAAAAGTCTTGAAAAAACTTGAGTGTTGTATATTCAACCTTTACAACCAATCCTTATATATGAGTAATTAGCCTAGAACCCTAAATTACTTATACATATAGGCCCAAGCCCATTAATAATTAAATATACCCTAATGGTATAAAAGACAATATAATAATATAATATATTATATTGTATTGTATAATATAATAATATATCAATATAATATATTATTATATTATATACACTAACAACAATAAAGGCCTACAACTTTATATTTTCTGACAATCAATGCTTAAACTCACAATCTCCCCCATAAGCTTGATTTGGTTCGAAATACTTCACGTCGAGCATCTCTCGCATCTTTGCAAATTTGACTCTTGCTAGTGCCTTAGTGAGAATGTCTGCACGCTGCTCTCTAGTGCCTACAAACTCTACAACGATCTGTTGATTCTTGACGCATTCACGGATGAAGTGGAACCGAATGTCGATGTGTTTTCTACGTCCATGAAACACCGGGTTCTTCATTAATTTTATTGCAGACTTGTTGTCGACATAGAGGGTTACTGGCCTCAACTCGCATCCGAGCACCTCGCTCAACAAGTTTCTTAGCCAAAGTCCTTGGCATGACGCTGTAGTAGCTGCCATAAACTCCGCCTCACATGAAGATAAAACAACAGTTAGTTGCTTCTGAGATTGCCACGTGATCAGATTCCCGTTGAGATAAAACACCATCCCTCCAGTACTTTTTCTGTCGTCTGTGTCACCATCTAGGCCGTTGTCAGTAAAACCAACGAGTTCTTCAACTTCTCGTCCTTTTCTTAACTGAATCCCATAATTCGTCGTTCCCTTTACGTAACGAAGAATGTGTTTTACTGTCTGTTGGTGTAGAGTGGTAGGCTTGTCCATGTATTGACTCGCTATGTCAATTACATAAGAGATATCGGGTCGAGTGTGCGTCAAGTACTTGAGACACTCGATGATACGCCTATACTCTTTCGGATCCACTAAGCTTCCTTCCACATCCTTTCCGAGCTGCAACTTTGCTTTCATAGGATACTTGCTCGAGTTACAATCCTCCATTACAAACTGTTTCAACACCTTTTTCGCATAAGCTTTCTGCTTTACCTTAATGCTATCATTCTTCTGGTCCACCTCGATACCAAAAATTAATCTGACTGTGTAATGTTTCGCCACCGGTGGAACGTTCTCCTCAAAATCATTACCTTGCTTCTGCACATAGCCTTTTTCTACCAATCTCGCTTTGTGCTTGAGAATGTTGCCTTTACTGTCTCTTTTAAACTTGAAAACCCACTTTAACTCGATGGTCTTGTGATCGGGTGGTAAGTCGGTGAGCTCCCATGTCTTATTCTTCCTGATAGACTCGAGCTCTTTGTTTATGGCCTCATTCCACGACTCTTCGACTACCGCATCGTGATATGTTATTGGCTCGTCGGTGGTGAGCAACAACAATTCATCAAGATTCATCTCTACTAGTGGTGCCTCCTCATAAACATCTCGTAGGATTCCGAACTCCACGGAATTTTGTACGAGCTTGTTGTTGTTGCACCACTCCCATTTCTTCTCCTCCTCGAATATAGAGTCTCTGCTCACATAGATTTCCCCGTAAGATGAATTAGGAAACTTGTGCGCCTTGTTTCCGTCTTCAAACTTCACATTTCCGGTAATTTTCTCGTCGAGCTCATTGAGCTTCTCTCGATGGCCCTTCCTATGGTTGTTTGCTCCATTGTCAAGGTACCACACATTAGTGTGATTACACTCATCGCCACTTGCGAGGAGTTTCTCCATGACTTTCTCTTCACTGAACAACACCACATCTGGTTCCTCCTTGGACGGTTCTTGCATGAACTCTTCAAGGTTTGTCTTCTCGTCTCCCTCAGCAAACATTAATATTGGCTCCTCGTCATAGAAGCTAGCGAGGTTTGCATCATCTTCTTCGGGCAAAGCTTTCGTCACTACCTCAGCAAACATTAATGATGGCTCCTCATCATAGAAGCTAGTGAGGTTTGCCTCACCGTCAGACCTATTGTTAGGACACTTAGACGCGTAATGCCCATACTTTTGACAAGTGTAACACTTCACTGTGCTCTTGTCTTTGCGGGGCTTGGTACCTTCTTGTCGAGGTGAGCTTTCTGCACAACCTCGCCCTTGACCTTGACCTTGCCCTTTGCCACGACCTCGGTTATCTCCACCGCTGCCGCTACGACTCGATGATCCAGAAGAAAAATCGGCTTCTCCGTTTTTCTTCATTCGTGACATCCATTCATCATGCGTGAGCAATAGATGCTCCTCCTCTTGGTCTCCGTATCCGCGAAGTCTCTCCTCGTGGACTTTGAGACGACCGACGATCTCTTCGACGGTCATATTCTTGAGGTCACCAAATTGCTCGATCGTTGTAACGATCTGCATGTATGTTTGTGGTAAGGCTCTAAGGAACTTCTTGACGACGGAGATCTCCTCCACCTTCTCTCCTAACGAGCGGATACCAGTCACAATGGATGTCAATTTCATGGCGAAATCGTCCACCGATTCCCCATTCTTCATACGAATCGCCTCAAATTGTGTCTTCAAGGTTTGCACTTTTGCCTCCTTGACTCTCTCCACTCCAACATGCATTGTCTTTAGCGTCTCCCACGCTAGCTTAGCGGAATCTTTCTCAGCCACCATGAGAAGGACATCTTCAGGGAGTGCTTGATAGATGGCGGCGAGAGCCATTCTATCCATCCGTTCGTCGACATCTTCGAGCATCACGGCTTCCCACACTCCTTGTGCTTGTAAGTTTACCCGCATCTTCAATGCCCACACCGAGTAGTTACTCTTCGTGAGTAACGGATAGGAGAGCGTCACGTTCCCTTCTCTTCCAATCTTCATTGCCGCCGCATCTCTGGTTGATCTTGTCGACGACATGTTCTTCAATCTAGCTCTGATACCAAATGTTGGCTTTGACTATTGGATCTTTCTAAGAACAATTATGAAGATATGAAACTCTGGAAAATAGATATTTGCTAAAGAAGAAAAAGTCTTGAAAAAACTTGAGTGTTGTATATTCAACCTTTACAACCAATCCTTATATAGGAGTAATTAGCCTAGAACCCTAAATTACTTATACATATAGGCCCAAGCCCATTAATAATTAAATATACCCTAATGGTATAAATATAATATCAATATAATATATTATTATATTATATACACTAACAACAATAAAGGCCTACAACTTTATATTTTCTGACAATCAATGCTTAAACTCACAATAAGTATGTTTTAAACTTGCAACTTAACAAAAAAAGTCCAACGTTTTAACCAACTAGACTAATAAGACTTTATATTTTAAATTCAACACCAAATTTGATGAACGCTGAACGTTTTAACAAATTAAACTTATTTTTTTTGGTAAAAACGACTTAGCGTCATTTCATTAAAAATTCCCAAAAATGGGAAAAAACCACGAGTTTAAGAGATCATTCTAGACAGGCCTATAATGATTTTGAAGTCGTAACATTTTGATTAAAAGCTAAAAAGCTAAAAACGTAAATGAATTATCTGATTACAATGCTTTCAATTCTAGTGAGTTTAAAAAATGGTAAATTCCAGTTCCTACAGATATTCCAGTTTTACTCCGTGCTTGAAATTCTTGTCCACGTTCTCGCGAGGGCGCTGCAATCCGATACAATATCTTTCCATAACTCTTCAATGCTCCTGCGGGTTCTGTCATATACCCTTGCATTCTGTTCTTGCCAAATATTATACACCACTGCTCCAAAGTCGCACTTGAACACGCTTGTTGCAAATCTATTTCCCTTGGCTTTGAGTAGTGCTGCATCTTTGATTTCATTCTATTCGCTCGGGAAACTGATCAGCTCCAGACTTTTATAGAATCTATCCCAAAGCTCTGAAGCAATACAACAGCTTCCGAATAGGTGATCTATGGTTTCTTCATTTCCTCTACATAGAAGACAGTTCGTGTCCGGGATGCTCATATACTTGCTGATACGATCATGAGTGTTGATTCTTTCCCAGAAGGCGAGCCATAGGATGAACTGGTGTCTAGGATAATATTCGTTGACCATACAAGAGGAGCCCATTCTACTTTCTGTACTTTTTCTCGGGTTACCTCCCATATTTTCTTCGATACCAGCTTCCCATTGTCCTCAGCTTTCCATTCATGAATATCCGGTCTGTTGTGTAGTTGTATGTTACTTATATGATCAAGTATCCTCTGTCCTTCTGAATTTCTTCTCAGGAGTGAGTCCCAATTTCCATCTTTAATGTCTTTGATTTTCACTTCCGTGCAGTCCCTTCTAATGTGGGTATTTTGAAACTCCTCCTTGTGGATGATAGGCTGGTTTTCGAACTAGGGTCGTGCCAGAATAGAGTGCCTTTCCCGTCCCCTAGCCGGATGTCATAAAGATCTGCAATATCGCTTCTTAGTTTAAGAATCTTTTTTAGAGACCAGCTCATACCTTCATGAATTTTTCAGGTCCAGATGCTGGTTTCGTATTTCATAAACCTCGTATGCACCCATTTGATCCATAGTGACTCCTGATTGCGCTCTAAAGCCCACAAATTCTTGAATGTGAGAGCCTTGTTCCACTCGATACAGTTCTTCAAGCCGATGCCTCTCTCGTCCTTCGCTTTCTAGAGAGCGGTCCATTTGACTTTTTTTCCTCCTCTTCCGCTACTGCCCCAGATAAAGTTCCTCATCACTGTATCGAGCTCCTTCATTACCTTCTTCGGAATGACCATTTGCTACGCCCAGTAGCCAACTATGCCCATGACCACTATTTTGATAAGTTCGATCCTCCCTGTATAAGAATTTTTTTTTGCTGCCCAACCAGATATCGTATTTTTTACCTTTTCAATCAACGGCTTGTAGTGTGAGATCTCGATCTACTTCGCGGTTAACGGAATTCCTAAGTACCTTACGGGAAAACTTCCTTCCTTGATGCCCATGTTGTTGAAGATGTCCTTCTTCGTTTCGTCATTTACGCCTCCATAAAATGCCACACTTTTGCTTTCATTAATAGTTAAACTTGTAACCTCAGAAAAGAACGTTAGTGCAGCCCTAATAGTTTTAATGGAATAAATGTCTGCGTGCGCTAGAATGAACAAATCGTCAGCAAAACATAAATGGGTTACCTCCTCTACCTCACAGAATGGGTGAAAGATGTATGGACGATTCTTTCGGAACATCGCGAAGATGTTCACAAAGATCGCCATGATAGCTACGAAAACGTAAGAAGAGAGGGGGTCCCCTTGCCTTACCCCGTTTTCACCCTTGAAATAGCCTCTATGGACTCCATTGACACTAACAACAAAGCAGGATGTTGAAACGCACTACATAATCCAATCAATAAAAATCATAGGAAAAACAGATACAACCAGAAAGTCTCGAATGACTTCCCATCTAACAGAGTCGAAAGCTTTCTTGATATCTATTTTGAAAGCCACTCTTGGGAATATTTTCTTATTCCCGTAGCCTTTTAAAAGGCTCTGCATGAGAAGAATATTATGAGAGATTGTCCTACCAGGGATAAATGCAGATTGGTTAAGATTTATAATTTTTCCTATGACATTTTTAAATCGTTTAGAAATGATTTTTGAAATTATTTTATAAATCACATTGTAGCAGAAAATTGGTCTGAAATCTTATACTTTCTCGGGTACGGCAGTTTTGGGGATCAAGGTTAAGACCACTGTATTCCATTGCTTTAACATTTTCCTGTTCGTGAAAAACTCCAGAACCCCATCAGTAACATCTTTACCCACAACCGACCAATTGTCTTTGAAGAACTGTGCATTAAACCCATCAAGACCCGGACTTTTATTCCCATCAATACAACAAATTAAAATTTTTAACCAACTAATCTATATATATATAATGATGCTAAATTTTCAAAGTGTCTTAATGCCGGGTCAAGAGTTGTGATTAATTTGGATATATATGTTAGAGTAAATAGATATTTGGGTCGTATTATGGGTTGACCCGTCCATAAACTTAAAACAGTTAAAAATAAAATTAAAAATTCTATAGGTATGTTTCGAACTTACAACCTAACAAAAGAAGTAAAACCTTTTAACCAACTAGGCTAATAAAACTCTATATTCTAAATTCGACACCAAATTTGATGTTGAATTTGGTAAGACTCTCTATATATAATGATGCTTAATTTTAAAAGTGTCCTAATTGACGGGATCAAGAACTGTGATTAATTTGGATATATATGTGAGAGTAAATGGATATTTGTGTCAGACTGTGGGTTGACCCGCCCATAAACTTAAAAAGGAAAATATGCTATATGTATGTTTCGAACTTGCAACCTAATAAAAGAAGTACAACATTTTAACCAAGTAGACTAATAAGACTTTATATTCTAAATTCAACACCAAATTTGATTAACGCGTGACGTTTTAACAATATAAATATATATATATATATATATAAATATATATATATATATATATATATATATATATATATATATAATATATATATATATATATATATATATATATATATATATATATATATATATATATATATATATATATATATATATATATATATATATATAATGATGCTTAATTTTCAAAGTGTCCGAATTGCCGGGTCGAAAACTATGGTAAATTTGAATATATATGTGAGAGTAAATAGATATTTGGGTCGGATTGTGGGTTGACCCGTCCATAAACTTAAAACGGTTAAAAATAAAATTAAAAATGCTATAGGTATGTTTCGAACTTGCAACCTAACAAAACAAGTACAACCTTTAACCAACTAGGCTTATAAGACTTTATATTTTATATTCAACACCAAATTTGATGAACACATGACGATTTAACAATATAAGTTCATATTTTTAACTAACTAATCTACATGTGAGAGTAAATGGATATTTGAATCGGATTGTGGGTTGACCCGTCCATAAACTTAAAACGGTTAAAAATAAAATTAAAAATGCTATAGGTATGTTTTGAAATTGCAACCTAATAAAAGAAGTACAACATTTTAACCAACTAGGATAATAAGACTCTATATTCTAAATTCAACACCAAATTTAATGAACGCGGATCATTTTAACTAAGTTCAAGTTTTTAACTAACTAACTAATATATATATAAAATGATGCTTGATTTTCAAAGTGTCCGGATTCTCGGATCGAGAGCTGTGCTTAATTTGAATATATCAATGAGAGTAAATTCAAAATGTTATCACATTTTAAACTTATTTTTTTCCCCAGTTTTTATATTATTATTTTGCACGGCCTACGTGCTAGTTATTAATAATAATGAATGAAAATAAGAAAGTAATTAATATGTTAGCTTTCAATTTTCAGAAAATTAATGGTGTTAAAATTAATTATAATTGTAACACATGTTTTCAGTTTTAAGATAATTAATTATAATACATTTACATTCTTAAATTAATTAAGCGTGATGTGATATTATGAGATAACTAAGAAGAGATAATATATTTATTTATATAAGTATATATATTGTCTTATATATTACATTTTGATTATGATGTTAAGTTATAATTTTAAATGTGTATATATTCGTTTGTTGATAGAGTTGAGTCAAATATGAAGAATAAGTTGTCTTTGGAAAAAAGAAAAAATATCGTAAAAGCGGTAAAACAATGAAAAGTGCATTGACGTAGTTGTTCAATGCTAAGACGTAAGGGTGCGTTGCGGAAGAAAGGTCCCCTATTCGAATCTCGTTCAACCAATGAGTTTTTTTTATAGAAATCTGACGTGATAAAATAACTTTAGTCATTTATATTGAAACCATTCAAATTTCTTATGTATTAAAATGACTTTAGTCATTGATGTTGGAACCATTCCAATTTTTTGTGTAAAAATTATGAGATGAATGTGTAGTCAATGATTTCTTGGTAGAAATCAGACTCGTTAAAATGACTCTATTCATTGATGTTGGAGATGAATGGCGTAGTAAATGATTACTTTATAGAAATCTGTTGGGTCAAATTATTTTGACTAAGTGTTGAAATAATTTAACCATTGAGATTTTGATGATGAAATGACTTATGAGTTTTGATGCAGGTGTATTAAAATAATATTTCATAAGACTTGGATCTAATGAGGGTCATTAGACCGATTTTGGCATTGAATGCATAGAATTAGACGTACAGTCTAACTCAATGGAGTTAGACGTGTAGTCTAATGAATGCATAGAGTTAGACGTGCAGTCTAACTCAACGGAGTTAGACGTGTAGTCTAATGAATGCATAGAATTAGACATGCAGTCTAACTCAACGGAGTTAGACGTGCAGTCTAATGAATACATCGAATTAGACGTATGGTCTAATAGATATTCGGAATTAGACGTGCAGTCTAACTTAGCAGAGTTAGACGTACAGTCTAATATAGTTGCAATTAGACGCATGTCTAATGTACACGGAATTAGACGTGCAGTCTAACTCATCGGAGTTAGACGTGTAGTCTAATATATTTGCAATTAGACGGATAGTCTAATATGTGCGGAGTTAGACGTGTAGTCTAATTAAGTGAAAATTAGACGTGAGTCTAACTCCTTCAGACAAGTCTGAGGTAGAACCGGAATTAGACATGCAGTCTAACTCAGTGGAGTTAGACGTGCAGTCTAATGGTTATTGGATAATTAGACGTGTAGTCTAATTAAGTGAAAGTTAGACGTGAAGCTAACTCCTTCAGACAAGTCTAAGGTAGAACCGGAATTAGACGTGCAGTCTAATGGTTATTGGATAATTAGACGTGTAGTCTAATTAAGTGAAAGTTAGACGTGAGTCTAACTCCTTCAGATTAGTCTGAGGTAGAACCGGAATTAGACGTGCAGTCTAACTTAGTGGAGTTAGACGTGCAGTCTAACGGTTAGTGTAATTAAACGTAAGTCTAATTCTATTAGACCAAGCGGTCTAATAGACTCTGTTATTAAAAGGGGACGTTTGATTTCATTAGACTGATTTTCACAATCCGTCTAACTGAAATACGTCTAATGCTCAGCTTAAGCAGTATGCTTATAACTAGCATTCACCTACCCACGTGCTATAGTTGTACCCTACTCCTGCTCCACTTTCTAGTGAAGATTAGTACAACAACTATATATGCATCCAACCAACGAATGCCACGTAAGAGAATTTTCCTCACATTACTTGTTTTGCAGGTACATCCCTAATGGAATATTCGGCGCACTACCAGTGATGTACGACCACGATCCTTGTGCTCAGAACCTACTGTGTACAATGGAGGCTTTCTAATGGAAGAGTGTCACGTATCATTCTAAAAGATTCGACCGTTTGTCTCTGCTCAGTATTTAACAAATCTAAAGGACAACGGACAATCTGCCTCAGATAACGAACAAGCAATCGGATTTTACAGAGAGAGAAACATTCGATCATCTTGCTTACTGAATTCAAGCCTTTGAATATTCATATTGTGAAACTGCTTTCTGATTGTACTGTGTGTGAATCAAGAGAGAGCTAGAATCAAAACACCTTTAGCTGAGTGATATTCTTTATCTTGTAATTGAACAGAAAATGTTCTGTTCAATAGTGAGCTAAGTGTGTGTAAACTGTATTTGATTCGAATCACATTATAGTAAATCCTTCCGGTGGTTGGAAGAAGGGGTGACGTAGGAGAGTTTTTCCGAACATCCATAAACAAACTACTGTGTTCTTTCATTTCTGTCATCTTTTCATATTCCTCTTGTGTGCTTCAAACCCATGTAAACAATTCCGCCTTGAATTTGTTTCAAGTGTTTACAAGTGTTTGCGTAGAATAGAAAGCGAATTAAATCCCTAACAAGATTTCTTTCAAACCGTTTTTCATAAGCCTTCATCCTTAGCTATACCTCCGTCTCTATCGATAAAGCCGATCCTATCAATTGGTATTAGAGCCTTGTTTCTATTCTCAAACATTAAGAACCTGAAGCATGTCTATCATCAATGAAATTCCTCTTCTGTCAAGGGACAACTATGAATATTGGATGATAAGAATTCAAGCTCACTTAGCTGCTCTTGACTATGATATGTTGAGCGTTATTACTTATGGCCCCATAAAGATTTCGAAGCCAAGAAGTGAGTGGACTACTGAAGATAATATGACCAACAACCTGGATAATGTTGCTAAGAATATTCTGTACCAGTCGATCAATATGAATATGTTCTGTGAGATCAAGTCATGTTCCACTGCTAAAGAGATATGGGATAAGCTTAATCAGATCTACGGTACAAGCACTCAAGCAAAGAAGAACCAGAAAGCGTTCATATGCAGTGAAAACAAATCCAGATGGGCTGCCAGTGATTCGGAGGAGTCTCCTGCAGAAAAAGAGAACGAAGCTGTTACTTGTCTGATGACAGATGGCCAATCTAAGGTAAATGATATCTCTGAACCAGAATTTACAAACGAGGAGTTAACTAATGCACTCAATGAAATGGCTATTGAGTACACGAAGTTAACTGACTCTTTTTATGAAATAAAAGTTAAATATGAATCAACTGTTCTTTCTTTCAACAAAGAATCTGAATCAAACGTTTTTGATGAAAACCTAACAGAGATCTCTACTGAGAATGAGATGCTCAAAGAACAGATTCAAACCCTTTAATCTGAAAACAAAAGGTTAAACTATGTAGTCAGTGCATGGACAAGGTCTGGAGATGTTGTCAAATATCAGATCAGTATGTTGAAACCTGTTGAATCTAAATCCGGATTGGGGTTTGATAGCAATGACCCTAACCTGTCATGCAAAAAGTCAAATCCTCTATTTGACAAGTTTAATCCTATAAATTTTGTCAAAGGAAGTATGACTGACATTGAATCTGATCCTATTCATGAAGAAGTTGCTTTCAAAAATGAAATAGTTTATGTTCCGTCGACTGTTAGTTGGCTTAAGAATAAACTAGAAGAAGCTAACAAGTCTGGTAATCTAAAACCTGACTCTAAGTCAAGGAATTTTAAAAGAAAGTCTTATTCAAAAGCTAAAGGATTAGTGGCTAGCAGAAAGTCGTCTCCTAAGTCAAAAACATACGCATTAATTACAGCACAAAATGAGAAATCCATCAAAATAACTCAAATATGGATTCCTAAGGGACTGATTGACCGAGGACCCAATTGAAAGTGGGTACCAGAAGATTGTAAATATCTATTTATGTAGGTACAAATAAACGAAGGACTAGAGGAATCTATATGGTATCTTGACAGCGGATGTTCCAGGCATATGACAGGAAATAGACGGCTTCTTACTGATATTTGATTACTCTGGACCTAAGATCACGTTTGGTGACAACAAGAAGGGTAAGACCATGGGTAAAGGTACGATTATCCATGGTAATCTAACTATTAATGACGTGCTGCTTGTTGACAATCTGTGCTATAATTTAATCAACATCAGTCAATTATGTGATAATGGTTTGTCAGTAGATTTTCAAACTCATGCATGTTTAGTTAAGACTAAGATGGAAACATTTTATTGACTGGAAGTAGAGTAGGAAACTCATACAAAATGAATTGGCAAAAGAGTCTTCTGATCCTATGCGCATGATTGCCAAGAATGACCAGAAATGGTTATGACATAAACGTTTGAACCATTTGAATTTTAAAACCATTAACAACATTTGTTCAAACAATTTAGTTATTGGTTTGCCCAAACATCAGTTTTCAAAGGACAAGATATGCACTACTTGCCAGTTAGGCAAACAGGGCAGATCATCATTCAAAAGTAAAGGGAAATCACAATTCCTGTAAAGAGTATAGGAGGAATGAGAATTGTCTTGATTGTTATTGATGATTTCTCTCGATTTACATGGGTTGCATTTTTACCATCAAAAGATAAAACTGCTGAAAACTTGACTAGAATATTTAAAGAAATTCAGAATCAGAAATCTTTAAATATTACGTGCATTAGAAGTGATCAGGGAACTGAATTCACTAATAGATACCTATCATCTTATCTCGAGGAGACTGGAATTAGGCACGAGTTGTCTAGTGCCAAAACTCCACAGCAAAACAACATTGCTAAGAGAAGAGTGAGAACTCTGAAGGAAGCAACGATATCTATGCTTGCTGAATCAGATGTACCTCAGAGGTTCTGGGCGGAAGCCATTAGTACTGCCTGCTATACACAAAACCGGTCAATAATTAACAAACATTTTGATAAAACTCCATATTAACTGTACTATGTGAGGATTCCCACAGTTTCTTATTTTAAGATATTTGGGTGTAAATGTTTTATCCATAACAATGGAAATGTTTATTTGACCGCTTTTGATGCTAAAGCAGATGAGAGATTTATGTTGGGATACTCATAAGTAAGCAAGGCTTACAGAGTTTACAACAAAAGACATAGATTGTTGAAGAATCCCTCCATGTAGTTTTTGATGAACCTGTTGAGTGAAAATCTAATGAACCCATTGATCTTGCTGACAGACTAAAAGCAACTAGTCTTGAGTCTGTAAGTGAAGAAGAATAAATTTTGGATAAGCAAATGGCTCTGTCTGATCCAGTGGCTGATTCGGTTGATGTTCAACCAGACGTACAAACTCCTGTTCAACAAAAAGTTGAGAGTTTGGAGTTGCGGTGTCACCAGTTCAGATGAACAATCCCTTTGGATCCAATTTTAGATGGAACAGAAATCATCCACCAGAACTGATAATCGGAAATCCTTTTTCTCCTCGAAAGACAAGACGTCAACTGATGGATGAAATGACCAACTCTGCATTTATTTATCAGATTGAACCAAAGAAAATTGGTGAATCTATAGTTGATCCAGATTGGATCAATGCTATGCAGGAGGAGTTAAACCTATTTGCGAGAAATAAAGTGTGGTATCTTACTCCTAGACCAACTGACAAGTCAGTCATAGGAACAAGATGAATCTTTAGAAACAAGCTTAGTGAATATGGTTTAGTCATTAGAAACAAAGCTCGTTTAGTTGCTCAAGGATACAAACAAGAGGAATGTATTGATTTTGATGAGTCTTTTGCACCAGTTCCAAGACTAGAGGCAATTAGAATCTTCCTAGCATATGCATCATTTAAGAATTTTAAAGTTTTTCAGATGGATGTGAAAAGTGCATTTTTAAATGGGAAATTAAGTGAAGAAGTATATGTTGATCAACCACCTGGTTTTGTAGATCATGTTTTACCAAATCATGTTTATAGGCCTGACAAAGCATTGTATGGTCTGAAACAAGCGCCTAGAGCTTGGTACGACACATTAACAATTTCTTGTTTGATCATGACTTTGTTGTTGGAACAGTGGATAAAACCCTGTTTAGATTTACTAAAGATTCTCACATTCTACTTGTTCAAATATATGTTGATGACATTATTTTTGGTTCCACTAATCCCAAATTGTGTGAGAAGTTTGCTAAGTTAATGCAGGACAGATTTGAAATGAGCATGATGGGAGAATTAACATTCTTCCTTGGGCTTCAAGCCCGTCAGTTAGAAAATGGAACCCTTATCAACCAGGCCAAATACACCAAAGAATTGCTAAAGAAATTTGGTTTAGAGAACTGTTCTGCAACAGCTACTCCAATGAGATCTTCAAGTAAATTGGATAAAGATGAAGGTGGCCAAAGTGTCGATGTAACAGCATATAGAGGACTCATCGGTTCCTTGCTGTATGTTACTGCTAGCAGACTAGACATTCAATTTGCTGTTGGTGTTTGTGGCAGATTTCAGACTGATCCTAAACTTTCTCATTTTACTCCTGCTAAACGTATTCTTAAATACTTAAAGGGAACTCAAAATATGGGACTGTGGTATTCGAAGGATTCCAGTTTCAATTTAATCAGTTTCTCAGATGTAGATTATGCAGGGTGCAAAATTGATAGAAAAAACACAAGTGGAACTTGCCAGTTCCTTGGAGATCGTCTAATCACATGGTTCAACAAGAAGCAGACGTCGGTGGCCACGTCTACAGCTGAAGTAGAGTATCTTGCAGCTGGAAGTTGTTGTTCTCAAGTTCTGTGAATTCAACAACAGCTCAGAGACTATGGGATTGAGGCTGATGAATCTCCAATTTTCTGCGACACCATAAGTGCTATCGCAATCACCTACAATCCAGTTCTGCATTCTCGAATAAAGCATATTGAAATCAGGCATCACTTCATCCGAGAACACGTCAATTTGAAGCAGATTCATCTTGAACATGTTCCTACAGATCAACAAACTGTAGACATCTTCACGAAACCCCTACTGGAAGCTAAGTTTTCTCACTTTAGAAATATGTTAGGTCTTGTTGATCTTGATTGATGTGATTATGTGCATAAATTAAGGGGGTATATATTGTTCAAAACGCAACTAAACAGACATAAAAGACAGAGGTCTTAATTTGTCCTAAGGATTCAGAGTTTGGGAAACACAGCTACTTAGACGAACGTCTACCTTAGCAGTTTCATTTTCATCTGGAAGTATTGTCTTGGTTTTTATAACCTGCATGGTTAGACGGATACGTCTAGTAGACAGATACGTCTAATAGACGTTAGACATTTTTATGTCATGAGCAAGAGGATGCTCACGTCTAACCAGACACGCGTGCCTCACGTGATGTTATTGCATAATTAGACGTATACGTCTAATAGACTAATTTTCAAAAGGAAGTTGAAAATGTGAAAAGGAGAATAAACGTCTAACTACTGATGTAATTAGACTCTTCATCTTCTAGCTAATTGGACAACTGTCCTTTATTTTTTTCTATTTAAGTTCACTTTCCCGCCGAAAATTAAATCAGTCATTCCTCAAAAGAATTGAAGACACGTGTCTCTTAATATACAAAGAATGACTAATATTTCTGACAACTTTTGCTTGTACACTTCGTATTAAATGTTCAGTTTCATGCTAACATTAAATGATACGTTTATTGGGAACAGACTTTTGGGTTCTTGACGGTAGGAGTAATCATTAGAAAATTCCTACACATTAGGCATTGATATTTATAGGGTTATTAATTCTAAAGATTAGAGATCTTCTAAATCCCTCTCTCTCTTGAATTCAATAGTTTAAAACCCTTGTTCATCAAATCGAAATGTCATCTTTCCGTCCAAAATCGATTCAAGTGGACTTTAAATCCGTATCCACTCTGCAATCTCCGGGAATGCATAGGATGTTTGAGTCTCTAAAAGCCTCCGGGCTGAGAAAGTTCCTTTCTCCTCATGAACTCTATTATGAACAGTTGGTTCATGATTTTTTCGAAGCCGCTGGATTTTATCATGATAAAGTTGTTGCTGGGGTTGTGATGGGTCAGATGATCTGCATCACCGATGAGTCTTTTGGTACGTTTTTCCAACTTCCAAAAGTAAGTATTGATGAGTTCTCAACCACTCCACCGGATCTAATGATTACAATGATGAAAGTCTTTTCTGATTCTCCTCAAGTAGACATTCATGGAAAGAAAAACCTTCTAAAGGTTGAATTTGGTTTGTTAAGCGATATCGTCTCGAAATCTCTTCTCTCCAAAGAGTCCTCTTACAAGTATTGTACAAAGGTCTTTCAGATAATGGTGGCTATCACCAGGAGCATTCCTGTCAACTGGACAAGCTTCCTCTTCGGAAATCTTGTCAAAATGGTTATTGCTCGGAAGACTATCTTTGGCTTTGATGGCCCTCTAAGCTCTCTTCTTTGCTTCCTTCTGAATGAACCCGGTAAGAGTTTTCACCTTCCTTCTAAGATCCTGAACAACCAGAAGGTTGTCGATTACATTCAAAGGGTGGAGACGCTCAAGTCCAAGAAAAGGTAAAGAGAAGACTCCAACTCCCCTCTAACCGCACTCTTAGAGATCTCTTAGGTTGAAGTCTATCTTTTCCAGAGTAAAGTGTAGGAATAAGAAGAAGTAGATTATAATGAAAATCATGTTCATTTAAGATGAATGTTTTTGAAAAATCTGTTAGCAATGCTTTGATGTTAACTTATTTTGGTGATTTTTGAGAACAAGTTTTGTGTGTTCCTTCTGAAAACACTCACATTTGGTTGATTTTTAATATGATATTTTTGTATGCTGAATTTGTATGTAAGGGTTTGTTTTATTTATATGATGAATGCATATTTTGGTATATGTATGCAATTTTCCAATTTCTTCATCAAAAAGGGGGAAATTGTTGGGTCAAATTATTTTGACTAAGTGTTGAAATAATTTAACCAATGAGATTTTAAAGATGAAATGACTTATGAGTTTTGATGCAGGTGTATTGAAATAATATTTCATAAGACTTGGCTCTAATGAGGGTCATTAGACCGATTTTGGCATTGAATGCATAGAATTAGACGTACAGTCTAACTCAATGGAGTTAGACGTGTAGTCTAATGAATGCATAAAATTAGACGTGCAGTCTAACTCAACGGAGTTAGACGTGTAGTCTAATGAATGAATAGAATTAGACGTGCAGTCTAACTCAACGGAGTTAGACGTGCAGTCTAATGAATGCATCAAATTAGACGTATGGTCTAATAGATATTCGGAATTAGACGTGCAGTCTAACTCAGCGGAGTTAGACGTGCAGTCTAATATAGTTGCAATTAGACGCAAGTCTAATGTACACGGAATTAGATGTGTAGTCTAACTCAGAGGAGTTAGACGTGCAGTCTAATATATTTGCAATTAGACGGATAGTCTAATATGTGCGGAGTTAGACGGATAGTCTAATATGTGCGGAGTTAGACGTGTAGTCTAATTAAGTAAAAGTTAGACGTGAGTCTAACTCCTTCAGATAAGTCTGAGATAGAACCGGAATTAGACGTGTAGTCTAACTTTGTAGAGTTAGATGTGAAGTCTAATGGTTATTGGATAATTAGACGTGTAGTCTAATTAAGTGAAAGTTATACGTGAGTCTAACTCCTTCAGACAAGTCTGAGGTAGAACCAGAATTAGACGTGCAGTCTAACTCAATGGAGTTTGACGTGCAGTCTAATGGTTATTGGATAATTAGATGTGTAGTCTAATTAAGTGAAAGTTAGACGTGAGTCTAATTCCTTCATATTAGTCTGAGGTAGAACTGGAATTAAACGTGCAGTCTAACTCAGTGGAGTTAGACGTGCAGTCTAATGGTTAGTGTAATTAGACGTAAGTCTAATTCTATTAGACCAAGCGGTCTAATAGACTCTGTTATTAAAATGGGACGTTTGATTTCATTAGACTGATTTTCACATTCCGTCTAACTGAAATACGTCTAATGCTCAGCTTAAGCAGTATGCTTGAAACTAGCATTCACCTACCCTCGTGCTATAGCTATACCCTACTCCTGCTCCACTTTCTAGTGAAGATTAGTACAACAGCTATATGCATCCAACCAACGAATGCCACGTAAGAGAATTTTCCTCAAATGACTTGTTTTGCAGGTACATCCTTGATGGAATATTTGGCGCACTACTAGTGATGTACGACCACGATCCTTGTGCTCAGAACCTGCTGTGTACAATGGAGGCTTTCCAATGGAAGAGTGTCACGTATCATTCTAAAAGATTCGACCTTTTGTCTCTACTCAGTATTTAACAAATCTAAAGGACAACGGAAAATCTGCCTCAGATAACGAACAAGCAATCAAATTTTATAGAGAGAGAAACTATTCGATCATCTTGCTTACTGAATTTAATCCTTTGAATATTCATATTGTGAAGCTGCTTTCTGATTGTACTGTGTGTGAATCAAGAGAGAACTAGAATCAAAACACCTTTAGCTGAGTGATATTCTTCATCTTGTAATTGAACAGAAAGTGTTCTGTTCAATAGTGATCTAAGTGTGTGTAAACTGTATTTGATTCGAATCATATTATAGTAAATCCTTCCGGTGGTTGGAAGAAGAGGTGACGTAGGAGAGTTTCTCCGAACATCCATAAACAAACTGTTGTGTTCTTTCATTTCTGTCATCTTTTCATATTTCATCTTGTGCTTCAAACCCAAGTAAACAATTCCGCCTTGAATCTGTTTCAAGTGTTTATAAGTGTTTGCGTAGAAAAGAAAGCGAATTAAATCCCTAACAAGATTTCTTTCAAACCATTTTTCATAAGCCTTCATCCTTAGCCAGACCCCCGTCTCTATCGATAAAGCCGATCCTATCAAAATCGACTCTTTAAAATGACTTGAGTCATTGATGTGAAAACCATTATAATTTCTTGTGGAGAAATTATAAGATTGATGGGGTCAATAATGATTTATTATAAAAAAATATGATTTGCCTAAATGATATTAATCATGAAAGTTGAAATCAATATAATTTCTTATGTAGAAATTATGAAATAAATTGGGTATCCACCTAAAGATTTCTTATGTAAAAATTTAATTTGTCAAAATGATGCTGACATTTATATTTTGAGGCATTTTAACTTGAGATTAAATAAGTTGCTTGTATTAGAACTTATTCTAATCATGCATTTAAAGAGACACGACTATGTAAGTCGAAATTGTATTTGCAAGAATTGTCTCAGTGAGAACAATCTACTCATATTTGTTTTGAGAGTGCATACTCGCTTCACGTCGATTATTGTTCAAAACATGGCAATGTAAGTGTTTCGATTAAGATATGAAATATATTTATAAATATATTTTATTTGATTATGTTGCTAAGTGATTATTTATATATATCATGCATATTAACTAATAAGACGATGATTCATGTTCATTCATAATAAGTTATATAGCAATTTGTATACATATATGAATAAATATCTATTGTATATGCATTTTGTTTTAATAGACAATTTTGAAAATTTTCACAAAATTATGTGTCTATCGATTGACAAAGATCTTTTATATAAAGTTAAAAGTTATCTAATTAATTAAGAATCGAATAACTGATGACATTAATAATTATTTATATAATTAATTAGTTTTATATTTGATTAAAGATAAATGGTCAATATTAAGTAGTAATTAATATTCTAATTATCATTATATATTTTATAGAGATATTTTTAATGATATATGAGATTATATATATATATATTTGTTTAATAATATATTACATGTCATTTGTTTGATTATGTTTCTAAACTATTCGATTATATATTTAATATAAATTGTTTAATTCATCGTAAAGACTTACTTAATTTGATATTTTTGAAATCAAATAATTACAAGAAAATTTTTGTTTATTTTGAGAATAATGTGGTAAATGTGCCGATATAATGAGATGCAAACGTGCAACCAAAAATAAATATTTAAGCGGATTCGCCAAAGATACTTGAAACATTATGATTTCTTTTGTAGAAATCATGTGACATGATGAATAATAATTTTATTAAATATTCTAATTTCTTTTATAGAAATAATTTGATGAAATAAATATTTTAATTGATTTAAATATTATAATTTTTTGTAATGATGATGTGAAGAATGATTTATATATGAATAAACATTCTAATTTATTGTATATAAATTATGTTTTTTTTAATTAAATATTTATAATATAGTTATCTTATTCATTGTAGAATAAGTATAACAAAAGAAATTTTGTTAAAGAATTATGTGACAATCTCTTGATTAGAAAATAATTGATTTAATTTACACATATATGCATGATTTAAAAGTATACCAATGTGATTTTGGGGGCAAATATTTATATTGATAATGACACAAAAATAATTGTGTATATTATGATAAATAAAAGATAATTTATTGTTCGAGAAATATGTTTTCTTCAAAAGATAAAGTTGCGTAATTTTACAAAAAGAAAAATAAAATAACAAGAAAATGTCTTGTATATATTTCCCGAGTTGGTTCTCAAATCCATATTTTAAATTTGCGGATTTTAAAATCAAGAAAACTGTCATATTTTGACATTAATTTCATAAAAATATTGAAGAACGAATGTCTTCCTTCAAAAGGATTTTATGAAATAAATGAAAAAAAAGTTTGTAAAGTCTTGACATGATTTATAACAAATTTTATAATAATGTGTTAAGCTTGAAATAATAACAGAGCCTTTCAAGTTTTTTAATTCAATAAACGAGTTCTTGATAGTTGGGACCGAGGGTGGAATTCAATACTCAAGCACAGCGGACATAGAGTGAGAAGAGAATTCGAGGTTAAAGAGAGAAGAAACCTGGGTGAGAAGAGAATACTACTAGAATATTCCTAGTAGTCCAAGAAAGAGGTTCAAGGCCGAGAGAATAACTTAGAGTAACAACTTTCACAAGTTTCAATTCATAAGCCAAAAAGTGGGGTGGGCATCAGTATTTATAGAGGCTGAATTACCCAAGAGTATTCGGTTACCAACTTGTTACAACAACTTTAAAAGAATAACAGAATTCGGTTTGAGAGAAATATAAGAGAAGAGAAACAAAATAGAATTATTAAGCAAAAGACATAAACTGGCCCATATGCACACTAGGGCCGAGAAACGAGTGTTGCAAATATTTTAGGACCGAGGCTTTGGTGAGCAGACTCTAACATAATCTCCCCCTTCAAGGTTCGTTGCCCTCGACAAAAAGAACGTGGACTGGTCAGCTTCTAATGCGCATTCTCAAAACTTCAAAAAAAACTATTGCTTCGGTCGGGCTTCAACAAATTCAGCAAGGGTCGCAGCATAAGACCAGGCTTCTTAAAAAACTTTCAACAGAATCGTTTCAGTAGTGGAGCTGGTCGGGTCCTTGCAGTCTTTTGCACTACCGGGTCACTTGTCACTCCTCCCATGTAAGGAATTTCTGTGCACCCAAGGTCGAGTTTTTCATTATTTAGAGCTGACCTTTGTTGCTGCAATGTCTCCAGCGCTTGGTGCAAAAATAATTTCTTCCAACTTCGATTATACTCTATAGTGTTATCAAAAATCCAGGCCAAGTCTTTTTCCCGAACCAGCATAACAGGGGCAGCGAATGAGCCATAGTTTCTAATTAGATCTTCAGGAATATCTCCCAAGGTCATTGCCGTGAGGGAAATAGTTTGGCCTTCAGGCTTACATTTTATTTGCACTTTGGCAGCAACACTACATTCTTCCGAAGTCTTTTCTAGCTGGTTTCCATGCATCAAGTGACCCGCAACCGAGGAATACCCTTTAGGACCGTGGTCCTGCCTTGCTTCTCATAAGATAGCGTCATCTTTTCGAAGTTCCAAGATGAGGGACCTAACGTAATCATCCATTCAATGCCCAACACAATATCATATCCGTCCATGGAAATTACCTTCATTTCTGTTTGATAGTCATTGCCTTCTATCGACCATTTCAAGTCTTTGCAAATACTAGAGCATAACACATTGGACCCATCGACCACTCTAACCGATTGCACCCAGGTTGCTATGCTTTTGTGGTCTATTTTCTCGCAAATCCTGCTATTGATAAAATTGTGGGTGCTACCTGTATCGATCAAGATCACTACCGGCAGGTTCCCAACTTTGCCAAGAATCTGGAGCGTTTGAAAAGTTTTAGAACCGGTCAATGCATGTAAGGATATGGCTGGTTCTTCCCTTGGCCCGAGCAACGAAGGTAGATCATCAAAAACAGGCTCTTGGTCGGCTTCTTGGTCTTCTTGATTGGCCGAGACCATGAATAACTTTGATTTACACCTATGGTTTGGTTGTCATTTTTCATTGCAAGAGTAGCATAGGCCCTTCTTTCTCTTTTCATCCATTAAGGCCGGGTCTAATTTCTTAACATGGCCCTGGTTTGCACTTGAAGAGGACCCATATGATGCATTCTTGAAGTTGGTATTGGTGCTCAGCCCGACTGTGTTGATATTGGATGGTGTGGGCAGCAACAGTGCTTCAGCGCTGTACAAGTTACCACTGCTCATTAAAGACCGATATGTTGCTTCTTGGACTTTAGCCATGGCTATGGCTTCGTTTAGAGAATCCGGGAATCGCAACCTGATGCAGTTTGCAATCTCCTCCCTTAGACTAGACAAGTAGCAATCTATGACGTAGTCCCTTGGCATATGATATAACTTTTGAGAGATCGACATGTACCGCAGATTATATTCTTGAACCGAACTAACATGTTTCAAATTCATCAGCTGCCTAATTGGAGTGTCGTGTATAGAGGGCCCAAATTGCACCAAGAGGTCTCTTTTGAACACATCCCATGACAATGCTTCCTTTTGGTTACGGTTATGAAGATATGACCCGTACCACATTCTTGCTTCGCCAGAAAAGTGAATGGGGGCGATATCTAATTTAGTGTCATCCATGGTCTTGTCCACCCTGAAAATTTTTTCAGCGGATATCAGCCAGTCCTCGACATCCGACCCATCAAACCGAGGAAAATCGACCTTAGTTAGCCAAGTGGGAGGAACATAATGTTGGTCGCGGTTCTGGCCAGGGTGCTGGGGCCTAAATGGGGAAGGACCATGGCAAGAATTATCATTGTATGGTCTGTGACGGGGTTCTTGCACATTTCCAGATGCCCCGCTCTCAGAGGCTGCCATTCGTTCTTCAGTCGCATCCAACATTCGGTCTATAGCCGCTTGCATCGCAGCTGTTTGTTGGGACAGATTTTCAATAAGGGCCCTGAGCGTATCCATTTTTGACTGCTGGCGAGTTTCTACCATGTTGAGAATCGACCAACTCTGGTACCAATATGTTAAGCTTGAAACAATAACCGAGCCTTTCGAGTTCTTTAATTCAAGAAACGAGTTCTTGATAGTTGGGACCGAGGGTGGAATTCAATACTCAAGCGCAGCGGACATAGAGTGAGAAGAGAATTCGAGGTTAAAGAGAGAAGAAATCGGGGTGAGAAGTGAATACTACTAGAATACTCCTAGTAGTCCAAGAAAGAGGTTCAAGGTCGAGAGAATAACATAGAGTAACAACTTTCACAAGTTTCAATTCATAAGCCAAAAAGTGGGGTGGGCATCAGCATTTATAGAGGCTGAATTACCTAAGAGTATCCGGTTACCAACTTGTTACAACAACTTTAAAAGAATAACATAATTCGGTATGAGAGAAATATAAGAGAAGAGAAACAAAACAGAATTATTAAGCAAAAGACATAAACTGACCCATATGCACACTAAGGCCGAGAAACGGGTGCTTCAAATATTTTAGGACCGAGGCTTTGGTGAGAAGACCCTAACATAATGATATGAAAATTTGATCATAATTTTATTAAAAAGTGAATGTGACAATTATATATATCATGAGACAATGGAAATTATTTCATTACGTGTCTTTTGTACGCTATTTTTATCATTGAAAACTACGATAAAAATGATTAAATTCATTAAAGATGTGAATTGCACTACACGAAATATCATGTTATTAAATGATATATTGATATCATTAAATGAAAGACTTTACGTGTAAAAGTGAATATGTTTACACTTAAAAGTGCAATCTACGTATGAAAATCTTCTAAGAAAATTATGATTGATAGATTAAACGTTATAATCTATAATTTTGACTTATGTCGAAAAATAAAATCTTTTATGAAAATATGTAACTGCTTACACGAAGATAAAATAGTTCAAAGATATTTTGTCTACTAGTTAGCCAAGTAAGCAAAATAGTTCTAATAGAGTTATCACATTTGACTATTAGTCAAATATAACATTGTGGATCGACTAATCAAATTATTGAATAGAGAGTTAGTTTGAAGTCATTTGAAACATTAGCCTACTAAAAGTTGGTATGAAGGAAAATCCAACCTATGCAGACGGGAGAATCTAAGAACTAGGTTTAATGGGAGAACCTAATTATATTGACTTGGAAAGTTATTGTTGAGGATTAATCTTATAACGAAACAATATATATTTTGACGAGGATAAACATATCGGTTTTAACGATTCTTTGTGAGAAAAGAGATCACCTATGTGAGGGAGAAGTGGGACCGCTTTGAAGGAATTGCACGGATAAATTCTAGACCCTCTCACAAAACCAGACGCGTGTTCCATTTCCAAAAGGGACACAACCATTAGAGCTTGACATGTATCAGGGATAATTCTATGTTAAAGTGTGTAATCATTTACACAAATGACAGAATAGTTTAAGGACATCGAGTCTACTAATCAGTTAGTAAAGTTATATACTTTCATAAGAGAGGTTCAAAGGGTTACCCCTACCCATCCTATGTAGAATTCAGCTATTAAACTTTTCACCGGATTAATATTTCAATTTTCATTAATGTGGGGGATTGTTAGAATTTTAAAATAATTCATAAATTCCAATAATGAATGGAAATGAGAAATTTAGTAAATAAATTCAAATAAAATTCAAACGAAATTCACACGAAATTCATACATGAATTAAAGTAAAATGTGATCCAAATAATTAAATTATCATAATTAATTTGTTAATTATGTAATTAATATCTAATGGCTTGAAGAACAGTTATCAAATTAAATATATTTAATTTTTTTAATTATCATTGTTATCATCATTATATTATTGTTATCAATTTATTAGCAATTTAGAAAATCATGTAACGTGTATTTTCTAATAAAGAGAAAATACAAAGGGCAATGAAGAGGCAATGAAGATCATCCGTTGGATCAAAGATTAATGATTGATTTTATTTTTATGAAAGTTTATCTTTTCAACAATATAAAACCCCCCATCTCTAATCTCAAATCACTTGATCACTTGATCATCTTATCATTTCTCACTCTAGAATTCCAAAAGTCCTCTCCTTATTTTGTGAGTAATCTCCGAGTTCTTCACTCAATATTTTTTTTTGAAACCCGACGATAGTTCATGTACGCTGGTCAAGTTCAATGCATAGTGATTTTTGTACAGAATCACTACTAGATTCGTTGTACCCTAAGATACAACCATCTGTGATAAACTCCAGCACAAACGGGAGACGATGTAACTATTGTAAGAGAAATGTGCTAAGCACATGCCTTGAATCAACATCTCAATCGATGATTTCATTCTTTGTATATTCTAGTTTATTTAATTTATTTAACATCATATTTATATATATTCTGTTTACTTATATATAGAACCGACATGCAAAGGTCATTGCTCGACACATCTATCTAAAAGAAAAACGAAAAGAAACCTATTCTATTTAACCATAATTCTTAAACCTCCATTAATATAAGCAAAT
The DNA here is from genome assembly GCF_907164915.1 of Impatiens glandulifera. Taxonomy (NCBI): domain Eukaryota; kingdom Viridiplantae; phylum Streptophyta; class Magnoliopsida; order Ericales; family Balsaminaceae; genus Impatiens; species Impatiens glandulifera. Next base: position 19,676,253 of record NC_061870.1, on the reverse strand, counting down.
CAAGTCTATAAATAATAAATAATTCTTCGCAATTTATACTCACACAATTGTCAATGTTTGAATACCACGAAGCTCTCTGGGAATGGTTCCTGTGAGTTGATTATTGTTGAGACGACTTGCATAAAAAATAAACATAGACACCGGTTAATATAATTTTAAGTCATCAAAAATTATATATACAATGCATTTAATTTTGATAAAAAAAACCCATCTAGAAAACTATGAGATACATACAAGACATGACCTAAAGAGGTTGTAGGTTGCCTAGAGATTGAGGAATTGTCCCCCAAAATTGATTCTCATATAAATCCAAGATCTTGAGGTTCACCAAGTTTCCTAACTCTTGAGGTTCACCAAGTTCCTTAACTCTTGAGGTTCACCAAGTTCCCTAGCTCTTGAGGGATTGAACCTTGGAGGTTATTTTCACGTAGGCTACTATAGTGACGATTTTAGTAATGAGAAACGATCGGGGGAGGGAATTTGGGAGAGAGAATTTGAGAGAGAATGACGTGACACAATTTGATTCGTTGAAAAATAACAAATTTTCTCTCTCTTCTCTCTTTCCTCACCCTTTATCCTTTTTTCAACTAGTGATGTGGTGACACGTCATTCCCTCTCCTAAATTCCCTCCCCTATCACTCCTCTTTAGTAATTAAGACACTTTTATGGATAGTTACATGTGAACATGATATAGAACAAAAGTCGACACACTTACAAGTATTATAGGTGGTCAAATTTTTCTAGGTTAAGGATCTAGATGACCGATAAGACAATTAAAATTAGATCTCTACAAAAAGACATGTTAAGAAGATAAGACTCAATATTTGCACATAAATGATTATAATGTTTTTGAGAAAAAGGAAAAAGAGATGGGAACTATACATGTGAACACCGCGGTTATCATTGTCGCAACTAATATGAAACCAGGTACAAGGATCGACAAGAGTTGTATCCCAACAATCCAACACATTTTGTGAATCTGAAAGTCCACTACGAAAGCAAACTTTTTAAAATGTTTTTAAGTTGGAGTTGAAGTATGAATATGATTTGTGATGTTAAATTTAGTCTACATTAAAAAGAAAAAAAACAGTTCAAATTGTAATTAAATTATAGTTTATTGCAGTAAAAGAAAATTTATAATATTTTATTCTTATGTTTAGAGAATTTTTTTTTTAATATTCTCCTTTTTATTATTCTTGATTAATAAAAAAAATGGAAAAATGGATTAATATATAACATGCAAACATACTTAATCATTTAACGAGACGCAAAACATGCAGACTCGAACTCAAGACTTTAAAGAGATTGAGAATATCCACGTCTTGTTGCTTCTAGGCTAAAAGAGGGAATAAAAATGAGACAATAGATTAAGAATGTATCCCGCAAACACACTTAATCATTTAATCAGACACAGAAATTACCGTATGACGAGCTCGAACCTAGGACTCAGGGCTTAGTATTCTTGATTAATTAAAATAAAGTGAACAGTACATCGCATTAAACTATTTAAATAACTTATCATATATTTATTACTTTTTATGTATTTACATTTATTAAAATATATTTATTTTTAATTAAAAAAAATAAAATTTTCATTATAAGTTTAACCCAAAATAACCCATTTATATTATTTTAACCTTAATATAAATAAGACTTAAAAAATCAAATAAAAATAAATTTGAATAATCTATATATTTAATTTTACAATTTTATTATCAATTAATTACACATTTCCTTCTTTATACACGCATATTTAATACATATAACATTAACATATAATACCAAATTTCTTCAAAATATTCTCATTTCATTTTGTAATCATCCATATTTTTCAACTATATTTTTCATCAATTCAAATAAGTTTTTAATAAATAAAATATTAAAATTTTTCATGACAAATAATATCTATATTAGATGTTATTTTTTTTTTATAATTTTAAAAATTATATTTATAGAAAATTATTTTTTTTTTCTTTTGAGAAAACGTCGTAATGTCATTGAATAAAAAGACCCAAAAAAAGTAAAGGATTACAAGAGTTTAGGATTCAGGCGGAATAATTCTTTTTCAAAAATGAATGAACCAAAATAAAAATAAAAAAAACAACTAAAATGAGAACAAAAGTGAATGGCACAAACAACAAAGCTTTTAGAGCGCTTTGAAATCATATGTAAGAGGGATTTTCTCATATACCATGTTCCATCTTTGACAAATCAACCAATTGTTTTCACAAGTGGAAATTCGTTTCCACATTTGATTGAGTGAGTTTCATCAAAGATAATTTCATTCCAAACAAACTCCACATCATTTCAAACACTTGAAAATGCTCTTGCATTCCTCTCAATCCAAATATGATAAACAATATTTGCAAAGAAACACTTGAAGACATTTAAACTAAAGTCATTACCCTTAGTCTTTATGATTTCCATTTCCTTGATATCAGTCCATTCTCTTAGAAAGCTAAGGAGAGTCATTGAATCATCTCTTCTAGCCTAGTGGAGGTAGATTTCCCTGGCCTCCCTAAGGTCTTGGGTTTGAGCTCGTCAGGCGACAAGTTCTGCTCGCATCGTTAATTGGTTAAGTGTGTTTACGCGATATGTGTTTAACCTATAGAGATTAGCCGCACTTCAAAGGAGAAGCATAACTCAGCGTTCTAAAAAAGGAGACTCGTTGATGTGGAGAATTTATCCAAAAGCAAGGAAGCAAATGTGTAGTCCCCAAAGAGATGGTCAATGGTCTCCTCATTTCTCATATAAAGAGCAACTAAGATCCAACATATTCATATACTTCTTAATTCGATCGTGCGTGTTAAGTCCTTCACGGAACGTCAACCACAAAATGAATTGGTGTCTAGAAATAACATTTGTGGACCACACTAAATGGTACCTGAAACCACCTCCCCTCTATCGTGAACAATATTCCATGCTAATCCTGAGTCAAACTTATCTTCATTTTCAACACTCCAAACTTTAGAATCTTCACAATTATTAAAGTGGCAGGAAGACAGAGTATTGAGGATCTTCGTACCTTCTGGAATTCTCCTCAGAATATTATTATATTCCCCATTTTGACTTGTTGAACAATAGCCAATTGATATTTCCGTATTACTCGAAAAGAGAGAAGACACTGTTATGAACAATATAACAATATAATGATCCTCGAACTAGGGGTCATGCCAAAATAGAGTTCTGTTCTCATTCCCAATCTGAAGTCTGATCATCTTACCAACACTATCTTTGAGTTTCAATTTTTTTAAGGGACCATGTCATTTCCATTTTGATCTTGCACGTCCAAATGCTAATTTTTTTTTTTTTACTTATTTACTATTTAATTTTAATTAATTTATATCTTTATATTTATTATAAAAGGTTAGAGAATTTGTCTAAATTTTTTTGTATTTTAGTAGAATATATATAATTTTAATAATTTAGATAATCTCCCTTATATATTAATAAGTTTTGATTAATAACAATTACTTGCTAATTTATCTCTATATCATTAATAGTTGCTTACTTCTGATTCAATTTGAAGATGTGTACTTTTATTACATTAGAAAGATGACTGGACATATGAAAAGTTTTATAAGAAATTAATTATATTATATATAAAAGAACAACAATCAAAGATTTCATTTACGCTTAAATAAAAACGAAAAGTAAAATTTCTTTAAAAATAAATAATATAAGAAATATGAAGGAATGATATAAGAAATATGAAGGAATAAAAAATATATATATATAATGATGCTTAATTTTTAAAGTGTCCGGATTGCCGGGTCGAGAGCTGTGGTTAATTTGGATATTTATGTGAGAGTAAATGAATACTTGAGTCGGATTGTGGGTTGACCCGCCCATAAACTTAAAACGGTTAAAAATAAATTTAAAAATATTATTTGTAGGTTTCGAACTTACAACCTAACAAACAAGTACAGCCCTTTAACCAACTAGGCTAACAACACTTTATATTTAAGATTTAACACCAAATTTGATGAACGCGAGACATTTTAACTATAAAAGTTCAAATTTTTAACTAACTAATCTATATATATATATATATAATGATGCTTAATTTTTAAAGTGTCCGGATTGCCGGGTCGAGAGTTGTGGTTAATTTGGATATTTATGTGAGAGTAAATGGATACTTGGGTCGGATTGTGGGTTGACCCGCCCATAAACTTAAAACGGTTAAAAATAAATTTAAAAATGTTATTTATAGGTTTTGAACTTTTAACCTAACAAAACAAGTACAACCCTTTAACCAACTAGGATAACAACACTTTATATTTAAGATTCAACACCAAATTTGATGAATGCGAGATATTTTAACAATAAAAATTCAAATTTTTAACTAAATAATCTATATTTATATAATGATGCTTAATTTTTAAAGTGTTCGGAATGCCGGGTCGAGAGGTGTGGTTAATTTGGATATTTATGTGAGAGTAAATGGATATTTGGGTCGGATTGTGGGTTGACCCGCCCATAAACTTAAAACGGTTAAAAATAAATTTAAAAATGTTATTTGTAGGTTTCGAACTTGCAACCTAACAAAACAACTACAACCCTTTAACCAACTAGACTAACAACATTTTACATTTAAGATTCAACACCAAATTTGATGAACGCGAGACATTTTAACAATAAAAGTTCAAATTTTTAACTAAATAATCTATATATATATATATATATAATGATGGTTAATTTTTAAAGTGTCCGGATTGTCGGTTGGAGAGTTGTGGTTAATTTAGATATTTATGTGAGAGTAAATTGATACTTGTGGTTGGATTGTAAAGTAAAACTTCTTTAAAAATAAATAATATTATATATATATATATATATATAAATGAAAAATAAATAATATTATATATATATATATATAAATGAAAAGGAAAACTTCTTTAAAAATAAATTGTATTATATATTTATATATATATATATGAAAAGTAAAAGTTCTTTAAAAATAAATAATATTAATTAGAAATATGGATGAAATTGATATGGTTACACGAGATCTGTCACCCATATCTTCACTAATGGCTATATATAGCTAGTTAGTAGACAAACAGAAAAATAAATTTAATGACAAGTAACATCACAAATTTATTTATTTATTTATTTATTTTTAAGAAAATTCACTTTGTAAAATTTTGAACTCATATAAAATCGAATCTTACACGAGATAATTATATTCCGTTTATGTATCGTTTTTAAGAGCATCTCCAGCGCATGACCTGTGCCCGCATCGGACAACGTGAAAAAAGGCAGATCATTGCTTTTTTTAATTTTTTGCACGGTATGTAAAAGCAAAAGGAGGACAGTGCCCTCTATGCCGGTCATGCCCAACTATGACATTTTCATTATTATATAATATAATATATTATATCATTTCTATAATATAGGAATATTAGTTATATATTTAATTATACTATTTTTTTTACTATTTTTATGATTTTTAAAAAATATTAAATAAATATATATTTTAAAATTTTCTATAATATAAGAATATTAGTTATATATTTAATTATAAAAATATTATAATATATTTTAAATTATACAAATATTTTATATTTTATTATAATATAGAAATATTAATTATATATTCTCAAATTTTCTTATATAATATAGGAATATTAGTTATATATTTAATTAATAAACATATATTTTAATTAAATTAATATATATTTTTATTAATTATAATACATGAATAGTTATAATAGTATAGATTAGTTATTTATTTAAAATAATATAAATAAAATTCACATTTAAATCATTTAGAGAAAAGGGCGGGCGGAAATTGGAGTGTTTTGCTCAAGTACAACATGTGCCCGCTTTCTGTTGAGGTGGAAGATTGATTTGACAAAATAAGGGACAAGGTCTTGTGCGCTGGAGATGCTCTAACATTCAATCTATATGTTTATTTTTGTTAAAAATTTTGAATATATTAAAATAAATGTTTGTTTTTTCCAAATAAAATGATTATAAATAATATTATATATATAATTTAAAAAAAATGTAATTCTCAAATAAGCTTCAATACTTTTCAAACTAAAAATAGAATATCCTTGCATATATATCATGAACATGAAAATACATGTTTTTTCCATTTTCAGCAAGTTAAATATTATTAAGCAAAACCAATTCAAGATAATAATAATAATATGTCTTTCTAAACTATTTGTTTATGCCATTATATATTGACTAAGAAATGCATCATGACATCAAACTGATGAGACAGAAGAGACCCGTCATAAAATAAATTCTCGAAGGCAAAAAAAACTCAGCTACATCTTCATGCAGAGAAATGATTAGGTAAGGGAATTTGGTGAGTGAATAACTTAACATAAACTTATTCGCTGAAAAAATCAAATAATTTCTCTATTTTCTCTCTTTCCTCCTACTTTTACATTTTCCAACCAATGAAGGTGATGCCAAGTCATTCCCTCACCAAATTCCTTACCAAATTCCCTCCCTTTATCACTCCTCCTTCATGCATGTGGAGTGTCCAATCGTGTGGTTGGCTTATGAGGTTTTCCATCAACCCAATTTGTGAAGTGAAACTTCTCACGAGTTAGGGCTCCTTAAGACAATTCCTGACAAGATTAGCTCATAAGTTTGAATACGTTATGTATGTCATCCCCGCCGATCTCCAAAAAGGCACCGCCGCACTAGAAGCCATCTGTTCGTCGCTTTTTGCCTGCTCCAATACTCTCCCTCAATCTCCCAGGGTATGTTTTGGTTAGAGGTATAGAAGGGTACTAGTATAGTATAAACTATACTGTTGGTATAAACTATATCCTATATAATTTATACCTATATAATTTATACCTCACATCTGGTATAAAATAGTAACCAGTCCATTAGGTACAACACAATTCTTATATAATTTAATTTTTTATTTTTTATTATATATTTTATTAATATTATATATAACCTATTATTGTATAACCTATTAAATATTTTATTTCATTTTAATATTATTATTATTATATATAATTTTAAATAGTCAATATTCTAATTAAAAAATATTTATTTATTTTTATAACGATAATTTTATTAATTATTATTTTCTATATTTACTTATACTATAAATAATATTTTTATTTTAGTTTATTTTATTAAAATTATTAATAATATTTAAATTAAATAAACATAATTTATCGTTTATATTATAATTATTTTTTTATATTTTAATTAAAATTACATTAATTATTAAATAATAACAAAACAATAACTTATAATAATAAACAATATTATTTATAATATAAATAAATAAATAAAATAATAATATTAATAATAATTTTAAATTAATATTTATTATTTATACAACTTATACTACATTCTTATACCAAACACAAAATTATAAACCATATACAACTTATACCATATTTATAATTCTTAACAAACATCAATAACCTATACAATATCTTCTAATCTCTTTCTTAATTAGAATATCTTCTAATTCCTTCCTTAATTAGAAGATTCATTAGGCCTACTTAGGCAATTGGGCCTCCCCTTGGGCTAAGAAGATTAACGCACTATGAGGCCAAGACTTTAATGAGCCTCGACATCACCTGGATTGGGTCGTGACACTAATGTGCCATGACATTCTCTCCCACCTAAGTCGTGGTCGTCCTAGGCTCGACCTTGGACCGATATTCTTCAATCTTCTGCCTGAATTGACACAAGAGATCCTCTCTTTCCCAACAATTCTCGACATCGGATAGCCCTTTCCCCACGCCGCTCAATATTTAATGGTCTCTCGTATTTGCGCACAAGCCACTTAAGCAAAGATTGTAGAGACTTAAATTGATGCATGAGTAATTCCCATATTCCTCGGTCCCCTTCCTTGAACCCGACTGCACGCTTCTTCAGATCTGTCCCCTTCTTCATCTTCTTGGTGTCTTCATCCAAAGATGCCTGAGCAAGATATGCTTCCCCTCCTAAGGATTTGGCGAGAGTGAATGTGGACTGACTTTGACCAACATAACTTGTGGTCAAACTTTGTGGAGTTGATGGTTGTGTGGTGTCTTTGGCCTTGAGCCCCTCGAAGGCTTCGATACACGCTATTTGGACTTCCTTGGGTGCTTCTTCTTTTTCCATTGGACCCATCCCCATCATCCATCTTGGAAAAAGTGACAAATGTCTTTTTACCACGTTTGCGACCACGGCTGAACCGCATTGCCAAGAACATGTGATAGGATCGACTTTATCGATAGAGACGGGGTCTGACTAAGGATGAAGGTTTATGAAAAACAGTTTGAAAGAAATCCTGTTAGGGATTTAATTCACTTTCTATTCTACGCAAACTTGTGTAAACACTTGAAACAGATTCAAGGCGGAATAGTTTACTTGGGTTTGAAGCACAAGATGAAATATGAAAAGATGACAGAAATGAAGAACACAAAAGTTTGTTTATGGATGTTCGAAGAAACTCTCCTACGTCACCCCTTCTTCCAACCACCGGAAGGATTCACTATAAGATGATTAGAATCAAATACAACTTACACACACTTAGCTCACTATTGAACAGAACATTTTCTATTCAATTACAAGATGAAGAATATCACTCAGCTAAAGGTGCTTTGATTCTAGCTCTCTCTCTCGATTCACACACAGTACAATCAGAAAGAAGCTTCACAGTTTGAAATCAGTAAGCAAGATGATTGAGTAGTTTCTCTCTCTGCAAAATCAGATTGCTTGTTTGTTAGACTTGTTAAGGCTTGAAAACCGATACTTCGTCCGTTATCCTTAAGATTGGTTAAATACAGAGCAGGAGCTAAAGGTCGAATCTTTAAGAATGATACGTGGCACTCTTCCATTGGAAAGCCTCCATTGTACACAGCAGGTTCTGAGCACAAGGATCGTGGCCGTACAGAACTGGTAGTGCGCCAAATAATCCATCAGGGATGTACCTGCAAAACAAGTAATTTGAGGAAAATTCTCTTACGTGGCATTCCTTGATTGGATGCATATAGCTGCTGTACTAATCTTCACTAGAAAGTGGAGTAGAAGTAGGGTACATCTATAGCACGTGGGTAGGAGAAATGCTAGATTCAAGCGTACTGTTTAAACTGAGAATTAGACGTATTTCAGTTAGACAGATTGTGAGAATCAGTCTAATGAAATAAGTCATCTCCTTTTAATAGAAAAACGTCTATTAGACCGCCTGGTCTAATAGAAGTAGACTTGCGTCTAATTATTCAATAACCATTAGACTGGCACGTCTAACTCCACTAAGTTAGACTGACACGTCTAATTCCGGTTCTACTTCAGACTTGTCTGAAGGAGTTAGACGCACGTCTAACTTTCATTAATTAGACCACACATCTAATTATTCAATAATCATTAGACTGACACGTCTAACTCCACTAAGTTAGACTGACACGTCTAATTCCGGTTCTACCTCAGACATGTCTGAAGGAGTTAGACGCACGTCTAACTTTCATTAATTATACCACATGTCTAATTATTCAATAACCATTAGACTGGCACGTCTAACTTCATTGAGTTAGAGTGACACGTTTAATTCCGGTTCTACCTCAGACTTGTCTGAAGGAGTTTGACGCACGTCTAACTTTCATTTTCTATTAGACTACACGTCTAACTCCGATGAGTTAGACTGTACGTCTAATTCCGAATATCAATTAGACTACCCGTCTAATTACAAATATATTAGACTACACGTCTAACTCCGATGAGTTAGACTGTACGTCTAATTCTATTAGACTTACTTTTAATTCCGTGTATTCATTAGACCATTCGTCTAAATCTTTACACGTCTATTAGACTGCACGTCTAACTCCGATGAGTTAGATTGTACGTCTAATTCTATTAGACTTTCGTCTAATTTCATTCAATGAAGGCCAAAATCAGTCTAATGATCCTCATTAGATCCAAGTCTTATAACATATTGTCTCAATACACCTGTATCGAAACTCATAAGTTATTTCATCATCAAAATATCAGTGGTTAAATTATTTCAACCCTTAGTCAAAATAATTTGACCCAACAACATGCACATACCCCCTGATTCTCTTTTTGTTGGTATCACTCGAGTCTTTTCGTGATCCAAAATAATTAAGGAATCAGAATGAGGAACTATGCAAGCGCGTACCTGATCGAACCATTGTAGTTCAAACACTACATCGTAGTCATCCATAGGGACTAATGTAAATGAGACTGTCCCATTCCAATCTCCGATCCTGGTGTGCACTTTCTTAGCCTCCTCGGTTACCAACTTGGCTATTGTACTCACAGATTTTACCGTCCCTCTCATTGGGTGGATGCGGAGACCCAACGTCTTGGCCACTCCTTCACGCATGAAGTTGTGAGTATCTCTGATCCAGTATCCACTAGAGCTTTGATGAGCCTTCCCCCGATCAAGGCATCCACGAATATTGAGCCCCTCATTGTTCCCTTGATCGATTCCGCAATACTAGCCTTCAAAACATTGAGCAGTCTTAAGGATTCTATTTGAGTTTCTTCTTCCTCATCAGATGACTTAGTTCCTTTAACCGCTGCAACCTTTTCCCCCTTAAATGGGCACATAAACTTAATGTGATTATGAGCACCACAAGTATAACAGACTCTTGGTTTACCCGATTCGTCGGCTTTCCTCCTTGTGTTGTTGTATGAATGCCCCTTCTTGGGTGGGCGGTCTCCCCCACCTTTCTCCTTATCATGTGAGCGGTCTCCCCCACCTTCCTCCTCATTATCTCTGAGGATCTTCGGCCTGTCCATAGACACTTTGAGCTCTAACAGTCTTTCTACAACTGTAATTGCCTCGGAGACGTTCTGCACATTGGCCCTTTGCAACTCCATCTGCACCCAAGTCTTTAGGTCATTAACAAACGTGAACAGGGCCTCATGTTCTCATTCACATACTCCTTGATGGTCCTGTTGTGCACAAGTTTGCTTAGCCGCTTTTTAGCTTCGAAATCGGCGTTCTCTAGGAAGAATTGGCGCTTGAACTCGCTCTTGAAGTCTTCCCATTTTCCATCTTCAATGTACCTCGTTCAATATTTGATTCTCGCCTCCTCCACCACAGTAGTGCCATCTATATAAGAAAGAATGGTGATGTTTCCAAGTTGGCACGATCATCGAATATGCTTGATGCCCGAAAGTACTTCTCCATGTTCCAATGGAAGTCCTCCACTTCTCTTACACTTTTTGAGCCTTTGAATGGAGTTGGCTTGGGAACATCCATCCAATGAGGTGCCGCACCTCTATGCTCCCCTCCATTCCACCCAATCCGACCTTCCAACGCATCGAACCTCCCCACCATTTCCCTTCGGAGAGCGTAGATCATTGCATGGGATTCTCCTCGGATTGTCTTAAGTATTTCCTGTCGGATATCATTAATTGTCCCTTGAATCGAACCCAGCACGTCGTTATGAATTCTACGATTCAAATTGTTAATGATCCCCATAACCTCATTCTCCAACTTTTCACCTTTCTCATCCAACACCGTTACTCTATCGGCCACCGCGCTAAACACTTTGAGAGCTTCTTGGTGTTCTCTCATGCCTTCTTCAAGTCGGGTCACCTGCGCTTCCATGATAACACCTCTCTTAATGGACTTATCCCTCTTGGATCCCCTGTTCTTATGTTGGCCGGTCGAAACCTTAGTGACAGTATTAACTGTTTCCATCTCTTTCAGCTTGAATGCGGAAGTACAACCTTGCTCTGATACCACTTGTCACGGGATAAAATTCGACCGATGTGGAACTAGGCTAGATCGATGCAAATTCTAGTTAGTAAGCCATTTTACACAATGCAAGAAAAACTTAGAGAGAGAAAAAACTTGAGAATAAGAATTGTATATTGAATAGTTGATAATTACAATGTAATACCTTTATGGTATTTATAGGACTTACAACGTATTAAATTAAGAATTGTCTTCCAATTATAATTTAATTACACTAATTTAGGATATTTCTTCCTTAATTAGAATATTTCTACCCAATTTAGAATATCTCTTGTAATCTCTTCCTTAATTAGAATATTCTAATCTCTTCCCTAATTAGAATATCTTCTAATATCTTCCTCAATTAGAAGATTCATTGGGCCTACTTAGACAAGTAGGCTTCCCCTTGGGCTAAAAAGTTTAACGCACTATGAGGCCAAGTCTTTAATGAGTCTCAATATCTCTGGATTGGGTCGTAACACTTATGGGCTGTGAAAATATGCTCTAAGCATGAATAATAATTCATCATAATCATGAATTACATTTGAAATACATATGTTGATTAGTAATTTAGTAACTTATACAAATCATATAAAAGAATGAAGATATGTGGACAACACTCACCTCGATCATGTCTTTGATTTAGTGTGAAGAAATTAATTTTATTAATTTTTTATAAAAAATATAGAAGAGTAAAAACTCCCAAATTCAACTTAATATATATATATATATATATATATATATATATATATATATATATATATATATATATATATATATATATTGAAAATCAATATAAAATTAAATCAATTTTATTAGTTTTGTTTTAAAATTATAGTTGATTATATTTTTTTAATGTAAACTTGAATGTATTTTTTTTTACTGATTAACTAATAATAACTTAATTTAATTGATAAAAGTATTATTTAAAAATTTTATATTATATTTTCACTAAAAATGTTCTGATTAAGAAAATAATAATTGGAGATTATAACAAAATTATCTTAATTTGTAAGTATTTGATTCTGTTCATTAGCACTCATGTGAAGTAAGAGAAATTGGTGAAGGGATCCTCTGCTACCATATTGCCTCTCACTAAGAGAGGGGTAATATGGTAAATAAATGAAATACTGTTTCATTTATTTACCATATTGCCCCTATCTTTGTGAGAGGCAACATGGTAGCAGAGGATCTCAAATGGAGAAATTGTATCATTTTTAATAATAAAAAAAATTATCCTTCTTTGAATTTCATATATATATATATATATATATTGGTGAAATTAACCTTATAACCTCTTAGAAATCTCATAAAGTTCTCATTCTTTGAAATTCATATTATAAAACATGCCACAACAGACACACTTACAATAATTAATTGTCCACTAACATTGAAATATTACTATAGATTTTAAGCTTTAATCTTTGCCATCTAAATTATTTGTTGAATCCTGATCACGGGCTTCATTAGCAAGATATGTTGATCCTTGGATTGTTGTGATATCTGCAATAATATTTCAGAAATTAAATATTTACTCACATCAAATGAATTATTTAAAGAAAAAATTTCCATAATAAATTAAGATTTATAGTTTGCATACTCATATGAATTTATATGTGACAATGAACCGCCCCTAGGAACAGGTCCACAGAGGTTGTTGCTCGACACATCTCTGTAGAGAAGAGGCGTAAATTCTCAAATGGGAAATATATGCAAACTATATCTCGAAAAAAACATATCTCCGCATTTATATACTCACACAACTCTCAACGTAGGAATACCACCAAGCTCGCCAGGAATAGGTCCTGTTAGTTTGTTATTGTTGAGACGACTTCCAAAAACATCACAATCGGATTAATCAATATAATTATCATAAGTTATCACTAATTTAGATTAAAAAAAATATTAAGCAATCGATCGGATACATACAAGAAGAAAAGTAGGTGTAATTTGCCGAGAGAAGGAGGAATCCTCCCGGAAAATCGATTTCCATTTAGATTCAAGCTCTTGAGGTTAGACATGTTGCCTAGCTCTTGAGGGATTGGTCCATCTAAGTTGTTGTCATTGAGGTTCCTATATTGATGTTTTTAGTAATTAGGAAATCATTAGCAAAAGTTTCTTCTCGTGAAATATAGAAAATAAGATGCTTACAAGTATTGTAGGCGGTCAAGGTTTCCTAGTTGAGGAACTAAATGACCCGATAAGCCATATCGAAATAGATCTCTGAAAAAGGACATTTAAGAATGTTAAGAATTTATATGATTCAAGGTTTGATTTGAAAAACAAGAAATATACTACACTATATTATATATTTATACAAGCGAATGACACGGTTATCGTTGTCGCAAGTAACGTGGAACCATGTACAAGGATCGTAGAGACTTGTATCCCAACTTTTCATTGCATTTTGTGGATCTGAAACTCCCTGGTGAAATGCTGCAAGTGCGTTCATATCGCCGGACCTAGAAGCTTTCACCACCAAAGATCCAAAACAAAATAGCAAAAGAAAGCCAAAATTTACAATATCAGCCATAGATTGAAGTTTTTGTTCCAAATCCAACTTGAGATAATGACTTATATATATATAATATACTGAGAAAGAGAAGATGTAGGATTAATTTTGGTTTAAATTACATTTGTTTTCTTTCATTACCTTTTTGAAAAGTGAAGTAGTTAGAAGTCAAGTACTTGAATATTTTTATATTCAATATTCATAAGTTGGATTTCATACTATTAATGAAATATTTTTTTTCCTTGTAAGAATATATATACAATCTTCACATAAATGAAATGCAATACAAAATATCTCAGAAAATGCATGATCTCAATTGTTAATAGTAAGAAAAAGAAAGACAAAAATTATAGCCATTATCTTTTTTCCTTTGTAAAAAAAATCTTTTTTTTTTTCAGAATATCAAAGCATTATAAAATTAATTAAGAAAAGAGTGTGAACAAATTTTTATTTATTTATTAGTCAAACATAATAAATTCTAGCCATTATTGTATGACAACCGTCAAGATTTTAGATTACTTTTTTTTAGTTTATTTGAAATTTGCAAAATAACTCAAAGAAATTATATTTTTCTGTAAATATCAAGTGGTTGAGAATAAATAAAATTATTGAAATCTCAAATGTAATAGTAAAAGGGAATAAATATGGGACAAGACACTTTTTAAAAATCTTAAAAATCTATACTGAATTCTAGAAATACTTAATAAATATTAAATAAAAAATGTGAGTGTGATTGGATTGAGCCAAAATGGTAGGATTGGTTTTTCGGTACGAAGATATGCTGTCCCAAGTTAAGTTATCCATTAATGTCTCATTTATCAAAACAATATAATTTTGATAAATTAGTCAAATAAAAAATTGTATATATAAAATAAACTCTAAATCCTAAATTCTAAACCTTAAATTTTCGGTCGCCCACCCAAAAATATTGATCGTTTGTTTAGCCAGCCAATAGACCAAACTAAATTTTAAATCCAGAATATCACAAACTTCAAATTTTAAATCCAATTTTTTTGAATGAATCAAAATGTCATTTTGTAAACTGGTACAATTTAGGTATTTCTCTTCTAAACTAGAGATCCTTAAGCAACTTTAGAACTATACAACCTATTTAGAACAACCAAAAAAAACTTTCCGCATTCAAAAACTAAATCCGCACAACATCAAGAAAAAGTTATATAAATTATTTTTTTATTTTTAGTTTTATTATAATAAAGATAATATATTAGTAAAATATTATCACAATATTATAAACTTTTCATAATATTAATATTATATTATTATATTATATTATATTATATTATATTAGTTTCTTATAAGTATAATTTAATTTTTATATATTAAACCTAACATATGTAAATTAATATATCATTTAATACATTTTTCCTCTATTCTAATATATTTGTAAATTAATATTATATTTTCCCTCTATTCTAACATGGATTCTAACATGGAATCAAAGTTAAAGTTTTATTTTAATTATAAAATTTAGTTTTCTTTGCCATAAAATCTAGTCTTTTTTCATTGCCCTCCATCAATAACTAAAGTAACTATTTTTAGCCATCGATGAAAGCTCTAATAATGCTCTAATAATAATAATTTTTTATTATTATTATATTATTTAATAACATTTTTTTTCTTTTAAATAATTGTGTTTATATTCTTATTTTTTTTGACAGTCATATTCTATGAGTTTTGTTTTCAGATGTTATTTTATTACAGTAATTAATACTCATATTTTTATTGGTCTTAATCCAATCATATGCGTTTTTTTTACTAGTTATTCAATCAACACACTATCCTCCTTTCGTTAGGAGAAGATTCTTTTCAGGTGTTATTTCACCCTAACATTCTATGCCCATGCAATAATACTTTATTTCTTTTATGCAAAACATTGCCATTCGTCGTTGGATGAATCTTGAGACTCACGAGTAAATTCGGAGTTATTCGGTTGTTGTTTCACCCCAACATTTTATGCCTATGAGTGTTTACATCTTCACTAGTTTATCAGTCAACACTATCATCTTGTAATTGAATAGAGCTCACGAGTTTCTGAATCTTAAAAAATACATCATCAACATTTCAACATTTCGTCTTCAACCTCAATTTGTTCAAGTTCTTTTCATCTTGAGTTTGAGTAAGATTGTTATATCAAGATAATATATATGTAAGATATTATTACAATATAATAAATTTTAATAATATAATATTAGTTTTTTTATAAGTCTAATATAATGTTTACATATTAGACATATGTAAATCTAAATATATTATTTAATACAACTTTTCTCTTAATTCTATCAAGTTTGAATTTTATGCCCACAAACTAATATAATTTCATCATACATTGTGTTTGGATGTAGACTTCATCATTAAACCGAAAATAAGGGAGCTTATAAACTAAAAAAAAACCTGCATAAGCATGTTCTAAAATTTCAAAATCTTTCTTTTCATTGTTAGTTTGACTCAAACATTCTAATCCATTTACGATCATCACACATAGGGGTGAGCAAACGGGTAAACTCAACCCGTATTACCTAACCCATATTCAACTCAAATTAAATTTACCCAACCCATAATTCAACCCATATTATTTACTAATATGGATTGGGTTGAGTATGGGTTGGGTAACCCAAATTATTTTATTTTTATTTTTTCATTTAACATGTATTTGATTCATTTAACACATTTTTAATCGTTTAACACGTTTTTGACATTTTTAACATATTTTCCACATTTTTGACGTTTTTGACATGTTTTGAAATGTTTAACACGTTTTTCACGCTCTTGACATGTTTAATATATTTTTTCACATGTTTAACACGATTTTGATACATTTAACACGTTTTTGACACGTTTAACACATTTTGACAATTTGAACACGTTTAACACGTTTGACATGTTTTTTACGATTATGACATACTTAACACAATTTTGACACGTTTAACACATTTTGACACGTTTAACATGTTTTTCACATTTTTGACACGTTTAACACGTTTTTGGCACGTTTAACACGTTTTGACACGTTTAATACGGTTTCCACGTTTTGACACGTTTAACACGTTTTTGACACGTTTTCATATTTTTGACACATTTAATACGTTTTTCACACGTTTAACACGTTTTTGACCCGGTTAACATGTTTTTGGCATGTTTAACACATTTTGACACGTTGGACAATATTTTCATATTTTGACGTGTTTAACACGTTTTACACGATTATGACATATTTAACATATTTTGACACGTTTTTCACATTTTTGGCACGTTTAACACGTTTAACATATTTTTCGCATTCTTAACACGTTTAATACGTTTTTAACATGTTTAACATGTTTTCATACGTTTTTTACGTTTAACATATTTTGACACGTTTTTCATGTTTTCCACGTTTAACATGTTTTTGACACGTTTAACACATTTCTCACATTTTTAACACGTTTAATACGTTTTCACACGTTTGACGTGCCAAAACATGAAAAACGTGTTAAACATGCCAAAAACATGTTAAATGTGACAAAACGTGTTAAAACCTATAAAAACGTGTTAACGTGCAAAAAAAATGTTAAATATGTCAAAAATGTGTTAAATGTGCAAAAACGTGTTAAACGTGCCAAAAACGTGAAAATGTGCCCAAAATATGAAAAACGTGTTGAACGTAAATAATCATGTTAAATGTGCTAAAAATGTGTTAAATGAGCCAAAATCGTGTTCAACATGTCAAAAACGTGTTAAACGTGCCAAAAATATATGGAAAACGTGTTAGAATGTGAAAAACGTGTCAAATATGTCAAAAACATGTTAAACATGCCAAAAACGTGAAAAATATATTTCAAGTGTGAAAAATGTGTTAAACATGTGAAAAACGTATTAAACATATCAAAAACATATTAAAATGTTAAAAACATGTTAAACGTGCCAAAAACGTGAAAACTTTGTTAAACTTGTTAAAAACGTGTTAACATGTTAAATATGTTAAAAACGTGTTAAACGTGCCAAAAACGTAAAAAAACGTGCCAAAAACATAAAAAACGTGCCAAAAACGTAAAAAAGGTGTTAAACTTGTCAAAAATACGTTAAACGTATTAAATATATCAAAAACGTGTTAAACATGAAAAATATGTTATTGGTGTGAATACGTGTTAAACATGTAAAAAACTTGTTAAACGTGCTAAAAACATGAAAATGTATTAAACGTGGGAAAAACGTGTTATAATGTGAAAACGTGTTCAAAATATTTAAAACATGTTAAAACGTATGAAAAACATGTGAAACATGTCAAAAACGTGTTTGACTTAAAGTTGGAAAATAATTAGTTTATATTGGATTAATAATAAAGAATTAAATTAAATTTATATAATTTGGGTATTTTGGGTAACCCTAACCTAACCTAAATTAAATCCAACCCATACTCAACTCAACCCAACCCATATTAACCAACCCAAATTAATATTTTGGGTTTGGGTTAGGGTTGGATTTGGATTTGGGTAAACCCAAATTATGCTCACCCCTAATCACATATCACATATAGAACTAACCTACAACATAACCTTAAGCGGAAGACAACTAAGCCACAAATTTAACATTTTTTTATTCAAACCGTTTTTTTTTTTTTAAAATTTCAAAGTCACATAATCAATGGAACAAGTTAGGGATTTAGAAAGATTACTAGTAACTCAGATTTAAAAAATGGTTGCGTTGATTTTTTAGCTCTCTTTTCTATTTCCTCCTCCTAGGACCGACCAAGATTTTGGGCTTCTCCAACCCAGTAAAAATAAATTTTTGATATTTCTTTGTGTTCCTACGCTTAGTTTACAAAGTTGATAAAAAAATATTTTTGATGAGATTTGATACAATTACCAAATAAAAGTTTTAAGATTTTATTTTAAACCATTAAGCTGCAATATTTTATTATTAAGAACACAATATATTTGACTAAATAGCTTACTATTTTAAATAAATGGGCTGTCCAACCTTGGATGAATTCTTAATATAATCTAATTTTCCGTTTAACTCCCCAAACTAATCTACTCTACTAATCGAACTATTTTTTTAATTAAATAATTTCTTACATTTAAACTCATCATATATATATATATATATTTAAATTATTATTTTTATAATTTTGATATATATATATATTTAATTATTTTTATAAATTAGATTATATATATATATATTTTGAATTATTATATTTCATAAATTAGATTATTTATATTTTGATAAATATTTTAAATTATTATTTTTTATAAAATTAATTTTTTATATTTTAATATATATATATATATATTTACCTTTCAATTATTATTTATATAATGTAATAACTATTTACTTTATTATTCTTATAAATAATTGATAAATACTAATAAATTAAAAATATATTAATTATAAAATATAATAATTTAATCATTCAAAGATGGAGAATCGGTGAAAGAAGAAAAATCGAAGAAAGAAGAATTGAAGACAGAAGAAGAAGAATTAGAAGAATCAAAGGATGAAAAATAAGAAGAACCAAAGGAATGAAAAAAGAAAGAATTTGAAAATAAAAGTAAAGGAAAATCAGAGGAAGTAAGTGATAAGAATACAGTGAGGGAAAACAAAGAAGAAACTAATATTGTTAATCCTTAAACACGTAAAATTGAAGTAGAGAAAAGAAGAGACAAAAGCCCTAAAATCCGGAAAAAGAATATATTTGATCATATTTGTACGAGTTCATGTAGAGGAATATTAAATAATGGTAGCAAGCAGACATCATAATCTGCTTCAATTCAATCTCCTTTAATGAAGAATGAGAGAGGAAAGAGACGTGGAAGAAGACAATATGGTAAAAAAAAATGGACATAGAGACAACACAAGTTCTGATATTTAGATTGTAGTATCTGTTTATCGTAATATGTGTTTGTAATGTTGTTTGACTACTAACATTCATAAATTTTTGGGTGTTCTTTTTGTAATCTTACACTCAAAATTAGGATTTGTCTAGTTTTAATTATTTACACTCCCATTTTTGTGTTTCTTAATGAAATGGTATTAATCCGTTTTCCCCAAAAAAAAATTAATCATTCATAAAAATGATTAAAATATAAATAATCTAATTTATAAAAACAAAATTTTAATATATATATATATATAAATAATCTAATTTATAAAAACAATAATTTAAATATATATATATATATATATATATTAAATTTATAAAAACAATAATTTAAATATATAAATATATATATATATATATATTGAATGAGTTTAAATGTAAATAAATAAATTAATTAAAAAGAGCTGAGTTTGAACATTAAATTATGTTAGTTTGAAAATGAATAAATTATGTTAGTTTGAGAAGTTGAATGAGAAACTAAGTTATAATCAATATCTTGTCTTGAACTCTCAAAGAGTTTTTAAAATATTCTTACCATATTTTCCTAATTGTATTTCCATAACAAAATATCTATTTTTGTATTAATCTTATTTTCTAATATCAAAATTATACACCATAAAATATAGTTTCCTTTTATTGAATATACATTTTCTTTGTACCAAGATTGTGTACCATAAACATACCATAATTGTAATATTATAAATTCATTCTCAATAGAAACAACCGCTGAGATGGTCATTCTAGAGAAGTAGTATGACATATATAGATGCGAGCTTTACTGAAATAACATCACTTATGGGGTTCTTGAAATTGTCGGTAGAGTAGAAATAACTGCTAAGATGGTCATTCTCGAGGAGTAGTATGCCAAATCAAGATGCGAGATTTACTACAACTAAGGAAGCGATGCTCTTAAGGCAAAGACATAGCTTTGTAAAATGTCAAAGTGCACCTTTAAATAAGCCATAACTATGTTAATATCAATATCTTGTCCTAAGAGTCTCCAAATTATTCTCACCATATTTTCCTAATTGTATTTCCATAAAAATATCTTTTTTTTGGTGTTAATCTTATTTCCTAAGATCAAGATTATACACCAAAATATATTTCTTTATTTTGTTGAATATAGTTTTTTCTTGTATCAAGATTGTGTACCATAAACATTCTATAATTGTAATATTATAAATCTATTCTCCACAAAAACAACCACTAATATGGTCATTCTCGAGATGTAGAAACATATCAAAATGCGGACTCTACTGAAACAACATGACCTATGGGGTTGTTGTAATTGTCGATATGAGTAGAAACAACTACTAAGAGGTGATTCTCAAGAAGTAGTATTCCAGATTAAGATGTGGACTCTACTACAACAACATGGCTTATTAGGTCACTAAAGTTGTTGACGGAGTAAATAAAAAACTATAATTACTAATTACTATTATATAATCCACACCCTTGTAAAAAGACACTTATAAAATAAAAAAATATAGGAAATGAATACTTACTAATTACTACTTACAAAGATACATCACGCTTACCAACAAAACTATAATTACCTCAACAAAACTATAATTACCCTTTTGCCAGTAAGAAAGAATCGATCAAAAATTACTATGATTCTCCATTTTCTACTCTTCCTATTTCTCTATAATCAATCAAAGAATGTTAGAAACAACTCTTAATGGTCACATTATCATCATAACTTTCATGGAGAATGGATGAAAACGCCAATGTAGTTTAAGTTGAACCAATAAAACCTTACAACAAAAAGAAAGAACATTTTTTGAGCATGATTATAGTACGTGATCGACAAATAAATTTAAAAAATATTAAAATTTAATAAAAGAAGATTTCAAGTTAGTATGAATTTGAATAATTACACAAGATTGTTATAACTAAATACAAAATAAAATGTACAACTAAATAAAGTTTTTGATAAAAAAAAACTATGAGGTAGTTGTAAAGTATGAAGGTATAAAAAATCCTCCCACTATAATCAAAATCTTGGGCATGTTTAAGTTATCTTCCTTGTGAATTATTCTAGTAGAACTTATATACTTTTATAACTTGAACACTCTTGTTCTTGTTGTGTAGGTGACTTTTATATATATATATATATATATATATATATATATATATATATATATATATTAATTAAGTTTAGAGTTAATGAGTTGGGCTTAGAGTATTTTAATCTTTGTGATTTAATGTACTACTCTATAAATACCATTTAATATAGGGTTTTAACCATAATAATAAAATTAATATGATTCTTTTTGCTCATTATCCCTCTTCATATGAACACATGGTGACTATTCTAACATATAAGAGAGAAACTATCAAAGTTGAAGAAATTACTACAGCATTGTTGGTACAAAACCAAATAGATGTAGATTACAGGAAAAAATTCCCAATCCGATAATTTATATGTTACGGGAAATTAAAGTCGTGGAAGAAGGCATGAAAAAGATTTTTTTAGAAGAGAAAAATTCAGATTCAAGCAAGGAGAAAAAAGACGTTTCATTGTTATAATAGTAAGGAGTCGGGACATATAAAGAAAAATTATCCGAAGTCTAATGATGTTTAATCTTCCAAATCTATGAACGTTTTCCAAAAAGATTACTTAGAGCAGAATGATTGCTATGTACTTTCAATTACATACAATCAATTCAAGGATGCATAAATTCTTGATTTAGGACGTTTTCATCACACGACACCTAACAAATAGTGGTTGAGTTCATACAAGTTAGGTAATTTTATTTTTAGGGGTATTAAAGGAGAACTAGCATAACACCCAACAACCATGCCCCCCTCTTAAACTCAAAGCGTTTGCAGATGAAATCGAACCCATGGCATTTGGTCTCTTAAGCGGACTCTTACCATTAACTACCATGGTGGGTGTCAAGTTAGTTAATTTTAGTTATGTTCACTTAAGTTATAATACATGTTGTAGTATTGACATGGGTGAAGTAAAATTTAAGATTATGATGGTACTATTATAACTCTTTGTAATGTTATGCATTTACCTAAAGTGAAAAAGAAATTCATCTCGTTAGATACTTTATAAATGGGTATTCTAAAAAATGAATGAGGATCAGAAAACCATTAAAATTTGTAAAGGTACATTGATTGTCATGAAAGAAAAGCGAACCAAAGAGAATATCTACAAATTGTTGGAGAGTACAGTTGTAGGTGGGGTTCATTTTGTGCTCAAATTAGTTTTGCAGCTAGTAAGCACGATATATAATGAATTCTTGATTATGCGATTTCTAACGTCTAAGGTCCTACCAGGGAATCGTCATTAGGTAGAACTCTGTACTACGTGACTTTTATTGATGATTATTTTAGAAAGGTCTGAATTTATTTCTTAAAATAAAAATCCAAAATCTTTGTCAAATTCAGGCTATGGAAAGCGGAGGTAGAGAATCATACAAGTAGAAAAATCAAGTAATTGGGGTCTAATAATATAACAGAGTACACAAATACACACTGTAAGAAATTTTGTGAAGATCATGGTATTCAAAGACATTTACAGTACATATGCCACCACAACAAAATCGTATGGTAGAAAGGATGAACAAATCCATTGCTAAGAAGGCAATGTGCTTGAGATTGAATGCGGGATTCCTACAAATCTTTGGGATGTACAGTTGTTGAAGAAGTGTGGACATGTAATACAATTGACTTTAATAAATTATAGTGTTAGGATCGGGGACGCCCTTGGAGGACCGGGGTGTTTCCGGTTTCAGGAAAGGTGGCCGCTTACAACACACAACATTTTTTGGTGATAGTCCGGTTATAGACTATAACCGTTCTCAGCACTACACAAACTGTCACAGACTCTTGAACCGGGTTCAAGGGCGGAAATATCTGTTTCAGTCTGAAGCAACGTATGCGACTTAGATGATGTTTAGAAGGAGTCAGTTTTAGAGATATGAGTGGACCGGTTTACGGAGTACGATTAATTTGGTTTGAGGTTAGGTTAATTGAGTAAGTAATGAAACGAAAGAAGTGACACGAGACAGAATTTTTTATGGATGTTCGGAGCAAACCCTCCTACGTCACCCCTTCTTCTCAGGTTATGAGAAGGATCTCCACTAACTTTTAAAGTTACAACAACAACACTGCCGGTCGAGCTCAACTCGCTACTCGCCGGTTACACCAACTCACTCTTAATGTAATACAATAACACAACACAACAAGACACAGAAAGCTTCCGGTTTTATGACACACCAGTTTTGGATCGTAAATGTTTATCTCTCTAAGATTTTTGTAACTTATCACTTTTCTCCGAAGGATGTGTTTCGTATTAAATGAGGACGCTTCATTTTCCTTTTATAGTATATGAGATCCCAACGGTCATTTTCTTCTCTCTCCGTGGGATTGGTTGATCATCATCACGCCGGTGCAGGAAGGTTACTTGCACGTTTCACCTTCCTCAACACTTGGCAAGCATGCAAGGATTCCTCAGGAAAATGTGACGTTGCCGGTTTGTAGATTCGAACACGTGTCAGTCATGCACCTCCGGTTGTCAACATCGGATCAGTAAATCATCATTGCTTTCCTCGCATGCTTCCGATCGAATCTGATCTTCTATTATTCCTTCGAGACACGTCTATTTCGTCATACTACGTCACTTCTGTAAGTTGTAGTTTCCGGTTTTGCCTCTTACATAATATAGTCCGGCTGGTATGTGAACTTTTGTCTTTGTTGGCCGGTCACTTGAGAGAGTAGAAACCGGTTCCTCTGATTTTTGACTTGATCACTTGGAACTGATTTCTTTGAAGTGTTTCAGCAACCGGTTTATGAGGCTCCAGCCGGTTCATACGATTTGATTTGCACCTGCACATGAAAGTTAACAATTGTTTAGTTTTTCTAGCCGGTTCCAAAAATTAACTTTACTTAATTTTTCTTATCATATAGATTTTTAGATGACTAGTTTATGTGCTTGTATCAAGTGATAAAAGATCAAAACTTGATCCAAAGTCCAAGTAATGAGTCTTTCTAGGTTTTAAGAGGATGTTAAAGGATACAAGTTTTGGGATCCAACAACAAAGAAAATTTTGATCAGTAGAGATGTGGTATTTGATGAATAATTTATAATGTAATAGAGTACAAACAATATTGTGAAAACTTATTCTATTTCAGATTCAATATAGATGGATTCAGAAGAATTCTTGGTGGCATTTGATAGGGTTGAGATCAATTTAGAACAACCTTCAGTTATATTTGATAGAGATGAGAGTTCAAATTCAACTTCTTAATGTCGTGATCCAAATGGTTTATAAGACTACAGTCTAGTTAGTGATAGAAAAATACTCACTAATGTCACTAGTAGAATTAGAGTTATTAGTGACGGACTTTGGCAACGGCGAAGTTACATAGTGGTTAATAAAAAAAATATTAGTGAGGCGACCAAAGCATTGTGCTGAACAAAAAATATTACCGACGACGAAGTTACACTATCGATGATAGTAATTATCAACAACGATTTTTGTTGTCAACATCGTCGTTAAAATGTAGGTTTCCCCGTCGTATCCCCACCATTTTTAAAAAGAATATCAGCCATGACGATAGCATAATACTGTGACTAATGTTTTTTATTATTAGCATAATGCAGTGACTGATAATCTATAATATTAGTCATGAACCGAAAAATGTCATGGCTGATATTATAAAGACTATCAGCCATGACATTATGCTATCACTGTCACTAATAATCTATAATACTAACGACCTACTGACAAATATTGTCGCTGACATTCTTTGTCAAGTAAGTTTCATGGCCTGTTAAATAGCATGCTTCTCTCTCACTTCTCTTTTAGGAATTTGAGATTTCATTTAGTGGTGAAAAGTGAAACTACTTATTTCCTTCCAACCAATAGTCAATCCGATTCTTCTCAATGATCATCAATCTCTGAACTCAAAAAGAAGCCAAGACCTACAGACAACACAATAACATGTTGAGTACAATTGTGATTGCAATAGACAATCACAACTATACTCAACGTGTTGTTGTTGTCTATTTGTTAAAAAAGAAATTATTGGTTAGAATCACATTAGTTGAAGATAAGGAGAAACTAAGTCCTGCAGTTACTTTAGTGTCTTGGTTTATTGACTTCAAGTCGTCCATTAATATGGTTTATTTAATTACTTGATTATTAACGACATATAAAGTTCTTCCTTCACTACTTGGATCACCACCATTTCTTTTGACCCTCTTCTTCACTACATGCAGGAACTGAAAGAGTTTCTAATGGCTCTTCATAAGTCATCATATTCGTGTTCGTGGAAATACAAAATTTATTTAATGACATTAAATTATGTGCGAAATTAGATGGAGCAGATGCGCGAGGCATCTGTACAGCATGGTCGTGCAAGTATCTAAGTGGGGTTTACTGATTTTTAATAATGTTCCATTATGGTCTTATTTTATATAATAATTTTTTTTCTTTGGTTATTGTTTAATTTTTCTTTATGATTTGAAATCTAAATTATAACATAGTTGAAAAAATAAAGTGATTTTTAAAATTTATTATAAGAAAACAATCTAAATATATTACACTATTTACAAGTGTCAACTAAATATAAAATTGTCTAAGCTACAATTTGATGATTTAAAAAAATTAAATCAACTCAAATTAAATTTGATTAGTATATAAAAAAATTTATATTATTAGCGTCGGTTTTACCATAAAACAATATTATTAGTATCGATTTTACCCTAAAACCGACGCTAATAAAGGGGAGTTTCTGCCGAATTTGAAACATTTTTGGAAAAGAGTATTAACGTCGACTTTAGGCTAAAACCGATGCTAATATGTTATATTATTAGCGTCAACTTTACTATAACGTCGACGCTAATATGTTATATTATTAGCATCGTCTTTACCCTATAGCCGACGCTAATAAATATGAGTTTCTACAGAATTAAAATGTTTTTGAAAAATAGTATTGTCTTTGGATTTACCATAACACCCATGCTAATATGTTATATTATTAGCGTTGGCTTCACCCTAAATGAATATTAGCGTCGGCACACGATAATGCTAACCCTGATGATTAAATAAAACTTCTACACTTCTTATTTTTTTCTTCTTTCTTCTCCACGCGATTCTCCCTCTCTCGCTTCACTCTCTCTCGCTCCGCCGCACAATCGCTGATCTCCTCCCTCGCTCCGCCATTCATTCTAAAGAGTCTAAAGATTCTTGGAAGGAGCCCAACAATTTATGCTAATAAGTATAACTCCCATAAAATAAACGAGGGTACAAGTTCAACACCAAGAAGCCTAACGAAGGGTTAACCACATAAAATAGTGATGTCTTAGTAATTGGCAATAATGGGACTGAAACGATAAATTACTACGGAGTACTCATAGATATCATAGAAGTTCATTATTTTGGTGGTAACCGAGTAATTCTTTTCAAGTGTAGATGGTTTGATGTACATTCCAAGGACCGTTATATAAAAGTACTTAAATATGAGTTTTTAAGTGTTAATGTGAACATGACTTTGAGAACTCAAATTTGTGATCCGTTTGTAATGGAAAGTCAAGCTCAACAGGTTTTGTATGCTACATATATGGCATCTAGACATGGATGGAAAATTTTCACAAAGATAAATCCCCGTTATTCAAATACCTAGATAGATTTTATTTGTTTTAAACCTCTTTAAATTTTTAACTTTATTTTTTTACAGATATCATGGCACCTAAGGGACGGAGCACACGACGAGCCCTATCAAGACATTTAGATGAGCTCCAAACTCATACAGATGACGTACAGTCTAATGATCATATGAGTTATATGGATCACTTTCGGACATTGAGTGACTGGATGGTCCAGATTCCACCATTTTCTGAAGTGTCTGTCACCCCGAATGAGGATTCTCCCATTCCCAAAATTGTAAGTGATATTTAAATGATTATATAAATTTTAACAACTCACGGGTGTCTCAACTTCAAGAGGCTGAAGCATTGCGCAAGGAGAACAAGATCATGCACGCACATCTAAAGGCATAGATGCTCGCACGATAGGATGTAGAGGCACAAATGCGTGCACAACAGGACGCTCTAGAGGCGCAGATGCATGTACAACATGACGCTTTTTAGCGTAGATGCACGCACAACAAGAGGCTATACAGACACTTATGTTTAGGATGCCCCTCCTCCCCTCGACAGTATTGATTGACGCACAATTTGAGATTTCTGTATTAATACAATTTAAGATTTTTATTGAAACTTGAAATTGATTTTAATTTATGAATGATATTTATTTGCTAATAGTAGTAGAAAAAAATATGAAATAAGTTTAATAAGAATACAAAAATTCCAAAAACCTGAGAGTAAAGATTATTAGCGACGACGTTAGGGGAACGTCGTCATTGATAATGAAAATATCAGCGACGATATTAGGGGAATGCCGTCGTTATTATGAGAATCAGAAATGTGCCAAAACCCAAGAGCAAGGTTTATCAGCGACGACGTTAGGAGAGTGCCGACGTTGATAATTAATAATATTAGCGACTACGTTAGGGGAATACCGACGTTGATAATTTACAATATCAACGACGACATTAGGGAAATGCCGACGTTAATAAGTAACAATATTAGCAATGACCTTAAGACAATGTCGTCGCTATTAATTTTTAATTATCAGTGACAGAATTCCCCATTCATTGTCCCTAATATTTTAATTATCAACGTCAGCCAATCGTCATCGATAAAAATCATTATTTTTTAACGACAAACTTTTTAACGAAGACTGATGACGTTTTTGTTCGTCGTTGTTATTAGTTATTAGTTATTAATAACGACATTAATACTTTTAGTGACGGAATAAACCATCATTAATGATACATTTTCCACTAGTGTGTGAATCCTCTTAATAGATTTGGTTATGAAAATATGGTCTTGTTCGCACTACTTATCAATGTTGATGATCCGGTAAGCTTTCAAGAATTTATTATTAGTTAGGTGAAAAATAAATGGATGGGTGCGATGGTTGAGGAGATAGAGTCTTTATAGAAGAAACAAACATGGGATCTAGCTGAGCTTCCAAAGAGAAAGAAGGTAATTGAGTGTAAATGGGTCTATAAGAAGAAACAAACAATATAAAAAAAAGGGACAAGTCCAAGGCTCGACTAGTTATAAAAGTATTTTTACAGTAGAAGGGATAGATTATGATGAATTTTTTCTCGAGTAGGTTGACGTTGATATCTATTGTGCAGGTTAAAAAATCATTGTATAGATTAAAACAATCTCCAAGACAAGGCTATAAATAGTGATTATCTCTTTATCTTCTTCATTCTTTGCCCATTTTATTCACCCTAGTAATTAGTTTTCTATCTCTCTTCTATCAATTCATTTGTTCTATTATCTTCTCTTCGTTCTTAATTATAGTGTTCTTATTCATGTAATTTCAAGATATATACTTAATTCTAGTTTAAGATATATCATTGGTATCATAGCAGCGTTCTTGGAAATATGATAGAAACATATATTGACGGAAAGTTGAATAAAATTCATAACCGTAAGAATGAATGAAGTGAGGTGAGTTGTCAATATAAAATTTCCTAATTTCTTTGGAGAAAATATCGAAGATGTTGAAGACTGGATTTATAAAACAAAAAGATTTTTTTGTGTTAACGATGACTCACATGAGGGAAAATGCACTATGATGACTTATGGAACATGTGGTCATGAAAACTCGCAGCAATAATTGACGTGGAGAGAGCTGAAACAACTATTACGACGTGAGTTTGGGTCATACACAAGGGACGATCAACGACATATATAAAAGAATGTGCAACCAAAACCGTGGGAGTTAATACTGGAATAATGTCGACCAATAACAGATTTGTTAAAATCATGGAGGATCGCTGAAATAAAAAGGCAGAAACAAAAGACCAATGATGAAATAACAAGGTACAAGTGGGAAAACAATCGTCAAAAATTGATATTCGAAATCGATGAGTTATATGAAGATGACGAGCAACATTTAAAAAATGTGGGACAATTGACACATTTCCCATTGACACATTCAGCTCCGAACAAAGACAAAACCCCTTTTCATGACAATTGTTCTAAAGTGAAAGATGCACCTCCTCTCGACGACTTTTATTGATTGAAGAATGACACCATAGTTTTTGCGAAGCCCATCAATTCAAATATCATAAACCAATTCAAATATCATAAACTAATGGGTTATGACATGAAAAGACATTTCTATAAAAAAAATTTAAAAACTTAAAGTTTTAATTGTTTTATATATAAGTGAATAAAATTTTAAAATAAAAAATAAAATATAATAAAATAAAATAAAAACATTCTTAATGTAATAAATTTGTGGCCCTATGCCACAAAATTTATTGATGAACTCATCTTAAAATATAATTAAAGATTTTATCTTCATTATAATAAAAAAAAATTATAGTCCTGGATCTCTCCATAAAATATACTTTAATGTTAATTTTAAAATAGTATAAAGTATATCATAATATAAAATTAAAAATTCTTAATTTATAATCAAATTTATATTTTAATAAATTAAAATATTATTTTAATTTCATATGTTTATCATATAAAATATCATTGAATCAAGATCTTCTTCAAATTAACAACTAATTTATCAATTGGTGGAAAATATAAAGTGTTTTTAAACGAAATTTTAGATCAAAATCTAAACAACTACTCAAAAGATTTCTATGTATAATATGATAATATCAAAACTATTTAGTTCATAGAAGAATATATGTTTAAAGAAGAAAGACTCGCGTGTTGTTTTTCTAATTAGTCCACACAGGTTAAAGACTTAAATCTCTTTCGACTGTAAGATGAAAATACTAAATGGAAACAATCTCTAATGCTTGATTTGGAATATTGATGTTTTTTCTATCCATACCATTTTAAAATTTATATTTTTATTATTCTCATTTAATTCTTTCTCATAAGGTCTCTTTGTTATAAAAGTTTATATATATATTTATATATATAATAGAATTATTTGTGTACGATTGATTGAAAAATTAAAATAATTTATCTTTTTTATATTCCTCGTAATGTCACCTGATTTCATTCCTTTCCCTCTATATATATATATATAAATATATATATTATATTATATTGAGAAATAATTATGAGAGAATAAAAATGATATATATCTATATATATATATTATTATATTATATTATATTGAGAAATAATTATGAGAGAATAAAAATGGTTAGTAAATCACTTGTTTCCTTGAACATATTTATATATATATATAATATTATATATATTTATTATATATAATATATATATAATATTATAGATATAATATTATATTATAAATTATAAAAAAATGATTTAAAAAAATTTGGGAGATAAAAGTTGAAAAAGAATTGTATTTTAATTTGTTAAAAAATTTACCTTTATTTATTATCTCTTTATGCTCGTCCTTTATTCTTTTCTCTATGCTTAATTTTTATTTCTATTTTTTAACGTGGACACGTCATTATATATATATATTATATTGAAAAATAATTATGAGAGAGTATAAAAAAGAATGGTTAATAAATCATTTATTTTTTTTTATATATTTATATATATATATAATATTATATATATTTATTATATATAATATTATATTATATAATATAATAAATTATAAAAAAATGATTTAAAAAAAATTTGGGAAATGAAAATTGAGAAAGAATTGCATTTAATTTGTTGAAAATTTTACTTTTATTTATTCTCTCTATATGCTCGCCTTTATTCTTCTCTATGCTTAACTTTTGTTTTTTTCAATGTGGACACGTCATTATATATAATATTATATATATATATTATAATATATTATATTTATTATATTATATATATATTATAATAATAATATATATATATTATATTATATATATACCTAATTAAATTATTAAATTAATAAATATTATTATATTATATATATTATATTATAATATTATATATTATATTATATATATTTATATATATATCAAAATTAAATTATTAAATTATTTATTTTTTATTTATTTCATAAATGCATAAAATTCTTTTAAAATCTTAATTTTATAATTAAATTAATATTTTGTGGTACATTAAATTAAATAAAATAATTTAATGAGCTTCCTATAACACTTATGAATCAAAGGTATGAGTTCTAAGAATAAATAATAATTCATAATAATGAATTACATTTAAAATACATATGGTGAATGGTAATTTAGTAACTTTTACAAGTTATAGAAAAGAACGGAGATATGTGGACGACACTCACCTCGATCATGTCTTTGAAGAAAATTATTTTGTTAATTTATTTTATTAAAGATATAGAAAAATAAAAACTCCTAAATTTAACATAAAAATATATATTTCTATATTTTTTTTTAGTGAAAATCAAAATAAAATTAAATCAAGTTTATTAGTTTTTTTTTAATTATAGTTGATTATATTTTTTACTGTAAACTTGAATGTATTTTTTACTGATTATATTATAATAACTTAATTTAATTTAATATAAGTATTACTTAAAAACTAAAAGTTTTATATTCGATTTTTACTAAAAGGTTCGATTTTTACTTAAAAAGGTTTTGATTAAGAAAATAATTATTCGAGGTAATAATAAAATTGTCATTAATTTATTTTGTAAGTATTTGATTTTGTCCATTAGCACTCATGTTAAATAATGAGAAATTGTATCATTTTTATTAACAAAAAAATTACCATTCTTTGAAATTCTTATATATATGGTGAAATTAACCTTATAACCTCTTAGAAATCTCATAAAGTTCTCATTCTCTGAAATTCATATTATTAAACATGCAACAATACATATACTTAAAATAATTAATTGTCCACTAGCATTGAAATATAACTGTAGATTTTAAGCTTCAATCTTTGCCATCTAAATTATTTGTTGAATCCTGATCACCTGCTTCATTAGCAAGATTGGTTGATCCTTGGATTGTTGTAATAGCTGCAATAATATTTCAGAAATTAAATATTTACTCACATCAAATGAATTATTTAAAGAAAAATTTCCCTAATGAATTAAGATTTTTAGTTTACATACTCATATAAACCTATACTCGACAATGAACCGCCCCTAGGAACAGGTCCGCAGAGGTTGTTGCTCGACACATCTCTGAAGAGAAGAGGCGTAAACTCTCAAATAGCCAATATATGCAAACTAAGTCTTGAAGAAAAACATATCTTCGCATTTATATATACTCACACAACTCTCAACGTAGGAATATCACCAAGCTCGCTAGGGATAGGTCCTGTTAGTTTGTTATTGTTGAGATATCTTCCAAAAACATCATAATCCGATAAATCAATATAATTATCATATGTTATCACTAATTTCGATAAAATAAATATTAAGCATTAGATCGAATACATACAAGAAAAAAAGTAGCTGTAATTTTCCGAGAGAGGGAGGAATCCTCCCGGAAAATCGGTTTCCATTTAGACTCAAGCTCTTGAGGTTAGCCATGTTGCCTAGCTCTTGAGGGATTGGGCCATCTAAGTTATTCTCATCAAGGTTCCTATATTGATGTTTTTAGTTATTAGGAAATCATTAGCAAAAGTTCCTTCTCGTGAAATCTTGAAAATAAGATGCTTACAAGTATTCTAGGCGGTCAAGGTTTCCTAGTTGAGGCGCTAAATGACCCGATAAGCCATATCGAAATATTTCTCTGAAAAAGGAAAGTTAAGACTGTTAAGAATTTATATGATTCAAGGTTTGATTTGAAAGAAATATACTACACTATATTATATATATGTACATGCGAATGACACGGTTATCGTTATCGCAAGTAATATGGAACCATGTACAAGGGTCGTAGAGACTTGTATCCCAATTTTTCATTGCATTTTGTGGATCTGATACTCCCTGATGAAATGCGTCAAGCGCGTTCATATCGCTGGAACTATAAGCTTTTACCACCAAAGACACAAAACAAAATAGCAAAAGAAAGCCAAAATTTACAATATGAGCCATAGATTGAAGTTTGTAGTTCCAAATCCAATTGAGATAATAACTTATATATATAATATATAGTGAGAAAGAGAAGATGTAGGATTAATTTTGGTTTAAATTATTTTTTTTTTCTTTCATTATCTTTTTGAAAAGTGAAGTAATAGAAGTCAACTTGAAGATTTTTATATTCAATATTCATAAGTTGGATTTCATACTATTAATGAAATAAAAATGATTTTTTTCCTTGTAAGAATATATATACAATCTTCACATAAATGAATTGCAATAAAAAAAACTCAAAAAATGCATGATCTCAATTGTTATAATAAGAAAGAAAGACAAAAAATATTGCCATTATCTTTTATCCTTTTAATAAAAAACATTTTTTTTAAGAAAAACAAACCATTACAAAATTAATTAAGAAAATAGTGTGAACAATTTTTATTTATTTATTTAGTCAAACATAATTGATTCTAGCCATTATTGTATGACAACTGTCAAGATTTTAGATTACTTTTTTTTTAGTTTATTTGAAATTTGCAAAATAAGTCAAAGAAATCATCATTTTCTGTAAATATCAAGTGGTTGAGAATAAATCAAAATTACTGAAATCTCAATTGTAATAGCAAAAGGAAATAAATATGGTTCAATACACTTTTTTAAAATCTTAAAAATCTAAACTAAATTCTAGAAATACTTAATAAATATTAAATAAAAACACCCCGGTCCTCTAAGGGCGTCCCCGATCCTAACAAGTGGTATCAGAGCGAGGTTCTTAGCACTCAAGCAACCAAAGATGGTGGGAAGCATGACCCACAGCGACAAGCCGCCAATGCTAAACAGCGAAGCATTCAGCAGTTGGAAGAAACAGATGTATCTACATCTGATTACGTTAGATGATGAGATGAGCCGAGTCCTGAAAGAGGGACCGATCAAGATCAACAAGGAGGAAAGCCAGTGGACGAGTGAAGATCGGAGAAGAAGCTACCTGGACAACCATTGCATGAGGCATATCTATAAGGCTATAGAGAACAACACTTTGAATAAAATATCAGAGTGTGAAAATGCAAAGGAAGCCTGGGAAACGATCATTCAGATCCACGAGGGAAACGAAAGAACCAAGGAGAACAAAATCTTGGTGGCTACGCAGAAGTATGAAAACATAAGGATGAAACTGGGAGAAAATATGAAGGAATTTAGCAACCGGTTCACCAGCGTAGTAAACGAGCTTCAAACACTCGGAAAGAAGTATGACAACCGAGAAGTGATCATCAAAGCTTTAAGATCTTTGCCAAGCACGTGGGATATCAAGACCATGGTGATGAGGGAATCAAGTACCCTTGGACAGATGAAGTTGCATGATGTGTTTGAGGACCTGAAAGCCTACGAATTCGAGATCAAGTCTCGGATCGAAGATGAAGCATCCACATCAACCGCAACAAGAGCTTTGGTCACATCGGTGGAACCGGCGGCTCCAGTATCAACCACACCGGCTCCAGTCAAAAATACTGATCAAATAACCGACGATGTGATGGGGATGCTAGCCCAGAAATTCGGGAAATTCATGAAGAAGAGCCAGCCACCATCTAATAATGATTTTAATTATAACTATGTAGATAAATCAAACAAGAGATGTTATAACTGTGATGGTTTTGGACATTTCAGGTCAGAATGTAGAAAACCAAGAAGAGACGATAGAAAACCGGAAGGAAATTATCAAGGAAATAACTATCAAGGGAATAATTATCAAGGCAACCGGTATCAGGGAAACAACTATCAAGGAAACAATTATCGGGGAAACAACAATAACCAACGAAACGACTACCGAAGAGGAGATGATCAACATGCTGATCAAGGAAAGGAGATTCAAAAAGCACTCATTGCATCCGACGGTGGAAGCGAGTGGGCATACTCTGATAATGAAGATAGTGAAGAGAAAGTAACTTGCTTCATGGCAAACGACGAAGAGGTATTTGATTTCTCTTCCGAGGAGTTTACTAAAGAAGATCTAGTTTCTGCACTCAACCAAATGGTTGCTGAGTTCAGAAATATATCTGCGTATATACCAACCCCTGTAGAACCTAAAACCGAACAAACAGAATATGTATACGATAAAACATGTGAAATCGAAACGTATGAACCGGATGAACTATTCTCCGATAATGAGAAGACAGTTCAACCGGTAACCGAAACCGATGAAAGAGCAATGTATGTCACGGCTGCGTGGGAGAGATCACGTCAAGCAGTGAAATAAATGTGTAATTATAAAAGACACCCTAAGTGTAGATATGGCATCGGCTATGAACCAAGTAAACAAAATGAAACAAAGCAATCCAACGGGATGAACCTAACGAAAAATAATCTTCCATTTATAAAGTTTGTCAAAAGTTCACAAACCGAAAATGACCTAAAACCGGAAGAAACGCTTAAGTATGTAGGCCCTAACGAATCTGAGAAATGGCTTCATCCTGAGAGAAGGAAAGCCAACCGGAAACCAAATAAAAATAATAAAAACCGACATCAAAGAAGTCCATCACCACATAAGGCATTCTTGAGCAACAGCCAAGAAGTTAAGCCAAATATTATCAAGACAATAACCGGGAAAGTGATCCGACTTATTCAAGTCTGGATCCCAAAGGGACTAATCAACCATGGACCCAACTAAATGCGGGTACCAAAAAGGTGTAAATAATTGTTTGTTGCAGGTTAGGAGGAGCAACCGGTTGAAGAATTCTGAATGGTACTTGGACAGTGGATGCTCAAGGCATATGACCGGAAATAAGGAGCTACTGACCGACATTAAGTACGAAACCGGAGCATTCATCACATTCGGGGATAACTCAAAAGGTAAAACCGTGGGCAAGGGTAAGATTGTCCATGGTGAATTATCCATAAATAATGTGCTATTGGTAGAAAAACTAAGCTTTAATTTACTAAGCATAAGCCAAATGTGTGATGTGGGCTACAAAGTTGAATTTCATAAAAACTCATGCTTAGTCAAAAATCAAAATAATGACACTTTGTTAACCGGTAACCGGATAGGAAACATTTACAAAGTGAACTGAAAAACTGATTTCGAAAAACCTGTGTGTATGATAGCCGGAAATGATCCAAACTGGCTTTGGCATAAACGGCTAAATCACTTGAATTTCAAAACGATTAACTTTATTTGTTCCAAGGAACTAGTTCACGGTTTTCCAAATGTTAAGTTTTCAAAAGATAAAGTATGTGCTGCATGTCAAATGGGGAAACAAGTGAAATCATCTTTTAAAAGAAAAGGAAATTATCAATCTGAAAGATGTTTAGAACTTTTGCATATGAATTTGTTTGGTCCGGTTAAGGTAACTAGTTTAGGAGGCATGCATTATACTATGGTGGTTGTTGATGATTACTCTAAATTTACTTGGGTTACTTTTCTAGCTTCTAAAAATCAAGCAACTCCAAACTTGATTAAACTGATTTTGAGAATACAAAATGAAAAATCTATTAAAGTAAACAAAATCAGAAGTGATAGAGGAACTGAGTTTATTAATAGTAATTTAACTACTTTTCTTGATGATTCCGGTATTATGCACGAGTTGTCTAGTGCCAGAACTCCTCAACAAAATGGCCTGGCTGAGAGAAGAAACCGAACTCTCAAGGAAGCCGCAAGGTCAATGATAGCCGATTCGGGTATCGCTCAAAAGTTTTGGGCTGAAGCTATCAACACCACTTGCTATACACAAAATCGATCTTTAGTAACTAAACGGTTTTCGAAAACTCCTTTTGAAATTTATTTTGATCAAATTCCAAGCGTACGGTATTTTCAAATTTTTGGTAGTAAATGCTTTGTTCACAATAACGGCAAGAACTACTTGACCGCTTTTGATGCTAAATCTGATGAGGGAATAATGTTGGGATATTCAGCTGTGAGTAAAGCCTACAGAATATACAATACTAGGACTTTAACAGTTGAAGAAACCGCACACGTTGTTTTCGATGAATCGGTTGAGCGAAACACTGCATTACCCTTCGACCTTCACAACAGAATGGAAAATTTCAATATCTATTCTGATGATGAAGACGAGGTTCCGGTTTTTAGACGCTTTGTCAAGGACCAAGCGGTTGATGTTGAAATTCAGCCTGATCAAGCTACCTTACCGCAGAAAGTTGACGCTTCAGTTTCTACTGAAGAAATCGGTCGGTCTGACTCTGTTCAGCCTACCGATCAGTCTAACCTTGATCAGCCAACCGAAAGTTTGGTAGACACGTCTCGGATTAACCTTAGAAGGAACAAAAATCATCCTCTTGAACTAGTAATAGGTAACATATCCTCACCCGTCCGAACTAGGCAACAAAATTTGGATCACTATGGAAACTCTGCTTTCATATCACAAATTGAGCCGAAAAAGGTGGATGAAGCGTTGTCAGATCCAGATTGGATCTTGGCAATGCAAGAGGAATTAAACGAGTTTGAGAGAAATAAAGTCTGGTACCTAGTTCCTAGACCGAAAAACAAACCGGTTATAGGCACACGATGGGTATTCAGAAATAAACTCAATGAAGACGGTTTAGTTACGAGGAACAAAGCCCGGTTAGTGGCTCAAGGCTATAAGCAGGAAGAAGGCATTGATTTTGAAGAATCATTCGCCCCTGTAGCTAGACTTGAGGCTATTAGAATATTTTTAGCATATGCAGCTTTCAAAAATTTCAAAGTTTATCAAATGGATGTAAAAAGCGCTTTTCTAAACGGTAAAGTAAATGAAGAGGTGTATGTTAATCAACCTCCAGGTTTTAAAAATCCAGAACATGAAAATCACGTTTACCGGCTAAATAAAGCCCTTTACGGTTTGAAACAAGCTCCAAGAGCTTGGTATGATACTTTGACTCAATTCTTATTTGATCACAAATTTACAATCGGTTCGGTAGACAAAACCCTCTTTAAATTTGAAAGAAAGGAGCAAATTTTACTTGTTCAAATTTATGTTGATGACATCATATTCGGATCAACCGATCCAAAGTTATGTGACAAATTTTCGAAAATGATGACTGATAGATTTCAAATGAGTATGATGGGAGAAATGAGCTTCTTTCTAGGACTTCAGGTTAAGCAGATGGAAGCCGAAATCTTTATAAGTCAACCGAAGTATACAGCCGAACTGCTGAAGAGATTTGGGATGGATACCTGTGCCGAAGCGGCTACGCCAATGAGTCCTTCCGTGAAGCTGGACAAAGATGAAGATGGTCAAGCCGTTGACATCACAACATATTGAGGAATGATCGGATCGCTGCTGTATCTCACTACAAGCCGACCTGATATCCTGTTTGCGGTTGGAGTATGCGGAAGGTTCCAAGCAAATCCAAAGCAATCTCATTATACGGCGGCTAAAAGAATCCTAAAATATTTGAAGGGAACTCAAGAAGTGGGACTTTGGTACCCAAAAGACTCGAGCTTCAATCTAATAAGCTACTCAGATGCCGATTACGCGGGGTGCAAAATCGACAGAAAGAGTACAAGTGGAACATGTCAGTTTCTAGGTGACCGGCTAGTCACTTGGAGCAGCAAGAAACAAACGTCCGTTGCAACGTCAACCGTAGAGGCGGAGTACCTAGCGGCTGGAAGCTGCTGTGCACAACTTCTCTGGATTCAACAGCAACTCAGGGACTTTGGAATAGAAGCAAAGGAGTCTCCAATCTTTTGTGACAACACCAGCGCCATAGCAATCACATACAATCCGGTGTTGCACTCAAGAACAAAGCATATCGACATCCGACATCATTTCATCCGGGAGCATGTTCAGGAGAAACACATCCGGCTGGAATATGTGTCGACCGAGCAACAAGTAGCGGACATCTTCACGAAACCGCTACAGGAAGCTAAGTTTTCACATTTTCGAAATATCTTGGGTCTTACTAATCTTAATCAATTAATATAATCATAATGCATGCTTGTATATAAAACCGGGATATATGTTCAGGGAGAAGCTAAAGCTTCTCAAACCGTATTCAAATAGGCCATTAATAAATCAAATATGTTAACCGGGAGGAAGTCTCCGGCTATGCCCGACTACTTCATAAATTCAAATCAAATGTATGTTTACTATACGGTTGAAATAACCAGGTTGAAGTGGATGAAACAAATCCAAGTTGAACAATTGTTGACATTAATCAACTCTTCTTCACAAACGGAAACATCCTACTAAAACCGGTCATGGAAAACCGCTTAGTACATATGCACTCTGGTCTGATGAAATGAACTTTTCCGGTTAACCTAAGATGACTGACTGAGTTTTCGTGCATGTTTTGAAAAATGAAGTCTGTAATTAATTAAAACAAGTCTACCACAATCAAGATGACGACATGTGTCCATCA
Organism: Impatiens glandulifera; assembly: GCF_907164915.1. Taxonomy (NCBI): domain Eukaryota; kingdom Viridiplantae; phylum Streptophyta; class Magnoliopsida; order Ericales; family Balsaminaceae; genus Impatiens; species Impatiens glandulifera. The sequence goes on along the minus strand of NC_061870.1, from coordinate 19,635,850 downwards.
TCGAGAGAGGGAGACCTACATCTTGTCAATAGATATTTTTCATCATTGCTATCTTAGTAATTATTAGATTTACCTTGGAAATAACCATTAGTTACTTCAACAAGTTAAGTCTATTAAATAGCTGATGACATCATCAGGCATGCTTAACTTCATTAAAGACCAAGCCGAATCCCCGGGCTATATAAATCATCCTTAATCCTTTTCAAAACATCACAAGTTCACTATTCACAAGTATCATTTTGAGATAAAATCCTCTCTCTCTCAAAAACATGAATACCAACTCTTTAGCCAAGAAGATCCTATTGGCAGATTTTGAATCAATCTACCAATATGAGGATCATGAAGTAAAGGAAATGTTCTTAGCCATAGAAAGGAGTGGGCTAAGACGTTTTCTTGAAAACAGGTTCATCATCGACTACCTTGTAGTCGAAGAACTCTTTGAGACCGTGAAAGAGGTGCATCGAGATATACTCGTTGCACAGGTCTACGGTCAAAAATTCCTATTCAGCGAGACGGATTTCGCTGTATACTGTGGTTTACCCAATGAAGGGGTAACCGACCTAACCTATTCCCCGGTGACAATGGAAGAGATGTGTCGCCGGTTCTCTGGATCTGACATCCCGGTTAAACCCTGGGGTGCTAAGAGTCAACTTTCTCACAAGTACCAGATTCTCTGCGAGATTCTGGGAAAATCTGTCTTGTGCAGAGAGAAAAGTTACTATTACACTCAAAGGGTCTTCGAGATGATGATCGCCGTAACGGTTGGGACACCGGTCAACTGGTCCTGGATCATCTTCAGTAACCTGAAGAAGATGATTCTCTCCAACAAAACCGGCTACGCTCCTCAGTTGAGCGGTTTCTGTGCAAGTCTGGACATCCACTCCGGACCCTTCGTCACTCTTCACCCAAGGCACGTGCTCACCAAAGAACGAGTACAAGAGATGATCGACCGATGGGAAGCGGTTAAAGCCAGAAAAATTCAAGCGGCTGAGGCTTCAAACGCTCAAGCGGCTGAGTCATCAAATGTCTAAACCTGTCTTTCCTCTCTTCTTTTATCTTTTCTTTACAAAACCGGTACTTTTGCTGTACTACCGGTTTCGTACCTCAATTAATGAATCAGATTTCTTTCCTTTCCAAGTCAAAATCTAAAATATTCAATGCGTCGTATCAAAAATAAATCATTTCACTCTTGGGAACATAAATCCTCATTATCAAGGAGCATGCTTGACCTGATTTGACAAGACTTGCCTTTATTCTCTTGGAAAATCACAAAAACATTAATGACTAAGCATAAACGGCTAGATTTTTCAAATCCTCTCATTAAATGCTCTCATTCACTCTGTGCTATAAAAGGGGGCTCAACCTCCATTTTTCAAAACACGCCTTCAAGCATTCTTCTCTCTAAAAACTCAAAAGCTCAAGAACTCTCTCAAAGATCTTCTTCTCTTCATCATCATGTCTGCAGAGATTAGAAACACCCTGATCATTGATTTTGAAGACATCAAGCATAGCGACGACTATGAATGCATTTATCAGCATGTCATAGAGTTTGGCCTGAAAGGCTTTCTCAAGGGTTCGGACCTCATCCTCGTGGAGGAGGTGTGCGAATTCTACAACAACGGTCATGTCTTGGATGATGGCAGCATTCGCACCATCATCGACGGTCAATTCCTCCAGTTTTCTGAGGAGGAATTTGCCACCTTCTTTCACCTTCCAACGGAAGGTTTCTCTTATTTTCCGACGCCGTATTTACCGGCTAAGGAAATCTTTTTCAAGATCTTCTCTTCTTCATACACTCCTGTTAAGGACTTTGGGAAGAAAGAAGATCTCGCTCCCAACTATCAAGTCTTTCACGATTTGGTCCAAAGGTCTATCATAGGCCGAATGCCCAATCAGAACTACAGCCGGGAGGCATTCGATATTATGATAGCCATCATCCGTGAAACCGCTATCAACTGGGCATCCTATCTTTTCAATAAGCTGAAGCAGCTTATGACCGGTAAAAGAGGAAGAATCAGCTACGCTCCTCAGATCACCCGGTTTCTCATGTCCAAGCGTCGCAACCTTGGAAAAGGTGTTCCGGTTGGATCCTTCAACACCATCACTATAGATATGATCTATAAATGTGTGTTAAGAATTCAGGAACGGTCTCCTCAAAACACCATGGAGAAGTGGTATGAAAGGAGGTTGGAAGGAGGATGGTTTACTGAATAAATTCTCTTTCTTTTCGTTTTCTTTCCGGTTTCTGGTCATTTTGTTGTACGACCAGAACCGCTCCTATGTTAATCATTTCCTTTCCCATATTAATGAAATATTTCAACTCTTAAAAAGTCTCCGGTTTTTCATACACATTATTCCTTCCGGTTTTTCAAACTAAAACTTAAAGTTAACTTAACAATCTCCGGTTAACAAGACTTCAAGAGGAACCGGAACTTCGAGCAAAAAATGCAAACTTGAAAAATTGAACCGCCCATAGTTTTACCTCTCAAAATTTACCGCCCACTGAAATCCCGCCTTTACCGCCGAAAGTTACGGCAGTAACTTTTTGGAGGGAAAGTTGGCGCCAAAACATCAAATTGACGGTTCATCTTCAAAACCGCCTGGAACCGCCATCTATATAAACTCAAATCAGCCCATTCAACACATGTGCTTTCTCTCTCTAAAATTTCCAGAACTGCAAAGCTTTTCTCTCTCCGATCTTCATCAATCTTCATCTTCCTCTCTCAAAAAACATCATGGATCTAGGCAAAGCTCCATTTCAATGAATGTTGCAGGTAGATTTCGCAGATATTGACGAGCACGCTGACGACAAGAACAAAGTTGTTCTTCAACTTCTACGAGAATCTGGGTTGGAGAAGTTCCTTTCTGGTCCATTCACCATTCATCCGGCGGCGGTGACGGAGTTCTTAGCGACGGCGACGCTGTCGAAGAGGAAGATCTCGGCTACTGTCAACGGGAAGGCCGTCCTCATCACTGAAGAAATCTTTGCGGAAGCCCTTGGTCTGCCCAACACAGGTTCGGACCTAAAGATTGACTTAACCGAGGCAGAATCAAATGCTGCCCGGTTGGTTGTATCTTTCTCAGGTCAGGATCTGGTGATCCACACCAGCCGGAAGATCAAGCTAAAACCGGAATACAAATGGTTAGTGACCGTCATCGCCAAATCACTCCAAGGAAGGGGAGGTAATTTCGATAACCTCACAAAATTTAAGCTCAGAATGTTGTTGACCATTGTCCGCGGTGACAAGGTGAACTGGGGATACGTCATATATGAGGAATTCTGCCAAATGGTGATAAAGAAAGACGGCCGGGTGCAGGCCTATGCTATGCAAATCGTCAAAATTCTTGAGTTCCTTAACGTGGAACTAGGTGAAGGCATACCGCTTCCGATCTCCAACATTCTTGACTCTGAGTCAATGATCGAAAAACCGGAGAAGACGATCAAACCAAAATCTTCAAAGACTAAATCATCTAAGGGAGCCAGTTCATCGGTTCCAGTTAAAGAAGAAACAAGACAGAAGAAACCGTCAAGAAAAGCGGTTGAAACAGAAGTTCCACCAGAACCGAAGAGAAGGAAGAAAGTATCTGCAAAGAAAAGCTCAAAGAAACCGGCGGACTCCGAGAAAACGCTTTCCTCGGACAATCCACCGGAAAGAACCGCAGATGTCTTTCAGCCCATCCCCATCAACACCGTTTTTCCAGTTCCCATTCCATCCAATTCTCCAAGGCAAACTGAATCTTCGGGGAGCAAGGAGAACAAGTCAAACTCAAAGGAGGAGGCAGAGGCAAATGTTCACTCTGCAACCTCCAAGTCACCCAGTAAACAAGTTGAAGAGGTATTGGCCGATGTGGGCTTGAATACCTCAGAAGCAATTCAGAATGTGGTCCAGGAGATCACAAGAGAAACCGAAGAGGACGATGTTTCAAGTCGTCGAAAGCCAGATGATCAGGTTGAAGTACCTGATCAGAACGAAGCACAACCGGTCGGTGAGACGGCCAACACAACAGAAACTGCACCTCCTGCTCAGGAGGGAAATATTGAAGAACGGGAACCTTCCGGTTCCGCAGGAGGAAAGATAATCTCAGAAAATCAACCAGCACCAACACCTGAAGGTTCCACTCAGGTAGACAAAGGCAAAGGAATTCTCATTGAAGAAACAACGGCAACCGGAACAGGCACGCTGCAAACCAATCCTCAACATGAAGCCATAACCGGGGACGATATTCCTTACACCATAGAACAAGAAAATGAGATTTTCGAGGAGTGTATTCAAGATATGAACAAAGGGGCAAGTGATGCGCTAGCGCCATACATCTTGTGGGTGAAGCTTCGATGCGAAACCAAGCTATGCGACATGCTTCCAGGTTTTAGTGGAAACAAACAATGGGACAAGCTCATCCAGCTGGAAGAAAGGGCACTTACTTTGGCTAATACCAACCTAATCCAACCGGCGTTTAACAAAGCTCCGGTAATCCTTGAAAATGCTCGGTTACAGGCAGTTGAAAATGCGTTTCAAGGAACCCAAGGAAAGACACTAAACCCGATCGAAATGAGGATGGCCGAACGATTTCTTGGGGTACGAGAACAGCTTGTGCGAAATCTTGATCGTCTTGACATGCAATGGTGGAAAAGTTGCCAACGTCAATTCAACAATGCTGAATTATATCAAAGTAAGTCTTTCTTTATAAGTAGTGAGACATCCGGAACCTCTGAAAACTTGGAACAAGAAGCCTCTCAACCGGTCAAAGCTCTGGAAATAGACCAAATCAAGCAAGCGATGGCTGAAACGGTTGACTCTTGCATTGGAAAGTTCAAAGCCGTAACCGATGAAAGAATTGCAGTGGCTGAAGATAAACTGTCAAACTCTCTACAAACCATGATGGACACGACCATGCAGACAACAGTACAAACCATGATTGCCGAGTCCGTTAAAGCCGCAACCGCTCCACTTTTGGACATGCTGCAAGCAATGGCAATTCAAATCGGGGAAATGTCCAAGGTTCAAGACACTACAACTCTGACGCAAATCGAAAAGGATGCTGAAACCGCAAAGAAACTGCAAGAGGAAGAGATCGAAAGGGAACGGTTACAGAAGGAGACTGAAGATAAAGACTATGCGCTTGCCCAACAATGCAACGAGGAGGAGCAGGCCAACGCCCAGGATCTCTCTCTGGCCCAACCGTCCCACTCCATGAGTACAAGGAACAAGAAGAAGCGAAGTGCAGTTAAGAATGTGATGAAGAGGGCAGAACAGAAAACAGCCTTACCAGTCGTAATAAATGCACCACCGCTTGATGAGGAAGAAGAAGAAGATCCGGAGGAACTCCATCAACGAAAGAAAAGGACAACCGGAGAATCCATAACAACTCCAAGCTTCAGACCTCCAAATGTCCCACCGCCTCCACCACCAAGGCCAGTTTGTGCCAACTTTGATCTCAAGAATAAGAGCACCGGTCATTCGAGTGTATGGGCCGGTGTGCTGATCGATGTTGAAAGACGTGCTAAAGAACACAGAGCAAGGCAAGAAGAAGAAAGAAGACGGTTGGAAAAGGAGCAAGAAAAAGAGCAACACAAGGGGGGATCATCCAAGCCCTAAACCTCTTTATTTCTTTACTGTGAACAATTATGCTTTATTATGTTTCAGAAACTTGGTTACTCTGTTCTTTCTAATAGGTTCTGACTTATTTCTTTCAAAAATCATACTCATGTTTTTGAAACATTTTTCTTTCAAAAATCAAACTCATGTTTTAACCGGCCATAGATTACATGTTTTGAATATTTATTCTAAATAATCAAAAAGGGAGAAATTGATAGAAAAATTAAGAAGATTAATTTTGGAACCGGCCATACATTACAATTTTTGAATATTTATTCTAAATAATCAAAAAGGGAGAAATTGATAGAAAAATTAAGTAGATTAATTCTGGAACCGGCCAGACGAACTAAAACAGAGGTTAATCTTCATGTGCAGGTACTTCTAAAAACCGTATGAACCGGTTGGGGCATCAGAAACCGGTTGCTGATATACTTCAAAGAAACCAGCCTCGAGTGATCAAGTCAAAGATCAGAGGAACCGGTTATACTCTCTCAAGCGACCGGTTAACGAAGAAGAAAGATTTTACTCTCCAACCGGATCATAATGCACAAGACACAGAAACCGGATGGTTCAGAACAAAAGTCAGAAGATTCAAAATTCAAAGAGTGACGTACCATGACGGAAGAAACGTGTCTCGAAAGAATAAAAGAAGATCGGATCCGATCAGAAGCATGCGAGGAAAGCAATGATGCTTTGTTGATCCGATGCTGACAACCGGAGGCGGATGTTTAACACGTGTTACAATCTGAAAAACCGGCTATGTCATCATATGCTCAGAGTCACCTGCATGAATGCCAGGTGTTGAAGAAGTTGAAGCGTGCAAGCAACCTCTCTACAAACAGGCGTGATGACGATCAACCAATCCAGAAGAGAGAGAAGAAAGTAGCCGTTAGCTACTTTCAGCTATAAAAGGAAGACGGATCGTCTTCATTCAATGCAGTTCTGTAGTTGTAGTTGTGAGCATCATAAATTCGGAAAGTCATAAAGCATTAAATTCTAGAGAGATAAAGTCTTATATTCTGAAACCGGTGTGTCTAAAACCGGAAGCCGTTTGTGTGTTATTGAGTTGTGTTGTTGTATTACATCAAAGTGTGAGTTTGGTGTAACCGGCGAGTAGCGAAGTTGGGCTCGACCGGAAGTGTAATTGTAACTCTAAAGAGTTAGTGGAGATCCTTCTCATAACCTGAGAAGAAGGGGTGACGTAGGAGGGTTTGCTCCGAACATCCATAAACAAATTTCCTGTCTCGTAATCTTTCCTTCGCTTTCATTTCTTGCTTTCTTAACGAAAACCGCAAACTAATCATATTCCTAAAACCGGCCACTCACCATTAAACCGACTCCTTCTTAAACATCATCTAAAGTCGCAAACGTTGCTTCAACCTGAAACAGACATTTCCGCCCTTGAACCCGGTTCAAGAGTCTGTGACAGGTTGTGCAGTGCTGAGAACGGTTTTAGTCTTTAACCGGACTATCACCAAAGTGTGTGTTGTGTAAGCGGCCACCCTTCCTAGAAACCGGAAAACACCCCGGTCCTCCAAGGGCGTCCCCGATCCTAACAATATGGCATCTAGACATGGATGGAAAATTTTCACAAAGATAAATCCTTGTTATTCAAATATCTAGATAGATTTTATTTTTTTTAAACCTCTTTAAAATTTTAACTTTATTTTTTTACAGATATCATGGCACCTAAGGGACGGAGCACACGACGAGCCCTATCAAGACATTTAGATGAGCTCCAAACTCATACAGATGACGTACAGTCTAATGATCATATGAGTTATATGGATCACTTTCGGACATTGAGTGACTGGATGGTCCAGATTCCACCATTCCTAAAGTGTCTGTCACCCCGAATGAGGATTCTCCCATTCCCAAAATTGTAAGTGATATTTAAATGATTATATAAATTTTAACAACTCACGGGTGTCTCAACTTCAAGAGGCTGAAGCATTGCACAAGGAGAACAAGATCATGCATGCACATCTAAAGGCATAGATGCTCGCACGATAGGATGTAGAGGCACAAATGCGTGCACAACAGGACGCTCTAGAGGCGCAGATGCATGTACAACATGACGCTTTTCAGCGTAGATGCACGCACAACAAGAGGCTATACAGACGCTTATGTTTAGGATGCCCCTCCTCCCCTCGACAGTATTGATTGACGCACAATTTGAGATTTCTGTATTAATACAATTTAAGATTTTTATTGAAACTTGAAATTGATTTTAATTTATGAATGATCTTTTATTTGCTAATAGTAGTAGAAAAAAATATGAAACAAGTTTAATAAGAATACAAAAATTCCAAAAACCTGAGAGTAAGGATTATTAGCGACGACGTTAGGGGAACGTCGTCATTGATAATGAAAATATCAGCGACGATATTAGGGGAATGCCGCTGTTATTATGAGAATCAGAAATGTGCCAAAACCCAAGAGCAAGGTTTATCAGCGACGGCGTTAGGACAGTGCCGACGTTGATAATTAATAATATTAGCGACTACGTTAGGGGAATGCCGACGTTGATAATTTACAATATCAACGACGACATTAGGGAAATGCCGACGTTAATAAGTAACAATATTAGCAATGACCTTAAGACAATGTCGTCGCTATTAATTTTGAATTATCAGTGACAGAATTCCCCATTCTTTGTCCCTAATATTTTAATTATCAACGTCAGCCAATCGTCATTGATAAAAATCATTATTTTTTAACGACAAACTTTTTAACGAAGACTGATGACGTTTTTGTTCGTCGTTGTTATTAGTTATTAGTTATTAATAACGACATTAATACTTTTAGTGACGGAATAAACCATCGTTAATGATACATTTTCCACTAGTGTGTGAATCCTCTTAATAGATTTGGTTATGAAAATATGGTCTTGTTCGCACTACTTATCAATGTTGATGATCCGGTAAGCTTTCAAGAATCTATTATTAGTTAGGTGAAAAATAAATGGATGGGTGCGATGGTTGAGGAGATAGAGTCTTTATAGAAGAAACAAACATGGGATCTAGCTGAGCTTCCAAAGAGAAAGAAGGTAATTGAGTGTAAATGGGTCTATAAGAAGAAACAAACAATATAAAAAAAGGGACAAGTCCAAGGCTCGACTAGTCATAAAAGTATTTTTACAGTAGAAGGGATAGATTATGATGAATTTTTTCTCGAGTAGGTTGACGTGAATATCTATTGTGTAGGTTAAAAAATCATTGTATATATTAAAACAATCTCCAAGACAAGGCTATAAATAGTGCTTATCTCTTTATCTTCTTCATTCTTTGCCCATTGTATTCACCCTAGTAATTAGTTTTCTATCTCTCTTCTATCAATTCATTTGTTCTATTATCTTCTCTTCGTTCTTAATTATAGTGTTCTTATTCATGTAATTTCAAGATATATACTTAATTCTAGTTTAAGATATATCATTGGTATCATAGCGACGTTCTTGGAAATATGGTAGAAACATATATTGACGGAAAGTTGAATAAAATTCATAACCGTAAGAATGAATGAAGTGAGGTGAGTTGTCAATATAAAATTTCCTAATTTCTTTGGAGAAAATATCGAAGATGTTGAAGACTGGATTTATAAGACAAAAAGATTTTTTTGTGTTAACGATGACTCACATGAGGGAAAATGCACTATGATGACTTATGGAACATGTGGTCATGAAAACTCGCAGCAATAATTGACGTGGAGAGAGCTGAAACAACTATTACGACGTGAGTTTGGGTCATACACAAGGGACGATCAACGACATATATAAAAGAATGTGCAACCAAAACCGTGGGAGTTAATACTGGAATAATGTCAACCAATAACAAATTCGTTAAAATCATGGAGGATCGCTGAAATAAAAAGGCAGAAACAAAAGACCAATGATGAAATAACAAGGTACAAGTGGGAAACAATCGTCAAAAATTGATATTCGAAATCGATGAGTTATATGAAGATGACGAGCAACATTTAAAAAATGTGGGACAATTGACACCTTTCCCATTGACACATTCAGCTCCGAACAAAGACAAAACCCCTTTTCATGACAATTGTTCTAAAGTGGAAGATGCACCTCCTCTCGACGACTTTTATTGATTGAAGAATGACACCATAGTTTTTGCGAAGCCCATCAATTCAAATATCATAAACCAATTCAAATATCATAAACTAATGGGTTATGACATGAAAAGACATTTCTATAAAAAAATTTTAAAAACTTAGAGTTTTAATTGTTTTATATATAAGTGAATAAAATTTTAAAATAAAATAAAATAAAATAAAAACATTCTTAATGTAATAAATTTGTGGCCCTATGGCCACAAAATTTATTGATGAACTCATCTTAAAATATAATTAAAGATTTTATCTTCATTATAATCAAAAAACAATTATAGTCCTGGATCTCTCCATAAAATATACTTTAATGTTAATTTTAAAATAGTATAAAGTATATCATAATATAAAACTAAAAATTCTTAATTTATAATCAAATTTATATTTTAATAAATTAAAATATTATTTTAATTTCATATGTTTATCATATAAAATATCATTGAATCAAGATCTTCTTCAAATTAACAACTAATTTATCAATTGGTGGAAAATATAAAGTGTTTTTAAACGAAATTTTAGATCAAAATCTAAACAACTACTCAAAAGATTTATATACATAATATGATAATATCAAAACTATTTAGTTAATAGAAGAATATATGGTTATGCGTGAACTGAGTCATGTTTGGTGGTATTTTTAAAGACGAAAGATTCACGTGTGTTGTTTTTCTAATTAGTCCACACAGGTTAAAGACTTAAATCTCTTTCGACTGTTAAATGAAAATACTAAATGGAAACAATCTCTAATGCTTGATTTGGAATATTGATGTTTTTTCTATCCATACCATTTTAAAATTTATCTTTTTATTATTCTAATTTAATTCTTTCTCACTTTGTTATAAAAGTTTATATATATTTATATATATAATAGAATTATTTGTGTACGATTGATTGAAAAATCAAAATAATTTATCTTTTTTATATTTCTTATAATGTCACCTGATTTCTTTACTTTCCCTCTATCTATATATATATTATATTATATTGAGAAATAATTATGAGAGAATAAAAATGGTATATATCTATATATATATATATATTATATTATATTGAGAAATAATTATGAGAGAATAAAAATGGTTAGTAAATACTTATTTCCTTTAATATATTTATATATATATATAATAATATATATATTTATTATATATAATATATATATAATATTATAGATATAATATTATATTATATAATATAATAAATTATAAAAAAATGATTTTAAAAAAATTTGGGAAATAAAAGTTGAGAAAGAATTGTATTTTAATTTGTTAAAAAATTTACCTTTATTTATTATATCTCTCTATGCTTGTCCTTTATTCTTTTCTCTATGCTTAATTTTTATTTTTATTTTTCAACGTGGACGTCATTATATATATATATTATTGAGAAATAATTATGAGAGAGTATAAAAAAGAATGGTTAGTAAATTATTTATTTCTTTTTATATATTTATATATATATATATTATTATATATATTTATTATATATAATATTATATTATATAATATAATAAATTATAAAAAAAATGATTTTAAAAAAATTTGGGAAATGAAAATTGAGAAAGAATTGCATTTAATTTGTTGAAAATTTTACTTTTATTTATTATCTCTATATGCTCGCCTTTATTCTTTTCTCTATGCTTAACTTTTGTCTTTTGTTTTTTTTTCAATGTGGACACGTCATTATATATAATATTATATATATATATATATTATAATATATTATATTTATTATATTATATATATATATATATTATAATAATATATATATATATTATATTATATATATATACCTAATTCAATTATTAAATTAATAAATATTATAATATTATATATATTATATTATAATATTATATATTATATTATATTATATATATTTATATATATACCAAAATTAAATTATTAAATTATTTATTTTTTATTTATTTCATAAATACATAAAATTCTTTTAAAATCTTGATTTTATAATTAAATTAATATTTTGTGATACATTAAATTAAATAATTTAATGAGCTTCCTATAACACTTATGAATCAAAGGTTCTAAGCATAAATAATAATTCATAATAATGAATTACATTTAAAATACATATGGTGAATGGTAATTTAGTAACTTTTACAAAGTTATAGAAAAGAACGGAGATATGTGGACGACACTCACCTCGATCATGTCTTTGATTTAGTGTGAAAAAAATTAATTTTGTTAATTTTTTTTTTTTAATAAAGATATAGAAAAGTAAAAACTCCTAAATTTAACATAGAAATATATAGTTATATATATATATTTTTAGTGAAAATCAAAATAAAATTAAATCAAGTTTAGTTTTTTTTAATTATAATTGATTATATTTTTTACTGTAAATTTGAATATATATTTTACTGATTAACTTATAATAACTTAATTTAATTTAATATAAGTATTACTTAAAAACTAAAAGTTTAATGTTTGATTTTTACTAAAAAGGTTCTGATTAAGAAAATAATAATTCGAGGTAATAATAAAATTGTCATTAATTTATTTTGTAAGTATTTGATTTTGTTCATTAGCACCCATGTTAAATAATGAGAAATTGTATCATTTTTATTAATAAAAAATTTACCATTCTTTGAAATTCTTATATATATATATATGGTGAAATTAACCTTATAACCTCTTAGAAATCTCATAAAGTTCTCATTCTCTGAAATTCATATTATTAAACATGCAACAATAGATATACTTAAAATAATTAATTGTCCACTAGCATTGAAATATAACTATAGATTTTAAGCTTCAATCTTTGCCATCTAAATTATTTGTTGAATCCTGATCAAGTGCTTCATTAGCAAGATTGGTTGATCCTTGGATTGTTGTAATAGCTGCAATAATATTTCAGAAATTAAATATTTACTCACATCAAATGAATTATTTAAAGAAAAATTTCCCTAATGAATTAAGTTTTTTAGTTTACATACTCATATAAACCTATACTCGACAATGAACCGCCCCTAGGAACAGGTCCGCAGAGGTTGTTGCTCGACACATCTCTGAAGAGAAGAGGCGTAAACTCTCAAATAGCCAATATATGCAAACTAAGTCTTGAAGAAAAACATATCTTCGCATTTATATATACTCACACAACTCTCAACGTAGGAATATCACCAAGCTCGCCAGGGATAGGTCCGGTTAGTTTGTTATTGTTGAGATATCTTCCAAAAACATCACAATCCGATAAATCAATATAATTATCATATGTTATCACTAATTTCGATAAAATAAATATTAAGCATTAGATCGAATACATACAAGAAAAAAAGTAGCTGTAATTTTCCGAGAGAGGGAGGAATCCTCCCGGAAAATCGGTTTCCATTTAGACTCAAGCTCTTGAGGTTAGCCATGTTGCCTAGCTCTTGAGGGATTGGGCCATCTAAGTTATTCTCATCAAGGTTCCTATATTGATGTTTTTAGTTATTAGGAAATCATTAGCAAAAGTTCCTTCTCGTGAAATCTTGAAAATAAGATGCTTACAAGTATTCTAGGCGGTCAAGGTTTCCTAGTTGAGGCGCTAAATGACCCGATAAGCCATATCGAAATATTTCTCTGAAAAAGGAAAGTTAAGACTGTTAAGAATTTATATGATTCAAGGTTTGATTTGAAAGAAATATACTACACTATATTATATATATGTACATGCGAATGACACGGTTATCGTTATCGCAAGTAATATGGAACCATGTACAAGGGTCGTAGAGACTTGTATCCCAATTTTTCATTGCATTTTGTGGATCTGATACTCCCTGATGAAATGCGTCAAGCGCGTTCATATCGCTGGAACTATAAGCTTTTACCACCAAAGACACAAAACAAAATAGCAAAAGAAAGCCAAAATTTACAATATGAGCCATAGATTGAAGTTTGTAGTTCCAAATCCAATTGAGATAATAACTTATATATATAATATATAGTGAGAAAGAGAAGATGTAGGATTAATTTTGGTTTAAATTATTTTTTTTTTCTTTCATTATCTTTTTGAAAAGTGAAGTAATAGAAGTCAACTTGAAGATTTTTATATTCAATATTCATAAGTTGGATTTCATACTATTAATGAAATAAAAATGATTTTTTTCCTTGTAAGAATATATATACAATCTTCACATAAATGAATTGCAATAAATAAAACTCAAAAAATGCATGATCTCAATTGTTATAATAAGAAAGAAAGACAAAAAAATATTGCCATTATCTTTTTTCCTTTTAATAAAAAAACATTTTTTTCCAGAAAATCAAACCATTACAAAATTAATTAAGAAAATAGTGTGAACAATTTTTATTTATTTATTTAGTCAAACATAATTGATTCTAGCCATTATTGTATGACAACTGTCAAGATTTTAGATTACTTTTTTTTTAGTTTATTTGAAATTTGCAAAATAACTCAAAGAAATCCTTTTTTCTGTAAATATCAAGTGGTTGAGAATAAATAAAAATTACTGAAATCTCAATTGTAATAGCAAAAAGAAATAAATATGGTTCAATACACTTTTTTTAAAATCTTAAAAATCTAAACTAAATTCTAGAAATACTTAATAAATATTAAATAAAAAAATGTGACTGTAATTGGATTGACCAAAAATGATTAGGAGTGAGCAAATGGGTAAAATCAATCCGTTTTGTCCGATCCGTATTAAATTCAAACTAAATATATTCAATCCGTAATCCAAATCATTTTACTAATTAATACGGATCGGATACCGATTGGATTGAAAATGGTTTGGATAATCCAAACTAAAAAATATTTATATATCAACTTGAAATTAGTCAACAATTTTTTATTTATATATTTTATTTTTAATTTCGATTATTATTATTATTAAATTTGAATTTAAAAAAATAATAAAAATAAATATCGTTGTTGATAAGTAAAATATATATTATATTGATATGAAATTTAATTTAAAGAAAAATAAATTAAAAAATAAATTTTTATTTAGATAGTTTGGATAATTTGGATAATCCTAATTCAATCCGATTTAATTCAATCCGAACTCAATCCGATTCGATCTCAATCCAATCCGAAATATCCAATTCGAATTAGTATTTCGGATTGGGATTGGATTGAATTTCGGATTAATCCAACTAATTAATGCTCACCCCTAAAAATGATAGGCTTAGTTCATGAGGGTCTTCGGGTTGGGACACATAATGGAGAAGGGTCAATTTTTGAATGAACCAAAATGTCATTTTTTAAATTGGTACTTTTTTTGGGGGGGGAACAATTTAGCATCATTTCATTAAAAATTCCCAAAAACGAGAAAAAAAACCACGAGTGTAAGAGATCATTCTAGAAAGGCCTAAAATGATTTTGAAGTCGTAACATTCTGAATAAAAGTTAAAAAACTAAAAACGTAAATGAATTATCGGTTTACAATGCTTTCAATTCTAGTGAGTTTAAAAAACGGTAAATTCCAGTTTCTGCAGATATTTCAGTTCTGCTAAGTGCTTGAAATTCTTCTCCACGTTCCCGCAAGGGCGCTGCAATCCGATAAAATATCTTTCCATAACTCGTCAATGCTCCTGCGGGTTCTGTCATATACTCTTGCATTCCGTTCTTGCCAAATATTATACAGCACTGCTCCAAAGCCGCACTTGAACACACTTGTTGCAAATCTACCTAAACTGATACGTTTTAGGTAGGCATTTTAGAACCATTCAACCTATTTAGAACAACCAAAAGCCTTTTTCACATTTAATAACTATACCCGCACAGCATGATTTAAAAAAAAAATATTTATAATTATTTTTTAATTTTAATATTAATATTATATTATTATATTATATTAGTTTCCTTATAACTCTAATTTAATGTTTATATATTAGACATAACTTTAAATATATTATTCAATACAATTTTTCTCTTAAATCTAACGAGTTCAATTCTAAACATACAAGCTAATCTAGTTTCATGATACATTGTATTTGGAAGTAGACTTCATCGTTACACCGAATAAGGTATCTTATAAATTAACCGCATAAGCATTGGTTCTAAAATTTCAAAATCTTGCTTTTCATCATAAGTCTGAGTCAAATATTCTAATCCATTCACAATCATTAAATATCAAATTTCACATATTACATATAGAACTAGCCCCACAACATAACCTTGAGCAGAAGACAACTAAAAACACAAAGCTAACATTTTTTTATCTAAATTGTTTTTTTTTAATTTCAATGTCACATAATGAATGGAATAAGTTAGGGATTTAGAAATCTTACTGGTTACTTAGATAATATGCTCCTTATCCCGAAACAAATTGAGGTATCCCGCCTGAAAACTCGAAAATCCGATAGTCTGCTTCAATTTAAAAAATGTTTGTCATTGATTTTTAGCTCTCTCTTCTCTATTGTCTCCTCCATTTGAGGCCTGGAAGCCCTATAAAACAGCCTGAACTCGATTGGATTAATTCCTAATATACTTTAAACTCCCTAAATTAATCTACCTACTATTTGAACCAAGTTTTTTTTAAATAATTAATTTAAATTACATTTAAACTCATTATATATATATATTTATATATTTAAATTATTATTTTTTAAAATTAGATTATTTTATTTTGATATATATTTTAAATTATTATTTTTTATAAATTTGATTATTTATATTTTGATATATATTTTAAATTATTATTTTTTAATAAATTTGATTATTTATATTTTAAATATATATATATATATATATTTATATTTCAATTATTATTTATATAATGTAATAAATATTTTTTTATAAATTTAATTATTTATATTAATATATATATATATATATATATATATATTTCAATTATGATTTATATAATGTAATAAATATTTACTTTATAATTTTTATAAATAATTTATAATACTAATAATTTTAAAATATCTTAATCATGACAAATAATAATCTAATCATTCATAAAAATGATTAAAATATAAATATTTAAATTTATAAAAATAATAATTTAATTATACATATTAAATTTATAAAAAATAATAATTTAATATATATATATATATATATATATAATGAATTTAAATATGAATAAATTAATTAATAAAAAAACTAACTAAATTTAAGAAATTGAATGAAAACTATGTTATAATTAATATCTTGTTTGAACTCTCTAAAAGTCTCCAAAATATTTTAACCATATTGTATCACAAATTACCGCAGTGTGAGAGAGAAACCTCTAGAGATTTCACAGGACGATTGGCACGAACGACACGATCGGCCCGAGCGACACGATCAACAAGAACGGAAAAACAATACGATCGACACGGTATCAAGGTCAATATTTCGCTTGTTGTGGTCGCGATTGCTAGTCGCTTAAAGTCATTTGTCATTTCAAGAATGTGCGCACGATCGGCACAATCGGCACAATCGGCACGATCGGCACGATCGGCACGATCGGCACAATCGGCACAATCGACACAATCAGCACGAACGACACGGTATCGACTCTAATAACTAGGTCGTTTATTCATCTACAAAACTTGATTGGAAGGTTAGGATTTCTAGTTTACCCTATTCTATAATAGTTAGGGTTTCTAGTGTACCCTATTCTGTTATTACTCTGTTTTGTTGTTGTGTTCTGCTATTCATCAAAATTGGAAGAAAAAAAAGTAATAAGAATAAGGAAGTCAAAGAATTTGTGATGGAGGGTTTAAGGGAGGTAGCTGAAAAAGAAATCGATAGGATTGCTGAAAAATTATTCATGAAAAACAATAATGCAACAAAGATAAAGAACCAATTACTGATATTAATTCTGAAGAAAATGCAGCGGGAAAACAGGGGAAAAATGAAAGAATATGGAAGGTTGGGTATAATGAAAGAGAAAACCTCTTTGGACTTAAAAATTAAATCACAAAGCTACGGATGCATGCAAAGAAATGAGAGATTGTGCTCAACAAAGAGAAAATAGACCAAACAACCGTCTAATTGAATATACATTATCTTCAAGATTGGAACCTACCGAAGAAGGAAGAATACGAAAAGATAGTAAACTAGTCAGTGGAAACAATGAGGGAGTTAATGAAGTCCCCAAAATCAAAGACTTATACTATTAGGAGCAATTCTAACTGGAAGGTAAATGAAGTCTGGAAAAAGAATGCAGAAAAGAAAGTAGAAGATCATTCATACAAAGGTCAAATCTACTTGGGTGAGTTTAAAACAAAAGTTGAGATTCTCAACTCTCCTTTTGAATTTAAATTGCCCACTGAAGTGGAGGAGAAATGCATCAAAGAATGAGAAAATGTAGTTGTTGGGAACTACATAGGAAAGAACCGTGTATCTTTTCCAAACACTAAGGAATCACTAATGAAACAATGGGAGTAGAAGAGACTTAAGAAGGTTTCTGTAAACATTTATGATCTCTATTTTCTACAATTCAAAAAGAGAACGAACTTAGATGATATTCTGAAAATTGGGCATACTTATATTGGATCTAACTGTATGAAGTTGGAGAGATGGTCTGAAGAATTGAGCCTTCTAAGAAAGCCAAATGAAACAATCCAAATATGGTTCAAACTTAGGAACATCCCAGCACACATGTATAATGTAGAAGCTTCTAAGTCACTTTGCTAGTCTATTGGGGAAACTATTATATATGGACCCAATTACAGAGGAAGGAGAGCACCTTACTTTTGCTATAATAAGCATTGAAGTGCATCCTCAAAGTACACTACCAAAAAAACATGACAATTGTTGATAGGAATGGAAAGCCCACGGTCATGGAAATCTCATATGAATGGAGGCCAAACAGGTGTTCTTTCTGCAATACTTTCCAACATGTTAGTACTATATGTGCAAAAGAAATTGAGGAAGAACAGAAAATCATGAAAGCATGGGAAGCAAAAAAAGCAGGACAATGAAACGGAAGAATCAAGAATGAGAGAGCATATTGTGGAAGTTAAGGATAGTGATAAAAAAGACAAAAATGAGGAAAATACAGAGGAAGAAAGCAAAAAGGATTCCGATAAAAAGAAAAGCAGCGAAAGAAAGCAAGTAAAGGGAATCAATGTGAAGAGGAAAAGAAAATTTTATGTAATGCGAAGGATCAGGATGGAAAGGGAAGATGAACCTTAAGTTGTTGTTGAGGAAACTCAAGAGAAAAACACCCAGAATTTCAAAGCTAAAACAGAGAATTTTAAAACCGATAAAGAAGATTCCAAAACCGATGTGGAGTCTGAAGCCGAAGCTGAAGATAATGAAGACAAGAATACGGAAATCAAGCTACAAATCAGTTTTTTTAGAGTCTTTTGATTGTCATCCTTAATCATATCTAGGGTTTGTCTAGCTTTGATTTCTGACCCTCCCACTTTTGGGATTTTAATGAAATGGTTTTAACCGTTTTCCCAAAAAAAATATTTTAACCATATTTTTTTAATTATTTTTCCATAACAAAATATCTATTTTTTTTGTGTTAATCTTATTTCTTAATATGAAGATTACATCAAAAGATATAGTTTTTTTATTGTTAAATATAATTTTTCTTAGTACTAAGATTATGTACCATAAACATATCATAATTGTAATATTGTAAATCTATTCTCAACAGAAACAACCGCTAAGATGGTCATTCTTGAGAAGTAGTATGACCTATCAAGATGCAAGATACATTGAAACAACATAACTTATGGGGTCGTTGGAATTGTTGATAGGAGTAGAAACAACTGATAAAATGGTCATTCTCGATAAGTAGTATGAAAGATCAAGATGGGAACTCTACTAAAACTAAAGAACCGATACTCTCAAGGAAAATACTTGACTTTTTAAAGTGTCCAACCGCACCTCTAAATAAGTCCAACAAGGTCAATATCAATATCTTGTTCTAAACTCTTCAAGAGTCTCCAAAATATTCTCGCCATATTTTTCTAATTATATTTCCATAATAAAATATCTAATTTTTTTTTATTAATCTTATTTCCCAATCAAGATTATACACTAAAAGATATAGTTTTCTTTTGTTAAATATAGTTTTTCCTTGTACCAAGATTGTGTACCATAAACATACCATAATTATAATATTTTAAATTCATCTCAACAAAAACAACTACTGAGATTCTCATTCTCGAGAAATAGTATGACATATCAAGATGTAGGTTGTACTAAAATAACATGACTTATGGGGTCGGTGAAATAAAAGTAAGAATAAAAATAACCGCTAAAATGGTCATTCTTGAGGTATATATATATATATATATATATATACGTGTATATATATAATATATATATATATATTAAATTACATTTATTTTCTTTCATTACTTTTTTTGAAAACTGTAGTTGGTAGTCAATTTAAAACGTATTCATGAGTATTTTTATATTCAATAATCATAATTTGGATTTTATAAAATTAATGAAATAAAAAATATAAATTATTTTTTCCATGAATGAATATATACAATCTTCACATAATGAAATGCAATAAAAAAAAACTCAGAAAATGCATGATCTCAATTGTATAGTAAGAATGAAAGACAAAATCTAGCATTATATTTTTCATTTTTTTAAAAAATAAATTTTTTTATAAAATCAAACCATTACAAAATTGGATATTATGAAAAAAAAAAAAAAAAAAAAAAAAAAAAAAAAAAAAATTTAAACGTATTAGGAGTGATAGGGTAGGAAATTTGAGGAAGGGAATGAGGGAGGGAATGAGGAAAAATGATAAAAAGTGAGGAGAGAGAAGAGAGAGAAATTTTGTTATTTTTTTGTTAATCAAATTGCGCCACATCATTCTCTCTCCCATTTCCTCCCTCAAATTCCCTCTCTCAATCATTTTTCTTTATTTAACTAGCTAAATTGAACGTATGAACTAATAAAAAATTATTTAAACGTACGTACTATTAAAAATTGACTTATCTAGCCTCTATTTACAACTAAATATTTTTTTAAATCTAATATTTATTAATTAAATATTTATTTATTTTTTTTCTCATTCTTTTTTTTTATCAATTAATTAATGAATTTATTTATGTTTATCTATTTCTTCTTTCTCTATTCTTTTATTCTTATATTCTTATTTTTATTTTTTAAAATTTTATTTTATTTTTCTATATTAACATAGATTATTTTTAAAATATATCTATTTTAGAGACTAACATTTCAATATTAAAATGTATAAAATAGTTCAATGTTTACTGTAATATTTAATTCTATTAAAAATTATAAATCAAAGATTAAACCGAAAGACTATTAATTTCATTTTTATTTATTTATAAAAGAAAATATCCTCCACAAAAATATTACAATAAAACAAAATTCACAAATAAATATAGAAATTTTGTTTGTGAATTTTGTTTATGTTTGTTTGAGAATTTGGTCTATTCTAATATTTTTGTGAATGCTTCTTTTTTATTTTCTTTAATATTAATAAAAATAAAATTAATAATTTTTCGATTTAATATTTGATTTAGAATTTAAAGTTTTTAATATAAGGAAATTTTACACTAAAGATTGAACTATTTTATACATTATAATATTTAATTATTAGTAGAGAAATAATTTTAAAATAAGATAAGAATAGAGAAAGAAGAAATATATAAAAGGAGATAATTAATTACTTAATTGATAAAAAAATAAAGAGAGAGAAAAAATAAATATTAAATTTAAATTTTTTTTTATCAATGTTAGTTATCAAGGTTAGATGACTAATTTTTAATAGTACGAATGAACTTTTATTTCTAACTAAGTTAATTGTGCAAATACCTCTATTCTGGCATCACTTTTGGTTCGAAAACTAGTCTATCATCCACAAGTAGGAGTTTCAAAATACCCGTATCAGAAAAGATTGTGCAGAAGCGAAAATCAGAGACATTAAAGACGGGAATTGAGACTCACTCCTAAGAAGAAATCCAGAAGGACAGAGGATACTTAATCATATAAGTAACATACAACTACATGACAGATCGAATATTCATGAATGGAAAACTGAGGACAATGGAAATCTAGTATCGAAGAAAATATGGGAGTTCACCCGGGAAAAAGTACAGAAAGTAGAATTAGCTCCTCTTGTATGGTCAACGAAGATTATCCCTAGACACCAGTTCATCATATGGCTCGCCTTCTGGGAAAGACTCAGCACTCGTGATCGTATCAGCAAATATATGAGCATCCCGGACGCGAGTTGTCTTCTATGTATAGGAAATGAAGAAACCATAGATCACCTATTCGAGAGCTATTGTATTGCTTAGGAGTTTTGGGACATATTCTATAAAAGCCTGAAGCTGATTAGTTTCCCGAGCAAATGGAATGATATCAAAGAAGCAACACTACTCAAAGCCAAGGCAAATAGATTTGCAACAAGAATGTTCAAGTGCGGCTTTGGAGCAGTGGTGTATAACATTTGGTAAGAACCGAATGCAAGGGTATATGGAAAAACTCGCATGAGCATTGAAGAGTTATGGAAAGATATTGTATCGGAATGCAGCGCCCTCGCGGAAACGTGGAGAAGATTTCTAAGGACGGATCAGAACTGGACAATCTGCAGGAACTGTAATTTACCGTTTTTGAACTCACTAAAATTGAAAACATTTTAATCAGATAATTCATTTACGTTTTTAGCTTTTTAGCTTTTATTCAGAATGTTACGACTTAAAATCATTTTAGGCATGTCTAGAATGATCTCTTAAACTCGTATTTTTTTTCTTCTGTTATTTGAAATTTTTAATGAAATAATGTTAAGTCGTTTTTTCCAAAAAAATTGTGCAAATACATATTACTATATAAGTTTTTTCAAAAGAAAAATCTCTAATTAGCAATTTTTATTTATTTATTTAATCCAACATAATAAATTTTATCCATTATTATATGAGGGAATAAATATGGGACAAGACACTTTTTTAAAACCTTAAAAATCTAAACTAAATTATAGAAATACTTGATAAATATTTAATAAAAAATGTGAGTGTGATTGGATTGAGCCAAAGTAGGCTTTTCCTGGGCATGGACTTGGTGCAAATAGGATCCGGAGTTCCGGATCCCATCGGAGGTGCAAAACAGTAAAAAGTTTTTTTTTTAATATTATTAACTATGAGGGAAAATTCTCATTTGGGACTGAGCCTGGGAGGCTCTTCGGGTTTGTACACATAAGGGAGCCTGGTTCGGTTGGCTTGGGGTTCAACATGGTAATGGGAAGTGTCTCTCCCAGATTCTAATCTTAGGAAACACATTTATTTTTGTATATACCTGAAAAGCGTGGAAAGCTTATTTGTTAAGTAAAATACTCCTAGGCATAGTGGTTCAATGTGAGGACATAAAATTGTGGGAGACGCAGGCATAGAAGCCCCTGTTTGAAACCCGAGAATGCCAATTTATTTCCTTTTGTTCTTTTTTTTTCTTGGGGTTGCCTGGCTAAAACCACGGCCAGACGTAGGATTTCTCGGTTGCCTTCTCATGTTTCTAGGTCGCTCACCCAAGAACATTGGTTGTTTGTCTAGCCGGCCAAAAGACCAAATTAGAACTCCCGAAAACTCCCCTTTCATTTTACCTTTTCCAATCCACCTAGACAGTTCTAAACCAAAACATCACACCAATCACAACTACTAACAACAATCAATAATATCACAAACATCAAATCAAATGTTAAACCCCAAATTTTTTATTGAACCAAAATGTCATTTTTTTAAATTTAAACAACCAAAAGCCTTTCCACATTCAATAAATAAACACGCATAAGATGATTATCAAGAAAAACTTTTGAAATCATATTTTCATTTTTAGTTCAATTCTAAGCACACAAGCTAATCTAATTTCATTTAACATTGTGTTTGGAAGTAGACTTCATCATTAAACCGAATAAGGGAGCTTATAAACTTAAAAATAGAAACCTACATAAGCCTGGTTCTAAAATTTCAAAATATTGTTAATCTGATTTAAACATTCTAATCCATTCACAGTTAGATAAAATAGGTTTCGTGTGGTAAGTTATTTGATAACTTTTATCCTTGAAAATATTAGTCTTTGATGTTTCAAAAATACGAGTTGCGATTTTGTAAAAAAGATGATGGCTCATTTTGATAAGTTGAAATTATTCACCTTAAAAAAGAGAAGAATCGATTAATAAAGATAAATATTTATTATATATATATATATATATATTAATTAATAACATTTTTTGTTGGGTTGTCAAAAACTTAATTTTATAAGTTAATATATCTTGACATATTATTTTTTTCATGTATATTCAATATATAAACGTTATCTTAAAAATAAATTAAAAAATAATAATTATTCTTTTCTGTTTAAAAGATTTGTTAGTTACTAAAATTAATATTAATAATAATAATAAAAAAACTAACTTAAAAAAAAAGTTAACTTTTAATTCTCAGAGAATTAATGATTATATTTATTAATAATAATTAAAATTAATTATAATTGAAACTTTCAGTTTTAAAATAGTTAATTATAATATATATTTTTAATTAATTAAACGTCGATAATTAATAAGATTGTAACATGGTGTTTATTAACTAAGGAGAGATGATCTATTTATTTATAAATGTATATATATACATTATTTTATATACTACAATTTTATCATGGTATTAATATATCATTTTTAAATGTGCATATAACAGTAAAACTATAGACTAAGAAGTTGAAGGGTTATGTAATTTGGATTTCAAGAGAAAAAAAAAAGACTCATAATTATGCGTTATTTATAGAGAATTTATAGAGAGGGACTACTTGGTTCTACATCTCAATAATAAGACTTTATTTGATTTGGACTTATAAGGAAAAATCTTAATTGATTTGAGAAACGATCTAGTATACATGTTGACATCATCAGATGCAAACGTGCAACCAAAAATAAATGTTCAAGCGGCTTCGGCCAAAAATGCTTGAAACATTATGATTTCTTTAATAGAAATTATATGACATGATTATTATTTATTTGATGAAATATTTTAATTTCTTTTATAGAAATAATATATTGAAATGAATATTTTAACTGATTCAACATTATAGTTTCTTATATAGAGATTATGTGAAAAATGATTTTTATATGAATAACATTCTAATCTCTTATATAGAAATTATATAGGAATGATTTATTCAACTAAATATTCACAATAATAGTTATCTCATTAATTTAATGATAAGTATAACAAAAGAATTGTGTGAAAATATCTTGATTAAAAAAAACTTTGGATTTAATTCCATAGAGGTGTGTTTTAAAAGATATCAACACGAATGTTGGGACAGATATTTTTATTTATAATAACACAAAGTATTATTGTGTATATTATGATAAATAAAATGATGATCTATTATTAGAGAAATATATTATCTACAAAAGATAAAGTTGCGTAACTCAACATAACAAGAAAATGTTTTGTTTATATTTGCTTATTTGGTGCTCAATTTGAGTTTTTGATGATTTGAAATCAAGAGACACATTTTTTTAATATTATTTTCATACAAATCTGAAATAAAAATATCTTCAAAATATATTTTATGAAATAAATTAATAAATAAAATTTAGCCTGTAAAGTTTTGTATGACTTATAACAATGTTTATAATAATGGTATGAAAATTTTGATCATATTTTGATTTTAGCTGAAAAGTCAATAAATGTGACAATTGTGTATATCATGAAAATAATGAAAGTGGTTATTTTATTATTTGTGTTTATGAAATATTTTTATCATTAGAAATTACGATAAAAATGATTAAATCCACTAAGGATGTGAGTTGTACTAAATAAGGTATCATGTTATCAAATGATAAAGTGATATGAAAGACTTTATTTCTACAAGTGAATATTTTTACACTTGAAAGTGTACTATATAGGTGGAAATCTTCTAACGAAAAATATTTTTTTTTTTGTTAAATATGTAATTGTTTACACGAAGACATAATAGTTCAAAGACATTTTGTCTATTAGTTAGCAAAATAAATTATATTTTCCACAAAAAATATTTAAATGATAAGTATGTATGAATAATTATGCTTATTAGAAGATATTAGAAAATTCTCTAAAATGAAATATCTAATTATTGTGATAGTAATATGAAATTGAACAAGCTTAGAGTAAATGAAAAATTTAGATATACACGTTTTAGACATAATATCATTAGACTATACTTTCTAATAGAGTTAACACATTTGGTTATATTAGTCAAAGATAACATTGTGGATCCACTAACTAAATTATTGAATAGAGAGTTAGTTTAAAAGTCTTTTAAGACATGAGTCTACTATTAGTTGGTATGAAGGAAAACTCAATATATGCAAACTAGAAATTCCAAGAACTAGATTCAATGGGACAACTTAATTGTATTGACTTGGAAGATTATTAGTGTTACGCTTAAAAATAATGTACACAAATTTATTTATTTATTAAGAAAATTCACTTTGTAAAATTTTAAACTCAAATAAATTTTAATGATATACGAGATAATTATATTCAGTTTTTGGTCTATTTTCGTTAAAAACTTTGAATATATTAAAATAATTATTTATGTTGTCCAGATAAAATGAGTATATATAAATATATAATTTATATATTTTTTTGAAAAAAAAGTAATTTTCAAATTATAAGCTTGAATACTTTTGATCAAACTAGAAATATAATATTCTTTCATATATCATGAACATGAAAATACATGTTTTTTTTCACTAGACAAATCTTATTAAAGAATACTCAAATCAAGATAATAATAATAATATATTTTTCTAAAGTGTTTGTTTATACCATTATTGACAAAGAAATGCATCATGACATCAAACTAATGAAATGGAAGAGACCTCCATAAAATAAATTCTCGAAGGCTAAAAACTCAACTACATCTTCATGCATCATTCATATGGAGTGTCCGATCGTGTGGTTGTCTTTTGAAGTTTTCCATCAGCCCATTTGAAAATGGTGATAGGATCGGCGTAATCAATAGAGATAGGGTCTAGCGATTGATAACGGCTTAGGAAAAACGATTTGATAGAAATCCTGTTAAGGATTTAGATCACTTTCTATTCTATGCAAACCCTTGCAAACTCTTGAACGATTCAAGTGCGGAAATGTTTGCTTGGGTTTGAAGCTAAGAACTAAGAAAGAAAAGATGACAAAAAGAAACAACACAACAATTTGTTTATGGATGTTCGAAGTTAACTCTCCTACGTCACCCCTTCTTTCAACCACCGGAAGGATTCACTAAACTTTCAATGAATCAAATACAGTTACACGAATAGCTCACTGTTGAACAGAACAGACTCTGTTCAACTTACAATATGATGAAGAATATCACTCAACTAAAACAGTGCTTTGATTCTAACTCTCTCTTGATTGAACACACAGTAAAAACAAAAAAGCAGCTCTCTCAATATGATAGTTAAGATAGAATTATCTGAGTATTGATAGATCGATGATTCTTCCGTTGTCCTTGAGGATCTTTAAATAAGGGTCATGACCAACGGTCGAATCTTCCATAATGACATGTGGCGAGATTCCATTGGAGCGCCTCCATAGTACACATCAGACTCTGAGCACTAGGATCGTGACTGTACCAATCTGGTAGTGCGCCAAATATTCTTCAAGGATATTCTTGCAAAAACAAGTAGTGAGCAGAATATTTGCTTACGTGGCATTAATCAATTGATTGCAACTAGTTGTCGTACAGATCTTTACAGGAAAGTGGAGCAGGAGTAGCGTACAACTAGTTGATCATGGGTAGACGGGTGTTAGCTTCAAGCAACTACTTAAGTCTAGCATTAGACCTATTTCACTTAGATGACCTCGTCTAATGACATTAGACGCCCCCGTCTAATATCAGGATCCATTTGACCACCTGGTCTAATGGAATTAGACAACACGTCTAATATCACATCCCTTCAGACTAATCTGAAGGAGTTAGACTGCATGCCTAACTTCCATTAGTTAGACTATAGGTCTAACTATACATCCCTTCAGACTAATCTGAAAAACTTAGACTACACGTCTAACTCTCACTAGTTAGACTGCACGTCTAACTCCGCTAGTTAGACTGCACGTCTAACTCCGCTAGTTAGACTGCACGTCTAACTCCGCTAGTTAGACTGCACGTCTAACTCCGCTAGTTAGACTGCACGTCTAACTCCTCTAGTTAGACTGCACGTCTAACTCCGCTAGTTAGACTGCACGTCTAACTCTCACTAGTTAGACTGCACGTCTAACTACGTCCAACCCAATGCATCTATTGTCAAATCAGTCTAATGAGCCTCATTAAGACTAAGTCTAATATAACCTATTTTCGATACACATGCACCAAAAACAATTAGACGGCATAGATTGAGTTTTATATATATTCATCATCAAAATTCTAATAGTCAAACTACTTTGACACTTAGTCAAAATAATTTGACCCAACAATTTCCCCTTTTTTGATGATGATGTTAAAACCTCTGCATAGATAACAAATAAGAAGTATAACTTGTTCATCAATCTTACATAAAAACTTTTCAAAACCAATATTCAAAGACAAGTTCATAAGTAATACCACCAATACCATTAACAAATAAACATGTCAGATAAAACATGGAATGTTTTTCAAGAGGAATACAAAGCATCAAAACAAAAAATAATTCATATCCTCCTCTTTCTCTCTTTCTCTCTTTCTCTCTTTCTCTCTTCCCCCTTTTTAACATCATCAGGAAAGACGAATCTACAATCTAAGAAATCTCTAAGACCGCGGTTAGAGCGGAGTTGTAGACACCTCTGTCCATTTTCTTCGATTTAAGCCTTTTTACCCTAAGGACATAATCAACAACCTTCTAGTTGTTCAGGGTTTTGGAGGTTGAATGATACCCAATACCATATTCATCGAGAAGACAACAAAAAATGCGCCAAGAGGACCATCAAAACCGAAGATCGTCTTCCTGACACAGAGCATTCTAACTAGGTTCTCGAAGAGGACTTTCTTCCAGTTGATGGAAACACCCTTTGTGATGGCCACCATCATCTCAAAGACTTTTGAACAGTACGTGTAGGAGGAATTCTTTTCAAGGAGGGATTTGGAGATGATGTCACTGAGTAAGGCAAACTCGACTTTCAAGAAGCTACTCTTCCCGTGATTCTTCACTGGAAGGTTCGCGTATAAGAAGACATTCATCATCTCTGACCGGATTTCAGGAGAGGAGGGAGGAAACTCGTGGATTCCCACGGTTGGGAGAAGAAAGAACATGCTAAATGTATCTTCATCAAAACAAATCATTTTTCCTAGAACAATCCAGTAGATATATTTGTCGTTGTAAAACTTAGCAGTTTCAAAGAACTCACGAAAGATCTGTTCGTGATAGATGTAGTGGGGGCAAAGAAACTTCTTCAACTTTGAGGTTTCTAATGATTCAAACATTTGAACCATTCCACGGATTGGAGTAGAATACACATACTGGAAATCTACTTGCAGAGATTTTGGAGAGAAGGAAGTCATTTTGACGATTCGAATTTTAGAGAGAGCGATACGGATTTAGGAATACTCAACCATTTGAGTAATACCCTTCATTAAATATCAAGAACCTAACGTGTAGTTAATATCTAATGATTATATCAACTGTCAAAGAGTCATAGACCTATTCCCTAGGAACACACCTATTAATGTTAATCATGAAAGCATGCAGTTAATATTAGACATATAAATGGAAATAATATCACAAATGTCAGTCACTCTTGACAATTTGAGAGACACATGTCTTCAATTTATTTGAGAGGTGACTGATTCATTTTAGGCGGGAAAGAATACATGGACAGATTCATATGCAGATGACAGCTATCCAAATAGCCAGAAAATTTAAAATATAAGTACACAAGTAGTTAGACGTTTATTCTACTTTTCACATTTTTGCACTTCTACTTGGAAAATCTGTCTATTAGACGACGCGTCTAATTGTGCATAAACAGCACGTGATTTACGTGTGTCTGGTTAGACGTGAGCTTCCACTAGCTCTAGACATAAAAACATATAATGTCTTATTAGACGTGTACATCTAACCACGCAAGTTATAAACCAAGACAAAATTTCCTAAGAGAAGAAAAAAAACTGCCAGAGTAGACGTACGTCTAAGTAGTTATGCTTCTTAAGCTTCTAGTTTATTGGACGTATTAAGACCTCTGTCTTATTGTCTGTCCACTTACACTTTGAACAACATGTTCCCCCTCAATTTATGCACATAACAACATCAATCAAGATCAACAAGACCTAAAATGTTTCTAAAATGAGAAAACTTAGCTTCGGACAGAGGCTTCATGAAGATATCTGCTGTTTGTTGATCTGTAGGAATATATTCAAGACGAATCTGCTTCTAATTGACGTGTTCTTGGATAAAATGAAGCCTGACTTCGATATTCTTTGTCCGAGAATACATAACTAGATTATAGGTGATTGTAATGACACTAGTGTTATCGTAGAAAATTGGAGATTCTTCAGCTTCAATCCCATAGTCCCTGAGCTGTTGTTGAGCCCACAAAAGTTGAGAGAAACAACTGCCAGTAGCGAGGTACTCTGCTTCAGCTGTAGACGTGGCAACCGACGTCTACTTCTTGCTGAACCATGAGATAAGACAATCTCCTAGGAGCTGGCAAGTTCCACTTGTGCTCTTTCTATCAATTTTGTACCCTGCATAATCTACATCTAAGAAACTGGTCAAATTGAAACTGGAATCCTTCGGATATCACAGTCCCACATTTTGAGTTCCCTTTAAATATTTAAGAATGCGTTTAGCAGCAATAAAGTGAGAGAGTTTAGGCTTGGCCTGAAATCTTCCATAGACACCAATAGAAAATTGAATGTCTGGTCTACTAACAGTCACATAGAGTAATGATCCGATAAGTCCTCTATAGGCTGTGACATCTACACTTTGGCCACCTTCATCTTTATCCAATTTACTAGAGGAGCTCATTGGAGTGGCTGCGGCAGAGCAGTTCTCCATCCCAAACTTCTTTAGCAGTTCTTTGGTATACTTGGCCTGATTGATGAAGGTTCCTTTCTCCAACTGACGGACTTGAAGCCCAAGGAAGAATGTTAATTCTCCCATCATGTTCATTTCAAATCTGTCTTGCATCAGCTTAGCAAATTTCTCACACAATTTGGATTAGTTGAGTCAAATATAATGTCATCAACATATATTTGAACAAGTAGGATGTGAGAATCTTTAGTGAGTCCAAACAAGGTTTTATCCACAGTTCCAATAACAAAATCATTATTAAACTGAAATTCAGTTAAAGTGTCATACCAAGCTCTAGGAGCTTGTTTCAGACCATACAGGGCTTTGTCAAGTTTATAAAAATGATTTGGTGACGTATGATCTACAAAACTAGGGGGTTGTTCAACATAGACATCTTCATTTAATTTACCATTTAAAAATGCACTCTTTATATCCATTTGAAAAACTTTAAAGTTCTTAAATGATGCATATGCCATGAAGATTCTAATTGCCTCAAGTCTTGCTACAGGTGCAAAAGACTCATCAAAGTCGATACCTTCCTCTTGTCTGTATCCTTGAGCAACTAGACGGGCTTTGTTTCTAATAACTAAGCCATCTTCACTAAGCTTATTTCAAAAGACCCATCTTGTTCCTATGATTGACTAGTCAGTCGGTCTAGGAGTTAGATGCCACACTTTATTTCTCACAAATTGGTTTAAGTCCTCTTGTATAACATTTATCCAATCAGGATTAACTACTGCTTCACCAATTTTCCTGGGTTCAATCTGAGAAATAAAAGCAGAATTGGCCATTTCATCCATCAATTGACGTCTTTTCCTTCAAGGAGAGAAAGGATTTTCGATGATCAATTCAGGTGGATGATTCATGTTCCATCTGAAGTTGGATCCAAAGGGATTGGTCATCTGAACGGGTGACTCCGCGACATCTAAATTCTCAATATTTTGTTGAACATGAGTTTGTACGACTGGTTGAACCTCAACCGGATCAGCCACTAGGTCAGACAACGAAATCCGTTCTTCCTCACTCACAGACTCAAGACTTGTCGCTTCTAATCTCTCAGCAAGATCAATGAGATTAATGGATTTGCTCTCAATAGGTTCATCAAAGACTACATGGAGGGATTCCTCAACGGTTTGTGTTATGTTGTTATATACTATGTAAGCCTTGCTTATTGAGAAATATACCAACATGAATCCCTAATCTGCTTTAGCATCAAAAGCGGTCAAATAAACCTTTCCATTGTTATGAATAATACATTTACACACGAATACTTTAAAGTAAGAAATTGTGGGAATTCTTCCATAATACAGTTCATAGGGAGTTTTATCAAAACGTATGTTAATTATTGACCGATTTTGTGTGTAACAAGGAGTGTTTATGGCTTCTACCCAGAACATCTGAGGTACATCTGATTAAGCCAGCATAGATCTCGCTGCTTCCTTCAAAGTCCTCACTCTTCTCTCAGCAACTCCATTTTGCTGTGGAGTTCTGGCACTAGACAACTTGTGCCTAATTCTGGACTCCTCGAGATAAGATGATAGGTATCTGTTAGTGAACTCAGTTCCCTGGTCACTTCTAATGCATGCAATATTCAAAGATTTCTGATTCTGAATTCTTTTAAATATTCTAATAAAATTTTCAGCAGTTTTATCCTTTGATGGAAAAAATGCTACCCATGTAAATCGAGAAAAATCATCAATAACAATTAGGGAAAATTTCATTCCTCCTAGATTATTTACAGTAATTTTATCAAACAGATCCATATGTAACAATTCTAAGCAATGGCTGGATTGAGATTTCCCTTTACTTTTGAACGATGATCTGCCATGTTTGCCTAACTGGCAAGTAGAGCATACATTGTTCTTTTAAAACTGAAGTTTAGGTAAACCAATAACTAAATTGTTTGAACAAATGTTGTTGATGGTTTTGAAGTTTAAATGGTTCAACCTTTTATGCCATAACCATTTCTTGTCATTCTCGGCAATCATGCACATAGGATTAGAAGATTCTTTTAGCTAGTTCATTTTATATGAATTTCCTACTCTACTACCAGTTAGCAAAGTATTACCATGTTGATCCTTAACTAAGCATGCATGAGTTTAAAAATCGACTAACAAGCCATTATCACATAGTTGACTAATACTGATCAGGTTATAGCACAAGTTGTCCACAAGTAACACATCATTAATGGTTAGATTACCATGGATAATCTTACCCTTACCTATGGTCTTACTCTTCTTGTTATCACCAAAAGTGATCTTAGGTCCTGAGTAATATGCTATATAGGTGAGAAGCCGTCTGTTTCCTGTCATCTGCCTTGAACAACCGCTATCTAGATATCACACAGATTCCTCAAGACCATCATTCACTTGTACCTACACAAAACAATATTTACAATCTTTTGGTACCCACATTCAATTGGGTCATCGGTCAATCAGTCCCTTAGGAATCCATATTTAGGTTATTTTAATGTATTTCCCGTTTTGTTTAGTAATTAGTGCGTATGATTTTGACATAGCGGATGCTTTTCTACTAGCCACTGATCCCTTAGTTTTTCAAGAAGATTTTCTTTTAAAGCTCCTTGACTTTGAGTCAGGTTTTAGGTTGCCAGACCTGTTAGCTACTTCCAATTTATTTTTCAGCCAACTAACGGTCGGCGGAACATAAATTATTTCATTCTTGAAAGCTACTTCTTCACGAATAGGATTAGGTTCAATATCAGTCAGACTTCCTTTAACAAAGCTTATTGGCTTAAACTTGTTATTTGATGAGTTTGACTTTTTGCAAGATTGGTTTGGGTCAACGCCATCAAATCCTAAACAAAATCTAGATCCAGCAGGTTTTAACATGCTGATCTGATATTTTATAGCATCTCCAGACCTTGTCCATGCACTAACTACATAGTTTAGCCATTTGTTTTCAGCAGAAAGAGTTTGAATTTGTTCTTTGAGCATCTCATTCTCAGATGAGATCTCTATTTCTTTCTTTTCAAAAACGTTTGTTTCAGAAGTTTTATGAAAGGACAACATGTTAGCTTCATATTTCACTTTCATCTCATAAAACGAGTCTGATAACTTCTTGTACTCAATGGCCATTTCATTGAGTGCAGTAGTTAACTCTTCGTTGGTAAATTCTGGTGTAGAAATATCATTTACCTTGGATTGGTCGTCTGCCATCAAGCATGTTACAACTTCAGTCTCTTTTTCAGAAGGAGACTCCTCTGAATTGTTGTCTGCCCATTTGAATTTGTTTTCAACACACATGAAAACTTTATGGTCTTTTTTATTCTTCTTTGCTTGAGCGTTTCTGCCAAAAATCTGAGTCAGCTTCTCCCACATTTCTTTAGTAGAGGAACATGACTTGATTTCGTAGAATATGTTCATGTTGATCGTTTGATAAAGAATATTTCTGGCCACATTATCCAGGTTATTGGTCATCTTATCTTCAGTAGTCCACTCACTTCTTGACTTCAAAAACTTTATGGGGCCGTTAGTAATGACGCTCCACATATCGTAATCAAGAGCAGCCAAGTGAGCTTGCATTCTCATCATCCAATAGTCACAATTATCTTTTGACAGAATAGGGATCTCGTTGATAATATACATGATTAAGGTTATTTAAGCTTGAGAATAGAAAATAGAGCTCTGATACCAATTGATAGGATTGGCGTAATCAATAGAGACGGGGTCTGGCGATTGATAACGGCTTAGGAAAAACGATTTGATAGAAATCCTGTTATGGATTTAGATCACTTTCTATTCTGCGCAAACCCTTGTAAACTGTTGAACAATTCAAGTGCGGAAATGTTTGCAGCTAAGAACTAAGAAAGAAAAGATGACAGAAAGAAACAATACAACAGTTTGTTTATGGATGTTCGGAGTTAACTCTTCTACGTCACCCCTTCTTCCAACCACCGGAAGGATTCACTACACTTTCAACGAATCAAATACAGTTGTACGAATAGCTCAGTGTTGAACAGAATAGACTCTGTTCAACTTATAATATGATGAAGAATATCACTCAGCTAAAACAGTGCTTTGATTCTAACTCTCTCTTGATTGTACACACAGTAAAAGCAAGAAATCAACTCTCTCAATATGATAGTTAAGATAGAATAATCTGAGTTTCGATAGATCGATGATTCTTCCGTTGTCCTTGAGGATCTTTAAATAAGGGTCAGGTACCAACGGCCGAATCTTCCATAATGACACGTGGCGAGCTTCCATTGTTGCGCCTCCATAGTACACATTAGACTCTGAGCACTAGGATCGTGGCCGTACCAATCTGGTAGTGCGCCAAATATTCTTCAAGGATATTCCTGCAAAAACAAGTAGTAAGAAGAATATTTGCTTATGTGGCATTAATCAATTGGTTGCAACTGGCTGTCATACAGATCTTCACAGAAAAGTGGAGCATGAGTAGCGTACAACTAGTTGATCGTGGGTAGACGGGTGCTAGCTTCAAGCAACTGCTTAAGTCTAGCATTAGACGTATATCACTTAGACGACCTCGTTTAATGAAATTAGACGCCATTAGACCACCTGGTCTAATGGAATTAGACAACACATCTAATATCACATCCCTTCAGACTAATCTGAAGGAGTTAGACTGCACGTCTAACTTCTATTAGTTAGACTACACGTCTAACTATATATCCCTTTAGACTAATATGAAGGAGTTAAACTACACGTCTAACTCTCACTAGTTAGACTGCACGTCTAACTCTTCTAGTTAGACTGCACGTCTAACTCCGCTAGTTAGACTGCACGTCTAACTCCGCGAGTCAGACTGCACGTCTAACTCCGCGAGTCAGACTGCACGTCTAACTCCACTAGTCAGACTGCACGTCTAACTCCGATAGTCATACTGCACGTCTAACTCTCACTAGTTAGACTGCACGTCTAACTACGTCCAACTCAATGCATCTAATGCCAAATCTGTCTAATGAGCCTCATTAAGACTAAGTCTAATATAACCTATTTTCGATACACTTGCACTAAAAACAATTAGACGACATAGATTGAGTTTTATATACATTCATCATCAAAATTTCAATAGTCAAACTACTTTGACACTTATTCAAAATAATTTGAACCAACAAACGGTGAAGTGAATTTTCTCATGAATTAGGACTTCGGTCTTATAGGGCTCCTTAAGACCGTTCCTAACAAGATTTGCGCACAAGTTTGAATATATTATGTATGTCATCCCTACAGATCTCCAAAAAGGCACCGCCGCATTGGAAGCCATCTAATCGCCGCTTTACGCCTTCTCCGATACTCTCTATCTCTTTTTTATATTTATAGAGTTTGAATTATTAATTTTTTTTTGTTTTCTGAGATTTCAAGATTATTAATTTTTTTCTTTGCCCAGCAATATTTTGATGTGTGTCCAAATTTTCTACAGTTGTGACACTTCCTATTACTTTAGAAATTAAAATATTAAAAAAGAAAAATGTTATACATGTATCAAGAATAACTAAACTTGAAGGTAAACCTGAAAAAAACAATCAAACTTATGACGAAATAAAAGAGAAAATAGAAATTAAAGAAAACATTTTCTCAGAAAATTTCTTATCCACAAAAGAAATGGTCAAATCACAGAAATGGCACATAAAAATATCCCTTCTAATAGATAATCATTATACAAGGTCATTTATTGCTATTGTTGATAACGGAGCAGATTTAAATGTTATGCAAAAATGATTAATTTCTACTAGATATTTTTATAAAATAAGTCATACCTTGTGGCATGAAGGTGGAGATAAACTCCAAATTCAATATAAACTTTCTAAAGCCTACATTTGTACTGATAATAATTGCATTATCCAAAGTTTTATATTTACTAAAGATATTTCTAACCAGGTATACTTGGTACCTTATTTTTAAATACTATTTACCCAATTAAGAAAATCGATAGTAAAGGCATTATAGGAACTTTTCAGAAAATGATATTTTTCTAGAATTTATTATTGAACCATTTACTAAAATGTTACATTATATATGACAATATCAAAGCAAAAAAAGATCAAATATATTTTTTAAAACAAGAAATAAGTCTTGTAACAATTGATGAGCAATTAGGGAACCCCAGATTACAAGAAAAAATTGCTTTACTAAGGGAACAAATTTTAATAAACATTTATAATGAACATCCTAATGCATTCTGGGATAGAAAGAAACACATTGTTTCACTACCCTATGAAGATTCTTTTAATGAAACTAATATTCTTCCCAAGGCAAGACCTTTCCAAATGAATTCAGAATATGTAGAATTATGTAAAAAAAAGAGATAAAGACACTCTTCTACAAAAAGGGCTAATAAGTCCATCACAATCCCCTTGGTCATGTACAACTTTTTATATGATAGTTTAATTTTTTTCAAAATTTTATTTAAAATTGGGATATTGGCAAATTATAATGAAGAGTCTGATAGGTATAAGACAACTTTCAATGTCCCATGACATTACGAATGGAATGTGCTGTCATTCGGATTAAAAATGCTCCCTAAAAATTCTAAAAGATAATGAATAAAATTATCAATCTTTATAGTACATTCATAATTGTTTATATTGGTGATATACTAGTTTATTCAAAAACAATTGAAACCAACTTTAAACATTTAAATATGTTTAAAACAATAATAACTCAAAACGGATTAGTAATTTCTAAACCAAAAATAGAACTTTTCAAGACAAGAATAAGATATTTAAGCCAGATCATTGAAAAATGAAACATTATTTCTATTAATAGAAACATATAATTTGTAGAAAATTTCCTAAATATAATTACTGATAAAACACAGTTACATAGATTCTTAGGCAACCTCAATTATGTGGCTCCCTATTATAAAATATTAACTGAAGATACAACAATCTTATATGATAGGCTTAAGAGAAACCATGTACCATGGTCAAATAACCATACAGAAGTAATTAAAAGTATAAAAAATAAGGTCAAAGTACTTCCTTGCTTGATGATAAGTAACCCAAATTGGGAGAAGGTAATTGAAACTGATGTGTTTGATATAGGATTCGGAGGAATATTAACTCAAATAAATCCAAGAACAAAATAAGTTTATCTTGTCAGATTCCATTCTGGAAAATGGAATGAAGCCCCCAAAAGAATTATGCAACAATTGCCAAAGAAATACTTGCTATAGTAAAATGCGTTTTAAAATTGTAAGATGATTTATATAATCAAAAATTTATTATATTAACAGACTACAACGCAACTAAATTTATGTTTCAAAAATATTTCAAACATGATGTATAATATAAATGTTTGCCAGATAGCAAGCTCATTTGGCCCCATTTAATTTTAAAATATCGTATAAAAAAGAGAAAGATAATAATCTTATTGATTTCTTGACTCGTGAATTTTTAAATTAACAGGAATTAGCATAAGGGGTTTTGAAAATTTCTCAAATAGAGGAAGGGGACCCTCCTCTCTTAGAGGAAGAGGCCGAGGTAGAACACCAAAGATTATATCTGGATATGGGAAATAGAAGCTCGTAGCGATGGATCTCTCTCAAGATCCCTAGAGTCAAAATGACTAGTCCACTTATGCCAAAATACTTGGCGATGATGAAACATAATCCAATAATATTGGATTTAAAAGAAATGAATACAAAGAAATTATATTTATCCTAAATGAAAAAAACCTCAGATAGAAAAATGAGCCATGGACAATAATGCAGAGGTATTTGGATAATTCGTCCATACCATCGAGGACTTATAAGTCCCGGATGTTTTACGAACATACTTGTTCAAAGCGGAACGTGTGAAATATCACACTTCTCTAGCGCAAATAAAGAAATTTATAATTTCAACAAAATGATCATAAAATGGCGATATCCTTAGAAGATTGGGGAATATCCCCAATGAAAGAAAGAGAATTATCGTTTAATAAAACAACGACAATTAAATTCAATTATTGGGATTACTATGATGCCTTCGCTAAGGCACTTAATTACAAGAATAATAGATACAAACATTCATGGTTTATCAATGTATGCACACATGTTTATAGAGGAGACATTCCCCAACAGTTTATATACTAGTTTTACTGTTTTGGTCCTAGTCCAAAAATTTTACCAAAAGAAATTAAAACCTTCGTTTTAGACAATATGAAACTTTAAATTATAGTTAAGTTTTATAATTGGTTAACCTACATTTTTATATGTTATAAAATTTCTTATCCCTTTTCAAATTCTATTTGTGAACTATAATACTTCGAATAACTTTATGTCAATACCAACTAGAAAAGCATGAAAGGTTTTTTTCGTCTATTAATATATATAAAGATATATAATAATATATTATAATATAAATTATATTATATTATAATATATAATATATAATATTATTATAATATATATATAATATAAAATATTATAATAATATATATATATATAATATAATATATTATATAATATATATATAATATATTGTATCATATATATTATAATATAATATATAATATATAATATATTATAATATAATATAATATATTATAATATATATAATATAATATATTATAATATTATATATTATAATATTATATATTAAATATATATTATAATATATTATAATATAATATTTATTATATATATATCATAATTAATTAATTATTTATATATTATTTATTTATTTCATAAATAAATAATATTTTATAAATAAATAACATTAAAATATTAATTCTATAATTAAACCTCTTTAATTATATATATATTATTTTTTTATAAATAAATAATATATTTATTATTAATAATTATATATTATATTATTATAATTGAATATCTCAGATAATTATACTATCTAAAAATAGTTATTGTATATTTAATTAAATAATAATTTAATGACACAATTCTTTTTAATAATACTTATGTTTACATGCCTAGGCCTAGGCTCTAAGTTTAAATAATAATTCATAATACTAAATTACATTTTAAATATCTATGATGATTAATAATTGAGTAACTTATACAAATCATATAAAAGAATGGAGTTACGTGGACGACACTGACCTCTTTGATTTAGTGTCAAGAATTTAATTTTGTTAATTATTTTTTTAAAAAATATATAAGAGTAAAAACTCCTAAATTTAACTTAAAATTTTATTTTATTAATGAAAATCAATATAAAATTAGTTTTTTTTATTAGTTTTTTTTTTAAAATTATAGTTGATCATTATATTTATTTTACTATAAACTTGAAAGTATTTTTTGATTGATTAACTTATAATAACTTAATTTAATAAAATATTACTTCAAAACTAAAAGTTTTATGTTCGATTTTGCAATAAAATGTTCAATTTTCACTCCGAAGGTTCTGATTAGGAAAATATTATTACGTGGTTATAACAAAATTGTCATTAATTTATTTTGTAAGTATTTGATTTTGTTCATTAGCACTCAGGTGAAGTAATGAGAAATTGTATCATTTTTTTAATAAAAAATTATTGTTCTTTGAAATTCATATATATATGGTGAAATTAGAAATCTCATATATAAAGTTCTCCTTTGAAATTCATATTATAAAACATGCAACAATAGACACTTAAAATAATTATCGGTCCACTAACATTGAAATATAACAATAGATTTTAAGCTTGAATCTTTGCCATCTAAATTATTTGTTGAATCCTGATCACGTGCTTCATTAACAAGATTTGTTGATCCTCGGATTGTTGTGATAGCTGCAATAACATTTCAGAAATTAAATATTTACTCACATCAAATGAATTATATAAAGAAAGATTTCCCTAATGAATTAGGATTTTTAGTTTGCCTACTCATATGAATATATACGCGACAATGAACCGCCCCTAGGAACAGGTCCGCAAAGGTTGTTGCTCGACACATCTCTGAAAAGAAGAGGCGTAAATTCTCAAATGGCCAATATATGCAAACTAAGTCTAAAAAAAATGCCTTCGCATTTATATATAATACTCACACAACTTTCAACGTCGCAATACCACCAAGCTCGCTAGGAATAGGTCCAGTTAGATTGTTATTGTTGAGACGGCTTCCAAAAACATCATAATCCAATAAATCAATATAATTATCATAAGTCAATATAATTATCATAAGTTATCACTAATTTCAATAAAAAAAAATCAAGAATTCGATCGGATACATACAAGAAGAAAAGTAGGTGTAGTTTGCCGAGAGAGGGTGGAATCCTCCCGGATAATCGGTTTCCAAATAGATTCAAGCTCTTGAGGTTAGCCATGTTGCCTAGCTCTTGAGGGATTGGGCCATATAAGTTATTGTCATTAAGGTTCCTATATTGACGTTTTTAGTTATTAGGAAATCATTAGCAAAAGTTCCTTCAAGTGAAATCTAGAACATATATATGATACTTACAAGTATTGTAGGCGGTGGAGGTTTCCTAGTTGAGGAACTAAATGACCCGATAAGCCAAATCGAAATAGATCTCTGAAAAAGGAAATTTAAGACGATTCAAGGATTGATTTGAAAGAGCAAGAAATATATGACACGATATTATATATACAAGCGAATGACACGGTTATCGTTGTCGCAAGTAACGTGGAACCAAGTACAAGGGTCGTAGAGACTTGTATCCCAACTTTTCATTGCATTTTGTGGATCTGATACTCCCTGATGAAATGCTGTAAGCGCGTCCAAATCACCGGACCTAGAAGCTTTCACCACCAAAGACCCAAAACAAAATAGCAAAAGAAAGCCAAAATTTACAATATCAGCCATAGATAGAAGTTTGTAGTTCCAAATACAATAGAGATAATGACTATATATATATATATATATTAAAATTACATTTATTTTGTTTCATTACTTTTTTGAAAAATGTAGTTGGTAGTCAACTTAAAACGTATTCATGAGTATTTTTATATTCAATAATATCATAAGTTGGATTTTACACAATTAATGAAATAGAAAATATAAATTATTTTTTCCATGAATGAATATATATAATCTTCACATAAATGAAATGCAATAAAAAAAACTCAGAAAATGCATGATCTCAATGATAGAGTAAGAATGAAAGAAAATTCTAGCATTATCTTTTTTTTTCATAATTTTTTTTTTCCAAAAATTTAAACCATTACAAAATTAGCTAGTATGTAACCAACCAAAACTCATTTAAACTAATATACTTGTACAACTATATGAATTAAACGTACATATTATTAAAAAGTGGCTAATTTAGAATTGGTTTACTAAAAGTGTTAAATACTTTTATTTAATCTAATATTTATTTTTTCTATCTCCTTTTTTTTTTTATCAATTAATTAATAAATTTATTTCTTTTTATCTATTTCTTCTTTCTCTATTCTTTTATCTTATTTTAGTATTTGATATTTGATTTTTTTTAATTTTTCTTTTTTTACATTAACATAAATTATTTTAAAATTATATCTATTTTAAAGACTGATATTTGAATATTAAAATGTATAAAATAGTTAAATGTTTACTATAATATTTATTTATATTTAAAAATTCTAAATTCTAAATCAAAAATTAAACCGAAAGACTTAATTATTAATTTCATTTTTGTTTATTTTAAAAAAGAAATACCCTCCACAAAAATATTACAATAAAATAAAATTCACAAACAAATTGTAATAGAATTTTGTTTTTTTGAATTTGTTTTATGTTTGTTTGTGGATTTTGTCTATTCTAATGTTTTGTGAACATTTTTTTCTTCTTATTAGTATATACGTTTGTACATACAATTAGATAGTTTCTTTCCAAAATAAAAAAAATTATATTAGTTTTTATTTATTTAGTCAAACATAATAAATTCTAACCATTAATATGACAACAGTTTGAAAT
This sequence comes from Impatiens glandulifera, assembly GCF_907164915.1. Taxonomy (NCBI): domain Eukaryota; kingdom Viridiplantae; phylum Streptophyta; class Magnoliopsida; order Ericales; family Balsaminaceae; genus Impatiens; species Impatiens glandulifera. Next base: position 19,593,391 of record NC_061870.1, on the reverse strand, counting down.
AACTTTTTTTAGTTATTTGAAATTTGCAAAAAAGAACGAGAAATTATCTTTTTCTATTAATATAAAGTGGTTGAGAATAAATAAAAATTATTGAAATCTCAAATGTAATAGCAAAAGGAAATAAATATGGGACTAATCACTTTTTAAAAATTTAAACTAAATTATAAAAATACTTGATAAATATTTAATAAAAAATGTGAGTGTGATTGGATTGAGCCAAAGTAGGCTTTTCCTGGACATGGGCTTTTCGGAGCTACGGATCCCTTCCTTCTCATGGAAGGGCAAAACAGTAAAATATATTTTTTTAAAAATATTACTAACTTCAAATCACAATCACAGCTACAACAATCAAGAATATCACAAACTTCAAATCAAATGTTAAACCCCAAATTTTTAAATGAACCAAAATGTTATTTTTTAAATTTAGAACAACCAAAAGCCTTTCCACATTCAATAACTAAACACGCATAACATGATTTTGAAGAAAAACTTTTGAAATCATATTTTCAATTTTAATTCAATTCTAAGCAGACAAGCTAATCTAATTTCATCATACATTGTGTTTCGAAGTAGACTTCATCATTAAACTGAATAAAAAACCTTATAAACTTAAAAATAAACCAACATAATCCTGGTTCTAAAATTTCAAAATTCGCCTTTTTTTTATTGTTAATCTGATTCAAATATTTTAATCCATTCACGGTTAGAAAATCTTGTCTTTTAAATTAACAATCATAAAATAGGTTTCATGTGGTAAGTTATTTAGATATTTTTATCCTCAAAAATATTAGTCTATGATGTTTAAAAAATACGAGTTGCGATGTTACAAAAGAGATGATGAGTCATTTCGACAAGTTGAAATTATTCATCTAAAAAAAGAGAAGAATCAAATAATAAAGATAAGTTTTTATTATATATATATATATATATATATATATATATATATATATTAATAACATTTTTTATTGGGTCGTCAAAAGCTTAATTTTATAAGTTAATATATATTGACATGTAATTTTTCTTAAGAAAAATTGTATATATTCAATATACAAACGTTATCTTAAAAATAAATTAGAAAATAATAATTTTAATTAAACATTTGTTTGTTACTAAAATTATTATTAATAATAAACGAAAAATTAACTAAAAAATTTAGAATTTTAATTTTCAAAGAATTAATGGTTATATTTTATTAATAGTAATTAAAATTAATTATAATTGAAACCTATGTTACCGTTTTAAAATAGTTAATTATAATATATATTTTAAATTAATAAAGTGTTGATAATTAATAAGAATGTGATAGGATAGTTACCAGAGATAAACTATTTATTTATAAATGTATATATACATAGAATAATTAATTCTTATAAATAAAGGGAACATAAGGTTGTAATAACGGTAAAGCTAAAGACTAAGAAGTTGAAGGGTTATGTAACTTGGATTTCAAGAGAAAAAAAAAGACTCGTAATTATGCGCAATTTGTAGAAAGGATTTACTTGGTTCTAGATCTCAATAATAAGACCTTGTTTGATTTGGCCTTACTAGGAAAATTTTTAATTGATTTGAGAAACGATCTGGCATATGTGTCGACATCATTAGATGCAAAAGTGCAACCAAAAATAAATGTTCAAGCGACTTCGGCCAAAAATGCTTGAAACATTCTGATTTCTTTGGTAGAATTTATGACATGATGAATATTTATTTGATGAAATATTCTAATTTCTATTAAAAAATAATATATTAAAATAAATATTTTAATTAATTCAATATTATAGTTTCTTATATAGTGATTATGTGAAAAATGATTTTTATATGAATAAGCATTTTAATCTCTTATATAGAAATTATATAGGAATGATTTATTCAATTAAATATTCACAATAATAGTTATCTTATTAATTTAATGATAAGTATAACAAAAGAATTGTCTGAAAATCTCTTGATTAAAAAAACCTTTGAATTTAATTTCATAGATCTGTGTTTTAAAAGGTACTAACACGAATGTTGGGGTAAATGTTTTTATTTACAACTAGCATGTATCCCGTGTATTTGCACGAGAAATAATATAAAAAATCGTGAAAAAAATATTACGGTACAAATTTTATGGTCGGGTCAACCCAAAATCCGACCCAAGTATCCATTTACTCTCACATATATCCAAATTAACCAGCATCATTATATATATATATAGATTAGTTAGTTAAAAAGTTGAACTTATATTGTTAAAATGTCACGCGTTTATCAAATTTTGGATTGAATTTAAAATATAAAGTGTTATAAGTAATTGGTTAAAAGGTTGTACTTGTTTTGTTAGGTTACAAATTCGAACCATACCTATAGCATTTTTAATTTTATTTTTAACCGTTTTAAGTTTATGGGCGGGTCAACCCACAATCCGACCCAAATATCCATTTACTCTCACATATATCCAAATTAACCACATCTCTCGACCCGACAATCCGGACACTTTAAAAATTAAGCATCATTATATATATATAGATTAGTTAGTTAAAAAGTTGAACTTATATTGTTAAAATGTCACGCGTTTATAAAATTTTGGGTTGAATTTAAAATATCAAGTGTTATTAGCCTAGTTGGTTAATATGTTGTACTTGTTTTGTTAGGTTGCAAGTTCGAATCATACCTATAGAATTTTTAATTTTATTTTTAACCGTTTTAAGTTTATGTGCGGTTTAACCACAATCCGACCCAAGTATCCATTACTCTCACATATATCCAAATTAACCACAGCTCTCAACACAGCAATCCGGACACTTTAAAAATTAAGCATCATTATATATATATTGATTCACAATAATAGTTATTTTATTAATTTAATGATAAGTATAACAAAAGAATTGTGTGAAAATCTCTTGATTAAAAAAACCTTTGAATTTAATTTCATAGATCTGTGTTTTAAAAGGTACCAACACGAATATTGGGGTAAATGTTTTTATTTACAACTAGCATGTATCCCGTGCATTTGCACAATTAATAATATAAAAAATCGTGAAAAAATATTACGGTAAAAATTTTATGAGCGGGTCAACCCACAATCCGACCCAAGTATCCATTTACTCTCACATATATCCAAATTAACCAGCATCATTATATATATATATAGATTAGTGAGTTAAAAGTTGAACTTAAATTGTTAAAATATCACACGTTTATCAAATCTTGGGTTGAATTTAAAATATAAATTGTTATTAGCCTAGTTGGTTAAAAGGTTGTACTTGTTTTGTTAGGTTGCAAGTTCGAACCATACCTAAAACATTTTTAATTTTATTTTTAACCGTTTTAAGTTTATGGGCGGGTCAACCCACAATCCGACCCAAGTATCCATTACTCTCACATATATCCAAATTAACCACAGCTCTCGACCCGGCAATCCGGACACTTTAAAAATTAAGCATCATTATATATATATATATATATATATATATATATATTAGTTAGTTAAAAAGTTGAACTTATATTGTTAAAATATCACGCGTTTATCAAATTTTGGGTTGAATTTAAAAAATAAAGTGATATTAGCCTAGTTGTTTTAAAGGTTGTACTTGTTTTGTTAGGTTGCAAATTCGAACCATACCTATAACATTTTTAATTTTATTTTTAATCATTTTAAGTTTATGGGCGGGTCAACCCACAATCCGACTCAAGTATCCATTTACTCTCACATATATCCAAATTAACCACAACTCTCGACCCGACAATCCGGACATTTTAAAAATTAAGCATTATTATATATATATATATATATATATAGATTAGTTAATTAAAAAGTTGAACTTATATTGTTAAAATCTCATGCGTTAATCAAATTTTAGGTTGAATTTAAAATATAAAGTGTTATTAGCTTAGTTGGTTAAAATGTTGTACATTTTTGTTAGGTTGCAAGTTCGAACCACACCTATAGCATTTTTAATTTTATTTATATATCGTTTTAAGTTTATGGGCGGTTTAAACCACAATCCGACCCAAGTATCCATTACTCTCACATATATCCAAATTAACCAGAGCTCTCAACCCGGTAATCCGGACACTTTAAAAATTAAGCATCATTATATATATATATATATATATATATATATATTGTTTCACAATAATAATTATCTTATTAATTTAATGATAAGTATAACAAAAGAATTGTGTGAAAATCTCTTGATTAAAAAAACCTTTGAATTTAATTTCATAGATCTGTGTTTTAAAAGGTACCAACACGAATGTTGGGGTATATGTTTTTATTTACAACTAGCATGTATCCCGTGCATTTGCACGAGAAATAATATAAAAAATCGTGAATAAAATATTACGGTAAAAATTTTATGGTCGGGTCAACCCAAAATACGACCCAAGTATCCATTACTCTCACATATATCCAAATTAACCAGCATCATTATATATATATATATATAGATTAGTTAGTTAAAAAGTTGAACTTATATTTTTAAAATATCACGCGTTTATCAAATTTTGGGTTGAATTTAAAATATAAAGTGTTATTATCCTAGTTGGTTAAAATGTTGTACTTGTTTTGTTAGGTTACAAGTTCGAACCATACCTATAGCATTTTTAATTTTATTTTTAACCGTTTTAAGTTTATGGGCGGGTCAACCCACAATCCGACCAAAGTATCCATTTACTCACACATATATCCAAATTAACCACAGCTCTCGACCCGACTTTAAAAATTAAACATCATTATATATATATATTAGTTAGTTAAAAAGATGAATTTATATTGTTAAAATATCACGCGTTTATCAAATTTTGGGTTGAATTTAAAATATAAAGTGATATTAGCCTAGTTGGTTAAAAGGTTCTACTCGTTTTGTTATGTTGCAAGTTCGAACGATACCTATAGCATTTCTAATTTTATTTTTAACCGTTTTAAGTTTATAGGTGAGTCAACCCACAATCCGACCCAAGTATCCATTTACTCTCACATATATTCAAATTTACCACAGCTCTCGACCCGGCAATCTGGACACTTTAAAAATTAAGCATCATTATATATATATATATAGATTGTTTAAAAGGTTGTACTTGTTTTGTTTGCAAATTCGAACCATACCTATAACATTTTTAATTTTATTTTTAATCATTTTAAGTTTATGGGCGGGTCAACCCACAATCCGACTCAAGTATCCATTTACTCTCACATATATCCAAATTAACCACATCTCTCGACCCGACAATCCGGACATTTTAAAAATTAAGCATTATTATATATATATATATATATATATATATATAGATTAGTTAATTAAAAAGTTGAACTTATATTGTTCAAATGTCACGCGTTTATCAAATTTTAGGTTGAATTTAAAATATAAAGTGTTATTAGCTTAGTTGGTTAAAAGGTTGTACATGTTTTGTTAGGTTGCAAGTTCGAACACACCTATAGCATTTTTAATTTTATTTTTAATCGTTTTAAGTTTATGGGCGGTTTAAACCACAATCCGACCCAAGTATCCATTACTCTCACATATATCCAAATTAACTAGAGCTCTCAACCCGGTAATCCGGACACTTTAAAAATTAAGCATCATTATATATATATATATTGATTCACAATAATAGTTATCTTATTAATTTAATGATAAGTATAACAAAAGAATTGTGTGAAAATCTCTTGATTGAAAAAACCTTTGAATTTAATTTCATAGATCTGTGTTTTAAAAGGTACCAACACGAATGTTGGGGTATATGTTTTTATTTACAACTAGCATGTATCCCGTGCATTTGCACGAGAAATAATATAAAAAATCGTGAATAAAATATTACGGTAAAAATTTTATGGTCGGGTCAACCCAAAATACGACCCAAGTATCCATTACTCTCACATATATCCAAATTAACCAGCATCATTATATATATATATATATATATATATATATATATATAGATTAGTTAGTTAAAAAGTTGAACTTATATTTTTAAAATATCACGCGTTTATCAAATTTTGGGTTGAATTTAAAATATAAAGTGTTATTATCCTAGTTAGTTAAAATGTTGTACTTGTTTTGTTAGGTTGCAAGTTCGAACCATACCTTTAGCATTTTTAATTTTATTTTTAACCGTTTAAAGTTTATGGGCGGGTCAACCCACAATCCGACCAAAGTATCCATTTACTCACACATATATCCAAATTAACCACAGCTCTCGACCCGACTTTAAAAATTAAGCATCATTATATATATATATATTAGTTAGTTAAAAAGATGAATTTATATTGTTAAAATATCATGCGTTTATCAAATTTTGGGTTGAATTTAAAATATAAAGTGATATTAGCCTAGTTGGTTAAAAGATTCTACTCGTTTTGTTAGGTTGCAAGTTCGAACGATACCTATAGCATTTCTAATTTTATTTTTAACCGTTTTAAGTTTATAGGTGAGTCAACCCACAATCCGACCCAAGTATCCATTTACTCTCACATATATTCAAATTTACCACAGCTCTCGACCCGGCAATCTGGACACTTTAAAAATTAAGCATCATTATATATATATATATATAGATTAGTTAGTTAAAAAATTGAACTTATATTGTTAAAATGTCACGCGTTTATCAAATTTTAGATTGAATTTAAAATATAAAGTGTTATTAGCCTAGTTGGTTAAAAGGTTGTATTTGTTCTGTTAGGTTGCAAGTTTGAACCATATTTATAGCATTTTTAATATAATTTCTAAATTTTAAAAACATAATTATTTATAATTTCATCATTCATCTCATTAATATATATATATATATATAATTTATAAATATTATTGGGATATTTCGGTATATATCGATTAACCAAAATTTTAAAAATTACATATTTTAGCTTATCAATAATTTCAATATCGGTACCATACCTTACATTTTTTCAATATACCGAAAAAATTGATATTTTAATATTCTACCGTATGTGTAAGCACAAAAAATCTACATACCCAATTTATAAAATTAAAATAATTATTTTGATTTATTTTCAAGTAAATAAAATCAAAATAATTAACCCTAATATCAAAATCCTAATTAAAATAATTAATTAGATTAATTATTGTGATAATTAAACCTAATTAATTAAAGACAATGGTCAAACAAAAAAATAAAAATATTTGGGATAAATGTTTTACTCATTTTATTTATTTATTTAGAAAAATTAAGGGATACAAATAATTAATTTAGGATGAAATGAGGTAACTATTTAATCCCCAAAAATTATTTATTTAACCCAAAATTATATAAAAAATTAAAAAATTTTGGCAAAAATTTTGTCTTATTTATTTTTCATATTTTGTGTATTTTAAAAGATCTAAATTAAAACTATAAGGTATAAGACAAATCAATTTCAAATAAATCTTTAAGGTTTTAAAAATAAAATAAAATTTGTAATTTTGTGTGTCCAAAATTATTATTGTTCAAAGATGGAATTTCATTGGACGGATTGACTCCATTCAAAATCTGGAATGATCACCCTACTATGATGATCATTTCCCCTGTAATCCTAGACATAATAATTGTCTATTCTGGCAAGTTGATCCAATAACTATCAAAATGTCATTAATGGATTTTGGCTGATTCAATCCACTTGGATGGATCAACCGACTTCGGGAGGATATAAACCTCCCTCAACAATTTTTAAGCCAAGAGAATTCATCTCTAACTTTTAATCAAAAGATTTTGAAAATCTGCCATTGAAGCTTAAAGCTTCTGATTTTCGAAATTTCTATATAAGGCTTTAAAGCTTGGATAAAGACATCCCAAAAGTTTCCCTAAGGTCTAAGGACTTGGTAAGCTTCCAATAACTCTTTTTAATTCATATTTCTAGTTTGAATTTAAAATTTTTATATTTCAGTTTTTATAAGCTTGTATGATATCTGGTTGTTGATATTTTTTTATTGGAAATTGATTTTAGGATATTTATGAGTTTTCTTTGAAAGACATATATTTTGTATAATCGTTAATTTAATTATATATATTTAAAATTGATGTTAGGTATGTTTAATAATGTAGAATTTGAGAATTTATCATATTAAAACACTATTTTTTTTCCATCTTTTCATTATTATACTCTAACTTTCGATTAAATGTTTACTTTAGTTTTCTTTTTCAACCTTACATTAATTGTTAGTTTTTTTTTTCAACCTTACATTAATTGTTCGATAAAATATTTAATCTTGAAAATTATGCATACGTATACAATAAATAAAATATCAATCTGCTACAAATTGAAAAGAAAGAAATTGATATCTTCATTATGGAAGAAGATAGATTGTCAAACTTGTAAAGATTCTCTAACTATACCTACCATATCTACAATCCAAAATCAATCCCTCAATACATTTTTAGAAAAAATAATTATTTGATTAATTTAATAGTGATGATATTTGCAAGTTTGCAACGAAATTTTACAATGAAGATTTTACGGATCAAGACATTATTGTTTTGAAATATGAATTGGTACATTATATTGATGTGATACAAAAATTTGAAAATTTCTACACTTGTTGAGTTATGTCAACCAATTGACCGAGGGTGAACGATCAAAAATTTATGTTACGTTGACTAGATTGATTCATCGTGTGTTTAACATTACTTGTTTCTACCACTAGAATAATTTATCGAACATTTTCAACAATGAATGAGGTGAAGACGAAACTTCGCAATAAAATAGAGGATGATTTTTGTCGAATGTTTGACACTCTATATTGAACGAGGTGTAGATATTTATATATGAGTTTTATGTTGTAAAAATTTTGTAGAGCTCAACTTATTTAAAATTATATATATATATATATATATATATTTATTATATTGAATTCTAGCCTACTACAACTTTAAATCATGAATCCCTCCTTGAGTATAATCAAATTATTTTAGAAATAAACGTTTTTATTGAAAATAATGAATCAAACCGAAAACACCTTCATATGCGAAAACCTTCAACCTCATAAAAACTAGTTGTCATCGAGTTCTTATTATTTGAAATATAATTGATAAACTTACAGAAATAATAACTAATGTTCCATTAACACTGAAACATAACTTTTATTATAAGATGCATCCTCATATACTTCACTAGCAAGGCTTGTTGATACTTGGATTGTTGCCATAGCTGCAATGTTTTAAAAAAGATATAAAGAAATTTAATATATACAAAATGAATTTAATATATATATATATATATATAGTTAAGCTTTAATTTGCATACTTGTATGTCACTTTCGACAATGAACCACCCCTTGGAACAGGCCCACAGAGGTGGTTACTTGACACATCCCTATCAAAAAATTAAATAAAGTGTAAGTTCTTTAACCATAAATAAATTTAAGCAAATGAAGTATAGAAATAAATATATTTTTTCTTTTAATACTTACACAACTTTTAGGGTCGGAATGTTTCCAAGCTCACCAGGAATAGATCCCCTCAGTTGGTTATTGTTGAGACGACTTATAAAAACAATGAGTATAGAGATCAATATAATTATTCAAGTTACCAAAACATATAATTTATACATAATAATTTTAATTACAAAAACTTCAAATTATCAACCAAATACATACAAGAAGATAAGAGAACGCAATTTTCCAAGAGAGGGAGGAATCCTCCCTGAAAATCGGTTGTTGTATAGATCCAAGCTCTTGAGGTTTACCAAATTTCCAAGCTCTTGAGGGATCGGGCCATCGAAATTGTTGCCAAAAAGCTCCCTATAGAACAATATTGAAATATATTATATTATATCACATTAAATTTAATTATTCTCAAATATATTTTAAAATATTACTATAATCTCATATAATATATAAACTTTGTAATGAAAAATAAAAGAGATTCACTTACAAATACATTAGACGATCAAGAGTTCCTAGTTGAGGAGACAAATTACCCGATAAGCCATATCTCATTAGATCACTGTAAGATTAAAAAAAAAAGTGTTAAAGAATATACTAATTCAAGGCTTGTAAAAATATGTGAACTTATTTTAAAATATGCATTATACAGGCGAATGACTCGTTTGTTGTTGTCGCAAGTAACGTGGAACCAGGTGCAAGGGTCGATGAGAGTTGAATCCCAACTATCCAATGCATGTTGTGGATCCAAAACACCCTGACGAAATGCCAAGAGTGCATTTAGATCACTAGAAATAGTACCAGCTTCCACCGCCACCATACCAAAAAAGAGCATAAGAAATCCAATTGTGACGTAAAAATCCATAGATAGTATTTGTGTATGTAGAAGTGAAAAAAGAATATGTATATATAGCTTCATTTTCCCTTTGACTAATATGTTTGATTCTTTTCAACTTTTCCTTTTTAGGTAGAGAAGATTTATATATTTTGTAAACTACTATTCTATTATATACATTACATTATCTTTTTAAAATCTTCAAAATAAAAGTCAAAATAATTTTTACATTAATTTAAAAGTGTTATTGAATTAGATAAAAAAAAGATTTAATGAAAAAGTGAATATAAAAATTAACTTTTTATAAAATTTTAACTATACTACAATTTTGGTTTAGAAAAAAAAGTCAAAATATGTAAAGAAAAATGTACATATACAATCAGACTGGTCTAAATTACATTTATTTTTCCTCATATATAAAACTATTGTAAGATATGATCTTTATTTTTTTTTATAATTTTTCCAACCATTAGTAGAGATTCACAAAATTTAATATATTTATTTTGATTACAAAAATGATAAAAAAAAAGTAGATAATAATTTTAATTTATTTAAAAATGAATTTATTCTTTATTAAAAAAAAGTTAGCCTCATCTCTATCCTTATGATCTCTTTATTATGTAATATACATATAACACTTTTACTAAAAGATTTGATTAATTCAACTTTAAGAAATATTGAGATAAACTTTAATATATATTAATAAGAAAGGGTGATTAAACAATAGTAAATATTGAAAATTCATCCTAAAACTTCATATATAAAATAATAAAGCTAGCCAAATGTAATCGTTGTATTTTTCTGTATTTCTCCTTTTTTTTATTATTTCAACTAAATTATTAAACTAGGTGATTATTAATCTAGGTGGGTTCATTATTTAAACACAATTCAACAATTTCTCCTTTTTTGATTATTTAAACAAAATTATTAAAACCATGTGAGTTCATAATTTAAATACAATTCAACAATTTCTCCCTTTTTAATTATTTAAACTAAATTATCAAAACCAAGTGAGTTCATAATTTAAATACAATTCAACACCTCGGCAAACCACCCACCAATCTTAGTCGACCTGAATTGATGACACACCTCTTATATCACATTAAACTCAACCATTAACTCTCCAATGAACACTCATCTTGTGAATCACACTTTTCATATGCTTCTTTATCCCTCGGCAAACCACCCACTGATCCTAATCTTGTGATTCACTTTTTTTTATATGCCTCTATCCCTCGACAAACCACTCACCAATCTTAGTCAACCTCTTATCTAATTTTAAACCACAATCCGACATTTTCATCTCGTGACCTCATAATTTCAAATGCTTGTCAAACCAACCATTAATTCCAAGATCAACTCACCCGACCTCCATCTTGTGAACTCACACTTTCAAATGTTCGCCAAACCAACCACTAAATCTGACTTCACACTCAACAAATCACTCACCACTCGACCTCCATCTCGTGACCTCACACTTTTAAATGCTCATCATACCAACCATTAATTCTGACCTCACACTCGATAAACCACCCACCACTCGACATTCATCTTGTGAACTCACACTTTCAAATGCTCGTCAAACTAACAACTAATTCCGACCTCACATTATCATATTCCTATCATTTGTTTAAAAGTTTGCATCACCATATATTAAAGTCAAGAATATATTTTTGAAAATATAAATTTGCATGCTTTGGAATTTGAACCATTATCTTAAGCATGAAATGTGAACACTTAAACCGCTAGATCACTTATGATTGTTAAAATAATTTTATTATTTTGTGTATTTAATATTTATTACCAATTAGTTAATTTTTATATTAACATAATATATATATATATATGATGAGAGAAAAAATGTATGATAAATTATAAAATATATTTATATAAAATTAATGATGAAAAATAATATAATATGTAAGATAACAAATAAATCTAAAATTATGAAGGTAGGTGCACTTTCAAATCTCCGTCACACCAACCACTAATTCCAACCTTATACTCGACAAACTACCACCACTCGACCTCCATCTCGTGACCTCATACTTTCGAATACTTGTTAAACCAACCACTAATTCCGACCACACTCGACAAATCATCCACCGCCCGACCTCCATCTCTTGACCTCACACTTTAAAATGCTCGTCAAACTAATCATTAATTCCAACCTCACACTCGACAAAAAACCACCCACCACCCAAATTTTATCTCGTGACCTCACACTTTCAAATGCTCGCCAACCTAACCACTAATTTTTACCTCACACTCGACAAACCACCCACCACTTGACCTCTATCTCGTGACCTCACACTTTCAAATGCTCGTAAAACTCATCACTAATTCTGACTTCACACTCGACAAACCACCCACTACCCGACCTCCATCTCGTGACCTCACACTTTCAAATTCTCGTCAAACCAACCATTAATTTCAACCTCATAATCGACAAACCACCCATGTTAGGATCGGGATCGCCCTTGGAGGACCGGGGTCCGGCTTCTTAAGGGTGAACGTTTACACAACAACACACACAATATTGGTAATAGTACGGTTAGAGACTAAAACTTCTTTTTAACACTACACAAGCTGTCACAAACCTCTTGAACCGGGTTCAAGTGTGGAAATGGTTTGTTTCAACTTGAAGCAACACACACAGTTCGGTTTGGAGGTTATTTAGGAGATATCGGTTTAAGTAGAGAACCGGTTTGATTTAAGAATATATTAGTTATCTCGGTTTAGATGTTTCGGTTATGTTTGAATGAGTAAGCCGGAATATGAAAATAAAGAACACGAGACAAGATTTGATGGATGTTCGGAGTATAATCTCCTACGTCACCCCTTCTTCTCAAACAGTGAGAAGGATATTCACTACGGAATATTACACAATCACAACACACAATCCGAACGAGTAACAGCTCGTTAGTTACACCACTCACAATGATGTAATACAATACTTTTACTCAATTGGTAAAATACACACACAATACACAAACACTTTCAAGAGTTTCAATCGCTGTTCGAGGTGGTACGTAAGATCTTTTGTTGTTACTTCTCTCTTGTATATGATTTTTCGTAGAGATCTCACGCGTATATATCTTCGGCACCATTGGCTTCTATTTATAGAGAAAATATGACAACGGTCATAATTTTCTCTCTCCTCTTGATTGGTCATTTGAAGTCACGCCAATCCTGTTCAGAGGTTGCGTGTACGCTTTGTCATTTTGGACACTTGGCAGTCATGCACTTAGGCCGGCTTGCATTTTTGACACGTGGCATACATGCACCAAGTTAGTCGCCTGAATCAGATGTTGCTTGTTGAGTTAGATAACCAGTTTCATCATTGTTTTCGTTGCATGCTTCTGATCCGGATCTTATCTTCTTTTGTATTTTCGAGAAATCTTTATATCGTCATATTACGTCATTTTCTCAGATTCGCCACTTTTCATATTTTTCCGTTGAACTTTTATGATCTTCAATAAGAGTGTGTCAGCTGGATGAATCAACTTTTACTAGTCGATCCGGTTGAGGAGTTCAGCCGGTTTCATAAACTATGACCAGATCATTTAGTTATGTACTTCAGTCGGTATGATGCGGCTTGATCTGTACCTGCACAAGAAGATTAAGTTTGATTAAGTTTTTTGGCCGTTTAAAATTAATCTACTTAATTTTTCTAACAACCCACCACCCGACATCCATCTCGTGACCTCACACTTTTAAATACTCGTTAAACCAACCACTAATTCTGACCTCACACTTTCAGATGCCTATCATTTGTTTAAAAGTTGTGCCACCATATATTATAGTCAATACTACATTTGCATATTTTAGGATTCAAACCCTGGTCTTAAGAATGAAATGTGAACATTTAAACCGTTAGACCAATTATGATTGTTAAAATAATTTTATTATTTTGTGTATGTATATATTTTGTATTTAATATTTATTACCAATTAGTTAATTTTTATATTAACATAAAATTATTTATACTTATAAAGAAAATGTTATATATATATATATATATATATATATATATATATATATATATATATATATATATATATGAGGAGAGAAAAAATGTATGATGAAAGATAAAATTTATTTGTATAAAATTAATAATGAAAAATAATATAATATATATATAAAGTGACAAATAAATATAAAAATTTTAAGGTAGATGCATTTAAAAAAAAACATGTATATATATATAAATATAAAAATTATGAAGGTAGGTGCATTTATAAAAAAATTGTTTATATCTTGAATTAATATTATTATAAATAATTTTTAGATAATATATGATAAGGAAATATATATATATGTGGTAATGAAAAACAAAATTTAATTAAGAAGTAGAGTAGGAGAGAGGAGAGATAAAATGTATGTGATGACAAGGATTAATGTGGTATTTGTTGAATTTAAGCATTATTAAATATATATATATATAGAGAGAGAGAGACTTTTTATCTCTCTTATTATCATATTCTCTACCTTCTAGTAGCGTTTGTTATATAGTATTAGTGTTAGGATCGGTTACAACAACAAAAGGGGGGGTTGAATGTTGTTGTGTTAATCTAGACTTTCAATTCGGTTTTAATCTTGTTAGGAACTTAAAACATTTTCTATTCTTCACAAATTGTTACAAACTCTTGAACGGTTTCAAGTGCAGAAGTGCTTGCTAGATTTGAAATTATGAATGCAATACGTTAAAATATGAAAAGTAAATAATGCGAGAGTTTTATGGATGTTCGGAGATAAAACCCCTATGTCACCCTTCTTTTATTTCCAGAAGAATTCCACTAGAAGACTTTGGTTTATATAGAGTCTATACAAACCCAGCCAGAAATTCAGGACTTAACAACTGCCCGTTCTGAACTCCTAGCACTCACTCTGTTGAATAGGCAACTTTCTGTTCAACTTACAACAATTAATATACTCTCAACTTACAACTTGGTGGTAGTTGTAATAAGTTGACTGGAAAGTTTGCTTATAGCGAATGATGTTGTCCACTATGCTGATGAGCTATACAGATAAGTAGAGCTCTTCTTCAAACGACTACTGAAGTAAGGCTGTTGCCAGTACTTCTTTAGACTAATATTGAAGCAAGGCATCTGTTCGCGCTTCTTCAGACTACTGCTAAAGCAAGGCGTCTGATCGCATTTCTTCAGACTGCTGTTAAAGCAAGGTATCTGATCACGCTTTTTTAGACTGCTGCTGAAGCAAGGCGTCTACTCGCTCCTTCAGGTCTGCTGCTGAAGCAAGGTTGTGCCTCGCTTCTTTAAATCTATTGTTGAAGTAAGGCTATTGCTTGCTTCTTCAACTCTACTGCTAAAGCAAGATTGTTGCTCGCTTCTTCAGTTCTGCTACTGAAGTAAGGTTGCTGCCAACGTTTCTTCAGCTCTGCTGAAGAAAGGCTGTTGCTCGCTTTGTCAGCTCTGTTGTTGAGACGTCTTCCCGCGCTTCTTTATAGCTCAGCTGTTGAGACGTCTGCCTAGACTTCTGTCCGCGCTTCTTCACAACTCAGTTGTTGAGACGTCTGCCCGCGTTTCTTCACAACTCAGCTGTTGAGACGTCTTTCCAGACATTTGCCTGCACTTTTTAGTTTTACTTGTGCATTAAACATTTATAGGACTAAGTTTTATTTAATCACATCATCAAAATTGCGTCTTAATTAATTATTCTAAGTTCAATTAAAATATTTCTCTTAATTAATTGATTTCTTTCTAATCTTAGTTCGCCCTTATTAACTTAATCTAACAATTTTCCCTTTATCTAACAATTTTTTCATTTTTGATGATGTTAAAACTAAGTCAAAAGAATAGGAATTTCAGAAATACATAAAACTAAGTTAGAATTATTCAAGCCTATTTTTTAGAATGATTTAATTCAAGCATATTTTTGACCAGGCCAGTTTAAAGGAAAATTAGATTTATATATATGAAAAGATAAATCTAATTATATCCTTAATTATACAATATTATATTCTAGACTTCTCTTTATAGGAGAAGGCTTCCCCAACCTCCCCTTCCTCCTCTACTAGGCTTCCCTTGCCTTTTCTTTCTCCCTACCGTTGTTTTCCCCCCTTTTAACAACATCAACGTCTTTGTTAAGATCATCAAAGACAGCTGCTCCACTCGGCTTAAGACGAGTTAAGTGATGTACAATATCATCAGACGACTGTTTTTTCAGCACGATTGAGAATATTTGTCTCAACACGTCTAACTTATCAGCTTATCAACAAATTCCCCCTAAAATATTAATTCAAATCTAGACGATCTAAATATTTCTAGACTAAGAAAACTTAGTCTCGGGGAGTGGCTTCATGGAAATATCTGTCACTTACTGATTTATTGACACGTCTTCAATCTGAACGTGTTGTTTTACCTGCATCTATAGACAATAACAGATCTGGTACCCATTTTTCTTTGGGTCAGTGGCTTATTAGTCCATTGGAAATCCATACTTTGATTATTTTTAAGAATTTCCCTTTGTGTGTGTAATGTATTTGCCATGCATTCTAATGATTCCTTAACTCTAAAAGATGGTTTTTGATTAAAACCTTTTGACTTTCTGTCAAAGTTTGTTTGCCAGACTAGATGGCTGCCTATTTCTTTGGCTTGAGCCAGCTATTAGTTCTCTTATCATATTTAATTTCATCTTTTAACGATAAGTCACCACATTTGTGATAAGTTTCATTGTTAGTTAAGTTACCCTTAACAAAGCTTATTGGTTTAAGCTCGTCTTGAACTGGGTTCAACTTTTTTAGATTCATCTGGACAGCTGTTATCAAATCATAGACCGAATTTGCATCCGACAGGTCTTTGCTGAATAATTAGCTTTTGGACAGGTTTTCAAAATTTAATTCAAGAACTAATCACATAGTTTAATTTTTCGTTTTTAATAGAAAGAGTTTTGATTGTTTTTTGAGCTTCTCATTCTCAGATTAGAGCTCATTTATTTCAGAAATTTTATGTTTTGAGATCTTGAGATGAAATGCTTGTACTGTCAGATTTGTTTTTCAAATTCATTTCATTAAAGGAATCTGACAGTTTTCTTATTTCATTAAATGTCATTGAGTGCAGTAATCAGATCATCTCTTGTGAACTCACAAATGTAAAGTCAAATATCTCATTGTCGTCTGCCATGAAGCATTTGATACTTTCCTCTTCATCTTCACTTGAGGAGCTTTCATCTGAGTTGTCAGTCCACTTGCTTTTGCTTTATTCATCAAGCATAGTCTTCTGCTCCTTTTTGTTTCTTCTTTCAGACGACTTCTTTTCGTCCCTCTTTGGCTTTCTGCAATCCGCCTTGAAGTGACATGGTTTGTCATAATTAAAACATTTCATGTTAGATTTTGATCCATCCTTATTATTATATTTATTAGGATTATATTGTTGCTAAAGAGAATATTGAAATATCTTACGGGCACACAAAATGTGGGACTATGGTATCTTAATGATTCTAGTTTCAATTTAACAAAATAATCTGATACAGATTATGTAGGATGTAAAGTAGATAGAAAAAGTACCAGCGGGACTTGCCAGTTCTTAGGTGGCCGGTTTGTATCCTAGTACAACAAGAAGCAAACGTCTGTTACAACTTTAACAGCAGAAGCAAAGTACCTTGCAACTGACAGCTGTTGTGCTCAACTTCTCTAGATTCAACAATAGCAAAGGGATTTTGATATTACAGTTGAGGAGTCCCCGATATTCTGTGACAACACAAGCGCCATTGCAATTACATATAATCATGTGTTGCACTCAAGGACAAAGCACATCGACATCCGACATTATTTTATCTTGGAAAATGTGATGCATAAACGTGTCAAAATGTGTTTAACGTGCCAAAAATATGATAAACATGTTTAATGTGTTAACAACGTGTCAAAAACATAAAAATTGTGTTAAACGTATCAAAAATGTGTTACACATGCCAAATAAGTGAAAATCTTGTTAAACGTGCCAAAACATGAAAAACGTGTTAAACGTGTCAAAACGTGTTAAATGTGTTAAAAATGTGTCAAACGTGTCAGAAACATAAAAAAACATGTGAAACGTATCAAAAATATGTTAAACGTGTTTAATGTGTTAATAACGTTTTAAACGTGTTAAAAACATGAAAACGTATCAAAAATGTGTTAAACGTGCCAAATATGAAAAAAACTTGTTCAACGTGAAAAACGTGTTCAACGTGTCAAAAATGTTGTAAATGTATTAAAAACGTGTTAAACGTACCAAAAACATGATAAACGCATTTAATGTGTTAAAAACGTGTTAAATGTGTCAGAAACATGAAAACGTGTTAAACGTGTTAAAAATGTGTTAAATGTGCTCAATATGTGAAAAACTTGTTAAACGTGTCAAAACATGCAAAATGCGTCAAAATGTGAAAACGTGTTAAACGTGTCAAATCGTGTTAAATGTGTTAAAAACGTGAAAATCGTGTTAAACGTGTCAAAAACATATTAAACGTGTCAAAACGTGTTAAATGTGTTAAAATTTTGAAAATCGTGTTAAACGTGTCAAAAACATGTTAAACGTGTCTAGTACATGAAAAATGTGTTAAATGTGTCAAAAACGTGTTAAACGTGCCAAAAACGCGTTAAACGTGCCAAAAACGCGTTAAACGTTCCAAAAACATGGTAATGTGTGAAAAATGTGTTAAACGTGTTTAATGTATAAAAAACGTGTTAAACATGTCAAAAACGTGGAAAAACGTGTTAATTTGGAATTACAATTCCGACCTAAAAAGATTGGAATTGAGAACTCTCAAATTACACTATAGTGAATTTCATTGGAATTCTAATTCCAATTCTTAATATTAAAGTGTCTAACAAACATAAGAATTAGAATTGGACCCTCCAATTTCAATTCCAATGCCAATTCCAGAGTTAACAAACACACCCTAACACTTTTTCTTTTAAATTCACTTATGAAGAACATTTTAAATAAAAATAATATAAAGAAGAAAAAACAAAACGTGTTAACATATTAATATACATGAAATATAAAAACTACTACAACTCTTTGCCTAATTGAGACTTGGCTACTAGTCAATGTTTATATTACTCTTTGGATATTGATAGAGTCATTTAAAGCAGCCTTGTCAGGTGAAGGCCTCTTACCTCCGCACGTAGTTTAGCCTATCTGAAAATTTGAGATGACAAAATACTATGAATGGAGTGTCAGAATCGATGCTCAAACTTTTATTCCAATGTTTTGGAGTTGATACTGTTATAGTTCTTGACATTGAAATTGAAAGCTAAAACAGTAACACAATTAAACAGTTATTAGTAAATAATGACTTTAAATGATTATCAGAATTATTGTAGCTTGGATGAAATAGTGAAATACCGTAATTATTGTTGGTTGGCTTGTATTTCTTGTTACTTTTATATTCCTAGAATTCTTCTCTAAGGTACTTTTTAGTCTCTTACCATAGTCTAATTTCTTCTTCGATTTAATTTCTTTGACTACCATAGAGGTGCCATCACAGAAAACAAATTTAACTAGTGTTTCACTTAGAATTTCTTGTTTTAACTTATCATACATGTTCTTACATTGGCTCAATATAATGTCTTTAACATCCCTATAAGTGTCATACCTTTCTTTAGGCTTCGTATTTAAATGCATAGACAAGGAACACAATTCTTTGTATCACCTATTTTGAAGTTCTTTTGGAAAAAATACTAATGTTCACCATTGAATCTGTAGCTGTAAAATATCCATTTTGTTGCTATTCAAGTCAACCTTCTTAATCTCAATTAAGTAGGATTCTTCAAGATGTTTCTTAATGTGAATATCTTCAGAACATGAGAATATAAATTCCACCAAAATCAAATTTCTAACTGATACACTCAATTTTATCACAACTCTTATCATTGTAAGTATATGACGGTATTTCTTTTTATGGGGAGTAATTTTATATTTTGTGTGCATCAACATTTTTAAAATATTTTACACCACAGTCGTGAGACATGAACCATTGTCGTTCAAAACACTTGAATGCCTTAGGAGTGTAAATATTACTTGCATCCTTTAATAGCTAAATTGGGTAGGACAAAAATGACACACTAGTAGTCGATTTAAAATCCGCTTTTAACTCCTCATATCTACGATCATCATTGAGTCTTTTGAATTGTTTGAAAAATTCTAAGAACATGTGTTTATAGGAGACATACATCTTTAAAACACTATTCATGCTCTCACTTCTTTGGGTTGTAGTCATATTTGAAGAAAATATATATCGTCCATATGTTAAAGCCCACTTCTTCCTAACACAAAACATACGTCTCAACCAATCATTGTCTCCAAATGCATACTTTGTCAACATTTGATTACAGGCTTCAAGATAATCTTCTTCGTCATCAAAATCATATATACATGAAGACAAATATTTAGAAAACTCTCTAAATTCATTAAAGACTCCTGTTAAATGTATGACTGCAATTTGATAAATGTTCCAAATACATAGCCGATGATTAGTTTCAAGCCATTTTTATGTTGAGGCCTTTTCCATAGCTGCATCTTGATCGGTAAGAATAGTTGTCGGTTCTTTGGCCAACATAACTATCGTAAATGTCTCAAACAACCATTCAAAACTCAATGTAGTTTCATCATATAATAAAGCGACACCAAAAATAATAGATTGCTTGTGAAAAACCTACAAACAACGCAATTTGATGAACCTTCACTATTTTTCTTATAATATGTGTCAAAACCGTAATCACTAAGATTTTAGTTACCCAATTTATAAATTTTAAAAAGTTAGTTTGAATAGTTAAAATTAAGGCCAAAACATGATTAAATAATTAATTGGATTAATTATTGTAATAATTAAATCTCAATTAATTAAGATAATAACCAAGAAAAAATAAATAAAATAATTTGAGATAAATATTTTATTCATTTTATCTCGAATAAATCAAAATGAATTAAAATAAATAATTTAGGATAAATATTATATCCATTTTATTTCAAATAAATTATTTAATAAACCTAAAATTATACACACAAATAAATTGGCAAAATAAATGTCATATTTATTAAAAATATTTTGTATATTTTGTGGGTTAAAAATGGAGCAAGAAGTGATTGAAAAATATCAATTTCAAGCAAGCTCCAAGGCTGGAAAAGGGCTGGAATCTATTGTACCTGAAATGCAAAGAGATAATGCATTATACCTCGCAGCCATCGGATGAGCCCTAGATTATCATCCAACTCCCAACATTCAGCCACATTGCATGTTACAACGAAAGCGAAATATTCCGCATAGTAGGGGATTAACAGATAGATTCCCCCATGACAAAAAGATTAAAAAATATCAATTTCAAGCAAGCTTCATGACTTAAAAAGTGCAGGAATCTGCTGCAGCCGAAATCCGAAGAGATCAATGTAGTAGACCTCACAATCATCGGATGAGCACTAGATTATCATCCAACGCCCAATATTCATCCATATAGCCCGCTACAAAGAATGCAAGATGCTTCAACGTAGTAGAGGACAACAGACGAACACCTCTAATGACGTCAACCTTGACGCACGCAGATCACCCATCGCCAATGGGATGATAACGTAATGCCCAATGTCCGCTTTTTTATCCAAAAGGACATTATTTCTCATGGTTTGACTTCTTCCTCGCGATGATGAACAAGATAAAAACAACTTCCGTCTTTGATTTTTCAAACATGGAACTTTGTCGTTTCTCCACCATTTGACTTTCTTCAAAAGATGAAATGATCACCTTACTTTGGTGATCATTTCCCCTAAACCTTGAGTCAATATCATTGCATATACGGGCAATTGGTCGAAGATCAAAGAACATTGATGGTCTTTTGACTAAATCAAAGCCACTTGATCAATCAACCGACCTTGGGATGATATAAATAGCCTCCTCTAAGTAAACCCAAGGCAAGTGATCCACCCTCAAACCCTCAATCAATCTCGAACAAAAATCTGCCATTGAAGATGTTCAAGCTTTTTATAAAATTTTGAAAATTTTGTGTAAAGATGTAGAACTCTAATCTAGGAATTTAAGAAGTTTC
The DNA here is from genome assembly GCF_907164915.1 of Impatiens glandulifera. Lineage (NCBI taxonomy): Eukaryota > Viridiplantae > Streptophyta > Magnoliopsida > Ericales > Balsaminaceae > Impatiens > Impatiens glandulifera. Next base: position 19,571,163 of record NC_061870.1, on the reverse strand, counting down.
TAAAAGAGTTAAGGAGTGTTCTCCAACTCACATTAAACTTTCAATCATACTGTATTTTGATTTAGAAGTTTCAATTGAATTTTTTAAATTTCAATTCGATTAATTTCATTTCTGCTTAATTATCTAATTTCTTGATTGAAAAACGATCATGGATCATTTGTAATCTTTTTGTCAAAACAAAATCGAATCAATCAACCTAAATCAGAAATATTTAATTTTGATTTTAAATTTTTTGAAAATTATGTTTGTGTTCTGGAATTATTACTCAAGAACAGAATCTCAGAAACATTCCTAACATGTTTCTGAGAATGTTAGGAACATATTTAAGTCAATTTCAAGTCATCCCAATCATTTGATCAAAAACTATATTTTTTTATAAAAAATAAAAATTCCAGTTCTTGATTTGGTTAACCAAATAGTCATTGTTTATGTTTTGGTTAATTCAACCATATAAAGCAAAAAAGAAGTTATTGACAATCTCCTTACACTTCACCAAATCTTAAAACTTAAAAACACATTTTATATTAAAATTGTTTGAGTTAAATGGAACATCATCCCGATCGAATGATGCATCAGGATGATGTTATAAATGATCTTTTGGACTAGGTGAATCTCCCAATTCCATTGGATCAACGGATCAAGGCCCTAATAAAAAATATCAAACCTTTGATGTTCTTAGTGAACAACCGAGACTCTAACCTGAGTTCGATTTCTAACCAAGGAAACATAACCTAGGTTTAGCCTAGGGTTAGCCTATGATAGAGGAAAAGTTGAACCCTCCCCTACATCCGACCAAGGAAATTTAGCCTAGGTTTAGGCCCGAGTTAGCCAAGGACTGAGTGTTCCTTGCGCCTTGACTGAGGAATTTTGTACTTGACGAATGGCTCCCGCACCCGACCAAGAGCCTCCCCCACCTGACCAAGAGCCTCCCGCACCTCGATTAAGAGTCTTCCACCTTCAACCAAGATCTTTCGGCACCCGACTGAGAGCCTTCCGCACCTCGACTAAAGGATCTCGACCCAGGTCCAAGGGTTTTGGCCCATGACCGAGGGAAACAATAGACCTATTTAGTTGAAATTTTAAAAGTTATTTTATTTTCATTTTGAAATCCATAATAATTTTCTAAAAATCTTTAAAAAAATACAAAATATTTTTAGAATGTCTTCATAAAAATATATTTTGATAAGGGAATGTTTGAGATTTATTTTTAGCTCCTAATGTTTTCAACTGGTATTTTGCATGTACTTTCCTCATCAATCGTCGACATCAATCTTAGGTACTAGAATTTAAATATTTTTCAACAATATTAAATGCAAGAAAAACATGTGAATGTCAAAGACCCGAAAAATAATTGGTTAAATAAAACATAAATAAAATAGAGATTGTTTTTTAATTTGTATGGAGGATATAGTGCGGAAGCCTTTCCCGAGTATCATCAAACACCGAATCTAAAAGAGACTCTAGTCAAATATACATTTGTAAACGTATAATTTTATTGATTTTAAATTAAAAATCAATTGTCGACTCTTTTCTCAAATAAATAATCTTTTAAATTAATTATTTTTAATTAATTTAAAATACATATTTCTTAATCAAATTATAAGTTTGTTATTTTAAATCTAAAATATTATTTGGATTTGATCAAAATTAATTATTGTTATAATTAATTTCAAAATATTGTCGAGACATATTTTTTATAAATCTTTTAAAATAATGTTTTATTAAAAAAATATTTTTCACACACAAATCAAGGTTGGAATTTCTCGAACCTTGAGCTTTTCCGAGACAATGGTTTTCCGGGTGTTAAAAAACAAACAACATTTCCAAAGTATCCATAATTAGATTGCATCTTAACATTAGACCAAAAAATATTGGTTATTAAATTGTTAGTATCAAGTTGAATATCTTAATTCAAAATTAAATCATCTAATTGCATTTTTTGCAAATATTCTAACACACACCCTATATCACCAATCATACAATCTCTTGTTCTTTTGGATTGCAAGTAGTTTTTGTAATCTTCAAGAATAAAATATAAATTGTCCCTACCACCTACTATTTTTCCATAAGAGAATGTGATGCATTTGGAGGGATTCCCACATCTGATTCTATTTCAATTTGTAAACTTTCAAATGCAAATATATTCATATGACATATATAAAGGTGAGGTTTATTTTTTGGAAAATAAAAGTGGGACAACGGATTAAGAATGTAGTCCGCAAACACACTTAACCATTTAACAAAACGCAGAACTTGTCGTCTGACGGGCTCAAACCTAGGACCTTAGGGTGGGAATATCCACATCTTGTTGTTGCTAAGCTAGAAGTGGGTATTATAAAGGTGAGATTTCATTGGATTTGCAAGAGGATGTTTATGTTCATTAACAAAGTCCATTACTTTAAACATTTTATTTCTCCCCGCTTTATCCTCATGACTAAATTTTGATTAAGGACAACTACATTTGACATAAACATCTTTTCCGTCTTTAACCCTTTGATCTTTTACACTACAAAAAATACTATATCTAGTATTGAACTTGATTTATCTTTGTGTTTTGATCAACGCCTTATCCTAAATATAATTTTTTAGCGTGTGTTAAATATAATTCATAGAAATCTTCTTCTTTCTCAAATTCCCTACCCATACGTGGTATAAATTACTCTGAAATACATAGGGGGTAGTATTCAGTAAATTCTGACAGTTTTTATCAAAGTTTATTTGACGACGACAACTCGTATATTCACTCTCAATTCTAGATAATGAAAATAACATTTTTTTAGTGACACTCCCAATTAGAGTTGTTGTACAATAGATATCGGGTAAAACGTGCTTTACATTATAGTTGATGTACAACAACTATCATGTAAAGCACGCTTCACATTAGATCTGTTGTACAACAGTTATCGTGTAAAGTTTGCTTTACAAGAGAGAATTGTACAACTGTTATCGTGTAAAGTACGCTTTACATTAAAGTTGTTTTACAATATTGTCGTGTAAAATGCGCTTCACATTAGAGTTGTTGTACAACAAATATCTTGTAAGGAGAGCAATACATTATAACTGATGTAATATGAATGATGATATACCCGATTAATTAAATAAGTTACCTCTCATTATTATCGTTGACGTCGTTGTTTGTTTCCTGAATATTAATAAAACAGAACCATAATAGTTCTCCAAACAAGACATAACATTTCAATTGAACAAAACATAATATTGTCAGTCCTCAAAAGCATCAGCATACCATTTTCGCGAATAATGAAACTTGTTTCTGATAGAGATTCGTAAAATTTCGATGATTTATTGAACTCTTTTTGGCAAAAAAATCATGAATAGTTTAGAGTGGAAATCATAAATCGTAATAAAATGGTGAAATTAGAAGAGATGAATATTGTTGATGTGAAACCATTATGGAAGATGAAGTGATATAGCGAAAAAAAAATTAATTTGGATTACTACCCGAACTTAGAATGACGGAATGAGGAATGAAAATTTTTTGAAATTTTTTATTATTAAACCCAACTCAAATTTTCTAATATAATATTATGCTTCATTTTGATTGGTTGGAATTAAAAGCAAAAAGACCGCATCATTTAATTTTTTTTATTCAATTAGTTTTATAACTAATTTTTTTAAATTTTAATTGTGAAAGTAAATTTCATTATTTAATTTAATTATTATAATGTAGTATAATTGAATGATTGACCTTTATTCTCACTTGGAGTTGTCTGTTGTCAATGTTTTTTTCCATAATTCCTTATTATAGGAAGGGACAAAACAATAATTATTATTCTTTTCTAAACGACTGTTTTGTACTATTCATGTGAAAGGAATAGAGGATGATAGAACATTGAGAGAAGATAATCATATCCCTTTATTATAACTTTATTAATTTTTCTTTTAATTTTATAAGATTTAATATACACAATTATTTCTTTAAAATTAAATATATATATATATATATATATATATATATATTTCCAATATGAACCAAAATGTATACTTTATTTAGTATGAGTTACATAACCTAACAAAATGTTCATACAAATTATTATTTAATTTGTTATGGATATATATATTAAATAATAATAACAAATACGACTATTTAAAATGTTTAATTTAAAAGTAAGAATATATTAAAAATTATTTTTAAATGCATTTGTATATCATCAAATTACAATAGTAACCGAGCATAACAAAAAAAACATATTTATAAATAATTTATTGATTTCTCAACAAATCCAAAATCAGCTTTAACTTCAAATTCACATACGCGTTTTTTTAGAAAAAAAAAGTTATTATCTTAATCTTACAACAAAAGCCTTGTTAAAACATTACTCATTTAAATATTTGAGAAAATAATTGTCAAAGATTAAAAACCTTTATAATTTTTGAATGAAATATTAAATCAGCACAATCTTAAACAAATTAAATATTACTGATTTTCAAATATACTTAATCTTACCAAAGTAAACGCGTAAAAATTGTAATGAAAAGAACAAACTGATTATCAAGAAAAAATTATAACTTTTAAAAAATTATAAATTAAATTAGAATATAAAAAATAATAAAATAAAAAAAGATCAAGAAACAAAATAGAACGCACTCTAACTTTGAGGAAAGGTTTTTTATATTTAGAAAATTAACATAATTAACATAATTCTCAACCTCAACTCAAAAGAAATTATATTTGTTAATTTAAATTTCCTTTAGTTTACTTTATATATTTTACATATTTTTATTTTAATATGAAATTACATAAATAAATAACAAACACATAATCTTCTCTATACAGTAAAACTTCGATTAATTAATAAGTTTTTATAGTCTCAATTCGTGAAAATTAAGATAAATTAATAATTCGTCAAATTTATAAGATAATATATTTTATTAATGCATATAAGTCCCATATAATATATAAATTAATAATTTCATATTACATCAAAATTATACATATTTATTCTAAGATGTACTTTTATGATAAAATTGTAATATAATTTGTTTCCTTTTAAAATTGATGTCTCATTGTAGTTTATCTATTGTATTTTATCTTGAATCCTTCTTAATGCATAGTGGAGTTAGGTACATAAATGAGTTTATTTAATTATTATTTATATTCAGAAATTTAGTTTAAATTCATGAATGAATTAGGTTTAATAATATTCATGAATTTATTTAATTTATTTAAATTCATGCATTTATAATTTATTTAAATTCATGCATTTTTAATTTAATTACATTCAAGAATTTATTTAATTTATTAAAATTCATTAATATCTCTATAAGTTAATAATTTATCAATTAATTAATAAATTATTAATTTATCAATTATTAATAATTTTTCCCAGTTCTAAGGTTATTAATTTATCGAGGTTTTACTGTACTTTAATAAATAAAATCTTATAACTAGATTTATTTTTTAATTTTTTCAAAATAAATATAAATATTTGAATTAATCGATTAACAGAACTTATATTCGAATCAACAAATCCATACAAATGTATTGATTATTAATAATTTTAATTTGGTATTATCGATTTATTTTCGATACAAGTTTATTGAGAATACATAACCAAATCCAACCACGGTCACTTTCATATGTGAAACTTTCAACCCTCCTAGAAATTAGTTTTCATGGAGTTCTCATTATTTGAAATTCAACATAATTGATAAAATTACAAAAATGACTAATGTTCCATTAACAATGAAACATAACTTTTATTATAAGCTGCATCCTCATATGCTTCATTAGCAAGGCTTGTTGATACTTGTATTGTTGTCATAGCTGCAATGTTTCAAGAAAGAGATAAAGAAATTAAATGTCACATAAAATGAATTTAATATATATAGTCACTTAAGTTTTAATTTGCATACTTGTATGAATGTATTTTCGACAATGAACCACCCATAGGAACCGGCCCACAGAGATTGTTGCTCGACACATCCCTATAAAATTTTTTAAATAAAGTGTAAATATTTTAACTGCCAATAAATTTAAGCAAATCAAGTATCGAATAATTATCTTGGCGTAATACTTACACAGCTACTAGTGTCGGAATGTCACCAAGCTCGCCAGGAATAGATCCCGTTAGTTGGTTATTGTTGAGACGACTTAAAAAACATTACGAGTGGAGGGATTAATATAATTTTTCAAGTAACCGATATATAAAAAAAACAAATCTGAAAGTTATAAACATACAAAAAGTAAAGAAGATTTAATTTTCCGAGGGACGAAGGAATCCTTCCTGAAAATTGGTTGTTGTATAAATCCAAGCTCCTTAGGTTCACCAAATTGCCAAGCTCTTGAGGGATATTACCATTGAAATTGTTGCCATAAAGCTCCCTATAGAATTATTGAAATACATTATGTTAATATATTAAACTTAATTATTCTCAATTATATTATAAAATATTACTCTAATCACATATAATAGAATATAACATTTATATAGAAGACACACTTACAAGTATACTAGACTATCAATATTTCCTAGTTGAGGAGACACGTTACCGGATAAACCTTGCCTCATTAGATCTCTGTAAGAAAGAAGTGATAAGAATATAACTTATTAAAGATTTAAAACTATGTAGATCGATTGATTTTAAAATATGCATTATACATGCGAATGACTCGTTTATTGTTGTCGCAAGTAATATGGAACCATGTACAAGGGTCGACAAGATTTGCGTCCCAACTATCCAATGCATGTTGTGGATCTGAAACACCTTGACGAAATGCCATAAGTGCATCTAGATCGCCAGAAATGGTACCAGCTTCCACCGCCGCGACCGTGACAAAGAGCAAAAGTAATCCAAATGTGACCCAAAGATCCATAATTTTTTTTTATGGACAAGAATGAAAGAAAACAATATATAGGGCTTTTTTTTTTCTTTGTTCCTGTATTTTCCTTTAGTAAGAAAGAAGATTTATATATTTATAAAATAACATTTTGTTAATTTACATCTATATTTATTTTTAAAAAAATTAAAATTAAAATATGTTTATTTGCATTAATATAAAATATGGGTAAAGTTTTAAATTTGTAGATCCAATTTGACTGGTCAAAATTGCATTTATTTTTTCATTTATAAAGCTACTTTAAGTAATGAGGTTTATTTTTACATTTAAAAAAAACAAAAAAAACAACAACATGATAGAAATTAATTCAATACATTTATTTATTTATTATTTATTTTATTTTGTTATTTTATTTTGGGATTTTTATAAAATATTCGTTTTTCTTAATTAATTTGAAATTTGGTTGATGCAGTCACATTTCCGAGTCAATTATTTATTTCTAGTATCGTGCAATGAGCCTATTATAAATTTTATAAAATAAAACTTTATTGTGTCGAAATTTTGGACGTCGTAAAAAATGAGTGTCAAGTAAACATATTATTGTATAAGATCGAAAATGTGCGGACCTTAATTTATTTGTAGAAATCAAGTTTGAGGAATGAAAGTGATGTGATTTAGTTGTTTAGGAGTTGTATATGATTTGTTATTCTTACTTTATATAGGAAAAACATGTTGTGACTGGTTGCTTTGTGTCTTATATTTTCAAATAATTTTTCTAGCAAATTTGTGAATGTTTGGTTTGGTTTGTTTATTTTCTTTTATCTATTTTTCTATTATATTTAGTTGATTGTTACAAAATGAATATTTTTCTTGAGAAATGATTAATATAAAATTGATTATAATTCATATTGTGTGTGATTGATTGACTTACAATATGATATTAATTTGTACAAAAATTTTGTTTAAGATATTTTGATAAATAATTAATACAAAATGAATGATAGTTTATTATTCTGTGTGATTTATGGATTTTACCACATATTATTAATTTATACCAGATTTTTGTTTATGGTATGGAAGGAAATAATCAAACATTTTTACTAAAGGTAAGATATAGTGTTAGATATGACAAAATCAAACTGGATATTTGGATTATTTCTCCTAAAGTGGTTGACAACTCCTCTTCTAGTTTAGGGGTAATAAAAAATGGATATTCTCAATCTTCTTTAGAATAGTAACTCAGCGTTTTAAAAAAAGAAAATGTTCCTCAAGATTTTGTCCACTCACTTGAGAAAGACAGTTTGTGTGTTATAAAACATTTCCTCAATTCATGTTAATTGATAATATTTATTTTATTCTATAAAATATTGGTATTTGTATAATTTTTAATTATTGATTTATCGGATCTTTTTGTATTTTTATTATAAAAAACTTATCTACATAGATTTTTGTCGAAAATATTTATTTGTTATATACATCGAAATTGTACCATGCATGAGACTCATACTAATTTTAAATAAACACCATAATTCAAGGCCAAGCATTTAAAAGTTGTAACGCTTACTATTTAGAGAAATTTAAAACTTTTTAAGATAATTATAGATTAAATTAAATATAACAATAAAAGAAAGAGAAACCAACAAGAACTCACTTTAATTTGAGGAGCGATGTAAGAAAGAATGTTTAGAATAAATTTTTTATATTTATTGCATCCCTATTTATACAAATATGAGAAGAAGGAAAATAATGCCATAAATTAAGGACTTAGAATTTAGGAGAAAATTATGTTTCCTAACTCTGCTAATTTAGTCTAAATAAAAAGAAATTAGATAACTAATTATTATAATTGATATCCTCCGCAAGTAGGATGATCTGGAAGAGAGATGCAAATTGGACATTAAGGAGTCAAACCGAGCTCAAAGTAGTGATTTTGTGAGTATATCAACAAGTTGATCATCAATAGACACAAAAGATATGTGAAACTTGTCTTTTAGAATATTTTCACGAACAAAATGATAGGCTATGTTATATGTTTCATACGAGAGTGGAAAACAAAATTAGCATTGAATTATGTGGAACCAAGATTGTCACAATAGATAAGTGGTTTGACTGTGGGCAGGTGACCAAGTTTAATGAACAAGGATAAGACCTATAGAAGCTCAATGGTTGTGTCAGCTAAGGCTTTGTATTCGGCTTCGGTTGAGGAATGAGCAAAATAACGTTGTTTCCGAGAGCTCCAAGAGATGAGAGTGCTACCGAGATTCATCAAGTAACTAGTGGTGGAGATACAATCATCCTTATCACCCGCCCAATCTACATCTCAGTAAGCATGAAGGGTTAGCGGAGAAGTTGCCAAGATGAAATTTCCTTTGTCGTAAGAGCCCACTAAATAACGAAATACCCATTTGAGTGAAGACCAATCTGTCATTCTGGGGTGGTGCATGAACTGCGCAAGTTTGTTGGTACTTAAGACAATGTCCAGGTGAGTAATAATTAAGTATTGAAGACTTCTCATAAGTGCACGATACTCAGTTGGGGAAGGTAAGAGATCACCAGAATCTTTGAGTAATTGAGCATTGGTAAACAAGGGAGTGGATGCTGATTTCATGTTAGTGATAACGAATTTATGGAGTAGATCAGTGATGTATTTCCTTTGTGAAAGAAAGAGTCCTGTGACAGAAGGAATTACTTTGACGCCCAAGAAATAGGTAAGATATACAAGATTCTTTAGAGAAACCTGAGCAGCAATGTTGGAAATAAGGTTGGATAGCTCTATAAATGAACTTCTAGTGGCAATAATTTCATCAACATATACTAATAATTAGAGTGTGGAACCTAATTTTTGGTATATGAAGAGAAATGCATATGTAGTTGAATTGACAAAGCCAAGATACATGAGAAACATTTGAAGCTCCGTATATCAGGCACAAGGGGCTTGCTTTAGGCCATATATTACCTATTTGAGGAGGCAAACATGATCATGGAAAGTTTTGTTTATAAAACTAGGAGATGCAGCATTAATGCGTCCTATTTGAGCGTCCCTTGAAGAAATGTATAGTTGACATCAAGTCTGCGTATGGACCATCTTTGATGAACTGCAAGTGTGAGGACAATGCTAATGGTGACCGATTTAACAACCGGACTAAATGTCTCTATATAGTCCCAACTTTGGCGTTGGTGAAAACCTTTGGCGACTAGTCGAGCCTTGTACCGATCAATCAAGCCATTTTGGTGTCTTTTGTTTCGAAAAATCCATTTGCAGCCAACCTAATTTTGAGTAGACAACTAAATGAAAAGTTCTCAAGTGTTGTTGCGGTGTAAGGCGTCAAACTCAGCTTGTATAGTTGAGCGCCAATCAAGGTCGCAGAGAGCTTGGGTGATGTTGTTGAATTCGAGTTGAAAAGAGGGTTGGACATGAAGATTAAGCTTCTTGATGGGTTTAACAATGTTGTTTTTAGATCGGATGATGATGCCACCCCCATTGGGTTGGGGTTTCCTATGAGGGTTGATAGCAGGTTGAGATTGTGGCACAAAACATTGTGCGGATGGTGAGGAAGGGGACTCGTAGTGGCCAGAGAATGGTGGGGGAGCCAAGACCTCCTCTAGGGGATTTAGGGGGTACTGACCATGGGTTGGTTTATGGGATGGAGTATGGAGAGCTGAAGTTGGCCTTGGCGTCGCTCTATACTCGGACTGGTTTGAGGGACTAGGGAGTTGTATGTGAATTCAGATTCAACAAATTTGACATAGCGAGAGGTGTAGATCCTTATAGTGGTTGGATCAAGACCTATGTATGCATGTTGATTGGCCGAGTAATCTATAAAATCACACATAATAGACTTTGGTGCAAGTTTATGGTTAGCATATGGTTTAATATAAGGAAAATAATTATGATAATCCGGGGAAATTTTGAATAATTTGGAATAGAGTGACTAGTACCCAAGAATTGATATTGGGAGTCGATTGATGAGATAAGTGGTTGTTGTCATGGCGTGAGACCAATATGTAAGGGACAAACCCAAGTGATGGAGAAGAGAGAGACTGGTTTCGGCAATGTGTCGATTCCATCGTTTAGAAATTCCATTATGTTTAGGTGTATGAGGTGGAGTGGTATGATGGCTTATACCATGGGTGCTTAAAAAGGGACGAAGATCAATATATTCTCCATTATTATCCGTGTAAAAAAATTTGATATTGTGACGAAATAAATTTGGCCCGGTCCTTTTTGGGTTGTTTGGCTCGTCTACAAGTTCTTTACATGAAAAGAGGTTTTCAAGAAAACAACAACATAAAGTGTGTTTGATCCCATCAGGCAACAAGTTATGCGTCTGGTTAAATGGTTAAGTGTTTTGCGGGCTACATACTTAATCCGTTGCCACATTTTTAATCCCCTCTTTTAGCCTAGTGGTAAAAAGAGGTGGATATTAACCCTAAGATCCTGGGTTTGAGCCCGTTAGACGGTATATGTCTGGTTAATTGATTAAGTGTGTTTGTGGGTTACATACTTAATACGTTGTCATATTTATCCCCTCTTCTAGCCTTTCGACAATAAGAGGTGGATACAACACTAAGTTCCTGGATTTAAGCCCGTCAGACGGCAAGTTCTGCGCTTGGTTAAATGGTTAAGTGTGTTTACGGGATACATACTTAATCCGTTGTTCCATTTTTTTCCTAGAAAATAACAGCATAGTTTGTTTGTTTGGTAAGCTGGGAAATATAAATATTTTTTGTTGCATTGAAGGTACACACAAAGTATTTGAGGGATAAGTAATTACGTAAAAGTGTTCCAAAATGAGAGATATTTAAACTTGAACCATTACCCATCAATAGTGAGTCTAGGGTTACCCATCAATATTGGTGACATGATGTGTCGCGCCATTATCAACCATAAAATTATTTTGAGATGTACCAGTGGTTGTAGCATGGACCTGAACCTATCTAGGGTTAGAAAAAAAATCACGAGGAGGTGGCGGGACACTAGGATTTTGCTTCTTGAAGGTGTGATATTGAGATAAAACATGACCCCTGACATTGCACCACTGACAGCAATGTTTGCGATTGTTAGGGCGTGAAGTGGATGATGTAGAAAATTGCCTAGGCTGAGTTTTGTCATAATAGTTGGGTCAAGTTTGTGCATTCAAGGATGTTATGGGAGCAGGAGCCCACCGTTGAATAGCAATAAGGGAGAGTTCTTGAATGAGAAGTTTCTCAATGAGGTCATCAAATGGAACGGTAGTGTCCCTTGCATCGACTCCATCAATGATAGCTCTATAATTATTGTCGAGGTTACGCAAGACATGATCAGTCATGTCTTCAACGGAGAAAGTAGAGCCAAAGGAGGCAAGGAGATCTGCAACTTGCTTCATAGAATGCATGTAGCTGGTATGGATTGGGTACATTTGGATGTTGTATGGAGACACTCTTTAAATACTTGAGGTGGTTGCGGGATGCCTTGGCATATGTGCACTGGAGAAGTGTCTAGAGATGATGTGACTTTGTTTGAGCTAGAGATGATGTGACTTTGTTTGAGATACCAGGGATGCCACTACAAGGGAGAGTGTGGTGAGGGGAGCATCGTATATAAGACAGTCATGTCGACGCCAGGTTTGATAAGCATGATTTGGAGACCGTTGTCACCAAAGATTCAAGGGTGGTGGAGACCGTTGTCGCCGGTGCAGGAAAAGATCCATCTGAATATTTGAGAAGATCATATCCATCGAGGAGAACTTCAACTTGAAGTTTTCAAGTGAGATAATTGGAGGGAATAAATTTGGTGACACTACTGAGGGTGATGCAACTAAAGGGTTTTGATGGCTCATGAGAGTTGTTAATAGAGAAAGAGTTGTCAGTGGCTATAATAGGTAAAACAAAAAAAAGAGCGACATCTTGTGTTGACAAAAAAAAGGAGAAGAGGATCGTTTATTACTCTAATACTATATAAAAAAGAATGTTTGGATTGAATTTTATATATTTGTTATAGTATCTAGAAGTTCCTTTTTATACAAGTTTGACAAATATGCGAAGAATGAGAATAAAGCCATAAATTAAAGACCTAAAATGAAAAAAAAATATTTCTTAACTCTACCAATTTAGCCTAAATAAAAAGAAATGAGATAACTAATTATTATAATTTGATGAGTGGTTTCTCCCATAAATCTATACCAAAAGAAATAGTTAACCAATTAAATTATTATTTTTTCAATTTTAACTTTAAAATGTAATATATATATATATATATATATATATATATATATATATATATATAGTTTTTCAATTCAAAATAATGAAAAATAAAATTGCATAGACTATATACGGGTAATGTTAATTTTAAAGAGTAAATATTATAAAAAAAAAGTTTGGATGCTTAAGTGAGAATAAAGATATGACATTAAGATTTGGTCAATCCAACTTTAGAATTATTGACATAATTTTAATATATGGTAAAAAAATATGTCCTAGACAACAATAAATATTACTAGAATTTCATAAATAAAATAATAGAACCAACCATACTTAAATAAATTAGATTCTCACTTAAAACGTCTTAAGGGGGGTTCAATATTTGGTCTAAACTGAATATCAGACCGAATTCAAATTCACCAAATTCTAATAAACCGAATTCGAATTACATTCTCGGTTTTCGAATTAAATTTTAAACCGATTCGAATTCAAATACGGATTTCAGTTTAGTTTTCGAGTTTAGGTTCCAACTCGAAAACCAAACCGAAAACCGAATTTATTTTTATTATTTATTTTTATTATATATTATATAACTTATTACATATTATATAATAAATTATCATAGGCCTTCTACTAGATCCCTACATTAAATACATAATCCCTCATTTATTTTCCCATTTCTCTAGCTGTTCACACCTCTCAACCGCCATATATTGTCGTCGTCTACATTGTATTACTTTTGTCGTTCAATTATCAAATATATATTGGTGTTAGTAATAAGCTAAGTTTGCGTGATTTATATTTTTTTATAATTGAAGTAGATAAGATTTCTTTAACAAATTATTTATTTTGTTAACTCTTTTTAAAAAAATTATCTTATGGGTAGGTGATGTATATTTGGTCTAAACCGAATATCTGACCGAATTCGAACCGAATTCGAATTTATTTAAATCGGTTCGATTTTCAAATTTGATTAAGAAAATAAAAATTTGAAGAACCCGAACCGAAATCTCGAATAACCCGAAAACCGAACCGATGAACACCTCTAGTCTTAATTAAAGTTGGTCTAAAACCCATAGAGAATCATGCTAGTATCTTATATTAAAAATAATAAATATAATAATAATAAATATAATTTTAATTGGACAACAAATTAAATTGGTTGTCTATCAAAAGTGGATTAAATAATTTTAATAAAAGCCTTTGAAAAATTATAATCCCAAATAAAGTCCAGAAAATAAATTTAATCTAATTTTACTACAATAAAAAAAGGGATAGTACTCATAAAAAATTAATTTCTCGTAGAAAAAAAAAATTGGTTATTATTTAATAAGTAAACTCGTTGCTAAAATATGTGGTCGGCATTACCCACTAAATTGCCTACCAATTTAATATTCGGTATTGTCATGATTTTTAACGCCAAATCTATATACACTTGGATTTCAATAGAATATTTATCAAATTCAGATTTCAATAGAATATCTACCGAATTTAGCTTTAATTTACGTACTATTAAATAATTACATGTCTAACTCAGAAATGAGCCTTCATTCTAATTTGGGAGTTTGATGCATGAATATGTTTTTTTATGAATCATATTTATTAGTTAAAATGTTAAAAGAATTCAATTTTTGAATTCATGGTCTGAATTAATTCTTGTTTTTATTGTTACTTAGAATGAAAATGAATAAATCGATTTAAAACTGAAAGTTAAAAAATATACTAAAAATAGCATGCAGTAAATAAGATTTATGGTGTTTTTCTGATTTTGGTAAACAAATATTTTGACATTTATTTTGTTTCTATTATTTATTTAATGTTGTAAAACTTTGTTTAGTTAATTATTTGTTTATGATGTAGGTTGCTATGAAATTTTTTTAAAATATTTGTGAACTTAGTAAATTTTTGTATGTGTCTATATTTTGATTAATTATTAAATGTTGAATATTAAATAGACATTGTAGACTTAAAAATGTCATGTACTATGTCGAAATATTTAAAAATCTATAGAGAAATTGGAATCAAAATGAAAGAACTTAAATTAAAATATTGGGAATTAGTTAGAGGAATCAAAATATAGACTCAAACTAATATGCAAAGAAAATTGAGGAGCTGAAAAAATAATCTAACAGAGAACAAACTGAAAATGTGTACAATTTTAACAAAAATAAATTATAAATGAATAAATCAATAGCTATAAATAATTTAGGATTTTATTTTTGAGAATTTAATGAATAGTTATTTACCTAATATATTATATAACTTAAGAAAAGATAAACTGTTTTGACCATTCTTAAAATTCTAAAACAATTTAGACAGCAAAATCCATATAAAAAAATTACAGGCATCTGAATGTTCATGCACAAGTAATTGTTGATTCACTAATCAGCTTTAAAACATGTCATTAACTAAGAAATGATCTGGAAGGAAGATGATTGTTTACCAATAATATTTCAAATTGCGAAGTACGATTTTGGAGAAAGTTTTGGCTGCAAAAGATGCACTAGAACATTTTGATGTTGAACGCAAAATCCTAATCGTTTCCTTGTCTTTAATTATAAGATCAATATGATGCTCTCTATTCTTGTAACCTCTATTCTTGTAACCTGATGCAGTAAACTAAGACAAAAAAAAACATTTAGCAAAAAAAAAAATTCAAAATATGTAGTTCTCAAATTACCTGCATTAGAGCGAATATAGCACAAGACTTAATCGGGGAAGAAGAACTTCTTAACATGTTAACAAAACGTGCAATTTCATCCTCACTAAACAAAATAAAAAATTTAAAAAAATAGATAAAGTTAAAACTTGAAATTATAGCATTTTTATGAAAATAATAGTTCCATTAAATACCTGCATTCCAATTGATACACATTCTTTATACGAGCAAATTGGACAATTCTTTTCAAATCGATGGTTCTTAAAGATAAATAATCACATTTCAGGGTTTCATCTTCCAAGAAACTGTTAATAAAATCTTCAATATGCTTCATTCCAATCCTTAAAGTCGGATTTCTAAACATAAGAACATATTATTATAAATGTTGCAAACATATAATAAATAAAAAAGAAGATTAAACTAGTACCTTATAGTGTATGTGCATCCTCCCGGAAGGATATGAAAAATGTAAGCCATTACTAAAACAGCCAAGAATCGTGCTAGTTCAGATCCGGAAACCAAACAAATGCGAACAAGAACTTGAATCCCTTTTTTTTCAACTAAACGAAGAGCAATATCAGGCTTGAATACGAGATTCCAAAGAGTTCTCATTATAGTCACATGTATATCCTGAGCAAAACCATTCAATTATTTCATTAAATGTAGCTCAAATTAAAAATGTTATACAATTATTTTTTTCTAAATAATTAACATATTTACTTACATCCTTAATAGAGAGTGCATCAGACACTTGACTTCCAAAATGTCTAATTTGTCCTATAGCAATGCTGTCATGAAAATAATTAAATTGTTAAATGAAATTAAAAATAGTATATTCAACCCAAAATAAGTGTTGAAATCAACTTAATTTTCACTTTACTTATTAGGTTTTGAGCTCTCGTCCAAATTCTCAACCCCACTAACTCTCTTCCATTTTTTCCATGAATAATTGGTAGTTTCCTTTGCTAAATAAACCTGTAAAATTGACACTTGTTTTTAGTATAAACTAAAATTATTAAAAAAACAACTAATGACAATAAATATACGTAAATTTATTTTAATTTAATTCCTTAATGGAGAAAATACACGGAACAAGAAACAAACCCTAAATAGTGAGACACAGCTCATAAGAGTGGAAACAAAAGTGAATTTGGTATTCCTAGACTATTTTCAAATCTAGCTATTGAGTTTTTTGTCGTTTTTGGAAGTAATTATATTATGACTGAGCTTGATATAACGCGAGATTGGTTATACTTGGGGGAAACTCGCATTGAAATTCAATGAGAAATTAACAATAAAAAAGAATTATTTGTGGCACCACCATCTTTGGGTATGCTAAGATCGAAGAGAATTCCATCATATTTAATCCATTTTGGTTTCATCCCCTTTTAGGACATACACTAAGGTCTTTTAATTGAGAGCGATTTAAATTTGTCATAAAGAATTATGGATAAAACTTTAGATGGAACTTTCCAAAAAAATCTAATTGGATTATTCTACAGCCTATGCATTAATTGGAGAGAGATCGTTTTTTTTTCTCTTGAGTTTGTCTTGTCGTTTCTAGAAACGATGAGACGAGGATTGAGCTTGATATAAAATGTGTTCCGTGGAGAAACCCACATTGAAATGTAAGGAGAAATTAGCAAAAATAATTATTTGTGACACCACAATCTTTAAGTATGCTTAGACCGAGGGGGATTTCATCATATCTATTCCATTCTAGCTTCATTCCTTTGGATAGATTTAGGCCATACACATTGGTCTTCCGATTGAGGTTTGCAGATAAAATATAGAGAAAATTTCTCTAAAAAGTTGTTAATTGGTGAGCTCTTAGTTTTTCATTCTTTCAATATTTCTTAAGTTAGTTTTGTCGTTTCTGGAGGTGATGAGACAAGGACTAAGCTTGATATAAATTGAGTTCGGCTACACTTGGGAAAACCCGCATTGAAATGCAAGGAGAAATTAGGAAAAAGAAAAAAATATTTGTAGCACTAAAAGGTATTTCATTGACATACTTTCTATTTAAAGTTGTTCTATTCGAATTGAGAGTTATTTATATTTGTCAAAAAGAATTTAGATAAAACCTTACAGAGAAATTCTCCCAAAAGTTAATTGGATTATTCTACTTTTCAAGTATTAATTGAGCAAAGTTTCACACTCGGTTTTTTATTCTTCCAATTTTTCTTTGAAGTGACATGATCAGGATTGAGTTTGAGATAAATTGAGCTCGATTAAATATAGAGAATCCCATGTTGAAATTCAATGAGAAATTAGAAGAAAAAAAAGAAAAATTAAACGTGAATTATTTTTGGCCCCACCCTACTCCCTTCCGGCCTTTGTTGAAACCAAAGGATTCCAATCTAATTTGACTTCATTCCTTTTTGTATCTTTAAACCATTCATCCTGTTCAAAGTTGTTCCATTTTGATTAAGAATGATTTAAGTTTGTCAAAAGGAATTGTGGTTAAAGTTTTTTCGAGCTATTTATTGGTAGGTTTATCATGTTATTCTAGTTGTAGTCAATTCAACGTGAAAACTTAATTGTTTACCTTATTTATGATTGACCACGCCTAGTGGTAGAATTTTCCACTTTGTAACTTTTTGGGTTAAATGAAAATTGTGACTTTGAATTAATTGACAAAAGAACTTGAATTGATATATTTCATGATGTTTTTTTATTAAACACTTTATTATTTAAGTTTAGTAAACATAATAAGAAAAGAAATATATATAACTTTAACAGGAAGTAATGAACATTTCGTCATAAAAGAAAATACTTACCAGAGCTTCAATGCCATCAACCGCTACAATTTCTTCCCGGTTCCGTTCATCAAATGACAAGTTATTAAGTGCCTCAACAGTTTTTTCACTACATCAAGAATAACATTTACAATAATACTTTGTTAGTGATTTTATAAACTAATTTATTTAGCATTTGACTTTACTATATTTGTTGGTACGTAATTCTTTTAGATTGAGTTTGTATAATATGTAATAATAATTATTTTAACGAGGTTATCCAAATTTCAAATTATGAATTCACTCTTATTAATTGAGTACTTTTTCATATTGCAAAGATATATTAGAGTTCCAAATATTTAAACCAAGTAACGTTCAAAAGAAACGATTATACTACATACCAGATATGTTTATCTTGTGAACGAATGAATCCTACGAGTCCTTGAAAGACACATAATTTGTGTCCAACTATTATACTTTTTTCATTTGTATGTACCATTCTTGTCAAGTTAGCAAAGACAAAAGCAATCTACAAAAAAAACATATATATAAATTAATAAGCACGCAATGTCAAATTAAGAAACTTTTTAACTTTTTTGTTTAAGGTTTATTATGAATGCAATCATTTTGTACCTGAAATGTGCCTTTGGGTTAAATTGTTTAATTGAGATTCTTTCTTTTGAAAATAAATTTTATATTACCTTAATATTTATTAGAAAACAAGTTTAAAAAGACATCAATTGTCTTACCAGCTCCAATACTCCAACAAACAAGCACTCTTGAGTAATAGTCACAAGGGCATTTAAGCAGCCATTTCTTGTAATTTCTATGCTTATTTTTTCATCTGATGTCATACATGCTAGTGTACCAACAACATTTCCCTGTAAAGAAGATCATTCATAAGAAAATAGAGAAGAAAAAAATAAAAATTTATTTCAAGTTAGTTCTTTCCAAGAATGCCATAGTTTAAGTGTAGATTCTTGTGAGTTGTAAAATATAAAATAAAATAAAGTGAAAT
Source organism: Impatiens glandulifera (assembly GCF_907164915.1). Lineage (NCBI taxonomy): Eukaryota > Viridiplantae > Streptophyta > Magnoliopsida > Ericales > Balsaminaceae > Impatiens > Impatiens glandulifera. Next base: position 19,551,769 of record NC_061870.1, on the reverse strand, counting down.
AAATGAACAAGATGAAAAATTTACCAACACATTTTCGCTTAAAGAAGTCCATCTTTGTAGAAGGTTTTTCAATATTTCTAAACCACCGCACTCGTAAATAATATTCTACAAAAAAAAATGTTATAAACAATTTAGAATCGGTCAAAATAATTGTCAAACTAAAGAATTATTATGAAAATAGAACCTTATATTCATTCTCTAACATTTCTTCGCGCACTCCTTCACGCAAATACCTTAATCCATTACTAGCCTCCTCAATGATAGATTTATTCGTAGACTCCAGCAATTTCATTATAACTTTAACCCCTTCTTCGAAGGTCACAATTACAAAATTTTCATTCGAAAACAGCATATTTATTCCCTATAAAACAAATATAATGAAAACATGTGAAAATATAAATATTGAAATCATCATTATATTCCAAACATACCTTCATCACTTCTAATTGAACTCCTTCACTTGATGATTTTACTAAATTTAAAATGCTTGCCATTCCATCTAGTATTGCCTCTATTCTTTGATCATGTGTAGCATAATCAACTTCTCCATCAAAAGGAGTTGTTACATATAATGCAATTCCTCTAATCGCCCTTTTCTGTACATCCTCTTCTGAACTTTTTAAGAAATTAGTCATTAAAGTTAGACCTTCTTTAATCCAAAAGTAATTCATGGAGAGATAATTCATTGCTGCTAAATGAAGAAGCGAACGCGATAAAACTTGTTCAATCCATGGCATGATCAAGATATCTTGAGAATCCAACAATTTCGGTATGCAAGTTAGCATGGATATCAACTTTATACCCATTTCATTTCTAGGGCTAAAATTCACATCTACTTCCAATTTCGGGCAGTAAAGAGCACATAAGACCTTTAAAGTTGGAGAATAGGAAAGTAACCTATCAATAGCATTTGCACTAATAGGTGTTCTTGAAATATCCAAAGCTAACAACTTTGCAAACTTAATCCAATGCTCTATAACTAGATTTGAATCCAACTTTTTTGTTCCAGCAATTGAGAGAAATTTAACTGATAGAAGTTTTGTCAGTGCTATCTCGTCCACTCTTCCACAATCCGTAAATGCGATATCTACCAAATTGCGACAATTGTTACTTAGAGCATTAATCGCTATTGAGTTAACATCTTTCACGTCTGAAAGCCAAAGCTTCTTGAGATTAAGACAGCACATAGCAATTGATTTGATTCCTTCACTACTGATTCCATTATAGTAGCCTGAATTGAATTCGATGACTTCAAGTAACTTATTCATATCTACAATTATAGATAAAGTTACGTCGTTGACTCTCCCATAAAAGTTACCTCTTATCTCAATCAAAGTCCTTACTTTGAGACTGATTATCGCCTCAGCAGATTCTTCTCCATCAAAACAAAGTTTCTGAAGGGAAGAACATCTAAATGCAAGAGAGGGGGCTGTGGAGATATCAAATTTGTGGGCTTGAAGATCCAGTGACAACCATAAACATGGTGAAGCACCGAGAGACCACCAATTTTGGCAAACAGAAGATAAATTCGCCCTGTCGCGATAATTCAGAAGAGAAAACAGATGAATAATTATATCACCTGGAAGTTGAGTCCAGTCTATGGTTGAATTCCAGCTCCTATCTCCTTGAATTTCGTTGTTGTTTGTTGAAATCTCCTTAGATTTGTCATTTGTGATTGTTCGGAGGACTCTCTTGTTCATATCTGAACCAAATCATGCACAATTAGAGCAATGGGTACTGCCGTTTAGATTCTGCTGAAAATGGTTTTTGTGTAGTTCATGTAGCAATAACAAATAATCCATCTTTTCATTTATTTGTAATCTCACTAGATTACAACAATCCAACCATAATTATGGCCTTGTTTGGATTATACTGTTTGAGCCATAGAATTATATTGTTAAAATTTGAAACAAAATAATAAAGTCAAACTGGAAATAGCAGGGAAAATGAGGAAAATATAATTATTAGCAAACAAGAGAAAAAGAAGGAAATGAATTTATTAGGAAATAAAAAATAATATAGGAAAGTTACTTATTAGAAAAATAATTGAAATGTAATTATTATAAATAAAATAAAGGTAATGTAGGGAAAAAAGTAAATGTAATAATATAATTTCCTTTATAATTTTATAGAATTTCAAAATGGCCTATAGTAGGTACATCTGGATTTCTATATTATTATTTTTTTAGTTTGAATTATTTGATTATTTTAAAATAATCTTTCATTATATTATATGTTTTTAATAATTAAGTTATGATCAAAATATTTCTATTTATTTTATACAAAACTAAAATTTCAAAATAAAAATAATATTTTAATTTAAATGTCTACACTTTAATTAAATTAAAATTTATAATTCATATTTTTTCAAATAACCTTAAAAATCAAACAAACTGATGTCCAGGTTAATTTAAATTTCCTTTATTTTATATTATTTTTTTTACATATTTTTATTTTAGTATGGAATTACATAAATAAATAAAAAACACATAATCTTCCTTATACTTTAATAAATTATATCTTATAACTAGTTTCTTTGTTTTTTATTATTTTTTTAAATATATAAAAATATTTGAATTAAATGTAGGATTGATTATGAATTATATTAATTTGGTATTATTGAATAATTTTTTTTAATACAGATTTTATTGAGAATACACAACCAGACAGACCCACAAAACTCCTTCATACGTGAAACCTTCAACCCTCTTAGAAACTAATTTCCATGGAGTTTTAATTATTTGAAATTCAACATAATTGACAAACTTACAGAAATAAATATTGTTCCATTAACACTGAAACATAGCTTTTATTATATGCTACATCTTCATATGCTTCATTAGCAAGGCTGGTTGATACTTGTATTGTTGCCATAGCTGCAATATTTAAAAAAAAAAATTAAATGTCACATAAAATGAATTTAATATATATAGTCAATTAAGCTTCTTTTTTTTTTTTGAAAAAAGACTTAGTCGTCATTCATTAAAAATTCCCAAAAATGGGAAAAAAAACACGAGTTTAAGAGATCTTTCTAGACAGGTCTAGAATATTTTGAAGTCGTAACATTCTAAATAAAAGCTAAAAAAACTAAAAACGTAAATGAATTATCTGATTACAATACTTTCAATTCTAGTTAGTTTAAAAAACGGTAAATTCTAGTTCCTACAGATATTCCAGTTCTGCTCCGTGCTTGAAATTCTTGTTCTCGTTCCCGCGAGGGCGCTGTAATCCGATACAATATCTTTTCATAACTCTTCAACGCTCCTGTGGGTTCTGTCATATACACTTGTGTTAGAAAAACTAAGTAAGTTAACTTTAACCGGACAAAAGAACTTAATCGGTCTCAATGTTTCTTTTGCAGGTAACCGCACCGGACCGGTTGAGACATCTTATCTCAAAAAGATCCGGACAATCAAGAAAAACGGTGCTACTTCCCTAAACCGGATCGGCTCAAATTAAAAAGCGAACGAAGAATATTTCCGGCTGGCTTAAAAATCGAAGATCTTAAGGCCAACGGGAAAATACTCAAATCGATGAAATCTGTGAAAGATGACGTAATGAATCTCTTGAATGATGAACCTAAGAAGGGTCCGTGATCCGAGTCAGAAGTATGCAACAAAAAATATGATGATTAAATTATCCAAGATCTCAAGCAAATCTCTGAAATAGGTGGTCGGCTAATGCATGTCTGCCATTTGTCCTAAATGGCAAAGCGTGCATGCAATCTGAACCTGACCGACGCGGCTTCAGATGACCAATCCAGCGGAGAGAGAAAATTATGATCGTTGTCATATTTTCCATATAAATAGAAGCTCATAGTGCCGAAGATACATACGCGTGAAATCACCACGAAAAGTTCATATAAAAACGATATAATGCGCGCGAACAAGAATCAAGCAAGCTTCTCATATAATCAAGCCCGAAGAATATCCTGAGTTCATATAGCTACTCTGTTCTTAAAGTGAAATTGTTCTAAGAAGAAATCTGTGTATTTTACCAAGTGTAAAAGTATTACATCCCTGTGTGAGTGGTGTAACCGACGAACAGTAAATAAGACTCGTTCGGATTGTGTAGTGTGTTGTGTAATATTTCAGTTAGTGAATATCCTTCTCACTGTTTGAGAAGAAGGGTGACGTAGGAGATTAAACTCCGAATATCCAAAAAATCCTGTCTCGTGTTCTTCATCTTCATATTCCGGCTTACCTACTCTAACTGAACCGAAACATCTAAAATCTCAATCGAAATAACTAATAACTTCCTAAACCGAACCGACTTCCTCCTTAAACCGATATCTCCTAAATACCTTCTAAACCGAATTGTGTGAGTTGCTTCAGATTGAAACGGACATTTCCGCACTTGAACTCGGTTCAAGAGTCTGTGACAATTTGTGTAGTGTTAAGAGCGGTTCTAATCTTTAACCGGATTAGTTCTAGTTTGTGTTGTGTTGTAAGCGATTACCGATTAGCCAGACCCCGGTCCCTTATCGGCCATCCCGATCCTAACAAATGATATCAAAGCAAGGTTCTTAACACTCAAACAACAAAAATAAGATGGGAAGCATGACCCACAACGATAAGCCACCGATGCTAAATAGCGAGGCATTCAGCGACTAGAAGGCTCAGATGTATCTACATCTGATAACACTGGATGATGAGATGAAAACCATCCTAAAATATGGACCGATAAAAATTGAAAAGGAGAGTAACTCATGGACGGTTGAAGATAGAAGAAGAAATAACCTGGACAACCATTGCATGAGACACATCTTCAAAGCTATATACGATAACACGTTCAACAAAATCAAAGATTGTCAAAATGCAAAGGAAGCCTGGGAAACTATCATTCAAGTTAATGAAGGAAACGAAAGAACTAAGGAAAACAAACTCTTGGTGGCAACTCAAAAGTATGAGAACATCAAGATGAACCCAGGAGAAAACATGAAGGAATTTAGTGACCGATTCACCAGTGTGGTCAACGAGCTGTACACACTTGAAGGAGATATGAAAACCGGAAGATCATTGTGAGCCTTGAGATCTCTACCAAGTGCATGGGACATAAAAACCATGGTGATGAGGGAATCAAGCAACCTCGGGCAGATGAAACTACACGATGTATTTGAGGACCTGAAAGCTTATGAATTCGAGATGAAATCTCGGATCGAAGACGAAGCAGCAACATCAATATCAACCAGAGCTCTAGTGACATCGGTGGAGCCAGCGGTTCTTGTATCAACCGCTCCGGTTCCCGTCAAAAGCGTTGACCAGATCAGTGAAGACGTGATGGCCATGCTAGCACATAAATTCGGGAGATTCATGAAGAAGAATCAACCTTCGAACAACAACTTCAACTATAATTATGCCGACATATCCAATGTAAGATGTTTTAACTATGACGGTTTTGGTCATTACAAGTCGGAATGCAGAAGGCCAAGACGAGACGACCGGAAACCGGTGAGCAACTACCATAGAAACAACTACCAGAGAAATGACTATCAAAGAAACGACAACCAGAGAAATGAATATCAAAGGAATGACCGGCAGCGAACCAAAACCGGTGAATGGAATGAGATCTAGAAAGTACTCATAGCATCTGACGGTGGAAGCAATTGGGCTTACTCCGACACCGAAAATGACGAAGAAAGAGTTACATGCTTCATGGCACATGAAGAAGAGGTATTTGATTTCTCATCTGAAGAATTTACTAAAGAAGATTTAGTTACTGCACTCAACGACATGGTCGCTGAGTTCAGAAACTTGTCTGGTTATATACCGACTCGGTCAATCCATGAAACCGGAGAGTCAAATGGTGTCGCTGGTGAGCCAAGAGAAACCACAGTATATGAATCGGCTGAACTATCCTTAGAGAATGAGAAGCTCAAGGAGACAATTCAATCGATAATTGAAGAAGATGAAAGAACAAAATATATCACGGCTGCTTGGGAAAGATCTCGTGAAGCGGTGAATTAGATGTGTAAATATAAAAGACATCCCAAATGCAAATTTGTTCTCGGATACAAAAACGACAGATCCGCCAACCAGAACTCTCCCAACGGGATGAAACTCACAAAAGACAATCTTCCCTTTGTAAGATTTGTCAAGAGCTCTTTAACCGACAATGAGGCAGAACGTGATTCAAAACTAGAAAAAGAAATAAATTATGTAGGTCCAACCGAATTAGAGAAATGCCTTCATCCTAAGAGAAGGAAAGCCAACCGGTCAGCAAACAGAAAAACCGACACACGTTCATATAGAACTAATACACCATCACCATCACGACAACATAAGGTACTATTCGGCAAACAAGAAGTTGTCAAACCAAGTACTGGAAAATTGATTAAAACCATTACTAGGAAAGTTATCCGACTTATTAAAGTCTAGATCTCAAAGGGACTAATCAACCACGGACCCAACTGAATGTGGGTACCAGAAATGTGTAAATATTTCTTTTTTGTAGGTCAGGAGGAGCAAGCGGTTAGAAAACTCGAAATGGTACTTGGACATCGGGTGTTCAAGACACATGACCGGAAACAGTAGACTATTAGCCGATATCATCTATGAAGCCGGAGCAATGATAACTTTCGGCGACAACTTAAAAGGTAGAGATGTGGGAAAGGTAAGATTGTCCATGGCAATCTGTCTATAAACAATGTGCTTTTAGTAGAAAAACTTGCATTTTAACCTATTAAGCATTAGTTAAATGTGTGACATAGGGTACACGGTTGAATTTCATAAACATGCATGCTTAGTTAAGAATCTTCAAGGTGAGATATTCTACTAACCGGAAACAGAATATGAAACATCTACAAATAGTACTTTAACTACTTTTCTTGATGATTCTGGGATTAGACACGGGTTTTCTAGTACCAAAACACCTCAAAAAATGGCCTGGCTGAGAGAAGAAACCGAACTCTCAAGGAAGACGCAAGGTCCATGATAGCCGATTCGGGCATTGCTCAAAAGTTTTAGGCTGAAGCTATTAATATTGCATGTTATACTCAAAACCGGTCTTTAATTACCAAACGTTTTACTAAAACACCTTTTGAAATATACCATGACAAAGTTCCTAACATCCGATATCTTAGGATCTTTGGCTGTAAGTGTTATGTTCACATCAACGGCAAAAGTTATTTGACCGCGTTTGATGTTAAATCCGATGACGGAATAATGTTGGGCTATTCAGCCGTAAGTAAAACATATAGAGTTTATAATACTAGAACATTACCTGTTGAAGAAACTTCACATGTTGTTTTTGATGAATCGGTTGAACGTAATACTGCAATACCCTTCGATCTTCATAACTGAACGGAAAATTTCAATATTTATTCTGATGATGAAGATGAGGTTCCGGTTTATAGACGGTATGTCAATGATCAAACGGTTAATGCTGAGACTCAGCCTGATCAAGTTGTTTTACCGCAGGAAGTTGACGCCTTAGTGTCCACTGAGGATATCAGTCGGATTGACTCGGGTCAGCCTACCGATCCGTCTAACCTTGATCAGCTAACCGGGCGCTTGGAAGACACTACCAGAATGAACCTCAGAAGGAATAGAAATCATCCTCTTGAACTTGAAATAGGTAACCTCTCTTTACCCGTCCGAACTAGGCAACAAAATTTGGAAGAGTATAAAAACTCAGCTTTCATATCGCAAATTGAGCCGAAAAAGGTGGATGAAGTATTGCTAGATCTCGATTAGATTTTAGCAATGCAAGAAGAGTTAAACCAGTTTGAGAGAAATAAAGTCTGGCACCTAGTGGCTCAAGAATACAAACAAGAAGACATTGATTTTGAAGAATCATTTGCCCTTGTGGCTAGACTTGAAGCTATTAGAATATTTTTGGCATTTGCGGCTTTAAAAAATTTTAAAGTCTTTCAAATGGATGTTAAAATTGCTATTCTAAACGGCAAACTAAGTGAAGAGATATTTGTTGATCAACCTCCCGGTTTTAAGAATCCTGAACTAATAAGTCACGTATACCGGCTTGATAAATCTCTTTATGGTTTAAAACAGGCTCCAAGAGCATGGTATGATACCTTAACTGAATTCTTGTTTGATCACAAATTTACAATAGGCTCGGTTGAAAAACACTTTTCAAATTTGAGAAAAAGGAACACATTCTACTTGTTCAAATATATGTGGATGATATCATTTTTGGTTCAACCGATCCGAAATTATGTAACAAATTCTCAAAGTTAATGACTGACAGATTTGATATGAGTGTGATGGGGGAAGTGAGTTACTTCCTAGGTCTGCAGGTTCGGCAAATTGACACCGGTACATTCATAAGCCAACCCAAATACACAGCCGAACTACTTAAGAAATTTGGAATGGACACTTGTGCCGAAGCGGCTACTCCAATGGGCTCATTAGTAAAACTGGATAAAGACGAGGACGGTCAAATAGTAGATATAACAGCCTATCGAGGAATCATTGGATCACTTCTCTATCTAACAGCTAGTCGACCGGACATTCTGTTCGCGGTCGGAGTATGCGGAAGATTCCAAGCCAATTAAAACAATCACATTATATCGCGGCCAAAAGGATCCTGAAATATCTGAAAGGGACTCAAGACGTGGGACTATGGTATCCAAAAGACTCAAGTTTCAATCTCATAAATTACTCTGATGCAGACTATGCAGGCTGCAAAATTGACCGAAATAGCACGAGCGAAACACGCTAATTTCTAGAAGACCGGCTCGTCTCTTGGTATAGAAAAAAGCAAACATTAGTTGTCACTTCAACAGCAGAGGCAGAGTATCTAGTAGCCGGAAGCTGCTGTGCTCAACTCCTCTGGATCCAACAGCAACTAAGGGATTTCAGAATAAATGTCGAAGAATCTCCAATCTTTTGTGACAACACTAGTGCCATAGCGATTACATACAATCTAGTGTTGCACTTAAGAACGAAGCATATTGATATCAGACACCACTTCATCTGGGAACATGTTCAGCAGAAACACATCCGGTTGGAGTACGTCTCAACCGAACAACAAGTGGCTGACATCCTTTTGGGAAAAACGACTTAGCGTCATTTCATTAAAAATTCCCAAAAACGGGAAAAAAAACCATGAGTTTAAGAGATCATTCTCGACAGGCCTAGAATGATTTTGAAGTCGTAACAGTCTTAATAAAAGCTAAAAAGCTAAAAACATAAATTAATTATCTATTTACAATGCTTTCAATTCTAGTGGGTTTAAAAAACGGTAAACTCCAGTTCCTACAGTTATTCAAGTTCTACTCCGTGCTTGGAATTCCTCTTCACGTTCTCGAAAGGGCGCTGCAATCCGATACAATATCTTTTCATAACTCGTCAACGCTCCTGAGGGTTCTGCCATATACCCTTGCATTTCGTTCTTGCCAAATGTTATACACCACTACTCCAAAGTTGCACTTGAACACGCTTGTTGCAAATCTATTTCCCTTGGCTTTGAGTAGGGCTGCTTCTTTGATTTCTTTCCATTCGCTCGGGAAACTAATCAGCTCCAGGCTTTTATAGAATATGTCCCAAAGCTCTCTAAAGCAATACAACAGCTCCCGAATAGGTGATCTATGGTTTCTTCATTTCCTATGCATAGAAGACAGCTCGCGTCCGGGATGCTTATATACTTGCTGATACGATCACGAGTGCTGAGTCTTTCCCAGAAGGCGAGCCATAGGATGAACTGGTATCGAGGGATAATTTTCATTGACCATACAAGAGAAGCCCATTCTACTTTCTGCGCTTTTTCCCGGATTACCTCCCATATTTTCTTCAATACCAGCTTCCTATTGTCCTCAGCTTTCTATTCATGAATATCCGGTTTGTAGTGTAGTTGTATGTTACTTATATGATCAAGTATCCTCTTCCCTTCTGGAATTCTTCTCAAGAGCAAGTTCCAATTCCCGTCTTTGATGTCTCTGATTTTCGCTTTTGCGCAGTCCCTTCTGATACGGGTATTTTGAAACTCCTCCTTGTCGATGATAGGCTGGTTTTCGAACCAGAGGTCGTGCCAGAATATAGTGCAATTCTCGTCCCCTAGTCGGATGTCATAAAGATCTGAAATATCGCTTCTTAGTTTAAGAATCTTTTTCAAAGACCAGCTCATACCTTCGTGAATTTTGCAGGTCCAGATACTGGTTTCGTGTTTCATAAACCTCGTATGCACTCATTTGATCCATAGTGACTCCTGATTACGCTCCAAAGCCCACTCGATATAGTTCTTCAAGTTGATGCCTCCATCATCCTTCGGTTTACAGAGAGCGGTCCATTTGACTTTCTTTCCTCCTCTTCCACTACTACCCCATATAAAGTTTCTCATCAGCGTGTCGAGTTCCTTCATTACCTTCTTCGGAATTACCATTTGCTACACTCAGTAGCCAACTATGCCCATAACCACGGTTTTGATAAGTTCGATCCTCCCTGTATAAGAAAGTTTTTTTGCTGCCCAATTAGATATCGTGTTTTTTACCTTTTCAATCAGCGGCTTGCAGTGTGAGATCTCGATCTTCTTCGCAGTTAACGGAATTCCTAAGTACCTTATGGGAAAACTGCCTTCATTGATGCCTATGATGTTGAATATGTCTTGTTTTGTTTCGTCCTTCACGCCTCCATAAAATGCCAGACTTTGCTTTCATTAATAGTTAAACCTGTTATCTTAGAAAAGAATATTAGTGCAACCCTAATAGTTTTAATGGAATCAACGTCTGCGTGCGCTAGAATGAACAAATCGTCAGCAAAGCATAAATGTGTTACCTCCTCTACCCCACAGAATGGGTGAAAGATGTATGGACGATTCTTTCGGAACATCGTGAAGATGCTCTCAAAGATCATCATGATAGCTACGAAAAGGTAAGAAGAGAGAGGGTCCCCTTGCCTTACCCCGTTTCACCCTTGAAATAGCCTCTGTGGACTCCATTGACGCTAACAACAAAGCAGGATGATGAAACGCATTGCATAATCCAATCGATAAAAATCATAGAAAAAGCAGAAACAACCAGAAAGTCTCGAATGGCTTCCCATCTAACAGAGTCGAAAGCTTTCTTGATATCTATTTTGAAAGCACTCTCGGGGATATTTTCTTTTTCCCGTAGCCTTTTAATAGGCTCTACATTAGAAGAATATTATGAGAGATTGTCCTCCCGGGGATGAATGCAGATTGATTAAGATTTATTATTTTTCCTATTACATTTTTAAAACAATTAGAAATGATTTTTGAAATTATTTTATAAATCACATTGCAGCAGGAAATTGGTCTAAAATCTTGAAATCAGTTGGATCTTCTGCCCAATCAGTATTAGAGTATGCTCGTAATCTAGAGGAGAAGAGTGAGCAAAATATAATCCATTAAATAAAGTTCTTATAATGTAACGTAATATGCGAAGAACGATAGAGAAGTGAGTAGTACAAGTAGATTACATAAATTTACTCATAATATGGACATCATATGCAATATTTAGCTGAGTGATAGTAAGGTATATAAGACTACCAACTAGTTATCGATAAAGTGTTTCATCATTTATTGGAGTAGCATCAGTAGCAGATAAGTGCTTCGTGGATTCAAAGGGTGTGAAAGGGTGTGCTAACAACTTTTGTTTCAGTAATATCGGCTCAAGATATAAGATCAATTGCATACTTAGCTTGTGATAAAAAAATAACCAGATTCATCGGAAGATACTTCAAACCCCAAGAAGTAACTTAAATGTCCAAGATCTTTCATTTCAAATTGTTGATGTAGAAAATTCTTGAGATTGCGAATTCCATTTGTGTCATCCTTAATAATTATCATGTCATCTACATAAAGTAAAAGTAAGTTACAACCTTGATCTGTTTTGTGCAAAAACAATGCTTGATCATTACCCATTTTATCCCTAAAAATTATTTATTTAAACCAAAAATATACAAAATAAATATTGGCAAAATATTTTTCATATTTATTTTAAATATTTTGTATATTTTAAAGATTTAAAATCAAGCAAAAAAGATAGATGAAAATCAATTTCAAATAAACCCTTAAGGTTTAAATAAAAAAATCGATAATCAAGTGCAGCCGAAACCCAAAGGAATTGATGCAACATGAATTACAATCATCAAATGTGTGTTGAATTGTCATCTAACGCCCATGAGCAGCCCGCGTCGCCCGTTGTAGCAGAAGAAGACGCATGTGCGAAATAGCAAAACACCAAACGGTCGCTCCAACGCCATCTCCTCCAACGCACGGAACGTCCGCGCGCTGATGGAATGCTTACGGAACGCTTCTCATTCACCAAATATGCCCAAAACGACGTTGTTTTGCCTGTGGCTTTGGTCTTCATCACGATCACCGGGAGATAAGAACAACAACCATTTTTTATTTTTCAAAGATCGAACTCTTTCATTTCTTAACCATTTAGGATGATTCAAAAAGTGAAATGATCACACTACTTTGATCATTTCCCCTACTTATAGGATTGTAATTACGACCTATATCGGCAACTAACCGGAAGAACAACCAAACGACCATTGATGGCTTTTTGGCTAATTTAGGTTAACTTGATCCTCAAACTGACTTCAGGAAGCTATAAATTCCCTTCCTTGATCACACGTTTCATAAAATCTCAAGCCCTCAATCACAAGTTTCAGAAAATCCGCCAATTAAGCTTGAAGCTTCTGAATTTTTGGAATTTTCGTGTAAGGCCTTAAAGCTCGGATCCAAGCATCCCCAAAACTTCCTTAAGGTCCTAGGAGTGTTCTCCAACACTTGGTAAGCTTTCAATTATCCTTTAATTCATATTTTCAGTTTAAAATTGAAATTTGTATATTTCAGTTTTCATACGCTTGTATGATGTCTAGTTCTTGAATTTTTTATTGAAAATCAATACTAGAATCATTTATAAGCTTTATGTTAAAGTTAGAATCAATCAAGCTTATATAGAAAATCCCAAATTTCAATTCCGAAAAATTAAAAATCGGGTTTTTTGTTCTTGACCTAATCCTCAAGAATATTTACACAAAAAGCTTTCCAACATATTTCTAATGCTGTTAGGAACTTATATGAATCATGTTTAATCCATTCCGATCATGTTTGATCAAAACCAAGACTATCAAAATAAATGAAAATTTCAAGTTCTTGAATTGGTACAAATGAACAACTAATGTTCATGTTTTGATACCAATCAATAATATGAAGTATAAGGAAGCTTTTGACAATCTCCATGCACTTCATTATAACTTAAAAACGAAAACCCAATTTTGGTCCACAAATTGTTTTGAATGAATTGAGCATCACCCAAGTCGATTGACACATTGGGATGATATTCATAATGTTCTTGGGAGCTTTGTGAAGCTACCTAGGCCATTGGATCAAAGAATCCAAGCCTCCATCAAAAATGAAAAAAATTGCAATTTTGATGTTCTTGAGGACCAATAGGTTCGACTAGGACCGAGGATCTTCGATTAGGACTAAGAGGTCTGACCAAAAAATCTAAGCCATGATCAAGAATTTTCGACCAGGACCGAAAGGTTCGACCGAGAAAATTCCAAACACAATAGAGAGGTCCGACCGAGAATTTTCACATCCGATAAAGAATTTTAACTTATGACCGAGGAATCTCGCACAAGACAAAGAATTCTTAGACATGGGACCAATGAAATTAGCCCCGAGCTAACCCAGGACTAGTGATTTTGACACCTTGACCGAAAATCCTAGTCAAAGATCGAGAGGCCTTAGCACCACGACTAAGGATTCAACCGAGGGCTCTTAGCCTTGACTAATAAAACAAAACCAAAATCGAGGAAACCGGTCTTATGGCCTGTTTGGTTCCAATTTTAAAATTCAAAAATTATTTTTTTAATTTTGAAACCTCAAATCATTTTTTATAAATTCCAAAAAAATATAAAATGATTTTAAAATATTTTTGGGATATTTCCACAAAACATTATTTGATTAAGGCTCATTTATGATTTATTTTTAAGCATAAAGCCTTGAAAGTTGATGTTCTTAAGGTACTTTCCTCCCTAGACACCGGTCTTATGGCCTATTTGGTTCCAATTTTAAAATTCAAAATTTATTTTTTTAATTTTGAAACCTCAAACCAATTTTTATAAATCTCAAAAAAAATGATTTTAAAATGTTTTTGAAATATTTCCACCAAACATAATTTGATTAAGGCTCGTTTATGATTTATTTTTAATCATAAAGCCTTAAAAATTGATGTTCTTCAGGTATTTTCTCTCTAGTCATCATCAGCAACAGGTACCAGCATTTAAATAATTGTTTTTACAATTTTTAAATACGCTTAAACCTAAGCAAGTTTAAGACATGAAGAATAATTGATTAAAATAAACGTTATAAAACCGATTTTTAAAAGTCAAATTTATAAGTAGAGACCGTTATTAAAATAGGTACTGAGGATGAAGCGTGAAAGCCCTTTTCCGAGTATCACCAAACTACGAACTTAAAAAAACTCTAGTGAAAATATGTTTGTACTCGTACACCTTTTATTGATTTCAAAAAATCAATTGGCGACTCAGTTTAAAATAAATAATCTTTTAAATTAATTAATTTTAATTAATTTAAAACACGTATTTTTCATAAAATTAAATTTTTATTTGATTATCTTAAATCCCTAGATTATTTAAAATTTGAACCCCAAATTAATTATTTTATATAATTAATTTTAAATTTTAAGTATTCGTTTAAAATATTTAAAAATAATATTTTATTTTAAAGAGAGATTTCTTGACATGCAACCCGAGGATAAAACTTTCTCGAACCTCGAGCTTTTCTGGGACCATAAGTTTTCCGGGGGTTATAGTAGGCAACCTGTTCTCAAATTCATTCGAATATTTATAAATCTTTTATGTTTTGTAATTAAGAACGAGGCTTTGACCCCTTTTATAATAAACAAAAAATAAGGATTTTAGGAAACAAGTAAAAGTATAGTCAAGATCATTATTTTAATGTGATCATTTCATTAAAATTCAATTAAGAGACATCAGTTTGAATTACATCTCTTGTTTAATAAATATTTAAGAAGAGTTAATTTCTAAAGGAAATTTTGAGGAAAAAAATACATTGAGACCGAATTGAAGCCACAAATTGAGCAATGTTATTTCATTTTTCTAAAAAACAAAGATGTTTTGAAGCTCATGGATTTGATAAAAATAAAAACAAAATACAAACGAGCAAAGTACTTTTGTTGGTTGAGATATTGAAATTACCACATGTTTCTCACTCGAATTCTAATCTTGATTGTTGCAGCAAGAGCATGGGTGTACTGATTCTATCAGATATAACCAAAATACTAAAAAAAGAGGGTCTTCTTTGTTGTTTGAGGTATTGAATTCATCATTTATTGCTCATTCGGACCCTAGTCCTAATTGTTACGACAATAGCATAAATGTTATAGAGGCGCAAATGCATATTCTTGTTGAGGCGGGATGATCCATATTCCACCATTCCCGAGGTGTCTATCACCCTAGAGGAGGATTCCTCTATTCTTGAGACTACATGTAGTTAATAACAACTTATACGTAATATTTAAATGATTACAGAAATTTTAACAAATATCGTTCACTATTTTTTTATAGGGTCTTCATCGAGGAGGAGAGGACGAGGGAAGAACAAAAACACAGTTCTCGAGAAACTGCCAATTGTGCAGAAGAAAAGCTGAGAAATTAGAGAGGTGGATGGAAAGCCCACTTGTGATAACACCAGCTACTCGTAGAGGCATATCGGCACCACCATTGTCTGGAATACAACGGTGGTGCCACATTGTCTAAGAAATTGGTCTAATTTCTCACATGCCAATTTAGATCATATATGGCGGTTTATCTCCGTGAGTTTGATATTTTTTTAACGTGTTATCTTATAATTTGAAGCTTTTATAATCCTAAAATATGTTGTTATTTTTCAAGATACTTTTGAGTCTTCACATCGTCACATTGACACCTATAGAGATAGGATGATGACACTTGTGAAGAAAACATGGATAGGTAGAGATATACGAACAAAAGAGACTACATTCAACCACAAAATGGCGACGAGGAAATAATCAGATTAAACCCTCCTCCTGAATTCGACTACGATGATTGGAATTATCTCTTTAACCATCACTACTTCAAGAATGAATTTCAGGTATAATAGTCATTTTTAATTCATTAAATTTTTAATAGACTTTTAACTAACAATTATAACTATCTTATAATTACAGAAGAAAAAAAAGTACGACCAACACCGGCAACAGAGCGAAAGTCGTATACACCCACCACACCGGCAGCAAACCATTTTTGCAAGTGGAGCAACATATGGTAAGTCTTAGTATGAGTATTAAATTTTCATAATATCTAACAGATGGTATGTATGTTATTTGTACACGAGAGGGATATTGTACACACCCCTAGTTATGCAGAAATTTTCTTACATACTTATGGCTTCTCCGCATGTTCAACGGGTTGTCGTAAGTTTTAATCATTTCTATTGTTTTAGTTGGCATGTTTACGTTTAAAATTACTAATAGTGTTGTAAATAATTGTAGAATGTGACGCGCGAGCAACTAGAAGTAAACCATGATATATCGCTGTTTGAAGTCTTTGAGGCTGCTTTTGGAGCACAGGGACAAGGAGGGTGACTAGGATGGGATTGGGAGTATGTCCAACGCATTTCAGAGCAGATCAACAGGGAAGTTTTTACTCGAGCATCAACAGCTCACCGGTGTCACAACGTCAAGAGAGGCAAGCATTGCACGAGGAAAATAAGAGCCTGGGAGACGAGAGTGCGTAGATGCGCACAACATGACGTTCTATAGGTGCATATACGTGCACAATATGACGCTCTAGAGGGGCAGATGCGCGCACAATATGACGCTCTACAGGCGTAGATGCGTGCACAATAAGAGTCTATACATGCACTTATGTCTAGGATGATCCCTCCTCCCCCGATCAGTATTTATTGACATGCAATTTGAGATTTTTTATTAATATGATTTGAGATTTTTATAATTTAGAATTGATTTTTATTTATGAATGATTTTTTTGTCAATAGTAGTAGAACAAAATATGAAATAGGTTTAATAAAAATAAAAAAAAATGCTAAAAACCCGAAGCAAGGATTATTAGCGACGTCGTTAGGGGAACGCCATCATTGATAATTAACAATATCAGCGACGACGTTAAGGAAATGTCGACGTATATAAGAGAATAAAAAATGTGACAAAAACCAGAGAGCAAAGATTATTAGCGACGACTTTAGGGGAATATCGACGTTGATAATTAAAAATATTGGACTTTGATAAGGGAATGTCGACGTTGATAAGAGAATTAGAAATGTGTCCCTAATGTATCCCTCCCCCTTCGGTTTTGAAAAATTCCCACGAGATATCGTAAAACATATTCTCTTAAAAAATAAAATAATTCTTTAATAAAATTATACAAACGAACTTTTTTATATTATATATATTATAAAATACTGAAAATTTATATTATTATAAAGAAATCAATTCAAAACTCTCATAGAATATGAAAAATAAGTAATATAAAAAATAAGTAATGTTATATATTTAATTTATTTATTAGTAAAGGAACATCATTTGGGTGAGACGAAATAAGGACACAAATCCAGCGGGATTGTTAGAAGATTCTAATATTGACCATTCAAACTATTAAGACATTGTTAAATTTTTCTATAAATAACTTCCTCTAAACTAATAAATTAATAATCAAAATATTTTAATATAATCTTATGTTTTTTGTGTTGTATTTTGTATTCTAGTTTAGAAAGTGAGATTTTCTTGCAAAGCCATTCATTCATATTCATTTGATTCATTCATCCAGAAATAGCATAACCGTAGAGAGTGAGGTGGGGAGGGCATCCTGATCTTGCTCATCATCGATCAATGGCGATTCATGCACAGATAAATTGATTATTTAAGTACAATCGATCTTCTATACTTCACATCATTATTATTATTATTAGCATCAACAAACACAGATCTTCACAGTATTTCAATCAATCATACGATAATGATGATGAAGACTAATTTGATATGTACAGCTATCATCTTCTTCTTCCTTGCAATCAAGGGATCCAAAGCCGACGACTTTAAGTTAGTTGTCCAAAAGGCATGCTCCGGCGCTCCACACAACACTCTATGTATTGAATCTCTTAACAGCGCCGCCGGGAAGAGCGTTTCAACTGATCTAGGAGGAGTACTATGTGTAGCAGTGAATGCTGTATATAAAAATCTTACCGATACACAGGCTTACGCTAAGAAGATTCATGCAACGATGAAATCAGGATTCATGAGTCAAACTGTATTCGATTGCAGCAATAGTTACACCGATGCTGTACTTTACACGGAGAAGGCGTTAACAGTTTGCGAGAAGAAATCATATGGTGAGGTTAAGGGTAATTTGTTGGCGGCAATGGCGGATCCTAAGATTTGTGAGGATAAATTTACACTTGTTCCAGGTACAGTCTCTCCGTTGAAATCTAGGAATGAAGTTCTTCTACAGCTTTATGGCAATGCGATCGCCATCAACGATTTGGTTAATGGCATCAAGCGTTGATCGCAAACGTCTATTTTTGTTATCCCTCCCACCTTTGGATGGATTGAAGAGATTAGGTTAATAAATGTGGATCGAATGATCACACTATAAGCTTGATTCATTGATTTGAATATTGAATAAATCCATTCTCAATTTTGGATTTGATTAGATCATTTAGAAACTTAATAAATTAGTTTATTTTAAATAAATTTTGTTTTATTTTATTGATATGTATGAGATCAAGTTTTGTAATCGAAAATTTTATTTGAGTTGTGGTTATTGTTTTTTTTTAATTAATATTTTGAGTTGATGAACAGTCACTTTAGATTATTAAACTTTATCAATCTGCACTATATTTTAATAACATGTTTGTTTTTGTTTATTAAGAATCAATATAATATAAATAATGTTTATATAATATTAATAAAGAGGGTTATTTTATCCATTTTCAACATTACTAACTCGATTCATTTTAAGAATTTAATGATATTTGAAATTGACGAATATGATAGTGGAGTTTTGATAGTTTAACCCAAGTAATTATACTTGATTCTAAGCACACAATGAATGAAGTTTCCGAATATGATAGTGGGGTCTATTGGAATTATTTCCAATATTTGGGTACATATATTGTTTAGTAATTGTGTACCAAATCAAAATGATATATTAAAGTATAAATATTATAGGCTTATATGGACATCTATAATAAATATGGGACATATTTTTATAGAACTAGAAATACCATTTATTATTTCGTTGATGGGACGAATAATAAATGGGTATATTAGGGCTAGGTCCCCAACCCATATAGATAGTCCACCTTTTATGTTTCTCTCATCGGATAAAAAGTAGAGGTGATTTATCTCTCAAGAACATTTCAGGGCTATCGATAGAGGGTTGAAATACTTAAACCCCACCCACATCAGACATTCTAATCTATGTACAGATCCAGAACAAAAAATCCAAGATTAGGAGAAGATCCGAAGAAAAATGAAGAACGACTTAATGAATTGTTCTTCATTTCAGATTCAGGTATGTTTCCACAACTTATGTTTGTCTCAATTTATCGACATACAGTATTAAAAATATATACTTAATTAATAAAGATTTAGACAAAAGATTCTAACATGGTCTTGGTCTATTCTAGTGACTAAATTTTGTTTTACGTCCTTACACTCGTCTCATACTAACAACTTACTCATATTTAAATATTGTTAAATTTAACATTAGCTGGAATAGCTCAGTTGGTTAGAGCGTGTGGCTGTTAACCACAAGGTCGGAGGTTCAAGCCCTCCTTCTAGCGTTTAACTTCTTTTTTGTTTCGTTAAATTGTTATCTAGGATTTCAGATCATCATATTATATCTTTTTTTGGAAAATGGTTAGAACCATTTCATTAAAATCCCTAGAGTGGGAGTGTTAGAAATCAAACTACACAAACCCTAGTTATGATTAAGGATTACAATCAAAAAACCCTAAAAAAACTAATTGATAACATTCATACATTCTATAAAAATAAAGATTACAAACAGAAAAGACGACATTCAAACTTAATTATCACAGCCTAGCATTTTCCCATACCATCCGTTTTCCTTGAGAGGCCTTCTTCCCCTTCCTCTTTCTTTTCCCGTTCCTCTAACGATGAAAGGAGGTTGTATTGAAGATGGAGATGAATATTGTTGTTTCTCATTTTGAATTCTCTCTTTGTATGAGCCCATTTTGATTTGATAGAAAGAATTATTTCTAAGAGTTTCAGGGCTTTTATCTTTGTTATTTTCAACTTGAATTTATGTGTTCTTGTCTTCATTATCCTCGACTTCAGCTTCAGACTCTACATTGGTTTTGGAATCTTGTTTATCGACTTTAGAATTCTCTTTTTCAGCTTTAAAATTTTGGGTATCTTCCTCTTGAGTTTACTCAACAACAACTCGAGATTCATCTTCCATTTCCATTCTGATCTTTCGCATTATAGAAAATTTCCTTTATCTCTTCACCTTAATTCCCTTTACTTTCTTTCCTTCACTAATTTCATTTTTCTCAAAATCCTTCTTACTTTCCTCCTCTATATTTTCCTCATTTTTGTCTTTTTTATCACTATCCTTGACTTCCACAATATGCTCTTCCATTCTTGATTCTTCCGTTTCATTTTCCTGTTTTTTTTCTTCATGGCTTTCATTATTTTCTGTTCTTCCTCAATTTCTTTTACATATTTAGTACTAACATGTTGGAAAGTATTGCAGAAAGCACACCTGTTTGGCCTCCATTCATATGAGATTTTTATTATTGTGGGTTTTCCCTTCTTATCAACAATTGTCATGTTCTTTTGCAGTGTACTTATAGGATGTACTTCATTGCTTATTCTATCAAAAGTAAGGTGTTCTCCTTTCTCTATAATTGGGTTCATATATAATTTTTTCCCTAATAGACTAGCAAAGTGACTTAGAGCTTCTGCATTATACATGTGTGTTGGGATGTTCCTAAGTTTGAACCATATTTGGGCTGTTTCCTTTGGCTTGCTTAGAAGGCTCAATTCTTCAAACCATCTCTCAACTTTCATAAAGTTTGATCCAATATAAGTATGCCCAATTTTCATAATATCATCCAAGTTCGTTCCCTTTTTGAATTGTAGAAAATAGAGATCATTAATGTTTGTAGAAACCTTCTCCAGTCTTTTCTGCTCCCATTGTTTCATTAGTGATTCCTTAGTGTCTGGGAAAGATACACGGTTCTTTCCTATGTAGTTCCCAACAACTACATTTTCCAATTCTTTGACGTATTTCTCCTCCACTTTAGTGGGCAATTTAAATTCAAAAGGGGAGTTGAGAATATCAACTTTTGTTTTAAACTCACCCAAGTAGATTTGACATTTGTATGCATGATCTTTTGCTTTCTTTTCTGCATTCTTTTTTCAGACTTCATTTACCTTCAAGTTGGAATTGCTCCTAATAGTATAGCTCTTTGATTTGGGGGACTTCATTAGATCCCTCATTGTTTTCACTGCCTAGTTTATTATCTTTTCGTATTTTTCCTTCTTCAGTAGGTTCCAATCTTTAAGATAATGTATATTTAATTGGACGGTTATTTGCTGTATTTTCTCTTTGTTGAGAACAATCTCTCATTTTTTTGCATGCATCAATAGCTTTGTGATTTGATTTTTAAGTCCAAAGAGGTTTGCTCTTTCATTATACCCAACATTCCATTTTCCTTCATTTTCCCCCTGTTTTCCTGCTACACATTCTTCATAATTTATATCAGTAATTGGTTCTTTACTTTTGCTGCATTCCTACTTTTCATGGATAATATCTTCAGCAATCCTATCGATTTCTTTTTCAGCTACCTCCCTTACTCCTTCCATCACAAATTTTATGAATTCCGTATTCTTATTGCTTTTATTTCTTCCCATTTTGATGAATAGAATAACACAACAATAAAATAGAGAAATAACAGAATACGGTACACTAGAAACTCTAACTATTATAGAACAGGGTAAACTAAAAACTCTAACCTTCCTATGAACTGATATGAGAATTAGCATTGACGATTAATAAAGAGGGTTATTTTATCCATTTTCAACATTACTAACTCGATTCTTATTAAGAATTCAATGATATTTGAAGTTGATGAATATGATAGTGGAGTCTTGATATCCAATCCCAAGTGAATTATACTTGATTGTAAGAACTTGATTGTAAGACCACAATAATTGAAGTTGACGAATATAATAATGGGGTCTTGATAGTCTGTCATAGTCATAGTGAATAAATTTTGTTTTACGTCCTTACACTCATCTCACATTAACAATTTACTCATATATAACATATTTAGTATGATCTTGTATTGATCGACATTCCACATTCAAGCCCTCCTTCTAGAGTTTTACATCTTTTTTGTTTCGTTAGATTGTTATCTAGGATTTTAGATCATCAAATTATATCTACTATGAATTGATATGAGAATTAGCATTGACAATTAATAAAAAGGGTTATTTTATCCATTTTCAACATTACTAACTCGATTATTATTTAGAATGCAATGATATTTGAAGTTGACGAATATGATAGTGGAGTCTTGATAGCCTATCCCAAGTGAATTATACTTGATTCTAAGAACACAATGATTGAAGTTTATGAATATTATAGTGGGGTCTGTTGGAATTATTTTCAATATTTGGGTACATATATTATTTAATAATTGTGTATTAATTATTATCGTATAAAGATAAAAGTCCATCCCACCAAGGTAGTTCAGTGGTAAGATTCGGTTTAAGAGACCAAAACATCACGGATTCGTTTTCATATGAAAGCGCTTTGAGTTTTAGAAGGGGGCCATGGTTGTGGGGTGTCATGCCAGTTCTCCTTTATTCAATATATATATATATATATATATATATAAAGATTAAAGCCCCTTTTAAAGTGATATATTAAAGTATAAAGATTATGGGCTTATTTAGACCTCTATAATAAATAAGGGGACATATTTGTATGGAAGCAGAAATATCATTTATTATTTCGTTGATTGGCCGAATTATAAATTAGTATATTAGGACTAAGTCCCAACCCATATATATAGCATACCTATTATGTTTCTCTCATCAGACAAAAAGAAGAGGTTGTTCATCTCTCAAGAACACTCAAGGGATATCAATAGAGGGTTTAAAGACTTAAACCCCACCCACATTATACATTCTAATCCAAGTCCATATCCAGAATAAGAAGATCCAAGATCAAGAGAAGATCTGAAGAATAACAAAGAACGACTTAATGAACCGTTCTTCATTTCAGATTTAGTTATATTTCCACAACTTATGTTTTCTTAATTTTATAGATATAGAGTATTAAGAATATAGATTTAATCAATAAATATTTAGACAAAAGATTCTAACATGGTCTTGATAGTCTATCCTAGTGAAAAAAATTTCTTTTACGTCCTTACACTCGTCTCAAACTAAAAACTTAATCATATATACATATTTAGTATGATGTTGTTATAAACGACATTCCACATTCGTTATTATATATTTGTAGGAGATGAGTTTATCTCTTCAAATTAAAATTATGTTAATTTTGTTTAGCATTAACTGGAATAGCTTTGTTAGTACGTGTGGTTGTTAACCACAAGGTCGAAGGTTTAATCCATCCTTCTAACGTTTAACTTCTTTTTTGATTCATAAGATTGTTATCTAGGATTTCAGAAAATCAAATTATATCTACTATGAACTAATATGAGAATTAGCATTGACGATTAATAAAAAGAGTTATTTTATCCATTTTCAACATTACTAACTCGATTCATTTTAAGATTCCAATGATATTTGAAGTTGGAAAATATGATAGTGGAGTCTTGATAGCCTATCCCAAGTAAATTATACATGATTCTAAGAACAGAATGATTAAAGTTGATGAATATAATAGTGAGGTCTTGATAGTCTATCCTAGGGACTAAATTTTGTTTTACGTCTTTACATTCATCTCAAACTAACAACTTACTCATATTTACATATTTAGTATGATGTTTTAATGATCGACCTTCCACATTCGTTATTATATATTTGTAGGAGATGAGTTTAACTCTTTGAAATAAAATATTTTTGATTAATTTAGCATTAGCTGGAATATCTCAGTTGGTTAGAGCGTGTGACTGTTAACCACAAGTTTGGAGGTTGAAGCCCTCCTTCTAAATATGAGAATTAACATTGACGATTAATAAAGGGAGTTATTTTGTCAATTTTCAACATAACTAACTCGATTCTTATTGAGAATGCAATGATATTTAAAGTTGACGAATATGATAGTGGAGTCTTGATAGCCTATCCCAAGTGAATTATACTTAATTTTAAGAGAGTTATTTTGTCAATTTTCAACATTACTTACTCGATTCTTTTTTAAAATGTAATGATATTTGAAGTTGACGAATATGATAGTGGAGTCTTGATATCCTATCCCAAGTGAATTATACTTAATTTTAAGAACACAATGATTGACGTTAACGAATATGATAGTGGGGTCTTGATAGTCTATCCTAGTGACTAAATTCATTCCACAGTCCTTATTATATATTTGTTGGGGATGAGTTTATCTCTTCGAATTATTATATGTTAGTTTTGTCTAGCATGAAATGGAATAGCTCTGTTGGTCTGAGCATGTGCCTGTTAACCACAAAGTCTGTTCAAGCCCCTATTTCTAGTGTTTTACTTCTTTTTTGTTTCGTTAGATCTTTGTCTAAGATTTTAGATCATCATATTATACCTATTATGAACTGATATGAGAATTAGCATTGACAATTAATAGATAAGGTTACTTTATCCATTTTCAACATTACTAACTTGATTCTTATTAAGAATCCAATGATATTTGAAGTTAACGAATATAATAGTGTGTTAGGATCGGGATCGCCGATAGGGGACCGGGGTTCGGCTGAAGGTTGGATCGCTTACACATCAAAACACACAACAATTGGAACTAATCCGGTTAAAGATTAGAACCGCTCTTAACACTACACAGATTGTCACAGACTCTTGAACCGAGTTCAAGTGCGGAAATGTTTGTTTCAATCTGAAGCAACTCACACAGTTCGGTTTGGAAGGTATTAGAAGAAATCGGTTTGAATGAGGGGAAAGCCAATTTGGCTGAGGAGAGTATAAGTTATTTTGGTTGAGATAATGTATATTTCGGTTCGGTTGATTAGAGTAAATAAGCCGGAAAATAAAATGAAGAACACAAGACAGGTTTTTATGGATGTTCGGAGTTGAATCTCCTACGTCAACCTTCTTCTCAAACAGTGAGAAGGATATTCACTTATGGAATATTCAACAAACACACTCCGATCAAGTCTTATTTACCGCTCGTCGGTTACACCACTCACACAATGATGTAATACTTTTACACAAGGTAAAATACAAAAAGTTTCTCAAAATCAGATTTCAAATAATTTTAAGGATTTCAATCAATATTCAGGGTCGCGCGAAAAATTTATCTGGTTGTGAATCTGTAGAAATCTTTATGTTCTTCGTTGTCTTGGACTTCTATTTATATGAGAAATATGACAACGGTCATACTTTTCTCTCTCCAAGGGATTGGTCATCTGAAGCCGTGTCGGTTCAGATAAGGTGGCGTTCACGCCTTGCCATTTTGGACACATGGAAGACATGCACTAAGCAGCTGCCTGTTTCAGAAGATTTCTTGTGATCTTGGGTAAGGTCAGGTAATCATTATCTTGCCCCATACCTGGTTTCTTCTTTTACATATTCACAAGGAATATTTTGTTTGTCTTAACACGTTATCTTCAAGATATTCACATCTTTTGAATAATCTGCCCGTTGAAGATGTACGTTAGCTCTTAGGATTTTCGATGGGTTGAACTAGCCAGACACTTTCGGTTTGCAACTCAACCGGTCCTGAACTTGAACCGTTCGGATTTTTGCACAAAGGTTGAACCTGTCCAGATTTCATCTCAAACCTGAGAATGCTGAAGGTATTTATTAGTCGGAGCTGAGGGCAATTAAATGATCGGAACTTATTTATGACCGAAGCAGCTCATTTAATAACCGGAACTCATTTATGACCGGAGCAGCTCATTTAATAACCGGAACTCATTTATGACCCGCCATGCTTCATTAAGTGCCGGTTGACCGAGCCAATTTGACCGAGTCGGTTTGACCGATCTCCATTTCCGAACCGAAGTTGGACTACTGGTCAATCTACCAAACCGATATCATCTACCGAGCCGATATCGCCTACATGGAAATTTCGGTATTTTGCTCAGCTTCCCTGAGATAACAAAAATTTAAATATTATTTGCAGCCGGTGAGATACAATCCCTGGTCACCTGTGTGACAAGCAAGAGTGTTTACCATTACGCTACAGCACCTTCTTTTATATTTAAACCAATAAATATACTTGATATAACTTAGTGTTTTAACATATATATTTGGACTTAGTTTGATCTATTCATTAAACTTTTAATAAGTTCTAACAATTTTTTTCTAACAATTTTTCCCTTTTTGATTATTTATAATAATTATTTAAACTTGTAATCGTTGGCCGGTTTAAAATTAACTTACTTAATTTTTCTAACATAGTGGAGTCTTGATAGCCTATACCAAGTGAATTATACATGATTCTAAGAACACAATGATTGAAGTTGACGAATATAATAGTGGGGTCTTGATAGTCTATCCTAGTGACTAAATTTTGTTTTACGTTCTTACACTCTTCTTAAACTAACAACTTACTCATATATACACATTTAGTATGATGTTGTAAAGATCGACATTCCACATTCGTTATTATATATTTGTAGGAGATAAGTTTATCTCTTAGAAATAAAATATGTTTGTTTTATTTAACATTAGCTGGAATAGCTCATTTGGTTAGAGTGTGTGGCTGTTAAGCACAAGGTTGGAGGTTTAAGCCCTCCTTCTAGCATTTAACTTCTTTTTTGTTTCGTTAAATTGTTATCTAGGATTTCAGATCATCATATTATATCTACTATGAACTGATATGAGAATTAACATTGAAAAATAATAAAGAGAGTTATTTTGTCCATTTTCAAAATTAATAACTCGATTCTTATAAAGAATGCAATGATATTTAAAGTTGACGAATATGATAGTGGAGTCTTGATAGCTTATCCCAGGTGAATTATACTTAATTTTAAGAGGGTTATTTTGTCCATTTTCAACATTACTAACTCGATGATATTTGAAGTTGATGAATATGATAGTGGAGTTTTGATATCCTATCCCAAGTGAATTATAATTAATTTTAAGAACACAATGATTGAAGTTAACGAATATGATATTGGGTCTTGATAGTCTATCCTAGTGACTAAATTTTGTTTTACGTCCTTACACTCGTCTCAAACTAACAATTTACTCATATATACATATTTAGTATGATGTTGTAATTATAGACATTCCATAGTCGTTATTATATATTTGTAGGAGATGAGTTTATCTCTTTGAATTATAATATGTTAGTTTTGTCTAGCATGAGCTGGAATATCTCTGTTGGTTAGTTTCGTTAGATCTTTATCTAAGATTTTAGATCATCAAATTATATCTACAATGAACTGATATGAGAATTATCGTTGACGATTAATAGAGAGTTATTTTATCTATTTTCAACATTACTAACTCGATTCTTATTAAGAATGCAATGATATTTGAAGTTGACGAATATGATAGTGGAGTCTTAATAGCCTATTTCAGGTGAATTATTCTAAATTTTAAGAAGGTTATTTTGTCCATTTTAAACATTACTAACTCGATTCTTATTAATAATGTAATGATATTTGAAGTTGACGAATATGATAGTGGAGTCTTGATAGTCTATTCCAAGTGAATTATACTTAATTTTAAGAACGCGATGATTGAAGTTGACGAATATGATAGTGGGGTCTTGATATTCTATCCTAGTGAATAAATTTTATTCTTCGTCCTTACACTCGTCTCACACTAACAACTTACTCACATAATGAGTATCTTGTTATAATGATTGACATTCCACATTCGTTATTATATATTTGTAGGTCTAGCATGAGATCTAAGCTCTTATACTTACCATACATTTTTTCTTGTATGATACTATAGGTTTTGTGTTCTTATCTATTTAATGAGCGTCTCTTGTCCACACAAAATATATAAAAAATTATTTTCACTTTGTTCAGAAAAATTGCTTGGAAACATATATTATCCTTTAGTAAAAACTTAAATTATGTATATTTGTATTAAAGGTCTATTGTCTCTCATTCTTCCTTCTTTTGTGACAAGCTTTCGATTTGTCTCTTCTCGTTTCACTTGATTTATTTGTTTAAGACATATCCATGACTAATAAAAAAGATGAGCACACGTTGTGATATTGCTCCAACCAAACATGTCTTGAAGTTTAACAAGCACCATAAGTTACTCTAGTATTTTCTAGCTAATTATGATTATAAAGAAAGTCAGGTTCTTTCCTCCCTCTATAACTCTTCACAAATGAAGAGAGACATAGAATTAAAGACTAGATAAAAGGTAACTTAAGAGCAAGTTTAAATAATGGTGTTTAAAAAATTAGAATTGGCCCGTATAGTCCCGATCGATTTGATATGTCCGGAAATCGGCTCGTTGAGCAATTATTAGTTCAATGCCTAATTGTAACCCCGGAAAAACCCTTTGTATTAGGTTTTCGTGAAAAACTCGAGGTTCGAGAAATTCAACATCGGTTTACGTGTCAGGAATTTTATTTTAAAGTAAAATATTTTTTTAAAAGATTTCAATGATTCCTGACAACTTTTGAAATTAATTAAAAATAATTAATTTTGGGGTTTAATTTTAAATAATCTAAGGATTTACAATAGTTAACTCACAATTTGTTTTTTAGAAATCTTTTGGTTTAAATTAGTTAAACATAATTAATTTAAAAGATTATTTATTTTAAAAGAGAGTCGTCAATTGATTTTTTTTAAATCAATAAAAGTTAGCATACATATACAAATGTATTGACCAAAGTTTTTTTTAGTTCGTAGTTTGATGATACTCGAGAAAGGGCTTTTGCGCTTCATCTTCCATACCCATTTTAAAAACGGTCTCTACTTATAAAGTTGGATTTAGAAAATCAGTTTTATAACATTTGAGTTTTAACCAATTATTCTTCCGGTCCTAGTCATGCTTCTAGGTTTTCACGTTATTTAAAATATTGAAACAACAATATTTAAATGTTGGTACATGTTGTCGATGATAACTATGGAGGATTATACCTGAAGAACATTAGTCATTTTAAGGGTGTTAAGGTTTAGAAATAAACACAAAATAGGCTTTAGTCAAAATAATTTAAATGCATTTTCTAATTTTTCGGGATATTAGAAAATGATTTGGAATCCCAAAATTATAAAAATAATTTTGAATTTTGAAAACGGGAACCAAACCGGCCTTAGGACTTGAGTCTTAAGTCTCGGGTTTATTTTTATCGGTCGAGGTCTGGGGACCCTCGGTCAAGGTGTTAAGGACTCTCGGTCCTTGGCTGAGATTTACCAATCTAGGTGTATAAACATATCGGTCATGGGTTAGCCATTGGCTAAGTTTCTCGGTTGAGGTGTATAAACCTCTCGGTCTTTGGCAAGCTCTTGTCTAAGTCTCTCGGTCTTGGGCTCGGGAGCTCTCAGACCCATGTTTGGGAATCTTAGTCCCAAGCTTGGGATTCTCGGTCCCAAGGTTATACCTCTCGATCCTAAGATTCAGGAGTCCCGGTCCCAGACTTAGACCACTTAGTGCTAGGTTTGGGATTCTCAGTCCCAAGGTCGGACCTCTCGGTCCTAAGTGAGAATCCTCGTTGGATCTCTCGGTCCTAGCTCAAGAACATCGGTCGGACCTCTCGGTCCTAGGCTAACAAGCCTCGGTCCTCAAGAACATAAAAGTGCATGTTTTAAAATTCATTTTTTAGCTTTGATTATTTGATCTAAGAGCTTGGGTAGCTTCACAAAGCTCCTAGAAACATGTTGATCATCATCTCAAGGTATCAATCGACCGAGATGATGATCAATTTGTTCAAAACAGTTTGTGATCAAAAATTGAGTTTTATATTTTTAAAGTTGTTTTGAAGTGTAAGGAGCTATCTAATAGATTCCTTATACTACATATACTTTATTGGTACCAAAACAAGAATATTGGCAGTTTGTTTTGACCAAATCAAAAACTAAAAAATTTCAATTATTTTGAAATTTTGATTTTGATAAAACATGATTAAAATAGTTTCTCAACATCATTACAATAATTTTGGGAAGCTTTATGGCTATGATTCAAAAAAATTAACCCAAGAACATAAAACCCATTTTTATTTTGAAAATTTAAATTTGAGTTTTTGTTATTTAGATCGGTTGATCAGTTCTATCCTACACAGATAGTTTCTAGATTCATATTTTTTTAGCTCTGATTCTTTGATCTCAGAGCTTGGGTAGTTTCAAAAAACTCTCAGGAAATGTTGATCATCATCTCAAGGTATCAATCAACCGGGATGATGATCATTTTCAAAATAGTTTGTGATAAAAAATCGGGGTTTATTTTAAAGATATTTTGAAGTGTAAGGAGCTATTTAATAGCTTCCTTATTATATATATACTTAATTGGTACCAAAACAAGATCAATGGATGATTATTTTTACCAAATCAAGAACACAAAATTTTCAATTATTTTGAAAATTTTGAATTTGATAAAACCTTATTCAAATAGTTGTCTAACATCATTACAATCATGTTGAGAAGTTTTTTGGCTGTGATTCAATAAAATTAACCCAAGAACAGCAAACCCATTTTTATTTTGAAATTTTAAATTTGAGTTTTTGTTATTTAGATCGATTGATCAGTTCTATCATATACAGATAGTTTCTAAATTCATATTTGTTTAGCTCTAATTCTTTGATCTAAGAGTTTGGATAGTTTCACAAAGCTCCCAGGAAATGTTGATCATCATCTCAAGGTACCAATTGACCAGAATGATGATCAATTTGTACAAAACAGTTTGTGATCAAAAATCGGGTTTTTGATTTTAAAGGTGTTTTAAAGTGTAAGGAGCTATCTAATAGCTTTCTTATACTACATATACTTGATTGGTACCAAAACAAGAATAATATCGGTTTGTTTTGGCCAAATTAAGAACTCAAATATTTCAATTATTTTGAAAAAAAAAATAATTTTGATAAAAACATGATTCAAATAGTTGCCCTATATCATTACAATCGTTTTAGGAAGCTTTATGGCTATGATTCAACAAAATTAACCCAAGAACAGCAAACCCGTTTTTATTTTGAAAATTCAAATTTGAGTTTTTGTTTTTTAGATCGATTGATCAGTTATATCCTATACATATATATTCTAAATGATCCTAAGATCGGTTTCTATCCATAAAACACCATAAACAGCAAGCATACAAACTTATGCAATTTGAAATATAAAAATTTCAAATTCAAACTGTGAATATGAATTAGAATGTGATTGAATCCTTACCAACGATTGGAGAACACTTTTAGACCTTAGGAAAGCTTTAGTGATGCTCAGATCGAAGCTTTAAAGGCTTCAAACATATTTTTTGAAAAATCTAGAAGCTTTGAGCTTTAATGGCAAATTAACTGTAAATTGTGATTTGAGAGTGGAATTTGTGTTCTCTTGCTTGGGAACGACTCAAGGGTCTATTTATAGATGCCCTGAGTCGGTGGAGGATTCTAGTGACCCGAATCGGCCAAAAAAACCATTAATGGCTTTTGATTGTTCTTGGCTTAAGTCGACGGAATAGAGATGAATCATCCCTATTTTGATAGGGAGAAATAATCACATTATAGGGTGGTCATTTTAGGTTTTAAATAAACCAAAATGATTGACTAACGAGGGAGTTCCAAAATGAAGAAATTTAAGACGGGTCTTCGTCCTTATCCCTTTGGCGTCGAGTTGGAGACGAATGTGGCGCTCAGAACGACGTCGTTTTGAGCGTGTTTGAGCGTTCCGTTGGCGTTCCGTACAAGCGTCATTGCGTATGGGCGTTCTGTTATCGTTTTAGCTAACAGGCGTTAGCCAATCTACAGGCTCGCGCACTCGCTTCTCCTTGGTTATAACCGGTAACATGGAGCGCTTTGATGCGTTGGATGAGAATCTAGTGTCCATCTGATGGTCGCGGCTCCTCCTGCAATCTTTTCTTCTATTTTCGGCTACACCCGATTACAGATTTAATTTTATTTTAAAACCTTAAGGTTTTGTTTAAAATTGATTTTTCTTTCATCATTTTGGCTTTAATTTTTATCTCTTTTAAATACACAAAATATTAAAATAAATATGACAAATTTTTAACAAATTATTTTATTTTTTATATTTTATGGTTAAATAAATAATTATTTTAGATGAAATGGATACAACCATTCATTCTAAATTATTTATTTTTGTCCCTTAATTTTTCTAAAATTATTTTTAAATAAATTAATACAACATTAATCTCAAATAATTTTATTATTATTATTTTGACCATTTTTCTTAATTAATTATACTTTAATTATCTCACTATTTAGCCTAATTAATTGTTTTAATTGGTTTTTGGCATTGAGGTTAATTATTTTGATTTTATTTATTTAAAAATAAGTTAAAATAAGTATTTTGATATTATAAATTGGGATGTAGATTTTTAGTGTTTACACTAACTTTTCGCTCAAATCTCGTGTGGATGAGGGACTAAAATTGTAAACTACACTCGAGTTTATTTCCTAGACTATCTAATATGCTCATTATTCGAAAATAGTTGAATTAGATTGATTTTTGACTTTTAAGAGTCACCATCTAGTTTACTATCTACAAATTATAAAATAAAATAATTTTCTGAAATTCGTTTGATGGTTCGGTACTTGGTGATATATGAAAAAGAGGTTTGACGCTATAGCCCAGACGTTTGTCCAAAATGACAGTATTCTGAAACAATTGGCCTTTTAAAATTTGAAAATTTATTACAATTTAAAAGAGATCAAAACATAATAATGTGTTTAAAATTTTAATCTACGTCTAAGGGACTATACATGTTCCATTCCTAAATATACGTCTAGATATATAGAGTATTAGACTAGAGTATTAGACGAGAATGGAAGTAAAAGCGTTAGACGTGTTAATTACCTATTACAAGTCAAAAAATTTGGAATTGGAGAACTCAAAATCCGAGCTCCCATAATTTGAAAAAAATATCACAAACAAGACATAGAATAGTGAAAATATTTATTTTGGTAAAGAAAATTATTCTAAATCATCTTCTATTTTTTCAGACTTTTAGAAAATTAAATGAAACTTGAAAAGTATAAAAATAACTTAAATTATTATAAAAAAAAATAAAATGATCCAAGACAAATAGGTCCTAAGGTTTTAAAATAAACCAAGACACTTGGGCCTTGTTTGGATTGGGGTTATTCTAATAACTTAGAGGGGGAAAATAAATAATGATTAGAGATGATTTTGAGATAGTGAGAATATTTTTAGTAAAATTATTTAAATGTTATTGAAAATAATAAATAGTAATTTAAAATAAAAGGTATTTTAGTATTTTGAGTAATGAATTGAATGATGTGATTGATAAAAAATGAGTGAAAAGATGTTGAAGTGGGTTGGGTTAAATAACCCCAGACGAACAAACGAACAAGGTCTTGTTTATTTTATTGGTGAACCGGGACGGAATGTGACCATACCGTTTTATAGAGAGAGATTTGGGTCATGGGATGATTAGACTACGTGGATCACATAATGGAATTGACCTGACATGTTAATTATTTGACTGACACATAAGCCATTATTTAATTATCAAAAGAGAAATATTTATATATAGACTTGGGGATTAATTTAGATCTAGGCCATGGGAATGACCACAAATTGTTTTTCTTCAAATTAAGTACACAGGAATGCTCGACAAGAGGGTACATAAACTAAGCCTTCCTTTGAGGAACCTAGCTATCATTAGAATCCTCATGATCTAGTTTATGAATCAGATTCAATCGAAGAAGACAAATGACTATATGATTATATTAACAAAATGTTATATAAAACAATTCAAGCATTAAGGCCTTGTTCGGAAAAACTTAGAAAGGGAAAAAAGTAATGATTGATGATAATTTTGAGGAGATGATGATTATTTTTAGTAAAAAGACTTAAAGGGTATTTATATATATATATATGAATAAAATAAAAATAAAAATTAAAATAGAAGGTATTTTAGTATTTTGGTTAATGAAATGAGTAATGTGATTGTTAAGAAGTGATTGATTGGAAAATTGATTTTGGATGGGTTTTTTAAAAAATCCAAAGAAAACCAGGTCTAAGATGAACTTAACTTTGTCTAGGTGAGTTAGAGGGCTATTTAGTTTGTATTAGAGATGTCGTCCTTGACACCGAGCTTAAGAACGGCGGGGCGGTCATTCGTTAATAAAATTTTCATGCCAAAATTTTCAAAAATTCTATTATCATACGAACATTTATTGAATACAATTAATCACTCAAGTATCAACTACAGAATAATAATACACTCAAGATTCGCTCAATTACACAAATGAACTAATAATCAAGCAAGAAGAAGATGAATTGTATTTATTTCCACAATTGAATTACAAAGTATAAATACCTCATTTTTACACCCGTAAAATTAAAATAAATCTACACGGTCTAATATGGTGATCATACTTGATTACTATATCAAGAGACCAAAAACAAAACATCATTTCAAAACTGGCCTGGTTTTCCCTTTGAACTTGGTCCAAATGTTGATTTCTGAAAATGTTCAAAATATGGATGAATTGATACCTTCAAATTGACTAGTTCGGAAAATCATTAATTTTTAGTATAAAATTTTTATTTGACATAATGTACAGAACAACTATTTTAATGCATGTTCTATGCTCCAAAAGCCATTTTTCATAAATAGTTGGAATTTGGGAGACTTGATACGTTTAGATCAACCAGTTCGAAAAATTATTAATTTTGAGTATAATATTGATGTTGACAATTTTGTATAGACGGTGTCCAAAGAGTCAAAAGATGAAAACCGAGTCAAACTGGGCGGTTTAATGTTTGGTCAACGCAAATTAATCGCGCCAAAGACCATTCAAACATGCGGAGACGATGTCATCGTGACGTCAGCAAAAATCTTATTTGATATTACCCAAGTATGTTCTTCAATTGGCGATATTCGGTTAAAGGAAAATCAACAAAACTACCAAACTTGTAAAAATCGCCCAGGCCTCAATACTTGATGGCTTTGGATGTTTTAAAAAAGTTTAAAAGTCCTCTACAAAGTTTGTTTAACCCGATCTTGGATTGAAGCTCTTTATCATGAGGAATTGTCGATGCAAGATAAGGTGTCCAAAATAGGGTCAAATCAGACATACCTTCGGATTAAAATTCATAACTTGAACCACAGAGCTCAACCTCAATGGTGGTCTGAGTTATTTGCTAGAGCTCGACAAAGTTTATGTTTTCACAAAGTGACTGAAAATGAGACTGAAAAAGGCTTGACTTTGAAAATTATAACTTCGTCCACACTCAATGATTTGGAATGATTCAAGTTGGATAATGTAGTTGGATCTGTTATCTACACAGGACACTCGGTCAATACTCACCTTAAAGCTTGAGTCACTACCTAGTTAAATTAATTATGATAGCTCAAATGTTAAGAATTGAGTTAAGACATCAAATGTTACCTGTTCGATTTTCATTAAAAATATCTTAAATTGAAATGTATTGTGATTATGGAAATTGTATTAACTTTCTACATTTAAAAAGAAAGTATTGTGAAAGATACATTCTAAAGCATGTGAAATGTGTGTGTGTTTTTAGTTGTTTCTATTTTTATTGTGATAAAATTTATGTTTTATTTTTATCTTCTTTATCTTTATTTTATAAATATAACCGTGCAACGCATGATATCTTAGTTAGTGTTTATTAATGTAAACTCTAATTTTTGTAACTAAATTTTATTTTTATTTTTTTTGTTAATCTCTAAAAAAAAATATAAAAAAATATTAAGTATTTTTTTTTTATAGTATCAAACAGTATAATGATGAAATCATACTAAAATCAAGTTTTACTAAAATAAAAGTAAGATAAAGTATGTATTTTTTTTTGTACCGAAATTTTTGACCCGGGAGAAAAAATTATGACCCTATTCATTAGGCTCATTTAGAATCATATAATTTGAAAAGTTAAATCAAAATTTTAAATATGTTTATTTAAAATTATTTCCTACATTAAATTCAATAGTTTATTTTAAATAAATGGTAGAATACTATTATTATTTATATATATATAATTAATTTAAATTAATTAAAAATTAATAATAAATATTGAAATTAAACATATATTATAAAAACAATAAGATAACATATTAAATATGTAGTGCGCAACACACAGAATTTGTCGTCTGACTGGTTCGAAATTAGTATATTAGGGTAAATATTCCTCTTATTGTTATAGTCTACGATGAATGATATATATTTTTGAATTTATAATTATAAATTTATTTTATAAAATATAAAATAAATAATCGTACAATGTTACTACGTTACATGGCTACACAAGAAAAAAAACAAACCATCCAGCAAAATATTATTATTCTGGCAAAATTAAGATAAATAAAAAACCTCATCTCTCTCTATATCTCTCCCTCTCCTGTAGGGAATATTAAAAAGCATAAGGGCAATATTTATTAAAATTATCTCTATCTTAATAAAATAAAATTACCTCCACTCTTAATGGTGGTAACTTAATTAGTCCAGAGAATATCAACAAGCATGAGGATAATATGAGATCTGAGCGAATTTTAATTAATTCAATGACTCATTTTTAGTCCTTAAATTAATTTTTGAAACAAATTATCCCTTCAATTTTTAGAATGATCATCGATGGCCATTCCTCAACTTTTTGGTTAAACATAACCGTTTAAACTTAAAATATTTTTTTTTATATATCATCTTTAATCTTATTTTTATATTTATATATATAATTATTAAATATCTTAAATATATAATATTATATATATATATTATCATTAATTTTTATATTTATATCATTATTAAATCTCTTATATATATTATTTATTTATATATATATATAATACATATATATTTTTATATTTATAAAACAAAGTTTAAAAATAATTTATATATATATATATATTATCTTTAATTATTAATTATATATATTTATATAATATATATTTAAAAAAATAATTTGAGAGTTAAAAGTAATGATAATCTTCCCATTACTCAAATATTTTTAACCCTTAAATTATTTTTAAAATATATATTATATATAAATTAATGATTAAAGATAATGTATATAAATTATATATATATATTATATAAATTATTTTAAACTTTATTTTATATAAATATAGATAAAAATAAATAATATATATTATCTATATATTATATAAAATATTTAATAATTATATAAATATAAAAATTAATACTAATATATATAATATTATATATAAGCGGTTTATTAATTCAAATATAAAAAATAATATTAAAGATAATATATAAAAAATAATATTTTAAGATTAAGTAGTTATGTTTAACCAAAAAGTTGACGGAATGGTCATTTAGTGACCTTTCTGAAAGTTGAAGGGCGATTTATTTCAAAAAGTAATTTGAAGGCTAAAAGTGAGCGATCAGAGTAATTAGAGGGTCACCCCCAAGTAATTTGCCCGAATAATATTTATTAAAATTATCTCTATTTTAATAAAATAAAATTATCTCTATTCTTTATATATTAAGCTTTTTTTTCTTTTAACTAAACTAGCATGTATCCCGTGCATTTGCACGAGTAATAATATAAAAAATCGTGAAAAAAATATTACGATAATATTTTTATAGGCGGGTCAACCCACAATCCGATCCAAGTATCTATTTACTCTCACATATATCCAAATTAACCACAGCTCTCAACCCGACAATCCGGACACTTTAAAAATTAAGTATCATTATATATATATATATATATATATTAGTTAATTAAAAAGTTGAACTGTTAAAATGTCATGCGTTTATCAAATTTTGGGTTGAATTTAAAATATAAAGTGTTAATAGCTTAGTTGGTTAAAAGGTTGTACTTGTTTTGTTATGTTGCAAGTTCGAACCATACCTATATAGCGTTTTTAATTTTATTTTTAACCGTTTTAAGTTTATGGGCGGGTCAACCCACAATCCTACTCAAGTATCCATTTACTCTCATATATATCCAAATTAACAATGATGCATATATATATGAGTAATGATAGGGAACGAGAACCTGGGGACGCGAAAGTCCGACACGGAATATTCTCTTCCCTCTTATTAATTAATTTATCTCTTCTACGAATTAATTAATTTATCTCTCTTTCTCTCTCACTAATCAATTAATTTATCTCACTAATTAATTTATTTAAATCATAAACTCTAAATTTTAAACCCTAATTAATATCTCTATTAATATTAATTAATATTAAAGTTAGTTTAGTTGAATTATGAATTTATCAAAGATGAGTGAAAAAAAATTAATTTATTAATAATTAGTCACCTGTGTGGAGAGAAAATAATTAATAAGTCAATTAAAAGATAATAAGAAAAAAATGTGCATAAAGAATAAATAAAAAATATTTGATAAATAAATGAATTGAAAAGTCATAAAAATATATAAAAAAAAATAGATAAATTCATAATTTAACTAAACAATGATATTAATTAGGATTTAGGGTTTAAGATTTAGGGTTTAGAATTTAGGATTTAGAGATTAGGGTTTAGTGAAAAAAGAAAATAATTAATAAATCCAACACATTATTATTATTTAAATATATTATTAAAATATTTAATGTGTGAGTTTATTGTAAAGTGTTGAGTTATTTTACCAGTTAAACGAGAGAAAAAATTAATGAAATAATTAATCGTGATAATAAGGATAAATTAATCGGTAGAAGTATAAAAAAAATAATTAGTTAGAGGAGAGAGAATATTCCGTGTTTAAAAATGAATATTCTATTTCCGTGCACTTTCGCAGCCCCAGATTCGCGTTTTCTATCATTACTCAATACTATATATATATATATATATATATTTTTTTTTTTAATTTATCCTCTCTCAAAGGTCTTATAAAATTTCAATAATAATATTTTATTTTTGGAAAATAAAGTACAGTAGTAGCTAGGTAAGACTAATATTCAATAATAATATTTATGTTGCAATAAAGTGGTAATTAGGTAAGGTTAATATTCATCATTATATTTATTTATAATAGACAAACAGAATCTTCACACATATCTAGAAAAAAAAATAAAAAAACTCAATCGTCTGTTTCATTTATTAACAGAAAAGTCGAAAGGGTCTGCTAGGTTATTTCTCATTCTCTCTACGAAGGGCTTAAGCACCTTGATTATGTGAAAAGTTTGGGTATAATTAATTTCACTTTTCATTTTCACCATTATCATCTATTTTTTACTATTTTAATTTCTCAATCGTCTCAGCTCTCTGACTATTCATCTTGTCCAGCAAGGTAAGTTTTCTATTTCAGTTTTTCTCAAAATCTAATAATATTTGTTTCATTTGTCTGTGATCCGAGCTATCAAATCTTGTATATGATAACGATTGTGAGTTTTACTTTGTGAATCCGTCGTATAAACTTATATTTACGGAAACTTAAGTCGTTTAGTGATTCTATTGTTTTGGTAATGTTTATGTCTTTCTACATGTCATTTGTTTGTGTAAGTTTGCTAGGTATCTTTGACAGAAATGATATTAACTTTTCTTTTGACCAAAAATAAGAAACTTCTATCATTACTTATGAAATGGAGTGGATAACAAAGTTCAAACTCCTTAAAAAATTTATTGTAAATATAGCTTACATTAATGAATCCTTATTTGAAAATAGAGAAGCTGGATTTGTTTAGCATAGGAAAACCTTGAAATAAAGTCATTGATAATACTATTAGCTTATAGAATTTGCATCTGTTTCAGATTAAGCAATTGGTTTCTGTTTACAAAAGCTTTGTCTTTAAAATCATAATCCTGTCAAAGAATTTCATTTCAATTTCAGCTTATTATGTTCACCATCTACTGCACTGAATTTATAAGATTGTTTATTTAGATTATGATGAGACATTTATAGACATTTTCTTTGACTAGTGAATCTAAATAATGAAGGAAAGTTGATTAGCTAATGATTTTAATGATTATTTTTCATTAGTAAGAAGATGTGGTGATACTGACTTGATTGACATTAGTTTCTAGCAAGAATAACTAAATCCGTGCAATGCATTATATCTTAGTTAGTGTTATAGTAATGTAAACTCTAATTTTTGTAATTAAATTTTATTTTTATTTTTGTTAATCTCTAAAAAAAAATATAAAAATATATTGAGTAAGTAATATTTTTTTTATAGTATCAAAGGCTATAATGCCGAAATCAATACTGAAATCAAGTTTTACTAAAATAAAAGTACGATAAAGTATATTAGGGTAAATATTCAACTCTTATTGTTATAGTCTATGATGAATGATATATATTTTTGAATTTATAATTATAAATTAATTTTATAAAATATAAAATAAATAATCGCACAACAAAAAAAACAAACCACCCAACAAAATATTATTATTCTGGTAAAATTAAGATAAATAAAAAACCTCACTTCTTTCTCTCCCTCTCCTCTCCTCTCCTCTCCTCTCCTCTCCCCTAAACAATAATTAATAATTTTATAAATATAATTTTAATTATATATTTTAAAAATATATATATATATATTAAGAGAGAATTAATTAATTAATAAATTAAATATATAATAATTTTAACATTAATAATACAATAACTAATAATTTTATAAAAAAAAAATTATAAAGAGATAAAATAAAAAAAATATAATTAAGAAAAAAAATATATATAGATAAATAGAGAGAAATGAAAAAAGAAATTAATTAAAAATAGATATAAGAAAGAAGCAATATTGTGAGCTTATATATCGAACCTCCAC
Source organism: Impatiens glandulifera (assembly GCF_907164915.1). NCBI lineage: Eukaryota > Viridiplantae > Streptophyta > Magnoliopsida > Ericales > Balsaminaceae > Impatiens > Impatiens glandulifera. The sequence continues at coordinate 19,510,788 of NC_061870.1, read as the reverse complement.
CAATGGCGGTAACTTAATTAGTCTAGAGAATATCAAGAAGCATGAGGGCAATATTTATTAAAATTAACCTCCACTCTTAAGGCGATAACTTAATTAGTCTAGGGAATATCAAGAATCATGAGGGCAATATTTATTAAAATTATCTCTATTTTAATAAAATAAAATTACCTCACTCTTAACGGCGGTAACTTAATTAGTCTAGAGAATATCAAGAAGCATGAGGGCAATATTTATTAAAATTATCTCAATTTTAATAAAATAAAATTATCTCTATTATTTTATCTTTATATATTAAGCTTTTTTCCTTTTAACTAAATAATTTTTTTTTTTAATTTATCCGCTCTCAAAGGTCTTATAAAATTTCAATAATAATATTATTTTTTTTGCAAAATTAAGTACAGTAGTAGCTAGGTAAGACTAATATTCAATAATAATATATGATTTGCAATAAAGTGGTAATTAGGTAAGGTTAATATTCATCATTATATTTATTTATAATAGACAAACAGAATCTTCACACATATCTAGAAAAATAAAATAAAAAACTCAATCGTCTGTTTTGTTTATTAGCAGAAAAATCGAAAGGGTCTACTAGGTTATTTCTCATTCTCTCTACGAAGGGCTTAAGCACCTTGATTATTGTTAGTATCGGAATTGTCGATAGGGGACCGGGGTTCAGCTAAAGGAGAACGCTTACAAACTCACAACGGTTGGTACTAATCCGGTTAGAAATTAACACTGGTTTCAACACTACACAAACTGTCACAAACTCTTGAACCGGGTTCAAGTGCGGAAGTAGTTTGTTTCAGCTTGAAGTAACACACATAGATCAGATAGAAATAAGAATGGAGAAGGATCGGTCCGGAATAAATGGAAGTCGGTTCGAATAATGAAATGACCGAAAAGAAGGAAAGAACACAACATAAGGATTTTATGGATGTTCAGAGATAAAGCTCATACGTCACCCTTTCTTCTCTATCAACGAGAATGATATTCACTAGGAATATTTAAACACAGTACAATCTGTCAAATGATCAAGGCTTATTTACTACTTGATATTTGACTTACAATTCTTCACACAGAATAAGAATTGTAATACACTGAAAAGTATGCAAATAACACTCAACACTTCTGAAAGAGTTAATTGGTTTCTCACTTGATAGCTCTGTAACTTGATTTTTAAAAGTCAAGTAACTGTTTTGCTGCTTTCTTTAACTTCTCATTTTATAGTTGAAATATGACAACGATCATATTTCTCTCTCTGATTTGTTAGTCAAAAGGAGCAGCATTGCATTAAATGAGGTTGAAGCTTCCCAAGGAATGAGACAGTCAGCCTGATTTGTCTTTACTTGACTTTATCATTCTTGGGGTTTTGATAGTTACCTGCTCCTAGAAATTTGCTTTTGGACTTATACCAAAATGGATAACTACACACTTGACAGTCTTCTGATACCTGCAGTTTGAACAACAGACTTGTATCAAAATGGAAATGGCACAGTCTGAACCTTTAAGATATTCCTTCTGCACATTCCCAAAGAGATCTATTTGCACCAAAATGTCAACTGCCAATATTTGCATATTTTTGATTTTGTCTTTGAATAATCTGCCCGTTGGAAATGTACGTTGGCTTAGAATTTTCACGAGATTGAACCAACCGGACATCATCGGTTGACCGGTCCTACTGAAGAATAACGACCAATCAAAGGAAGATATTGAATTGAGCCGAGCCGGTCTTCTAAGGAGATCGGTCAACGATTTGACCGGCCAATTAAGAATATGACCGTTCTTTTTTTTCCTGCACAAAAGGTTGAATTTGATTAAGAATATGACCGTTCCTTGAAGTTTCTTAGTATATAAAAGAAATTATATTCACAATTAGAATAAATCCCACATCGGAAAATGATGGGAGTTGGGGAAGTTTCTTAGTATATAAAAGAAACTCTCCCCTCTTTGGTTTATTGCACCCAATATTTGTATATTTTCTTCTTATTAATTGATAGCCTTGGTGCTCGGAGACATGTGCAACATTTTGGCCGAACTTCGTTATCAAATTTTGTTAGTGTGTTCTTTCGGTTGTTTTCTTCTTTTGTGTTTCTGTCAGTGTTTTTCTCAACAGAAGAGACAACTGAGACCTCAGATCACTTGCGGCATAAGTCTAGAGAGAAGACGAACTTGTTCAACGGAAATCGCATGTTCGGTGCTACCTTGGCCTTTCGCTCTCAATGGAGAAGATCTCAAGTATTCTTTCACTGGATTCTACAAAAATGATCCACCTCCCTTAATTTGTGAAACCCATGACCTTTAAATACCCTTCGGCATTTTAGGTAAGTCAATTTCATTGGATACCGACTCAGCGAGTCGACTAGGCAGTTGACTTAGGCCTTGGGGTGAGTTTTAGTCGAGTGGCCTGTGTATGTGATATGTCAAGCTTCAATCTCCAACTTTAATCACCCGGTTTCATGCCTTGTAGCCCAAGTTGTTATTTTTCAAAGTTAGCCTTTTGTGAAGTTTCGTTTACCATCACTTTGTGAAAATATAAACTTTGTCGAGCCATCTTGGACGACTCAAACCATGCCAATAGCTGAGCTTGGGTTTGTTAGAAAGGTGAGTCAGTTAGCTATAACTCTCATGTTGCTTATCAATGTTAATACATGTCATAGGTCCATTCATTACCCGATAAAACGTTATTGACCCCAAATTGAACATGATGGCTTACATGAAACCTACCTTGGGCTATAGGTTGAATCGTGAACGCTTCTTTGTGTCTTTGGAAACTTAACTCAAAGATATTTCTAATTATATATCATTTGCACTAAATTTTTGAGTAAATCAAAGATTTGAATTTTTGAAGTCGCATTTAGCTTCAGATCGCCCTTAGAATAAATATAATGCACTTGCATTGACTTGTGCAGATGTGTTAACCTTTTTGAACGTTAAATGTCAGCCTAAGACCGATTGCATTTGATTAGGACATGTCTCAGCTTTCTAACTGTAGGTAGAATCAATTTTTTAGGCTATTTGGCTCAATTTATGAATTTTAAATCGAAAGTATGTCTACTTTGATCATATTTTGGACACATTGTCTTGTATCGATGATTCCTCACGATCAAGAGCTCCAACCCAAGATCGAGCTAAATAAACTTTGTAAAGGACTCTTCAAGCTTTCCAAAACATCCAAAACCATCCAAAACCATCAAGTATTGAGGTGTGGACAATTTTTAGAAGTTAAGGATCATGGTTGTTCTTCCTTCAGTAGGAGCATATAATGTGAAGAACACATATGGGTCTTTCAAATATATCTTCCGCTGACGTCATGATGATTTCATCTTCGCATGTTTGAATGTTCTTGGCATGGTTGACTTGCATTGACCAAGCCTCAAACCATCCAATTTGACTTAGTTTTTGATATTTTGGCTCTTTGAACACCTTCTGTACAAAATTGTCAATAACAACATTACACTCAAAATTTATAATTTTTCAAACCCGTTGATTTAAACGTATTAAGTGAATGCTAACTATTTATAAAAAATGAAATTTTGGGGGGAAAACAAGCATTAAAATAGTTGTTATTTACATTTTGTCAAATATCAATATTATACTCAAAATTTATGATCTCTGAACTAGTCAATTAGACAGTAATGATTCATCCAAATCTTGAGTATTTTCAAACATTTGCATTTAGACCAAGTTCAAAAGGGCAAACTAGGCTGATTTTGAAATAGTGCTTCTATTTTTGGTCACCCGGCTTAGCAATCAAATATGACCATCGTACTAACGGGCATATTTATTTTAATTTTAAGGGTGCAAATATGTGGTGTCTATAGAATGCCCCTCTTAGACACCTAATTTGTTAAAACATAAATTATAATGCCAAGAGAGAGAAGATACAATCTTGAGATTTGTATTTCAACTTTGCCTTTCTTACTTGATACCATATGCCTGAGGCATCGTATGATGATGTCTCATTCCTGCAAAATACCTCTAGGAACAATAACACATGTAAGCATAACATCGTAAATTGAATAGAAGAACCAATTTTTGTTTGAATCCCTCTAAGGATTATAACAAAATGTCATTCAATAATTATTTTTGCATGTAGAAATTCCGTGAGTATTTGTAAGGTAGTGTCTCTTGATAATTTTACTTGTTCAATGAATTTGAGGTGTACTTTTTGAGGAGTACAGCCTGTAATGACAATCAATAATAAACTTGTAATGCATTGATCGTAAGTACACCTTATGTTTTGTTGACTACTTAGTCGTGATGACTGAAGAATTACGTCGTTGACAAAGGTGAAGGCCTAGGCATGCTGACCGGGATTCACGCTGAGATGAGAATTTGGTTTAGGTTGTCAATATTTCATTTAATCCAAAATAATGAAAGCCTACTTATAAACACAAAGTTTGAGATAATAGAAACCTTCTCATGACCTTAAGGTTTCATGTTTAAGAAAATAGCGAAAAAATTCTAGATATACTAGGTCTTAAGTAATCGTTATATGGGTTATAACAGTCTCCAAGACAGTGGTACAAACAATTTGACTCCTACGTGATTAAAACTAGTTATAGGAGATGCTAGTATGATTGTTTTGTTTATGTCAAAAACCTTGATGATGGGTCTTTTATTTTTCTGTTACTTTATGTGGATGATATGTTAATTGTTGCACAACATATGCATGATATTGTTAGCTTGAAAGCTTGTTGGGCCGGGAGTTTGATATGAAAGACTTAGGTGCTGTGAAAATAATTCTTGGAATTGAAATTCACTGGGATAGAAGCTCAAGAAAACTATGATTATCTCAATAGGACTATGTTGAGAAAGTACTAGACAGATTTGGGATGAGCAATTTAAAGCCAGTGTCCACTCCTTTGGAAAATCATTTTAAGTTTTCTTCTAAACAATAGTGAAGCGACTGGATGCATAAGGGAAGTGCACGTTTATGAGAGACCGGATGTATATCCGAAGATGAGCAAGGATATTGAAGACATGACAAATGTTTCATATGTAAGTGTAGATGGTTGTTTGATGTATATGATGGTTTGTACATAGCCAGATTTAGCTCAAGTTGTGAGTCAAGTTAGTACGTTTATGAAAAAATTGGGTAAGCAACATTGTGAAGCAATCAAATGGATCTTCAGGTATCTGAAGGGCATTTCAAGTTCTGGTATTGTTTTTTATGTTCAACGAGTTGATTATGTAGTTATTGGATGTGTGGATTCAGACAATGATGGTGATATGGATGGTATAAGGTCTACAACCGGGTTTTTGTTTACTCTTTGTGGGGCCCTATATGTTGGAAATCAACACTTCAGTGTATTGTGGCACTATCAACAACTGAAGTAGAATACATGGCAATAGTTGAATTTGCTAAAGAAACATTGTGGCCTAATGGTCTATTAAAGGAACTAGGTATTGAGCAAGGTGGAGTTCAATTACTTTATGACAGTTACTTTACTTTATGGCGAAGAATCTGGTGTACCATACTAGAACGAAGCATATTGATGTGATATTTCGCAAGATCAGGGAGTTGATCGCATCTGGTGAGATATTGTAATAGAAGGTTCGTACTAGTGAAAATGCAGTTGATATGTTGACGAAGTCAGTTACTACCGACAAGTTCATACATTGTTTGGGCTTGTTGAATGTCTCAAGTAACTAAAGAATGGTGGTAGGCCAGCCCACTTAGGGTGTCTAAAACTCTATAATATTATCTTCTAAGAAGGCTTGAATTTCTCGAAGGTGGATGTATATGATTTATCTTCTATGAGATGGAATATTCATCAAGGTGGAGATTATTGTATATGTGGGTTATATATACACATGTTAATTAATTTTAGAGTTAATAGAATTGTTCTAGAGTACGTAGTTTAGTCTTTGTGACCTAATTACTACTTTATAAATACCATGTAATGTAGGGTTTAACCCTAAGAGTTAAATAATAATATTTGATGAAACTCCCGAGGACGTAGTAAATTTGGCCGAACCTCGTTATATTTTGTATTTTTTTCTCTTGCTTTCTCTAATGTTATTAGTTTACATGGTTACTCGAATCTAACACATCTGAAATTATGGTCAAAGACTTTGACAATAATCCTAAATAATGATTTTAGAAGACGCTTTGGATCCGTCTATAAGAAAAGAGGAATCATAGTTGATCTTTATCCAGCTAGTGTTCTGTGGTGTCCAACGCACTCTTGGAGAAGTTTTAGTTGGGTAAACACCCTCATCATTCTTGCAATTAAAATAGTCTCAAACATCATTTAGACTATGTTGATACACTTTATCAAACAAATGGTGGTTTATATTCTTCTATAGATTTCACCTTAAAACTATTGTTAAGACAAACATTTGAGATAGTGCAGTTTCTATCAAAAGTCTCGAGTAACCATATATCAAATCTATTAATAGAAAATTTAGAAGGAGAGAAACTAATAGTGACCATGTAGCAAGATTTTTTTTTTTTTTTTTTTTTGTATAATAACAATTAATATTCAACAGTTTCCAAAATTAATGTTTGATAAAAGAAATCTAAATTATTTTTTCTCACCTAATTAATATTGTGAATTTATATGATTGATACGTATGCATTATATTTTTTTAGATGATTTTCAAACTTTATATACTTATGAATTTAAAAATATACCTAAACTTTTTATAAAATAAAACAAATTCAAAATTTTGAATAATATTATTTTTATTTAAAATATTTATATATAAATAATATTTTTTATATCCATGCTAGTTTATTTAATGAGAAGTATTTTTTTATCGAAACAAAATTGCATACTTGATATTTTGAAATGGGAAGATAATAATAATTCACTGTAAATAAGGTATATGTTTGTTTCAAACTCATAAACCTTCTCATAATAATTATCTCTCAAATAGTTAATTAATTAATGTATATGGTCTCATATAATAAATTATTTTCCTTCTTTATTTATTTTTTATTGTAATTATTTTCTTCTTACTTTGAAAGATATGCTTACAAGGCTTAATCTGAAAGTTTCAGAATAAATACATTGTAAACAGATCAAATACATTGCAAAATATTGATCCCGTGTTGATAGGGAACATATAAACTTGACTGAAATGTTATTATGCTCTAAAAAGACGAAACAATAGGAATACCGTCATAGACTCCCCTGCCTCATCGGCTTTTTGAGTTCTTTGGAATTGAAAATGATGTTTCTTGAGTTTATAAATTGATTTTATACAATTTTTAATCGAAAAACTCATTTTCAAACTCATTTTGGTGTAAATGTCACATCAAAATCAAACCGTAATTATATTTCAACCGAAAAACTCATTCTTAAATCCAAAAATATATTCTTATAATATTCTTCCATACATTAACTTTTATAACCTTTTATTATCACCCTATATATTTTTAAATATTATAAATTACAACACAATATTTTAATATACCCTATTATTTTAAATTTAATTATAAATTAATTATAAAAATTCATTAAAAATTTAAAAATTACTATACAAAAACTAAATTAAAAGTTAATCTTACAAATAAAAAGAAGATAAATTTTCAAATATTATATTATAATTTTTTTAACATTATTATAAATTTATGTTATATAAAAAATATTATATAAATGAATGAAATTATATATATAAATTAAAATAATAAATTGTAAAATTAAGTTTAATGTACAAAATGAACCTATAGAATAAGTCTAGGGGTTAAATTTAAAAAACCCAAAAAAATTCAGTTCCATGAACATTATATGCGTTTGCAGGAGAGAAAAAAATGGAAAAAACTCATTTTGGGTTTAAATATGGGTATGATTGGAGAAAAAAAGAAGTTTTGAGTTTGGGTATTGATATCAGTTGGAGATGGTCTTATGTTGTGTGATCACAAATATTGGTAAATGTTTTATTAATGTTTAGTTTTCTTGATTAACTTATGATAAATTGTGTCATAACTTTTACTTAACTGTTTTTCGATTGTCATAACTTTTAGTTAACTGTTTTTCGATTTTCGATGAGTTTTACCAATTGATTGTAATATTAGTGATTAAATAGATTAATTGAGTGTTATCATTTCAAAACAAATTTATTGCAATTTCATGCCCAAATCATGGTGACCATCTAAGAGTATAAAGAATAGAAAGGAACAAAATAGATAGATGAAAATTCATGGGGTAGGGAAAGAGTATTAAAGACTTAGGTCATAGTAATTAAGTTAATGTCCCAAAAAGAAGAACACTCCCATATACATTAATTGATCAAAAGCTTAAAAAACTTTTAGTTTTTTTTATCTACTTTCTCTTTCTCCACCCATCCTTCATTCTTTGCACTTGGCTGAAAATTTTGAAGCTTAAAGATATGAATTTGATTAGCTAGCTAGGGTTCTATTATTTTTTCTATAGGTTTTGCTTTTGAAAGCTAGCTAGATAGGGTCCAATCTAACACTTAGATTCTTCATTATATATATATAACACATTATCATTAATTTATTGGTCATGGATTAATAAATAATACATATATTAGAAGAACATGGTGATATTATCATTACCAAAAGTTAAGCTTCTCCACATAGCCCTTAGCCACACCTTTCAACTATCCGCTGGAATCATTTGATTTTAAAAGAAAAAATCGTTACTAGATATATAGATGTTTGTATAATTTTTCATAATATTATTTAATTTAAATCAATATTTGAAATATTTTCAAATATATAAATGTTTTTCATTCCATTCTTATTTTTTCGTTCAAGCACATATGTGTCATAAGGATATGACTCGCCTACTTTTGTATTGTCGGGTTACTGGTATATAAGTATTTTTTTTGGATCATGACTGAGATTAATTAGACGATGGCCTCAGTACTTGGCTAGTTGTTTGAAGAGTTTGTATTGAGACAACTAATATGACATATTTACATATTTTGGTAATTATTTCGATTATTTTCTAGTCAATTATGCCATCGAGCTTTCAATGATCTCGATTATTTTTTGGTCGATTATACCGTCGAACTTTCAATGATCATAGTTGTTAGATGCATATCATTTATAATATTATTATTATTATATTTTTCTTATTTTTATGTTGTGTGATTTTTATTTTATTTTCTTATGTAATATTTTTATCGTTGTGTTTAAATGATTTTAATCATATTTTAATATACATGAAATATTTATATAAATATATATATATTTATATATTATATTTTGTTTATAAATTATGATCCAATATAATTAGATGTTATAACGTGCTACTTTTAATTTACCCTAGTTATAATTAAACACATATAAAGAGCGCAAAAGATTTATAAATATGTTGCTTAACTTAACAAACATGCTTAATCATAATTGAAATCTGACTTTGCACAATATAATAATTTCATGTGCTTGTATTTGTAAATGATGATTAAATAATAGTAAGTGACGTATCACAAACTTGTATATAATTAACTCATTTAATTTAAAGTGATGACAGATGGTTTAAAATTGAGTTAATTAGATTAAATAAATGGGACCCATATTTCTTTTTTATATATAAGAATGAATAAAAATTAATATGATAAGAAATTAAGAATTTATGCCCTGCCCATCTTCTCTGGAAGCCGGCAGTTAAGTTCAAGTTCATTAATCTCAATCACAAATAAATTTAAAATATTGAAATCCTATTTTATATTTATTTATGCAATAATATTTGATTTAGCCTTCTCACCTAATAATTTAGATTGTTTTAAGATCTCACTTGTTCTAGTTTGAATTATGTACTATCCCTACTAAATTTATTATGTTTATATTAAATTTTTGTTATAGGTCATTTAAATTATAGGTCATTTATTTGATTGGGTAAAAAGAGAAAATATTTTTCTCTTTCTTATATTTTTTTTTTTGAGAAATGACAGGGGGTACTACTTTGGGGAGCGACTAGTGCAGCGAAAGTGACATCGTTGTTATACAAAAGTGACATCACTGTTATACAAAAAAGACTTCGTCCCTTGTATAACAACGAGGTCACTTTTGTATAACAGCGATGTCACTTTCGTTGTACGAGTCGCTCCCCCAAAGTAGTTCTCCCAATCCTATTTCATTTTTTTTATGATATATTTTTTCTTTTTTATCTAACTAAATAGGTTTTGTATATATATTTCTTTAAATATATATAAAAATTCAAAAAAAAATATGATAAAATTTTTATCCTAGCACAACACATTCCCATTTTCAAGAATCGAAAATGCATGTGAAGAGAGAGATCTAGAGAGAATCCATGTTTAAAATATTTATGTGTTTTTGCTTTCTCCATTTGTTTATTTTTCTTCTTTATCAGTTTATATATTATGTAATAATTGGATAAGAATACCTTTCCTTAAAAAAACAAAAGAATAATGATGTGATAAATATATGTTTTAGATTGGGCCATGTCAAGGTCTTAAATTTCAAATTTTAAAATATTTTTGACTTTTCCTTAAAAATTTTAATAATGTTAAAACACAAACCAAGTCCTAAAACAAATATAATTAAAAATGTCCTTAATTAAGAAACGATTTTGTTATTTGAATTTAATTAGGGTATACTTTCTCTTTTATGTGAGACCAAATATGTGACAGAGTGAATTGAACCTCACAAGGCCACCCAACTATTGTTTTAAATAATTTGTAACGTTATTTTATTATATATTTCTAAGTTTTCTTAAACTTGCTTAAGATATCCCAAATTTCGGGGTCAAGAAGTTAGAAACTACTGATAAATTAAGATATCCCATAATTTCGGTTAACTAAGATACATGAAAAATTATGCAAATTTTAATTGAACTCTAATGTCATGATCATTTATTTAAATAAGAGCATTATTAGTGAGAATTTTATTTGAGATACTTGATATCTTAAATGAAACTATTTATCACTTAAACTCGATGGGTTAAGTTATGCAATCTTTAACATTTATTGTCCATGATTCAAACGTTCCATTTATATATATGTATATAATGATGCTTAAGTTTTAAAGTGTTCGGATTGTCAGGTCGAGAGTTATGGTTAATTTAGATATATACGTAAGAGTAATTGGATACTTGGGTCGGATTGTGGATTGATCCGCCCATAAACTTAAAATGGTTAAAATTAAAATTAAAAATGCTATATGTATGTTTCAAACTTGCAACCTAACTAAACAAGTATAACTCTTTAACCAATTAGGTTAATAACACTTTGTATTTTAAATTCAACACCAAACTACATGAACGCGAGATATTTTAATAATATAAGTTCAACTTTTTAACTAACTAATATATATATATATATATATATATATATATATATATATATATATATATATAAAATGATGCTTAATTTTTAAAGTGTAATTGAGATGTGTTTTGCGATGGATAATAGGCCGATATCAATTGAAAGTGGTCAAAATATATATGCATATACAAAATTATAAAATTATTTCAACAATCATAAGTGGTATAGTGCTTAAAGTGTTAACATTTTATACTAGTGATTGGGGTTCAAATCCTTACAAAAGAAGTGATTATTATATGTGAGTGCGCAGACCTTGGTAGTTGAAACGAAAGTGAGAATGTTGACTTGAGTAACGCAAACATTGGTTAAAAAAATCTAAAAGTAATCGAACATTTAAGTAATATTAGACCTATTATAATTTTATATTTGATTGGTAATTTGATTCAAAATTCAATGTTTGAAGATTTATTTTATTGAAATTATTTTTATTTCTACATAATGAATGTTTTCAATTTATATGCTCTTGGGTAGGTTTAAAAAAATAACATAATAATTTTATATAAAACGATTGGATAAAGATAAATTTTGTCATAATTTTTTAATAATTAGATAAAAATATATTGAATTAAATTATAAAATCACATTTTTAAAGTAATTTTTTTCTTGGATTTTTATATCATTACCAAATGCACGGGTTACATCATACATGCTAGTTGATATTTTTATCGTACTTAAATTTCTCTAAGTTTTAACCCAATTGAATATTGATCAATTTTATTCTCTACATCAATTTTTTTTTGCATACCTAAATCTAAATTGATGATAAGTTTAGTTTAGATGCATTGCATTCTGAAATGAAATTTTATCTCAATTCACACAAAGAAGAGAAAACTAGATAAATTGTGATTTGAAATGAAGCTATTATCTTGACTTGAAAATTCTCTTTTTTTTTATTTTTTATATAATCAAATTTATAAGAAAATAGTTCATAGAATTATGTTAAACTGAAAATAATTTATATGTATGAAAATAAGAAACAAAAAAAGGTAGATGTTCAAATATGCTAGAGAAAACATACTTAAGTCTTATTTTTAAAATCCTTTTTTTAAAATAAATTCAAATAAAATTATATACATATTAATATTATGTAAAATAACCCTTTTTAATTTAAAAGTTTCATATCTGAAGTTTTCACTAGCATTTGAAAATGTTATTTTATCACCAATCTTAATTAACAAGATAAAGTCAAACTATAAAGATTATTTTTTGGATTATTTAAATTATATTTTTCTTCATTTGATATATAGATTTTATTTTAATTATCATGATCTAAATAGTTTTTGGGTAATAATTCAGATTCAGATATGATTTTTATTTTTTTTATAAATCTGATGATTTTTGTGGATAATAATCCAAATAAAAAGACATATGTATATAACAATTGTACACACTTTATTATCAATTGTTTTCTAAATGTGTTATTAATATCTTCAAGAATTATTAACATTTAATAATGATCTCAACATTAATAGAAAAAAATATAGTCAAACTCTTTATTTGAAATTTAATTATTATATCGAATGATCCCTTTTGGCGGGAGTTTACGGCCAACTGAGTGGGACCCAGTAAGCGGGAATTACCGGCCGGCTGCTTTTGGGCCGGCTTCAGGTTCGGTCCCACACCCCGCGCCTCCCAAGCCTGTTAGGCTCGGTTTTGAACAAATCTGTTTGAAAATATATAAAGCGGCGGAAAGTTTGAAACTTGTGGAAAGGAACGAATTGAATTGACAATAACGCCCTTAATTCCACTCTTATTTTATTTTTAACTATATTTTTAATTTTAGTATATATTTCAACTTAAGATTTTTTTTTGAAAATAGTTGATAATTTATCTTTTTCTGTTTAATTTATAATAATCCTTATTCGATATATAAAAAAACAGTACATAAATATAAGAAGATGTACAAATGGAAACAAGATGAAACAAGAACAAAAAAAAATATTATAATTGAATGAAGAAAACTTGTTTATATATTGAATTACTTAGAATCGTGTATAATAAATTATAGTTCTCAATAACCACGTAAAATCTTAGATGTAACTCAATATTTAAAAGAATGTTTTCCTCTAACAAATAATGAATGGTCTATCATAAAATCATCATAATATGAATTCATTTCCAAACTAAAGAAATTGATTTGAAATAATAAATTGTCCCTCACAAAACCTAAAGTTAAGGTCCATGAAGCAAGTAAAATAAGAATTTAATAAGTTCTAAAGAGTCAATATTTAAATATTTTAACGCTCACATTTTAAAAAAAACAAATGCATATTTAGTAATGAATCAATCCATAAATAACCGAAAGAAAGAAAAATTAATACTAATTTTATATAGCAGAATAAACAAGATTATATGTAAAGTTCTGAATAAAATAATTTAAATATTTTATAAAGAAATTATTACAATAATATAATAATCATATAAATCATTTTTTTTTCTTGCAATGTCAAGTCATTACTAGTGAGTTGTTCGGTCAAAATTTGAATTGTGTTCGACTTTGACCAAGAGTTATAAATCCGTTCGAGTCAAGTTAATAAATACTTAATCGAGCCAAAAGTTCAAATTTATAAATCCGTTTGAGTCAAGTTAATAAATACTTAATCGAGTCGAGTTCGAGCTCAAGTTGACTTGAGATTGACTTCACCTATTTTCGTTCCTAGTTATGCCCAAATTACTTCCAATTAATTTTTGGTTAATATAATATAATAATTACTATTAAACAAATTTCAAATATAATTTAGTTTAAATAAAAAAAAAAAAAGTCCATATATAGAAAAATCAGGAAATGATACAAATTTGTCACTTACACTGTTTTTCCCAACCTGTATGAACAAACCAATTGACTCCTCCCAAGCCAAGAGGTCCGGAAGGAGCTTCGGATTTATGTTTGTCGCATAGCACAGAAAGAGTCTCAGAAAGAGAAAGTTGAAAGAGAGAGAAAAAGAAGAGGAAGCCATGGCAGAGGAGAGAGCTTGAAAGAGAGAAAACAATATTTATTTCTTCTTTCTTCTTTCTTCTTTCTCTTACCTTTACACTCTCATTGCTTTCTCATAATCTCTACTTATTTGAAACTTTTGCGGTATAAAGGAAGAACTGTGCATACTACCGTTTCTATCCTGGATTAGCTCAAGTTTTCTGCGAATTTGAATGAATTAACAGTTAGTAGTTGTTTGATCTTCTTCTTTCGGACTGGTGAAGAGGTAAATTACGATCAGAAATCTGTAATTCTCATGGCAATGGAAGAGATTGCATCATCAGCGGCTTCTGTTGTCGAGGATTCGGTCCAACCGATTGTAAAACGGATCAGCGATATTGATTTGGCATCAAGGAAGACAGAGGAAGATTGTATGCTTTCTCTCCCTTTCATCTTCTCCTTACTGATCTGGACATTAACTGTATCGTCAATAAATCATATAACATCTGAACTGCAATGCAACAATTAGATTGTTGATTATAATGATATTGATATTGATATTGATGTAGTTAGAAATGTTTCGTTTACGTTCAGCTCAAAGAAGATATGAAGCAGCTGGATGGTTAAGAAAGACTGTAGGAGTTGTAGGCGGTAAAGATTTGCCAGCAGAACCTTCAGAAGAAGAGTTTCGGATTGGCTTACGGAGTGGTATAATCCTTTGTAATGTACTCAACAAGGTTACACCTGGTGCAATACCTAAAGTACGTTTTGATTTATACACTAGTTTATTGCTTTCAGATTTTGCGATTTTCCCCCTATTATTTCTCTTATCTTCGTAATGCAAATATAGGTTGTTGAGGCGCCATTAGATAGTGTTGTTGTTCCGGATGGGGCAGCTCTCTCTGTATTCCAGTACTTTGAAAACACGAGGAATTTCCTCATAAATGTGGAGGAAATGGGTCTTCCAACATTCGAAGCCTCTGATCTAGAACTGGTATGTGGATGATGAATAATATTGTGGGGGTTGAGTAGTTGAGATGAATCATAATTCATCGTGATAATTGATAAATTTCAGGGTGGAATGACTTCGAGGGTCGTGAACTGTGTGTTATCCTTAAAATCTTATAATGATCGGAAACAGAATGTTGGAAGTAGATCCTTGAAGCTTGGGGGGAACATTAAGTTCACTAGCTCTGCAAAACAGCTTGTACGTAAAGGTTCAGAACCGTTTATGAATTCCTTCTCAAGAAACTGGTTGACTGAGAAGTCTGTTGATAGTTTGAACAATGAACAATCTGCATGTGGTTATCTTGATTTTGATCTCAATGAAATGGTTAGCCAGATTTCCTTATAGTTATCATGAATCAACTGTTTTTTTCCTGTAAATTGAATCAGTTCTCTTTTTCACATGATAAGTTGCAGGATAACTCTTCTTTGCACAATTTTGTCTCTGAGCTACTTTTGGACAAGAAGCCTGAGGAGATCCCTCTTGTAAGTTTATATGTTTTCTTAGATTTGCTTCAGTTGATCCAATCTTGAGAATAATATACTTTTTATGGATGTATAATTTTAACCCTTGTCAAAATATTTGTGAATGAGGATTCTTGTTATGACTTGCGCAGAAAGCATGTAAATTTACATTTAGGTTTTCAATTGTTGAAATCTTTTAAATTCTTTTGTGACAGATTGTGGAGAATATGATTGGGAAAGTCATGGAAGAGTATGAGCATCGGTTGATCAGTCAAATAGAACGGGTATATAGACACATTTGTTGTATTAATTGTCTGTACACATTTTTCACCAATGATATCTTGATGTACATTTGAATTTTTTTACTTGATTGCAAACCTTCTGGCCAATCTCACAAGTATTTCTCTTGCTGGTAAATTTGACAGGTGAAATCATCTATTCCTAGAGAAACAGGTCTTTCTAATTCCAATATAAGGCAGCTTATTCGCCACTCTTCTTTCGAAAAAAATGTGGTAATCTACTCTGCAAGTTTATTCACCTTTAGATAATCTTTTTGGAAAGTGGTATTTTGTAACAATCATCATCACTTATGAAAATTGACAAAGTGAAAGTTTTTAGTTTTATTTGACATTAGAAGTGTGATTGAACATTTTTATAGTGAAAAATGTGTGGAAAATTGTCAATTATTTTTTATTGTGCTATCAAAATTCTATTAGATCAATTTTTTTTTCCCAAATATATCTGTTTGATTTTTGTCACTTTTGCCAAAATTTAGATACCAAAAAAAGTTCAGTAAGATTGAGTGTAATATTGATGGATTACTAATTTGGCCTACTAATATTCTCCATTAGCATGATAATAAGAAAGAACATCAAGCAGTTGACAAAAGTTTTGAATTTTAGATTGTCTGCCCCAAAATAATTGTATTCCTTGTTTTGGTGATTTGATAGGTGAAATCATCTATTCCTAGAGAAACAACTGTCTCTGATTCCAATACAACTCGGCTTAAACTACAATCTTCTGAAGAACAAATCATGGTAGTTTTACTTCTTACTAAATCAACTATACAGTCTGTTTTTGTAAATTGCATTTCATTAAAATTGATGCCGAGAAATAGATAATTGCATGAAAAGACAAAAAATGAAAGAAAGATCAAGGAAAAGATATATGAATTTAGTATAGTTGACAGTATGTTTACTTATAATTTGATTGATTTTTAATTAATCTAATGATAATACAGCATTGAAACATATAAGTTAACTTAGAAGATATATAAAGCAGTTGATAAAAGTTAAAAAATGGATTGATTGGCCAAGAATAATAGTATTCCTTTTCTTGGTGATTCGACAGGTGAAGTCGCCTAGTTGTGGAGAAACATATATCTCTGATTTGAATCTCAGCCAGCCTATGTTGCAATCTTCTTCCCAAGAAATTGTGGTAACCTCCTGTCTGAAATTTTATTCACTTCTGAATTATCTTTTAGTATAATTGCCTATAATTCTATTAATGGATTAATACTAAACTTAATAAAAATATCCTATTGTCATTGGTAATTAAGAAGGAAGATATAGCAGTTGACAACAGCCTAAATTTGGATTGCTTGGCCAAGAATAATAATTGCATTAAAATATCAAAAGACCTAGTTTTGAAGCAACAATTGCTAGTAGAACAACAACAAAGAGATGTACAGGTACACATCAAATGTTCTATTAATGTACAGATTTCCCTGACTTCTCGAGTGACTACTCATTAGAAATGAATGTTCTAAATTCTGCAGAAAATACAACTCTCTCTTCAAATGACAAAAGTTGATATGCAGTCTTTGCAAACCAAATATCAAGAGGATGTCAACAATCTAGGTATGTTAAATAGTAAATAATCATGAAAAATATTTTCAAACAAAAAAATGTAAATAGCCATGAAAATAAAAATAAAAATTCAACAGGTAAACACATGAAACGTCTAGCTCATGCTGCTTCTTCATACCAAAAGGTTCTTGACGAAAACCGCAAGTTATACAACCAAATCCAAGACCTCAAAGGTAATATTAGCTTCTAGAGTCTATAGAAACTTAATAATGATGAGCAACTACAAATTCATCCTTCTTGTATATGTAGGAAATATTAGAGTTTATTGCAGGGTGCGACCATTCATGCCTGGCCAACCAAATGGTGTTACATCTGTGGATAACATAGATGATGGAAACATCACTGTTCTTTTTCCTCCAAAATACGGAAAAGGAGGGCGTAAATCATTTACCTTTAACAAAGTGTTTGGTCCATCTGCATCCCAAGGTTAGTAATCAAATTTTCTTTCATTCTCATTTTAGTTTGGAGAATCATTTTTTACATCTTTTTGCAGCTGAGGTATTCTCAGATACTCAGCCTCTCATTAGGTCCGTTCTTGATGGCTATAACGTTTGTATATTTGCATATGGCCAAACTGGATCAGGAAAGACGTATACAATGGTAAGAGATTTGATATTTATTTATAATAGGATGAATTTCTTAACTAACAAATTAACACCCATTGACAGACTGGACCAAATGAGCTTACTGAGGAAGGTCTTGGGGTAAACTACAGGGCATTGAGTGATTTGTTTCTTATCACTGAGCAGAGAAAGAATACAACTGCATATGAGGTTTCTGTTCAGATGATTGAAATCTACAATGAACAAGTGCGAGATCTCCTAGTAACCGATGGTTCCCACAAAAAATATCCTTTTATTCATCTTACCTGTCTTCTTATTTCCAGTTTTCTTTTATAAACGACTTATGCCATTTTATTTAAACCCAAAGAAACATAAAAAAAAAACAAGTGTTTCCTCCATATAGAGAATGAGAAAGAACACTCACAAAGAACATGATTGAGAGTTTCCAAATAATTACCGCACAAGAAGCAACCAGTGTTTGCAATTTGGCATGTACTTGTCCAGTTTATCCTTAGTAATTAACCTCTTATAAAAAGAAAACCACAAAATGATTTGATGCTTAGGGATAACCTTCGGAATCAGTGTTATTTCCATAATGTTCTTTTTGTGCTTGTATTGTTCACTTGACCATCAAGCACAGTAGAGATTCGTAACACTGGTCAAAAAGGAAACAATGTGCCAGATGCAACCCGCATGCCAGTTTCATCAACAGACGATGTTATCACTTTCATGAACCTTGGTCATAAAAATCGAGCAGTGGGTGCCACAGCCATTAATGACCGTAGTAGTCGTTCCCATAGGTAGCTAACTGCTCATTTCTTTGTTTATGTTTCAAGAAATTTTATCAATTCATTATCTAACGCATATATGCTTCCAGTTGCTTAACGATTCATGTTCAAGGAAGAGAATTGACATCTGGAACTGTAATATATGGTTGCATGCATCTGGTTGATCTGGCTGGCAGTGAAAGAGTTGATAAATCTGAGGTTGTAGGAGCTGCGTTAAAGGAGGCACAGCACATTAATAAATCTCTTGCTGCTTTAGGTGATGTAATAGCTTCCCTTGCCCAAAAAAATGCTCATGTTCCTTACAGAAACAGTAAGCTAACACAGTTGCTCCAAGATTCACTGGGTAATCAATCTTCTACTGTAACTTTTAGTAATAAAAATTTTAGATTTATCATTGAAACTAACTCGTTTTTCTTCCCACTTAATTCAGGAGGTCAAGCGAAGACTCTCATGTTTATTCACATGAGTCCAGAGCCAGATGCGATTGGTGAAACACTAAGCACACTCAAATTTGCAGAAAGAGTTTCTACCATTGAGCTTGGTGCTGCTCGTGCTAACAAAGAGGGTGGAGAAGTCAAGGAGTTAAAGGAACAGGTCAGTATACTCTTAACCCCTGCCCCTTACTTAGTAATAGATTACGATAATTGATTGATCCATTCCCCACCCACTTTCCTTGAGAAATCCTTCTGTTAAACTGTTTCCATATTGTATGCCACATAATAATATGAGGGGATGCTTCTCTATTCAGCCAGTGCCAATAACCCAATGGACGTTCAGAACCAATATGTATAGAGTTAATTGAATAAGTATAACTTTCAAATATTGCTTTCTCTCTATGATTAAGCATGTGACTTTTTATCTATTGATGTCTTGCCAAATATTATGGTTTCCTTGAGTGACAAAAGAGCTTACCATTTTTTTTATGATGGATTATGTTTCTACAGATTGCTAGTCTGAAGGCAGCCTTGGCAAGGAGTGAAGGAGAATCAGGGCATGATCAACAACCCAAATCTGGTAGCAGCTCAGAGAGACCAAAATCTAGGCCTTCTGTTTCTCCTACAATCTCTCGTTCCTCAAGTACTCTTTCAAGGCAACCGATGGAAGATGTTGGTAACATAGAGGTACTCTTTCTCTCTAAGAAACATAATCCATGAAAATCTCAGTTCATCAACTTTATATCCAAGTGGATACCAGATAAGTAACATGAGAATGGATATGATTTAGGCCCTGTTTGATCTTGGGTTATTTGAATAATGAAGTAGTTATTTAGGGCCTTAGGGGTATAATACATGATGATGAGTTGGGTTATTTGAAATTGGAATGATTTTGGTGCAGGTTAGAAACCATTTGGCATTGAAGTCAAATTCAGTAGTAGTAAGATGTGAGAAGGAGGTGGGTTATGGTGTTTGGGTTGATAAGGCAATGGTGAACAAACAAAATGGTGGGTTGGATAATTGGGAAGAAGAGTACATCAGAATGCAGGATTCTTCTTCTTCCAGTGGGAAACATGGGGGAGAAGATGACTCTGATGAAGTTGACACTGCAACAAGCTATTCTTCTGAGACTGATTCTCTTTCTCTTTTTCAACTCAAAGTTCATCTCTCTGTTCCTAAAGCTCAACAATTCTCTGCTCCTAAAGCCAAGAGACCCAATACAAAGCAAGCTAGTAAGGGCCAAGACAGGTATATATGTTTCACCTTTTATTACTCAATAATTGATTTGAATATATGACAGAAAAAAAAGTGATGTTTGATTAGAAAATGGATTTAATTGACATATAAATAATATATTTGTTATGCTTGTTGTTATTAACCAGGAGTGTAGCTTCTGCACCAGCTGCGATGCTGCGAAAAACATCGGTTTGTGCCGAAGGGAAGAGGAAAACCGGAGTGGCTGCGAAATGAGAATCGGGTGTGTAATTCATTGTTGTATATGAATGGGAATGAGTGATTATTATAAAAAGAAAGGAAGAGTATATATATATATATTCTCAATTGTATTTGGTTTCCTTTGGTCATGTGAATGATTTTCTGTACATTACACATATGGCTTAAGGAAAAAAAGATAAAGAGTGTGAGTGTGTGTATTTCATTTGTTTTTTCTTATGACACAATTTGGGTGGCAGTTACTGGTCAATGTGCTCCAATAGCAATAAACCCACAGGAGAGGTTATAGGCTTATAACCATATTTCTCTTCTTTTATGTCCAAATGAAAAAAAAAATCATAATTCAAAAAGGGAATAACAAGTGTTCTTATTGGTTTAAGTGTATATTTGTTTAATATATATATATATAATGATGCTTAATTTTTAAAATGTCCGGATTGCCGGTCGAGAGAAGTGGTTAATTTGGATACTTGGGTCGAATTGTGGGTTTACCCGTTTTTAAATTTAAAACGGTTAAAAATAAAATTAAAAATGTTAGAGGTATGTTTCGAACTTGCAACCTAACAAAAATAAGTACAACCTTTTACCAACTAGGCTACTAAATTTGATGAACGCAGGACGTTTTAACATTAATATAAATTCAATTTTTTAACTAACTAATTATATATAATGATGTTGAGTAAATGGATACTTGAGTCGGATTGTGGATTGACCCATACATAAACTTAAAACGGTTAAAAATAAAATAAAAAATGTTATCCGTAATTTTTTTCACAGTTTTTTATATTATTACTCGTGCAAATGCACGGGCTAAATGCTAGTTTGAAGAGTAAGGATAGGGAGCGGTAATTTGGTGGCATTAATAGGGTCGAGAATGATGTGTCAACACGTGATTGAACTTAAATCTAATAAAAAAAATTCATTTTTTAAGTAAATCACGTGCTGTCACATCATTTCCGACACCAAATGTTTGCTCTTTATCATTATTCTATTTTTAACATTCCGGATGTAAAAACCGAACAATGACTATTACGAGTTTTTGCGCTCTATAATTGATTTATTTAAATCATATAACTGTAGACTTAAAATAATTTTTTTAAGTATTATTTTAATATTTTAAATATTTTATCTAATTTGATACTTCAAATTTATTATTTAAAACTTAATTTTTATTAAACACATATAGTACAAACACATGAATGAAAGTAATGGGTGAAGAGAACAGTAAGATAACAGATCATTTTAACAGTTTTCCAACGGTAAAATAACAAAGCCTTTGAAACAGTAAAATAGTTTAAAACATCCTTTCATTATTCACCACAATTTCCACACATTTCACTCACTCTCTTTCTCTCTCTCCTATATTGTTCTATAATTATTACAATTTTCCATCTCTTTGTTCCGCCATGGCTGCAAAACTCAAATGGAAAGAAGCAATGATGAACAGAATACTAAAATCGAAACCCAACAACAAAAACATCGCATGTTATTCCCATCTATCATCTTTAACCAAATTTCCAATTCTTAAACCCAATCTTAAAATTTCTCTCACCATTCAATTCACCAAGAACCGCCTCCGCATGATCAAAGGATCCGAACAAAGACAAACAACAACAGCAACAACACCAAACAACAATTATAAGAAAAAAACTAGATCTTGGATCAAACCCATCCATCGTCTTACACGCAAGATAAGTTCCATCATCTACAGTTCATTCGGATTCAAGAAATCGTCTTCTCGTCGCCGGGATGACGTTAGCGACCGTGATGATGACGCGGAGGAGAAAAAGGAGAGAGGAGAAGGAGAGAACGACGACGAGTCATTGGAATACTTGATGTATAAATTATCACTGGCGTTGGATGGTACGACGTCGTCTAGGTACATTCCTTTGATGGAACTGTTGAAGCAGATGAGAGGCTGTGGTGGTGGAGGGAGGTTGGTTAGAGAGAGAAAGGGTAGGAGATCGTTTCATGTGTTTTCGAGGAGGAAGAGAAGGAGGAATTGGGTGAAAACAATTGGGAAGAAGAAGAAGATGACAGAGAAAGAAACTGTGGATGATGATGAGGAGGAGGAGGAGAGAGAAGATGAAGAATGGGGAAATGGTAAAGAGCTTTGTAATAGGAGGATTTTAATGGGGTGGAGATGTAGACCACTTAAGGATGATGATGGTATGTTCTTACCTGGTTATTAAATTAAATTCAATTCAATTGCTTGAAATCACAAATTGTTGTTGTTGCCTTTTGTTGGTCACTTGGTCAATATATATATATGTAAGTAATTCATGACTTCAAAAATAATTCATTTGATTCAATGTCATGTCACATTTCTTGATATTGGAGGTCTTGTGTATTCTTCCTAAGAGTTTATGACAATTCATTATAGTTTTAATTTTCTTAATCTTGTTATAAGTGGATGATGATGATGTTAATTGTGTTAAGAAATTAATGCAAAAACTTGAAATATTAAAATAATAATAGTTAAAATGGGAAATTAATGATTATGAGATTATGATATCTTATATTTTCTTATTAATCATATTGTTTTTTTAATATTAGAAACTAGGTTGACTAAGAATGGTATCTTATTATATCCATCAATTTTTGTGCAAAATGTTTCTTCCTTCATTGAATTTTTCTAGAAAAGTTTGATATTAATTTTTTCTTCTTCTAAAACAATATAATGTGATCTTTTTATTAAAAATAGCTCAAGGAGGGAGATTACATGATTTTTGAAATTGACTTAAAACAAGTATTTACCTCAATTCTTTCCAGAATGAAACAATAAAAAATATATAAAAAAAAAATAAAAGAAAAGGAAAAGATTGATGTAATTTAAAGTTGGTTATTTTGAGTGACTTCTACAAATTTGATACCCATTTATGACCAATATCCCAATTATTTGGGATGTGAAACGATTTCTCACCAAAATTGGTCTTTATTTTTTCTAGTTATAGAGAATACTCTTAGGGTGTGTTTGATGATGGGGAATTGGCATTGAATTACAATTCAGATCCTATGTTTGGAAAATGATAGAATTGTAATTCAATTTCAATTCCTATATTTGGGAAAATGATAGAATTGTAATTCAATTCTAATTCCAATGTTTGTAAAATAAAATATCGGTTCAAAATGTTAACTTTTAAAATATGTTTTGACGTTTTGGCACGTTTAATACGTTTTTGACATTTTTTCACATTTTCACAAGTTTTTCACGTTTTTTACACGTTTATCATATTTTCACACATTTTTCACGTTTTTCACACGTTTTAACACGTTTTCACGTTTTTTAAACGTTTTTCACGTTTTTTAAACGTTTTTCACGTTTTCAAACGTTTTTCACATTTTTTACATGTTTTTCACGTTTTTCACGTTTTCACACGTTTTTTACACGTTTTCACACATTTTCACGTTTTTCACACATTACAACACATTTTTCACGTTTTTCACACGTTATTCACGTTTTTCACACATTATTCACACGTTTTTCACTTTTTCACGTTTTTCACACGTTTTAACACGTTTTTCACGTTTTCACGTTTTTTACACGTTTTCACACATTTTTCACGTTTTCAAACGTTTTCACGTTTTTTACACGTTTTAACACGTTTTCACACGTTTTTCACGTTTTCACGTTTTTCGCACGTTTTAAAACGTTTTTCACGTTTTTCAAACGTTTTTCACGTTTTTCACATATTTTTCACGTTTTTCACGTTTTCACACGTTTTCACATTTTTACACGTTTTAATACGTTTTCACGTTTTTTCACACATTACAACACGTTTTTCACGTTGTTCACACGTTTTTCACACGTTTTAACACGTTTTTCACGTTTTACACGTTTTACAAGTTTTTCACGTTTTTCACGTTTTTCACGTTTTCAAACGTTTTCACGTTTTTAACACATTTTAACACATTTTAACACGTTTTTCACACGTTTTTCACGTTTTTCACACGTTTTTCACGTTTTCACACATTTTCACACGTTTTCACACGTTTTTCACGTTTTCACGTTTTTCACACGTTTTAACACGTTTTTCAGGTTTTTTACGTTTTTCACGTGTTAAACGTGTTAAAACGTTTTAAACGTGTTAAATGTGTTAAAAATGTGTCAAACGTGTCAAAAACGTAAAAAACATGTGAAACATGTCAACGTGTTAAAAACGTTTTAAACGTGTTAAAAACATGAAAATGTGTCAAAAACGTGTTAAACGTTCCAAACATGTGAAAAACGTGTTAAACGTTCCAAACATGTGAAAAACGTGTTAAACATGCCAAAACGTGAAAAACGTGTTAAACGTGTCAAAAACGTAAAAAAATGTTAAATGTGTTAAAAACGTGAAAACATGTTAAACGTGTCAAAAACGTAAAAAATGTGTTAAATGTGTCAAAAACGTGAAAACGTGTTAAACGAGTCAAAAACGTGTTAAACATGTGAAAAACTTGTTAAACGTGCCAAAACGTGTCAAAAATGTGGTAAACGTGTCAAAAACGTAAAAAAATGTGTTAAATGTGTCAAAAACGTGAAAACGTGTTAAACGTGTTAAATATGTGAAAAACTTGTTAAACGTGCCAAAATGTGAAAAACGTGTCAAAACGTAAAAAAAACGTGTTAAATGTATCAAAAACGTGAAAACGCGTTAAACATGTCAAAAACGTAACAAAACGTGTTACATGTGTCAAAAACGTGAAAACGTGTTAAACGCGTCAAAACGTGTTAAGTATGTGAAAAACTTGTTAAACGTGTCAAAACGTGCAAAATGTGCCAAAACATAAAAAACGTGTAAAACGTGTCAAAAACGTGTTAAACGTGTTAAAAACGTGAAAATCATGTTAAACGTGTCAAAATCGTGTTAAACGTGTCAAAGACGTGAAAAACGTGTTAAATGTGTCAAAAACGTGTTAAACATGTCAAGGACGTGAAAAACGTGTTAAATGTGTCAAAACGTGTTAAACGTGACAAAAACGTGTTAAACGTGCCAAAAACGTGTTAAACGTGTTAAAAATGTGAAAATCATGTTAAACATGTCAAAAACGTGTTAGACGTGTCAAGAACGTGAAAAACGTGTTAAATGTGTCAAAAACGTGTTAAACGTGCCAAAAACGTATTAAACGTGCCAAAAACGTGTTAAATGTGCCAAAATATGAAAATATGTTAAACGTGTAAAAAACGTGTTAAAAACGTGTAAAACGTATTTAATGTGTGAAAAACGTGTTGAACATGTCAAAAACATGAAAAACGTGTTAATTTGGAATTACAATTCCGACTTAAAAAGATAGGAATTGAGAACTATCAAATTACACTATATTGAATTCCATTGGAATTCTAATTCAAATTCTTAATATTAAAGTGTCTAACAAACATAAGAATTGGAATTGGACCCTCCAATTCCAATTCCAATTCCAATTCCAGGGCTATCAAACACACCCTTAACGTTTTTTGGGTTCAGAGTTATGCCGAAGTAACATTTGATGACAATAACGGGAAATGTACCATATTCGACCTTTTCAAGCATCGAATCCTTGATGTGATGCTAGTCGTCGGAAGTTGTGCAAATTCATGGTGTTCAAAATTGTATTCACATGAGGGCATCCTCCAAAATTATGTGCAATCAAATCATTCTCATTTGAGCAAAGAACACATTTCATATATGAATAGTCATATAATTGCTGAATCTATCTCGTGTGTCATGAATAGTTCCAAAGGACAAACTAACGCGGTTATTTTTTAGGCAGTCTGGATCTTCTATTTCCAAACTTTTTTGTGCTCATGTTCTCAACGAATCAAAATCATCTTAAATACTATATTATGAAAATTGAGTTGATTTAAAAAAAAAAATAAAAAATCCAAAACCTATCCCCAATCCGTTCCTTTCCTCGTTCGTCATTCTCCGTTCTACTGTTCTACTAGTATCCCAAATTATATTTTCCCACTCCGTCACTTCTATTAGAATATTATAATTAATTGTCTTGTCTAATAGTAGTAGGTACTCAAATACCAATATAAAATTTGAATTGTCATAAATTTATGAAATTTAATTTTTAAATTTAAAATATAAATATTTTAATAAATAATTAAACAAAGTTCTAAATAACTTATATTTTTATTAAATAATATATGTATCAAAAATATACAATTACTATAATAATTAATAATATTCAAAATAACAATATAGAAATCTAATAATTTTATTTCATAATAATAATATGATAATATTTTTTTTTAAATAAATACAATTATTATAATTAATAATTTTAAAATAACAAAACACAAATCTAATAAAAGAATTTCTCCCGTGAAGCGCGTCGATAAAATAACAACTATCGTGTATTAACCGCTCACATGAAGGTGTGAATCGTTTCACACTATTGTGTGAATCACTTCACAATAAAGCTTTTCATAACAACGCTGGTGTAAAACGCGCTTTATAGGAAGCAAGTTTTACATCAGCTCACGTTGCTCACCTGTAAAACGTGTACACGATAACTCATGTAAATAATAATATAATATTTTTCTACTCCTTGGTTCATATTGCTCTCTATAAGCACTAAAAATTTACACATCAATTTCTAAAATTAAAATAATTATTTTGATTTATTTTTGAATATATATAAAATCAAAATAATTAACCCATGGCCAAAAACCAATTAAACAATTAATTAGACTAATTATTGTGATAATTAAAACATAATTAATTAAGAAAAATGGTCAAAACAAAAAAAGATAAAATTATTTGGGATAAATGTTGTACTCATTTTATCCTAAAATAATTTTAGAAAAAAATTAAGAGATTAAAATAAATAATTTAGGATGAAATGAGGTGCCCATTTTATTCCTTAAAATTATTTATTTAACACTAAAATATACTAAATAAAATAAAATAAGTTGATAAAATATTTGTCATATTTATTTTAATATTTTATATATTTAAAAAGATTAAAATTAAAGCCAAAAGGGTGAAACAAAAATCAATTTCAAATAATCCCTTAAGGTTTTAAATAAAAAAATAAATTTGTAATCGGGTGTAACCGAAATTATATGAAATGACTACGTTCGAAACCACGTCCATTGGATGAGCGCTGGATTTCCATCTAACGCTCTAGACGCGCTCCCGTAGCCTGTTGTATCCGAAGAAGTGCGCAACCGAGAAGCACCAGATTAACTGATTCCCGTTAGTTGAAATACTAATGGAGCACCCGAACGCCAACAACGCTTGCCGGATCGTTAACGGAACGTGCTACAGCCTCGAAACGACGTCGTTTTGAAGTCCCGATTGTCTTCTCCAACGCGATCGCCGAAAGGATAAGAATAGATCCATATTTGATTTTTCAAAGATGGAACTTTTTCCATGGTCAACCAAAACGACTAATTCAAAAGTTGAAATGATCACCCTACCACGATGATAATTTCTCTTACATCAATATTGATTATTCATCCATATTCCGGCAAATTAGATGAAGAACAAAAATACCATAATTAGATTTTGGCTGATTCAATCCACTTGAAGCTCACAACCAACTCTAAAAGGCTATAAATAGCCTCCCTAAACTAATTCAAATCCAAAAGATAACATCTCAAGCCCTGAATAAAAAAAATCAAAAATCCTCCATTTAAGCTCAAAGCTTCAGATTTTTCGAAATTTCTGTTTAAGGCTCTAAAGCTTGAATCCAGGCATCCCAAAAGCTTCCTTAATGTCTAAGGAGTGTTCTACAATCCTTGGTAAGCTTCTAATCATCCTTTAATTCATACTTTCTAGTTTGAAATTAAAATTTTTATATTTTAGTTTTTATAAGCTTGTATGCTATCTAGTTCTTGAGTTTGATGATTGGAAATCGATCGTATAATCATTTATGAGCTTTCTGTGAAAGCCATAACCGATCAACCGGTCTTAATAAGAAAACTCCAATTTTGAATTTAAAAAAAAGGGTTTGCTATTTTTGGGTTAGTTCTCTTGAATCATAGCCTAGAAAGCTTTCCAACATGATTGTAATAATGTTGAACAACTATTTGAATCATTTTGATTAAATTCAAAATTTTCAATATAATTGAAATTTTTGAGTTCTTGATTTGGTCCAAACGAACATTATAGTGTTCTTGTTTTGGTACCAATCAAGTTTATGATGTATAAAAAAGCTATTGTCTAGCTCCTTTAACCTCAAAACAACTTTAAAATTAAAAACTTGATTTTTAGCTACAAACTATTTTGAATCAATTGATTATCACCCAAGTCGATTGATACTTTGGGTGATGTTCTAAATGTTTCTAGGAGCTTTGTGAAGCTACCTAGACCCATGGATTAACGAGTCCAAGTCTCCATAAAAATTGTAAAACCTGCATTTTTTTTATGTTCTTGAGGACCGAGAGGTCCAACCGATAAACTTAACCTAGGTTCGACCGATGCTTGTTATCTAGGATCGAGAGGTCTAACCGATGTTCTTTAGCTATAACCGAGGTGTTTGAGAACTTCCGAACTTAGGACCGATGACTTCCACCTAGGACCGAGAGATCCGACCGAAAGATCAAACCTAGGACCAAGGAATCTCGACCTGATCAAGAATTCTGAAACATATGACCGATGAACTTAGCCCAAGGCTAACCCAAGACCGGTGGTTTATACATCCCGACCGACAATCTCAGCCAATGACCAAGTGTCCTTAACATCTCGACCGAGGCTTCTTAAGCCCGAACCGATGGTCCTAGACCCCGACTGATAAAAACGAACCCAAGGCTTAAGACGCTGGTCCTAAGGCCTATTTGGTTCCCATTTTCAAAATTCAAAATGATTTTTTTTTAAATTTTGGAACCTCGGACCATTTTCTTAAAATCCCAAATAAATAGAAAACGCTTTCAAAATATTTTTGGGATAATTCTAAAAAAAATATTTTGACAAAGACTCATTTGAGATTTATGTTTAAACCCTAATGCCTTTAAATGATTAATGTTCTTTAGGTACTCTCCTCCTTAAGTTATCATCAACAACATGTAGCAACATTTAAATATTATTGTTACAATATTTTTAAAAAAATGCACAAACCTTATGCATGATTAGGACCGAAAGAATAATTAGTAAAAATAAAATGTTATACAATCAATTTTCAAAAAAGCCAAATTTATAAGTAAAAACCGTTTTTAAAACGGGTACGAGGATGAAGGGCGAAAGCCTTTTCCCGATTATCACCAAATTACGAACTAAAAGAAACTCTAGAAATTATGTTTGTACACGCATGACACGTTTTATTGATTTTCAAAAATAAATTGACGACTCTATTTCAAAATAAATAGTCTTTTAAATTAATTATGTTTAATTAATTTAAACAAATGAATTTATAAAAAAATCAAATTGTAATTAAAATTAAACCCCAAATTAATTATTTGTAATTAATTTCAAAAGCGGTCAAAGCTCATTTTAAAATCTTTTAAAAATAATGTTTTATTTTAAAAAGAAGATTCCTAATATGCAAACCAAGGTTGAAATTATCGAACCTCAAGCTTTTCTGCAAAAACCATACAAAGGATTTTTTGGGGGTTAGACTCTCCACTTTCTTTCTTAGACGATTTATGATTTTTAACCCTATTTCACATCTCGATTCTTCGCCTCCGCAAACAACCTTCTTATCTCGCTAAAATGATATGTTTTTAGCATTATTTTGCACGAAACAAAACCTTATTTTGGTTGGTTTTGGAAAATCATATTGATTGTTTTGTTAATATTCAGGAAACAAACAATCAAATCGTTCTGGTATCTAACAACGAAATCGTCACAGTATCCAACAACGAAATTCTCGTGCTATCCAGCATCATCGAAAATCATGCGAGGTAACGTATTTGATTAATACATTGTTTCTAGTATTTCAAGTTTATAATGATTGTTGTTTTAAAGCGCACTTTAGAAGAAAATGAATGATATTTATTTTTGGTTATGTAGAGTTATGAAGAAACAATATTAAAGGAAGAGGAAGATTCAAGCTCAGTCTACTCCTTAAAATGTTGAATCATCAAAAAATGTTGAAGGATTAGCTTTGCTCGCTTCTTGTGCAACTACATAATCTGAAATCCCAAATCCCCCCCCCCAAAAAAAAGGTTACTTTTAAAACCCGAACCTCCACGAACAACCTATTTAACCTGATTCAAAACATCTCCGATCAACAAAAGGAAGCCATCAAGGCCATATATTTTAGTTCTATTATTTCACTGTGGATCTCAAAATGTCCAGTTCACTTTTTCCAAACACCTGGTGAGCAGTTTCAACATCATAAGAGATGTATTATATTAAACAATGGTGATGAGATCCTGATTGATGAAAATATTGTCTAGTTAGTACTGAACATAGAGACACTAATATAATGATTTTATGGACAACGATCCAAAAGACACTACATATAATGATTTCCTGATCCATTTGAGGAGTAGATGGTCCTCAATAATAGAAAGGAAGGTCCTTAAACAAATAACATGTCATGTAGAATTTTAGAAAATATAAGTGCATACAATAATTTCAAAATTACTTTGTTTTCTATGTTATGTCAAGTTTTGTTTTTACAACACAAAATACATAGTCCAACTATATAGTCTTTTATTCATATGTTCTCTTCTTTCTTTATATTTTTATTCGTGAATACTTATATACCTACTTTATTAGTGTAGGTTCAAAATTTTGAAATCAATAATAGATTTTGATAACATAGGAACTTCAACTGGTGCAAGTTCATAATGAGATGATTGGTTAAGAGCACCCAAACTTGGCAAATAAAAATTGATTCCTTCTTTCATGGACCGCTAACATTTCTAATGGTAAATATTCTATTGACATATAACTAACTATTCTCTTGTTTATGTTTGATAAATTTCACTAACATATTTCATATATATTTTCCAGTTATGCTACATCGATGAAGTTGTTGAAAACATCCTATAACCACATCAGATGTCAATTCCAATCATCTCATACTGAAATGACGTTAAAGTATTCGATATAATCTCTGTAGAATCTCAAAGTGGTGGTTTTGGACATGGGAGATCTGTTGCATGCATTCCACTTTTTGAAGGGATCATCCTGAGATTCTAGAAAAAAGATTTGGAAGAGGATTAAGATTTTGAGATTCTAGATAAGGATTTGGAAGAGGATCATCAACTTGAGATTCCAGATAAGGATTTTGAAGAGAATCATCAACATGAGATTCTAGATAAGGATTTAGGAGATGATCCTCATGAGAATCAAGTGTAGGAGTTGGCAGAGGCTTAACATGAGAATCAAGTACAAATATTGACATCCAAAGTGGCCGATGCTTTCAAGCATATGGCACAACATTTGTTTGATCTATCAAGTGAGTTTCAGAAACACAACATTGATCCCAACTCTATTTTTTATGCCGGTATCCATAATTTTACCGAGTCCATTTTTTATAAAAAAAATATATGGAGAGTTGGAGAAACAATGTCAATGATACCGATGATTTACATGTAAAAGACCATCCAAAGGCTCAATTTCAAAATGGGGACAATGAAAATGACAAAAATTCAAATAAAAGTCCCCCAATTGCTGATATGAATGAAGTGGTCAATGATGTACATATTGAATATCATCCAGAGGCTCAGTGTTAAGAAGGGGACATTGAAAAACTAGACATTTCAGACAGAAGTCCCCCCAATTGTTGATATCAATGAAGAGGTCAATAGTGTATAGAAAATAAGGATGTTGATAGTGAAGTAATCGATGCTTGGACCAATATCTTGAACATAAATTTTAAAAGGCAACCAAGGCATGAGAAACGAATAATTTGTTTCACGATATTGTCCTATGTAAGTTATGTTTCACGAATAATTTATGTTTTATGCTCAACTCAATGTTCATGTGATTGATATTTAGAATTTATTTACAGGTGCTGGAAAAATATGATCATAGTTACTTTAATAGCAAACTCGATGATGAAATTACTAAATTTAACATATCAAGAGAATACCTCGATTCTGCTGACCTTGTAAGTAAAACTTTCAAATAACGAATATAGTTTATGTTTTATTCACTGATAATAACTAATAACTCTTCTTTATAATATATTCTTTCCGGTAATCACTTCCGATCATTTTTATGTTGTTTGTATAAATATGATTGTATAGAAAGTAGAAATACTTGACAACATGCCACTTTCAACTGTGTTACGTTGCACAAAAGTATAATAATATGAGGAAACATAAAGGTCAATTTGTTAGTTATTTGGATAGAATAGGTTCTCCCTTGGCTACTCTATTCAAGAAATTAAAAATAGTGCGCACAAAAATTCCCTGACAAGATATTTCAAACAACACTTGTTTTAGGGTGTATTTCATGAGGCACATGGAAATATATAAAGGAGATGCTACAAATTGGAAATATTACATCACACTTGATAATGTAAATGTTAAACATATAATTATTCATTGTCACTTCTTAATTGATGTTCTAATATATTTTTGTTGTTGTTTTGAAGGACTTAGAAGCAATTAGTACATTAGGGATAAAATATATTCATATGATTCTTAGCTCGAAGAAAAACAGTAAAAGGGGAAATCTCTTAAAATTATCAAAAGACTTGTACAATAATTATTTATGATTATGTTATGTAATGACTTATATATTAATAAAATTTTATGTTATTATATTTCTATTTTGTTAATTAAAATAATAAGTGTTGAATTACGAAGAAACTAAGCATTAAAATAATAAGTGTTGATTTACAAATAAACTAGGCATTAAAATAAGTGTAAGCGCGCTTTACATTATGTTTCTCTACAACAATAATCGTGTAAAGCGTGCTTTACAACACTTAAACTAACTTCAAATCGACGCTTCACACGAAGGTATGAAATGTTTTCACACGAAGGTGTGAATCGATTCACAAGAAGGTGTGAATCATTTCACACGAGAGCGTTGTACAACAACTATCGTGTAAAAAACACTTTACATGATAGCTGCTTAGCTGCTGTGAAGCTCGCTTCCTGTAAAACACGCTTTACACGAGAGCTGCTATGAAGTGCTCTATTGTGAAACGTGTTGGGTTTGGTGATCATATTTTATTCGAGTTTATATATTGTAATTGAACTTTAAGCCTTTATTGGCTTATAAATAGTAGTTTAGTCTTTTGGATTTTGATGCACTCCTATAAATAAAGACATTCTAACTTAGGGTTTCTTGGACCATTATTCTATGGAAAATAAATTGAATGGACGACTCCCTGAAGATGTAAGCATATTAGCCGAACCTCGTTATATCTTTTGTTCTTTATTATTCTTTACTACTTTTTCTTTATATCTTCTTTATAGTGTGTTTAGACTAAATCTTTTCTCAACAAGTGGTATCAGAGCATGTTTTGAGAATATTTTTCTAATCTATTTGTGTAGATATGATAGACACCCTAACCGCCATTAAAGAAGTTGTTGAAAATTTGTGCTTTTGTTAAAGATCGTTTGTTGTTTGAGAAAACAACATTGGTTGCAGAAGAATTAGTCGTTGTGAGGATTTGAGTCGAAATCTTTAATTTCTAAGGAGATGTCAACGGTCATTAAAATATTTATTTGTTCTGGTTGACGATGTCTTGAGAAGGAGAGAGAATAAGACAATGAGTCTTTTGTTCTTCTCGAAGGCACCAATGAGTGTAGGTGACGAAAAGTCGTCGTATAGGCAACATCACCAGAATAAAGAAGATGAGATATATGGTCTATTAAAATATGAAAACATATATATATATATATATATATATATATATATATATATATATATCCATATATATAAATATTATACTATGATATAATATAATATATAGGGGCCCAAATCTGTTGTCCCTTCTTATGTATCATAAGCTATGCCGTTTTTTGTAATTATATAAAAAATAATAATTAATGATGCATGACACCATTACTATCTTTCCCCTTCTAGAACAATCTCTCATAATTTCTTCACATTAATAAATGCATTTACGCTAGAGAGAAAGAAACTCCAAGTTAGGGTTTTCAAAATCTCCAAGATCGTCGTCTTCGTCTCAAATAATCTTTTCTACAGTTCTACTCTCTCGCGACCTGTGAAGCTAGGGTTTGTCCTCTTAACATTCGTCTTCATTGGCTCAACATTCGTCTTCGTTGGCTCAACATTCATCTTCCTCTATCGGTCGTTTATCCGCCCACCGTTATCAATTATGCTCTATTGCGGCCTGAGATTTCCAAAACACTATAGGTATTTGTTTGGATTCAAGTTTAAAATTCGTTTTGAATATACTTATTATTACACATCAATGAACTCAATCCAAACAACATTGCAATATGACTTAAATTTAACAGAGATTACAGTTTATGTTAAGTGTTTAACTATAAATATTCTCCAATTATCTGAACTAAATATTATTGATAGAGTTATAAAACTTAAATGCAAGATCCCAATAAACCCCTGCCACTTTTAAGATAAGAATCAGTAAACTATTTCCTTAAATTTCTTTGTTCAAATGAAGCACGTGACCTGATACATTCTCATAATCTATAAATGAGACATCATCGTACTTCATTTATTTGATAGATATGTTACCTTAAGGCATATAGATATAATTTAGGTAATTGTTATATGCTTAATTAATTGGTTCAGGAATATCCTCAAAGGTCAAATTGAGTTATTTTTTGTGAAAATCATTCATCCTCATAATGTTTTGGTAGGTAATTCAGAATATATCATATTTATATGTGATAGTAACTTTTTTTAAGAAAGTTCTTTTTTAAAGCATATTTACATGTTTTGTTTAAGTGGTTGTATGTCCGTATTTGTTACTATTTTACATCATCATTAATCCTCATACTTTTATTTAGTTAGCATAAGATTTCTTTTATTCATTTCCAGATGTCATGAAATATTGCAAGACTAAGGAACAAAACTTCATGGAAGTCAACTCTTCATCTACCTAATCTTTCGCTTGCAGATGAATGAGTGATGAAAAATATCAAACCCCTTATATACTGTGTCATTATGGATTAAGAGATTCTTTATGGACGGAAAACAATCCAAGAAGGCGAAGGAAGGATTGTGAACAATTATTCAACAAATAGAAAATTTTAAGTGGTTGTCGTTGTTATTTTTGTTTGTATTCTAATGATATGCATCTTCTATGTGTAGTTTAAGTTCATTCTCAATGAAGTTGATGAAATACACTTTTACCTATAACATTTGTAACATTTATTCTATTAGTGGTTGGTGGAATGAAACTAATTTGTATTTGGGGAGGAGAATATTCTCTTTAACAATCTACTTTAATTATTTTCTAATATATTTGTATGATGATATTTTATTTTGTATTAATGTTATTATTTAATTAATTAATATGAATTCATTATATTAACATTCAAATAATCTAATTTAATTTGAAACATAATATCGTAGAAAATACATTTATATATGTAAAAATATAAATATAATTTAAATTAACATCAGTTCAAATTATGATTTAATATCAATGAGACCGTAACAATATTAATATTCAAACAAAAACACTATTAAATTGAAAGAGAATCTTGATATCAATGAGAACAGAAGCACTATTAATATTAAAAAAATTACTATTAAATTAAAAGAAAATATTAATATGAATGAGAACCGAAACACTATTAAATTGAAAGAGAATCTTGATAACAGTGAGAACAAAATCACTATTAATATTAACAAAATCACTATTAAATTGGAAGAAAATATTAATATGAATGAGAATAGAAGCCATAAAAACCTATTGATACACTATTAACATCAATCAAAATCAATCAACACAAACATACATTTATAATTAGTTCAATTTGTTTTTACAATGCCAACAATCACATTTATCATTGCAACTATGATTATAGCTGCCTTGTAAATTTTGTGTCTAACAATAAACAATATCCGATGAGTGTTGTACCTATCAAATGAATGAATAATATCTTATAAATATGCAGTATATAATCAATAATATTATAATTAAATTGAAAAATGTGCTAATTTTACTAGATGAAATAAAGAATAACAAAATACCATTAGTACATTCGGCAATTGAATTGAAGACTGCAAACTTTCAGCCAACCATCATATTGAAGACTATGAACTTTCATCCAAGACCTGAGATCATAAAAATAGACTACAATTTGCATAATAATTAGAACAGAATATTTACATATTACTTAAATATAGTACCAATTGACTATTAGTGAGCCAACATAACAACCAATATAATTATTGAAACATGTGTTTGTAATTTTAGGAAAACCAAGCCTAAATAAATGTAAATGTTTTTTCATTGCAACTTTAATATGTAGGAGCACATTCCAACAAATTTTCAGCTTCTAACAAACCATATTAGAGAACCAAATAACCAACTCTAAATTTTTCAGAAAAGAGAACCAATGATAAAAAAATGGCATTTATAAATATAATTATATCTGCCAATGTTGTGTTGGAAGAGGTTGTAGAGATTGAGTTCCATACATATCACGTACACTTGGAATGATCTCATAAAGATTATCCACACACTGTTTTGGAAAAAGAAAATAATAAGTTAATATAAATATCTTTCGAATTTAACAATATAAATAAATTTCAGCTAGAGTGTGGTCGAACATTCTTAAGTGTTGATGTTTGTTTGGTTTTACTCAATCTTTTTCTTCTTTTTGACATTCTCTTTAGGACACCTTTTAACCTTTTACCCGAGACCGTTTTTTCCTTCCTTTTAATCCCTTTAATTCCATGAGATTCTCTTACACCAATTTCTACCTCATTTAAAATATTCGTGGCATTTGACTATCTAACTTGTAACATCTCATCCATCGACTTCAACGTACGCAAAATATCATCTTTAACAACCTTATAAGTGTCATTTCTCTCCGCTGCCTTGGTAACCAACTAAACATACAATCCACATAGTTCTTGATATCGCATACTTTACAATACTTTCGTAGACAAACTAGTTTGGTCATTAGTTGAATCATTAACTTCAAAATATCCAACCTTAGCTTCTCGTGTCCACATTTTTCGTATGAACTTACTTGGAATCTTTACGATATTATTTATCGTAAATATTTTCAAAATATGTGAACATAAAATTCCAGTAATTTTTTCTACAATCGCATTCAATTTTTTCACACGATAAATCAACTATAACGATATGATTGTTGTAACTCTTTCGGAGAGGATTAATTTCATATTTTGTAAGAGTTTCATCATTCTCGATTATTCTGACACTAGTATCGTGAGATTTGCACAACTCAGTTTGAAAATACTTGTATATTTCGAGGGTGTAAATACTACTTGCTTGATTCAAAATTTCAATTGGAAATTCCAAGAATGGAGCACTTACTCTAGACCATGTTTCAGCTTTTAACTATTTGTATCAACGATAGTCTTTTGAAATGATTGAAAAAGTCCAAAAAGTTGTGTTTGTACGTGACGTACATTTTCACAATGTTGTTCGTACTTTCACTTCTTTGGGTTGTAGTCATATCTGTGCAAAATATGTCGGCCATACACCAAAGCCCATTTTTCTCTTAATTGAAACATGCGTCGAAGCCAATCATTTTCTTCTAATGAATACTGAGTCAACATCTGATTCCAGTCTGTAATAAAATCTCTCTTCATCAAAATGATATATATAATAGGCAAAATCTTTAGCAAAGTGTTTAAACCGTGAAAAAACACCACTAAAATTTATTGTAGCATTTTGATAAATGTGCCAAATGCATAAACAATGATGTGTCTCTGGCCATCTCAATGCTAAAGCCTTTGCCATGGCTGCTTCTTGATCTGTGAAAATAGTTGTTGGTTTTTTCTCCTTCATGGCTTTACTAAATGTATCAAATAACTACTCGAATGATATAGATGTCTCGTCATACAATAAAGATACACAAAAAATTATCGATTGTTTATGATGATTAACACCTACAAACAACGCAATTGGACGACCTTCATTGTTCTTCCAATAAGTTGTATCAAAACAAATAATATCTCCAAAATGACCGTAATCAGTTCTCATCTTAGCATCAGACCAATACATATTAGTTATTAGGTCATTTTCATCAAGTTGAATATCATAGAAAAAAAATTAGGATCTTGTAACTACTGTTTTTGCAAATATTCCAACCTCAAGTAGTCTTATTTTATAAATATAATTTTCTATGGGATCTAAGGAAATGTGTTTTGTTGGGACTTGTGAGATATGATTATGCTCTCTCACAAATTGAACCACGCATGATTTTCTATTACTTCGACGAGTAATCTTCATTTTAGCTTCGCAACTAAACTGTGTTTCAGCATGTCTGTTTTTCACATAAAGATCACGACGTTTATCTATTTCCTTTTTCCCTGTGCACTACAACATAACATTCTATCCAACATTTCACATGATTTATTAATGTGACATCTAGATTTTCTTATGTTAAATCCAACTCTTCTAGCATATGTCAAATAAAACTTATAAGCATCTTCTTCACTTTCAAATTCTTGACCTATACTAGATAGAAAGTCTTCTCATATAGGTGCCTCAATGTTTTTCAAATTATTTTTATTGTTCAACCCTTTTAAATTAAAAAACTAATGTAGTCAAATTCAACCCAACAATAATAAAACATTATAAAAACAATTTAATACAATATAATTCTAACCTTCATTAATAACTTTCACGCCATCATCCTAACACTCTTCATTTGCTTCAAATTTCAACCGACGACAACTTATAGATCCACTTTCCATGATTACCACTTTTAAATATGAAAAAGAATACAAGAATTTTAATTAATTTTTCAAATTAGCCTTATGAGTAGTCTAACAATTCTTAACCTCTTTTACTATAAAATAATCTAAAATAGTGCCCAGTTATGAGATTCTATTGATGGAAGCATATTTTTTTTAAATCAACGCTTATTATACATCTTACTTCACAATTCCAGAAAAAACAACATATATCTTCTTTCTATATCACCAAAAGGCTGAAATAATTAATCATATAAATATAAGATATTCCTGAACCAATTAATTAAGCATATAACAATTACCTAAATTATATATATGCATTAAGGTAACATATCTATCAAATAAATGAAGTACGAGGATGTCTCATTTACAGATTATGAGAATGTATCAAGTCAAGTGCTTCATTTGAACAAAGAAATTTAAGGAAATAGTTTACTCATTCTTATCTTAAAAGTGACAAGAGATTTCTTGGAATCTTGTATTTAAGTTTTATAACTCTAATTAGTAATACCTAGTTTAGATAATTGAAGAATATTTATAGTTAAACACTTAAACTTAAATTCTAATCTATGTTAAATTTAAGTCATACTACAATGTCATTTGGATTGAGTTCTTGATGTGTAATAATAAGTATATTCAAAATAAATGTTAAACTTAAATCCAAACAAATACCTATAGTATTTCAGGAATCTCAGGCCGCAATAAAGTATAATCAATAATGGTGTGCGGATAAACGACCGACAAACGAAGACGAAGGTTGAGCCAACGAAGACAAATGTTGAGAGGACAAACCCTAGCTTCACAGGTCGCAAGAGAGTAGAACCGTAGAGAAGATGATTTGAGATGAAGACGGCGATCTTAGAGATTTAAAAAAATCCTAACCTGAAGTTCCTTTATCTCTAGCGTAAATGTATCTGTTAGTGTGAAGAAATTAAAGAGATTGTTTTAGAGGGAAAGGGAAGAGAGATGGGTTCGGGAAGTAAGGGCCTCCTGGGAAACATTAATTTTTTTTTATAATTACGACACCATTTTAAAACGGCACAAGTTATGATACATAAGAAGGGACGGAAGATCCGAGCCCAATATATATAGAGAAGGAGTTAAGAATCTTTGAAGCGGTCAACAACTAAGAATTTTTTAACTAAGAACTTTAAGTCTCATTTGATTTCATAAAATAGGTTTAAGACCTATTTGATTCCAATTTTCACAAGTAAAGCATTATTTGATTTTAATCAAATTCTCAAAACTTTGTATGCTTTGATCTATGATTTGTATTGAGGTTTATTTGACTTAAATTTCTCAAAGATGGAGATTTGTGATTTATCATCTAAGAGATTTGATATTCGTCAATATGGAGATTGAAAATTGGAGTTGGAAAAGAAGGTAGAATACTTATTCGATGTTGAAGATTGTAGAAGATAGTTGATGCAACATATAAATGATTTTCTAATTAAAGTAGGTGGTCGGATTTGGATTTGCATCAAACCTTCTGAGTTGGTTTGTTTGTCAATCTCTGGTAAGTGCTTATGCGAAGTTGTCAAGTGGGTGTTGACGCCTCAAGGATTCTACCAAGAATGATAATTTCTAAGGTATGAGTTGATGGTGCACTAATCATATACATGGTTTGTTAGATTCTTTCTATACATGACATGGATAGAAGAATGTGAAGAACAAACGATACATCTTCAAGATTGTTGAAAATGAGTTCGAGGTTTTATTATAACCAATTGTTATCTTGGCATGCATGAGTGACATTATTTCACTATGTCGAGAGCTTTTACTTGAAGAAATTCTCGGCTAAAATGAGTTTGGAGAGATTTTCTTTAAAAAATGGTTATTGAAGAAGTCAAAAATTAAAAGAGAGGTAGAGAGAAAATATAGAAATAGAATGTTGCTTGTAGTCGCACAGGGATCATCAAACTGACGATCGAAGATTCAAACAGAGGATTGCACTAAGATTTTGTCGAGAGGTTGGTAACTCATTCCTTTACATTTTCAATGGTCGGATCAAAGTTTGGACGTCTCGATTTTTTTTCTAAGGCTTAAAGTGTCTGCTTAATTTTAGTTTTATTTGACTTATTTGAGACCAAAAAGTTTGTATCTTTTTTATTATGACCTTTTATCTTATTGGAATAGTTAATCAAGATGAAGACGGTGGTGAGATTATGTGCTTTGAACTTGACAAAAACATGATCGAGTATGGAAAATTGTTATCAAAATGATGTTTACCGATGACAACATTGTCGACATGTTGATAAGTCAATCCTTCGGGCCAAATTGCAAGATTGCATTGAGTTGGTGGATGATTAAGGATTGACACAATTCTAGTTAATACACAATATGAATGAAAGAGTGTGAAGTGAAAGACTAGTGAAAGACACTTATAAATTGAGGTGGAGACATCTTGAGAGCAACTCTTAAACGAATTAAGAATAAATTATTGCATTATCTTCTAATGTGAGAAAATAAATAAAACCTTGAGTGAGATTTCTAGTCATGAAAAAGGGGCTAGATGGGAGACTCGATTAATTTGAAGGTGATGATTTTGTTACTTCTTTTGTTTTATCTTAATTGTCTATACATTGTGGATCATAGATTAAATGAATTAGATGATTAAGACCTTGAATGAGATTCTTATTCATGAAAAAGGGGTTAGATGAGAGGTTCGATCTATTCGATTTCTTTTAGAGAAACTATAGATGATCATTTGAAGCATTGGTGAAGATAATTGAAGAGAGATAGTGAATCTTGAAATAATATATTATTGGATTGCTAGTATTTTTTGGATTCAAAAAACTAGTAGATTGGAAGCCAATTTGTTCAAGGAGAAGTATGAGGTTCAATTTGGTTGAGTATGCAACGTTCAAGGCAAGATGAGTGACAAATACTTCGTCAGATCTTGAGCTAGAGAAAAGAGATATCGTGATAACCTAATTTATTTGTTATGAAGTATACGATACAAGTTTGTCTTGGGCCTTCTCGTTTTTCAATCGATATCTTATTTTGAGGAAGTAGACGATGAAAGTTCGTTTTGGGTGTCTTGAGTTTTTGATAGATATCTAATTTTGAAAAAGTATGCGATAAAAATTCGTCTTGGGTCTAATAGGTATTTTGGTTTTAGTCGATTATTGGACTTGAAAAATAAAACACTCGGTTTGTGGCAAACAAAGGTAAATATTATTTTGACATAATAAAAAATTATTAATTCTAGTTTCCGCATATGTCAACGAGTATGAACAAAGATTGTGAAGAGTTGTTGAATGCCTCTCATCGTTGAAATAACGTGGTTACCCAAATTTATTTGGTGTTATAAACTCTATAATTTTATCTTCAAAAGGCTTTTGAGCGGAAATTGAGGTATAATGATTTATTTAATGAATGGCTCGAGCAGTGAAGATTGATGTGTGGCTCATAACCTTTTGATGACGCGATATATGTGATGGTGAAGATTCTTCTTCTTCTAAGGACTTTTGAGCGGAAGTGGAGGTATAATGATTTATCTCGTAAATGGCTCGAGCAGTGAAGATTGATGTGTGACTTATAACTTTTTGATGGCGCGATATACGTGATGGTGAAGATTCTTCTTATTCTAAAGGCTCTTGAGTGGAAGTGGATGTACAAAAAGTTATCTCATGAATAGCTCAAGCAAATGTGAAAATTGAAATGTTAAACCCACTTATTTCTTGATAGCTAGACTTTTGTCAAGGTGGAGATTGATGGGTACGACTCGTGTATTTCCTAAGGGACGTGAAATTCGTCAAAGTGGAGATTTTTGAATTTGTAACTTATTCATCACATCTCAATAAGCGCGGTATTCGCCCAAGGTGGAGATTATTGAATTTTGGGCTCATATTTTATTAGTTTTTATATATTGTAATTGGGCTTTGAGCCTTTATTGGGCTTAAGAGTAGTATCTTAGTTTTTTGTCTTTTGATGTACTCCTATAAAGACATAGTAACATAGGGTTACTTGGATCATTATTATATAAAAAAATTTAAATGAATGATTCTCCGAAAATGTAGACATTATTGACCACCTTGTTATATATCTTATGTTCTTTATTATTTTTTACCACTTTAGCTTTATATCTTATTTATCGTATGTTTAAATTATATTTTCTCTACCAAATTATCCACATATAGGGACGAACCCATGATTTAAATTTAGGGTGAGTTTAAAATAATAATGAGAAAATTTTGAAAAAACAAGTATATAAAAATAAAGTTTTACTATATTTTAATAATTAGATAAAAAAACAATAAATTAAATTAATTTTTTTTAAGAAATTAAAGGTAATGTCATATTTGTACTGTAAAAAAAAAAATATATTTTTGGGTGAGCTGAAGCCCACCCGAGCCTTGTATATAGATTCGTCCCTGTCCATATATTAAATTGAATATAGTCATTAGCTTAGGCTATACATGTAACTATTTACTTTTCATATATATTTTTGTAAGAAAAGAAGCATAATTATTTTTATTAAAATT
Source organism: Impatiens glandulifera (assembly GCF_907164915.1). Taxonomy (NCBI): domain Eukaryota; kingdom Viridiplantae; phylum Streptophyta; class Magnoliopsida; order Ericales; family Balsaminaceae; genus Impatiens; species Impatiens glandulifera. The sequence continues at coordinate 19,466,819 of NC_061870.1, read as the reverse complement.
TTGGCAGAATTTATTTATAACTAAGAAAATAAATTTGTTAATATATATATATAAATATAATGAGGACATATATAATTAAGTATATATTCAAACATTATATAATATATAATTAACTAAATAAAATAAAATAAAAATATTAATATTGATCTAATATAATAGATTGAGATCAAATTAAAAAACATATATTTTTCAAATAACTTTGTAATCCTAATGAAATTATGAATGAAATGATTGGAATAATATTTCAACTAAAAACTAAAAACCCGTGGTAAAACGGATCCTACCCGCATCCCCCTTCTCCGGTATATTCTCATTACAAAAGGAAAATCAAATCCCTCGTCTTCTCGCCCTATTCCTCCCCCCTTCCTTCTTCATGGCGGCATCGTCTTCTTCCGATACTGCGTCGTCCTCCTCTTCCTCCGACTCTTCAGGTTCGTCTCTCCGTGAGCGTCGTCACCGACGTCGTCGCCACCGAGAGAAAGACAAGGGAAGAGATGCTCCCAAGGTCCGAAAGAAGAGCAAATCCCAATCGAAGCGCCGTCGTAGACATCGCTCTTCTGATACTTCTTCTTCATCATCCTCCGATGATTACAGGTTTCCATCTCAACTAGATTTTATAATTTCAGCATGATTCCCGTTTTATTTGTCTGATATTGCCAGTCTCTACCTCCTTGATTATCTGTATTCATTGAATAAATCTAGGTTTTCTAATTTTTAGTAAAACTCTGATTTGTAGCTAAATTGCTCGTATATAGATTAACTTGGTATGTTAATCTGATTAGCACAAGTTCTATAGTGTTTTTGATAATTAGAGAGGAATAAAAGTAACTAGATAGAAGAATGTAGACAAGACATAGGAAGAAGAGAAGATCAAGATTAAGGTTAAGGTTAAGGTTAGAAGAAACAAGATAGGTAGAAAGAATACTAAAGGCTCAAAGAGAGGGCTCTCAGTTCCAGCCACTTCAGAATATAATCTTTAAGTTCTCCCTTCTGACTGACTCTGTTAAATCACGATGTCCCTTTTCTTGGAATGTTGTCAAGATGGCTTCAAGAAATTCAGGCCATGTAATGACCCTTCTGCCTATTGAATAATTAGTGAACTGTGCATCTGCTTCGCTTTCTAGATAGTAAGCAGCGTATCCCACCTTGTCCTCCTCTTCCACCTTGTAATTTTCAAAAAAAAATTGTTACCTTGGCTATCCAGCCTCTGGGAGATTTTTACCATCAAAACGAACAAACACCATCTTGGGTTGCTTTGGTGTAGACCCACCCGCCTTGAGTTCGGTTAGACTGTCCCGGCAAGGTATCACGTCCTGTTGGCGTTGGTAGAATCCCCAAAGAGCTAGGTCTCGATCCCCTTGGCATCTCATTTCTTGAATTTCTGGGCACACCTTCATTTGTTATATGTGTTCTTGGATCTTCATTAACATTATCATTAGAAAATTCTGTCGACTGCTGTTTCAGCAAAAGCTCCATCATTCTGTTTAAATTCCCCATCTTCTTAGAGATTTCACTCAGATCCACCGAGTTTTTCAATTGCTCCTTTTTCATGGCCTTGATCCCTTTCTTCAATTCTTGGTGATTCTTTTTGATTGCCTCCAGCTGCTCCAGAATTTTATCTCCACCCTCTTCCGAATTCAACTATCTTGTATTTTTCATTAGGAAAGAAGAAGCTCTGATACCAACTGTAGTGTTTTGATAATTAGAGGGGAATAAAAGTAACTAGATAGAAGAATGTTGACAGGAATTAGGAAGAAGTGAAGATCAAGATTAGGGTTAGAAGAAACAAGATAGGTAGAAAGAATACTAAAGGCTCAAAGACTAATGGTAATAAGTAAGAAAACAGACTTGTACAACAGTACTAGTACCCAAAACATACTGAAATAAGAGAAGATGTTAGAGGCTATAAAGTCCTCAACAATGGCATACAAGTAATTAAGTAAACATCATTTAAATGAATCATGTGAGATTGTGTCATCACATCCTCATGATCAAAGAGGACTCTGTCTACTTTTGTAAAGTCCACAATACAGACAGATTTTCCACAGTTTCCTCTGAATTATATAAATCATGATGAGGTATTTTAAATGATCAACCAATACTCCAAAAGAGACATTGTTTGGTTACCAATTTGTTCCATACCATAACCTGTGTTCTAACTCAAACTTGGAGTGAAATTCTTGCATAAACTATGGAGATGATGTGATATAAAACTCTTGACAATCATTGCATCAATAATCTTCAATAAAACATGATTGCAAATGTGTGTATTCATAAACTTGTTATTCTGTTAAACATGAGCTTCTTATTATCCTTGATAATGTTTAGGGCATTGTTTAGTAATAGTATCTTATCTTCTTTTTGGTTCACAAGAGTTATTACTGTAGCATTAGCTATGAAATTGAAAATCTGTTCTTTATATTCCTTTTCCATTGGAAATATATATATATTTTTTTATCTTCTTCATTGTATCTAATATAGATATCCATTTATGTCTACTTGTAGCTCATCAGCAAGTGATCATGAAACAAGCACTCATAAGAAGAAAAGCAGCAGTAGACCTAAGAAGGTTATTGTCAAACAATATTTTGACTTCATATTCATTAGATTTTCTTTTAGTTTGTTACTTACTGTCTGAACTCTTCCAGAGCAAAGATAAAGACAAACGAAAGAGCCGCCACCATAAACGTCACAAGCATAAAGTTGCAGAAGTATGTTAATATTCTCATGTTTATCTGATTTCTTTATCTGTGTATACAAGATGCTAATGGTACTTTTTGCTTCTTTACTTTTTTGGAAATGGCTCTTTGATATTGGAGCTGGGGTATGGTATGTGATGACCTATGTTGGTTTCTTTCTCGGTTTTGTTTTGGCATTGGGAGCTTTATCTAGAAGGATCATGCTGAAGGAACTAGTGGCCCTGTGCAACTCTCAAAGGTTTGCGATTGTGCTGAATGTTGACATAAAATCCTGTTTTTTCTCCATTATTGCTTACGGTTCTCTATTTGTAACATACAGTTTTTAGGCCGTGATAAGGATGACGGTGTTCGTCGCAGTGCAGTTTCTGGAAAGAAGGTAATGTTCATTAACTAATACTTTTTTAATAATACGCCCATTTGGAAACACTTTCTGGGTCTGAATCTGTGTTGCAATGCAAACAATTCTTTTTGTCAAGATGTTAATTTAGATAAGATAATGTTGATATCCTCGATTGGTTATTCATCTATTCAGATACTTCTGAAGCTTGATAAGTCGAAGGAGGATAAGATGGCGGAAACTAATAGAACGGAACTGCTGAAATTCCTGAATGCAAGTTATGACTGATCGATCTATTATGAAAAAACTTAATTTGGCTAAGGTTTTCTTGTTTAATTTTCAGTTTTATATCCTCAGATTGATGAAGTTGGTTTTATTATGTTTTGGGTAGTATGTTTGTTTATCTTATAACTTTATTAAGAAGCGAATTATATATTGGATTCATGATTGATTGATTTCATTATCTTCTCTAAACAGTTTTGGTCATTCAAATCCCTTCAATTTGTTATGAATTTTGAAATAATTTTGTTTGTTGTTTATTGGTATATCATTTTATGCTCTGATATCCTATATATATTTTATATATATATACATATTTTTATTTTTTATATATGAATAAATAATAGTTATATATTATTATTATTTATAATATATATTTAGTATTTATACGTTAAGTTTTAAATTTTATACATTTAAATATAAATTAATTAAAAAATAATAATAAGTAAATAACATTATAATAAAATTATAATTATAATAACTAATTTAAATAAATAATAATTTTGTTTTTTAATTTTTAAATATAAATTATTTTTTTTAAACGTAAAATCTAATTATTTTAAATTATAAGATTTTAACCATCATAAATATATATATTATATTCTCATTTGTTTTATATGAATATATTTTTTCTCATTAATTATACAAATATATATTATCTCATAAATAATTTATATATATATATATATAACTTTTTTTTTTATAAATCACTAAACACATCTAACTTATAAATTAATAATAATCATTAATTTCTCATTTAACTTTATATATATATATATATATATATATATATATATATATATATATATATATATAATTTTTATCTCTCTTAATTAATATTTTTTATCTTTATATTTCTTTCATCAATAATTTTTTATAAATAAATATATAATTTTTTTTTTCATAAATGCCTTATAATTTTTTAATTTTATATTCTCTTTTAGTTAATTAATTTTTTATTTTATAACATATTATATATATATATATATATATATATATATATAATTATTTTTATAAATCACCAAAAAGGCAAAAACAAACATCCCTTCTAAATTAATAATAATCACAATATTTAATTTCATAAATAATTTCTTTTTTATTTTCTCTCTTAATAATAATAATAATAATAATAATAATAATAACACTAACTAATTTATTTATTTTTTTTAAAAAACGAACCAACCTTATAAATTAATAATAATTACTATTTTTTTTCTTAAATTATTTCTTTCTTATATTATCTCTCTTCATAATAATATATATAATAATTATAATAACTAGCATGTATTCCGTGCATTTGCACGAGTAATAATATAAAAAATCGTGAAAAAATATTACGGTAAAATTTTTATGGACGAGTGAACTCACAATCCGACCCAAGTATACTTTCACATATATTCAAATTAACTACATCTCTCGACCCGGCAATCCGGACACTTTAAAAATTAAGCATCATTATATATATATATATATATATATATATATATATATATATATATATATATATATATATATATATATATATATATATATATATATATATATATATATATATATATATATATATATATATATATATATATATATATATATATATATATATTAGTTAGTTAAGAAGTTGAACTTATATTGTTAAAATGTCACGCGTTTATCAAATTTGGGTTGAATTTAAAATATAAAGTGTTATTAGTCTAATTGGTTAAAAGGTTGTACTTGTTTTGTTGGGTTGCAAGTTCGAACCATACATATAGTATTTTTAATTTTATTTTTAACTGTTTTAAGCTTTTGGGCGGGTCAACCCACAATCCAACCCAAGTATCTATTTACTTTCACATATATCCAAATTAACCACAACTCTCGACCCGGCAATCCAGACACTTTAAAAATTAAGATATATATAGATTACTATTTTCTTTTCTCTTCTTTTCTTCTTCGTATATATTATATTAATTTTTATTTCTCTTAATTTATATTTATTTTCTCTCTAATTATTTATATATATATATATATATATATATATATATATATATATATATATTCTAGATTATTTATTTTCATATTTGGTGATTTACTATCAACACTCGCAATATTATTTCTCTCTTATAATAATATATAACGAAGAGAGATAAAAAAATATATATATATATATATTTATTTATATATATATATATATATATATAAATAAATATAGTAGAACATTCATAAATAAATAATGTCGTCCAATAAATAAATTGATTGGGTCCCAACTTAATTCAACTTGTTTCAATGAGCTTAACTAATAACCTCCCTTAATGCATTAACTAATAAATACTTATGTAGATATAAATAAATAATCACTATATTCAAATAATATATTTTTATTTATATAATATATTCTAAATACATCTCATCGAATGACTAATTTTCAAACACATTAATAAGTCATATTTTTTCGAGAAATGACTTCAAAGTTGGTTGTTTCTTTCTTTTCCCAAAATGCATGTTATCCTTGATTTTGTGTAAATCATGCACCACTTTGGAATATTTTGATCATGTTGCACTAGGTAATTATGTATAGTGACAATATATAACTTGAAAAGATTCTCTTAATTAAGGACACTTGTAGTATAGTGATAGTGATACGATGAGTCAGGGTCATTTACCTCATCATTTAATACATCTTCAATGATTTCATTGTTAGTAGAAGATTTCATAACCATAACCACATTACACAGTACAATTCTCATATTGTTCACATTATCTACTCTATGCATACATTTATAACTATTTTTTCTCCGTGTGTACATGTAATATTTTCTTAATGGATAAATGCACTGCCGAACTGATAGCATCGAACTAACCGATTCAAGGTACATTTGAACTTAATATCTTAATAGAATTCATTAATCCATAAATAAATAATCTCACAAAAATGAATATTTTTTTGTGTAAATATATTCATTTATCAAGGTTCTACTATATATATTATTCTCTTTTATTACTAATTTTATATAAATATATTTTTCTCACTAATTCTTTAAAATATTTATATTTATACAAAAAAAAAATATTACTAATTATATATATAAAAAAAAATAAAAGACAACATAATTAATTTTTTTTTACAAATCATTAAACTAATTTCTCCCACCTAATTAATATTTTTTTTTTATATATTTTCTCTATTTATATATATATATAAAATAATAATAATAATAATAATAATAATTTGTATTTTTTCTAATTTTTCTATTTTTTTTATATATTTATTTATTTTAATAATATAATATAACTGTTATTTAATCATATAATATATATTATGTTTAAATATTTTTAAATATTTGTCATATAATTATACATAATAATAATACAATTTTAAATTTCATATAACAAAGTTTATTTTTCTATCTAAATAAAAATACTTTTCTTAATAATTTATTTATTATGTTATATATATATATATATATAAATACATATAATTCAATTAGTTAAAAAATTTATCTATAATATATATGCATATACATTGTTTTAAATTAAAATCAACAATTATTAGTGGTTTAATATTTAAAATATTAAAAAATTATGTTTGAGACTAGGGTTTGAATTACATGTACCAAAAAGGTGATGGTATAATTGGGGATAGCTGTGAATTTAAGGAATGAAAGGCCTAAACTCCTGATGTGGTAATGAAAGATGTGGTAATGAAAGAGTTGTATATATATTTGGGTGTACACACCTTAAGAAGATAATTATAAATCATTAAACAAAGAAAAATTTAAATTATCTTATTTATAAGATAATATTTATTCATTTATAACATTTATTTTAGATTGAATATATAAATTAAAATCAAAATATAAAAATAATTAAAATAAATAATTAAAATAAATAATTAAAATTAGAATTAAAAACTCATATAATATATTTTATTTAAATATTATAATCTTATATAAAATAATAGTTAATATAAAATTAATTATTTTTTATATAATAATAATTAATTTTAAATTTTATGCACCAAAATATTATTTTTATTTTTAAATAAAATATATTTTTTCTTAATAATTTAAATATTATTTTTCTTTATATATAAAAATAAATATATATTAGTCAAAACTTAACTATATATATATATATAAATAATTTTAAATCGCACCTAATGCTAATTTAAATTTAAGAGACAGTATAATGATACACATTTTAAAAAATATAAATTAAATTATTGTTAAATATATATCCCATTTAATTTATTTATTTTTTAATTTAATTTTATATTTGTTTCATTTTTTTATTTTATTTTAAAATAGTTCGAAATAATTTTATTTTTATTTTATTTAAATTGAGAACCTAAAATTTAGATATTTACGAAATGCCTTTTGGAAAAAGTTTGAAAAACGTATTTATTTTGAAAACGAATGTCCACTAATAGAAACTTCACTCCAATTTCCTAATTTATTCAAACTTATTTTATTTATAAAATGGTTAAAAGGATAAAAATCAAACCTTTTAAAGATAATAGAGGCTTATGTATCATAATTTTTAAAAATCTTTATCTCTCCCTTGAATTAAGGAGTAATCTTTTACGCGGTTAGGGTTTTGGTATCCCTTCACTCTATTAGGGATTTTGGTATTTTCACTCTTTTAGAGTTTTTGGTATCATTTTTACTCTATTTTGGATTTTTAAGACGTCCATTTAAACCATTAGGGTTTAGGATAACTTTTTACACCATTGGTTTTTTTTTTTTTTTTCAAATAAGTATATAATAATAAAAACTATTAGATCAAGTTAAACTTTATATAATTTATATAACTTGGTAATTTGATTTAAAATTCAATATTTGATGATTTTTTTTCTAAACAACTTTTCTTTCCACTTAATATAATGAATTTTTTCAATTTATATTATTGGTCCACATACATTATACATTGTAATAAGATTATTTTTATTTAAAATATTTATATATAATAATCTGTTGTTTAAATTTGCCAAAGTTTATATAATAAGATCTAAAGTTATTTTAAAAATAATAAATATGATGATTAAATAATAATAAAAATATATTTGAGTAAGGAGACAATAAATGTTATCTAGACTCTTCAACTTCTCTACAAAAATTTATTAGTTTAACTATTATAATCTTGACATTTTATCAAACAAGATTTGTTTTAAATAAAACCAAAAGATAATATCAAACAAGCTCATCATAAATACAATACAGATTTTTTTTTATATAATAGAAATGAGAGAATTAAGAGTAATGGAATTTATTATCATGTGGTGAATGAGTCATTTATATTTATATTTATATTTATATTTATATTTATATTTATATTTATATTTATATTTATATTTATATTTATATTTATATTTATATTTATATTTATATTTATATTTATATTTATATTTATATTTATATTTATAATATATATATATATATAATTATGCATAGTTTTTAAATTGTCCGGATGGCCGAGTCGAGAGTTATGATTAATTTGAATATATATATATATATATGAGAGTAAAGAATAATTGGGTTGGATTGTTGGTTGACCCGTTCATTAACTAAAAACGGTTAAAAATAAAATATAAAATACTATAGGTATGTTTTGAACTTGCAACCTAACAAAAAAATACAACATTTTAACCAACTAAGCTAATAACACTTTATATTTTAAATTCAACACCAAATTTGATGAACGTGAGACATTTTAACAATATAAGTTCAAATTTGATGTCGGGTCAAGAGTTGTGGTTAATATGAATATATATGTGAGAGTAAATAGATACTTGGGTCAGATTGTTAGTTGACCCGCCCATAAACTTAAAACAGTTAAAAATAAAATTAAAAATATTAAATGTATGTTTGGAACTTGCAACTTAACAAACAAGTACAACACTTTAACCAACTAGGTTTATACACTTTATATTTTAAATTCAACACCAAATTTGATAAACGTGGAAAATTTCAACAATATAAGTTTAACAAACTAACTAATCTATATATATAATGATGCTTAATTTTTAAAGTATTTGGATTACCGGATCAAGAGTTGTGGTTAATTTGGATATATATGTGAGAGTAAATGGATACTTGAGTCAAATTGTAGGTTGACCCGCCCATAAACTTAAAACGATTTAAAAAAAATTAAAAATGCTATATGTATGTTTCGAACTTGCAAACTAACAAAATAAGTACAAAACTTTCACAAACTAGACTAATAACACTTTATATTTTAAATTTAACTCCAAATTTGATGAACGTGAGACATTTTTGCAATATAAGTTCAACTTATTAACTTACTAATATATATATATATATAATGATGCTTAATTCTTCGGTCGGGTGTAGGAAGTTCTCGATCGATGCTAGAATTCATCGATCGGATGTAAGGGAGGGTTCGATTTTCTCGGTCGTAAATTGAACCCAGCTGAGTTCCTCGGTCGGATGCCAATAATCCTCGGTCAAATACAAGAATTCCTTGGTTGGGTGCGGGTTTTCGCGATTGGACGCCAGGATTTCTCAGTTGTGTGCCTCTTGCTTCCCACTTTGTGTTAAGTAAGGATCAAACTCCTAAAACTGAAACTAAAATAATTGAAATGAAGAATGTGCCTTATTCCAATGTTATATGATCTGTTATGTATCTCATTATTAGAACTACGATATAGGCCTGATATAGCATATACAATTAGTTACTTGAGTAGATATATGTCTAACCTTAGTATGCCTCATTAGAATTCTTTGAAATGGCATTTGAGATATCTAAAAAACACTGTTAATGTTGTCTTGACTTTCTCTAAGTGTTTTGTAGGTACTAAGTTGGTTGATTATATGGATTCCAATTATGCTAATGATAGGGATAATAGAAAGTCTACTACTTCCTATGTGTTTACTTTTTGTGGCTTTTGCATAAGTTGGAAGTCTCAAATTCAACTCATTGTTGCTTTATCTACTATAGAATCTAAGTATGTAGTTGCCACTAAAGCTTTTAAGGAAGTAATTTGGCTTAGGACTGTTTTGTCTGAAATTGATTTTCTTGACAAAAATGTGGTTGTGTTTTCTGATAGTCAATATTCTATACAACTATGTAAAAATCATGTTTTTCATGATAAAACTAAGCACATTATTGTTAGGTTTCATTACATTCGGGATATTGTTGAAAAGGGTATTGTTAAGTTAGAAAAATTTCCTTTGGAATTTAATCCTGCTGATATGGGTACTAAGTGTTTACCTGCTGAAAAATTTATTTCATATCAACGGATTTTAAACTTGAACTTAGGAAAAGCTCTTTGAGGTTCGTCCTTTGTGGACATGGCATTCTTTATGATCTTGCCTTCAATCTTTGTAATTTTCCCATGCTTTGTGCTCTTGCATTTGATCTTTGTGATTTTCGCATGTTTGTGCTCTTGCGTTTAATCTCTGTGATTTTCGCATTCTTTGTGCTCTTGCGTTTGATCTTTGTGATTTTCGCATGGTTTGTGCTCTTGCCCTTGGTCTTTGTGAAATGAGTTTACCTTGGGTATTCTCTTTGTTTCCTCGGTGGTAATAAATTGGCGATGATATATCTTGTGATTCCGTGATTGTGTTTTGCACTGCTTTGGGACAAAGGTGGAGATTGTTGGGTATTGGTTGGCCCAATATTATGGTCCAATCTGTAGTAACTCAATTACTGGACTTGACCTAATAATATAAATAGATACTACTCTCTTAGTGGGAGGCAGACGTCAAGTTCCTTTATGGTGTTAGGAGACTACAGAAAGGGTTGCCGTCTTTGGTGAGATAGTGGTGCAACAAAATAGATAAACTAGAGGAACTGAGTCAAATTTCAATCACATTCACACCCAAAAAAATTCAACTCTAAATTTGATGAACGTGAAACATTTTAACAGTATAAGTTCAACTTTTTAACTAACTAATATATATATATAATGATGCTTAATTTTTAAAGTGTTAGGATTGTCGGGTCGAGATTTATGGTTAATTTGGATATATATGTATGAGTAATGGATATTTGGGTCTGATTGTGGGTTGACCATCCGCCCATAAACTTAAAACGGTTAAAAATAAATTTAAAAATTCTATATATATATATATGTTTGGAACTTGTAACCTAACAAACAAATACAAAACTTTAACCAACTAGGCTAATAACACTTTATATTTTAAATTCAACACCAAATTTGATAAAGGTGGCATATTTTAACAATATAAGTTCAATTTTTTAACTAACTAATCTATATATATAATGATGCTTAATTTTTAAAGTGTCAGGATTGTCGCTTGAGAGCTGTGGTTAATTTAGATATATATGTGAGAATAAAGAATAATCAGGTCGGATTGTGGGTTGACCCGCACATAAACTTAAAACGGTTATAAATAAAAATAAAAATGATATATGTATGTTTCGAACTTGCAACCTAATAAAACAAATACAACACTTTAACCAACTAGGCTAATAACACTTTATATTTTAATTTCAACTTCAAATTTGATGAACGTGGGACATTTTAACAATATAAATTCAACTTTTTAACTAACTAATATATATATATATATATATATATATATATATATATATATATATATATATATATATATATATAATGATGCTTAATTTTTAAAGTGCAGGGATTTTCGGATCGAAAGTTGTAGTTAATTTGAATATATATGTAAGAGTAAATGAATATTTGGTCAGATTGAGGGTTGACCCGCCAGAAACTTAAAACGGTTAAAAATAAAAATAAAAATGTTATATGTATGTTTGAAACTTGCAACATAACAAACAAGTACAACACTTTAACCAACTAGGCAAATAACATTTTATATTTTAAATTCAACTCAAAATTTGATGAACGTGGGACATTTTAACTATATAAGTTTAATTTTTTCTAATTATATATATATATATATATATATATATATATATATATAATGATGCTTAATTTTTAAAGTGTGGGGATTGTCGGGTTGAAAGTTGTGGTTAATTTGAATATATATGTAAGAGTAAATGAATATTTATGTCGGATTGTTGGTTGACCATTCCATAAACTTAAAATAGTTAAAAATAAAATTAAAAATGTTATATGTATGTTTCGAACTTGTAACCTAAGAAACAAGTACAACACTTTAACCAACTAGCCTAATAACACTTTATATATTAAATTCAACACAAAATTTGAAGAACGTGGGACATTTTAATAATATATGTTCAACTTTTTAACTAACTAATATATATATATAATGATGTTTAATTTTTAAAGTGTTCAGATTATCGGATTGAGAGATGTGGTTAATTTAGATATATATGTAAGAGTAAAAGATACTTGGGTCGGATTGTGGGTTGACCCGCCCATAAACTTAAAACAATCATAAATAAAAATAAAAATACTATATGTATTTTTTGAACTTGTAACATAACAAAATAAGTACAACACTTTAACTAACTAGGCTAATAACACTTTATAATTTAAAATTCAACTCAAACTTTAATGAATGTGTGACATTTTAACAATATAAGTTTAACTTTTTAACTAACTAATATATATATATATATATATATATATATATATATAATAATACTTAATTTTTAAAATGTCGGGATTGTCGGGTCGAGATTTGTGGTTAATTTGGATATATATATGTAAGTGTAAATGGATATTTGAGTCAAATTATGGGTTGACCCGCCAGTAAACTTAAAACGGTTAAAATTAAAATTAAAAATGCTATATGTATATTTTGAAATTGTAACCTAACAAACAAGTATATCACTTTAACCAACTAGGCTAATAATACTTTATATTTTAAATTTAACACTAAATTTGATAAACGTTGGACATTTTAACAATATAAGTTCATCTTTTTAACTAACTAATATATATATATATATATATATATATATATATATAATTATGATTAATTTTTAAAGTGTACGGATTTCTAGGTCGATAGCTGTAGTTAATTTCGATATATATGTGAGAGTAAATGATACTGAGTCGAATTGTGGGTTGACCCATCGTAAACTTAAAACGGTTAAAAATAAAAAATAAAAATACTATATATATGTTTCGAACTTGTACCTAATAAAATAAGTATAACACTTTAACCAAATAGACTAATAATACTTTATATTTTAAATTTAACAACAAATTTGATGAACGTAGAATATTTTAACAATATAAGTTCAGCTTTTTAACTAAGTAATATATATATATATATATAATGATGTTTAATTTTTAAAGTGTTCGGATTGTCGGGTTGAGAGCTGTGGTTAATTTGGATATATATATATTAGAGTAAACGGATACTTGGGTCGGATTGTTGGTTGACCCGCACATAAACTTAAAACGATTAAAAATAAAATTAAAAATATTATATGTATGTTTAAAACTTGCAACCTAACAAACAAGTACAACACTTTAACTAAATAGCCTAATAACACTTTATATTTTAAATTCAACACTAAATTTGATGAATGTGTGACATTTTAACAATATAAATTGAACTTAAATAATTAATTATATATATTATGATGTTTAAATTTTAAAGTGTCTGAATTATCGGGTCTAGAGTTGTGGTTAATTTGGATTTATTTGTGAGAGTAAACGGATGATATATGTATGTTTCAAACTTGCAACCTAACAAAACAAGTACAACACTTTAACGAACTAGGCTAATAACATTTTATACTTTAAATTTAACACCAAATTTGATGAACATGTGACATTTTAACAATATAATTTCAACTTTTTAACTAATTAATCTATTTATATAATGATACTTAATTTTTAAAGTGTCCGGATTACCAGGTCGAGAGATGTGGTTAATTTAAAGGTTACTTGGGTCGATTATGGGTTGACATGCCTATAAATTAAAACGGTTAAAAATAAAATTAATAATGTTATATGTATGTTTCGAACTTGCAATATAACAAAAAATGTACAACACATTAATCAACTAAGCTAATAACACTTTATATTTTAAATTCAACTCCAAATTTGATGAACGTAGTGGGACATTTTAACAATATAAGTTCAACTTTTTAACTAACTAATCAATATATATTATGATATTTAATTTTTAAAGTGTCCGGATTACCGGGTCAAGTGTTGTGGTTAATTTGGATATATTTGTGAGAGTAAACAGATGATATATGTATGTTTCGAACTTGCAATCTAACAAACAAGAACAACAATTTAACCAACTATATTAATAACATTTTATATTTTAAATTCAACACCAAATTTGATGAACGTGTGACATTTTAACAATATAAGTTCAATTTTTTAACTAATTAATCTATATATATATAATGATTCTTAATTTTTAAAGTGTCCGGATTGTCGGGTCGAGAGATGTGGTTAATTTAAATATATATGTGAGAGTAAAGGATACTTGGGACGATTATGGGTTGACCTGATCATAAACTTAAAACGGTTAAAAATAAAATAAAAATGATATAGGTATGTTTCGAATTTATAATCTAACAAAAACAAGTACAATAGTTTAACCAACTAGGTTAATAACACTTTATATTTTAAATTCAATACCAAATTTGATGGACGTGAGACATTTTAATAATATGAGTTCAACTTTTTTAACTAACTAATAATAATATATATATATATATATATATATATATGAGTAAATTGATATTTGAGTCGGATCGTAGGTTGACCCGCCCATAAACTTAAAACTATTAAAAATAAAACTAAAAATATTATATGTATGTTTAAAACTTGCAGCTTAACAAAACAAGTATAACATTTTAACAAAATAGACTAATAACATTTTATATTTAAAATTTAATTCTAATTTTGATGAACATGGGACATTTTAACAATATAAGTTCAACTTTTTAACTAACTAATTTATATATGATGCTTAATTTTTAAAATGTTTAGATTGTTGGGTCGATAGGTTAATTTGGATATATATGTGAGAGTAAATGGATATTTGGGTCAGATTGTGGGTTGACCCGTCCAAAAATTTAAAACGGTTAAAAATAAAAATAAAATTTATATATGTATCTTTCGAACTTGCAATATAACAAAACAAATACTAACACTTTAACCAAGTTTGATTAGGATGTGGTTAAAAAATATGAATCATATATTTGATTGACTAAAGTATGATGTCACGATATTAAATATTATAAAATATGAATCAAATATTTGATTGATTAAAGTAATATGTGAGAAGATAAGTTATTTACAGAAATGAATATTTTTTATTTTAATATATTTTTTATGATTTATTATGAATTTTAAGCATTAAATACATATTATAATTTTGTTTTTTATTAAATTTATTTTATTTATATTTTCATCCTTATAGATCGCACGAGAATCTTCCTAGTTATTTTAATCACATCTGTATTATTTCATAAATGAATAACACAATATTAAATCATTCTCAATTGTAATTTCGTTGTAATAGAAAATCAATGAAAAAACATACCAACTCCTTCTATGAGGAGTAATCATGAACTGGATGTGATACTTAGAGCCGTCAATTTGGGTTAAGCCCGTTGAGTTGACCCTCTCTGCCAAACAATTTAGACGTGTTGAGTTGAAATATTAACAACCCATTTGGAAATGGGCTTACATGGGCCAACCAGCTCGGATCGCGGGCTAGTCGGTTCGGGCTTAGGTTAGCCCGCAGTTGGTAAAAAAAATCAAATTTGATTTATAGCCTTATAGGCATATACTGCATAGCCCTAGTTTTTTTTCTCTCCCAGGCATCATCAATCAATAAATCCTAAACCCTAAACCCTATTATGATATTTGGATATATTTTAAGAAACTAAAGGGTATTGATAATATAAAAAAGGGTATTGATATTTTAAGAAAATAAAGGTTATTGAATTTTTTTAACTACATTCATTTTTTTGTATTTCATATGTAGATAAAAATCAAGAAGGCAATGTAAAAGTTATTGTACAAACAAGGATCAAATGTTCTAGAGGATGTTGATGCAAACATTGAAGAGAAAGGAGATGAAGAAGAAGGATTTGACATGGATTATATCTCAATTGATGATATTCAAAGAATGTTGACTTACTGATAAAATTTTCAAATTTTAGTTACTTTGTTGAACTATTTGGTCAATTAATATATAATGATAGATAAGACTCTTATTTGGTGTATATTATGACTATTTGATCATGCATGTTTTTGAACTCATGTTTTTGAACTCATGTTTTCTAAAACTATTAATGATTTTTATTTATTTTTATTTATAGTGAGACAACTCGTGGGCTGACCCGCCTAACCTATAACCCACCATGGGTTGGGTTGGGATTTTAATCCTGTCGAGATGGTGCGCCGACTCGCCGTTGACCCGTCAAACTATGGGTTTTTGTGGGTAGGTCTTCCCTACCATGGGTTGGTTGGCCATTTAGAACGCTCTAGTGATACTAATAGAATCAAAGCTAAAAAAATTGATATGTATTATAATATATATATATATATATATATTCTATTTATAAAATAAAAATATTTACATAACCAAAAATAACATAATTTATATTGAAGAAAATTATTTTAAAATATATCTTTTATTATTTGAATAAGCTTAAGTAAGAAAATGATAATTAGAAATAGTGAAAAACTCGATAAAAAACACAAATCTTAGTCTAATACATTTAGACTTATCCCCTCTTTTAGTCTAACGGTAACAAAAGGTGAATATTCTCACCCTAAGGTCTTGAATTAAAGCTCGTCAAGAGGTCAATATTCTCACCCTAAGGTCCTGAATTAGAACACAATTAAGGCCGGCTACATTCTTAATTCGTTGTCCCATTTGTTTATTTTAGACCTTAAAAATAAAAATCAAATAATTCTATATTTTAAAAATAAATATATATATATATTAAAAGAGAGATTAAATAATTAATAAATTAAATATATAACTTAACATTAAAATGCAATAATAAATAATTTCTAAAAAAATTAATCATATATATAATGAGAGGTAAAATAAAAAATAAATTAATTAAGAAAATAAAAAATTTATATATGATAGAGATTAATTAATAGTAGATTTAGGAGAGAGAATAATATTGTCACGCTTATATATGAAATTATATATGAAAGAGTGAGGAAGTATTTATTAAAATTATCTCTATTTAAATAAAATAAAATTGTATTTTTTTTTAACTAAATAAATTATTTTTATAAATCATCACAAATCAAATTTAATTTAAATAACACAAATTTAAAAAACTTGAAACGAAAAGTGAAAAAAATAAATTGAAAGTTAATTTAATATTTAAAAAAATAAAAATAAAATTTATCCGTTTTTAAGGAAAATTTGATGAGATGGCCTCATAAGAGGTCTAATTCCATAAAAGGCCCACGTTTGATAAAGTTGGTAAAAAGGGCATTTTTGCCCTGTGAAATGACCGCAATGCCCCCGATAACCCATTTATTGTTGATATGCGAGAATAATGTAATTCTCGCACATCATTATGCAAGCATTACATGATTCTCGCACATCAACATGCGAACATTACACGATTCTCGCACTTCATGTAATGCTCGCACATCTGAGTATATATTGAGATTCGGACATTTGTAAAATATATGAAAATGGCTAGGGTTTCATATCGGTTTATAATAGGCTACGAAAGAAGACGATTGAAGAATCTCTGCGACTGAGATTCTACAAGGAATAGAAAGAGAGAAATAAAACTTGTGGTATGAAGGGTGGTTTCAAAGAAGATGCAGAAATCGGTAGTGGTGGTTGTCGACATGCTTTTTCATCACAAACTCTACATTCGTTACATCAAGCGCACCTCCAAATTCATGGCTCACGACGAGCAGAATCAGTGTAACATTGGCGATCATGTGAGTTCAAATACACGCACAATCTCATTTCATTTTGAATCAATCAATAGCTAGGGTTTTAAAAAACTAAATCATACCGTTGAGCAAACGTAAGAATTGGATTGTTGCTGAAATATGAAAAAAGCTCAAATTTATCGACCTATACATGTTGGTGGTAAGGATGTTATAGTTTTTTCTCTTACCTGATCTTTGTTATGGTTTTGACTGTAATTAAAAAGATGTGTAATATATGAAGCATCAGGTAATTGACAAGTGAAATTAAGCTTCAATTGATGGTTGGTTGGTTTATATGGTAATTGATTTTGGGATCCATGTAAGGTTTACATGTTAATGGTTTTGTCGACGCCTTTATTTCTCAACTTCCTGTAACAGATTCTTATTATTCGAACTCTGATATTATTGTGAAATTGCTCATTTAGACAGATACCTATTTGACAACGATATATCTTTTCATGCTATATTTTCAATAGACCGAACTACTTTTTCATATGAATATACTACGATCATTTACAAACTTACAGGGAAACTAGTTATAAAGTTTATTTGCTTACGTGGCCAAAAAATCTAACAAAAAAAAAAACATGTTTATAGCTTGTTATCAAAAGAAACATTGATCATTAATACTATGGCTGAGATTCGTTGTGTTTACATAAACAAAGAATGCTTTATGAAGTAACTAGAGAGCTTTGTTGTTGATAACTTTTTGGAATTACTATTTTCTATTCAATCATAAATCTTCATGTTTTTCTTTTTCTCGACGTATGGAATTGGAGAAGCATTTTAATTTGACATTTGACAGCAATTGTTTTTCGACAAGCTGACTGAATCTTAATGATACACAATAAGTAGTTTTTTACTGTCTTACATAGCATGAATAGCGGCGTTTGACCCTTGGCTTTGTTGTGAGCATTAAAGTTCATCATTAACCAATGATATAAGGAAATACAGTTCTTCTTGCAACCTCAATCCTTTTTATCATGTTGTTTAATGAATTTACCTTTAGCCAACTGATGGGTGAATGAACTCAACAATAACTAACAATTCAATGTTAATTACTGTAGGAAGCTGAAACTTGTAACTTGATTAGTGGAAGATATAACTGCTTTATCAAAGTATGGTCCTATGTGAAGATGTGATGCATAAAAATGGAAACTACCATTGTGAATCAGGTGTTATGGAGGAGACTGGACAACAAAATCTTGAGTTAGTGCCTCCTAAAATAGGAGATGGTGGGGTGAGATTCATTCTCTATTTGGAACTTTACTTATCATTTAAGTTGTTGAGAGCATAATCTTCTATTTGTTGAACTATCTTGCATGTGGAAAGTTGATTTTTTATGCCCTATTTTGATTATAATTCTAATCGAAATGAATGATTTTTTAAGTTTCAATTCTATCCATCCAACTTCCAAATTTTCATTCAATGATTTGATTATAGTTAGTAAGTCACTTTGATTGATTGGTTGCTTGCTTAACAGACATACCTGTCCCATGAGGAGTTCCAAGAGAAATTCCAAATGCCAAGGAGAACCTTTTATGGTCTTCCTAAATGGAAACAAAACAAGCTAAAGATGTCTCTCCAATTATTTTAAGGATTTAAGAACGAAGCCTTGTTTTTTTGTTATGGACACGGGTTTCCAGGCTCCACAATTTTTTTATGTTTGTCTTGTGTGTTTTGTTTAAGGAAGTCAACTTTGTTGTGTACTTCGAACTCCTAAAATCTTACTTCGAACTCCTAAAATCTTATGATTCTATATAAGACTAACAGATTTTCAAGTTGAGATAACTTCTTAAATTAGTTAAATTTTTTTGATTTTTACAAATCAGGGTGTTCACAAACCTTTTTTAATATCAAACTAATATCATAAGATATCTTGAAAATAAATGATTTATACTTTAGATGATCATAAACCATTATGTACTTTTATGTTCACAAAACTACTCTAGTGAAGTATTATAAAGATTATTGGGTTTATGTATCTATCCATCAAAATTTAGTAAAAGAGGTTAAAATTTTGAAGTTAGGAATAATTTTTTCACAACTCAGCAATCAAAATGACTACAAGTATTGCAAATATAACAAAAATTCAACCAACCAATTCCAGACAGTAAAAAAAAATAATATTGTGAAATTAATAAAATCATCGCTTCTTGAAACCATACTTCTTGCGTTCCTAAAATAGACCAGTTTTAGCACTTCCTAAGTTAACAATTTTTGGACAGCCATCTCTATATTTCTCATGTTGGGTGCATTTCTTGCAGTAATAGGCATATGTAATCCCAACTCCTCCACATATGACACAACTCCCCTGAAAAGATCCGTAGTTACATTCATCGCATACCCTTACAAGGGTGCAAGGCCTAACGTAGGAGTCACAAATTACACATTTTCCATTCCAATTGCAATCCCAAGTTGCTTCCTGCACATTATCAAGTCAGGATGATGCTTAACCATTATTTTTCACCTCCCAAATTTATGTTATTCTGAAATTGATCAACCAATAACTTATTAGTTTAACTAAACTCAATTCATGAAAACCTAATTTTAAACAGAAAATAAATTTCATACCAAAGGTTATCTAGACCTGTAACCAGAATTTCATTGATGGTTTCTTAGTCAAATACAGATCTAGATTCAAATTTAAATTCAGATTCAGAAAAGAGTTTCCAATGAGAATGATGGATGATCATGAAATAAGTGTATATATAATTAACTGCTAGTGAGGCTTAAGACAGACTCATAAAATAAAGGCTCACAAGAAAAGTTTTGATTACTATGATCCAACATAATGCTTCTTTCTTCTACTAACATTAAACCACTTAATAACCTTGTCTTTTGTTATTTATTATTATACTTGTCTTATTCATTTCATACTTAAAGTTGCTTCAAAATATACTAAATGATTTCCTTAACCTAGAAAAATTGTGAGTGTTACAAACAAAAGTACCTCCAAAGGCACATGTAGCCTCAACTCTGTTATAACCAGGTCCAATTTTAGACGATCAATTTGAGCAGCTCCCAGATGTCTATCGGGTGTCATATTATAGTCACCTGTGAAAACCATAGTAAAATCTCCCACTTTGGCATAAAACATTGCAGCTCCAATAACCTAAAGTAAGGAATAAATTATACTCTAACAAATGTTAAGCATCAAATAATGTGGACATGAAATTTATCAGTGCAAAATAAAACAGAATGGTGTTTATAAAAACCAAGGTTTAGAAGAATTACATGGCCTGCATAGTATGATCAGAACTGAATTGTCCAATTTAAGTGGAATGGCAAATACCTTATTGCCCAATTTAAGTGGAATGGCAAATACCTTATTGCCCAATTTAAGTGGAATGGCAAACACCTTTTTTCATACATTCTAGAATGTGATCAGAACTGAATTGTTCTTCTTCTTCCATCCGTTCAATCATTACTTTCCTATAATCCTCCAACATGAGTGGAGCCAAAACTTTTGTAGGATACTATATTAATAAGTTCACAAAAAATTGAAAATAAAAAGAGCAGATCAGATGTTGACCAGATCCAAATGATTGCAAATTATCATTTGAAAAGTAGTTGCACAGGTTAGTCTTCATGTCAACAATTCAACATAAAATTTGAAGGAGAAAATAGATGGTTAGTACAAATGGGTGATGATAATACAGGTCAAAGCACTATCAAAATTGTCAGACTTGGAGATGAGAGAAAAATCAGGATAACGACTGTGATCAAGATGACCCATATGCATGCCACAGTCAAACATGATCCTCCTGCCATTAATGGACAACACCACACAGCTCTTCCCAACTTCTTGTCCCGCACCTGAATCACACAAGAGAAACTCTCAGGCAGTTTATTCATTACCAGAAGTGCAGTTACATAGAAAGAGAGATAATAGTATACCAAAAACGAGACAACTGATAGTCAATTCTTCCTCCACACAGGAAAGACAGTGATCACACTGGTTTTTATAAAACATAGAAATAAAGACATGATTTTTCATGGTTAGAAATACTACAACTTTTAAACTGTCGTGACAATCTAATAGATACTAATAGATTTAGAAATCAATCTGAAAACAATGAACTGTCGACAGCCACCATTACCGATCTCTGCATCTTGTTTAAAACCACCATTTCTACCACAAGTTTCATTTTTCTCTTTCTATTCCTTGTAGAATCGCAGTCGTAGAGATTCTTCAATCGTCTTCTTTCGTAGCCTATTGTAGATCGATATGAAACCCTAGTCATTTTCATATATTTTACAAATTTCTGAATCTCAATATATACTCAGATCTGTGAGCATTACACGAAGTGCGAGAATTATGTAATGCTAGCATGTTGATGTGCGAGAATCACATATACGAGAATCATGTAATGCTCGCATGATGATGTGCAAGAATTACATGATTCTCGCATATGTAATTCTCGCACATCAGCAATAAATGGGTTATCGGGACATTGCGGTCATTTCACAAGACAAGAAGGCCATTTTTGCCAACTTTATCAAACGTGGACCTTTTTTGGAATTAGACCTCTTATGAGGATCATTTCATCAAATTTCCCACTCTCAAAGGTCTTATTAAATTTTAATAATAATAATAAAATTTTTGCAATAAAGTGATAAATATTCATATTTTATTTCTATTCCTCGCTTATAACAGAGGAACAGAACCTTTAACACTTATTTATATTTATTTCTTCGGCGTATATCTATCTTCTATTATTCAGTCCTAGAGAAAAAAAGAAGCATTAATGGTTTTTTCAAAGAAAAAGAAAAAAGTATATCACACCCAAATTAATTTTGGGGACTATAGTAGGGACGTCAGTTAACTCACAATGAGGAAGAAGAACCTCATTTTAAAAATTCTACAAAGAGGAAGATAATGGATCTCTCCTTTTAATATTTCAAATTTAATATTTCAAATTTTATTGATAGATACCAAAATTTGAAATCATTGAAATATAAGCTTATATCTAGTATATGCGATTATAAATAAATTAAAAAAAGATTAACCAAGATTAAGAATCAAATGCAAAAACAATAGAAGATAAATGGATTGAAATCTTGAAAATAAGATTGAAGATGATTTTTTTTTTAGAACGCTGGGTTCCGCTACTCCTATGGAGTGCGACTAATCCTCGCGGGTTAAGTACATAGCCCGCAAACATACTTAACCAATTAACCAGGCGCAGAATTTGCCGCCTGACGGGCTCGAACCCAGGACCTCATGGAGGATATCCACCTCTTGTTGCCACTAGGCTAGAAGAGGGGATGATTGAAGATGGTTTGATCAATATGGAAATAATTTATGATCAAATCAAGCTTATCCACAATGTTATGGTGGAAGAGGATAATTCATTTCTTCTCCATTTCTTTAGCATTTGATTCTCAATCTTAATTAAATATTTTTCAATGTATTCGTCGTCTATATTAGATATAAGCTTACATTTCTATTATTTCAAATAAGGGTATCTATAATAAAATTTGCAATATTATAAGGAAGAGATCTGACATTTTTCTCTTTGTAGAGTTTTCGTTTAGAATGAGGATCATCTTCCTCCTCGTAGAGTTTTTTTTGTTTAAATGAGGTTCATCTTCCTCGTTCTTCGAAGTCCGTAGGATAGTCCCCAACATTCATTGGAGAGGATTCACTAAATGATTTCTAAAGAAACATTCATTGGGGAGGATTCACTAACTAATTTCTAAAGCAACATTCATTAGGGAGGATTCCCTAACTGATTTCTAAAGAGAATCATTATCGGTGAGATCTACTAGTTCTTTTTCTAAAGGAGGTGCACACTTCTTCGAAGAAATCATTATTGTTCTTCTTTTCTCAGGGATGACCGAAATTATTAAAACTATTAATAATAATATTAATAGAATATAGATATGTAAAGAGAAGTGACAAATCCAAAAACAAAATTTAAAAGGGTGCTTTAAAATCTATCAAAGTATACTTTTTTTACTATACAACACTTATATCAACACTTACAAAGATACAAAGATTTTTGCCTTCATTACCTGAACTTTCGAACTTCAAATGTGGTAATGTACAAGGGTGGACAAACCTACCAATTCGGTATTTTGGATGAATATCCGTCTTTAACTTTTTTTAAATTGCAATCTGTATCCGATTCGATATCCGACCACTATCCGATCCAAAAATACAGGATTGGATCGGTCCGTCGGATATGCGCTGATCCACCTTTTTTCTTATTTCTAATTTTTTTCATAGTCTAGAAAATAGAATCACTATAAACTGAAGATTTTAAAGGCAAAGCTTTTGTATACAGAAACCAATTGCTTTAGCTGAAACAAGTGCTGATTCTATAATCTATGTTATGTTAAGCTAACAGTATTATCAATGGCTTTATTTCAAGGTTTGCCTATGCTAAACAAATCAAGCTTCTCTATTTTCAAATAAGGATTCATTAAAGTAAGCTATATTTACAATAAATTTTAAGTAGTTTGAACTTTGTTAGCCACTCCATTTCATAAGTAATGATAGAAGTTTATTATTTTTGGTCAAAAATTTAGAAAAGTTAATATCATTTCTGTCAAAGATAACTAGCACACTTACACAAACAAACAAATGACATGTAGAAAGACATAAACATTACCAAAACAATAGAATCGCAAATTGAAGAATTCCGAGCTTACCTAACAGAATATGCAACTAATTGCTTTCTTCCTTGGATGTGTTTTAGGCGACCATTGACTCGAACATACATATCATCCCTGTTAAATATGGATAAATCATTATATTGACTTAAAGTCAAACATACATATCATACCATTTGTTTATCTGAAAATAAAGAACCAAATAGAAAAACCTACTCGACATCTTCCATCTCTTTGTTATCAAAGTTTTCATTCACCCTGAAAGAAAAAGCAGAAGTCAGCAAGTTAAATCAAGAATTTTGTCTAGATATCTAGATTAGTTAGTAGTCAAATTCCATAATATATGAACTCTTTCCTATGCAAAACATAAATACAAATACCATCTATTGCAGTGAAATCGTGCAGTCCCATCATCAAGTGCAAAAGATACATCAGTGATCCTTTGAGTCTTGCTGGACAACATTCCAATCACGGTAATCTGAAAGTGATGCAAATAAATATACAGAATCGGTCTTTACTTCATTAAGAGAAACAGATCCCCAAACATAGACATACGAAAATACATAGAGTTTACCAGATTTTATACATTTCTTATTTCAGCACCATCGATAAGAAAAATTGATTTATCATCTCCAGATTGAATTTCTGCATCTTGTTTGAAACCACCATTCCTACCACAGGTTTCATTTCTCTCTTTCTATTCCTTGTAGAATCGCAGTCGTAGAGATTCTTCAATCGTCTTCTTTCGTAGCCTATTGTAGATCGATATGAAACTCTAGCTATTTTCATATATTTTACAAATGTCCGAATCTCAATATATACTCAGATCTGCGAGCATTACACGAAATGCGAGAATCGTGTAATGCTCGCATGTTGATGTGCGAGAATCACATATACAAGAATCATGTAATGCTCGCATGATGATGTGCGAGAATTACATGATTCTCGCATATGTAATTCTCGCACATCAGCAATAAATGGGTTATCGGGGCATTGCGGTCATTTCACAGGACAAAAAGGCCATTTTTGCCAACTTTATCCAACATGGACCTTTTTTGGAATTAGGCCTCTTATGAGGACCATTTTATCAAATTTCCCACTATGAAAGGTCTTATTAAATTTTAATAATAATAATAAAATTTTTGCAATAAAGTGATAAATATTCATATTATATTTTTATTCCTCGTTTATAACATAGGAACAGAACCTTTAACACATATTTATATTTATTTTCTCTGCGTATATCTATCTTCATTTATTCAGTCCTAGAGAAAAAAGAAGCATTAATGGTTTTTTCAAAGAAAAAGAAAAAAGTATATCACACCCAAATTAATTTTGGGGACTATAGTAGGGACGTCAGTTAACTCACAATGAGGAAGAAGAACCTCATTTTAAAAATTCTACAAAGAGGAAGATGATGGATCTCTCCTTTTAATATTTCAAATTTAATATTTCAAATTTTATTGATAGATACCAAAATTTGAAATCATTGAAATATAAGCTTATATCTAGTATATGCGATCATAAATAAATTAAAAAAAGATTAATCAAGATTAAGAATCAAATGCAAAAACAACAGAAGATAAATGGATTGAAATCTTGAAAATAGGATTGAAGATGGTCTGATCAATATGGAAATAATTTATGATCAAATCAAACTTATCCACAATATTATGGTGGAAGAGGATAAATCATTTCTACTCCATTTCTTTAGCATTTGATTCTAAATCTTAATTAAATAATTTTCAATGTATTGAAAATATATTTGATATAAGCTTACATTTCAATTATTTCAAATAAGGGTATTTATAATAAAATTTGCAATATTATAAGGAAGAGATCCGACATCTTTCTCTTTATAGAGTTTTCGTTTAGAATGAGGATCATCTTCCTCCTCGTAGAGTTTTTTTTGTTTAAATGAGGTTCATCTTCCTCGTTCTTCGAAGTCCGTAGGATAGTCCCCAACATTCATTGGAGAGGATTCATTAAAAGATTTCTAAAGAAACATTCATTGGGGAGGATTTACTAACTAATTTCTAAAGCAACATTCATTAGGGAGGATTTCCTAACTGATTTCTAAAGCGAATCATTATCGGTGAGATATACTAGTTCTTTCTCTAGAGGAGGTGCACACTTCTTCGAAGAAACCATTATTGCTCTTCTTTTCTCAGGGATGATTGAAAGTATTAAAACTATTAATAATAATAATAATAATAATAATAATAATAGAATATAGATATGTAAAGAGAAGTGACAAATCCAAAACCAAATTTAAAATGGTGCTTTAAAATCTATCAAAGTATACTTTTTTTACTATACAACACTTATATCAACACTTACAAAGATACAAAGATTTTTGCCTTCATTACCTGAACTTTCGAACTTCAAATGTGGTAATGTACAAGGGTGGACAAACCTACCAAATCGGTATTTTGGATGAATATCCGTCTTTAACTTTTTTTAAATTGCAATCTGTGTCCGATTCGATATCCGACCACTATCCGATCCAAAAATACAGGATTGGATCGGTCCGTCGGATATGCGCTGATCCACCTTTTTTCTTATTTCTAATTTTTTTCATAGTCTAGAAAATAGAATCACTATAAACTGAAGATTTTAAAGGCAAAGCTTTTGTATACAGAAACCAATTGCTTTAGCTGAAACAAGTGCTGATTCTATAATCTATGTTATGTTAAGCTAACAGTATTATCAATGGCTTTATTTCAAGGTTTGCCTATGCTAAACAAATCAAGCTTCTCTATTTTCAAATAAGGATTCATTAAAGTAAGCTATATTTACAATAAATTTTAAGTAGTTTGAACTTTGTTAGCCACTCCATTTCATAAGTAATGATAGAAGTTTATTATTTTTGGTCAAAAATTTAGAAAAGTTAATATCATTTCTGTCAAAGATAACTAGCACACTTACACAAACAAACAAATGACATGTAGAAAGACATAAACATTACCAAAACAATAGAATCGCAAATTGAAGAATTCCGAGCTTACCTAACAGAATATGCAACTAATTGCTTTCTTCCTTGGATGTGTTTTAGGCGACCATTGACTCGAACATACATATCATCCCTGTTAAATATGGATAAATCATTATATTGACTTAAAGTCAAACATACATATCATACCATTTGTTTATCTGAAAATAAAGAACCAAATAGAAAAACCTACTCGACATCTTCCATCTCTTTGTTATCAAAGTTTTCATTCACCCTGAAAGAAAAAGCAGAAGTCAGCAAGTTAAATCAAGAATTTTGTCTAGATATCTAGATTAGTTAGTAGTCAAATTCCATAATATATGAACTCTTTCCTATGCAAAACATAAATACAAATACCATCTATTGCAGTGAAATCGTGCAGTCCCATCATCAAGTGCAAAAGATACATCAGTGATCCTTTGAGTCTTGCTGGACAACATTCCAATCACGGTAATCTGAAAGTGATGCAAATAAATATACAGAATCGGTCTTTACTTCATTAAGAGAAACAGATCCCCAAACATAGACATACGAAAATACATAGAGTTTACCAGATTTTATACATTTCTTATTTCAGCACCATCGATAAGAAAAATTGATTTATCATCTCCAGATTGAATTTCTGCATCTTGTTTGAAACCACCATTCCTACCACAGGTTTCATTTCTCTCTTTCTATTCCTTGTAGAATCGCAGTCGTAGAGATTCTTCAATCGTCTTCTTTCGTAGCCTATTGTAGATCGATATGAAACTCTAGCTATTTTCATATATTTTATAAATGTCCGAATCTCAATATATACTCAGATCTGCGAGCATTACACGAAATGCGAGAATCGTGTAATGCTCGCATGTTGATGTGCGAGAATCACATATACAAGAATCATGTAATGCTCGCATGATGATGTGCGAGAATTACATGATTCTCGCATATGTAATTCTCGCACATCAGCAATAAATGGGTTATCGGGGCATTGCGGTCATTTCACAGGACAAAAAGGCCATTTTTGCCAACTTTATCCAACATGGACCTTTTTTGGAATTAGGCCTCTTATGAGGACCATTTTATCAAATTTCCCACTATGAAAGGTCTTATTAAATTTTAATAATAATAATAAAATTTTTGCAATAAAGTGATAAATATTCATATTATATTTTTATTCCTCGTTTATAACATAGGAACAGAACCTTTAACACATATTTATATTTATTTTCTCTGCGTATATCTATCTTCATTTATTCAGTCCTAGAGAAAAAAGAAGCATTAATGGTTTTTTCAAAGAAAAAGAAAAAAGTATATCACACCCAAATTAATTTTGGGGACTATAGTAGGGGACGTCAGTTAACTCACAATGAGGAAGAAGAACCTCATTTTAAAAATTCTACAAAGAGGAAGATGATGGATCTCTCCTTTTAATATTTCAAATTTAATATTTCAAATTTTATTGATAGATACCAAAATTTGAAATCATTGAAATATAAGCTTATATCTAGTATATGCGATCATAAATAAATTAAAAAAAGATTAATCAAGATTAAGAATCAAATGCAAAAACAACAGAAGATAAATGGATTGAAATCTTGAAAATAGGATTGAAGATGGTCTGATCAATATGGAAATAATTTATGATCAAATCAAACTTATCCACAATATTATGGTGGAAGAGGATAAATCATTTCTACTCCATTTCTTTAGCATTTGATTCTAAATCTTAATTAAATATTTTTCAATGTATTCGTCGTCTATATTTGATATAAGCTTACATTTCAATTATTTCAAATAAGGGTATTTATAATAAAATTTGCAATATTATAAGGAAGAGATCCGACATCTTTCTCTTTATAGAGTTTTCGTTTAGAATGAGGATCATCTTCCTCCTCG
Organism: Impatiens glandulifera; assembly: GCF_907164915.1. NCBI lineage: Eukaryota > Viridiplantae > Streptophyta > Magnoliopsida > Ericales > Balsaminaceae > Impatiens > Impatiens glandulifera. The sequence goes on along the minus strand of NC_061870.1, from coordinate 19,437,195 downwards.
TAGAGTTTTTTTTGTTTAAATGAGGTTCATCTTCCTCGTTCTTCGAAGTCCGTAGGATAGTCCCCAACATTCATTGGAGAGGATTCATTAAAAGATTTCTAAAGAAACATTCATTGGGGGATTTACTAACTAATTTCTAAAGCAACATTCATTAGGGAGGATTCCCTAACTGATTTCTAAAGCGAATCATTATCGGTGAGATATACTAGTTCTTTCTCTAGAGGAGGTGCACACTTCTTCGAAGAAACCATTATTGCTCTTCTTTTCTCAGGGATGATTGAAAGTATTAAAACTATTAATAATAATAATAATAATAATAATAATAATAATAATAATAATAGAATATAGATATGTAAAGAGAAGTGACAAATCCAAAACCAAATTTAAAATGGTGCTTTAAAATCTATCAAAGTATATTTTTTTACTATACAACACTTATATCAACACTTACAAAGATACAAAGATTTTTGCCTTCATTACCTGAACTTTCGAACTTCAAATGTGGTAATGTATAAGGGTGGACAAACCTACCAATTCGGTATTTTGGATGAATATCCGTTTTAACTTTTTTTAAATTGCAATCTGTATCCGATTCGATATCCGACCACTATCCGACCACTATCTGAAGGATTCAAAAAGTAAAACTCACAATCGTTATCATATACCAGAGATATCGAAGACTTACTTTGGCCGGATAAGATGAATAGTCAGCGAGCTGAGACGATTGAGACATGGGAACTGAACAGACTGGAGAACATCATCTTCAAGGAGATAGAGAGAGAAGCAAAAGAAATAGATGATATTAATAACACGGTGTTTAAGCCTAGGGCCGGCTATTAGGGTGGCAAGAGGCCCCCAAAATTAAGAAGACAAAAAAAAATAATAAGTTTTATGTTTCTTTCTCTTCACTCTCTCAAAAAAAAACATTTATGCCCTAAATCTTAAATCGCCCAGGCCCATACTTAAACCCCTTATTGGATTGCAAGTGTAGAAGGATGAGAATGAGGAAATAACGTAGCTAATTGACTCTTCGGCTTTTCTGCTAATAAATGAAACAAACGATTGAGTTGTATTGATTAAAATGGCAGAATTTTTTTTTTCTTTTTCTAGATATATGTGTTAAGGTTCTGTTTGATTATTATAAACAAATTAAGAAAAGAAATATAAGGATGAATATTAACCATACCTATACTAGTCTTACTTAGCTACCACTGTTGAAAAAAAATATATTATTATTGAAATTTAATAAGACCTTTTTGAGAGCGAATAAATTAAAAAAAATATATATTTATTTAATTATAAAGAAAAAAAATTAATATATAAAAATAAATTAGAGATAATTTTAATAAATATTGCCCTCAAGCATATTTATATTCTCTATACTAATTAAGTTATCCCCAAATAAAGTTTTAATATATAAACTCTCACAATATTGATTTTCTCTTAAATATATTTTTAATTATTTTTCTTTTCTTTTCTTTCTTATTAAATATAATTTTTTATTTTTTTAAATAATTTATTTTTTATTTTATCTCTCATTATATTTAATTAATTTTTTATATATAAATTTATTAATTATTGCATGATTAATGTTAAGATTATTATATATTTAATATATCATATAATTTTTTATCTCTCTTAATTATTTTTTTATCTTTATATTTTCTTTCATCATTAATTTTATATAAATATATATATATTATAGGTTTTTTTCATTATACATTTTATATAAATATACAAAAAGTTGTAATTTATTACAAACACGCATCTCTTGTGTTTATATTTACAGAGAGATTTAGATAGGATAAGCAACAACGATGGTTGTAGGTTTTAGGTTCTATTATAGCTCGTTTCTACACTAGAGTTTTCTTCTTTTTCATTCTTCTTGACTCGCTCATACTCTTCGATGATATCCGGTAGGTAACTGCTTTGTTCCTGTGAGATTCCCATCTTGGAGGCGTTGTGCCATTTCTCGAGTAAGATTTGTGGTTAATTGGCCTATTTATGGTAATAGTGTTTCCCATGTAAGGGGGCATGATATCACAACTAAGCTATTTAAATATGTCGTGAGTATAGTAAGAAGTGACACATTCCAAACCATGAGTGAAATCATTGGTTCGTCACCCATCATATAGGTCATTTTCTTGATAGGATACCATTAAAGTAATTTCATAGCAGAGTCATTATTTTGTGTGAAAGGCCCAAGTATAGATCTTTTCATCCTTCAATACTATAGGGAAAGACCCATAGAGTCATCAGGGATCGTTAGTGGGAAGCATTCGAGTATGTTGAGAAGCCAAATATAAAGTATTAGAGGTGAACCTCTTTTGTTCATGGTGGGGGATAGAAATGACTCATTTAATCCCATAAATGTTTATGCTAGGATGAGACCTGAAGAGTTTTGGTTTCCTTTGCACAGAAGATAGGCTACCTCTAAGACTGGTTTGGTATCTGACGGGGTGAGGAAGAAATTAGCCAATAGTATGGTTACTATCACCATTGAAGATCCTACGATTAGAGAAATTTCTCCATTCATGACTTCCATTTTGGTCCATTTGCGGAAGACAATGGTAGCTTTCCTCATGATATTTTCGAATGTTGTTTTAGTATATCTAAATTCTTGTTGCAGCATCTTTCTTAATGACATTGATTCTATAAATGGTTTAAGATGTATAATATTCTTATTGTCAATCATTAAAATAACCGTGAATTCTTCTATGGTATGGCACATTTGTTTGTCTCTCATGAAGAAAATTATAAAGACGGGGCTCCATCTTCTTTGAATTTGCATTATGAAGTTCTTATTTATTTTGAAATTTATGAACCTCATGATAGCGCTTAGCCCGTAAATCTTATGATTCCATCCATTTTTATGGAAGTTGTCGACCCAAGGGATTAAAGCAGCATAGTCCAACATAGACATCGTTTGCGATTGAACATATAAAACAATTTATAAAAATATTTTGTTTTGAAAAGGGTACATAAAAATATACATATATAGTAGTCACGTAATTGTTTAGTGACGAGGTTTAGTTGTTTGGACACGTCAAACAATCAGCTTGGATAAAGTATCTAGAATTTTGATGTTATGGTGAATCATAAGAGAGTATTACTCAACGATAGTAGAGGGGGTTAACACCTCCATAAACCGGGAAGTATCAACTCAATCGAGAATTTTCCCTCATCTCCACAATGCCTACGTCCTATTAGAAAGCTCATTGCCAAAGAGAAGGGTCGATCCCAAGCATTTTAGTTCAAACTCTCGCAACATCGCTCGGTTTGTAACAAGTTGTCATTCATCAACAACTTTTGCACATAATTTGTAGAAGTACCAACTCATATCGTGTACTTCTGAAAGTAATTAGGGCAGTATACTCTTTATAGATCCAAGAATTTATTAGGATAAAAGCCTATGCATATGCTAGGTGATATACCTTTTAGACGTGTCAATTAATTTAAAAATGTAGTAAAAATGTTTTCAATAGCCAAGTTTTTATGTTTTGAGTTAAACATTTTAATCCTCAACTGAGTCGCTAAAAAGTTGTAACCCCTAGAAATCCCTTGTCCCGGAAAAGCTTGAGATTCGATAAATTATAACATCGGTTTGCGTGATGAAAATTTTTTAATAAAATATTATTTTAAAAGATTTTTACGAAAAAAATGTGTTTTAACTTTTTAAAATAAATTATAACAATAATTAATTTTATGATCAATTTTAAATAATCTTTTGGATTTAAAATAATCAAATTAAAATTTGATTAAAGGAAATCTGTATTTTAAAATTAATTAATTTAAAAGATTATTTTTTTGATGAAAGAGTCGTCAATTGATTTTTGACTTAAAATCAATAAAACCTTTTTGTATACGTATATAAACTTATATTTGACTAGAGATTCTTTTGAGTTTGATGTTTGATGATACCCGCGAAAAGGATTTTGCACTATATCATTTATACACGTTAAAGAATTATCTCTACTATATAAAATCTTGACTTTAGAAAAAATTGTTTTTATTACGTTTTATTTGATTAGTTATTTTTCAAGTCCTAAACATGCACAGATTTTTCTTGTATTTAAAATTATATAATAATTTTTAAATGTTAGTCTATGTGATTGAGGTTGATGATTATCTAGAGGTGGGTCGGTACAGTATACCTTAATATTTTATCCATACCTTATACCTTACCTAAAATTTCGGTATGCAAAAAATGCATACCTTTACCTTACCTTGATTTTGGTATACCTTGTTTCGATATACCTTAATTTCGGTATACAAAAAATTCATACATTTACCTTACCTTAATTTCGGTATACCTTATTTTCGGTATGGTATCGGTATTAACCTTTGATACCTAAAAAATATATTGATTTTAAAAAATAAATCAATCTTATCGGTAAGGTAGAGATTGTATATATTGAATAATATTTCAGTATAATTATATTTTGATATTATTCAAAAATTATATTTCTATAATTAAATTAATTTCAATTCATTTAATTATTTTCTTATAAGTATTATATATATTTATATATATATTAACTTATAAATACTATTTCGATATTTCGGTATATCTTGATATACCAAAATTTTAAAAATCTCGTACCTTTACTGTACCAATAATTACGGTATCGGTCATACCTTACATTTTTTCGGTATACCTTAAAAGTCGATATTTTCGATATATTATGGTACGATATTTTCGATATACCCTTAATATCGGTAATTTTCCCCACCCCTATGATTATCGATGAAGGTACTTGAAAAATATCAATTTAAGGCATTAGAATCTAAAAATAAATTCCAAACAGGTCCTTATCGAAATAAGTTTTATAAAAATATTTTAAAAATATTTTGAAATTGTTTTCTATTTTTTTAGATATTTAGAAAATGGTCTAGGGCTTCTAATTTAAAAAACAATTTCGAACAAACAAGCCTTATGATCGGTCCTCTCAGTCGCGGGTGTCAATCCCTCAATCGCGGATGCTGGACTTTTTGTCGGGTGTGGGAGATCCTCGGTCAAGGTTAGAATTCCTCGATCATGTGTAGGGGATTTATCGGTTGTGTGCGTTAATCCTTCGGTCGGGTGCTGGAATTCCTCGGTCGGGTGCGGGGAGTTCTCGATCGAGGCTAGAATTCATCGATCGGATGTAAGGGGGGTTCGATTTTCTCTGTCGGAAATCGAAACCAGCTGAGTTCCTCGGTCGGATGAAAATAATCCTCGGTCAAATGCAAGAATTCCTAGGTTGGGTGCAGGTTCTCGCGATTGGATGTTAGGATTCCTCGATCGGATGTAAAGGATCTTCGGTCGGCAAGAAAATCAAACTACAGGTTTGATGATATTTATTGGAGCCTCTATTCTTCAATATGAGGGTACGAGGAGCTTCGTCTAGTCCTAAGGATCATTTATAACATCATAATGATCGAATGATGCATCGGTATGACGTTCTATTCGATTCAAACAGTTCTTGAGAAAAAAATCAGATTTTTGAATTTAAATGTTTTATTGGGTATAAAGAGTTTACAAATAACTTCTTTATACATGTTATGATCAAATAAAACCATAATATGAACAATGCATGTTCGTTTTAACAAAGTCAAGAACTGAAATTTTTTATTTTTATAAAAAAAATTGGTTTTTGATCAAATATACTCCTAACACCCCTAGAAATGATCTAAATATACTCCTAACACAACTAGAGATGTGTTAGGTAGGTTTTCGGATCACTGTTCTTCAGTTATAACACAAGAACATAAACCCGATATTGAAAATTTTCAAAATTAAATTTGGATACTTTTGATTTGGACCGATTGATTCAAATTGTTTTCGACTTAAATCATGCAAATGATTTTAGGATCATTTTCCAATCAAGAAATTGAAAATTAAGTAGTATGTAAACTGGTTGAACTAAAATGTAAAAATTTCGATTTAAATTAATAAGTTGAATTACAACATGAATGGAAGCTTACAATGAGTTGGAGAACACTCCTGAACTTTTTTAGAAGCTTTGTGTTTACCAATAACCAAGCTTTAAGGCCTTACACAAAATTTCAAAATTTTCAATATAAGCTTGAAAATTTTAATGGAGGATTTCGTATGTAGTGGGTTGAGGGCTTAAGATTTTAATCCTTGCCTTCGTTTTGCCTATGGAAGCTATCAAGTGGATCAAATTTTAGACAAAAGGATCGCTCTTATCGGATTAGGTCATCAGTGCCTCTATACTTAGGTGATCATTTCAGCCTTTGAATCACTACATTTGGTTGAGTATCAACTAAGTTCCACTTTTGAAAAATTAAAAGTTTTGGTTGATCATCTTTATATTCTTCGCGAGAAAAAAGACAGCTCGGGCTTGATATGTCGTCATTTTAGGCTAAAAATGTAAATGCATATTTGGGCGTAGCGTTTTGTCAATGGTCTGTTATGTATATGCGTTATGTTCGCGCTCATGTTAACTGTGTTGAGGCGCGTGTTAGTCGTTCCACTACTTCGTGGACGCGTCTTTCTTCTATTTTAGCAGGCGACGCATCTAGCTATTGGGGGTGGATGAGATTTCATAGCTCATCTGATGGTTGTGTGGTCTACTGTAGTTGTTTCCCTTGTATTCAACTGCACTATATCCCAATCCTTTTTCAGCATTGGAGCTTGTTTGAAATTAATTTTTTAATTCTTTTTGACTTTATTTTCAACCTATAAAATACACAAAATATTATTAATAGAAATATCATTTATTTTGTCTATTTATTTTATTTTCATATTTAGGGTTTTTGTAAATAATTAATTTGAGATCAAATAAATACAACATTTATCTCAAATTAATTTATTTTATTTGGCTTTATTTTTATTAATTATGATTTAATTAATACAATAATTATTTCAAATTATAATTTAATCATGATTTGACCTTAATTTTAATTATCTTGAATTTATTTTACAATTTATAAATTGGGTAGGTAAAATTTTAATACTTATCGATATAAAAATATTATTAAAAATTTAAATATAAAATATTTTAATAAAAAATATTATAAAAAAATTATATCATATTATAATATGTGTTATTACCATTAATGTGTTTGATCCACCATTACTTTGTCCTATATGGTTTATGTTTTATTAATAATTTTTTATTTGTAATTTAAAAAAAATATATATTAAGATTATTACGAAAAAGAAATTATTATAAAATGTTTGAATCGTTCTGAACTCTTTTTTGTTTTAAGTGTTTTTCTTTAATTTAATTAGTATGTTTAGATATTGAGTATTTATATTTTATTATTTTATTAAATGATGATATATTTAAATATATTGTATATTTTAAAAATATTATGATATAAAATTTATAAGTATTTTATTTTCTTAATTAAATACAATATAGTAAAAAAATAAGACGAGATATTAATAATAGTTTTGATTACAAAATAAGAGCAAATTATTTAGGTGATCCTTCAATTACTTTAATAGTTTCTTTTTAGTACTAAATTAATTTTTAAAATAAATAGTTCTTCAAATTTTTAGAAAAGATCTCCAATGGTCTTTTTATAATTTTTTTTAACCTAACATTTTATATATATATATTATCTTTCATCATATAATATTTATAGCTAAACAATGAAAACATACCTTAAACTCCTAAGTTAAGGGCAACATATGCAGCACAAGTCCCATTTTTTAATATTTAATAGTATTATTAATTATATATTATATTATTAGTCTTATTATTTTATTAAATATATATATATAACTTTTTTTTATCTTTTTTTAATGTCTATCTTACTTATTATAATATATTAACCATTTATATCTTATTTTATGTTAAAAAAAATATAAAAAAAAAAATATATATATATATATTACTATTTTAGAGGAAACAACATGCCCTAAAAGACGAATATATAAATAACAACAAAGAATGAGAACTTTAATTGTAATATTTAATTGTATTGTTGTTTGACTCTCTAGGGTCATTTGTTTGTAGGGTTGTAAATGAATCAAATACTTTTGATTCGATTCGGTATTCGTATTCGAATTTTGATGTTCGTATTCGTAATTTTTTTATTCAAATTCGAATAAAAATATTCGATTCGATTCGACTAATAAACGAATACGAATACAAAATCAAGATATTTGATTCGGTATTCGCTAATATTCGATTAAATATTCGATTATATATATATATATACCATTTTATTAATTTTAATTTTATAAATATTATTTATATATTATGTAAAAATACTAATTTTCGAATAAATTGTATAAAATATGTTTTAAAAAAATGGAATCAAATACTCAAATCAGATCGAATAATACGAATATCAATTTCAAATCGAATATTCGAATAGTTTCACGAATACGAATCGAATACAGTAATATTCGTTTCAATTCGATTCGTTACAACTCTATTTGTTTGTCATCTTATAATCAAAGTTAAGATTTATCTCGTTTTGATTCTTAATCTTCTATTTTTTTCTTCTTAATGAAATGGTGCTAAACTGTTCTAAAAAAATATTTATAATATATATATATATATATATATATATATATATATATATAAAATATAAATGTTCACAAAATGTGACATATAAAATTATCTTTTACTATCACTCCTTAGATGTATATATTATCTTTTATTATTAATTTTAATATTTATATAATTATTAAATATTATATATTTATAAACAAAGTTTTTCAAAATAATTTATATATATTATTTTTAAATATTAATTTTTATATTTATATATAATTATTAAATCTCTTTTAATATTTAAATAATATATATTTTAAAAAATATTTTAAAAGTTAAATAATATATATTATTTTGTTAGAGCAATTAAACATAACTGAACAATCTATATATATAATTATATATATAATGATGTTTAAAGTAAACAAACACTACAATAATTCACGTCATCATTAGGTATAATTCACTTTCATCGGGTATTTTTTTATCTCTTCTCCCATACTCTCTCAATCTTAATTAAATTTTAGATTTTAAAAGTATAAATATATTTTATCTTATATTTTTCTTTCCTAATTATTTTCTTCCTCTTAATTAATTATATATATATATATATATATATATATATTCTCACTAATCATAAAATATATATTTTTTATTAATAATATATATATATATATATTAAATGTAATTACCTTATATATATATATTATTTTTTCATCATTAATTTTATATAAATACATTTTTTATCTCCTCATATATATATATATATATATATATATATATATATATATATATATATATATATATATATATATATATATATATATATATATATATAATTTTTCTTTATTAACATAAATAATTTTTAGTTAATATAAAAATTAACTAATTGGTAATAAATACTAAATACAAAATATATATATACATACACAAAATAATAAAATTATTTTAGCAAATCTCAAGTGGTCTAACAGTTAAAGTATTCATATTTCATGTTTAAGACTAGGGTTCGAATCTCAAAACATTTAAATTTAGCTTTATGGTGACACAACTTTAAACAAAAGATACGAGTCCTCTAAAAGTGTGAGGTCGGATTATTGATTAGTTTGGCGAGTATTTGAAAGTGAGTCACGGGATGGAGGTCAAGTGGTGGGTGATTTGTCAAGTGTGAGGTCATAATTATTGGTAAGTTTAACGAGCATTTGAAAGTGTAAGGTCACAAGATAGAGGTCTGGTGGTGGGTGATTTATCGAATGTGAGTTCACTAGATGGAGGTCGGGTGGTGGGTAATTTATCGAGTGTGAGGTCGGAATTATTGGTTGGTTTGACGAGCATTTGAAAGTGTAAAGTCATTGATTGAGGTCGACTAAGATTGATGGGTGGTTCCCAGAGATGATAAAAAAAACATATGAAAAAATGTTAGTCAAAAGATGATAGTCAATTGAAGGGTTAAGTGGGGTGTCGAGAGGATAAAATATATGTTAACGTTAAGTTTAAGATTAAACTTAATTTGAGAAACTAAATCAAATTTTAAATTTGAATAATATTAATTTTATCTAAAATATTTATAGATAAATAATATTTTAAATATTCTTATCCGTGCAAATGCACGAGATATTTGCACGGGATTCATTCTAGTTGATATAAAGGCCATTGTTGATATTTTCTGAAAGTTTGAGCGATGATTTGTTTTAAAAAATAATTTGAATGTTAAAAATATGCAATCCAGATAATTTGTCTAAATAATAATAATAATAATAATAATTTCTCAATAAAAAAATCTAAACATTATCAATGAGAATAATAATAATGATTAAACAATCATAATCAATACATTATTATTCTTCACATCTATGAATCATATTTATATTCTTATTCACTTAGGGCTTGTTCGATTTTAGGTTTTAAAATAACCTAAGCAAAATCATTTTTAATCAATCACTTCTCAACAATCACATCATTCATTTCATTAACGAAAATACTAAAGTACATTCTATTTTAAATTATTACTTTTTATTTTATTTATATATATCAAAATCTTTTAAGTTTTTTTTACCAAAAATAGTCATCGTCTTCTCAAAATTATCAACAATCATTATTATTTCTCACTCTAGGTTTAAAAAAAAAAACAATTCGAAAAAAGCTTTATTAAACCAAGCCCCTCCGTGTTTTAGTATTTTTAATAAATCAAATATGTGATTTGATGATTAGAATGAAAGTAATGTGATAAAAAAAATCTAAAAATTTAAGAAGAAATAAATAAAAACTAACACTTATATAATTTGTCATAATAATAATAAGAACAATTTCTCAATAAAAATATTCAAACATTATCAATGAGAATAATAATAATTAAACAATCATAATCAAATACATTATTATTCTTCACATCTATCAATCATATTTATATTCTTATTCTCTTAGGGCTGGTTCGGTTTGAGTTTTAAAATAACCTAAACAAAATCGTTTTTTCAATTAATCATTTCTCAACAATCACATCATTTATTTCATTAACCAAAATACTAAAATACATTTTATTTTAAATTATTACTTTTTATTTTATTTATATATATATTAAAATCCTTTAAGTCTTTTTACAATAAATAATCATCGTCTTCTCAAAATTATAAACAATTATTATTTTTTTCTTCTCCCTTTACATTTTTTTTAAATAATCAAATCTGAAAAAGGCCTTATTTAACCAAGTCCCCTTAGACCTTAGTGTTTTAGTATTATTTTTAATAAATCAAATATGTGATTTGGTTATTAGAATAAAAGTAATGTGATAAAAAAAACTAAAAATTCAAGAAGAAATAAAAAAAAAAACTAAATTGTTAATATTAAATGTATTTTCAAATATATCGTGGTATACAAAGTTACTAAATTGTTATGAAAAAAAATATGATTTTGAGTAACATGTCTAGAATTTAACTTTTATTCACTTAGAACGTATAATATTTTAAATAAGATTTTCACTTAAAAATCATAATTAAAATAACTAGCATTTAGCCCGTGCACTCGCAAGAGTAATAATATAAAAAACCGTAAAAAAAATTACGGATAACATTTTTAATTTTATTTTTAACCGTTTTAAGTTTATGGGTGGGTCAACCCACAATCCGACACAAGTATCCATTTACTCAACATCATTGTATCTTAGTTAGTTAAAAAGTTGAACTTATATTAATATTAAAATGTCCCGCGATTATCAAATTTGGTGTTGAATTTAAAGTATAAAGTCTTTGTAGCCTAGTTGGTTAAAGAGTTGTACTTGTTTTGTTAGGTTGCAAGTTCGAAACATACCTCTAGCATTTTTAATTTTATTTTTAACCGTTTTAAATTTAAAAACGGGTCAACCCACAATCCGACCCAAGTATCCAAATTAACCACAGGTCTCGACCCGGCAATCCGGACACTTTAAAAATTAAGCATCATTATATATATATATATATACATAAAAGTTAGTTAAAAAGTTGAACTTATATTAATGTTAAAACGTCCCGCGTTTATTAAATTTAGTGTTGAATTTAAAATATAAAGTCTTAGTAGCCTAGTTGGTTAAAGAGTTTCACTTGTTTTGTTAGGTTGCAAGTTCGAAACATACCTCTAGCATTTTTTATTTTATTTTTAACCGTTTTAAATTTAAAAATTGGTCAACCCACAATCCGACCCAAGTATCCAAATTAACCACAGCTCTCGACCCGACAATCCGGACACTTTAAAAATTAAGCATCATTATATATATATATATATATATATATATATATATATATATTAGTTAGTTAAATAGTTGAACTTATATTAAAATTAAAATGTTCCGCGTTTATCAAATTTAGTGTTGAATTTAAAATATAAAGTCTTTGTAGCCTAGTTGGTTAAAGAGTTTTACTTGTTTTGTTAGGTTGCAAGTTCGAAACATACCTCTAATATTTTTAATTTTATTTTTAACCGTTTTAAATTTAAAAACGGGTCAACCCACAATCCGACCCAAGTATCCAAATTAACCACAACTCTCGACCCAGCAATCCGGACACTTTAAAAATTAAGCATCATTATATATATATATATATATATATATATATATATCAAGGTTTTGAAAACCGTTCCGGTTACCGACCCGGTTTTCTGGGCGAACTACGGTTTAACCGGTCCAACCGGTTCAACTAGTGGTTGGACCGAATTTTAAATTTATTAAATTTAAGTTCTTTTTGTCGGTGGGTCACCAAAATTCGAAAGGTGAAACAACTCCTTCAAGATTTCATCGAATGTAGCAGATGTCTTCGATGACCTGCTACTTTATTGGTGGTGTTAAATCTCCCACACTGATGTCTCCTTCATGAAAGACCGATGATCACTGGGTTTGGGTAAACTAGATTTAGTAGAGAGAAGAAGAGATAGATCCAGCAGAGAGCTTCTTGAAGGGCCGATGACCACTAGGTTTGGTTTGGGTTGATAAAGTAGATGAGAGAAGAAGAGATAGATCCAGCTTAGAGCTTTTGAAGAACCGATGATCACTGAGTTTGGTTGATAAAGTAGATCTAGTAGAGAGAGAAGAAGAGGTAGATCAGATAAAGAAGAAATGTCCAGAGTTACCTTTCGGACCGGATATTTCCGGTTTGTTTTTTTGGTTGAACCGTTCGGTTGGACCGGATTTTGCCCGGTTCGAAAGGTGACCGCATTAAAGTCAAAAACCGGACCGTTCTCTCAACCGTTTCGCGGTCGGACCGGTTGAACCGGCGGTCCGACCGCGTATTTTAAAACCTTGATATATATATTAGTTAGTTAAAAAGTTGAACTTATATTAATATTAAAACGTCCCGCGTTCATCAAATTTGGTGTTAAATTTAAAATATAAAGTCTTTGTAGCCTAGTTGGTTAAAGAATTGTACTTGTTTTTGTTAGGTTGCAAGTTCGAAACATACCTTTAGCATTTTTAATTTTATTTTTAACCGTTTTAAATTTAAAAACGGGTAAACCCACAATCCGACCCAAATATCCAAATTAACCACAGCTCTCGACCCGGCAATCCGGACACTTTAAAAATTAAGCATTATTATATATATAGAGATTAGTTAGTTAAAAAGTTGAACTTATATTAATGTTAAAACGTCCCGCGTTTATCAAATTTGGTATTGAATTTAAAATATAAAGTCTTAGTAGCCTAGTTGGTTAAAGAGTTATACTTGTTTTGTTAGGTTGCAAGTTCAAAACATACCTCTAGCATTTTTAATTTTATTTTTAACCGTTTTAAATTTAAAGGCGGGTCAACCCACAATCCGACCCAAATATCCAAATTAACCACATCTTTCGACCCGGCAATCGACACTTTAAACATTAAGCATCATTATATATATATAGATTATGTCCCAGAAAACTGACCATTCAAAGAGGCACAAGAAGTATCAATGGTTGAAAAAAAATCTTTATTAATTAAATTTTCTTTTATAAAAAAGTTAATTTTAAAATTAAGTGGGGTTACATATAAAAGTAATAATTAATAATTAATAAATAATACTAAATAAACCTTACAAAATAATATAAATGATTGATAATATAGATATTAAATTATAGAAATAATTTACAAAATTAAAATTGTTAATAAAAAAAGATTTATCATTCACGCAATTTGTTGAGTGGCCACTTAAACAATGAACTCATTTGAATCAACGAGTAAAGAAAACTGCACGAACAAATGAAACGATATAAAAAAATCTCTATAAAATATTCTGAGTGGCATTTAAAATTCTCTTTATCCGATGGTTAGAAAGTAACACCGAAAAATATCATACGAAATAATAATTAATCATCTACATATATGATCGAAATAATAAAAACTCATACAAATAATGAGATAATACATATAAGAAGACCTTCATATTAAATATCAAATCAAATAACTTATTGTTGAAAATATAAAAAATAATTCCAAATTCAATAATTTTATCGTTAAAAAGGAACGTACACGAACTCGAGAAAGAATCACCAATACAATCAGAAGGTATGATATGAGCAACAAATGATTCACCTAAGATTGAAAATATTATTCGGATCATAAAAATCCGACTAAATAAGATGTCGCATAGAATAAAACACAACACCAATAAAATTGAATAATCTAAATGATAATGAAACTTTTTCTTACCTTCGCATTAATCCACAAATGAATATAATTTATATACTTTCCTTAAGCTTGAAAAGCTTGGGCATATGCTTTTAAACCCCAATTTATTAATTAATCATATATGTAAATATCTAGTATGGTAGAGAATCATCAAATTCACTCAAACAAAAACAAATACATGAAAAACATGTTAACATCTTTATCGTGACTTCATAAGAAGTACTGGAATATATTATGTTGAAAACATGATATGGATCTGAGACTAAATATATTATGTTGAAAACATGATATGGATCTGAGACTAAATATATTATGTTGAAAACATGATATGGATCTGAGACTAAATATATTATGTTGAAAACATGATATGGATCTGAGACTAATTAAGATAAAGAAGAGATAAAATATTAATAAAAAACACGTAAAATCACAAGATTTACGTGAAAATTCAAGACAGAAAAAATAACTGACAGAAGAGGAAACAATTCATTATACTTAAAATTGAATATTACAACTTCGAGAGAGAAATAAGAATAATGACAAATATTTTTTTGTGTTTGTCGTAAATAAAACTCTAACTAAGGGCATATATTTATAGTCACATAATTGAGCATAGGGGTCCAATATCAAATAGTTAGAATTTTATTTTATTTTATTGCACTTCGAGCCTAGACACCGACCCCGATCAAAACCATCCATAATCTAACCTACTTAATAGTCAAGTCATTGCAATAGCGGACAAAATGTAACATCACATCATATATAAGATTTTAAAATATTTTAAAATTTTAGAACAATTATAATGAACTTAAAAATTGAATAATACAACATTTTAGTTATAATTTTATCTCGCAACAAATACACGTAAATATTATCACAATAAAATTAAAAGATCATTCAATAAAGACAATAAATTATTAAAAAAATAATAAAAATAAAATATTATCGTGTGTTCAGAGGTTTGGGATGATCACAATTCCCTTAAAACAGTTCTACTATCTCTCGTTTGTGCTTGAGAGTTTTTTCGGTGACTGCTTCCCAAGGTACAACAAAACTTATAATGGTTTAACATAAAAAAACCACGATACAACGAACTGGATAAAATACTTAAAACTCAGAATTGCAGGATTTTAGCAAAAAATAAAAGTGTCGAATTAAGAACTAAAAACCACTCACAAAAATAAAGAATAAACGTTTGGAATTCAAGAATGAAAAATGATGAATTAAGAACTAAAAAACACTCACAAAAATAAATAATAAACGTTTGGAATTCAAGAATGAAAAAATGGATGATATATGTAAATAAATTAGAATGAATATATATATAACTCAAAATTAAACCATCAAAATAATTAGGTGTGCTTGTTTATTCAACTTATTTGCAACTAATAAGTTGCCGATTTCTAATAATTTGATAGGGCTTGTTTGATTATGGTTTATTTTGAAGTTTTATTGTATTTAAAAAAAAGGTTTGTTTAATGAAAAAAAGGTAAGTTATTTAAATTTTTAGTTGTTTAAATTATTATAATATTTTTAAAATTTATAATTTATCAAATAAAATTATATTAATATTTTACTCAAATGAATGAATAGATTTGATTGTTGAAAAAAAAATGAGAAAAAAAACAATTTATAATTTATCAAAGTAAAATTATATTAATATTTAACTCAAATGAATGAATAGATTTGATTATTGAAAAAAAGATGATAATATATCTGTGCAGGTGAAAAACAATTTAACTAGCAGGTTGATTTTGAAGGAGGTATATTTTTTGATAAAAGACTTAAAACATTATTAATATATAATAATATTTTATTATTTTAATTAGAAAATATATTAATATTTTAGTAAAAAAAATTAGTGATGAAAAATGGATAAAATTATGTTTGATTAGGTTGAATTTGTATAAAAAAAAAAAAAGAAAACAACCCAATAAGCTCTAAGTGTAAGTGAATAAAAGTTAAATTCTAGACATGTTACTCAAAATCATAATTTTTTTCATAACAATTTAGTAACTTTGTATACCACGATATATTTGAAAATACATTTAATATTAAATTTGGATTAAATTTATTCACTTTATACAAATCCAAAACCAAGTCAAAATTAAATGAATTTGAATAATAATTTTTTTTTTCATAACTATTTTTTTATCTAAACTAACATGAATTTCGTGCATTTGTACAAATAAAAATATATATAAAATATTATTTATTTATAAATATATTAGAAAAAATTAAGTTTAATCTTAAACTTAATATTAACATATATTTTATCATTTCGGCACCCACTTAACCCCTCAAATTCAATTGACCCTCATCTTGTGACTCACGTTTTTTCATATACATTTTTTATCCCTTCGATAAACCACCCACCAATCTTAGTCGACCTCAATTGATGAAACACATCTTATATCTCGTCAAACTCAACCACTAACCCTCCAATTTACCCTCATATTGTGATTCACACTTTTTCATATGCCTCTTTATCCTCTCGGTAAACCACCCATTGACCATAATCTTGTGATTCACACTTTTTCATATGTCTCTATCCCTCGACAAACTACTCACCAATCTTAGTCAACCTCTCATTTACTCTCATTTCAACAAATCAACAATCAATCCCAGTTGATCATAGACCTCTTATCCAACATCAAACCAACAACTAACCACCACCCGACCTCCGTCTCGTGACCTCACACTTTCAACTGCTCATCATACCAACCACTAATTCTGACAAATCACCCACCACCCGACCTCCATTTCGTGACCTCACACTAATCAACCACTCACCAATCTTAGTCAATCTCTCTTTTACTACCACTTCAATAAATCAACAACCAATCTTAATTGATCACAGACCTCTTATCCAACATCAAACCAACCACTAACCACGAACCCGACCTCCATCTCGTAACTTCACACTTTCAAATACTCATTATGCCAACCACTAATTCCGAAAAACCACCCACCACTCAACCTCATCCTTGTGACCTCACACTAACCAACCACTAACCACCACCCACCAATCTTAGTCGATCTCAATTGATGACACACCTCTTATATCTCGTCAAACTCAACTACTAACCTTCCAATTGACCATCATCTTGTGACTCACGCTTTTTCATATGCATTTTTTATCCCTTCGACAAACCACCCATCAATCTTAGTCGACCTCAATTGGCGACACACCTCTTATATCTCGTCAAACTCAACCACTAACCCTCTAATTCACACTCATCTTGTGATTCACACTTTTTCATATGCCTTTTTATCCTCTCGAAAAACCACCCATTGACCCTAATCTTGTGACTCACACTTTTTCATATGTCTCTATCCCTCGATAAACCACTTAGCAATCTTAGTCAACCTCTCATTTACTCTCACTTCAACAAATCAATAATCAATCCCAATTGATCACAAATCTTTTATCCAACATCAAACCAACCACTAACCACCACACGACCTCCATATCGTGATCTCACACTTTTAAATGCTTGTCATACCAACCACTAATTCCGATAAACCACCCACCACTCGACCTCCATCTCGTGACCTCACACAAACCAACCACTCACCAATCTTAGTCAACCTCTCTTTTACTCCCACTTCAACAAATCAACAACTAATTCCAATTGATCATAAACCTCTTATCCAACATCAAACCAACCATTAACCACCACCCGACCTCCATCTCATGAATTCACACTTTCAAATACTCATCATACCATTCACTAATTCTGACAAACCACCCACCAACTGACCTCCATCTCGTGACATCCCACTAACAAACCACTAACCACCACCCACCAATCTTAGTCGATCTTAATTGATGACACACCTACTATATCTCATCAAACTCAATCATTAACCCTCCAATTGACCATCATCTTTTAGACTTATACTTTTTCATATAACTTTCAAATGCTCGTCAAACAACCACTAACCACCACTCACCAATCTTAGTCGACCTCAATTGATGACGCACTTCTTATATCTCGTCAAACTCAACCAATAACCCTCTAATTGATCATCATCTTGTGATTCACACTTTTTCATATGCCTCTTTATCCCCTCGTCAAACCACCCACTAATTCTAATCTCGTGACTCACACTTTTTCATATGTTCCTCTATCCCTCGACAAACCACTCACCAATCTTAGTCAACCTCTTTTTTACTCACATTTCAACAAATCAACAATCAATCCCAATAGATCACATACCTCTTATCCAACATCAAACCAACCACTAACCACCACCCGACCTCCATCTCGTGAGCTCACACTTTTAAATGTTCGTCAAACCAATCATTAATTCTGACCTCACACTCGACAAACCACCCACCACCCGACCTCCATCTCGTGACCTCACACTTTCAAACGCTCGTCATACCAACCACTAATTCCGATAAACCACCCACCACCCAACCTCCATCTCGTGACCTCACACTTTTAAATGCTCATCATACCAACCACTAATTTCGACAAACCACCCACCACCCGACCTTCATCTCGTGACCTCAGACTTGTAAATGTTCGTCAAACCAACTACTAATTATGACCTCACACTTTTAAACGCTCGTCATACTAACTATTAATTCTGACAAATCACCCACCGTCCGACCTCCATCTCGTGACATCAGACTTTCAAATGCTCGTCAAACCAACCACTAATTTCGACCTCACACTTTTAGATACCTATCATTTATTTAAAAGTTGCGCCAAATATAAATTTACATGTTATGGGATTCGAACCTTGGTTCCAATTATGATTGTTGAAATAATTTTATTATTTTGTGTATGTATATATATTTTGTATTTAATATTTATTATCAATTAATTAATTTTTATATTAAGATAAAAATTATTTATACTCATAAAAATATATATATATATATATGTTAGGATCTAGGTCGCCGCTGGTGGACCGGGGGTTGGACCGGTTAACGGTTTTCACTCGTAGGGTGGTGGTTAATCCGGTTAGAGATTAACACCGGGGTTTCAATACTACACAACCTGTCACAAACCCTTGAACTAGGTTCAAGCGCGGAAGAGGTTTGCTTTCAGGTTGAAGCGGCACGCTTGTATGATAGGCACGGTCGGTTTCGGATGATGAAGATTTGGAAATGATGGGTCGGTTTCGGTAATCTGGATATTCGGTATGGTTAGGTTAGTCGGTTATATAATGAAGCCGGCAGAAAGTAAATAACACAACAGATTTTATGGATGTTCGGAGATAAAACTCCTACGTCACCCCTTCTTCTCGAAACCGCGAGAAGGATATTCACTAAGGAATACAAGTACAAGCCGATCGAGACTTATTTCCTGCTCGATAACACTCTTACAATTTACACCGAAATTGTAAAACACACTTTAACTTTTAGCACTTAGGCTTTCTAAAAACAGCACACTCTTATCACTTGTAGTAAATGCTCTTAGCGCTCGTTATCCCAATGTATGTCCCGCATTTACTCTTCTGCAACTGCCTCCTTTTATAGGTGAAATATGCCAACGGTCATATTTCACTGCCTTGAATTTGATTGGCTGATCAGAAGTGCAGTGATTCAGTGTTTCAGAGGTTCAGACCTGCGGTCGTCTCCTCAGACCTGATGGTCAATCTCAGACCTGGTATCCTGTCTCAGACCTGCCGGTCTGTAAGGCAAACCTGCCGGGTTTGTCTTTTACTTGATGTAGGCACTGTCTATTTGGACAGTTGTCTGTACTTTGAAAATTTCCTTTCTGGCTTATCCCGAAGTAGAAGGATCCGGTAGTACTGTTTTTCTGCAGCCTACAGTCTTTCCTCAGACTTGCATGGATATGGAAGTATTCAGTCTGTTCCTTTGGTATCATTCTCAACAGATACCCGAAATGTCTTCTTGTACTGGTCGGTCATTTGACTTGGCCGAATGTCTTTGGTAGTGATGTAACCGGACTTCTTCCGGTTATTCTTGTCTTGTGGATGATCGGCTGTTTGATGGTTCCGGTTTTGAGCTTTGGCCGATCCTTTCTTTGTGCGGTCACGTTCCGAATACTCTTGATAGGTTTGGTAGCTTGACCGGTTAGGTTTCTTTAGTCGGTTCTCTTGTTCATCCGGTCCGGTTCCTTGTTCCTGCATGGAAAGTTTATTTAAGTTAGGTTTATTTGAACCGGTCTGAATTTATCTAACAATATATATATATATGATGAGAGAAAAAAAGGTTTGATAAATGATAAAATGTATTTATATAAAATTAATGATAAAAAATAATATAATATATATATATAAGATAAAAAAAATATATAAAATTATAATGTTAGGTGCATTTATAACAAATATATATATATATAAATTGTGAATGTGGGCTCATTTATAATAAAAAAAAAATTGTTTATATCTTGAATTAATATTAATATAGATAATTATTTTAGATTTTATATGATAAAAAATATATATATATATATTTAATATTTAATATATATATATAATAATGAAAAATAAAATTTAATTAATAAAGAAGGTATGAGAGATGAGAGAGAAAATAGATGATGTGAATTATTTATTGATGACTTATGCCTTGTTCGGGTTTTCGGTTATTTAAATAATTCAGCCAACTCAAACATTTTTCACTCCCCTCTCATCAATCAATCACTTAATTCATTACCTAAAATATTAAAATATTTTTTATTTTAAATTACTATTTATTATTTTATTATTATATATCAATACCTTTTAAGTAATTTTATCAAAAATATTTTCATTTCCTCAAAATTATCACCAATCATTACTCATTTTTTGGCCTCAAGTTATTACAATAACCTCAATCCAAGAAGGTGTTAGATTAATGTAATGCTATTTGATTTTAAGTATTTATATATATATATAGATTGTTTATACCTATACTTCTAGAGCTTGTTTGTTCATAATTTTTTTATATTATTATTTATAAAAAATAATTGATAAAAAATATTTAGTTTCGGTTTTTAATTAATTTAATTATTAAAATATTTTTTATTTAAAATTTAAATTTAATAAAAATATTTTTGTTAATTAATTAGGTGATTTTATTGTTAATGTGATAAAAGAAAAAATATTTTTTAAAAATATAGAATCTAATAAATTTATTCATTTCATACAAATTAAAAACCACGTCAAAGCAGCTCTAATTATGCTAAATTTATATCTTATTTTTTCATTTAGAATATTTTATATTTTAAATTATATAATGAAAATTTTATTATTATTAAAGTTACAAACATTTAAAAGAGAAAAAGTGTAAGATTAAAAAAAATAAAAAAGGTTATCCGTTGTCAGCAGAAAGAGATTGGAGAGAGAAATAGTTAGCTCGCTGAAAAGCCAAAAGCCTAGAGAGAGAAAATTTGCAGACGCGTTTGATTCATCTTAATTTTGCTTATATAAATATATTTGCTAAATCTATTTTAAAAGCTTGTTTGATCTTGGTTTTTGGGTATTTATTTTAGAAATTTTTTTAAATAATTTTTTTGATAAATAAATTATAAGTTAATTGATTTTTTAATTAGTTTAATTATTAAAATATTATTTTGTGTTTAAAACTTAATAAAAGTAAATTAAAAATATTTTATTATTTTAATTAATAAAACTTGTAATTTGATAATTAAAATGAGAGTTATGTAATGAAAAAAAAAATTATAAAAAAAAATTAATACAAGTGTAAGAAAAAGGAGAGTTCAACCCTCATCAATCATCCTTTCTTTTATATATAATTTATTAATTAAAATATTTTTTATTTAAAAAATTATATATTTATTTTATTATTATATATATTAACATTTTTTACCTTAAAAAAAAAAGCCCTGCTTCTAAAATTAACATCACTCAATAATATTCTAAATCATTTAAATTTATTAAAGAATTTATCTAATGAAATATTGAAATAACCTCAAACAAAACAACATTATTTCATTTCATATTTATCAATTAAATTACTCAATTTGTTGGACTTGCTCTCAGTATTATTAATTCAAATGAGTTAGTTATTGGAGTTACTTCCATATAATTTTAATTTTTACAAATTTATATTATTTAATATCTAGATTTAATATTTTTTAAATATTATTTTTATTATTTACAAATTAATATTGTACATGTAACTCCTTATTTGATTTAATAAAAAATAATTATTTATCAAAAACAAATCATCAATTTAAATAACCTACTTCTTTTTTATCATACAAATCTTTTCAAAAAAAAATCCCAAATAAACAAAATCAAACAAGCCCTAAGAGATTATTCGAAATCGGCGACTTATTAGCTGCCAATAAAAAAAAGTACACACCTTTTAATTCAGCTAGAAGTCAATTTTTTTTAATTTTAATTTTGGTTTTAGTCAATTTTGGTTGAACTGCCCTTAGCCTCTTATAGCTTGATGGGCAATTCTGTAAATTCAGTTTTAACCCAATGTGAATGGCCGCAACACATATAAGAATCCTATATGATAGATAGGAAATATATATATTTTGAAGTGATTCACATTTTAGATTATTCATATGGCGTCTGCGCAATCGAACAACTGTTATATACTGTAGTAAATCCATTGTTTTTCTCTCAAGATCTTCTTCGTCTTCCTCCTCACAGGTTCTCTCTCTTTCTCCGTCTTCTTTTTGCTTATTTCATCTACTTTTACAATCTACATCGTCTTTTCTTATCTTTTGATGTTTCCTGTGTGAAGAATCATTCAAAGGGTATACAAATTTTCCTTCTTTTGTAGTCTGTTTTCATATCTGATTGATGATATTAGGTTTAATTCGATCTGATTATGTAATTTTGACTGATGGGTACCCGATCTGATTTGCTGCTGCATTTAGTTTTCGAATTGGGTTTTGTTTCTTTTGTTTTGTTTCTTGATTTCTCGATGTAAATCATCTGAATTATATGATTTTACTTCGATTCATTTTGTGGGTGTTTGTTTGACTATCTTAATTAGGTCAGAAATTGATAAACAAGGTAGGTTCTTTTGGTCTTCTATCTTTTGATCTCTTGGTGTTTGTTTGGCTTTAGAAATAGATGGGGAAGGGCGAAAAGGTTGGGAGGAAAAGGAATGTCAAGAGAGGAATTGACTGTAAATATACTGGATCGGATGATTCGGATGAAGACTATACTGTAGGAGAAGATGAGGAATGCAATGAGTCAGATGAATGCTCTTCGTTTGCTGGAGAGGAATCTGATGAGAGTTTATTTGAATTTGAAGGTGAGATTGAGGATGAGAAGAAGAGAAAGGTTAATAGGTCAAAAGGTCGATGTTTTTCTGTTAGAAATGTTCCAAAGAAAAGAAGGAGTTCCTATAGAGAAGAAGATGATGGAGACTTCAATGATGATGATGATTTTAAAGATGAGGAATTTACACCGGATGAGAATGATTTAGATGATGAAGAAGAAGATGATGATGAAGAGATAGCCAAAACGTCTTCAAGGAAAAAGGGTTCTGTTAAAAAACTTAAGGGTAAGAAGAAGGGGAAAAGTAATATTTCGAAGAAGAGAAGAGTGACCAATAACAATGGAAAGAATCTTCCTAGGAAGAAGAAAAGGAGTAGGACTACAGAGGATTCTGATTTGGATATTATGAGTTCTAAATCATCAGACTATGAGTACACAGTATCCGAAGAAGAGCGCGAACAATTAATGGAAGCAAGTGATTTTTGCAGGAATTTAAGTCATAACCTAAGGAATTCATCATCAAATTCAAATGTCCACCATAAAAGAGGACAGCCACCTAAGAAAAAACAGAAGACAAAGGTGGATGACGTCTTGAAAAAGGAAGAAGGGAAGCAAGCTTGTGGTATCTGCTTTTCTGAAGAAGGGAATAAGAGGAAGATAAGGGGGACATTGAATTGTTGTAGTCACTACTTTTGTTTCACATGCATTTTTGAGTGGTCTAAGGTTGAATCCCGCTGTCCTATGTGCAAACAAAGGTTCAATAACATCAGTAAGCCGTCGTCCAAATCAAATGCAGTTGTAATACAAGTTCCAGAACGTGACCAGGTAACATATGTTGATGGAAAAAAGTTCATTTTAAGTCCTTAACTTATATTAAAAGATCGTTTTGCTTTCTCAACATGTAATAGCTTTTGCTTGGAACTACTTATATTAGAAGTTTATTTCTCAGCTTAATTGTGATTTTCTTTTTAAATTGTCCACAGATTTATCAACCGTCTGAAGAAGAAATTCTAAGTTATCTCGACCCATATGAAAACATGATTTGTATTGAATGTCACCAAGCTGGTGACGATGCTCTAATGCTTCTGTGCGATCTATGCGATTCACCTTCGCATACATTTTGCGTTGGCTTGGGCCGAGAAGTACCAGAAGGTAATTGGTACTGTGAAGGTTGTAGACCAACTGTTGTTGGTCCCGGCTCCTCGATACCACAAACACAGAATCATTCAAATGAAATTGATCTTAATGAAGCTTATGTTCCTGAAACTCCACTTAGTCGGGTAAATAGTTATGTTTCTTCACAAGTAAACAGAACAAGGCCTTTTACAGTGTCTGAAAGGCGCAGGCTCCAACATCGGATCAACATCCTTGTTAATAACAGGGTAACTGCTTTTGTTAATAGAAACAGATTTGAAGATTCAATTCCTCAAAATGATCGTTCTAGGGAAGTAGCATTCCAACCAACTGGTGGAAGGTCAGTTGCTTTAGGGTTTCAAGTGCGCAATTGGGATTTATTTTCTTTGTCGAGTCAAACGGGCCAAACCTCTACTTCAGCTGATATTAGCGGAGGACCAACTGCAGGATCTGATGCAGGCATATCCATGTTTGGACAAAGAGAGGTGAGAATTTTTAAATTTCCAGTTTATAATTTCATGTTTGTGTGATTATCGATATTCGTTTACTAAATTTCACGAAGAAATGGGAACATAGATCTGCTTTGATTCGGCTTAAACTGAACTCACATTTACTCTTTTGGGTATTAAGCTTTAGCGATTAAGTGTTTCAAACATTCTGAACCGAATAAGCTGAATCAAACTAACCCATATTTCCGTTGTTCTTGGTTATAGGACGTGATTGGTCCGAGGGGATCTCAAAGAGATCCACGCACACTATTTTAGCTGTATTTATGCGGCAACCTTGAGCACTGGGAAATTGTGGTTTGTCGTTGTCCTGATCGAGAAAAATGTTATGGAAATCATGAACAAGAAGATGGCATCATTTTATTATAGGGGTTTAGTGATTGATGGGTGAAATTGTTCACAATCTTTTGCTAATTGACCTTTTTCTTTGATATAGACATTATTTTCATTGTTTGTTTTTTTCTCTCCAAGTCAAAAATTGATATACCCTTTTATTTTTCTTCAATTTGTAGGATTTAGGAATTAAAATATTGTTGGAATTGTTGATATGAATTATGGATACAATTGGCAACTAATTTCCTTTGGTTTCTTCATTTTTTTTGTTTATTGTTTCAATTCCTTTGGATCATAATATGCTTCATTGTGAATAATTATACCCATCTTAGTTTTAGGTATTTAACCACCATTTGCTTTAAATTCAGAGCTTGATTTGGGTATGAAGATGGTTGGAAAATATCTAAAATGGTTTTTAAAACTTTTTTTTGTCAAGTATATTATCGGAAGTTAAGTAAACATTATTTTTTTTTTCTAAATAGGTAGACTTATGTACTATTAGTTGTTTTAGTTTAGGTCAACTTGGGGGTTTCTTAACTAGATCTCAAGTAAGTCCACCTAAATAATCTAGGTTTGTATCTCTCATTTAATCTGTTAGGGATTCAATAGAGAGGAAAGTGAACTTGTCATTCTGTCAAAACCGAAGAAAAATCGCAATCACCGATCAAATCGGAATAACAAAACTAAACAGAACAATAAGATCAAAATTTTGAGGCGAATCTGGATCTAGGTCTAAAAAAAGGACTAATAGAAGTGTTATGATCAAAGTTTCCAAAAAGTGGTTCAAATATTGAATCTTAACATCCCTCCCTACTCTAAAATTGTATCAATGATATCAACTCTTTCATGAACCACAACTTGAACCTTCAATCAATGCTTTAATTATGTCATTTTCAAAGTCTTACAAAGCTTTAATTTGCATCTTTGCAAGGTTAATTAGACTTAAAAATAGGAACATAAATAAAAAAAATAACCTATTTGTAAATACTTTTGTTTCTATTCCAGGATAAAAATGAGAAACCCTTAAACTAATGTTTGAATCCGAATCTTACTAAACTGTGTCTCTAACAAGATAATAGATACACATCCAAATGAAGCTGAAGAAAGAAAGAAATAATATATAATTGTAAATGAGTTGAAGAAGAAGGAGAAGATGAAAGAGTAAATGCCACAAAGGGAAGCATTACACTTATTGTTATTTTGAAAAACTCATCATCACACATCAACAAACAAGTGCCTCTAGAGGAGCAGCAGCCCCAATCTCCTTTATTATCGTTCTTATTATCATTATTATAACATATCATCGTCTTCATCATCACCAAAGATAGTTGACATTAACATCCCCTGCACAAACTCAGATCTCCTTGATTTCTCTTCTTGATCTTTTATTGATAATGGAGGAACATTAACATGACTACACTGTACTACACCACCACCACCACCACCACCACCCCTGTTCAATAATAATCAAACACCGCTTTAAGAAATTCTCTATCTATGCAATTCATTCAATCAAGAAAGGAACTTGTAATATCATATTATACCTCTCTTCTGAAACATTCTCATTTGTAATCTTCTTACTAATTGACAATGGCGATGGTTGTGTACTAGCACCAAAGTTATCAACCATAGGCATAATAAACGATGACAACAATGGATCTGGTCCTGCATTTACAGGACAGGATGATGCGGAGGAGGATGAAGACGAACCTCCAAGAAGAAGAGACTGGAGATTTCCATCTCGAAGTTCTCTCCTCAACAATGATAGTGTTGATACTGATCCACCACCACCACCACCTTTACGTGTTGCTCTCCTCTTCCTTTGCATGTAATCTCTTTTTCGTCAAGGATAATACATACATTCTTTCATAACACAGACTCATTAAGAAAAAAAAAAAATACAATTTGATCATGCAATTGTGAATTTAGCAAAAAGGATATCTTGAATATATTCCCATGCTGCAATGTAATATGTGCAACCATGTCAATTCCCACCCTCATTGAACAAACTGGACATATCTGTCAAGAACACAAACAACTTGTCTAGCTAGATAGATTCAATTGAATTAAAGATCAAACTAACTGATGAAGCTTAAAGATACCCCATTTTTGGACTCCACTGGATGTTCATCGTCTATGTGACAGCATAAACCAACAATATCCAAGTACTCTGAACAGAATGGACACGCAAACTCCTCTCTTAAATCATCTTCTTCAATTTCATCAAATCCCATGAACAAATCTTTACATAAAATAAAAACAAACAATCAAACAAACAGATGATCAAAATGCAGACAGACAGACATAAATAAAGGATCATAAACATATAAATATATTTATAAAAATGGGAGCTGACCGGATCGTGAATGAAGAGCCGCTTGATAACGCTTGGAGGCAGAAGAAAGACGAGCAGCCCATGAATCAGCATCCATAACTAGATTGTGGGTTGGTGAAAAAGAGATGTAATTTGAGGAAAACGAATTAGGGTTTTCAAGGAATTAGCTGAAGCCTCCGATCCTTCAAAAGATGAGGAATCTGTGAAATCGTTGTTGATGATAATAGGGAGATAGAAGGCGCGGAGAGAAAGGGAGAGATTCAGCTTGATCCCTGAGGGAGATGAAGAGAAAGAGAGAGAGCTTCGTAGGTCTACGAGAAAATCACCGAATGGGGGAAGAGAGGAAACCTGCCTTTTGATGAAAGCCTTTTATTTATATTTATCCATTCTAACCCCATACTCTGTCTAAAAGCCGATTTACAATTTATTACTTCTTTATTAATCCTCATTTGCCTAATTTAGAATAATAATAAAAACATTATAATAATATATCTAACATATTATTATTTTTATTTTTATTTTTATTTTAAAAATGTAGTAACTTAGATCTCTTACAATTACTTTTACCTTGAGTTATGGGATAAATTTGTTTCATAATTAAATAATTTATTATAAAAAATAATATTTATATATAATAATAATATTATTACAAGGTTTAATATTCTTAAAAATATTAGGATAATATTTATATATATATATACTACTTTATATTTATAAGATTTTAATTTAAGATGTAAAATTTTTTGAATGAGATTGAAAATTAGCGGGAACAAAGTTAAATATCTCTAACCTCCTCAAGAGATTCTGTGTTCGAGTCCGTTAGACGACAAGTTCTGCGCCTAGTTAAATGGTTAAGTGTGTTTACGAGTTATGTGTTTAACAATTTGTGACCAGTTTTTTATCCCAAACTATTTGAAAAGTTCTGGGTTCGAATTCGTCAGACAACAATTTTTGCGTTTAGTTAAATGATTAAGTATGTTGCGAGTTATATGCTAACATATTGTGGTCACATTTTTTTTCAATATATATATATATGCTCAATTGTTATTTAAAGTTTGAATTTGGATCGTTTTTATCAAATATCCAAACTTTGAATTGTGTCTGTAAGTGGTCTAAATATTATCATTTTAGTCATTTTAGTTTTTTTCCTAATCGAACAAACGTTTGTCTTCATACTATTTTCCTTTACTTATTAATTTATTGAATTTGTAAAATATAGTAATTATCTGTCTCTATCGATTTTTTAAAAACTATTTACACCTCAAATAATTTATAAGGTTTTCAAATTGCAATTGACAATTTAAAAAATGTACATCTCGAAAATATTTAATTTAAAATACAAATTTGTTTAAATTAGTAGGCTATATACAAAATTATGTTGTTTTGAAATTAATTATGTGAAAAATAAATATTAAATCTATTACTTTTCAATTCTCTCAAATCTTAGATAATATATTTTTTTAGACACTCAAATCACATTTAACAAATTAGATGCGTATACTTAATTTAAAAAAATAAGTTCAAAACGTCAGTAAATATTATTTTATTTTTAAATGTACAAATTAATTAGAAAAACAAAATGATGTGTTAGAATAAGAAGACAAACAATTTGTTATTTGAGAAATATCTCAAATGTTTAAAATTGTGATAATTTAAGTAATATATATTACTATATTTAAAGTTTAATAAAACATAGACTACTCAAATTCAAGTCTTAATTAAAATTAGACATATATAATTAATATAATATTGTTTTCAATTTGTTTGGTACCGATTAATATATTTTACATATTTATCTGTGTTTATTCGATCATTTCATTCCATCCAATTTTCATTTCACCTCTCTTATTTTCTTTTCTCATTTTTCTTCTTTCAATTTCTAGATGATTTTATTAAAATAAAATTAGTCTCCAGCGAACGATAAATTTAAATGTCCAATTGTGACTTTTAAATATGACTGGGTATCTTTCTAAAACTGTGTTACACTGTCCGAATGTGAAATTGTCTCGTACTTTTGTTTGGTGGTGGAATTATTTAAATATTTTATAAATGACTATCATCTTTTTCATTATCTTTTTATTAAAATTAATTAATTTCTCAACTAAAATATTAATATCTTTAAAAAAAAATTACTCAAAAATATAATATTTTATAATACAAAACAAATGTTATTTAAGTAACCAAACATAATTATGATATTTTTACAATTTTATACATTTCTATTTATCTAGGAACGGGAAAGAGCTTGTTTTGACACATGCACCTATAAGCGAGTGGACATGGTTCAGCCTCAGCCGGAATGGAACAAGGAACTAATCTAACGGTTACTAGCTTACATGGGGAGCATGATCCACATGCGTGGGAACAATCCGGTAGCCTCGATCCCGCTATCTTTTCTACAACAACCGTCCGATCATCGTCATCATCATTTTCGTCGTCTTGTACTCTCAAACCACCTATTTTTTCTACAACAACCGTCCGATCATCAAGATCACCTAATCTTCTCTTCAATAATCTTCTTGGTGCATCATCTGCCAAAAAAAAACCTTAGTTCAATTATGCGATTTAACAAATAAAATTAAAATTAATTTACAATTTAGTTGGTAACCATAAAGCGGTTGACATATTGCGGTTAAAAGGAAGAACATATTTAATATGAGAATTGCCCGCGAAATCATCGTAAACATTTTTATGAGATCGAGATAGAACATGAGAGAATTGGAATTGGAAGAGGAAGAGTTATTATATATGGAAGGGGAGAATTGAATTAGATCACATAGAGTAACATATTGTTCTTGGAGATTAATTAATTATCATGATCATAAAATCAAATCACATGAAAAATGGATGGATGACAATTGCATGTCTCACATGATTTTCCCCTCCATTTCCACCTCATCTAGTTTCTTTAACTTCTTATTTTATTATATTTAAATCAATAAGATTATGTATTTAAAAAATAGTTGTTGTCATTGATGAACGTAATCAAAATTATATTGATTTGGGTATTTACTATTTATGATAAAAAAAAATGTTTTTTTAACACATACCTATATTGTCCTAATAATTGCAAATACTTATGTTTAAGTACAAATTCTTTTTAATACTTATTTTGCAATTAAAATAAAAGTATAGATTTATCTCAAATTTTTGGTGGAAGTCTATAGCTAAAAGTCTAGTTTTATAAATTTATTAATTCAACCGATCAGATATCAATTTGAATTATTTCCTATGTTGTTATTTTAATACATCAAACAATTCTCATGTTCCATTCAATTTTATAGCATTCTGATCTCTTTGGTTGCATGGTTACATCATATCTATCCCCTCCTCATAATTTATATATTGAATATTAGATATTTTAGAAAAAACGAATTTATAGTTTAAGTTAAAAACAAAAGATTGTAGTAATTAATAATTTTATGATCGATTTCTACTTAAATTATCAAGAAGAATAAAATGAAGGTTATTATATATACTTAGCTTACTCAATAGAAAACTTTAATTTTCATATAATATAGAATTTATAATTTGAGATTTTTTTTAATGAGAATTGATAGTGAGAAAAATTGAGGTTTAGATTAGCGGTTACTGAATTAGGTAATATCCTGTTTCACTTATTAATTTTTTTTTGTCTGACAGTCGCCAAAAATTATCACGAATTTACGGCTAGTTCGATAGTACATGCATTATTTTTATCCATTAAGATATCGCCACATGTACAAAGAGAAAAAAAATAAACAAATGAGGAGGATGATACTTCACTTTTGTGTATACACTAGTAAAAAAGGGAGTTTTACCGAAAGATTTTACTGACAGATTTATATATCTGTCGGTATAGGTGCCGAAAGGAACAAACCTGTCGCGAATGAGAGAAAAAGCCAATAGTCTCTACATCTCTTTCGGTATTTAGAAATAATACCGAAAGATATAGACTGTATCTTTCGACTTTAATCCCTTCCAAAAAAATCAGAAAAATGGCTAAGTGTTGAGTTTTCTTTAAGGGATATACCGAAAGATATGGTTTGTATCTTTCGGCTTTGATCTCTTCCAAAAAAATTCAGAAAAACGGCTAAGTGTTTGGTTTTCTTTAAGGGATATACCGAAAGATAAAGACCATATCTTTCGGTTTTGATCCCTTTAAAAAAATCAGAAAATGGCTAAGTGTTTAGTTTTCTTTAAGGGATATACCGAAAGATATAGACCATATCTTTCGGTTTTGATCCATTTAAAAAAATTCAGAAAACAACTTAGTGTTGGGTTTTCTTTAAGGGATATACCGAAAGATATAGACCATATTTTTCGGTTTTGATCCATTTAAAAAAATTCAGAAAACAACTTAGTGTTGGGTTTTCTTTAAGGGATATACGAAAGATATAGACCATATCTTTCGGTTTTGATTCATTTAAAAAAAATTCAGAAAATGGCTAAGTGTTGAGTTTTCTTTAAGGGACATATCGAAAGATATAGACCATATCTTTCGGTTTTACCCACTTACCAACACTTGATTTTTTGGGTTATTTAAGACTAAAACCAAAAGATTTAGGTATATCTTTTGGTTTTGCCCAAGAATACCGAAAGATTAATATTAAATCTCTCGGTTTTGGTCACTCTTAACTAATTTCCGCACCCTTTTCCAATTGATGTTTTGGTTTCTAAGTACATGAATCTTATTTAATTGTCCAATCATATCAATTGTTAGCCAATATTCCAAGTAGGGGGTTTGATTAAAGTCACAAGTATAAGTTTGTGTTTGATTATATAAAGATGAATATAGATTTGTGTTTGATTATACTTAGAATAAATGATTATGTTTTATATTTTTATGTGTAGAGGTTTGTGTTTAATTTCTAAGTATAGGAATGTGATTAGGTTTTAAGGATAAAATATAATAATCCTTCAATCTAGTAAAATTAATAAATTTGAAAAGGCAAATACCGAAAGATGTAGGGGAAATCATTCGGTATTCAAGGGTAAAGCCGAAAGAATTATGTAAATCTTTCGGTTTTGCCCACTTTCCAGTAGTTGTTTTTTTCTTGTTATTGAAGGCCAAAACCGAAAGATTTAAGTATATATTTCAGTTTTAACACAAAATACCAAAAGATTTAGTGTATATCTTTTGGTTTTGGTCACTCTCTTCCCTAATTTCTACACCCTTTTCCAATTAGTGTTTTGGTTTCTAAATACATGAATCTTTTTTAATTGTCCAATCATATCAATTGTGAGCCAATATTCCAAGTAGGGGGTTTGATTAAAGTCACAAGTATAGGTTTGTGTTTGATTATTTAAAGATGAATATAGGTTTGTGTTTGATTATACTTAGAATGGATTATTATGTTTTATATTTTTATGTGTAGGGATTTGTGTTTAATTTCTAAGTATAGGATTGTGATTAGGTTTTAAGGATAAAATATAATCATGCTTCAATCTAATAAAATTAATAAAGTTGAAAAGGCAAATACCGAAAGATTTACTTTATATCTTTCGGTTTTGAAGGGTAAAACTGAAAGATATAGACTATATATTTCGGTTTTGCCCATTTCCCAATATTTTGTTTTGTTTGGTTATTTAAGTACAAAGCCGAAAAATTTATGTATATCTTTCGGCTAAGGTAGTAGATACCGAAAGATTTACATTAAATCTTTCAATTTTGGTCACTCTACCCTAATTTCTTTCCCCTTTTTGTCCAAACATATCAATTGTCCAAACATATCAAATGAGTGATTATACTTAGAATGAGTAAGTATATGTTTTATATTTGTATGTGTGAGGTTTGTGTTTAATTTCTAAGTAGGATTGTGATTAGGTTTTTAAGGATAAATATAATAATGCTTACATCAAGATAAAATAATAAATTGAAAAGATCAAATACCGAAAGATATAGACTATATCTTTCGGTTTTGGTCACGGGCAAACCCGAAAGATTTAGGCAAAACCGTCGCCCAATAATTTATGATTAATACCGAAAGTTTTAGGTAAAACTTTCGGTATTGATTCTTTAAATCGCGAATTGGGCAGAAACCCTCCCTTGTTCTCTCTCTCTCTCTCCGCCGAAACCCTCCGTCACCGCTCTTTCTCCATTGAATTCGACGCTGGACGCCGCTCTCCTCCCTTTATCTATTGAATCCTACGCCGACCACCACTCTCCTTTCTTTCTCCGATCATTTCACCGATCAATGCTTTCTATAAGTATATCTCTCTTTCTTTCTTTCGTTTATATAGTTATAACCATTAATTCTTGCTTTCTTTTTTTTTTTACAAATCTATTCCACAATTTTTTGGAATTCATAAACTTTGATCTTCAAATCTGCAGGTTAGTATCTATAATTTATATATTTGGAATTTCATTGTGATAAACCTTATTGACTTGTTAGTATGAATTGATATATATGTATTGTGATATTGTAATTAGAATTATTAGTTTAATTGGCTGAATTTGTGAATTAGTATGAAGTTATTGTGAAATTAGGCTGAAATTTGGTGAAATTAGTTTGAAATCATTGTTGAGTGGTTTTCATTGTGATATTGAACTTGGAATTAGTATGAATTAGTATGTAATATTGTAATGAGGATTATTAGTTCAATTGACTAAAAATTTCTGAAATTAATATGAAGTTATTGTGAAATTTGGCTAAAATTTGGTGAAATTAGTTCAATTGGCTGAAATTTGTGAAATTAATATGAAGTTATTGTGAAATTTAGCTGAAATTTGGTGAAATTAGTTTGTAATCTTTGTTGACTGGTTTTCATTATGATATTGAACCTGAAATTAATATGAATGAATATGTATTGTGAAATATGGTGAAATTAGTTTGTAATCTTTGTTGACTAGTTTTCATTGTGATATTGAAACTGAAATTAATATGAATGAATATGTATTGTAAAATTTGGTGAAATTAGTATGAAGTTATAGATAGTTAGAAGTATATAAATTTGTTTTGAATTACAAGTTTAAGCCTGATACAAAGAAGATATAATCTTCAATTGATATATAATAATTTAGGCTAAAGAAAACTAATCTAATAGAAGTACCCGACAAAACTTGGATGAACTTACGTCGAGATCATCCAAAATATGAGGAAGGAGTTGACCACTTCCTACATTTTACAGTGAGTAGTACAGGACGACATAAAGTGAAATGTCCTTGCGTGAAATGTTTGAACACGACTTTAATGAATATAGTCGATGTAAAGACTCACCTCATCGTTTATGGAATAAATGTGAATTATGAATTCTGGTATTGTCATGGAGAAAAGAGGAGTACTACTAATGTGGTTTATGATAATGATGATGATGACAATTATGATGACGATGATGATGACGTGGTGCCGGAAGTCACAAGTACTTCACCGAACTTGAATAATACGGTCAATGAAGAACAATATATGCAAGATTTTATACACGATATGTTCTCCAACGTTAATGCTGGTCCGAACAATGTTAAATGCTGGCCTGAGCAACGTTGATGCTAGCCCGAACAACGATGAACCAGTCGAGGATGTGTAGAGATTCTATAAATTGCTTGATGATTCTAAACGACCTTTATATGAAGGTGCACGAATAACCAAATCATCAGCACTATTGAAACTCCTCCACATAAAGAACGTCGGTTAATGGACAAATGCTTCATATGATATGTTGTTGCGTCTACTTAAAGAGGACATATTACCGATGGACACTCTGCCAAATTCATACTACGAATATAAGAAGTTCCTTACAGATATTGGGCTTAACTATGAGAAGATAGATGCATGCAAGAACAATTGTATGCTATTTTGGAAGAACGACAAAAATTTGGAGTCTTGTAGAGTTTGTGGCCTTTCTAGATGGAAAGTCGACCAAACAAGTGACATAGTTCGGAAGAAGCAACATGGAAATTTATGCCCACTAAGGTGTTAAGATATTTTCCTCTAATACCAAGAATGTAGAGGATATACATGTGCTCTAAGACCGCTCCAATGATGAGATGGCACAAGGAAGTAAGAGTTGAAAGTGATATGTTGAGACTTCCAGCTGATTCATACACTTGGAAAACGTTTGATGAGAGGTATAAGTACTTCGCGTCGGAGCCCCGTAGCATGAGACTTGGTATATCAAGCGATGGGTTCCAACTCTTTGTAAATGGGAAAAAGTCATACAATATTTGACCGGTTATTCTAATTCCTTATAACGTGTCACCCACTCTTTGCATGGATTCTAGCAATTTCATTCTATCTATGTTAATTCCAAGTCCAAAGAGTGTGGGAGATGCAATTGACATATTTCTACAGCCATTGATCGAAGAGTTGACTGAACTATGGCATAGTGGTATGAGAACGTTTGATGCACACACCTCACAATACTTTAATACGCGAGCAGTGTTGATATTGACCATTAACGACTTTCCAGCGTACGCAAATTTGTCAGGGTGGAGTACAAAAGGGAAATTCGCTTGTCCTTGTTGTAACAAAGACACTATATCTCTTCGATTGGTTAATTGGAAGAAACAATGTTACATGGGTCACCGATGCTTCCTTCCAATAAACCACAAATACATGAGGGATTATAGAGAGCCCTAAAAAATGTTAACGGGATAAGAAATTTACGAGCAAGCACGGGACCTGGAAGGCACCGTTCTAACTACAAATCAAAGGAAGAAAACCAAGATATATCATGAAACACGAGGAGACAATTGGAACAAACTTAACATTTTCTTCAATTTTCCTTATTGGAGATCATTATTATTGAGACATAATTTGGATGTGATACATATTGAGAAAAAAATTATGATAGCGTGTTGAGAACAATGATGAATGTGAAAGAGAAGACTAAGGATGATCCTAAAGCCCGAAAAAATTTACAACTCTTGAACATAAAACACTGGTTACATCCTATAGATGTCGAAGGAGTAATTTATTATCCAGAAGCCCCTTTCACTTTGTGCTATGAGAATAAACAACGTCTTTGTAAATTTATGAAGGATCTTAAGTTGCCTGATGGCTTTTGCTCAAACATTGGAGGTTGTATAAATTTGCAAGAGAAGAAGATTACGGGATTGAAGAGTCATGATTGTCACATTTTATTATAATACCTTATTCCTCTAGAAACCCATGGATTGCTTCTAGATGCAATGTATGATGTTATAGTAAATTTGTTCCGGTTCTTTCGATAATTGTGTTCCAAAGTGTTGAATGAATCATACCTAGAACAATTGTACTTGAATATTGCGATGACACTATGCAAATTGGAAATGATTTTTCCACCATCGTTGTTCGACATCATGATGCATCTCCCGATACACTTGTCACTTGAGGTTATACTTGGGGGTCCTGTCCAGTTTCGATGGATGTATCCGATAGAACAATACATGGGTACAATGAAAAGATATTTGCGGAATAAAAATCACCTAGAAGGCTCAATAAGTGAGACATATCTTGTGAATGAAAGTATTCGTCTATGTTCCAAGTACATGGAAGAAGCTCTTGAACCAAGTTCAATCATGGGTCTCTCAGTATTTTCATCGTTGGAAGAACTATCCAATGGAACAATATACAATTTGAATTATTGTGATCAAGATATGACTCATTCATACATCTTGAAAAATTGCCCTGAAGCAGAACTATTTTACATGTATGATTTCATATTTCTAGTTAGTACAAATTATTAGCATTAAAGATATGATTTTAGAATTTAATATTGTGAACACAATTGCATCGAGTATGTGCAGGATTACAATAACATGAAGTCATGTGGAGAAATTCTCCCAACGTTTGCTAGCTATTTTAAGCATAGAGTGAGTAAATATCAGAATCATGCATATCTAATAACTTTAAATTGATTCTACAATTTACGAATAATTTAATTTGAGTCTTAATTTACGTATATAGGTCGCCAAATTAATAGACGATAGCGATATATCAATAGACCTTAAGATCTTAAGCTCCGGTCCAATTATGTATTCATTTAGTTTTGTTTGGTGTAAAATAAACGGATACAAATTTTGTACAGAAAAACACGACGAAAGTCTAACCACTCAAAACAGCGGAGTTGTTGTTGTAGGCAACAATGGATTAAATACTCTATCATACTACGAAGTTTTAACGGACATAATTCAAGTACAATATTTTTCTTACAGACGTGTTGTCCTCTTCAAGTGTTAGTGGTTTGATGCACATTCTGGGGAACGTGGAGTGTAAGTGCATAAATATGGCTTCGAAAGTATAAATTTCAACCGACTTTTAAAAACCCAGATGCAGGAACCTTATATTTTGGCGAGTCAAGCAAAACAAGTATTCTACGTCCCTGATATGGCATCACGGCCCGGTTGGAAGATTGTGAAAAAAATAAATCCACGTTTTACAAATATCTAGTTAAGAATAAATTAGTGTTTTACCTTAAACTTCACATCACATTGATTTCATACTAATAAATATTCTCGTACTATCTTTGTTAACATGTACGTACAATGCCGCCAAGAAAACTCATCAAGACATTCAAGGGGCTTATTTCACAAGTAGGCGACCTTACGACCCGAGGGGGGTCTTCAGGGAGCCGGGGAGAGCATTTAGGGGACCCGGTGTTGCCTTCAGGGTGTCCGATGTTAAATTATGTCCCAATATTTTCTTTCATACCAAACTAGCCACAAGAGGAGGATGATGTTGATGATTTCATTGAGAGTACATTTCCAGGGGCAAAGCAAGATTAGGAGGATGAGGAGGCTGAGCATGAGCAGGAGCATCATGAGGATGACCAGTCCACTCAGGACACTGCATGTACCGGTAAATTTTATAAATATTTATTGTTTATAATGTTTTTGACCTAATAATATTAGTTTTCTTCTTTTATAGGTTCTTCCTCCACGCGTAGACGAGGTCGGAACAAGAATATCGAGCTTGCTAAAAGGCTCAAGGATCTAAAGTGCATCTGACTTTCGGAGACATGGATGGGAGGCCAGATGGTTATGTGAGGCGTATGTGGTCTCGGCATGTGGGGTCAATGGTGCGGGACCCTCAACTCATCTCGCATTGCCAATTAAAGTGGAGAGCTTTGAGTATCGACCAACTCGATTCACTGTGGCGTGCTATGACAATAATAAATTGAACCTTAATTAACATTAAAATGAAGTTTTTATAACATTTGATGGTTTTATTTTTCAAGATCCATTTGAGAATATAAATATGTCTATAGATACGTTGAGAGAGGCTGTGATGGCACACGCCAAACAAATATGGGATATGTGGCGCTCCGATTTGAGTCAGGATTACGTCCAGATTCATAATGGAGATGAGGTAGTCGTGCTTACGCATCCACCACCATGTTATGATCCAACAGATTGAGAGTTCCTCTACAGACACCACTTCTTCACCGAGAATTTCAAGGTACGTATAATTTCAGAATTAAAATATGTACTACGATACTAGTTCTAACTTCTTTATTTATTTTAAATGCAGACAAAAAGCTCTATCAATATTGACAACAGAAAATAAGTGAAGTTTCCGCAACATATAGGCAGTAAACCATTTTTGCGCGTAGAAGAAGAATTTGTATGTACATTATTCAAGTATACCTATTATAAATAATTTAACTAATTTACTGATGATCACTAAATTATTTGAACAGACGGCTAAACTCGGACGTCCACCAACTATCATAGAGAGGTTCAGAAAGACTCAAACTCCGAGACCCACCAAAGACAACCTGACCCCGACACTGAACCCAATGTCACAAGAGAAGATCATAAGTTAATAAATAAGTTTAATTGAAAATTTAATAGAACTATACATCTTATACAATGAAACTTTGAAATGTGTAGGTGGAGATGAAACAAGTGATTAACGACATGCCCGATATCTCCGATTTCAAAGTGACCGAAAGAGTGTTCAAGCCCCAATGATACGGGACGGTGATAGGTATAGGGTCAGGCGTGCGGCCAACGCGTTTTCACGGGAATTGACGGAGGGGAAACAATTCTCAATGTGGAGGGTCGTCGTTAAGGGGAAACAATTCCAATAAATCTGTCGGTAAAGCCCAACACCGACAGATTAGACATATCTGTCGGTAAAACCCAATACCGACAGATTTGAATTTAATTGTCGGTATGTGCTATATCTGTCGGTATAGATAATATTGAAAGATTATTGGAATTTTTCGGTAAAGTCGTTACTGAAGGATTTTCCATACCTCTTTCGGTAAAGTCATTTCCGAAATATTTCAATAAA
This sequence comes from Impatiens glandulifera, assembly GCF_907164915.1. NCBI lineage: Eukaryota > Viridiplantae > Streptophyta > Magnoliopsida > Ericales > Balsaminaceae > Impatiens > Impatiens glandulifera. The sequence goes on along the minus strand of NC_061870.1, from coordinate 19,396,939 downwards.
TCTTTCACTATTTATCTGAAAAACAATACCGATAGATGTAACCATATATCTATCGGAAAAAGATATTCCGAAAGATATATATAAATCTCTCTATATATATTAAATTAAAAATTAGATATATTCATTTAAAAATATAAAAAGGTTATATATATAAATATTTATATGAATATATCTATAAATAACAAACTTAATATATATATATATATATAATAAATTTATATATGTAACAAATGTATATATAATTTTCAAAAGTTATTTATAATAATTTAATAATAAAAAATTGAAGAGAAATAAAATTATTAAATTGAAACAAAATTATTAAATATCAATCTAAAATTGAAGTGAGAAAAAAATTATTAAGTTGTGTATAATGTAACATCTTATTATTAACATAAATATAAAAAAATGTGACATTTCCCATTTATTAGTCTTTGCTTAGTTTGTATTTTATATTTTTAATTTTAATGATTTTTATAATAATTATTTTTAAGAGAAAACATCTATTTTATTGAAAACCTGAAGAAATATCTCAAGAAGAAACAAATTAATATTTCTCATAATTCGTTAACATATATTATTTAAGAAAAAACATTTCCAAGAGAACGACAACATCACCCTCCCCACTAAGGTCTAGGATTGCAACTGTTCGGTTTCATTTTTCCGACCACTGGCACCAAATTGTAGATTCTCTAGTGATATCGAAGATTTTGTTCACGAATGAAAAAAAGGTTGCACTCATAGCAAATGAAGTGGGCTTACAAAAAAACAAATTAAAAGTTAATAAGTACAATTAAATTGAATCAATAAATTATAAAATCTTACCAGCCAGACCCCAGGAAGGTTTCTGGTTCTTCTCCTCCTTGATCTTTCACACCTTTAGAATTATTCATTAAATAAAATGAGAATTCCCTGTTCTACAGACTGATCGATCGAGATGATGAAGAAATAACCTAGGGTAAAATATGTCTGGGTTTGATTTTAAGTAATAAATAAATAAATCTCAAATGATGACGACTTTTGTCTTAAAAAGATAAAGTTTATTGATATAAAATATAAAATGTAATCTATAACTAGATTTTCAATATTTAAAATTTAATGAGATTTTATTGATTTATCCTTACTGTAGGACATTAAATTAAAAGCAAAAATATTTTTAAGTAATCTAAATTATATATATATATATATATGCTTAATTTCCAAAGTGTCTGAATTGTCGAGTTAAGAGTTGTGGGTAATTTGGATATATATGAGAGTAATTGATACTTAAGTCATTTTATGGGTTGACTCGCCCATCAACTTAAAACGGTTAAAAATAAAATAAAAAATGTTTTAGATATGTTTTGAACTTTCATCCTAACCAAAAACAAGTATAATTTTTTAATCAATTAGGCTAATAAGACTTTATATTTTAATTCAACATCAAATTTAATTAACGCATAATATTATTAATAATATAAGTTTAACTTTTTAACTAATATAATATAATATAATATAATATAATATGAAGCTTAATTTTTAAAGTGATCGAATTATCAGGTCGAGAGTTGTGCTTAATTTGGATATATATGTGAGAGTAAATGAATAAAATATGAATGGAGAGTGTTCTATATTTTATTTTAATATATTACTCGTGATTTATTAAAAAATTTAAATACTAAATACATATTATTATAATTTTTTTTTATTAAATTTATTTGGTTTGTATTTTTATACTTGTACATCACACAAGAATTTTTCTTCTTTAAACTTTCTTTGTCATTATTTTTCCACTGTTTATCCTTTCTTTTTTTAAAATACCTTATACAAAAATTATATATTCAGATAAAATAAATCAGACTAAATTTAGATTCTAAATGCAAAATGTGTATCCATGTGCTTTTAAATGAGGTGGACATGTATTGTCATTCCTTTGTTTCTATTAGTCAATTCTTCATAAAAATTAAAAAAGTTATTTTCTTAGTCAAAATAAAATATGTTTGTTTTAAATTGAATAAATTTTATTTTATAACATAATTTAAAATTTTGTCAAAAATTATTATTAATTTATTATTGCACACATTTTTACCTAAAACGGTTTCATTTAATGTAACCACATCCCAAATAAAAATAAATATAAAATTATTTCATTTTTTACTTTAATAATTTTAAAAAATAAGTATAATGATAATGATTGTGACAATATTTTAATTTTTAAATAATTTAAATTTATTTATATACCACAAATATTTATGAATATGACAGTAGGAATTAGTATTTTTTTATTGTTTTTTTTGGATCATATAGTTTTTAAATATTTTGTTATCTATATTTGATTATATGAAAATTTAAGTAAATTTTTACAAATTAAAATAAAATTTAATTTTATAAATTTATAAATATATAACAATTTTAGGTAAATTTTTAATTTTTACATGAAATTTTCTTTTTCAACTAGCTGATGTATACTTTTTGTATACATATTTTGAAGAAGAGTGTTCCATCCAAAAGTGAGTTCATTTTTTAATATGGAAAAAATTCTGAAATTTGAGCCTCAAACAAACTTAAATCAATATTATAAAGAATATTTAATCTTTTATAATATTATAAAGAATAGAATAAGGATAATGCAATATTTTACTTATGGTTGTTTGAATGATCTAATAAAAACTATAGGAAAAGATGAAACTATGATTTGTTTATATTAAATTAATAAAATAATCAATTATCAAACAAGGCTTTAGAACTATTTAAAACAAGGCTTTAGAACTATTTAAACGGACAATATGTATAATGTTTTTATAAATTTAACACTTAAAATATCTATGTGATTTTGTTTGAAATTATTCTTTATATATTTATTTTTGTTTAAAGTTGTTCTTTTTATATTTATTTTTGTTTGAAATTGTTCTTTTTATATTTATTTTTGTTTGAAATTACTCTTGTATATTTATTTTTGTTTGAAATTGTTCTTTATGCATTTATTATTGTTTGAATTTACACTATAAATATCTAAAATCATTTAAAGTATTGTAAAATCGTTAATTTATGTTTGAAATAGTCACAAATTCTTCTTATTTTTTATCCTTTTTTATAAGCGCTATTATGGGGAAATTTTTACCTTCATCTTGAGATGACTTTTTCAATTTAATTCTCAAACGATGGTGCATCTATAATGTTTCATTTTCAAACAAAGATGTTGCAGACTAAGGTGACGACGATGTTATTACTCATTGTCTTCTCCATATTTAGATATTGTATGTTTGTGGTATTCCCTCATAACCATATTTAAATAATAAAAAAATATTTATGTGGAAGAAGAGAAAGATGTTTGTTAGTCTTATAATTAAAATATAAATAATATGATAAAGATTACGAAATATAAAATATGATATTATAATACAAAACTCGTAATAGACTGAATCGGACGGGTATACATGATTTAAACCAAAATTGTGGTTATCCCCTTAATGAGAATGAATTGGGAGTGAGAATGAATATAACTTTATTTGAAAAAGAAATAATCCAAAATTGTGGTTATCCCTTAAGTTTATTAGTTAAAATCAGCTATAATCCAAATCAAAAAATCACAGCCTAGTTAGAATCTTAGGCGGTCGATAATTTAAATTAGTTATCAAAATGGTTCTAATTTCGACCATAGAATAAGAATGATTTATACTTTTTGTTATGTTCCTCATTTTGTACGCTTTTAAAAAGCTTAACTATTTCAAACAAAAATAAATAATAAGGAACCATTTTTAACAAAATTATGTATAGAAAAATATTTTAAACTTAATTAAATGTATATATACGAAACATTATATATATATATTACCTGTTTAAATAAAAAATGAAATATATATATAAATAAAGTGATTTATGACCGGGTAAATTTTAATAATAATTTATATAAAAGTGAAAAAAATTCACTTATTTAGTTAGTTATCTATTGATACATTCAGTATTGATAATATATATATATATATAATGTTAATTTGAATTTGTTTGAGTTCAAGAGTTTGGTTAATTTGGATATATATGTGAGAGTAGATGAATATTTGGGTCAGATCGTGGGTTGATCCGCTCATAAACATTAAACGATTAAAAATAAAATTAAAAATATTATATGTATGTTTCAAACTTGCAACCTAACAAAAATAAGTACAACCATTTAACCAAGTGTGATTAGGATGTAGTTTTTCGAAAGATAATATGTCGGTAACAAATGAGAGTGTTTAAAAAAATATTAATCAAATATTTTATTGACCAAAGTGTGAGGTCACGAGGTTAAATGTCGATTGAAATTGGTGATTTATTTTCCTAAGGATAAGAAACGTGTGAAAGTGTGATTGAGACGTGGTTTACTGAAGGATAAGAGATTAAAAGTTGTTGTTGAGGAAACTCAAGAGGAAGATACTCAAAATTTCAAAGCTGAAATAGAGAATTCTAAAGCCGATAAAGAAGATTTCAAAACAAATGTGGAGTCTGAAGCTGAAGCCGAAGATAATGAAGACAAGAACACATAAATTCAAGTTAAAGATAACAAAGATAAAAGCCCTAAAATTCTCAGAAACAATTATTTCTATCAAATCAAAACGGGCTCGTACAAAGAGAGAATTCAAAATGAGAAACAAGAATACTCATCATCATCTTCAATACAACCTCTTTTCATCGTTAGAGGAACGGGAAAAGGAAGAGGAAGAGAAAGAAGACCTCTCAATGAAAACGGATGGCATAGAAAAATGCTAGGTTGGGATAGTTAAATTTGAATATAGTCTTTTCTGTTTGTAATCTCTATTTTTTTAGAATGTATGAATGTTACCAATCAGTTTTTTTAGGGTCTTTTGATTGTCATCCTTAATCATAATTAGGGTTTGTCTAGCTTTGATTTCTAACCCTCCCACTTTTGGGATTTTAATGAAATGGTTCTAACCGTTTTCTCAAAACAAAAGAGGCTGGTAACATCGTGAGGTCACAAGATTAGAGGTCGATTGAGATTGGTGATTGGTTTGCTAAAGAATAAGAGGCGTGTGAAACTGTGATTGAAATTGGTGGTTAGTTGTATAAGGAATAAGAGGCGTTTGAAAATGTGATTGGTTTGCCTAAGGATAAGAGGCGTGTTAAAATATGATTGGAATTGGTAATTGGTTTACCAAGGGATAAGAGATGTATAAAAGTGTGATTGAGATTGATGGTTGGTTTATCGAAGAATAAGAGACATGTGAAAGTGTGTTTGAGATATAGTTTTCCAAGGGATAAAATATCAATAATAAAGAATCATGATGTGACGAGATTAAAGGTCGATTGTGATTGGTAGTTGGTTTGCTGATGGATAAGAGGTGTGTGAAAATGTGATTGAGATTGGTGGTTGAGTTACCGGTGAATAAGAGGCATGTGAAAGTGTGATTTGGATTAATGGTTAGTTTGTTGAGGGATAAGAGGTTAGTAGCATTGGGTTAGTGGTTGGTTTTCCAAGGGATGTCGGTAACAAAATATCGTAAAGTCACAAGATTAGAGGTCAATTGAGATTGATAGTTAGTTTGTCAAGAGATCGGAGGCATGTAAGTGTGAAAGTGTGAGGTTATGAGATGAGAGGTCGATTGGGATTAATAATTGGTTTATCGATGAATAAGATGTTGATAACATTGAAATTGATTGGTTTGCTAAGAGATAGAGGTGTGTGAAAGTGTGATGTCACGAGATTGAGAGGTTCGTTGGGATTGGTGGTTGGTTTGGCGAGAAATAAGAGGCGTATGAAAGTAATGAGGTCACGAGATGAGAGTCAATTGGAATTTTTGATTGGTTTGCCGAATGATAAGAGACCGGTAACAAAGGGTCGTAAGGTCACGAGATTAGATGTCAATTGAGATTGATACTTGATTTGTTGAGAGATTAGAAGAATTTGAAAGTATGATGTCACTAGATGAGATGTTGTTGAGATTAGTAGTTGGTTTGCCAAGGGATAAGAGGTCGGTAAGATTGAGATTGGTGGTTAGATTGTTGAAAGATGAGAGACCGGTAACAATGGATCGTAAGATTACGATATTAGAGGTTGATTGCGATTTATGGTTAAAAATATATGTGAATGAGATGTTGATTGACCGAAGTGTGAGGTCACGATATTAGTGATCGATTGGGATTGGTGGTTAATTTACTAAGGAATATGAGACATTTGAAAGTGTAAGGTCACGAGATGGAGAGGTCAATTGAGATTTTGGTGGTTAGTTTGGCGAGGAATAAGAGACGTGTGAAAGTGTGTGAGGACACAATATTAGTAATGGGAGTTATCCATTGAGAAAAAGAATATTGATGGCTAAATGTGTGACTAAGATGGTTGGTTGACCGAATTGTGAAAGTGAGGTCACGAGATGAGGGGTCAATTGAATTGGTGGTTGGTTTGCTGAAGTGAGGAAAAGAGGTCGCGGTAATGATATAAGATGATTGAGGTACAAAATACTCAAAGTGATGTCACGAGATTAGTAGTGAGATATTCAATGGAGAACAAAAAATATTGATGGTATGAATGAATTTATTAGTTTAACGAAGAAGTGAGGGTAAATAGGTTAGTGATGGTTGATTTGCCAAAAATGATAGTAAAAGATGTTGGTACTCTTGAGATGCTTAAGTGCAGAAGTGAGGTCACAAAATTAGTAATATAAGAGGTTCATTAGGTAAGAAATAATATTGTTGGTTAACCGAGAAATAAGAGTAAGAAGTCGAAGAGGAAGAAGTCGGTGCTGATGAAAAAAAGTTAAATGAATGTCTTCTTATCAAATTTTTATCTTTTTTTTTTATGAATAACGAAACAGCGATGAATGAGAGGAGGAAGACGATCACTAGGTTGTCACAACCATTGAAGCACTATCATGTTCAAACCATATATGTTGACGACGAAAAGGATATTAAAGGCGATGAAAACAATAATGATAATAATCACAAAGAGGTGAGTATTGTTTATTTCAACTTTTATAAATGTGATTATTATTTATCCTAGTTCATATATATACTTGTAAACTAATTTTAATTTCTTAAATAAATATGAAAATATTAAGTTGGTATATAATCAAATTTCTTTTTGATTTAGTATATGAAAAGTATATGATCTCTAATTTGAGAAATAATATTAAAGTAAGAAAAAGTTAGGTTGAACGGTTGATTATGAAGCACCGACATACCGCTGGCATGTCATAATTCCTTTAGTAGTACTTCTCTCCTTTTCATTAGTTAAACTGCTTCTTCAACACTCACTCTCATTCTTTATATGCATCAACTTCCTCTTCAGAATTGAGATCCAGATCCGATAGTGCTTTACATTTCACTCCAATGGCCTCCAAGCTTTTGCTAATCACAATCTTCGTTTTCGATGCAATAGCCTTTGGTTTAGCTGTTGCTGCCGAGCAGAGGAGGAGCACTGTAAGTAGTACTCATTTTCATCTTCTCTTGTTGATAACTAGCTAGATCTGTACTATATCTACTTACCAAACTTAAGTAGAATGGAATTTGATCGGATCTGTAGTAAAAAGTGCTTGAATTATAGGTTAATATACAAATCTGAAGTTGTTATTCCATATCATGATCATGATCAGGCCATAATTAAGAAAGATCCAGAAGGAAACTACAGTTACTGCGTGTATGATTCGGATATTTCAACTGGATATGGTATTGGTGCATTGTTCTTATTCTTAACTAGTCAAGTAGTGATAATGGTGGCAAGTCAATGTTTTTGTTGTGGAAAGGCTCTGAAACCTGGAGGTTCTAGAGCTTGGGCTGTCATTCTTTTCATTATTTGCTGGTATACTATACTATACTATACTATAATTTGGTAAATCTCCAATTCTATTTCCTTGATCTCTCTTTGTTAACAAGAGGGTATTATATTATTTAGGGTATTCTTCACAATTGCTGAAATATGCTTGTTGGCTGGCTCGGTGAGGAATGCTTATCATACAAAGTATAGGGCGATATTTGCGAATGAAGAAGCGCTTTCTTGTGAGATGTTGAGGAGTGGAGTATTTGCAGCAGGGGCGGCATTCGTATTCTTGAATTGTATTGTTTCTCAGCTTTACTATGTTTGTTTTTCTAAGGCTAGAGAAAGCTATCAGTTTGGAGGAGAAGCTGGTAATGGTGTTGGCATGAGCACTTACAAGTGAGTTTTATTTGCAGCAACAGACTTGTCTTTTTCAATGATCATCCAATTTCAAAATATTTTTCTTATTTTTCTTAGTTTGAAGTTTGTTTTCAATGTATAATATGCTTCTTCATGGATTAGTGATGGATTAGTGATTGTTGAATCACACATTTGAAAATGTTATTATTTTTTGAGTTACAATTGTTATTAAAATTAAGTTGGTAAAATCCATTTTCTTATTCTTTACTGATTTAAGAAGCTAGCATTACACTCCGTGACTTTTGGTCTTTTTTGTCACTTGAAATGTTTTAATTAAGTAAAAATTTATTTAAGATTAAGATCATTGAACACTTATAATCTCATGTTAAATTTAAAATCGTAAAAAAGTTCTTAAATCATTAAAATTGAACAGTCAATTTTAACTTCTATTTAAATATTTCATTATTATATTTAGAAGGTCAATAAAATTTCAAATAAAAATAGCATTAAATAATTATATTACCAAATATCATCTATCAATCAAAATATCATAATAAATGATTATATATTTATACTCATAATAGAATTTTTATTTAAATAATTTATACCCAAAAAAAATAAAATAATACATCAGTTGTTATACTAGTTCTAAAGAAATCCTTACTAATATTACAATTATATAACTTAAAGTGAGAATAATTTATTGTTTGTTTGTTTGGAAAATGGAACAAGTATATGTCAAATATCAATCTCAAAGTTTTTTTGCCTTCTTTTATCTAAGGTTATTTGAATAATTAAATGATCATTAAAATAATAGATTATTGAAAGTAAGTTTTTTTTTTTAGAAAAAATACTCAAGTTATAAAAATATATAATGATATATATTCATGATTATTTGTAAATTGTTTGATTAATATTGAACTCTTTTACAATTCACATCAAGTCAAACCATACATAATGTTTGGTTCAATTTAAGATTAGTTTATTTATGGGTGAAGTTGGTGGGTATGTCTTAATTTATGAACTAAAATATTTATTTTTGATTTTATATCAAAATTAAATTTAATAATTTAATTCTAATAATCTATTTTATCAAATAAAATTATAAATTCATAAAATTTATGTTTTCTTCCAATAACACAATATCAACTTAATAATAATCTAAATAACTGAAAAGAGAGAAACTTGAAAGAAATTATATAAATATGCATAAAAAAATGCAAAAGAGTCATAATAAGCCAAAACTTGATTATATTATTAAAAAAATCCTCATGAAATTTGAAAAAAAAAATTAAAGAGAGAAAAAAATAATAGTGGTTTATGATTTTGATGAAATGATGATTATTTTTAGTAAAATAATTTAAAAAGTATTAATATATAAATAAAATAAAAAAATAATAATTTAAAATAGAAGGTATTTTAATATTTTGGTCAAACCGAAATAGACCCTATGAGTTTCAATATTTCTCATTAATAAAATTAAAATTAATGATGGTATTTCTTGAGATATTTTTGTTAGAGTAATTTCCACCGAACTAAATGACCTATTATTATCTCTTCTCTCCAACTTCTCAATGAATCCTACACAAGGATGAATATAAAAATTTAAAAATTGAAAACAAAATTATGGATGAATGTGAGTCTCATCCTATTTGGATTTAAAGAAATAAATAATAAATTAAATTGAATAAATTAAAAAATTAGTATGCAAGGTCACATTTTTATATATTTTATAAAATTTGGTTGATTGGATATTTTATTATAATTATACTATTGGTAATATCACGATTTATTTGAATCTCACACATTTATCATTTACACTATCGTTTAAAAACATTAGTTTGTGATCTTAGTTGTTTTTGTCTTGACGATAAACTTATTCTCATTCGCACCATCATTTAAAAACATTAGTTTGTGATCTTGGTTGTTTTTGTCTTGACTATAAACTTATTCTCATTGCTTTGACCCGATCTTCCCCAAGAGCTCACATCGACATCGACAGGAATATTCGTCACTTGTGGTCCACCCAAAACGGGAATGGACTATGATTACAAACTTATAATTTCATTTTTTTATTGGATTTAGTCCTAAAGTAAATCCTCCCTTAGTCTTTCATCCATTTTTGTATTTTTTTTATTAGTATTAAAGTGATTTTTTTTTCTTTTATGCATTATTCATGTCATCTTTATTAATTTTATTCTTCTTTGCATGTTTGTTAATTGTGTTTATAACCCTTTTCCATTAATCAGTTTTATTTTATTTAAATAAAATCAATGTATTAAAATAGAAAAAAAAATTATAAAAAAAAAAGTTGATGAAGGGTGAGGAATGGGGGGAGATCTGACCGTTGATGAATCTAGGTAGATATAGGTAGCATTGAGAGTAGTAGCTTAATAGCTAGCTAGGCCTCTGCTGGTCACCACCGGCCACCGCCATCCGCCAGCCAAACTAGCAGCAGAGACAACTCACTGGTCCAGCCCCTATTTAATTTTCATTAGAATGGTCCTCCAGCCACTTCAATAAACCCTGGACTCTCTTCAATTCTACTCCCCTTTTTTTTACTAATTCTAAATACTTTAAACATTACAATTCTCAAAAATATATTTTCGATAAAACATCCATAAACCAAATGGGATACCTTGTTACCAAAGGGGGTTAATTCGATGCTACATGTACCGGTAGTGTAAGTATCCATTAAGAAAGTGTCACATGTACAAACAGCAAAAAGTTAACAAATGAGAGACGTGATGCTTTACTTTTGTGTATAGGTGTCACTTCATGAGTAGGATACATGTAGCATCGAATTAACCACCAAAGGGTCTACGTGCTCTCTCACGGGAAAGGGTAATGATTAAAAAAATTACAATTTTACCCCTCTATTCGAGAGACACATGAGTCATTTAATAACCGATGATCCCAACTATCCCAAAACAAAATGTATAACCTCAAAAATCTTTAAGAAAATGTTCAATATCGATGCATGACGCCCTTTCTTCGGATTGACTAAGTTAATTCGTTAGGTTTGGTGTTTAAATGTACCTACAACATTGCAATGCAAAAGAAGAAAAACATAATAGTGACAAGCTTGTGAATGAATTTTTCAAATGACGAAATTAGCCTAGTAGACTTTCTCAATTGGGAGCCACAGTTCATCTTCAATTGAGAAAGTTTGTTTATATTACTATACTTTTAAAGACTCCAATTAATATTTTTCATTTTCAACTTTATAAATGTTACCACATTTTATTTTTACATTATTTATGTGCTAGATTGCAAGGGCAAAATAAAATGAAGAAATATCCAAGCTATAAATTTCTCCCACCTAAGAAGAAAAACACAAAAATAATCTTCACTACTTAATTTTCTCAAAATCTTATGTTTTTTTTATAATTTTATAGACATGATAATATTATCTCGTTTAGTAAAGTATTAGAGTATACAAATTCATACAAATTTTCATTTAAAAATAATATGTTATACAAATTTTATTAGAGTAATATTATATGTGATTTTTTTAATTGAAATTGTATATTATAAAGTTTTGGGTATTATTTATACTTGATAATGTAATTTTCTCATTTTATAATAAGAAAATTCTTATTATATATGAATCATTTAGATTAGTTCAAGAGACAAGATGATTCAAAAAATCATATCACATACTTAATCAATAGTTTTTATTAATTTAAATATCAAAATTATCCTTTACATAAATATTTTATTTTATATTAATAAAATACATATTTAATTGGGGGTATTTTAGTTATAATTATTATTTTTTTTTTTAAAAATTCATCAAACATGGTTTTTGAAGAAAAACCCAAAATCTCAATTCCTCAAACCCTTAGTTAGAATGAAAGTAGAATTTATATATTAAAAAAAAAAAAAAAAATAATCTGATTATATATGATGCAATGAATCTAATACCTTTCTTGCAATGAAGTTTTGCAGGTATAAGTTAGAAAGGTCATGCCTTTAAATTTCTTTAGTTTTTCCCAAAATTAATGCTATTTTCCCTTTTTTAGTATGCTTATCTACTATACAATTTCATCATTTATGACTTTATTTCATTTTCATATCATAACTTTACATATATATATATAATAATTAACTTAGACTTTTTATACATATTTACTTACCTTCAATGCATTAATAATTAATTACTATTATTAAAATAAACCCTTTTAGTTTTCTCATAATTACTTTTATCTTGTTCCAATCTAAATAGTTATTTGATTTATTTCTAAAATATTAATATGAAGAAGTAAAAAAGGTAGGCTAAGCAATAACTTCACTGCATTTAATTATCATCAACGGTTACTATGCTCTTTTTTTTTTATTTTTTATTTTATGTAATGGAGGAAATCATTTAAAAAATAATAATAATAATAATAAAAAATAAAAAAAAAAAATGAGGAGTGATAGAGATAATCGTAAAAGTGGGAGGAAATAGAGAAAAAAAAAATTATTTGATTTTTTCAGTGAAATAAGATTATGCCAGTCGTTACCTCACCAAATTTTCTCGAGAAATCATTTCTTATTTATATACATATATCATATACATCATTACCTTTATACGACGTCGTTTGCTTTTCCGTCTCCCTCCTCTCTCTCACGACGACCTGCTCTGCAAAAAACATAGCTTTGCTTTCTCTCTCTACTCTCTCTCCTCTTTCTCTCTCTAATCACGTATTGGATCCGAGTTCTCAATGTAAAAACTCTCCCGCGCTGTATGGATCATCAAACTGTCCGATCTCTTCGAATTTCATCCATTTCTTTGAAGTATCTTTCTTCACTCTACTCATAGTTTGATTCTTTTTCTCTGTATCTATCTATACAAGTGATTAACCGACTGATTCCGGTAAGGATCGTTAGGGCATTTTCATTTCAGATGGGAATGCCCGAACGATGAGCCGAACCGTTGACGAAGAAGAAGAGGACGAGCGTTTTTACGAGTCGCTTGATAGATTATTATCGTCGGCCTCTTCTCGGACTTGTTCGTCTTCTTCCGGAGAAGAAGAAGAAGACGACGACGAAGAAGAAAGAGATCCGAATTCGGATTCTCTCAATTATGCTCTTGAACAACCGGTTACTGTCCCTAGGTTTCCAATGGGAGTGTATAATAACTACGATGTCTGGATCTCTGAACCATCTTCTATCGAGGAACGACGTCTGCGACTTTTCAGACAGATGGGACTCATACGTGACCCTCGTCGGAAAAGCATTCTATCTTCTTCTTCTACTACTACTACTACTACACTTGATGAAGAAGAGTTCGGTAGATCGGCATCGTATGATCAATGTGTTGTTGAAGCCTCTTGTAGTAACTCTGACGTTCTGATTCTTCGATCCAAGTCAGACGGTAGCACAGACAGTCTTCCTGAAATTCTTTCAATTAATTCACCTTTACTACTACCGTCTACTGGAATTCCTGTAAATAATCATATTGTGAAGACTCGAAATGGAAATGGAAATGGAAATGAGTCGACTATTACCAGTGCCGCTTCACCTAATAAGCCTCCTACGGGAAAGAATAGCAGGAAGATTGAAGATATTAGAAATGAATCTAACTGTCTTGAAATCAGCTGCGATGGGGAGATGGATATTGAAGACAGTTGCGGTACTGTATGCACAACAATTAAGGATCTAGACAATGGGAAGCAGTTCGTAGTGAATGAAATAAGAGAGGATGGTATGTGGAATAAGCTTAAGGAAGTCGGTACTGGAAGACAGTTAACAATGGAGGAATTCGAGATGTGTGTAGGTCATTCACCTATTGTTCAAGAACTGATGAGGAGGGAAATTGTGGAAGAGGGTAATACAGATCTTGTTAACCATATCATGAATGGAAACCTAGCAAGTGGATCGAAGTTAAAGAAGAAAGGGAGTTGGTTGAAGAGTATAAAGCAGGTAGCAAGTACTATGACGGGTTATAAGGAAAGGCGAAGTAGCGACGAAAGGGATACGTCGTCTGAGAAAGGAGGGAGGAGGTCGAGTTCTGCGACAGATGATAGTCAGGATGTATCGTTTAGAGGTCCTGAAAGAGTTCGTGTTCGACAGTATGGGAAAACTTACAAAGAGCTCAGTTCGCTGTACAAAAGCCAGGAGATACAGGCTCATAGCGGTTCAATTTGGACGATTAAATTCAGCTTGGATGGTAAGTATCTTGCAAGTGCTGGTGAGGATTGTGTGATTCACATTTGGCAGGTTGTGGAATCAGAGAGGAAAAGAGATATGTTTGTGGAAAGACAAGAAGATGGGGGTTTGAACCTTTTGGTTGGGTCGCCAGAGCCAGGTTTACTGTCTCCGAAACTAGATGGAAGTGCGGAGAAGAAGAGGAAAGGAAGGTCGTCGTTTAGCAGGAAGTCTGTAAACTTCGAACCTGTTATGGTTCCAGAGACTATCTTTGCACTCTCTGAGAAACCTTTTTGTTCATTGCAAGGACATCTTGATGATGTTCTGGATCTATCATGGTCAAAATCTCAGGTTAGTTGTAATTTCTATCATCGTAATGAACTTTTTGCATAATTTAAAGTAGGTGCTTTAGTGTTCATTTAGTTCAATTTAGTTGATCAAATGGTTACAGTATTTTTTGTGTTTTGAAAACGTGTGAATCTAACCAGAATCATGTTATTAGTACTAGTATGCGATTAGCAACTGTAGAATGATGCTATGATTAATAGTTTTCTATACCCTACATATCACTCTCAAGAGCTAAGACCTGATTTCACAAGGCTGCAGTTGCTATTTTACGATCAAGAATTAGACCCATTTGAAAATAAAAAAAATTAGGCTAGATATGTCATGTGGATGATCCAGATGAGACACAAATTTTAGAGATTTTTAACAGTTTTTCATTTGGATTCATATTGAGATCTAGAAACAAAAGGTGTTACCAATAAGCTCGATCCATCTTAGCTTCCCATTCATAGTAAAGAACATTAGCTGTAAACAAAGGTCATAGCTCAAGGAGAACCCGTAATTTGCTTAAACTGTTTGTTAAACAGATAAGGTGATATTAACTTACATTGGTAATCTTTTGTTTGGTTTTCAGCATTTGCTTTCATCATCAATGGACAAAACTGTGCGGCTCTGGGATATGTCCAACAAGTCATGCCTGAAAATCTTTGAGCATAATGATTTTGGTATGTGGTTACTATTGCTTTTTTATTGCTTATTTCATATTTGTTCTGTGTATAGTATAGAGGGAAGATAAATCAAGTGTGTACCACTTGAAACAAAAAATACCCAAAATGAAAAAAGGGACGACATCTGTTTACAAATGTTTACCCTTTCATGACTGATTGTACTTTGTCTTTGATTACAGTTACGTGTATCCAGTTTAACCCCATGGACGATAAATTCTTCATCAGTGGATCTTTGGATGCGAAAGTTCGCATATGGAGTATACCTGATCATCAAGTTGTTGATTGGAGTGATCTTCATGAAATGGTCACTGCTGCTTGCTATGCTCCAGATGGTCAGGTTGGTTACGTTTTTCCCTTTTGCTGTCAAAACACATAATAACATTGTTATAGCATTTGGAGAAGTGACATTAAACATTGAATGGTCTAAGGTTGCATTGGTTGGTTCTCATAAAGGAAGCTGCCTCCTTTACGACACATCAGGTACAAGACAATCTACTACACCCTTGAAAGTAAATAGTAACCCAAGATAGGACCTTTTTTTTAATCAATTTTTTCTTTGATTAACAGAAAATAAGTTGCAAGAAAAGGGCAAAGTTAATCTGCAAAACAGGAAAAAGAAGTCTCACTGCAAGAAAATAACAGGTTTTCAGGTATTAGGCTTCTCTATATGGTTGTGTTTGATAACAAAACTTATCTTGAATTAAGATTATTATTTAGATTAATAAACTATTCTCAAGAATATTTATTGATCGCGTCTATTTACAGTTTGCACCAGGAAGTTCATCACAAGTGCTTGTGACATCTGCTGATTCACGAATCCGCTTCGTTGATGGTGTTGATCTAGTTCACAAGTTCAAAGGTAAGCTTTAGTAATTTGCAATGCAAGCTCGCACTGTAGAAAACTTCAATATTTGAGAAAAAAAAAGTTTTCCAATAAATTACACATGGTGATTTCAATGCGCGATGCACATATATTTTGCATTTAACCATGTTAGTTGCATAATTGCATAAGGTTATTTGGGTAAAATTCTTACAATTAATAATTTTCACAGGCTTCAGAAACACTAACAGCCAAATACTGGCATGCTTTTCCTCAAACGGTAGACACATAGTATGCGCAAGCGAGGACTCCCACGTATATATTTGGAAACACGAAAACGAAACTCGACCAACAAGAGCCAAAGGAGTAACGAGAACCCAATCTTACGAACACTTCCACTGTCAAGACGTAACCGTTGCCATTCCATGGCCAGGCTCTTCAGGAACGTCAGTCTCCTCCTCCCCAGACTACATTGAAAACTTTAACAGTAATTTCGACGAAATATCCACAGCCAACCATCCACCTACCCCGGTTGAAGAACAAGAAGTAATGGGTAACGAAAAAAGATCATCACTTAATGGAATCATTTCAAGTGCTTCAAATAGCTATTTCTTAGATAGAATGTCTGCAACTTGGCCTGAGGAAAAACTGTTATCTTCTGCTGCTGCTGCTGCTTCTTCCAATAATAATAATAACAGTCCCCGTGTGAGCGTTGAGTTCTGTGATGCGTTGAGCGATGGTAGGTCGGCGGCTTGGGGAATGGTGATCGTTACTGCTGGCCTTAACGGGGAAATTCGGGCTTATCAGAATTTTGGATTGCCTGTCCGACTATGAGAAGGGAAGATAAGAGAAGAGAAGAAGAGGAAGAGAACTAACTTTGATAAAGTGCAAATTTGTTTGTTGTACAGATTTATACACTTCTTTGGGGAAGGTTTGTTTGTAATATTAGAGAGGAAATGAAAGGAAAGAAAAAGTTGGTTGGTTGGTAGTATTTTGAGTGAAAGTAGTAGTATTAGAGAAAGTGGGAATTTTATTATGGAAGTTTTTCTTCTTTTGTTAATTAGTATTATGTGATTCTTTCATATAATTCTATTCTCCCACCACAATAAAGAGGGGATTGATTGATTGTGGAGGGAAAAGGAAAAAAAAAAATTGCTTTTTTTTATAAGTACAATTGTTGTATTCACACATCAAATTAATGTTGTATAGAAGATCAATAGGCAAATGTTGTTATTCCTCCTTACTCTCTTCATTTGGAAAAATTAAATGTCATATTTTGTTTATTTTTACATTGTGTTCAAATCATTTTTTTGTTATTTTAACTCAATTTAATTTTATACTCATTTTTTGGGACTCCATTTTTAAAATAAATTGAAAAAATATTATAAATTAAATTACAACTACATATTCATATTTGGTTTTGTTAAATAATAATAATAAAAAAAAAAGGTGATTTTGATAAAAATAAAAATAAAAATTAAAAGATATTAATATATAATAATAAAATAAATTTATTTTTTTAAATATATAATATTTTAATTAATAAATTAATGAAAGATGATATTTAAAACAAATTAAATATTTATTAATTAAACATTAATATATTTTCTCTCTCCTTCTTTTTATTAATAAATAAATTTTTCATTTTTATTTTTTTCATAAACTTATTATTATTTCTATATGAATATTTATTATTAAATATTTTAATTTTGTTATATATATATATAAATAAAAATTCATAATTAATTATTTTAATTATATATTTTTTATATTTTTTTCTTATAGTAATATTAATTAATTATTTTAAAATTATTTTGTCTTAATGAATGGATATAACAATACTTATCATTTCAACAATAAAAATCCTTCAACATAATATAAAAATAAATAAATTAATAATCAAGAATTGGATAATCATAACCCATCATTCAACAAATAACAAAAGAGTAATAATCAAATATAGACAAAACAATATTCTTATGAATAAAAATTAAATAAAAAATTATTAATTTCAATTTTATTTATATTAAAATAATAAAAAATAAATCATTCAAAAAAATATTATAATAAAATATAAAATTCATAAATAAGTTACTAAGTTTAAAAAAAGAATGAGAATTTAAAATTATGAAAAAAAAAACTAATAGAAAAGGAAGATAAAATAAAAAAAGAAAAATTAATATAAAAAAAAATTAAGAATTAAAAAAAATTTAGTTATTTTAATGAATGAAAAAGAAGGAGAGAGAAAACATATTAATATTTAATGAATAAATATATAAATTTTAAAATAAAAATGAACTATAGTTACTTAAAAATGCTAAATGAACCAATTTTTTTATAGTATAATAAGTTTAAACGACCTTTTATTAATATATACGTATAAATTAGCTAATTAGCTAATTGTATAAGTATATACATTTAAACGTTTAAATTGAGTTTTTTTCCTTAATTATTCTTATCTCCTATCTATATATAATTTATGTAAAATAATTATGAAATAAAAATATAATATAATTAATTATTTATATAAAAAAATAATATATATTTTTTAAAATTTATAAATATAAATATAATTTTAAATTTGATTAGTTAATCTCTTTTTTAATTTTAAAACTAAACATGAGATTCTATCAATTCTTAGGCTTAATAAATACACCTTCATAATAAAAAAACAAATTTTAGTCAAAATATTAATAAATTATAGTAAGTGATTTGAATGTAATTTAATTAAGTAAAAAATTATTATGAATAAAACTCTTGATTTAAAGATTTAAAAGAAATATCTAGATGAACAAGGACCCACCATAAATATCAGAAGAAATCCTGACCTGGTATCCTTATTGGTTGCTTGAGTATGACGTGGCAAATGTCCATATTCCAAAATCATCATCTTCTTATCTTCTTCTTCCTGCTCTTAAAACCAAAACCCTTTATACAGAGATTCCATAGACAACCAAGCAGCCATAACCAATCTCCTCTTTTTGCTACCTCTGCTCAATCATGGCTCTCCAAGCTGCAGCTTCTCTTCTTCCCTCTTCTGTTTCTCTATCCAAAGAGGTCACCTTCCATTCCATTCCATTCCATTCTCTTTAACAAGAAATTTAGATTTCTGAAATTGCATGTGTTTTGCAGGGGAAATCTAATGTCACATGGAAGGATTCATCAACTCTCTTTGGAATCTCTCTTCCCAAAACTGTTGATGCATTCAGATTCAAGGCAAGTTTCTATAATCAATCAATGTTTCTGTCTTCTTTCTTTCTTTGAAAATCATGAATTAATGGCAGAGTCAAAGGAAGGTATCAAATGGGTTCGCGAAAGCAATAGCAACTACTCCAGAAGTTAACCAATCAGTTCCTTCAGGCAAACAAACGTTGAGGAAAGGAACAGTCGTTATCACCGGAGCATCTTCCGGTCTAGGTCTAGCAACAGCCAAGGCTCTATCCGATACAGGGAAATGGCATGTGATTATGGCGTGCAGAGATTTCTTAAAAGCCGAAAGAGCTGCTAAATCAGTAGGAATGGATAAAGAGAATTACACCGTAATTCATTTGGATCTTGCTTCTCTAGATAGCGTCAGACAATTTGTAGATAACTTCCGGCAATCCGGCCGGACACTCGATGTTTTAGTCTGTAACGCTGCTATATACTTACCGACGGCGAAGGAACCGACGTTCTCAGCTGATGGATTTGAAATCAGCGTTGGAACTAATCATCTTGGACATTTCCTTCTTGCTAGATTATTACTCGATTTCATGAAACAATCTGATTATCCATCGAAGCGACTCATCATCGTTGGATCCATTACAGGTACAAATTGTCAGATTCAATTCGAATATACATATACCTAAACCCTAATTGTTCAGGAAATACGAATACATTGGCGGGGAACGTACCTCCGAAGGCGAATCTAGGAGATCTGAGAGGACTTGCAGGAGGATTGAACGGTTTGAACAGTTCATCGATGATTGACGGAGGAGAATTCGACGGAGCGAAGGCGTATAAGGATAGTAAAGTGTGTAATATGCTTACGATGCAGGAATTTCATAGGCGGTATCATGAGGAGAGCGGGATTACGTTTGCGTCTTTGTATCCAGGTTGTATTGCTACGACTGGATTGTTCAGAGAGCATATTCCTTTGTTTAGAATTCTGTTTCCGCCATTTCAGAAGTATATTACGAAAGGATATGTATCTGAAGAAGAATCAGGGAAGAGACTTGCACAGGTTGTGAGTGATCCGAGCTTGACGAAATCTGGTGTATATTGGAGTTGGAATAAGGATTCGGCTTCGTTTCAAAATCAGTTGTCTGAAGAAGCTAGTGATGAAGAGAAGGCTAAGAAGTTATGGGAGATTAGTGAGAAACTGGTTGGTTTGGCTTAGGATGATGAAGAAGAAGGATTGATCCTTTATCTATTAGTAACGGTTTTAGTCATTTTTGTTTTTCAAATAACTATTTGTGTTTCTAGTATCAAATTTAGCAATCAAATTTCATTTTATGGGATTTATTAATTTTTTTTTTTTTGAAAAAAAAAAACACTAATATAATTTTAGATACATCTAGATTATAAAATTATGATGATATTCTTTCTCTTTTAAATGTTAAAAAAAACAAAATCTACAAATTTATTTAAAAATAAATTTTTTGTTAGATGTTTTTGAATATGAATTTGAAGTAGATAATATTATATTAATTATTAAATATATTCTTACATTTAATAATAAAAAAGCTTCTTATCAATTTTTAGTGTATATTGTTTTTTAAAACTATTTGAAATTTCAACTTGAGAAGTCATATATATATTTTTTTTAAATTAAACTAAAGAAAATGTACAATTATTTATCATACAATAAAAAAATAAACACTTAATCATAAACTACAAAGTTAATCATAAACTACAAAGTTATTGTTACATAGAAAAAAAAAATTCAATCTTTTTGACCTTTAAATTTTTTATAAAAAAAAGTTCTAAACTACATAATAAAATTTGACAATCTAAAAATTTCATGACTATCTTATAGAAAAAAAAAATATTTATATAACAATATATCAATTGTCGAGATTGAAAATCAATTAGTGAAATTAATTTCAAGGTCACCAACAATATTTATATAACAATATATCAATTGTCAAGAGAAAATCGATTAGTGAAATCAATTTCAAAGTTTAGGAGACAACTTATTTGAAATAAGGAGAACTAATATGACATTCCACGTTTATGATGCACCGCTTTAACTTAAAACATTTCTAGTTAAGAGCGAACCTGTAAATTTTTGGTCTCTTAAACTGACACTATCATATTTTAATCTAAAACATTAGATCAAAACCCGTGAATTTTTTTGTCTCTTGAACCGACACTATCATATTTTAATCTAAAACATTATATTAAAACCCGCAAATTTTTGATCTTTTAAACTGACACTATCATATTTTAATCTAAAACATTAGATCAAAACCCGTTAACTTTTTTTTGTCTCTTGAACCGATACTATCATACTTTAATCTAAAACATTATATCAAAACCCGCGAAGTTTTTCGTCTCTTGAAGTGACACTAGCATATTTTAATCTCAAACATTTGAAATATATGAGAATTACTTAGCTTCTTCTTCTTCATCTTCCTAAATTGAGTCACTAAAACTATCTACTATTGTATTAGGATGAAAGCTTTGTTTATCTACCTATCTTAATCAATCATTGTACAATACAACTAAAGAAGCAATTAATCTGTGATGATAAAAGAAGATTGACAATTCCATAATCCAAAAACTATACAGAATTAGAACCAAACAGATGTATTATTCATCTTACCAACCATGCCTAATACAGATGATTTCTTCTTGAAGCATCATTCATAATCATAGTAATAAAATGGGGTGAAAATAACCAAACCAGAAGAGATGAGATGAGATGATTACTAGTTCTTCTTCTGAAGGTCTGAGATTAATAGTTTAATTTACTACTACTACTTACTTACTTACTTGGCTAGAAAGAATCTCACAATCACAATAACTTCTCTATGCTGTTTGTCAAAGTAGATTTTGGAACAGCCCCAATGATTGCATCCTTCTTTTCTCCATTCTTAAACAAAATCACTGTTGGAATGCTTCTGATTCCATATCGAGTTGCAATTGAAGGACTCTCATCTGTGTTCACCTTCAAACACTTCAGTTTTCCTTTATACTGTTTCGCTAATTCATCAATCACAGGATGAATTATCCGACATGGACCACACCATGGTGCCCAGAATTCAACTAGAACAGCCGTATCAGATCCAAGAACAACCGATTCCCAATCTCCATCCGATATTGCAGGCACTGAATGAGTGAGTCAAATCCAAACAATCAATCAAATCTAGGTTTATATTAACAAGGAATTAGATCTAATATAGGTTTATATTAAAGGTAGAATGAACGACCTATCACAGCTGCTGTTGTTTCTTGAGGAGATTCGCAGACGATTGATCCAGTAGCTCGTCCAACGGTTCTTCTTGTTCTTATACTCGATTGAGAATTGGAGTGGATTTTCAATTTCAATCCATTGACGTCCGGTAACTTGATCGATCTGGTACGGACGGAAATCGGATAAGTTCCGATTGGAGAGAAACTAGCGGTGAGAATGCATGAGGCGCGAGGAATAGTGAAGGTATGTAGTATACCAGCCATGGCCATGGCAGAAGCTTGAATTGCGGCAAAATGAGGAAGTTGGGGAGAGAGATGGGTGGGTTGGTTCTTTCTATATGCTCTAAAAATGGAAGGATGAAGACATGGGCCTTGTTTGATATGTTATTTATTGAATCTACATTTTTTTTTAATGTTTTTTAAAAGTATGATAATATAATTACATTTTTGTTTAAGTAATCATGTAAAATAGTGAGAAGCCATTGTAACTTATTTGTATGATATTTACATTTGAATTTTGAATAGTAAAATATTGAGTTAATATAAAATAATAAAATTTATTTGGTCAAAAATTAAATTAATCATGTTTGTTAGAGAAAGTTTATTAAAAAATATTTTATCTATATCTAAATATTATCAAAAAAAATTATTATTTTTTTTATCTACTTTTTATTTAAAATATTTTATCTAATTCAATTGCATCTTTTATACCAAATAAAAATAAATTACTTTTATTTTAAAAAATAATTGATAATACCCATACTAAAATGTTAATTTTTAAATAATCTCAATACATGACATTAATTAAAAACTATAAAATATATTAATACTATATAATTTTACAAATCAAAATAATTTAGTACTATTGTTTTTTTAAATTTTTTTTTTTGGAATAAATTAGAATTATCATAACACGCCTTATAGACAAAACGCTTACAGTTGAAATCGAGTTCGTGATATTTTGGTCTCTTAATTCAATTTTTACCTTTAATGGGTCACAAAATAATTTACTATTATATTGTTTATGGTTAATATTTTTATCATTTATCATTTATGATAAATGATATTTTTTAAATAAATCAAGCAAACACCATAAAAACTAATGTATCGTTTAGAATTTGGGCTATTTAAATAATTTAGTTTATACATTATTTAGTAAAAATTTTAATATTTGTAGCACAAAAAATTGACACTCTTAAATTAAGGGGATCAAATACGTTGTTCTCACAATGTGTCATGGTTTTAATCACAATCAAACTAATGTATTTCAAATTTTCTCAATTAAACCATCTTCAATTTCTCCTATTTAAATAGTATGGTACATTGTGGGGGTATAGAGTGAGGAACAACAAATCTGTTCCCCTTAAGAGAGAGGTATTTGAACTCGATAATTGTGCATCATAACTTACTTTACTCTCGAGTGAAACGATGAATCAAAATGGTAAACGTGACTAGAATCCATTTAAAATTGTCCATTTGCACTAATTTTGACTTTTTTTTGAATCACTACCTAATTTACTTCTCGAGAAATTAGGGAAAAAATATTTTGTGTGTTCAAACGCGTTTTAGAGATTCTATTATCAGTTCAGTGCTTGGTTACACGTGATAAATAGATTCAATAATATGTCTCATTTGTTCGTCACATGACAGTCTCTACTTTAAAGTACTGGTCATTTACAAAAATATTATTTTACACCTTATTTATTTTGTTTTAAAACACGACAATACAGACGAGTCATAAGCGCGGTCGGGGTCCCAACAAGCGCTTTCTCCAACTTGCTTGCTCGCGGGTTGACCCAATTTATTCTATAATCTATATTCCTCAACTTGTATTTGATCGTCATTATGTAATAATCCCTTTTCTTTTGAAACGGAGTCTAACTCTCCCTCGAGTTCACTTCCATTAAAGATATCGAACCAAGTCTCTACTAAAGTGAAATCCGCCCCTTTTTATTCATAAGGATGAGCAGAGTGAAGTCGTATTGTCAATGGCGCTAGAAAAGCAGGATAAGTTGTGTTGTTCATATAGAAACTAGGGAATGTACGGCTTCTCATGCATACAGTTTCTTTCTCGTCCAAGGACTTTGACTCTGGGAAAGTTCATTCAGTTAATTTTACACATGTGTCTAATTTTGGTATGAATCTATTTCTAGGAGAGTATGCGTCATTCTTCTACGTTATTGTCATAAATTATAATTCTAAAATATATAGAAAATACAAAGACAAGGAATTAAGCTCGAAAATGGTACTTAGAAAGGAAATAAAATGTTAGTTTAAAAAGGAAAATATAATCCAAACAGACCCTTATCCTAAAAATATTTTTTGTTTCTATTTGAAATAATATTTTTGATGTTTTATATATTTTAAAGATTTTTTAGAATTTAAATACACAAAATAGAGAAAATGCTGAAAATAGGAAGGCAAAACAGTGGGAAAGTTCATGCAAGCGGAACTAAGCGCGGGCAGATGTTCCTGGACGCGGGTGCACGACTTCGGGTTGAGCTCATGGAGGTTTTCGGGTCTAGACACATATGCAGTCTTAACTCAGTTGGCTCGGGGGTCAGACATTGGAAATTTCCTAAAGGTTTTGGGGGGTCGAATATCTAAAGTTATTATTATTAATTTTTCTGGTAAGTGGAGAAGGGTTAAATATTAGATGGGGTAAAATTTAAATATGAAGGATGAGTTAGTGTCGTGGTCCGAGGTTTTAGCAATGATGCAAAGTATGAAGCCATATGTTCAATTCTTGGAAAATATTTTTCTTTCTTTCTTTTTCTTCGACCGAAAGACATACGTTTTTCTTGATTAACCTCTCTTTTCTCGGTCGCTTAGCCCGTTTTTACAGTCGAAAAACAAACCACACTCACATTTTCTCGACCATTTAATAAGCCAACCAAGAACCAAAATTTCAGAAATGATTTTTTCATTTTTCTAGCCTTAGATCAGTCCTTACTCATTCCTAAACTATAACATAAAACTAAATGCAACATTCTAAATTCAAACCAAACATCATCATATCTTTATATCGAAAACTCAATTATGTCAACAAAATAACAACATGATTTTTGAACAGAAAGATTTAAATCGTTTTGCAGGTACATTGACGTTCTTAATGGCACATAGAACGCGTCTAACACATTTAGAAAAAAATGGACATCATTAACACTTAATAGCAACAAACATACCCATCCAAAATTTCAAATTTTTTGAAATCAAATTTTTAGCTTTTAAGCCGATTTAAACACCCCAATCCATCTAGAATCATTACATAACATGTATAGAACTAGACTATGACATAATATTGAACGAAAAATAACGCAATAATTTGTTAAATAGAGTTGCCTTGGGGACAATCCATTTTTCTAACACAAAGATAACATTTTTCATTAAATCGAATTTTTGAACATTTGTGACTTTACAATTTTGTGAATCAAAAGGAGTTAAGAGCTTATATAACTTTCAAATTACCCAAAGAAGGTTCTTCAATCGATCCCACCACTAATCGAGGTATCTAACTCCAAAAAACCAAAATTCTAAAAAGCTTCCAAACTCAAAAATGTCAATTTTTGTTTCTAAGACTTCTCCTTCTCTCTAGCTTTGATTTTTTTCTTAGAATGAACTTGTTAATACCAACCTTGCATCGAGCCAAACACCCAATGACCCCAATTCCCCAATTTCCCGAAATCAATTCAAACATTAATTGAATAAACAAACTTGCTCGGTCCATAGATTTGTGCAAAGACTCGGGGAAATGATCATAGTCCTTTCGTGATCTCCCTGTTTGAATAAAGGCAAATGGTTGAGAAATGGACGAGTTCATTTTTTCCAAAAATGAAAAAAGAATCTATATTGTCGTCGAGGAAAAAGGAGAGATCATGTGTCGTGTCGCGCGTTTTTGGTTGATCCATTGTAAAGATATTATATTTCTATAATAATAGAAAGAAAAGACAATCAATTAATGGATATGGCAGGGCAGGTGCATAAGTCTTGAGATTCTACAGTAAAAAGAAGAAAAAATGAAGATATTGTGGAGAAATGTAAGATTTGAAAAATGTGATATATTAATATTTAATATACTAAAATATATAAGGATAAATACTTTTGATATTTGATATATAGTGGATCTTCCCAATCGTATAGAGAGATATATAGCAAGAAGTAGGGGAGTGTGTATGAGGTCGTGAGTGAAGATCAGTCTAATAGGTTATTTGGTCGTCTAATAAGTTTGTCTATTTCGCCGGTGAACGAAAATAACATGTATATTATTTTAGTATATATATATATATATATAAAAGACTAAGTCTTTCGATTGTTTGGTTATAAACAAACAAACTAAATCATTCTGTATTTGTATTGATATAACCAAAATCTATTCGACTAAAGATGATATAAGTGGGTAAAGAGGAAGAAGAAGTCACGATTAAGAAACAAACGGATCGTTAGCGGATGGACTTTTATTTATATAAACGAAAGAAAGGAGATCAATGAAATGGAAAATAAAAGTTGATCGAGAGGTCATATTGATAAGGGGAAGAATGTCTATTTTATTTATATAGTTGGAAGGAGGTGTCAAATTTATTTACAAAGTTGTAAAATTCTATTTATGTATACAAATTGTCAAAATGTGTCAAAATTATTTGACATAACGGAATGTTTCAAACGGAGTTAATTTTTTATCCACGTGAATATTTATTTTATATTTTGTTTTAACTTTTTTTTTCCATTTCAAAAAGACTTTTTCTTTACATTTAATAAATAAACAAATAATAATTTCATTCTCTCTCCTCCTTCATCCGATTCATATTCTTCTCATTTAAATCTTAATCTCCAAAATCTCATCCACCATTTCTAAGACCCACTTTGTCTTCTCTCTCTGAATTTCACCCTATGTTCTTCTCAATTGATGTCAAAATAATAGGTTATATATTCAATGCGAAACATCAAACTAGAAATTCTGGATTTCATTTGAATAATTTGCCTGCAACTAGGGGATTAGAACAATAAGTTTTTAGCAGATGGTTAGAATTTTGAAAAATAAAATTGAGATTTTGATAAGTTAAATGTGATATGTCACTTGTTTGTCATTGTTTCTGATTGTTCTTCGTGAAGGAAAACTAGTTCCAAGATCGCTTCAGCTAGGGTTTTTAAACTCATTTAGTTAGATCCTCAATCACAGAGTTCAATCGCAGATAAACAAGGTTTATTACAGATATTATATTGTTTGATCGAAAATGGTCCATTCGATGATCAATGATCTAGTTAAAAAAGGAATAGCAAAAACAGCTTGCGACATCCTCTGGAGATTGAGATTCGATTTGTTGAGTTCTTGAATGTGAATAGATTGGTTGCCGCGACTGTGAAAGAGAGGGGATGAGGATGATGGTGGGCTGCCTGCTAGTGAAGAGAGGGGATGGAGATGATGGTAGGTAGAAGAAGGAAAATTTTATTTATTTAATTTTATATATTAAATAGAAAAAGAAGGTCTGTTTGAAACCTAAAAATTAGGTTAAAAAAATAAATATCCACGTGGATAAAAACTTAACGCAGTTTGAGACATTCCGTTATGTTAAATAATTTTGACACATTTTGACAAGTTTATATACATAAATAGAATTTTACAACTTTGTAAATAAATTTGACACCTCGTTCCAACTTTATAAATAAAATTGACATTCTTCCCTATTGATAAGAGTATATTTGGAATACAAACAGTTTTATATTTTTATACCACACTTTTGAAAAAAATAAGTTTGCTATTATAAATGTTTATTTAGAGTTAAAATGATTGAAAAAGTGTTTATCCAAAAATATGGATCAAGTTGACAAAGGATTTAATAAAAGGACTTGATAAAAAGGATTTGAAAAAAAATAAGAAATGAGTTGATTATCCTGTTTAGGCTAAAATGAGTTTAAAATGGCTTTAAAGAGAAAAATGACTTGAATGACCTTGACTAGTCAAATTGATTTGAGAAAAAGAACATGATTTGATAATAAAGAATGTGGTAAAGTGGAATTGGAATTGTGGAAATAAAGTAGTATTTTCATAATCGGGATAAGATTATGTACTTAATTATTTAAAAATGGTTATTTATTCCTCGAGTGCTTATACCGGTAATGAGTTAATGCGTGACAATTAAGCTTGGTTGATGGTTAACGAGTCAATACAGGACCCTTCATTAAAGTAACTAAATATCAAGCACATCATACTCTCATGTAAAAAGTAACTCTCACTGATTGACCCTTCATTAAAGTTTTTGTTCCGAATGTATTTTTTCAATGTACTCATATATTGTTCAATTGGATACATGTATTGGTACTGGATAGAGCCCCCCTCTAGCAAAGCCTCAAACGCCAAGTGCATAGACAAATGTACTATTATATCAAAGAATGAAGGTGGAAATATCTTTTCCAATTTACAAAGGGTAAAAAAGTGTCATCCTACAACTCTTCTAATTCATCTCAATTTAAGGATTTTTGGCACAACAATTAGAAGAACCTAGACAAGTGCACTATAACATCGTACACATTATCCAGAAGTATATCACGTGTGGCAAGTGGAATCAAATACTGTAATAAGATATGACAATTGTGGCTCTTCAATCCAGAAAATTTCTTATCATTTACGTTTACACACCCTCCAATATTAGAGCATAATTCTTCAGGTATTTTTACATCTTTTAAAAAACAGACATAATCATTTCTTCTGATCTAAGAACAATGCGTATGTGGGATGCAATGAATGATTTATGTTAAATAATTCCAAATCTTTACGAGCTCTGAATCTATCATTCTTTTTTTCTTTAAAATATATTATAGTGCCCAACACGCTATCACAAATGTTTTTCATAATATGATCACATCCAAATTATGGCTCAATAACAATGTTTTCTAGTATGGTAGTTCGAAAAATATGCTGAGTTTATTCCAATTATCACCCCGATATTGATGGGAAATCTTACTTTTTTGGGACAATATTTAGTCAAACAAATGCCTATAATAAAGTAAAGAAGCATTCAGGAAGCGACTAGTCCCTGATGGAGAAGCTTAACGAAGGCGCCTTTCAAATCTCTTGCATGTATTAATATTTCTATTCCAAACAAAAGATCAGGTGCCGGTCTTAACTCATTATTACCGTCAAAAATATTTCTTTTCCTACGCCAACGATGATTGGGTGAAAGAAATCATCGATGACTCATGTAACTCTTTTTGGCAGTGTACCCATCTCAGCGAATTGACATATTCTATACGGGTCACGTCGTAAGTCATCACACTAACATGCCACAACTACTTTAACTCGTCAATCAATGGTTGGAGAAACAAGTCAATCCAATCCCCTATAATTTTTGGTACGGGAATTAATAATGAAAGAATGAAGTTACATTTATC
Organism: Impatiens glandulifera; assembly: GCF_907164915.1. Classification (NCBI taxonomy): domain Eukaryota; kingdom Viridiplantae; phylum Streptophyta; class Magnoliopsida; order Ericales; family Balsaminaceae; genus Impatiens; species Impatiens glandulifera. The sequence goes on along the minus strand of NC_061870.1, from coordinate 19,367,106 downwards.
CATACAAATTGTAGGAGGCATGTCGTAAGGGATAATAATAACAGGCCAAATGTTTTAAGATGTCTTTCCATTTACAAAGGGTTGGAACCCGTCACTTACGAGATAAAGTCTTACATTTTGAGGCTCAAAGGAGAAGTCTTTAAACTTTTTATCGAAGGATCTCCATGTCACTAAATGAGTTCGATGCCTTAAGACTTCATCATCAACATTAATACTATCTTTATTCCAAGTCATCCGAGGAGAGGTTTTGGAGAACATGTACAACATTTGTAACATTGGTGCAAGTGAGAAATATCGTAACACCTTATTTGGAATTAACTTCTCATTCACCTTTTTCTGAAGTATACCACTTGATTGGTTGATCTTCCATCTAGACACACCACAAACTTTATACTCTTCCAAGTATTATATTCTTTACGGAAGAGCATACAATCATACGTTAAACTGATGTCTGTAATAGATTCTTTTAGACTTATAGTATGAACGTGGAAACTCAGAATTAGTTGGTAATATTTCTTCTTTGAGCAACTTTAACAACATGTCAAATGACGTGTTGGTCCATTAACCAATATTTTTTTATGTGAAGTAAGGTTGAGCCTTTTGAAATTCGAGATCCTTCGTACAAGGGAAGTTTCGAATCATTCAACACCCGGTAGAATACCTTAGCATCGTCAACATGACATTCATTATTTGAGGCTTCAACGGTTGGACACAAATCGTTGATAATATCTTCTATAAATTGTTCAACTTGATCAATTTCTCTATTCATTTCATTAATAATGTCATTCTCTCATATACCATAATTTTCATTTATAAGGTCTTCTAATTCATTATCCTCATCATCAATACCTACATTAATACCGTCCATTTCATTCGAAGATCTTGTTTCCTCATGAAAGTACCAAAAATTATAATTTTGACGGATCTCAAATACAATTAGATGATCTCTAACCACTATTTTATTTTCATAAGTTCGATTTGCACACTTTATATACTGATAATCAATCAAATCTCTGTTAGTAGACCTAACATCGAAGTCTATGAAAATTTCAGCACTTGAATATAATTTGAATCATTTCGGCATAGAGTCATCCAACTTTTATCGGGGATTTCCATTTTCATTAGGAATTAACAACAAATAATGAAATTAACATCTATCTATTTAATTACTATCAACATATATTTAAGTAATCAACATACTAACCAATTAATGAAATCAATACATATGATACATATCAACTAACACCAAATATGGACTCAATAACTGAAGGAGGATAGCACTTGTCCTTTGCTAGAATTAGTATTGAAGTGCACCTTAGGAGTGTCATGCCAATGAAAATGACAGTTGTTGATAAAAAAGGAAAGCACAATGTTATGAAAATCTCTTATAAATGGAAATAAAAAATATGTGCTTTTTGTAACACTTTCATGCACAATAAATATGATAAAGCTAAAGAAGAAGAACAAAAAAGTAAGGAAGTAGAAAAAAAAAAAAAGAAGGAAACAGAGGAGGCTAAACTCAAAGATCTAACATTTGTAGAAGAAAGCAAGAAGGATTATGGGAAAAAGAGGAAAGCAACGAAGGAAAGATAAAGGGAATCAAGTTGAAGAGAAAAATAAAATTTCTGTAATGCAAAGGATTATGATGAAAATGGAAGATGAACCTCAAGTTATTTTTTAAAAACTCAAGAGTAAGACACCCAGAATTTCAAAGCTGAAATAGAGAATTATAAAGCTGATAAAGAAGATTCCAAAACTGATATGGAGTCTGAAGCTAAAGCTGAAGATAAGGAGACAAGACTACAGAAATTCAAGTTGAAGATAACAAAGTTAAAAGTTATGAATTCTTAGAAACAATTCTTTCTATCAAATCAGAACGGGCTCGTACAAAGAGAGAATTTAAAATGTGAAACAACAATACTCACCATCCTCTTCAATACAATCTCCTTTCATCGTTAGAGGAAGAGGAAGAAAGTCTCTCAATGAAAACAAATGGCATGTAAAAATGTCAGGTTGGGAAGGTTATGTTTGAATGTAGTCTTTTCTATTTGTAATCTCTGTTTTTTTAGAATGTATGAATTCTACTAATTAATTTTTTTTAGGTTTTTTTTATTATCATCCTTAATCATAACTATGGTTTGTCTAGATTTGATTTCTGACCCTCCCACTTTTGGGATTTTAATGAAATGGTTTTCCCCCCAAAAAATACAATGAAAAAAACTAACATATAATTCCAAGTAAGTCATTTCTCTAAAATATGCAATCCTAATAATCAAAGTAATTCATTTCTCTAAAACATTCAACCCTAATAATAAAATAATAAAAAACTTAGGAAAATTTTGGAACTTACCAAATGGAGAATGCTAACAAAGAGTAAATCTCGAATACTTAATTTCAACCGGTAAAACTGAAAATAAAGAACAACATATTGAAGTAACAACAAAACAATAAAAATAATCAGAGCATAATTAGATTTCATTACTTGTGGAAGGAGCGAGCAGTGGCGCAGCGGAGATAGGCGGAGCGACGGAGTAAAAGGAAGAAATAAAGAAAGAAAAAGAGAGAAGAAAGAAAGAAGGAAAGCGATCGAGTTTTTTTAATGAGTATCAGTGACACCATTGTCGTGTGTCGTCGCTTATGTTCATTTAATGAATATTAGGGACGACAAACGACAATGTCGTCGCTGATATTATAACTTATCAGCGACGATAGTAACATAATTTCGTCTATGATAATCATTCCAAAAACGAGGCGGGAAGACCTGAATATCAATGACGACAAACGACAATGACGTCACTGATATTATATCTTATCAACGACGACATTAATTTATCTTTTTAGCGACAACATTTATAAAGAAAGTCGTCGCTGATAAAGAAAATATCAGCGACCATTGATTAATCGTCGTTGTTGATGAAAAAATATCAGCAACAACGTTGCTTTGTCGTCGCTGATATTGGTCGTTAATGACTATTTTCTACTACTGGAGTCAACGCAGGACCCCCAAATCTTAGTTGATGGTTAATGAGTTAACGCAGAACCCCTAAATCCTGGTTGATGGTTAATGAGTCAACGCAAGACCCCCAAATTATGGTTGATGGTAAATAAGTCTATGCAGGACCTCCAAATCCTAGTTGATGGTTAATGAGTTATCGCAATAGTGTAGTCTTTATCACTAACCCCGAGCTTTATATGAAAAGTATATTGGTTATTTAAATTAAATATTATATTTTGAATAACAGTTAATTTTTCTATACATAGTTAATTGCCTCTTGATCTAGTTGTTTCGAAACTTATGATTTTTTACTAGGCAAATAATTTAGCTCATCCATTTTTATGGACCACTATTTCAGAATAAAATAATATTGAATAGCTGAGTTTGTGCGGGTATGAAGACTTGGATATTATAATTGGTAAGGATTATTAGTCTCTCTCATATATAAAAAGTAATAGAAGAATTTGTATCTTAAGACATGAAATATATAACCATCGATTTTTGTTTAAGGATAGGGTACAATGACATTTTGTGTATGAAATTACTTTTGTAAGGAGTAAAGATGATTTTTGTGTTAATGAAAATTTGAGATGTAATTGGTTAGCCTTGCATGTTATATTATTCGTGCACTAAATGACACGCGACAACAGTCGCGCCTCATGACTCAGTTTGGGGCGTGACAGTTGACCCGCATCTAGGAGGGCTTTGACCCTTCCGCTTAAGGATATCGCTTGGACATTCGGCCGGCCTTGATGTTTGATCTGCCTGGGTCCAAGCAATTGCCTGACTATTCTTGTTTGATCTTCCCAAGCAATTGCCCTGACTATTCTTTAGGGTATGAGTGACTAATCTGAAGATACAAGGAAAAAAAACCATCCTGAAATATGTGTAAGAACAATGATATTATCATTAAATATATTCAAAAAGAAATCTTATAAAAAGAAATAAAGATAATTTATTATTTAAATTAATTATTTAAATAATAAATTATTTAAAAATATCTGAAATAGATCAAATCAATCTAGTTACTTTTGAACTACTAAACCCAATAATTCTAATAACAAAAAGAAAAGTATTAGGACCAATGAAAAAATGACGAAAATACCCTTCCATCCCATAATTAGATCGGTCTTCTTCTGAATTTTCTGGTGATTCCATTTCCGTCGACCCCAAGTAAAGAAGAAACACGAAATCTCCCATCTCTCTATCTTTCTCAGAGGGGTATCAACAGTAATTAATGGCGGGGAGATCGGGCTCTTCGGCGACGATGATCGTCACCAATACGCCCGCAAAGGACCTCGCGTATACCAATTGCGCCTATTGTTCTCCATCAGATTTCCGTAACTTTCTGGTCTCTGGAACCAAGCTCGCATTCGCTCTCGTTGCTGATGCTTTTGTGTTGTCTATTTGATATCCTTTGATGCGATTTTCTTTTTACACATTTTTGATTTATATACACTCACGGAAATTGCTTCATTCTAAACCCAATTAGCTCATGCTAGATTTTATTGTCTCTTGAGTTCTTTAACAAGATCCTACCTCTAATGATGGTGTACCTAATGGACAAATTGGACTTAATGCAATCCAACGGCGATATGCTAGAGTTTCTACCGGAGATCCCGTTTCAGTTACCAGGTAAATGATTAAAGTTGTTGTTTTTTTAAATGGGTTGGTTTGGTTTTCATTTTCGTCAGAAATTTAGTGAAAATAATGTTCTTCAGATTTACTCCACCAGAAGAATTTACTTTGGCACTCTTGACCCTTGAATTAGAGTTTGTCAAGAAAGGGACCAAAGAAGAGCAGGTACTAAGATTGATGACATTTTATATATTCAATTCATTATGACTTGTGTGTTAGGATGGACTCATGCTAAATTCCTCTTCCTGTTGTAGGTTGATGCTGCTCATTTGTCCCAGCAGATAAGGAAAAGATTTAACAATCAAGTAAGTGAGACATGGGTTAATTCAATTCTACTGTCAATGTTCCATATTCTTGCAAACATTGATAATATAGCTCTACCCTTGTTTCTGTACCATATGCTCCTGATATTTCTATTAATAACCTACAGTAATCATTCTATAAAACCTAATTTGTTGGTGCTTAGTGCTGAACTTATTTCAAGGACATGTGAACTGATATTTCCCTTGTTCTTGCCGAACAACTAGATTTAAATGCTGAGTTTTTACAGCATAAATAAACAACTACATGGTTTATCGTGAGAAAAACCATGTTAATTATGAATGTTTTCTTAGGACCTGAGCTTGATACTAGTAGTAGATTGCATACTTGAGCTCTCTTTTTGGCTAATTACTTACTCTATTACAAAACTCAAATTAGTTGAAGTATATATTTTCTCATCATATCACCAAATTTGGTTTGTATGCGGTCTATAGTAATGGCAACTAGAATAGCCTGATGCAAGACAGAAAAGAAGAATCAATCATAAGTGGCTAAGAATTTCTTAAGATATCCATGATGAATCGCTTTTTGCTCTCTTGTTCTGTTTCATTTAGTTTGTCAGTTAGTGATAGCTCTTGTGGTTATGCAGATTATGACCACAGGACAGAAGGTAACATTTGAGTACCAGGGCAGTGGCTATATTTTTACTGTTAATCAAACTTCTGTAGAGGGCCAAGAGAAAAATGAAAGAGGGATGATTTCTGCTGAAACATATATTGTCTTTGAAGCTCCAAACTCCAGTGGAATAAAGGTAGACTTATCATTATTGTTCTCAGATTCACTTATTTATGCATCTGTCAATTTGCATTTTTGTCTAGTTATTTAATTTCATCTGCATTTCTGTGGAATTTAGGATGACTGGTCCTTTATCACTAATATTAATCAATATGTTCTCAATGGATTTATTATTAGGAAAAGCTTTATATGCACTGTTTGAACAAATTGAACCTTTGCAGGTTGTCAATCAACGTGAAGCTGCTAGCAGCAGTATTTTTAGGCAGAAAGAGTTCAATCTTGAGACACTAGGCATTGGTGGTCTGAGTGCGGAGTTTGCAGATATATTCCGTAGGGCTTTTGCATCCAGAGTGTTTCCCGCACATGTGACCAGCAAGTAATGATATTACATGCATATATCCATCATTGTTTTGTAATGGTCCCCAAAAAAATCTTAACTTGTGTTTGGGCTTACTTTCTTCTACTAGACTTGGCATAAAGCATGTGAAAGGAATGTTACTTTTTGGGCCACCCGGTACTGGAAAGACTTTAATGGCTCGTCAGATTGGGAAAATGTTAAATGGGAAAGATCCAAAGGTATGTACATGTCTCACTTGTTGATGCTAAAACTTCATACATATGGTTCTTGGTTCCAGCTGATTTTAAATATGTTGAAGAGTCAATATGCAAAATGCATTCATTTACAGATGCTTTATGGGATGTATGCTTTCACTCTTAGTCTACTTCAAGGTTTTTTGAGTAACCATTGTCTGTTTGCTAGTTGTTGGCATAACTTATGCTTGGTTCTCTGTAACTTAGATTGTAAATGGGCCAGAAGTTCTCAGCAAATTTGTTGGTGAGACTGAGAAGAATGTGAGAGATTTATTTGCTGATGCCGAACAAGATCAAAGAACACGAGGTAGATAGAATATTATTTGATTCTTCTATTTCTATTTCCCAATCTTGTGATACCTACAATTCCATTCACTTCTTTCCAGGGGACCAAAGTGACCTGCACGTTATCATTTTCGATGAGATTGATGCAATTTGCAAGGTAACATGCAACAAAAATTCATTTTTATTGATTAGCTAGAAGGATAAACTTTAAATTGGTATATTTATGAGGTTTATAGATCCAATAACTGAGCGGTTTACTTTATTATGTTTTATAAAAATATATAAATGCATGAATATAATGCATTTGTACTTGGAGCATTGTTAGTGCATTCCCAATTTTGGACTCTTGAATCAAGATCAGTTTTCATGTGATTTTCAAATTTATTTCTGCATTATTGTTATCCCAACTTGGTTTTATTAACTTCTTTCTTGTCTGCTTGAGTCTTGTAAGAGCAGTCACAATGTTTTTCGTCATGGTTTAATTAATCATAAGTCATAACTAAATTGTTACTGTGAATTGCTTTTTCATAAGTTTGGTAAAGATGGAATATTGGTTTATTAATGCAGTCAAGGGGATCTACTAGAGATGGTACAGGAGTTCATGATAGCATTGTTAACCAGCTTCTGACAAAGGTTAGTTTTGATTTCACCTGCACTTTTCAGTTGTACAAGAAATGCATCTTGTATTTTAGCCACTTGGAGGTCCAATATCTGTGAATTGAAATTACTTGAACAGATAGATGGTGTTGAATCTCTGAACAATGTTTTGCTAATTGGAATGACAAATAGGAGAGATTTGCTTGATGAAGCTCTGCTAAGGTACCTTCTTCTAGATCTCAATTTATTTTCATACTTCCTTAAGGCCATCTCCATGCCAACATGTATGAGCAGCAAAAACTTCTTAAACCAATTTAAAAAATATTTTGCCTCTCTTCCAGCTTATTGCTCTGTTATAAACATTTTCGGTTGTACATTTCACAGGCCAGGACGTTTAGAAGTTCAGGTGGAGATAAGCCTTCCAGACGAGAATGGACGATTTCAAATTCTTCAAATTCATACAAATAAGATGAAAGAGAATTCTTTTCTTTCTCCAGATGTGCACTTACAAGAACTTGGTAAGTGATTAAACTTTCTCAAATCTTATTGTTGCTTGTGCTTGGTTCAGTATTCCTTTTACATCAGAAGAAGCTTAACTCTAAATTCAAGCTTTTTGGGGAAGGCAAACTAACTTATTGGGCGCATTGAAAAATAGTAAAGAGACTTTTGCTTAATTATTCTTTTAGAGATGCAACCTAAGTTTATGATATGGACAAATCTTCTTTATGCTTAGTTCTGACACAAGAGCCGAGACAAACAAGTATTTCTCGTAAAGGGCTATTGAGTTAAATTTGTTCCATTCAAATTCAAGTGGTTTTTCCAGCGTCAGAAAATCCATAATTTTCTTGACTTCAGCGGATATAATATTTGTGTTTGCTATAACATACCAGCCTAGAGATATAGGACTTGTAGAATAAATGTGGATGAGAAGAGAATGGCCTAAGCTTTTGAGAGAGTGATAAACCAGATTCAATATTTTTTCACTCATTAATGCAAATAATACATGTTTTACTATTTATAAGCTCCTAACCCACTAACTTACTCTACTAATTACCATACTATCCCTATACTACCACTAATTCCCATACTCCTACTACTAATATACCCTACTACTACTGTTAGATTTTCTTATTTTGAAAATTGACATTCTAAATCCATGTTGATTCACTATCTTCCTTGTGATAGTTTAATCCAACTAATCCATTATGGAATGAAAAATCATATTCTCTAACATAAATTGAGATGTGCCCTGTTCTTAAAGACTTGTTGAGATGTGAACAAGTCTATTCGTCTGAAAACCTACACATTTTTTTCAATGCAGCTGCTCGGACGAAGAATTATAGTGGTGCAGAGCTTGAAGGTGTTGTTAAAAGTGCAGTTTCATATGCTCTAAACAGGCAGTTAAGCATGGATGATCTAACTAAACCAGTGGATGAGGAGAGCATCAAAGTTACCATGGAAGACTTCTTGAACGCTGTTTCTGAAGTTAGACCAGCATTTGGAGCTTCAACTGGTGATCTTGACAGATGCAGGTATTGTAACGGCTATGCTCTAAACATGTGCACTGTAGTACTAATAGTGTGGCCTGAACATATGGTTTTGTTTGCTAGGATTTTGAGATAAGGTCCATAACTTGTGAATACATTTTATCTGAATTACTTGGCCCATATTTTAATATTTATTCATTTTAAGGACAATTTTTGCTGCTAAATATTGTCACAGACTTAATGGAATAGTGGATTGTGGTGGAAGGCATGAACATATATACAAGCGAACTATGTTGCTTGCGGAACAAGTAAGAGTAAGCAAAGGAAGTCCCATTGTAACATGTCTTTTGGAAGGCCCGAGTGGCAGGTAAATACCTTTTTTTCTCCAATTTCCCTTTACAAACGGATAGCTAATTTTTTTTTTTTAAATTCTGAATTTTGACCATCCTGTACAGTGGTAAGACTGCAATGGCTGCATCTGTTGGCATTGATAGTGATTTTCCTTTTGTCAAGATTGTGAGTACCCTCTTTAATCCCTCAATCCTTTCCTAACCCTAAAAAGTAAGGCAACTTATTCTGTCCAATCCATTTTGAACAGATATCTTCTGAATCAATGATTGGACTCAGTGAAAGCAGTAAATGTGCTCAAATTGTTAAAGTGTTTGAGGATGCATACAAGTCACCATTAAGCATTATCATCCTTGATGACATTGAAAGGTGATCTATTATTCCTTTTTTAATTCTTTTATTTGGTCAATTTTTTCTAATGAATTTGAATTCGTGCAGGCTTCTTGAGTATGTTGCAATGGGACCTCGGTTTTCAAATTTAATTTCCCAAACATTGTTCGTCCTTCTGAAAAGGCTTCCTCCAAAGGTGTGTACCGTATCAATTTCCATGGTTCTTAACTTCTTATTTTAAAAGCTTGAATAGTAAATGCCGTTGTGTTCTCCCCCTGTCAGAAAATCTAGAATCGTTTTTTCTTCTTCTTTTTATTAATAGTAATTACTTATGTAAAAAATCAGGGAAAGAACATTTTGGTAATTGGCACGACAAGTGAGATGCCCTTCCTGGACTCAATCGGCATTTGTGATGCCTTTTCTGTATCTTATAATGTGCCTACACTGAAGAAAGAAGATGCGAAAAAGGTAACTGCTATTTGTTTTTTTTCTTGTAATTAGTTTTCGGTTAGTGGTGCTGACTTGTCCTTCTTTTCATCAGGTATTACAACAGCTGAATGTCTTCTCTAGCGAAGACATCGATTCTGCTGCTGAGGCCTTGAATGATGTAAGTTAATTTCCATGCTCCATTTGGGCCTTGTTTGATTCCAAATAATAGTTTTTGATGTAGGTTTATTGAAAATAGAATTATTTGGGTAAAAAGACATTAAAAGATATAAATATATAATAGTTGGTACTTTGAATGATATGATTGATATATATTGAGGCATGAATTTCATAGTGAGTAAATATGTTGTTTTAATAATAGATAACCATCAAGAAGCTTTACATGGTGATTGAAATGGCGGCTCATGGAGAAGAAGGTGGGGGTGCAGAAGCCATATTTTCAGGCAAAGAGAAGATTAAAATCTCGCATTTCTTTGACTGCGTTCAAGATATAGTTCGATATTGAAGATTTTTACTGGATGCATAAACTATACAACAGTTTTTCGATATCTGTATTTGATGTTATTGAGTTTGAACGAGAAAGTTTTGTTTGTTATTGATGTATTTGAAGTTATTTTTGAGAGTGATTAAGCTAATTGGGTGATGTCTTTTGTTTTGTTTTGTTTAATCCTCCTTCACCCTTATGGTGTTGTATTGACCTCCTATGTTCATTTGAATTGAAAGGTTTTATGAATCTGGTTTCTCATCATTCAGCATACACTCATTTACATTTTATACGAAATTACATATCATCTAACTGTCACGTTACAACGAGATTTTTATTCGATACCGTTTTTCCAACTGGAAAAGCAATCATATTGTTGTCGCTAATTTTATGCCTAAAGAGTGTGTTTGATAATTATGGTTTAGTTGTCCATTGATTCTTTAATAATAGTAAGGACATGGTATAAATTAATCATACAAAATGTTACGATTTTAAAGTAATTTAAATAGTTAAATAAAATTTTAAATTAATTAAATTCTTAACCTTGTAAATTATTTTATTTTATTTATAAATTCAAAAATTAATTATTACTTCTTCAAATAAATCAACTTACTTAATTAATTTTTATAACTATTTTTTTTTAAAATTAATTTTGTTCTTGATTATATAAAAATAATAATAACACCCTTTATTCTAACTATTATAAATAAATATGAAGTATTAATTATATAATAAAATAAGAGTCAAAATAAAACCATGCAATTATTAAATCACAACAAATTAAATATACTCACTTATTTATCAATTTAAACTGTACATAGTTATGTTTTTCAATAAATTCATGTGTTTAAAACTTCATAAACAAATATGCTTATATTATTAGAAGTTTAGAACTCATCATCTCAGCAACTAAATATTAATGCAAACTTTAGCATTTAAAATAAATAAATTTAGATACTTCTTTTGGCCAAAAAAACTTCTTTTCTTATTTGGGAATTGTCTGTCTGTCTGTCTATATACAAGAAAAATGGATTGAGATAAATTCCAAACTAAAATTGGAACCATCTTTTTTCTTCCAACAATCCTACTAACTAATTGAAAGAAACAAAAAAAAAATTCTTAAGAGAAAAGAGTGTCTGACTCCTCAACTGTTTCTTTTGTTCTTTCTATATCCATGTGAGAAGAGACTACAGCAGGACAATAAAATGTAGAACAGACAATTAAAACAAAAACGAAAAACAAAACAAAATCTCAATCTCAAATCTTCCTTAGAATGTGTTGTCCCGGTTTCCAACTTTCCGATGACGCCTTGAACCTGATCTTCTATCCCTTCCGCGTCTAGCAGGTGTCTTCTTCACAGGTATCTTTCTGGTGGTGATGGGGATGATGCCCCGGTTATTAGATGTTGCTGGAGGAGGAGGTGAATGCCTTACCAAAATTGCAGGAGGAGATGGTGGAGGAGGAGGAGACATTTGCGCCAAAATATCCCTATGGTAACCCTTTACACAAAAAGTTTCATTTCAATAAATATATATATATAGATAACTCACGAGAGTAGCTCAAGTAAAAAGAATGTTGCCTAAGAGAAATTAAAGATCTCATATTCGATTTCTACTAAAAACACCACGATTGAAATGAAGGACCATAGTTGTGGGGTCGTGTCCAGTAAATAAACCATGGTTTTCAAAAAAAACCTTTTTCTTAAATGAATGAAAATTTTCCATTTCAATCAAGGTGATTTTTGTAAAAATCGAATTTGAGTCTTTACAAGACTTTTACCACTTAAACTACCATGGTGGGGGTTCAGTTAATATAATTTCTACAGATATGGCAAATTTGACCTAAACCCGAACGTTGAATTTTAACTAAAATATGATAAAATTGGAGGCATCATCAATCTTCTCCTTCTTTTTCTTTTCTTTAATGTTGAAAATTATGTCAAAACTACAGCAAAACCTAAAATTTCAAGTAAAGTAATCGAACATGAACCTCATCATTTTGGTTCAAGACTTTTACCACATGAGTGGGTTCAATAAATATAATTTCTACAGCACAGAAATGGAGAGTTGACCTAAACACGGATGTTGAGTTTTAACTACAATATGATAAAATTGGACATTAAGGAACATCAATCTTCTTTTTCTTTAACATTTTAACTTTTGTTAAAACTAATTAATGCAAAATGCGAAAGTTGCATCAACAAAGGAATACTAGTTCTAATTGACAAGAAGAATACCTGTATGACAAAATTCCTTCTTTCACAATCCAAAAACATATTGACGCTCCAATTTACTTGCGCCATAAATTTGTCCCTAACAGAAGAGAAGCTCAATTGATCCCTTGAAGTAAAACGGTCAACTTCATTGAACCAGAGACAGGTGAAGAGATTTGTTATGGGAATGTGTTCCTTTATAATCACACAACCTTCTGGAACATCTGCACAAGAAGATTCAATCCAAAAAGAAAATTCTCAATACTAGAAAAAAGTAAATAAATATAATAAAAAACTGGATATGCTTTACACTGACCGCTAATTATAGGAAGCTTAGCCTCCGAATAAGGTGTTAACCCTTCCTTCTTATAAAAGTCAACCTGGTAATCTATGGAAACATTATCATACTTTCCTGCAGCTTTATTAGCTTCAGCTTCTTCAAACACATCATACCGTCTATAGTGCTTTGAAATTGCAAAAGTAGCATTTTGGCGCCACAGAAACCTGATCAATCCACAAAATGAAGGTGCCACAAGGCCCATGGTGAAATGCAAGAAATTCCCTTTTGTAACAATCTATTTGGAAACACTTTTGTATCTGAGTCCATACGAGAAACCGTGAATAGTGTGTTTAGTATTGAACACTGAATTTTAAGTGTCAAATTAGTCAAGTGTCTAAAAATAAATACTGAATAAACCAAATAAAAATATATAAATTTTAAGTACTTGATAAGTTGATTTGATCAAGTGTGAAACTAATGTCGAGAACTTACATACTATTTATCCTTACTTATAGTAATGTAATTTGATTAATTTTTAAAGGTAAAAGTTGTCAATTACACACTTATACTATATCAAGTTTTATTCAGAGCTCACCTAATTAATTTTTTTAGTTTAGTTTGAGCTTAATATAAATATTTAAGTAACAATGATCAAATGAACTTATTTCAATTAAAAAACTAATTTTTTAGATTAAGTGGTTAAGTTCAAATGTGATCTTTCAGACATAAAAATGTTTTCAAAAGCCTTATGTTTACTTCCAAGGATATGGAAAATGTAAGGGTGTTTTTAAGTGACAAATGAATTAAGTTTTTTTGAAAATAAATGTTGAATAAGCTAAATAAAAATATCTTAAATTTTATCTACTTGATATGTAAGTTGATTTGATCAAATATAAAACTAATGTTGGGAAAGTACTTACAAATTATTTTTCCCTTATAAAGAGACACTCGGATTACCGTGTTAAGTACGTAGCTTACCAATTTACGTTGGATTCATTTGAACTGAAACTAAATAATTAAGTGGTTCTAAATAGCCGTTATCAAAATGAACTTAATTCAAATAAGCACAAATCATTTAGATTAAGTAATAATGTGTTATTAAACACCGCCTAAGACTGTACTAGTTGTCTTCTAAATTGATTAAACCTTTTAACAAATTATTCAATACACATTTCAGATGGAGATGATATTCATAAATCAGATATACTTTTTCAATTCAAAGAACATATACTACCAAATTTATTTATTTTTCTTATAAATCGAAGCAACAGCAAGAAATAAAATAAAGAAACCAATCATAATTTGGAACATAAGATCTTGCAGAGCTAAGAAATAGAGATACCTCTCCAGAACTTGATATGGGTCCACCACAAGTTGAAGCTTTGCATCTATCCATATAGAATATCTGATATTAGGAAAAAGTCTATGTAGAAGCAATTTTGGGACCTGTAACAAGACTAATATAAATTAGGTCCATTCTAGGTAGACAAGCGTTGATCAAGTTCATCAGCATAAAAAATTCTTTGACGCAAACTCAAATCATGAGAGATTTAACAAGTCAGAAAAAACAATCTCAGCCTATTAGGTTCAATTAAATTAAAACATATACATAAATTAAAAAGCTTGCAATTTTGTATAACGAGCCAATGCTGCTAAAGGTTGAGTTTCAATGTTTATCAAATAGCCAATTGATAGTCATCACAAATTGGCAATCAATTCCAAAACTTTTGTGATATTTCTCATCAGATTCAGAAGGGATCACATTTGGAAACTGAAATTAATCTCACATTAATTCCAAATTTTGTTCAAGACTTCTCATCCAGATTCAGAAACAATAGTTGCCCCATTTGCAAACATTTTTGTTTTCCGTCAAATATCTCATCTGGATGTGGATCCAGAGCTTGTCACACACAAATTTAGAATTTACTGGCAATTTTTTATCTGGATCTGGATTCAATATCCAAAAACAGAAAGTGTTTCCAAATAGGTCAACAAACCAACAAATCCATATAAATGGAGTGTGTTTGTGTGAAAGAGATAGGGTTGCATGTAAGAAGTAATGCATCCCTTCATTGTAAACCCATGATTACTTAAAAACCTTCTGTATATGAACACAAAAATCACCTTTCCATTGCGTCTTGCATCGCCATATGGTGTGTTATGAACAATTATAATTCTCCATAAACCAACTCTCCTCGTGCTGTCAAGAATACTAGAATTTCTCATATATGCTTCTGTTGCCTCATCTATAAACATGTAAAAGCGTATATTTTTCCTTGAAAAATCACCAATGTTCCTAGGCTGCTGTATTATGTCATAGTTTCCTGCATTTAGAAACAAACACATATTCATGAAGGAACCCAAAATGGGTAAAAAAAGAAAAAGAGGTGAAAAGGCAGCATACCAAAAATGGCTGACGCAACAATAACCTCATGAAACTGCTGTAATTCCCTAATATCATTTTCATCGATATCAAAACCAGTCTGAAAACCAGGTCTACATCCTTTCACAAATCTGAAAGAGAGAAAGAAATATACACCAGCTACAAGTTACAAGAGAGTTTGTGCATTTTAAAGTAGAAACTGATTCAATCACAAGCTATCATAGAGCTTGTTTGATCTTGGATTATTTCCAAATAATCCCTTATCACATCATATATCCTTTCAACAATCAAATCATTCAATTCGTCAATCAAAATACCCCTACTTACTTTCTAATAATATTTAAAATACTAAAGGATGTGTTTGTAATTTAACCTAAATAATCCACTTCTTTATCAAACAAGATTTTGAATTCATAATCCAACATTTTTTACAAATAACCCAAGATCAAACAAGCTCATAGAAGAATCTATAAGAGAATTGGTCATCATTAATAACACATACCCACAATGCACAGTCATGGACTCGTTTATTTTGAAAGAATCATTTCTCAGCTTTAAAGAAGGATAGCCACCAAACTTGGATCCTCCATGTCGTTCTGCCGTTATTGAATGATCTTGGTGATAGTAAGTCAAATGTTGTAACACAGGCGATAATGACGGAGACCTAGGCATTCTTGCCATAGCTTGCTCCACAGGTAGATAACATACTGGACAAGCTGAAGCAAAATGATAAAAAAATAACTTCTAAGTCTATTAGTTATAGGACTATGTACATGTCTTTTCTCAGAGACGAGGATTGTTTCCCCCACAGCATCTTACCGCCAAGAACAATCAATTTCTTTTTACTTATTTTTTGAGGAAAAGGTTAACTTTTTATAATAATAGATAACTTTTGTGAATTCAGTGAAAATCAAACTTGAGACCTGAATTTCTAAGTCCAATGCTCCTACAACTTAAGCTAACCTCGGTTTGTGGACTATGTACATATCAATCTTAATCATATTTAAAAGCATTTTCCATTTTCCTGTGATTTTCAAGTTAAGGATTACAATGGAAACCACATATGTAATCTTTAATCATAAGATTATTGGCAAGCAAAAAAACAATCAAAGAACTTACGGCGTGGTCCATATCGTCTTCTATCACCAGGAGGAGGAGGAGGAAACGCAAAACTGTTACATGGATTTTCCATATTAAAAAGCGAATCCGCAAGAAATGCAAGGGTAGAAGAAGACTGCAGTAAAGGAGGATGCTGAATGTTTTCTTCTCCACAGCTCATAATAGGACTTATCTTTGAAGAATTAATATTGTGAATTGTCATGTCAAAGTACAACCCACCACTTTCAGATGTATCTTCAAACAAACAATAAAAGAAGATTAGAAATTTGTCTGAAGAACACAAAACCGTTGAATTATATGAAAAATGAACAAACCTCTGTAGACAGTAAAGAACCCTGCTAACCAAAAAAAACTAGCAATTATAAATAATATTAGCATTCCCCCTTCCTTCCTTCCTATGAATCTGCGAATATGGGTAAACCACCTTTCCTTGTCTCTTGAGGCAGAAAGAGACGCCCTTGATGTTCTTCTTGCTACATAGCCATTGTTCGCCTGCAATCCAACATTGCGTGCAGATTGTAAGGATCCATAACTTCCTGTACGTAGACCCAATGACACTCCAGTCATTGTATCTCCAGACCCACAACGTTTTCCTTCATCTCCCTCAATCAAAATTCCCCTTCATTCAAAAAGCTGCCTTCCGATTCGAAAACAAGAAAAGGAAATGCAGATAAGAAGTTGAATATAACTAACTAGCTAGCTTTCTTTCTTTCAAGTAGAAAGACTATATTGCACAATCTCCTTCATTCATTAAACATGATAAGAAGACAAATTGATGGGTTTTTTTTTCTTTCTTTGTAAATCAAAATTGCGCAATCTCTGATTTCTGCAACGAATAATCAAACATTTGCAATCGGATGAGAAGAAAAAAAAAAGGGTTCCGAGAGATTTAGTTACATTCAAGAGTGAGCTTCAGTTGAAAAAAAAGGGTACCGGATTCTTGGATTTTCCTTGCCAAATCTAGGGCTTACGCGTTGAGACGTGAAGCTCTTCTCTCTGCCGCCAAATTTGATATCAAGTAAGATGCATTGCGATCTAGGGAATCCTCTCTCTCTCTCTCTCTCTCTTCAGATCGCTGCTGCTGCTGCTTGTGTCGCTTTCACAGCTTTGTCCTGTCTTCTTTTGATCGGAAGCCATTGATTCCTGCAGCCGGCCATGACTGTAAAATCATACACATTTTTTTTTGTTTTTCTTTTTAAATTAAATTATATCATTTTTAATTAGTTAATGATTCAACTGCAACAATCTTAATTTAAATAAAATATACTTGTTATTTCATATCATTATTATGAATTTTTTTTTCTTGTTCTTAAAAGAAAATGGGAGTTAATAATGATTTATACTCTTTGTAACAAATTTTTCAAAAAAATAGATAGGTATATTAAAAATGATGAAAATCTATTCAACAAAAAGACAAAAAATGACATGAATAAAAAATAAAAAATAAATAACTAAAACTAAAAAAAAACATTACTCAATAGGTTATCGAGTTCGTAAGTATTCGAGAAGAACGATTAACTCTCCGACGTACTCTATCGATTTTTCGAAATAAATTTCAGAAAACATCATCATAATAATAACAGCATTTATACACATCAAACGACTACGATCAGTGAAAATTCGACAATTTCTCTTCAACCAGATACTCTACTAAAAAATAATCTATATATATATAATGATGCTTAATTTTTAAAATGTCCGGATTGCCGGGTTGAGAGCTGTGGTTAATTTGGATACTTGGGTCGGATTGTGGTTGACCTATTTTTAAATTTAAAACGGTTAAAAATAAAATAAAAAATGCTAGAGGTATGTTTCGATCTTGTAACCTAACAAAATAAGTACAACTCTTTAACCAACTAGATTACTAAGACTTTATATTTTAAATTTAACACCAAATTTGATAAACGCGGGACGTTTTAATATTAATATAAGTTCAACTTTTTAACTAACTAATATATATATATAATGATGCTTAATTTTTAAAGTGTCCGGATTGCTGGGTCGAGAGCTGTGGTTAATTTGGATACTTGAGTCGAATTATGGGTTGACCCGCCTTTAAATTTAAAACCGTTAAAAATAAAATTAAAAATGCTAGAGATATATTTCGAACTTGCAACCTAACAAAAACAAATATAACTCTTTAACAACTAGGCTACTAAGACTTTATATTTTAAATTCAACACCAAATTTGATAAACGCGGGACGTTTTAATATTAATATAAGTTCAACTTTTTAACTAATTAATATATAATGATGTTGAGTAAATGGAAACTTGGGTCGGATTGTGGGTTGACTCACCCATAAACTTAACGGTTAAAAATAAATTTAAAAATGTTATCCGTAATTTTTTTCACGGTTTTTTATATTATTACTCGTGCAAGCTAAATGCTAGTTTGAATAATAACCCAATTATGAAGGTCCTCATACCTAGGAGAAGATTTAATTGTGATAATTTGGGAAGGTTAATTATAATTTGGTAAGAATAATAAAAAAAAATCAACTCTCATATAACAAATAACTATATTTAGTGGGTATAACCATCACTAAATGTAATAACCAACACAAAGACATTTTAGTTAATTAGAGTATATAGGGTGCAAATTTCAAATTTTATGTCAATTTTAATATTATTATTTTTTTTGTAAACTGTTCCAAGTTTGGATGGGACCACCCGCAAACTAATAACTTATTCTGTTTATACAAATATAATGGGTATTAAGTGCTATTGTATAAATAACCAGCACAAAGACATAACTAGTGTGATTTGACTATGTAAGTTTAGTTTTGAAACATCACTGAAATTAGTGTGTTTTAGATTTCTGAGAAAGAAGTGATTGTCCTGAATCCATGATTATCTGGAAGAGCTCCATTGCCTGGCCGCAATGAGATTATTACCTCCAAACCTGAAAAAATGTAGCACAATTTTTACCCACTAAACAACTATTTACCATCAACTTCTCTTCTTTTAGAGTAGATTTTTACCCATCCTTTTCACCATTATATGTACCTGCATTCTTGGCAGCTATAGCTTCCTGATAAACATCGGTAATGAATAGAACCTCATTCGGTTTGTCAACGCCAAGAGATTCTACAATCTCGAAGTAGCTTCTTGTTTCTTTCTTGTTCCTGTTCTTCGCATTATATATTCAAAACTAAATCAAATTTGCAAGAAGAACACCAATTTTCTTTTCTGGAAGAGAATGACAGTTGTTTTTTACTTACCCGACCGTGGTATCAAAAAATCCGCACAAGTGTTTTCTCAAATCTCCATAGTTTGTGTTCCCAAATATTAGCCTTTGCGCTAATCTACTTCCACTTGAATAAATGTATACCTTATCAAACACCACCATTGAATTTAATACTTTGATGCATCTGTGTGTCACATAGAAAAAAAGAAGACAAAAGAATACCTTGATGCCTGAAGCATGCCACTTTTCAAGTGCTGGAGGGACATCAGCAAAAACCACAGCCTCAATCTCGTTATTTTGAAACCCGGTTCTCCATATGCGACCCTGCAGAGTTCTTATAAAGACAGAACCATCATAAGTAGTAGGATTACTGAGAGAACTATTAGTCTTTTTAGATTTCTATTAAAGCTTTGCTTGCCTGCAATTCTTTCAAGGCAGTAATCTTCCTGTCAGCTTTTATCATTGCTTCCACATTAGCAACTAAAGATGAAATTATCTCCTCTTTATTTGCATTATCAGATGGAATTGGAAGTGCACCAGCAATCTGTTGTTTCAAGTCATCCTCTACCTATAATAAAATTGGAAAAATATACGCTTCACGAGTTTTTTTTTGTAATAAACTTGACATTTAGGAAAAAATAAACACTAATCACAAGAACAAAAGTAAATCATCTGCGAGTCCCTGTTTTGTTGGGGCATGAAAACAATGGATGATATATTTGGAGAATTTGTTGTGAAAAATGTATTATTTTTTTATTTCTAATGTTGCGTTCACCTCTAGTAATTCAGGGTGAAGTTAGCACAACAAGCAACCATCGTGACCCCCACTTCAATTCAGGTGCTTTCAATGATAATCTAAATAAGGCGAAAGTTTGAGGAGGACAATTACTAATATAAACTTGTGAAACTAGTTGTCTACTACTCAAACACAGTCCCAAGGGGTGACCAGTTACGAGATAGTAAAGCAAGTCCGAAGTATTTAAAAAACAAAATAACCGTTTTGTGTAAATAAGAAGAATACAAAACAGATAACTCAGAAGGGAACACAGCACCATGCTCTACAGCAGAGGATATAATGAACTTAATAAATCTCTTTCTTCTGATTTTCATGTTTTGATTAAATCTTGTTTTATTTCTAAGAATGTTTCCTTGCATAAGCAGGTCCTTTTAAGTAGCTTAGGAGTTTTTTTATCTGTTAGGGTTAAATTTTCGCATCCATTAATACAATTTTCGCATCTCAAAAAGGAAAACAAAACAGATATCTCCAAATGAGATGATTGTGTTCTTTTTCTTCATTTTTTAACCTAAAAAGATTGAACAGAAAAGCATTACTTGAGACCGCAACAACTTGATATCATCTTTTGTTTCATCTGTATGATATGTAATCCCTAAATGCCTTCCCACGTTCTCACGGGCATATGGGAAGAGCACTTCCATAACAAACGATATCGGAGTTGTGGTTCCTTCAATGTCCAAAAGAATGCATTTCTGCAAAACCCAATCCAGTCACAATAAAAATTCAAAAAATACATAATGGGAAATCCAATTTCATCACTTTCATTTACTTACTGGGGTGGACAGTTCAGCATCAATGTTGGACACAAAAATCCCAGATTTGGCAGCCCCATCTCCTCTCTGCCGACTCTGTAATGCCTAGCCGTGAGGAATTGAAGGCATGTTGTCAAATCATTTGAAATCTATAAACAAATCGAAAGAATTCCAAAAGCAATAAGAACATAATAATGAAATCTTCCATTTCTACTTCTTCCATCAGCAAGAATCTTTCAATACATTAATTCGCCACAATCTCAATATCAATTCACAAGTAATTAAGTAAAAAAAGGAAAAGAAAACAGTACATAAGTGGTCTCAAATCAACTGCTTCGTTTACCTTATTATCTATGGAAATGAAAACAGTATAATGATGATAGATGATTAGTATTGGGAACCACCTTGTTAAGAAGGTATGGAGTCGGTAATGGAGGACGAATTACGTTCTCTCGAACAGTTCTTTTCATATGCACACCTATCAATCACCATTTCCAACAATTTCAAAACTCAAAGAACGGCAAATTCGAATTAAACTCAACTTAATCCCCTAGAAGCATTACCAGAAGCGGACGTGGCGATGAGACGCTGGGGTTTGAAGGTAGAGGCCGCCGCGGTAATGCCGCCGGTGCCGGAAATCCATCGGAACCCTGAAATCAAAGGGTTGATAGGATTACTCTCCACGTAGAATTGAGTTGTTGTTGCTGCCACATTCACTACTTTAACAGCCGTTAACGCTGCCGCCATTATCTTTACGCTTCTTTCTTTCTTTCTTCCTTCTCTCACTTCACAAGTCCTCCTTGTGTGTTAAGGTGGAAAAACATTGGTGATTGTGGCATTGAATAGAACAAGATTTTTTTTATTTTTTTTTAAAGGAAGATAATTTAAATTTGTTTTTTTATAAGTAGCAATTTGTTTCTCAGTTAAAAAAAAATGTTTGAGGTTTCAATTTGGCTGTTTTAATTGTTATGGAATTTAAATTATCAAAATTTTAGTCATTTGATCATTGTGTTATCTTAGTCTAACATTGTCTAATTAAATTATCACATTTTTAAATAAAATGATATATTAAGACATTTTGGACGGTTTTTTTAAAATTGTAAAGTATTTTTGAGATTTATGTATTCTAATTTGTCGAAGTTAGTTTAAGTGATTAAAAAATGTGTAGTTTGATAAAAAGATTTGAGAAAATTTGAATAAAGATAAATTTTATATTTTTTTTAACTTTATAATATTATAACTTTATGTACGAATTATAAATTTGGACGTGTTTGTGTTTTAAATTGAGTATATTTTTATATATATGCGTTTGTAACTGTCGAATATGGTTTGAATGTCTTAAAAATGCGTAATTTGTGGGAATAATTAGAAAAATTGGAAAAATAGAATTACTATTTTTTTTAAATGTGATAAATTATATAAGAAAAATAAAGTATTATGTTAAAGTAAGAAAACTTTGTTTTTGTTATTTGTGTATGAGAAAATCTTAAATTGCTACAATTTTCATATAAAATTCGGTATAACACAATTTAAAGGTCGAGCTCTGTTTCATAAAAAAAACTCAACTTCGAATCCGAAATAATAATTGATCCTTAAAAAATGATAATATCAATTATAAATATATATGTTAGACACTAATAATTGTTCTCCAAATTTATTATTATTTATTTATTTAGACATATTTTGAGAAAAAATGAATTAGTTGGTCAAAATGTCAAAAAAAATAAATAAAATAATAATTGAGTTCAACAAAATTGATCAATTATTATTAATATTATATATTTTATAAATATATTGGTATTAGAAAATAATAAATTATTAGTTAATAATTAGGATATTTTAATATATCTATAATTATTAATATTATTATTTATTCAAATAATGAATAAAAGGAAATATATTTATTATTATTAATTTTATTTTAAGAATACAGGCTAAACGGAGCGGAACTAAGTAGATGACGTAGATGACGAAAACCCATTTATGGAAAATAAGAAGGAAAAAAAAGGGGCATTTACAATTAAACCTGATTCCCGCCGTCCGACTTCTTCAAAAGAGTGAGCGAGGTTCTCACTTCTCTCTCTAACCGTCTCCCAACTTTCCAGAGCTAAAGATCTCGACAGATGTGGCGACTCCCTCAAGCCACGATCTACCCGATTCTTCGGTAGATTTGGTCTCTCAACTTTTCTAGGTAACTCCGTCTCCATCTACATCAGTTGGCCGACGAGATAACGAGGTAGCAGCGAAGAAGGCAGACTGATCTGTTGTTCGCCGAAGATCTCAACAGATGCGGTGACTTCCCTCAAACCACGATCTATCCGATTCTTCGGTAGATCTAGTCTCCCAACTAAACAACGAAGAACGAATCCTACTTGAAACTATAAAAGGTCATTGAATGCGACGAAGAAAAGGGCAGAGAGTGAAAAAGGAGAAAAAGAGAGAAGATTTTCATCACGATTCTTCCTGCTATTTTAAAAGCTTTTCAGAAAAAACATTCTTCCCGTCTTGAGTGATTGTGAGCATATTTTGAACGGTAGTTAGTTGTTGATCCTATAGTTGTCGAAGAACCATTGATAGCACTGTAAGCACCATTTTTTTTTTGTTTTTTATATATACATATCATTTTCATTCAGATGTCTTGTCTTCGTTCCATTTATCATTAGAATAATTACTTGAATATTGTTTGAGATTGACTAATTGATCTTTGCTAGCTAAATCTGTGAATATTGTTGTACTATTTGTTAAATTAGGTTAATTTTCTGTTAGATTTTGTGTGTTTGGCTGTTAAATTAAAAGACGAACAGAAAACTGAAACTCTCTACCTAAACATGTCCGGAAAATATATAAACATATAAATCAAGATCCAAAAACAGGGGATTATACCCAATTCCATTTTTTCTATTAATTAGTTTATAGTTTATTATTGTTTTTGAATCTTGATTAAAAGTTTAAAAGTTCATATGTTTTCCGGACATGTTCAGGCAGGGAGTTTCAGTTTCCTGTTCGTCTTTGAATCTAACAGCCAAACACCCAAAATATAACTAAAAATCAACATAATTTAATAAATAGTACAACAATATTCACATATCTGGCTAGCAAAGATCAATTAGCTCATCTCAAACAACATTCATGTAATTAATCTAATGATAAATGGAACGAAGACAAGACTTTTGAATGAAAATGATATATATATATATATATAAAATAAAAATGGCGCTTACAGCGATATCAATTGTCGACAACTATAGGATCAACAACTAACTCCTGCTCAAAATATGCTCACAATCACTCAAGAAGAGAAGAATGATTTTTCTGAAAAAATTTTAAAATACCAGGAAGAATCGTGATGTAAATCTTCTCTCTTTTTCTACTTCTTTTTCACTCTCTGCCCCTTTTCTTCGTTGCATTCGATGACCTTTTATAGCTTCAAGTAGGATTTGTTCTTCGTTGTTTAGTCGGGAGACTAAATCTACCGAAGAATCGGGTAGATCGTGACTTGAGGGAAGTCGCCGCATCTGTCGAGATCTTCGGCGAACAAAAGATCAGTTTGCCTTCTTCGCTGCTACCTCGTCATCTCGTCGGCCAGCTGAGGTGGAGGGAGACGGAGTTACTTGGAAAAGTTGGGAGACCAGATCTACCGAAGAATCAAGTAGATTGTGGCTTGAGGGAGTCGCCTAGGGCTGAAAATGAGACAAGCTGCTCGCGAGTAGCTCGGTCAAAGCTCGACTCGAGCTCGGTCAAACTCGAGCTTGAGCATGCTCGAGCTCGACTCGTTATATAATCGAGCCGAGTTCGAGTAGTTATATACTCGGCTCGAGTACTCGACGAGCTACTCGAATATATATAATTTATATTAATATATTTTATATTTTATATATATTTTTTAATTTATATTTTATATTTTATATTTTATATTTTATATTTTATATTTTATATTTTATATTTTATATTTTATATTTTATATTTTATATTTTATATTACTTTTTATAATATAAAAAATTGTAATACTTTAATTAAATATAAAATATGAGTATTAAAATATAAAATATAAATTTATACCCTAAATGGCTAAATCCCTAACGGGCACCCTCCCTTTTCATTCTTCTCCAGTTCTCCTCCAAAGTCCAAAATCCCTAACCCTAACCTTTCTCCTCCATAGTTCATTCGGACAACCGCCAACAAAGAACTAGGTTTTCATCAAACGAGAAAGCAAACGTCACCAAGGAGCTCAATGCAAAGCACCGAAAGGTTTTCATCGTTTTCCCCTTTTTTATTTTCATTTCAATTTCTTCTTTATTCTCTTTCGATCTTGCATAGATTCGATATGTTATACTTCCGATCATCTGTCAACAAAGAACTAGATTCTCTTCAATTTAATATCTGCATTTAGGAATCTTGCTAATATGAATACTGTAATACTGCATTTAAGTCTGTACTCTGTAATACCTAAATCCCTAAAGACCACTTCTGTAATACTGTAATACTGTCCCAATTCAAAGGTTGAACGAAATTGGTATGAGTTATCTTCAATTTAATGTCTGCATTTAGGAATCTTGCTAATATGAATACTGTAATACTGCATTTAATACTGCATTTAATGTCTGTAATACTGCATTTAATGAAATTTTCTAATATTACGCAGATGAGAATCTTTACACCATTCGTGAGGTTCATTTTACAGATATTCGGTCTTTCAACAGGTAATCTCTCATGCTGCTTCGTTTATATTTACAGTTAGAAAGTATGTTTTTGCATTACGTCCTTGTCATATGATATAATTCTAACTCATCATATATTATGAATTTTTTGGTGGCTTTTAGATCAATTATGTTCGTAGATGGTGTAGGAACTGTAGATGAAATTGAGAGCAATGAAATTGGTGTTATTTTTTAGTTTGGACTTTGGAAGTTTGGATTAAGTAAGTTTGGACTTTGGAATGTTGGGAACTTTGGAGTTTTGATTAAGTAAGTTTGGTTGTTTTATGTTGGACTAATTTAATATATTGTATGTTTGGACTTTGGATTTTGGATTTTAGATATTTTTAGTTAGAATGGTTGTGTTTTAAGTTGAATGTTTTAATGTGTAATGTTGTGTGTTCTATTTGATTTTGATGGAATGTTTATGTTTTAGGTGAAATGAATAATTCTACATGTTTATTCATTTTGTTGTGATCTTTTGATATATTGAAAGTGTGAAACTATTTAGTTGATATGTTTTAATTTTGTATGTTTCGAGTCGAGTTCGAGCTCGAGCTATAAATCGAACTAATCGAGTCGAGCTCGAGCCGAGCTCTTGAGCTCGGTAAAATTCAAGCTAATCGAGTCGAGTTCGAGTCGAGCTCGAGTACTTGTTTTGAGTTCGAGCTCGAGCTTTAATTTTGATACTCGATCGAGCTCGAGCTCGAGTTCGAGCCGTTGAAATTTTTTCGAGCTTGAGCTCGACTCGACTCGTTTTCAGCCCTAGAGTCGCCACATCTATCGAGATCTTTGGCGCTGGAAAGTTGGGAGATGGTTAAAGAGAGAAGTGAAAACTTCTCTCTTTGGAAGAAGTCGGACGACGGGAATGAAGTTTTTCAGAAGAATCGGTCGAATGAGAAAAGAAGGGAAATGACCATTCGTCTTCTTGGTATTTTAGGGTTTATTTAATTGTAAATGCCCCCCTTTTTCCTTCTTATTTTCCATAAATGGGCTTGGGTCATCTACTCCGCTCCGTTTGGGCTTGTATTTCCAAAATAAAAATTAATAATAAATATCTTTCATATTATTCCTTATTTGATTAAACAATAATATTAATAATTATAGATATATTAAAATATCATAATTATTAACTAACCATTTATTATTTATTTTATTTTTCTAATACCAATATATATATATAATGTTAATAATAGTTGATCAATTTTGTCAAACTCAATTATTATTTTATTTATTCTTTTGATGCACTTTGGCCAACTAAATTATCTTTCCTAAAATACCTCTAAATAAATAATAATAATAATAATAATAAATTTGGGGGAAAATGAGTGTCTACAGAATGCCCATTTTGGACGAACTTTGAATAATAGACACTTTATTTGAATCTCTCAAATTTATTATTTTTCTCGAATATATTTATTGAAAACAATTAAAAGATAGAGAGATAAAACTTGATGATGCCCATGTTCACGACATTTCCAACCTGATGCTCGTATGACGTTTGTTGGAAAATTCGAAATGCAACGGCTATCCATTTAGTTCATCTTCACAATTATTGGTTTTGACCCGACCAAAGCTTAATTTGTCCACTTAAACTAAGAATTTAAAATTGTTATGGTGTTTGACTTAACTTGTCCACTTTAGTTAAGAAACGAAAATATTATGTTTGACTTAGTTTGTCCACTTAAACTAGGAAAGGTCTTTTAGCTTGTCCACCTAAGATAAATTATTCTATATCTAGTTTGTTCACCTAAACTAAGAAACATTAAAATACTTGGCTTGCCCACTTACGCTGAGAAATGAAACTCTTGCGTTTGACTTAGTTTGTCCACTTAAACTAAAAACCCTAAGTTGTTTCTACTTTTGATCAGACTATTACTTAATATGTCCACTTAAACTAAGAAAGGTCTTTTAGCTTGTCCACTTAATCTAAATTTTATATCTAGTTTGTAAATTACTTAGCTTGTCCAGTTAATCTAAATAACTAAATATTTTTTCATTTTTATTTTAATATAGAGGATTCCTTATTTTTTTCATCACTTGATTAGTCAACCAAACTTGAGAAACAAAATTACACCTTCTTTAACTTTCTAAGTATTTGAGCGCCTCTACATTCTCACATTTTTGGTGACGTTGGATCAAAACATCTTCAAGAACCGGTTCAGTACATTGTCTCTTTGACTATTCAAAAGGAGACCAATTGTAAGTGCATTTCTTTGACACAGTGTTTATCAATTATGAATTCAAACTCTAGTACGAACGATAACGTCGATTTTCCTTGAATGATCATATATGCTCGAACATCAGCATATGAAGTTCACGTCAAGCTTAATCTTTCAACCACATACCATGAGGTTAAATCTTGTTTCTCTTCAGGAAGTTATGTGTTTCAAACTCTAAGCCTGAAAGTATATTTCCTTATACATACTCGAGGTATATCTGATAGAATCGATACACTCTTGTTCTTACCTGTAGCAAATCTGACAAAAGTCTAGGTGAACAAGAAGTGGTGATTTCAATATCTCAACCATTATGAGTGTCTTTTTCACCATTTATCTTCCAATGACCGGGGTATATCTGATAGAATCCATACACTTTTATTCTTGCATTTAGCAATCCGGACAAGAGTCTAGATCGAACAACAAATGGTGATTTCAATATCTCAACCATCACAATCTTTTTTAATACAAGTTCTTGTATTTTTTCTTAAAAAAAATTTGGAGGCCTTGAGTTCTCACGCATAACTTCTTTTAGAGATGAAACGCCTCTGTTGACAATAATGGTTCCGAGTTTGGGCATTTTGACTTTTCCACGAGCTTTTCCAACAAGGTTTTAGGCATTTCGTAAGACTTTCGAGCAAGTTCAATCGGATTGTACTCCATTCAAATTTCAAGAGTTACTTTGGCTCCTTATCCTTACTTGTTTTCTAAATCCTCATTTCACTTTTCGTGTTAATTTCTTTATCCATCATTCGTTTAGAGGGATCAAAATGTCAAAAATCGTCTCAATGTGATCATAATCAATTGCGTGAAAGTATTTGATTGTTTTCAATGCCCCTAATTTCGATGTTGGGTTTTGACGTTTGACCTGGTCAATGTTAGCATTTTACCTAAGCTAAAAGTTCATCATTTTAACCATCATTTTTATTTTATAAAAATTCCCCTAGTGTTGAAATAGGAATTTTGTGTTTTTATGAAAAAATTTAGGACCGGGCTCATACAAGCTGCATATGTATCCCATAGCTAGAGGAATTCAGGTCCAACGTAGTTCATTACAAAAGAAGTGATTTTTATTTTTTGGGGCCGAACCTCGTGAAAGGTTGAGAAAATCAGGCCCGACGTAGTTCATTTGTCGAAAAGAAGTCTAATTATCCTTGTCGTGAAACATCTTCCTTTTTTGACCTTATGT
This sequence comes from Impatiens glandulifera, assembly GCF_907164915.1. NCBI lineage: Eukaryota > Viridiplantae > Streptophyta > Magnoliopsida > Ericales > Balsaminaceae > Impatiens > Impatiens glandulifera. The sequence continues at coordinate 19,338,016 of NC_061870.1, read as the reverse complement.
CTCTTATTTCCGATTTCGTTGACGTGTAACATAAACCCTGATTATTTGTTGTATGCACTGTGTTCGTCTCTTCAATATCGTCACCACAGATATCAGTAACGACTATCAACTTTTCATCTTCAACAATCAAACTTGACGGATCACTCTTGTCTATCAGATCTTCACGCACCTTAATTAGATTTAGTGTATGAGTTGGTAGAGGCTTCGATTTGGCCTTTGGGGCTGGGATGATCTTATCGTCGATAAGTTTTTGAATCATGCCTCTTAGTGCAAGACAATAATTAGTCCCATGCCCTTTAGTCTGGTGGTATTCACCCCACTCATTTGGAAATCTCCCTGATATAGGCCTATCGGGATTTAGAGTCTGGACTTGGATTAGGTTCTTTTATTTTAAAATCTGGAGAGTTTAAGATAATGTCATTCTTAAATCGTCAAACTTCCTAGGTGTCTTAAGTGTAAACGAAGTAGTTCCTTTAAACGGAGTGGGATAAGCTAGTTGACGGCTAATAGATTATCCCTGAAGGTGCCCTTGCCCAACATTCATGATTTTTGATATTTCCATATCCCATGCATTGGCGATGTAGTTTACTTGTGCCTTATCCTTTTTTTATTAAAATGAAGATTGCCTTGGTATGACGTCATGCCTTCAATGGCTTCTTTCTTTAATGGATCGTCGTATCCCATTCCAGAAGCAATTAAGTCCTCCATGAAAGCATATTTGTTGACCGACATGACTTTGGTGTACACTACATTCATGTTAGCGTAGATTATATCCACTTGAGTTTGTTCATTTGGTAGGCCATCGATTAGTGAAGCCACGACCTTCCGCCTATCAACGTACAATTCGAAATTTTCACCTGGACCCTACTTAATACTCCTAAGTTTTCTCTCAAGCTTGTTCACCTTCAAGAACATACCGAACCGACTTATGAATACATTGACTAGCTCTTCAATAGTCTGGTGTTGGGCTATGGTTTGACGCAAATACCACTCAAATGCCACTTCTTCAAGATACCAATGGAATAATTGTAATATTGTGGGCTCTCCGAGTTATAATGGAAAGATGTTCATCAAGTACACGTTCATAAAGGCTGTTGGATCTTTATTTTCGGCGTACTTGGTCAGATGTGCTAATTTTAGTCTGTGAGGAACTACATCCCTCTTAGATACCTCTAACCCAAATTTTCAAATTTAAGCTTTGTGTGTTGACTTCCCTTTAGTTAAGGCATCTATTTGTGCTTTCATTTCGATTTGAGAAGCCTTGAGTTGCGCTAGTTCTTTGCTCTGACCAGCTGGATGTATCGATGTTGTTGGGATGACTAGTGGCGATGCAGCTTGTGCTCCAGCAGGTGAAGAGGTTTCCGTCTTCAGAGCTTGTTTAGTTTTGATATTCGTACTTCATCCTTGAGGCATGACTGGTACTATACACTCTGTCTTTTTCGGTTCTTCAATAACAACTTTCTTCCCTTCTCAGTACTGTTTTAGCCTTAGTATCTCAAGAGCGGCTTCTTAAGTTTTCTCGTCATCTGAGGCATACCATTATTCTACCAGCACCTCATCTTTGGGTCACGTGTCATAAGAGTGGCAGATACATTGGGCTCAATTGAGTTAGTGGGTCTACTAGTAGCCCCGAATAAAGGGTATGTTTGGCTAGTGGGTGGATTAAGTAACTGCCTCATATAGTCTAGTAGTAAAGACATCTTCTCATTGAGACTATCTACTTGGATCCCTGAGATAACGCCAGAGGTAGTTTACTCATCAACCCTTAGTCTAAGAGGAATAGTGGGTGATGCAGATTGCTATGTTGGTTCTGTATCAGACATTTTTCGGATGAAGCGTCTAGTGGTGAGATCTCATGTGCGACCCGTGGTGAAAATATTTAGTCTGTGGAACCATCAAGAAGAGTGAATTCAAAACAAGTAATGGGGACAAGCGGTGTCACCCTTATGCACGTATGTGTCCTAATCGTAATAGGCATCTAATTTCCGATTCATTTTAAAACGTGTTGTATTTCGATGTGAGATAAACGTTAATAACTCAAAAGGGAAAATAACATAAGAAACAATTTAGTTTAGGTCCTTCATTGTTCGTTTGCCCCTCCGTTTCTAGTTCTGCCTGCTTTTGTGTTATTTTCTTCATAAAATTCCCCAGATTGTTAGCCTTCTTGCTTTCCTCGCAGATACTTGAATCTCTAGTCTTTGCGGCTAACGATCTTATATTTGTGTAATAAATACTCAAAGACAACAACTCGTAATGTTATGCTCTTTTATTTTCAAACATATTTAAAACGTACTTTTGGACGCTTATCTCATCTATATGCATACATGTATTTAATATATATTAGACACATAATATGCTCTTCGACGTGGTTTTGTTGCTTGGGAACGACAAGTCAACGGCTTGGTAGAAATTGTTTTTTGGATTTTTATTCTAAAGTTAGAAATGGATTAAGAGAGATTTGTTCCACCGACAATGATACTATCCCAAAAAGAATCTCTCGATGTAAAAGGAGCTCTCAATTGGACGTACCCCTCACCACTATTTCAAAATCCCTCATTTTCAATCTTCAGAAATGCGACCGACGTTGGCGTTTCTTCTAGAAGCCATATTTTCGCCTACAACCATCCTCGTCCCTCCAAAATTTAACCATATGCACATCTTCTCCTTTCCATCATTTCCCTTAGACGGCGAAGTCAAAACCTATCCCATAGCTAGGCTGTTAAAGTTAAAACATAAACGGGGAAGAACAACTTTAAGGAAAATTCGAAATTGAATTCGACCTCCACAACCGACCTAACTTAGTATAAATAGTCTTTATATGTTAGGCTTTCAATCCATCAAAAAATAATCACATATTACGGTCTAAATCGAAGAATCGAGAATTCTGGCGAAACTAGTTTTTTGTAAAAAAAATTCTCCAGCCATCAAAGCTTCGATCCAGGCTTTGGGAAAACTTCTCACACACCACTAGAGTGTTCTCCAATTGCTGGTAAGCTTTCAGATCCACTGTAATTCAAATTGTGATTGAAAATTGATTTTTTTTTCAAGTTTGATCGGATTGATCATTTTTAAGGCTCAATTTCGTATTTTCTTTGTTTAGAATCACTCCCTAGATGATTTATAAACTTTCTGTTTGAAGAGATTTGATCAAATCAGCCTAAAACGATAAAAATAAAAAATTAGTTTGAAAATTTGGATTTTTGAATTTGATGTTCTTGAGCTTTTAAATTGAAATTTTGGTTCAATTATTTGTCTAACATGTTTGTAAATATATTTGGATGATTTACAAACCATAATATCAACATCTCGATCATGTTTGATCCAACTATTTTTTTTTTAAAATAGATTTGAATTTTGGTTTTAAAAGTTATTACAAATCTTGAATGCTATTCTTGTCTTAGTTGTGTTCGACTATGTTCATAATTTTAAAGCTGTTGGAACAAGAATTAGGCCATGAGATGACTTATTCAAAAGATCCTTAATTTGGCCCTATAAACAGTTTTAAGAAATTGATCCTTGTAAAGATCAATTGATTGGGATTAGGGTTAGGGGTTTTAATCCCCACAATCATATGAGTCATTTGCAACTTACCGTTCATGTTTTTATGAGTTGTATCAAAAGATATGGCACCTGCAATTTTTTACCAGTTCAATAACATTCGGTCCTCTTGGACCAAGGTAAAGGATGGAGGTCCTTAGCTTAGGACCGAGAACGAGGACTGAGGATCTTAACCGGGACCAAGAAAACTGACCGAGAAAACTAACCTGGGTCTGAGACCAAGGACCGATGTTCTTGAGTCAAGACCAAGAGCAATGACCGATGTTCTTGAGTTAGAATTAAACCCGAGGACTGGTGTTCTTAGCTGGGATCGAGAAATACGACCAGGTTTTCTAACTTAGGACCGAGCATTCCCTTTAGCCTGGGACCAATTTTTATAACCTAGGACCGAGGACCCCTTAACCTAGGACCAAAGAGCTAGACCGGTAAACTTAGCATGGGACTAACCCTCTCAGACTCACAACCGAGCAGTTCGAGTTCGAGACCGAGCCTCCTGAACCCATGACCGAGCCATTTAGATCCATGGACCCATGCTCCTGAGCCCTGATCCAGACAACCCGGGTCTAGACCAAGCCCGTCCGAGCCCAGATCGGAAAAAACGGACCCAAGCCCTAGGACTCCGGTCATAAGGCCTGTTTGGTTCCACTTTTCAAAATCCAAAGTTATTTTATAATTTTAGAACCCAATTCATTTTCAAATAATCATGACATTTAAATATTTTTGGGATATTTCCTAAATAAATATTTTGGCTAAGTCCCCGTTTGGATTTATTTTTAAATTCTAACACTTTTATGATATTTTCAGGTTTTTACTCAATCTTATATCAACGCAATCGTATTTACGCCCTTTTAAATAATTTTGTACAATTATTTATGTAATATAAACATATCCTTTTTTAGGACCTCTAAATTACTAATTAAAGGAAATAAATGTTATAAATAAATCTTTCAATAGTTAGACTTTTATTTAAAAAATAAAACCGTATTTTGACGGGCGCGGAGGACATAGCGTGAAAGCTCTTTCCCGAGCGTAACTTAGAAACAACTCCTTATAGAAACTCTAGTATAAAGTACGTTTATTCACGTATTTGCCGTCTTTGTTTTTAAAAAATAATCTTTTAAATTAAGTATGTTTGTGTTGGGTTTTGCAATAGCAAAGCTACGGATCTTCTTAGAAATCAAACCTGTAACAAATCAGTTTCCAAATTGTATATGACGAACAACAGATTTACCAAGAACTGAAATAGAACAAAGCAATAAACGACAACACAATATACGTGGTTCGGTCAAAATCGACCTACGTCCACGGGAGGGATAAGTTTCACTAAATCAAAGAAATGTCAATAGTATAAACTTACATGCCTTGCTCTCAAATGAAAGAAGTGATTACACTAGGAATGATTGGAATCCTCCACAATTAAAAGCTCCCCCAACCTCTCACTCTGGATCAGCCAAAGAACAAGAAGAAGTAGAAAAACCCTAGATTTGTTCACTCTCTCTCAACCTTACTGTGTTATGAGAAAAATTTCTAAAAAAAGTATTTATATTCTAACCCATTTTCATAACAGAAAACCCAGACCCGTTTACCTGGAATTTAAAACCCGCCCGCAATGGCAAGGAACACCTCAACAATTCTCCCCCTTCCGAGCCATGGGAGAATGTTGCTATAAATAGTCATCATCGTGACGTTCCTGCCAGAACTATTCTGGATTTGGCACAACATATCTCATGCTTGCCTCTTGGAAAGCCCTTTATCATCATATATGACCCGTTCTCATCTGTATGCACTTTCTCCAAGTATAACTCCTTCTTCTCGAGAACTTCACAGATCTAATGGTACCTTCTTTGGATGTGTTTTGAACGTGAATGGAAACTTGGATTCTTGCTCACATGTATAGCACTTTGTGAATCACTAAAAACCACAAACATGTCTTGTGTAATGCTTATTTCTTTCCGCAATTCTTTCATCCATCTCATTTCCTTACAACATTTAGTAATGGTAATATATTCATATTATGTAGTAGACAAAACAATACATTTCTGTAGACGAGACTGCCATGATACAGCTCCTCCTCCAAAAGTAAACAAATACCCTGAAGTTGATCTCATTGTGTCAATATCACCACTCATATCTGAATTAGAAAACCCTTCAACATGTGGCTTTCCAGTACCATAACACAAAGCGTATTTGGAGGTCCCTTGAAGATATCTCATTAGCCACTTAACCGCTTTCCATTGTGTCTTACCGAGATTTGAAAGGAAATGACTAACTACTCCAACCGCATGAGCTATATCCGGTATTGTACAGACCATTGTATACATCAGACTGCCTATTGCTGAAGCATATGGAACACTGCACATTTCTTGTTTTTCCTCTTCATCCTTGGGAGACATTGTCTTGTTTATTTTCAAGTGTGTGGCCAATGGACAAGCAACTGGATTTGCCTTGTCCATACAGAATCGTTGTAGAATCTTCTTAATATATCTCTCTTGAGACAGTCATATCATTTTCTTCACCCGATCACGAATGACCTGCATTCCAAGAATTTGACTTGCTTGACCCAAGTCTTTCATCTCAAAAGACTTAGCCAAATCTTTTTTCAACTTGGCAATCTTGAGCTTGTCTTTTCCTACAATCAGAATGTCATCAACATATAGGAGAAATATAATAAAATCATTAGAAGCAAACTTTTTCTCAAAGACACAGTGATCTGTATACGTCTTCATGTACCCATGGATGGTCATAAACGACTCAAACTTAAGATACCACTTCCTTGGTGCTTGCTTCAAATCGTAGAGACTTTTGACAAGTCTGTACACCTTGCTTTCCTCACCTTTCTTATTGTAACCTTCAGGTTGCTCCATATAAACATCTTCATCCAAATCACCATGGAGAAATGCAGTCTTGACATCAAGTTGTTCAACATCAAGATCCATACAAGCAGCTAAACCTAATACCACCCGGATAGAAGTCATCTTCACTACCGGTGAGAAAATCTCATCATAATCGATTCCATGCCTCTAGCCAAAACCTTTGACAACCAGCCTAGCCTTGTATCTTGGCTTGCTATCATCACCTTCTTGTTTGATCTTGTACACTCATTTATTTTGTAATACTTTTCTGTTCTTTGGTCTTTTAATAAGTTCATATGTGTCATTTTTCAGGAATGACTTCATCTCTTCATTCATGGCAGCTAGCCATTCTTTCTTATGAGTATCCTCAAGAGCCTACTTATAGCATATAGGCTTCCCACAATCAGTTAAAAGGACATACTTAGTAGCACGGTACTTAGAACTTGATCTTTTTTCCCTAGTAAACCTCCTCAGTACCTCTGTTTGTTGATTCTGTTGATTTCCATCTTCTTGTTGAACTTCAAAATCAGCCTCAATATTATCACCAAGATTAGTTGTTGTATCATTTCCATAGCCTATAGCTTGACCCTGAGGAACATCTTCATCACTATCCGAGTCTGAAGCTACATGTGGCCTTGTCTCCTCAACATCATGAGACAACTCAAGACCAGAAAGACCACGTATGTATGCATCAAGTTTTTCACCATCTTCAAAATTCTCAATAGTCTGATCTTCAAGGAATATGTTAGGGTCTACAAATCAAGGTCTCGGTCCTAGAATATTTCCAACACCCTTTTCTCGGTCCTAGTGTGCACATGGGCCAGTTTATGTTTTTTGTTTAATAATTATGTTTTGTTTCTCTTCTCTAATATTTCTCTCAAACCGAATTCTGTTATTTCTAAAGTTGTTGTAACAAGTTTGTAACCGAATACTCTTGGGTAATTCACCCACTATAAATGCTGATGCCCAACTCACTTTTTGGCCTATGAATGATAGCTTGTGAAAGTTGTTACTCTAAATTATTCTCTCGTTATTGGACCTCTATCTTGGACTACTAGGTGTATTCTAGTAGTATTCTCTTCTCACATTTGGTTCTTCTCTCCTTAACCTCGAATTCTCTTCTCACATTATATCTGTTGCGCTTGATTACAGAATTCCATACTCGTTCCCATTAATCAAGAACACGTTTCTTAAATTAAAGAACTCATAAGGCTAAGTTATAGTCTCAAGCTTAACATATTGGTATTAGAGCTGATCGATTCTCGGAATGGTAGAAACTCGTCAGCAGTCAGAAATGGATGCGCTTAAGGCCCTTATTGAAAATCTGTCCCAACAAACAGTTGCGATGCAAGCTGCTATAGACCAAAGATTAGATGCGGCTGAAGAACGAATGGCAGCCTTTGAGAGCGGAGCATTTGAAAATATGCAAGAACCCCGCCACAGACCTTACGATGATAATTCTTGCCACGGTCCTTCCCCGTTTAGGCCTCAACACCCTGGCCATAATCGTGACACACACTATGCTCCTCCAACCTAGCTAACCAAGGTCGATTTTCCTCGGTTTAATGGGTCGGATGTGGAGGGCTAACTAATATCCGCCGAGCAATTCTTCAAGGTGGACAAAACTAGGGATGCCACGAAACTAGAAATTGCACTCATTCACTTTTCTGGCGAAGCAAGAATGTGGTATGGACCTTATCTCCAGAATCGCAACCATATGGAGGCCTTATCTTGGGACGTGTTCAAGAGAGACCTTATGACGCAATTCGGGCCCTCTATACACGACACTCCAATGAGACAACTGATGAATTTAAAATAGGTTGGGTCGGTTCAAGAATATAATATGCGATACATATCGATCTCTCAAAAACTCTACAACATGCCAAGGGAATACGTCATAGATTGCTACTTGTCCGGTCTAAGTGAGGAAATTGCAAACTACATCAGGTAACGATTTCCCGACTCTCTAAACGAAGCCATGTCCATAGATAAGGTCCAAGAAGCAATGTATCGGTCCCTAATGTGCAGTGGGAACCTGTACAGCGCTGAAGCACCGTTGCTGCCCAAGTCATCCAATATTAACACATCCTGGTCGAGCACCAATACCGACATCAAGATTCATCATATGGGTCCTCTTCAAGTGCAAACCAGGGCCATATTAAACAATTAGACCCGGTCTCAATGGATGAAAAGCGAAAGAAGGGTCTATGCTACACTTGCAATGAAAAATGGCAACCAAACCATAGGTATAAATCAAAGTTATTCATGGTATCGGCCAATCATCAAGAAGACCAAGAACCCGTTCAAGAACCTGTTTTTGATGATCTAATTTTGTTGCTCGGGGTAGTGGAAGAACCAGCCATATCCTTACATGCATTGACCGATTCTAAAGCTTTTCAACCTCTCTAGATTCTTCGAAAAGTCGAGAACCTGCCGGTAGTGATCTTGATCGATACAAGCAGCACCCACAATTTTATCAATAGCAGGATTTTGGAGAAAATAGACCACAAAAGCATAGCAACCCATGTGCAATCGATTAGAGTGGTTGATAGATCCAATATTTTATGCTCTAGCATTTGCAAAGATTTGAAATGGTCGATAGAAGGCAATGACTATCAAACGGAAATGAAGGTAATTTCCATGGACGGATATGATATTGTGTTGGGCATTGAATGGTTGATTACTTTAGGTCCCTCATCTTGGAACTTCGAAAAGCTGACCCTCTCTTATGAGAAGGAAGGCAGAACCACGGTCCTAAAGGGAATTCCTCGGTCGCAGGTCACTTTAATGCATGGTAACCAGCTGGAAAAACTTTGGAAGAACGTAGTGTTGCTGCCAAAGTGCAAATAAATAGTCAGCATGAAGGCCAAACTCTTTCCCTCGCGGCAATGACCTTGGAAGATATTTCTGAAGATCTCCAACAACTATTTAAGTGTTCAAAGCTCTATTCCAGCAACCTAAAGACCGACCACAAGATAGGAGAATAGTTAGAATCTATGGCTCTTTTGTTGCCCCTATGATGCTGGTTCGGGAAAAAGACTTGGCTTGTATTTTTGAAGACACTTTAGAGTATAATCGAAGCTGGAAGAAATTATTTTTGCACCAGGCGTTGAAGACATTGAAACAACAAAGGTCAGCTCTAAACAACGTAAAACTCGACCTTGGGTGCACAGAAATTTCTTACATGGGCGGAATGGCGAGTGACCCGACAATGCAAAAGACTACAAGGACCCGACCAGCTCCACTATTGAAATGAGTCGGCCGAAATTTTTTTAAGAAGTCCAGTCCTATGCTGCGACCCTTGCTGAACTTGTTGAAGTCCGACCGAAGCAATAGTCTTATTTGAAATTTTGAGGATGCGCATTAGAGGCTCACCAGGCCACGGTCTTTTTTGTCGAGGGCGACGAACTTTAAAGGGGGAGATAATGTTAGGGTCTACAAATCAATGCCTCGGTCCTAGAATATTTCCAGCACCCTTTTCTTGGTCTTAGTGTGCACATAGGCCAGTTTATGTTTTTTGTTTAATAATTTTGTTTTGTTTCTCTTCTCTTATATTTCTCTCAAACCGAATTCTGTTATTTCTAAAGTTGTTGTAACAAGTTTGTAACCAAATACTCTTGGGTAATTCAGTCGCTATAAATGTCAATGACCACCCCACTTTTTGGCCTATGAATGAAAGCTTGTGAAAGTTATTACTCTAAATTATTCTCTCGGTCTTGGACCTTTACCTTGGACTACTATGTGTATTCTAGTAGTATTCTCTTCTCACATTTGGTTCTTTTCTCCTTAACCTCGAATTCTCTTCTCATATTATATCCGCTGCGCTTGATTACAGAATTCCATACTCGGTCTCATCAATCAAGAACACGTTTCTTGAATTAAATAACTCATAAGGCTAAGTTATAGTCTCAAGATTAACAGAATACCACATCTCGGCTTCTCAAAACCTTCTTGTCAACTGGGTCATAACACTTGTATTCCCATTTTTTCATCACCATACCCCAAAAATATGCATTGCCTAGTTTTTGCATCTAGCTTAGACCTCTCATCTTTTGGAACATGCACAAAAGCTCTACAACCAAAAACACGTAAATAGTCGTAATTAACATCTTTACCTGACCAGACGCTTTCTGCACACTTATTATTCAATGGCTTGGAGGGAGAACGGTTGATCACATACACTGTAGTGCTCATGGCTTCAGCCCAGAAATTCTTAGCCAACTTTACATGGGAGAGCATACTCCTCATCTGTTCTAGTATTGTTCTTTTCATCCTCTCTGCCACACCATTTTGTTGTGGAGTCTTGGGCGTAGTCTGTTCATGTCGAATACCCTACTCTTTGCAATAATCATCAAATGAGCCTATGTACTCTCCCCCGTTATCTGACCGCACCCTCATCAGTTTTCTTCATGTCTCTCTTTCAACCAGCTTGTGAAAGACCTCAAACTTTACTGCAACATCATCCTTAGACTTTATAGCATAGGCCCAAACCTTTCTAGATGCATCATCTATAAAGGTTACAAAATAGGAAGCATCACATATGGATTTAATCTTCATAGGACCATAAACATCTGTATGGACCAGTTCAAGGACATTCTTTTTCAGTTCCACTTTCGACTTACTGAAGGAGACTCTATTCTACTTACCCTTCAAGCAATGCTCACAATTTTCAAGATGAGCATCCTTGAGATTCAGCAACTCATTCCTCTTGATCAAAATATTCAGCCCATTTTCACTAATGTGACCTAGTCTCTTGTGCCACAACTTAGAGGATGACTCAATCAAAACAGAATATATTGCATCATAGACAATTTTCAAATTTGTCTTGTATAAGGAACAACATTTCTTACCTCGTGCAACTACCAATGAACCCTTGCTTAGCTTCTATATTCCACCACTGAAAACATTATGGTAGCCTCCATCATCGAGCTTACCTACTGAAATCAAATTTATTCTCAAATTAGGAACATGTCTTATATCTCTCAATGTCAAGAAACAGCTCATGTTTATCTCGATTCTAACATCACCAAGACCAACTATCTTAGACACACCACTGTTACCCATGCGAACCTCACCATAATCACCATCTTTGTAGGAATGGAAGTAACCTTTGTGTGGAGTAATATGGAATGAGGCACCTGTGTCAACAATCCATGCTGTTTCATTTGAAGATGTTCTAAGACAGAAGTCTTGATAGTTAGAAGCATATGTCAGTTCACCATCTGAAGCATAAGCAGATGTATGTGCACTTTGTTCTTTCTTTTCTCTGGGCTTCACCGTAGCCTTCGCTTTATCATTTTTAAATTTCTAGCACTTGTTTTTCCAATGACCCATTTTGCCACAGTAATGGAAAGCACCATCCTTCTTTAGAGCTCTAGACTTGCTTCTAGACTTGCCCCTGCTCGAACCACTTCTTATCCTTTGATCTTCTTCTATCAGTCACCAACATATCAGACTTAGAGGGTTTATCCCCCTTTCGATTCTCCTCATCAAGTAAGAAACTGGTGACAAATGCCATGTTGACTTTACCATTTGGTGTTGAGTTGTTGAGAGTGATAATAAGTGTCTCCCAACTTGCAGGCAAAGATCCAAGGACTAAAAGTGTTTGCACCTCATCATAAAAGTTTATCTTCATACTACTCAGCTGATTCAAAATATTTTGAAATTCATTCAAGTGCTCAGCAATTGATTTATTATCAATGTATTTTAGATTCACCAATCTTCGTACCAGTGTTGCTTTATTCCCTGTTGACCTCCCAACATAGAGAGCTTCAAGTTTTCTCCACACACCATACGCCGTAGTCTCGTTCTCAACATGGTGCACAACATTTACACCAACCCAGGAACGAAAAAAGATGCATGTCTTTCTATCTGTCTTTTTCCAATCAGCTTCTTTTGTAGTCTCAGGTCTAACACCTTCATTTTCAATTGCTTCATTCAAATCATCTGAAACTAATAGATCATTAATCATCAATTTCCATTGCATGTAGTTTGTACCATTCAGACTTACCATATCAGGTCTAGATTTCTCCATTATTATTGCCTTAACAACTGACAAAAACCCCAGCAAAGAAACCAGTTGATCTCCTCTATGAACTTCGTCAAGTAACTAGCAGAGCACTCTACTCCAATGTTAAAACAGATAATCAATCAATACTGTTATGATACCACTGTTGGGTTTTGCAACAACAAAACTATAGATCTTCTTAGAAATTAAACCTATAATAAATCAATTTCCAAATCGTTGATGACGAACAACAGATTTACCAAGAACTGAAATAGAACAAAGCAATAAACGACAACACAATATACGTGGTTCGGTCAAAATCGACCTACGTCCACGGGAGGGATAAGTTTCACTAAATCAAAGAAATATCAATAGTATAAACTTACATGCCCTGCTCTCAAATGAAAGAAGTGATTACACTAGGAATGATTAGAATCCTTCACAATCAAAAGCTCCCCCAACCTCTCACTCTAGATCAGCCAAAGAACAAGAAGAAGTAGAAAAATCCTAGATCTCTTCACTCTCTCTCAACCTTACTGTGTTATGAGAAAAATACCCAAAAAAAAATTTATACTCTAACCCGTTTTCATAATAGAAAACCCTGACCCGTTTACCCGGAATTTAAAACCCGCCCGCAATGACAAGGAACACCTCAACAGTTTGATTAAATTAAACTGGGTTTTAATTAAATTATTATTTGATCCCCATATTATTAAATTTTGAATAAAATTAATTATTTCATATGATTAATTTATAAGGCTCCTAGGTATTTTCAAATATCATTTAAAATAATGTTTTCTTTTAAAAAGATGTCTAACACGCAAATCAAGGTTGAAACACATCGTACCTTGAGTCACATCAAGTCTTCTCGTATTGTCATGTGTCGTCCAAACACGTGCTAAGCTACGAGGGACCACGCTCGGAGTTACAGGTGTAGCAAAAAATTATTGAAACATTGTACCATAATAATATTTTCATAATATTTTCGGTATATAAAAACTTATAACGGTACTTTATCGAAATTTTTGTTTACTGAAATCACGGTATATCAAAATTTCGGTTTCAATAACTTCATATTTTACCGTACATCGATCATGTTTTCACCCAATTCATAATATTTGTTTCTTTTCATTGGTTTTTTTATTAATAAAATGATATCATTTCTTAAAGTTATAATAGACTATTTATCAATTTCCATAATCTAATTAAAGGGATAGAGAAAATAATAACACAATGAGAAAAAAACAAGAACATTCTCCAAAGAAGAGGACACAAATTACAGGAATCAAATGTCCCATTCATGGTCCAAATTAAAAGAAAACACAGATTAAACACCAAACCAGCTAACAAATAACCAAAAACTAAATAAAGAGATCAAAGTCTGGTACACAAAGTTTCCTATTAATCTAGGAATGTCTCCATAACATCATGATACATTCCTCCTCCATCCGAAGAACCCTTAAACTGATCCATCATTCCATTATTCGAATGATGATGATCCATCAAATTCGAAGAAGAAGCCGAACCCAAATTAAAATTCCTCTTAAACTTATCATTCTCCATTTTCCCCGAACCATCCAAGCTCAAGAACTCACTCAAATGATGATCATGTCTAGCCACCTCCGAACCATGATGATGATGATGATCCCCATCATGGTTAAACAACAGCTTCGCATCATCATTCCTACTAGTAAGTGCATTAAAGAAACTCAACCCATTTGGCCATTTAATATCGTCCACATTTTGATGATCCTGATCACCACCCATCATGTCTTGATGATGATCTGACGGCTGATGGTGGCCAAGAAACATGTGAGTAGGTCCTTCTCGGTTTTGGTATCCGAGTTGGTTGTGGAAAGTAGGAGAAGGTAAAGGGGGTGCCCGTGGGGTGCCCCAGTTGAAGAGAGCCGGCGATGGTGGACCTGCCGGAGAATGCTTGATCGGAAATGGAGAGGATAGAGATGATGAAGAAGGGTTTGTTGTTCTTGTTGATGAGAATAGTTGTGATAGATAGAATCCGGATTGGTAACCTAGTGATTCAAATGTGTGTCTCATTCTCAGCACGAAATGAAGATCTTCTGCTATCTGATTGATTATATAAACAACAATTACCAATGTGATTAGTAAAGTTTATGCATTTTTTAATTCTATGTTAAAACTCACGATCTTGCAGGATCCAAGTTGAAGGAGGCCATGTCCTGCTTGTATGACTGCAATTGTCTGTTAAGAAATTAAACACGTTTTGTTAGTGGGAATCTAACTCGAGAAACCAAATTTGAAGGGCATTTCTAAAATCAAACTAATGCAAATGACAACTAATTAGAATAGTATAAGAACATCTTTTATGGGTCTGCCCTCTATTTGAGTAGGTTCTAATGGTCTAGCACATTTCAACTTGATTTGTAACTAGTTTTTCACTTTAAACAACAAAAGAAAAAGAACATCACTACATCAAATAATAGGAAAAAAAACACATAATAACCTTTCTATGTTCAACACATATTACAACTTAATTTGTATTGATTCATTTTGTCACCAAAAAAAGTGTTATATTGAGATAGTGTCAATCATCAACCCCAAAAATATATATATATATATGATGACACTAGTTGAGGGAAAATAAACCAACTACAAATTAAGTTATTTTTATATAATAGAGTTCTTTTATATATATATATAAAAGAACTCTATTATATAAAAATAACTTAATTTGTAGTTGGTTTATTTTCCCTCAACTAGTGTCATCATAATATTGTGTCAAGTAACAAATAAAAAGTTGTTCACTTGAACAAACAAAAAGAACAACATAGCATAAATAATCCATGATAAAAATAGAATAAAAATATAATCAACTTTTCTTTGTTGGTCTGCCCTGAAATTGGGTTTGACTAGCTAACAAATCCTACCACTTGATTTGTAATTGGTTTATTTTATAGCGAAAAAGTCGGTTCAAATTCGATAACCGACTTTTCTATGTGATCTTAAAATTATGTCAATGTTAACTAACAAAAAAAGCTTTTCAATTTAGTAAAAAGAAATGGAACACCATGACAATGATAAAAACACAATAGACATTTTTTTTCAATTTGCCATGAATCCGGAGCTTGGTTTGTAATTAGTTTATTTTCACAAAAAAATGTAAAATAAAGATTGTGTCAATAGTCACAAATAAAAGAAAAATCAATTTAAACCCAAGAAAAATGAAAACTAGGATAAAAACATAATAATTTCTTCATTGTCCATTTGTGGTTGATTTGGTTCTTATAGGGTCCACACATATATTACATTACAACTTAATTTATAACTAGTTTATTTTCTCACAAAGAAACCAATATTTTGTGAACCCAATAAAAGTTTTTCACTTTAAACCCAAACAAAAAAGAAAAAGAAAAGAAGAACATAAGGACATGTTTGGAAGTAAAAGATTAAAGTGAGTTAACTAACCTGAATACCTGAGTCAAATTGATCAGTCCATTCAGGAGGAAGCTGCAAATTAAAACCTAAAAATAGTAAAAATAAATTCAAGAACAAGAGAAAAAGATAAATAATAAATTCTTACAGCATCAAAAGAACTCTGCCAATAATTAGAGATATTTGGTTCAGATTCAGTAGGTTCTTTAAAAACCCATTTATGACACTTATCTGAAGCTACTTTTCCCATCAACCTAATATAATCCAAAATCAAAAATAATTAAAACAATTAATTCAAAATTTATAAATTTATCAAGATCATATTATCTCTAATTAAAATACCTACCAAAAAAAAGTACCCACCCTTCTCCATAATTATATAATTGAATAGACATTTTACTGAATGCTTTCCTGACAGGATCTTCTCCATCAATCTCTTCCATACAATCTGCAACAACTCTTCCTTTGCAAAACCCATCTTCCCACATTAACATCCTTCAAGAAATCAAACCAAGAAATAATTTTTTTTTAAAAAAAAACAAAACCCATTCTTAATCCAACCAAGATATTCATAAAAACTCACATGCTTCCATTATCATCTCCAACTTTGCATCCATTACCTCCTCTGACTCTCCTGCAAACAAAGGTATAAAAAAGCTATCTTTTTCCATTGATGAATGAAATGGGTGGGTAAGAAATTAGAACATACGGGCGAGGACGAATTGTCCAGAAAACAGAGTAAGTCCAATCTGAGTTTAAACAGACAGTTCTAAGGGCCTCATGAAGGGCCATCATTCCAACTGCTTCTTTGCTTCTGTCTGATGATCCTGAGCCCACCATTTTTTCTCTAACCCTTGTAATGAAATTAACCTTAATCTTAGGCTGAATAATCTCTGGTTAATCTCTTTCCCATGTTTTTTTTTTCTTCTAGAAAAGTAATCGGATTGGGTGGAAAGAACAGTGAATGAGTGAGTGAGTGAGTTAGAGATGGAAAGGAAAAGGGGAGTATAGAAATCGAAATCCAGTGGGGACAGCTTTTATCCTTGTTTCTTTTCTCCCATTAAAGAAGAGACGCAAACAAACAGTGAAGAAATGGGGGACTGTTGGTGAAGGAAATACCTTTTTTATCCTTTGTCTTCATTGTTTTTGTGACCTTTTTTGGTTTGGTTGTCTTTCTTTTAACCTAACTTTGTACCATTTTTGTATTTGCTCTGTTTGGATCACAAGTTCATGAACCTAAATAGTAATATTTACTACCCTTGTTCGGTTTGGGCTTTTTCCATATTCGTTAACTAAGGATTTTTTTTTTTTTTTTTTTTTTTGGGTAAAAATAAGTTTTTTAGTTAAAATTTAAATTTCATACAAATAAATACAAATAAAGTAAAAGTATTTTAATTATTGATTTTATGGTTAAGAAAAAAAAAATCTCAAAACACCTATTCAACTAAAGCTCTTTGGGTTAAAAAATAATTACCCAACCACTTTCTCCCTATTTATAAATTAATCAAATTATATATAAAAAAAAATCCAAAATTCTCTTTTCAAAAAATGTGAAGACTAAAAAGTCATTAAAACTTAAAAGAGATGTGTTTTTGCTCTAAAAAAAACTTATATATTAATAATTTTTAATTTTTGTTTCACTAAATAATTTAATTTTTTATAGTCTTATCATAAATAATATTATTTAAACCAGCAATAAAACTAAAAGCAATATTTCTAGGACATATTTAATGTAAAAATATTTTTTTGAATTTAATATTATAAAATAATAATATTTTATTTGATGAGTTGAAATTTATTAAAAAAAACAATATTTTAATAAATTTTAAATTATTAAATTTTACCATTTATTTGCTTTTATAAATAAAATAAGGTAGCCCTTAGTCAACTATAGTAATAACAATGTGATAAAAATAATCAAATTTATATATAATAAAAGATATCAGGTTAGAAAATTGCTTTTATACTAAAATTAAATAGTAACTTTAATTTCTTTCTTATTTATCAAATTAATATATTTATTAATTAAAATACTAAAATATTATTTATTTTATATTATTATTTTTTATTTTATTTATATATATTAATACATTTGAAATCTTTTTTACTAAAAAAAATATCTTCTATTCATTCAAAATCAGACAAATTATTAATTGAGGAGTAATAGAGAAGAAAATTGGGAAGTAACAATGTATCACATCAATGTGGTTGACCGATAAAAGATAAAAATTGAGGGAAAAAAAAAGAAAAAAATTGTTATTTTTTCAGCCCATTGTCATTTCCTTCTCATTTCTTTTCTCAATTTTTATTTTCAATTATTTTTTTTTTATTAATTATCTAGAGGAGAAATAATGTTTATGATTAGTTTTAAGATGAAATCAAACAAAGACTAAGAAGGCGGCTTAAGAGAAATTCTGTTCTAAAAGTGGGCCCAGAAACGATACGGTCTGACCGGGCGGTCAAGGCGGACGGATTAATAAAATCACGATTAGCGATTAGATTGACGTACGGTTCGTTTCTTTAAGCCACACGCGCATATGTAAATACCATCCGTTGGATGTCTTTTCTACTGAGAATCAACGGTCATCATCATGCGCGTGCAAAACAAACTTAAAATATTAACGCACAACGAGGACAAAGGCAAAGGCCCGCAATTCGTGCGCTACTCCCTTTTCTTTATGAGAAACGATGCACCGACTCCCCTGCCACCCTCACGTGCACACGTGACCCTCCCTCCCTCCTCATCTCTCTCCTCTTTAGGATCTGTATTTCTTTTTAATATAATAATTATTGTATTATGTTCAAATTAAATTTAATTAAATTTAATTATATTAGTTTTAGGACTGAGGATTTATTTGTCGTAATAATTGATAATAATTTTTAAAAGGTATAATTTTATTTTTTACTTTAGTGAAAAAATTTAAAAGATATTGAGATATAATAATAAAAAAATTAAAATAAATAATATTATTTTTATATTTTAATTAATGAATTAATGAATAGAATAGTGTTTGTTGGATTTGAGTTACTAAAATAATTCAAGTTGTAGATTTAAGACTTGTTTGCTTTTTTGGGTTATTTTGATATAATATGAAATATAATAAAAGTTTGTTTGGATTCAGATTTTTTTAAAATAAATTTTTTTTTTTTTTTATAAAAATATTTAAATTGTATTAATATATAATAATAAAATAAATAATAATAATTTAAAATATAAATATTTTAAAATTTTAGTTATTAAATTAAGTAATTTAATATATATTAGAAAAGGAGTGAAATTATATTTATTATGTTTAGTTATTTAAATAATTCGGACTAAATGAACCTGAGTTTCAATTTTTAATTACAACTCAAAATGTCTATGATAATAAAAATAGTAATAACCTTATGTAAATAATAAAAATAAAACTTATAATATAACAATATTTTTTTTTGACAAATTAAGATTCAAGAATATATAGGGTAGAAAGTTAGTTTCACACTACCTATTATATATTTTTAATTAAAGCATTTTAATTAAATTTAATTTTCACATATATTCTTTTAAGAACAACTTTACACTATATTAACACTTTATATTATTTCTCAACTTATAATATGAATATAGTTAAAAGTTAAAACCAATTTATTTAATGTTTATTATAATTATGTAATTGTTTATTATAATTAAGTAATTGTTTAGAAAGAGATGAAAGACACAAATAAGTAAAGTTATAATTGAATTTATTTATTTAAATAAATAATAATTTATTTTTAAGTTGATAAATATAAATTAATTTTATTTCTTTAAACTAGTACAAGATAAAATAAAAATTACACTTAATCCACTAATAGTTATAACTCAATTTCTTAATTGTATGTTTGATTCTCACTTTTTTTTTTATATTAATAGAGAACAAAAAAAATCTAATATTTTTTTAACTCTATTCAAAAATTACACTTTGTTAAGATCATCTTTAACCCACCCTCAAACCCAAACCCATTTTGCATTTTTTCTTCCAACCCAACCTCAAATCCAAACTCAAAATGATGAAAACGTCATTTTATCTCTTTAAAATATCATATTTGGTATTACTATTATTTTTCAAAACTATAAATAAGTCCTCTTTAACTTTTAATATATAGTTAAACATTTTTTTTTAAATATACATTTATTTTATCTAAAATGTTTAATATAAAAAACACTATTGATATGAATTAATTTTATATATTCAGTTTTATAATATATAATTTATTTTATATTTTATAATTTAGTTTATATTTTTATATTATATTTTATAAATTAAATTTTATAAATTATAAATTTATAATTTTAAAATGTATTATTTTGTTGTGTATGAATTATTAATATATAATTATTTTTATTTTTTTTTATTAATAAATAAGAAAAGATTGAGGTTAAATATGTAAAGTTGATAAATATATATAATATTAATAAGGTTAAAAAGTTAGTGTAAAAAATGAATATTTTAATAATATTTTTTTGAGTTTGGAAATAGGTTTTGAATTAGAGATAAATTACTGTTTAAAAGTGGCATTTATTGTATTTTTGGTTTGGAAATAGATTTGTGAGTTGGAGATGGTCTAACTTATTTAGAATTATAAATTCTTAATATTCAAGTTTCAACTCAATTCAATGTAAATTGTTTTGTAAGTCCCTCTTTTACCATTTACACAAATACATTTTTTAAAAAATTTAAATAAAATAAATAATCAAACCAAACATGGTTTAATTTTTATTGCCAGTATAACTATATATATACTATCCCAACTTCATAATTTGTTTCACATCTCTCTTTATTTGTTTCTAAGTCAAACCATCAACAATTTGTGATCTCATTATATAAAACTAATAAAAAAAAAACTACTGTTTTCCATTTCAATTCATGATAAATAACATAATTAAAATAATAATAACTTTTCATTTCAATTCATGATAAATAATATAATTAATACAACTTTCACTATCAATATAAGATATACTAACAAATAACCATATTATTAAAAATAATAATATTTAATTTTAATTATATTTATGACTTCAAATCCAATTCTACAAAACTTATAATTATTATAATTGTAACTAAATTAAGTTATGACATCTCAGTCAAATTCAATAAAAAAAAATTTACTTTCAATTTAAAATAAATTAACAATTATATTATTATTATTATTACTATTATTAAAATAGTCCTATTATCAATTGATTGTGACTTAAAAACCATATTTTCAAACCAGCTAAGTTCTACCGACATGATAATGGCGACTTAATTTGTTTTTTTATGATAACACAATGTTTTAATAATAGTTTCTTGTCACACCCAAAACTTTAATTTTTCATGACAGTCTCGTGACATGATAATTTTTTTTATTTTAGTATTAGGTTATGATAAACAAATTTATATTATTATAATGTTACAAATTTTGAGGACCATAAAATTTTGGGTCCACATCCACGCCTAATTTCATATCATAACTATTTTGATATATGTCCTTCCCATCCAATATAAAATCTCACACGATTCCAATATGAATATTAGGGTAAAATAAATAAATTTAAACAAGAAAATTAATTCAAGTTAATTCTAAGTTAGCGCAAAATCACGAATCTATAATTACAAGTTCACAATCTTACTTGAATTCGATGTTTTTAGTATAAATCTAACTTAATCATTTTATCGACATTTTTTTAAATATTTATATCCGGTACAAATTTAAAACAATTGCTACGTCTTAAAACAATATTTCGTTTTCTATTTTTTTGATTGAATTGTATGAGATTCTTTTTTAAAAAACATATACCTAAATTTAGTTCGAAATGATTTTGTTAATCGGTTGAACAGGTTTAAGAAACTCATTTATTTGAGATCAAAAACTATACAATTTTATGGTATTTGAACTATTGGATTATAAAAAATAAAATAAAAAAGAAGAAGCAAAAGCTTTCATGGCTTCAATATATATATATATATATATATATATATATATATATATATATATATATATATATATATATATATATATATATATTCACCACACATGTTTGGTATTAAGTTCTTCAAATTTTATTAATAAATTTTTAGCTAAATATAAAACTATTCCAAACAGTCTCCGACAGCACTCTTTTTACCAAGAAAAGATTCTCAGCAAAAAATAAATAAATAAAGATTCTTTATGACTCATTTGGATTGAAGTTATTTAAATAAATTGAAATTATAAGCTAGTTAAATTCGGCTTATAAACGTGAATAAAAACGGTGATGGTTTAATAAACTATTACAATTTACAATAATTTTAGTAAATAAATGATTGTGTATAAATAAAATTAAATATACTTGAATATTTATCAAATAAGATGCATATATATAACTGATGCAAATAAAAAAACAAGTTTAAAACAATTAAACATATCAAACATATTTTAAATTACAATAAGTTAAATACCCACGAGAATCTAAAAAATATATCAGAACTAATAATCTAAATCAAACTAATCCTACAAAAAAGTAAAATCCAAATAAGATTTGCCTTGTTTTTTTTTTAATTTGAATTTGACGAAATGATCCGCCATTAAATGCATCGGTGACCCGCGCATTAATTTATTTGCGCAGAGATCACTTCAAAATATTAGGTCGAAATTACTCTGTTGCGTAACGCGAAGGACAAGATCGTCTCGCGAAGGAAAAACCTGTGAAAAATCCAGAATGATCGTGTCCTTCGCGTGACGATCGTGTCATTCGCGTGACGCGACAATGTAATTTCAAAGGCTTTCCTTTCGCGTGACGATTCTGTTTTTTGAGTTACGTGACGAGAGTAATTTCGTCAGAATATTTTGAAGTGGTCATTTCGGCAATTTACCAGTGCATTTAAGATGCTTTTTAAGGTCATTTCGTCAAATTTTCCGTTTGTTTAGAGATGAGTTATTTGAATAATCATTATATTTAAATAAACTAGCATGTATTATGTGCATTTGCACGAGTAATAATATAAAAAACCGTGAAAAAATACTACGGTAAAAATTTTATGAGCGGGTCAACCCACAATCCGACCAAGTATACATTTACTCTCACATATATCAAAATTAACCACAGCTCTCGACCCGACAATATGGACACTTTAAAAATTAAGCATCATTATATATATAGATTATCGGTCATTTTCTTACCTATATATTTTTATTTTCATTTTGATTGAGATTTAAAGTTAAAGTTAACTTTGTAAATAAATATGATTCATTACACTATTAAAAATTATAAGATTATTTTACCATTTTTAACATTATTTATGTTAAAAACAAATTTATATATAGACTCTGGCGCAATAGCACCGCTCATTTTAATTACTAAATATAGTAATTTCTATATATAACATTAAATGAATAAATTATTATAAAATTACCGACAGTTGCATTTGCCAATGTTGTAACAGGACTCTCACGTGACTCCCACTGTTTTGTTTTTGTTAATCTTTGAATAATTATTTTAAGGGGTTGTTTGGCTGACATAAATTGAATTATTAAAATGATTTCAAATCTCATCAGACAATTATTTCATTTCCTATTTAAAATATAAATGTTTTTTTACCATAAGAATTTTAAAATACACATATTGTATTAAATTAAATATTAAAGTTTGTATAATTAACTGAATATAATAATGCCATAATTATTTTAGGATAGAATAGTTTATATTAATTTATTTTTATTGCCAAAATAACAATTAAAATAATGAAACTCATTAAAAAAAAATTCAAATTATTATATCATTTATTACAAATTACAAAAACAAAAATTCAAAAAATAAACCATCATTACCCTCATTCAAAATAAATTTCTAACAATTAAACATCACATAAAAACATGAATAAAGGATAAAGGACTATTCATTTAGAAGATAATAATAAAATGTTAAAATTCGGTAAAATATTTTAATATATTAAGATATAACTCAAGAGAAATGATGGTAACAATGAAAGATCACATTCAACCATGAACATTTGAGAGATTAGACTATCGAACCCAACAAATTATACATACATTTTTTGTAATATTATATTTTTACTTTTTGAGTGTAGTTAGTGCCGCTACAAATTCTTTAACATTAAAACGCACATTATGCTAGTTTTATTTCATTTTCAACTTGCTTGATTTGATTTTCTCCATAGTATTTGAAACACATAAATAAATGACGTTATAAATCATTAACAAGTTTCTTGATGTTACATACAAACCATGCCTCAAATTTCATTTCATTGCTCTAAGTGTAGACACAAACTCAATACTCGAAATAATTTACTATATTTAATTTATCTCTTCTTCCTATTAAAGTCTTTTGCAATAAAATTTTCAAATTACTAAATTAGTGCCTGATAATCATCCTCATCCACCATCACAAAGCTCTCTTAGTCAACTCATGGGCCATTCGAATCATTTTGGGCCTCATTTGAACATGTAAGTTTTACTTTTGAGTCTTTGACTATACAAACAACAAGGAAAATATCTATATATTTGTTTACTATACAATTTTTGTATTTGTGATTGAATGAATAATGTTTGCCTTATTTATTTTATAAGATTACATATTTAAATGAAATAGTATAATTCTTGGTACATGGTCTAATTATCAAAAATAATTGACCAAAAATCATAAACCTAATATATATTACTATACCACATAAAAAAAAATATTTTTTACACATTATTTACCAAATAAAATTGTGAGCATATAAGAATGTCTTAGTTTGTCCATCTTGTATTACTAGAGTTCAAACTTGAAGGTATATATGGATTATCGAAAATTTTGTAGCAAAAATGTAATGAATGAGATAAAAAGGTGATTAAGATTGATTACTAAACCTAATTTAAAATATTTATTTATCCTCTTCTTTTTATTAATAATTTATCACTCTTCTCTTATTTATATATATATTTTTGTTTTTATCTATTAAGGTGTAATTATATATTTATATATTTAAATTAATTAATTAATTTATATATTTTTAAGAATAATAACTGGAAAAATTAATAAATCAATAAATATATATTACATTTAATATATATATATATATATATATATATATATATATATATATATATATATATATATATATATAAAAAGAGAGAATAAGTAGTTAAATATAAAAATTATTAATTGTTTTTTAATTTAATTAATTATTTTTTTATCTATTAATTTTTTACGTTAATAATTAATTAATTAATTTATGTATTTTAAAAAATAATAATAATAAGGAGAAGGAATAAATCAAATTAATAAAAATATAAAAATATATATTTAATATATATATATATATATAATTATATATATTGATAAACTGTTATTTTTCTTTTTTTTTTTTTTAATTTTTTATCTTATTTCTCTTTAAAAATATTTTTTTATTTTATTATAAAATTTATTAAAAATTTAATTCAACTATCACATAATATTAGGACATCTCTTTTTATATTATAGGGTTTTATTTTCATCTAGGTTAAATATTAGTAATTTGAGTTCTATTAATTTTGAATATTAGTAATTTATAATTTAAGTTAAATCATCTTAGTAATTAATAATTTATCTCAGAATATCTAATTGTAAATGAAGTAAATATTTATATTAATTTAAATAATAAAAAATTGAAGAAAGAAAAAATATTAAATGCTTTAGATGTAATGTACAATTTAAAATTAAAGAATTAATAATTTGAGTTATATTTTTAAGGTTATATGTGCATTGCGACATCATTACCGTCCTCATTATCTATAAATTTTTCCTCTATCATTATCATCTGTTTTGTTTACTTTCCTTCTAACAATATTGGAGACACTATATATGTGTCGAATATATCATAATTTTAAGAGGTATGATAGGGACATCATAAGGTTGTTAAAATCAAGAATTTACGTAAAATTATTAATAAGTTGTAAACTCATATAATCTAGAGTTTACTTAAAATCGTAAAAGTTTAATTTGAAAGAAATAATAGTTATATATTATTATTATTATTATTATTTATATATATATAATTATATATATTTAACTAAATTTAAAATTTTATATATTTAAATATAAAATTAATTAAAAATTAATAATAAATAAATAACACTATACAAAAAATTATACAAAAATTATGCTTACAAAATTAATTATGTTAATTTATTTATTTGAATAAATAATAATTTTATTTTTTAAATACAAATTTATTTTTTAATGTAAAATCATATTAAATCGTAAAATCCAAATTATTTATAAACTCATAAAATATTATTATTGTAAATTTAAAATTATAAGAGTTTATCTATTTAAGAGTTCACTTAAAATGAGACTAATTAACTTGAGTGAAATTGTAAAATATTAAAATTTTAAGAATTAACTCAAGATTTTAACGGTCTTGATACTCGCAACATACTCTATAATATTTCAAAGTAAGAATTTATTTAAAAAAAAAAATGAAAATGAAAATTTTATTCAAACCAATAAATACAAATGTCCCTCCCTTGATCTAGGTACATAGGAATAATACTAAATATGTGCATGGGTTCAAGAATTTGATATTGACAATTGAATAATTTCAGCAAAGAAATCTCAAAATCCATAACAAGATCTTCAATATACGGTTGTTGTATTTATTTAGTCAAAACAGAGGACCTTGAGAAAAAATAATTCAAATTCTTATTCTTGAGAACATTCTTCATGCATCAACTTTTTATATGGGCATTTTTATTGATTGACCTTAATTTGCAACTAGAGATTTACTTGGGAAAATTGGTAACATGGTAAATTAATTTTTGTAAAATTGGCTTTTGCCCCCTACAAAAGACCAATTTACCCCCTCATAAAAATCTTCTTATTTCCCTTGGTTTCCCCCTCATTTCATTTCTCTTATTTCTTTCTTCTTCTCCCCCGGCCTTTGGTATCCTTCCACTCTTCTTTTTCTCTTCTTCTCCCCCGACCAACGAAGTCGATCAACGAAGCAACTCCTCGATCAACGAAGCAACCCCGACTCCCCAATCAACGTAGGAAGCAAATCCTAGTGAACCCAACAACTCCCAATGCTGGAACGCCAACGACGACGTCTTCATCATTTCATGTGAGTTTTTCGTCGTTTTCCTCTTGCATTCATGCTGAGTATAAATGATTTTAGGGTTTAGGGTTTTAAGAGGTGAAGAATTATTTTGTGAATGCTGAATGGTTTGAAATTGATTTAGGGTTAGAATATGTATATTACGTCTACGCAAATGTATTTTGCGTATGTTGCGCAGACGCAAAATGTCTTATTTTCTTTATTAAGTATTTTCATTAGTCTAACATAATGTTTCTTTACAGATGACACCAACAAAAACTAAAACCAAAACCAAATCCGTTATTGAGAAGTTTCCTGGCTGTGTTTCATGGAAATCCGCCAGCACTTGCTTGTCAAAGATAAATGAGAGGTTTAATAACCTTGATCTTATGGATAGGGCTTTATAGACTCAATTCCAATATATATTGAAAGTCCCGACTATATTTTTCTTAGGAACAATAATCCATCAAATGTTGATGAGAAAAAGAAGCTCCAATTCGAAGGATATAAGGTTCCTGGTCAATGGTCAGGAGCTCTGCTGGGAAAGATTTCATGTGGTGGAAAACAGGCACGTTGAAAAATGTCCACCCATAGTTCGCAAATATTTTGGGGGCAAAATGATTGTTAGAGTGAATGAGGTTCAAGCAAGTTTCCTCCGATGCTATGATAAGGAGGATGCATGAAAGATGAGGCTCATAAACCTAATTTACCAGTATCTTTTCCGATCTGATAATAGGAGGAGGGTAAGTTTGGAAATCTTCAGCATAGTGGAGGATATGGAGATGTTCCTCCAATTTCCATGGGGAAATGTGTCATTCAGTGGAACCCTGAAGGGTATTGACAAAGACATAAAACATCTCTAGGAGGTATATCTGGCCAAGAGGGAAACCTACAAGGGAAAAACGAATGTGATGTCGCTTATACTATTCATGGGTTCGCACTAGCCTTCCAACTGTGGACCTATGAGGTTATCAAGACATTTGTCCCTAAATTTGCGGATAGGACCGTGCAGAAAGAGCCTATATGCCCAAGGATATTACTCTATACAACCTCCAGGAGTAACATCACCATTGTCTAAGAGGTATCCACTGCCCTCCTGAAGTGCAATGTGTTCACCAAGATTGATGAGTCTGAGGAGGAGAAGAGGAAGTACTGTGGGGGAGAACTTTAAAGATATGGGAGGCTACATTTATGATGAATTCTTTGAACTGAATGGTAGGAAGAGAAAGAATGAAGATGATAGTACTCCCAAAGATGAAAGGACTCCCAAACCGGCGCCCAAGAGGAGAAGACTACTTAAAATCACACTAGCCAAGAGGATCGAGAGGTCATTTAGTGACGAATCTAGCCAAGACACCTCTCGGTCTACTACTGATGAATCTAGCCAAGACATCACCTCTCGGTCTACTCGGCAAGTCCTTTCTACGATGACTCCTTAAACCAACCAAAACAATTCTCCATCTAGCCAAGATAATTGAGTGACTCAAGCCCAGACTGATGTCAAACTTTATGAGCTGACAAATGATTTAAAGAAGTTGACAAATGATGTAAATGAGCTTAAAACTGAAACAAAGTTTATATATATATATATAATTGTTACTCATATCAATTATATAAATATATATACTTAGATATCAACACCTTAAGTGGTGTGGTGATAAGTACTCTTGCTTGTCATGTCGGTGACCCGAGTTCAAATCTTACCAGATGCAAATTTATAATAATTGTAGTTTTATTATTTTAGGCATAGCTCAAAGTCAAAGGGAAGTGAGCAAACGTCTCAAAGTCAAAGAAAACGCAAGTATACGTCATCTAACTTCATCAGCATCCGTCTGAAGAGGTGGGAGCGTCTAACTAAATGAACGTTTGATTAGATGAGCGTATGACCTCTAGACAGCTGACAGCAAAGTGCTTCAGGACAGCTGACAACAAAGTGCTTCAGCAGATGACTACATATCTATAAATCAAATTCAACTGTTTCCTATATCTCAAAGTCAAAGGGAAGTGAGCAAACGTCTCAAAGTCAAAGAAAGCGTAAGTAGACGTTGTCTAGCTTCATCAGCATCCGTCTGAAGAGGTGGGAGCGTCTAAGTAGATGTACGTCTGATCAGATGAGCGTCTAAACTCTAGACAGTTGGTAGAAAAGTGCTCCAGCATCTGTCTACATATCTATAAATCAGATTCGATCGTTGCCTATATCTCAACAAATGAACGACTACCACGCACGCTTTTATTCAAATTGCCTACGTTGTACTATTCAGTACACCACGATCTCAAGAATATATTTTTGCTGTACTATCCAGTACATATGACGTACATCCAACAGAAAGAGGACACATGTCCATGAAGAAGATTTGACCGTTGCTACAATTCCGTATAATATGCATTAGAGAACAATGGTGAAGTTGCTGATTTTCGTTCTCTTGACTCTAAATTCTTGCTCTCTCAAGTCGATTAAGTTTATCAAGTCAATTAGATTTTCTCTCAATTACTTTGCACAAGTATATTCTATTGAGTGAACCTAGTATCATTTATAATTTATTGTAATTACCTTACGTGGGTAAGTTGAATAGAGAGTGTTATGTTCAACAATGTGTGTTCTAGGAGTTCTGAACAGGCAGTCAATTAAGTCTTGAGTTTTTAACTGGGTTTGTGCAGTTACTGTATAAATCAAAGTCTTCTAGTGAATATCCTCCCCGTTGAGGAAGAAGGGGTGACGTAGGAGTTTTATCTCCGGACATCGATAAAAAATCTATGTGTTATTTCATTTCGCTCCTTGCATTCATTTTTCATGGCGCTTCAAATATAGCAAACAATTCCGCACTTGAATCCGTTCAAATGCTTGCGAAGATTTGCGAAGAATATAAACATATCTTAATCCCTCATAGAATTAATATTGAATCAAAAGTTGAAAGTTGTTAACTATAGTCAGACCCCCGTCTCTATAGTCGACACCGATCCTAACAGATATGAAGCTCATCAAAGATGATCAACGTCTTATGATCAACCAAATAATCACATTATTTGGGAAATAAAAGAAAAAAAGAATGTTGATTCAACAGAGATGGAGTTGAAGTTGAAGAGGCTTGATGAGTTAAAGAAGAAGCAAGATGAGGAGTTGGAGAAGAATAGGCTTTTGGGAGTTGAAGAAGAAAGAAGATGATGATGAGTTTGAGAAGAATAAGCTTTTGAAGTTGAAGAAAAAAGAAGACGATGACGAGTTTGAGAAGAATAGACTTTTGGAGTTGAAGAAGAAATAAGATGACGAGTTTGAGAAGAATAGACTTTTGAAGTTGAAGAAGAAAGAAGATGACGATGAATTTGAGAAGAATTGGATTTTGGAGTTGAAGAAGAAAGAAGATGATGACGAGTTTAAGAAGAATAGGCTTTTGTAGTTGAAGAAGAAAGAAGATGATAAAGAGTTGGAGAAGAAAAAAGATGACGATGAGTTGAAGAAGAAAGAATTTGCTGATGAGTTGGAGAACAAAGAAGATGATGATGAGTTGAAGAGGAATGATGTGCTTGAGTTGAAGTGGTTGGAGACATTTGAGGAAGAGGAATTAGAAAAAAAGCAGGCTGAGTTGAAGAAAGACATTGAACAGAAAGATTTAGCCACGAAGAAGAAGAGGAAGGAGTTGGCCACAAAGAGGAAGAAAGAGTTGGCCAAGAAGAGGAAAGAGTTGGCCACGAAGAGGAAGAAAGAGTTGGCCAAGAAGAGGAAGGAGGAGTTGGAGAAGAAGAATAATGGTGATCAGGAGTTGGAGAAGAAGAAGGATTATGATGATTTGTTAGAAATGACTCCAACAAAATTTTCGGGAAAACGGTTTCGGAGAAAGAGGCAGAAGTCCACCATATTGGGGAACTACACAGACCCTAGTGGGAAAATTTTTAAACTCAATGATCTAGTAACAGTCAATCCTCTTTTAGATTATGACATTGAACAAATGGATGAGTTGAACAATTGGATGAAGCTGAAGGAGGTGAGATGAAGACTTGAAGGATGTGGTTACTTGCATAGTTGATCAAAAATTATTTGACAGATTGCTGAAGCCTCAAAATTGGCTTAATGATGATGTAAGTTTTGTTCAGTAATATACATTTTGTGTCTGCGCAAATGCATTTTACATTGGCAAGCAATTTGCATCTGCGCAAGTGCACTATGTGTCAGCGCAAATTGCATTTGCGCAGACGCAAAATACAATTTTGAGTTGGATGTCTGCTATAGTATGTATAATGTGCTTAATTAATTTTTTATATTGCGCATGAGATAGATGCAACATGTTTCCTTATTAGAAAAAGGGTTGCCCGATTTCCCAAGACTTATGATCCGATGAATTTCACAATATATGACTGTTATATTGCTTCGAAGTTTCAGTCTCATTATGCACAGTTAACTGCAAATCCAGGAAATTTTAAGTTCGACATGACCTTCCTGGAATATTTTATGGGTGATGTTGACAGATTCATGACTTGTTGGAATAACATAGATATCATATATATATATATATATATCCTTAAGAATTTATATACATGTTGTTAAACAATTTACCATTTGATTAGTTGTCATTTCTGGGTATTTAACATATCAATGTGTTTTAGTCTTGTTATAGAATGGACAGTCACCGGAGATGAAAGAACTGAAGAAACTGCTTGGCATGACTTAATAGTTATAACAGTCATATATGGGCAAAAAGAAATGAAGAAATTGATGTCTATTTTGACAGTCATATTTTCTTTCTTAAGTTTGAATGTGAATTCATGTATATTTTTCTAATGCTACAAGGACATTTTTGATTGAGTATATAATGTATAATGTAATCTATTTTTGATTGAAGAAATTGATGTCTATTTTGACAGTCATATTTGCAAGTGTACTAATTCTTTAGTAAAATACAATTGCAAACGCATAATGCAATTGCGCAAACGCAAATTGCAATTGCGCAGACGCAAAATGTATTTCGTCTGCGCAAATTGCATTTTCGTCTACGCAAATTGCAATTTGCGCATGGATCTCACTATTAATACAATTACTGATTCATACCTAATAATACAATTGCTGGTTCATAAATGACAACACCAGTAATACAATTATTGGTTCATAAATGACAACACTCGTAATACAATTGCTGGTTCATAAATGACAACACTTCAAATTCATTTCGCCATCACATACATAATATGAACATAAACACATGTCCTCAATTCATAGAAAAAAAGTATTGATGGGATATGAATAAGTAAATACTAGATTGAAATATAGTACAACAGTTTGATCAAGAAATATCGTTCTATCATGCCAAAGGTTGTGCACTAGATTGTGAAGGTTGTGTACTAATTGTGATTGTCTTGTAGTAGATGGTGCATGCATCACTACTGAGCATGTTACCCTGTTATGGCCTAGACCGCCACATGAGCCGCACTGTCTCTGTTTCTTATGAGGCTCACCTTGTGATGACATATGCTATATTGTTGGTCGTCCTTTCTTAACCTTAACAGGGGGTTTTAGACACACTCGTTCTTTGATATTATTGGGAATTACCCAAACATCTTGATTAAAAACTAGAAAATATGTCTCCGCATATGCCATGCACCACACTTCAATTGAGTAAAACCTGAAAAATAATATTTAAGTCATATAAATTCAACATGCGATAAATTGGTTACATTCTCTAACCTTGCGCAACACTTATAGGGAATCGATTTCCAGAAATGGGCAGCAGCCAGGACATGCATACAAGGAAGACCGGATACATCAAATACCCTACAAATACAAGTTCGATCCTTGAAGTCAACTTGAAAATTAAATTCACCATCATGCACTTGGAAATGAAATCGGTTAAGTGGATAATCGTTGTAGAATCTAGCATTCTCGGCTTGCTCACGTAGGAACTTTTCATAATACGGGGATAAATGTTCTGTGTGGTTGAAAGCTTTTTCTCTTTTTTGATGAAACCATTATTGTATTGTGAATTTTAAATAGTCAGCTAATGTTGTTATTAGATATTTTCTAACATTCCTAATTTGACTATTAAAACTCTCTACATAATTGCTTGTCATTCGATTGTATCGCAAACCGGGGAAAAATACATGACTCCATCTCTCCATTCCAATTTGTTCCAAATATTCAGCAATCTAAGGGTCTTTAGTCCTTATTATGTTAAAATACAGATGAAACATTGATTCGGTGTATGGGCGAGAAGCCAAATCAAACTCAACATGACAGTTATTAGTTATAAATTTGGTCATAATATTCATTTTGATATGGTATGTGCATGCACCGTGATGTGCTTCTAGAAAAACCATGGACAAGGCATTGAAAATACTTGGAGTCTATCGGATACGAAGACGAGATCCGGGACTAATCCAATTGCCACTCTTAGTTGCTGTATTAAATATGTCCAGGAGTTATTATTCTCCGAATCAATGTCGCCAAAGCAACAGGATATAGTTGCTCATTCGCATCAAATGCTATCGCAACCAATAGTTGACCTCCAGCCTTATGCTTACAAAATTGGTATCAACGCACAATACAGGATGACAACAGTTTATGAAACCCCTAATTGAGAGACCTAGGACATGAACATATACCTGAAGTGGCCTTGCTCATCCGTTTGGATGTCAGTTATGGTACTTGGGTTATTTTTATACATGAACATGTATGATGACAATTTACCATAGGAATACTCCACAATTCCTCGCACCGCCATTAAAGCCTTTTCCATGTACCTTCAAGCCTTACTATATGTCAGATTTAACCCATAGCTTGTCTGCATGTCTTTCATTATTTTCTTATGAATGTGGTCATGATGATGGTCCATGTACTTACGTTTAATGCACTCCCCAATTACCCATGATGGTTCTTGCCTCATATCCTATTGACTCGTTAAAATTGAGCATGTGTGTTCTTTTATAAATTTTCGAATCTCAAACATCTGCGAGAATATTCCTTTCGTAGAACGCAATCTCCATTTGCAGTTCTCAATCATACATTTCACAAACCAAAGATCTTTTTGTTGACTTCTCCACTTTTAGTACAAAATGATTAGCCATCTCATGTCTATGCAACCTCAATTGAATTTCTTTTTTGTTATAAAAAAACATACCCACTTCCAATCCGCTTTTAATGGTTAATTGAGAAGGTGTTTCAACCTCGAGTGGTTCATATGAACCAAGCCACTCAATATGGCTAATGTTTTTATGGTATGGGAAGTGCTTGGTTCCCAGGGTGAATGTTTTCCTAGTATTGTACTAGCCCTTAACTCGTACGCAAACATGGACCTTGTTCTCCTTCTTCTGCATGGTTTAACACATGTCATTTTGACTTGGGAAGACATTTTCCTACTCACATATGTCATTTTAGAAGCCATCTTGCTGCTCACATATGTCATTTTGACTTAGGAAGACATTTTGCTGCTCAAATATGTCATTTTTATGGTCAAATATTGGGAATACGTCACGATTATATTTTGGAACCACATTTCCTGGTATTTTGCTTTTTGAGTTAAAGGTAGTGACTTCTCTACTAAAGAGACACACAGTGGAGTGCAATGATGGGGGAGTGAAGTCGATATTTCTTTTTAATAGAACGCCACATCCCTATCTCGCTTGATAATAGCAGTAGGAACATTCATTATAACCATATTATACTTCACTTTGATCACTAAATCATATCTTAATTTGTCCACATCAATAACATCATAGATGATGTCAGCTAATTTGACATATGTAACATTTCGGGGTAGATTCACACTTTGACATGAACTTGAGACAAAAGAACTAACACCACCATCATCAATTTTCCACTCTCCATCACAGAGGACAAAAACACCCACAAATATATTGTCATCTACAATTGATAAAAAATCACAGAAGTGAGTGGAAGTTGCAGTTTGACTTTGCTGCCCAAAATGCATTTTGCGCTAGCGCAAGATGCAATTTGCGCAAGCGCAAGGTGCACTATGCGATCCCAATTGATTAATAACAACTGTTTTCAGCTATAACAATCAATATCAAATTTACCCATCGGCGTTTGTTGAAGATCTAGCTTTTTGGAGTCGGGGTCTATAGTTCAACGTAATGCTACAGTTTAGGGGATAGCAGAAAGGGAAGCAGAAGCAGACGTCCGACAATAGCAGAGACATGTGGACGGGAAACAGAAGCAGACTCGTTGCCGGGATTCCCAACGCTCGTTTCCTCGTTGCCTTGAGTGAGAAGAAGAGAGCAGAAGAGAAAGAAGAGAAAAGTTAATGAGGAGTCAATTTTATAAAAAATTAATTCCCCTGTTATTTCATCAAATTTCCCCTTTACTTGCTCTCTCATTTCTGTTTTTGCTTCAGGAATTTAAGTTTAAAGAGTTAAATGAAGTTGTTGACTATTACTCCCAAGGTAACCATGCATGGTATAGATAAAGATCCAATAAACTTAACTAGGAAATATTGATCCAGTAAACTTATGCAAATGGCAATCTTATACCGATATGTGAAGTACCATGCATGTTCAAGAGTTTGATAAAAGACTATTTGTATTGAGTTCCCAACATCATGTTCTTTGGCTAGCTGCAACAAGGCAATATATACCAGCATAACAATATTATTAGATGTGGAAATCCTAACTAGTATGCTCTATTCTCTTCATGTTTTTCACATGACCCTATCACAAAATGCGACGTTAATGTTTACTTTCCAGATGAAAGAAACATGACAAAACCTGTTAGAGAAGTTATCATGTAGTTGCAAAATATTCTCAATGATAACTATCCATGCATATTTTAACAATTCCATTCCTTCATAGTATTATTTTGATTTTTTTTTTCTAGTTATATTTTAATATGCAATTCCATTTCTTAATGTTCTGCAGACACTTTTAAGGGTTGTATATTGTAAATACTGGTCCTGAGTTTAAGTTGCTATGTATGAGTAGAGTGAAAGACATTTCTAGATCCTAAAACAGTTTCAAAGATTCATGTATATATCTATGATCAATAGATTTCAGTAATCATTCAATCAAATAAATGATTCATATTCTAAACAAGGCTGTACAATAAAAACAAAAATGCAATAGAACACAAATGTAAAATATGACCTTTATAATTGTCCAAAGGCAAAGTGGCACACCAGAGTTAAAAAAAAGTTTATAACTTGTTGTAAATCAGAATACATGGTCACTATTAATCTTCTAGCTAGCTACATACATAATTAAGAAGAAGTTAACATATTCACTACAAATCTACTATATATAATTAAGCATTGTGTGTCGACTATACCAAACAAGAAGTTGTTGGTCCCGAACCCAAAGCATTAACACATGAATCTCCAGCTGGCTCATCATCGTAGGTAAGATTTACATTTTCTGTCTTCAGCTTACTACAAGGCTCACTTTTGCTACATTCGAACCTCACTCCAACCTTGGTAGCCGAAGATCCATATATATTCTTATACAACACGTTGTTGATCTTTATCCCCGAGTTCTATTGTTACATAATTAATATTAATGTGACAAAACAAAAAACAAAAAATCAAAATAATGTTTTCAGAAAATGTGTAAATTAAATATATAATACCTGGCCAGGACAATTTATATTGTGGGGGCAGTAATTCTGGTTAATGATGATGGGATTTTGGACATTAGACATGAAGACATCTTGAAAAATGACATTTTTAACAAAACCATTGCTAGGTCTTCCCCATGTCTTTATTCTTAAACCATTTTGTGTTCCTGATAATATAACTGTCTTAACTGTCACATTCTCTACCCCTGGCTCTTTCACTTCCCATCCTAGACTTCCAATGCTACATCCAACAAAAAATGATCAATTATGATAAAATGTTGTACATTTTCCAAAATACTAAATAATAAACATACCTTATGCCATGGCCCGGGCCACAAACAATATTGTGTATCAAGATATCGGAGCTGCCTGGACCGATCGAGATACAATCATCTCCGGTCGCAATCTTCGTATGGAGTATACTTACTTTAGACGAAAGCTGGACATGAATACCGTCGGTATTAGGGCTGTTAGCAGGAGCTATGATCTTTAATCCTTTCATCTTCACATTATGGCACTTATTTAATACAATATGAAAAAATTGACTATTTATTGATGTTAATCCGTTTATTGTTATATCCTTGCATTCTTGAAAACCCATTGTCTGCAAAAAGACAATCAAAAGTTTCCTTAAATAAAGGGTTTCCTTAAAAAAAACAAAAAAACAAGTTTGATTTTTTTTTTTGTTGCATACCGTAAGTCCGACGGGGCAACTTATGGGTGAGTTGTGGGCGGCCTTACAATCCCATAAAGCAGAGCCTTTTCCGTCAAGAGTTCCTGATCCGACGATAGAAAGACGATGAACCCTTTGAAATTGAAGCCAATTTGAAGTAGTCACATTATTATTATTATAATCTGTGGGAGCTAAGAGCACACCATCTATCCGAATGACAATTCCGACGTACTGATCATTATTATTGGTATGGTTAAATCTCTTACGACATTTCTGGCCATAAAACTGAACCCTTTGAATAAAATACAGGCCGGGAGGAATATAAATAGTGGCCTTTTTTATTGAGGCGCATGCAGAGTCCCATGCGGCGAGGAAGGCTTTGGTGGAGTCGGTTTTGCCGTCGGGTTTTGCACCAAAATGCTTGACGATGTTAAGGTTGCTGGCTTTTGCGATTTGTTGATATTTTATGGAAAAGGTGAGTAGAAAGAGTAGTGAGTAAACTGAATGGTTCATTTTAAGGTGAGATGAAAGAGATTGAAAATAGGGTGGGAGAGAATGTGTTGTATGTGCGTGTGAAGGAGTGGGTTTGTGTGTGTGTGTGTGTGAGAGAGTGGGGTGATGCGTGTGAGAGAGAGTTTGTTTTATTGATTATGTAAATATATTTACTTTCGCTTAAATAATAAATTGAGGCTTTTTATTAAGAATTAATTATAATTTGGGATTTTTTCTTTTGAATTTTATAATTTGAGGTTTTTTATTAGAGGTCAATTGTAATTTGAAATCTTTTTTTTGAACCTCACAATTTAGGGCTCCTTATTGGGGTCAATTATAATTTGGGACCTCTTATTTCGAGCTGAGGCTCCGCATTGTTAGGTTTATATAAAATGGGGTTTCCTTAAAGGACATGAATTTTCGTCAAAAAAATATTATATGACCACGCTAGTATTATTGTTAATTTTTTAATTATAAAAGCCACGTAATACATTTTACGGATATTCATGTCCGTTAGGGCAAAACCCCATTTTGTACAAACTTGACAATGTGAAGCTCTATTTTGTGAGGTTCAAAAGAAGATGTCCCAAATTGCAATTGGTCTTAATAAGGAGCCCCAAATTGTGAAATTCGAAAGAGAAGTTCCAAATTACAATTGACTCCAATAATGAACCCCAAATTGTGAAGTTCAAAAAAAAAAAAAATTCCAAATTGCAATTATCCCCCAATAAGAAGTCCTAATTGGTTATTTCGGCCATTTACTTTTTACACTGCAAGTTTAATTATACTTTCATGTAATATAGCAAAACATTTTTTTGTTTAAGATAGTTTTATAATATTATAGTGTATAAAAATTGGTAAATTTTTAAGTTAAGATCATCTTTCTAAATTTCCTTGAGATTCTAATAATTTAGAGAGGCCAATTGTAATTTGGGACCTCTTTTTTTTGAACTTCATAATTTGGGGCTCATTATTAGAGTTAATTGTAATTTGGGACCTCTTCTTTCAAACCTTACAATTTGAGGCTCCTTATTAAGACAAATTGCAATTTGTAACATTTTCTTTCGAACCTCATAATTTAGGGCTCCTTATTGGGACCAATTACAATTTGGGACTTCTTATTTCGAGCCGAGGCTTCACATTGTTAGGTTTATACAAAATGGAGTTTCCTTAAAGGACATGGACTTTCGTCAAAAAAATATTACGTGGCCACGCTAGTATTATTGTTAATTTTTAATTATAAAAGCCACGTAATACAATTTTTTTTACGGATATTCATGTTCGTTAGGGCAAAACTCCATTTTGTACAAACTTAACAATATGGAGTCCTAATTTGTGAGGTTCGAAAGAAGATATCCCAAATTGCAATTGGTTTTAATAAGGAGCCCCAAATTGTGAAATTCGAAAGAAAAGTCTTAAATTACAATTGACTCCAATAATGAGCCCCAAATTGTGAAGTTCAAAAGAAGAGATTCCAAATTGCAATTATCCTCCAATAAGAAGTCCTAATTAGTTATTTCGGCCATTTACTTTTTATACTGCAAATTTAATTATACTTTCATATAATACAACAAAACATTTTCCGTTTAAGATAGTTTTATAATATTATAGTGTATAAAATGCATGTTATATTAAATGGTAAAATTTTAAGTTAAGACCATCTTTCTAAATTGTCTTGATATTCTAATAATTAAGAGAGGAAAAAAAATAATAAATTAGGGCTTTTTATTGGGGCCAATTATAATTTGGGTCCTCTTTTTTTGAACTTCATAATTTGGGGCTCATTATTAGAGTTAATTGTAATTTGGGACCTCTTCTTTCGAACCTAACAATTTGGAGCTCCTTATCGAGACAAATTGCAATTTGGAATATTTTCTTTCGAACCTCACAATTTAAGGCTCACATTGTAAGGTTTGTACAAAATGAGGGTTTGTCCTAAAAAATGTATTATGTAGCTTTTATAATTAAAAAATTAACATTGACATTTAATTCTAAATAATACTAACGTGGCAACCATTTTTTTACGAAAGTTCATGTTCTTTAGAGCAAAACCTCATTTTGTATAAATCTGACAATGCAGAGCCTTAAATTGTGAAGCTCAAAATAAGAAGTCCCAAATTATAATTGGCTCGGAGCCCTAAATTGAGAAGTTAAAAAAAAAGTTCCCAAATTACCATTAACATCCAATAAAAGTCTCAAATTGTAAGATTAAAAAAAAAATTCTCAACTTACAATTAACAATTAATAAAAAAAACGCAATTTATTATTTCAGCCATTTATTTACTATCGTGAAAGGAATTAAATAGGTAATATAAAATCAATGGTTGAAAAAACAACTTAATTAAAAGTTATATAAAGTGGGTGTGAGAGAGAGGGTTTGTACGTGTGAGAGGGTGGGATATGAAAGTGGGGCATTCATAATTAAAATGTAATACATACTGAAATAATAGAGCTTTAGGGTTAATTATAATTTGGGATGTCTTCTTTTAAACTTCATAATTTGAGACTTTTTATTAGGAGTCAATCTGAGACTTCTTCTTTTGAACCTCATACTTTAGAGCTCCTTATTGAAATTAATTATAATTTAAGACCTCTTATTTCGAGTTTCACAATTTGAGACTCCACATTATGAGGTTAATACAAAATGGGGTTTTGCCCTAAATGACATGGACTTTCGTCAAAAAAAAGATAACATGGTCACGTTAGTATTATTTAAAATAAAATGTTATTGTTAGTTTTTTAATTATAAAATCACGTAATACATTTTTTTACGGACATGAATGTCCGTTAGGGCAAAACCCCATTTTGTACAAATTTAACAATGTGGAGCCCTAAATTATGAATTTCGAATGAAAAGGTCCCAAATTGCAATTGGTCTCAATAAGAAGTCCTAAATTGTGGGGTTCAAAATAAGAGGTCCCAAATTACAATTGATTCCAATAATAAGCCCCAAATTGTGATGTTAAAAAAAAAAAGTCTCAAATTGCAATTGTCCCAATAAGGAGCCCTAATTTATCATTTCGGACTAAATATATAAGAACAACATTTAAAATATAAATTATAGTTTCATATAAATTTTCTTTCATAGATTTATTTTTAATTTTTTTTCCTCTCTAATCTCATCTAAATTTATTTATCATTTTTATTTAATTTTTTTATTTAATTTTATCTCTTATTATATAAAAATATATATTATCTCATAAATATATTTTATATTTATATATAATTTTTTTTTCTTCTAAATATAAAAATTTATATTATCTCTAAATCATTTTTATATTTATATGCATAATTTTATATATTTATTTAGTTTATTTTATTTATATATATATATATATATATATAATATATATATATATATATAATAATAACATTTAAAACATAATCACTTATTATTTTTTTAAATTATTTTTTAATTATTATTTTTTTTTTCATTTTTTCTCTTATCACATATAAATTTATTTATTTATTTTAATTAATTAATTTTTTACTTTATCTCTCGTTTTATATATATATATATATATATATATATATATATATATATATATATATATATATATATATATATATATATATATATATATATATATATATATATATATATATATATATATATATATATATATATATATATATATATATATATATATATATATATATATATATATATATATATATTATATTTTATTTCATCATAATTTATATAAATATATTTTTTTCTCATTAATAATATAAAAATATATATTATCTCATAAATATATTTTATATATATATATATATATATATATATATTTAAATAGTCATATAAAATATATTGTCTCATAAATAATTTTTATATTTATATACATAATGTTATATATATATATATATATATATATATATATATATATATATATATATATATATATATGTTAGGATCGGGATCGCCGAAGAAGACCGGGGGTCTGACTAAAGGCAAACGCTTACACAACACGCCGGTTAATATTAACTCGGTTAGAAGTTAATATCGATCTCTATACTACGCAAGTTGTCACAAACTCTTGAACCGAGTTCAAGTGCGAAATAGTTCGTTTCAACTTGAAGCAACACACTCACACGGATTGGACAACAACAAGGAAGTATGAGATAGAGAGGAAAAATAACACGAGATTTATGAATGTTTAGAGATAAAACTTCTACGTCACCTCTTCTTCTCGACCTCGAGAAGGATATTCACTAAGAATATTCAACACCCTTTACAACACGTCAAATAACCGAGACTTATTTAATGCTCGTTATTGACTTACAACTTTCACTTTTTACAGAATGAATAGAATACACTTTAGACATAATGTAAACAAGAACAATTTGAAGCTTTTCGGTTCTATAACTTGATATGCTACTTCTTGTGTTCGTTGTTCGCATTGTGTCTCTTGTCTCTTGTATTATGTGTATATCTTATATGTATTGCTGATCTTCTTCCTTCTCTTAAGTAGTGAGAATATGACAACGGTCATATTTCTCATACAATGGATATCAGCATGGTAATCCTTGATTCTGATTGGTCGGTCAATAAAGGACTGCATGACATTAAATGCGATTGACATTTGACACTTCCCAAGGAACAATACAACCAACCAGTTTTGTCTTCTCTTGACTTTTATCATTTGAGCGGTTTGTTAAGTACCTGCTCCTTGGGGACTGCTGTTGGACTTATACCAAAATAGGTACCTGATCACTTTTGACAGTCTTCTGCTTCCCAAAGTATATCATCAGACTTGTATCAAAAATGAAATATCACAGTCTGCATATTTGAAGGCTCCCTTCTGCCTATTCTCAAAGTGATTTGATTGCACCAGAATGGAAACTTCCAGCTGTTTCATATCTTTGATTTGATCCGTTAACTTTCTGCCCGTTATTTTTGTACGGATTGCTTCAAGATTGCACTTAGTATTGCGCCGACCGGATATCCTACCGGTTTGTAGTTTTAATATCGGTTGAACGATCTTTGAAGAATAAGTTTACCGATCCTTTAGCTGAGCGGTAAGTTCATTCGAACCGATATTCTACTTGATTCTATTGTAGATATAGTCGAAAAGATATAACTTAGAGTTCTAGTTTGTGCCGCCTCTGCAATATCGGTCGACCGATTAAGGTTGATTTAAGAATTCGACCGATCCCAGTATTTCCTGCACAAATAATGAATTTAGTTAAGTTCTTTGGATAGTTAATTACTCTAATTTATCTAACAATATATATATAAATAAAATAACGCTGAAAACATAATCACTTTATTTTTTTCATAAATTATTTTTAATTATTTTTTTAATTTTCTTTCTGATTACATATAAATTTATTTATTGTTTTTAATTAATTAATTTTTATTTTATTTTATAAATATATATATTTATATATATACTTTATTCTCTTTCATCAATAATTTATATAAATATTTTATTTTTTCATTAATTATATAAAAATATATATTATTTCATAAATATTATATATATATATTATATATATATATATATATATATATATTATATATATATATATATATATATATTATATATATATATATATATATTATATTCTCTTTCATCAATAATTTATATAAATATTTTATTTTTTCATTAATTATATAAAATATATATTATCTCATAAATATATTTTATATTTATATATATAAATATAAATATTTTTTCTAAATAATCATATAAAATATATATTGTCTCATAAATACATTTTAAATTTATATACATAATATTGTTTAAAACAAAATCACATTGATTTCTCATAAATCTATTCATACACTTTAATGTTACATATTTTATTTAATTTAATATATAAATAATATATATTTTAATGTTACATATTTTATTTAATTTAATATATAAATAATATATATATATATATATATATATATATATATATATATATTAAAACTTAATGATGCATAAATAATTATTAAACTTAAAGGATAGTATATGAAAAGTCATTTATATTTTTAGCTCAGTTTATTTTATAATAAATATAACAACATATTTAAATAATTTTTTTTATTATTTGTCACATATATATATAACTTTATATGTATTAATTATTTTATAATATATATAATTATATATTATATATATATATAACAACCTATTTAAATAAACAAAATTATTATTTGTCACATTTTTATATTAATACTTTTAATTCTCTTCATATTTATTAGATACATTATTATTTTAACTCTTTTTATTTTTCATTTAATTTATTTTTAATTTTTATAATTTTCTACAAAATAATTTTTTTTAATAAATATATATCAATAATTTATTTGAATTAGTTATATATATAATGTAATTTATATATATATATATATTAAAAATTAATGAATTCATAATTAATTATTAAACTTATAAAATAGTATATATGAAAAGTCATTTATCTTTTACTTCTCTATAAAATTTTATTTGTATTAATTATTTTTTAATATATATAGTTATATATTAAATATATAACAACATATTTAAATAAATAAAATTTATTATTTATCACTTTTATATATAGAGAAATTTGATGAAATGAATCTCAAAATAGGGAAAATTCCAAAAATAACCTAGCTCCAAAATATTTTGCAAAATTAATATTTTTTCTAATAAAAGACCAAATCGCCCTTAATATATTTTTCTTCTTCCCTTTTCTTCTTCGTTTCTTCTTTTCTTCTTCTCTTCTCTTATTTCTCCCTTCTTCTCCCCTAGTAACGACGTTATCCCCGACTCCTAAAGAAAAGCAACATCGGACAGACATTTCCCCTCCCGACGACGTCTTTAGTGCCGACGTCTACATCCTACACAGAACTGTAGCAAGGCTCTCCTTGACGACTCAATCAAGTTAGATCTCCAACAAACACCGAATCAATCAATGGGTATGTTATGATATTGATTTGTTTTATTTGGTATAGCTGAAAACACTTGTTATTAATCAATTGAGATCGCAAAGTGCAATTTGTGCCGACACAAAGTGCACTTTGCATCGGTGCAAGCT
This sequence comes from Impatiens glandulifera, assembly GCF_907164915.1. Taxonomy (NCBI): domain Eukaryota; kingdom Viridiplantae; phylum Streptophyta; class Magnoliopsida; order Ericales; family Balsaminaceae; genus Impatiens; species Impatiens glandulifera. Next base: position 19,293,405 of record NC_061870.1, on the reverse strand, counting down.
GCAGTTTACGCACTTTGCATCGGCACAAGCTGCACTTTACGCACTTTGCATAGGTGAAAACTTAACTTTTCCCATTTTGCATCGGTGCAAACTATACTTTGCGTTGGCGCAAAATGCACTTTGCGTCGGCGCAAACTTCAACACAATATACAGTTTGCAAACTGTTAGTATACTTTCCACTCACTTATGTAAATTTTTATCAATTGCAGATCATAATGTATTTGTTAGTACTTTTGTCCTCTATGATGGAGAGTGGAAAATTGATGATGTTGTTAGTTCTTTTGTCTCAAATTCTTGCGACTCTACCCCAAAATACTACATATGCCGAATTAGTTGACGTCGTCTATGATGCTATTGGTGTGGACAAATTGAGATATACTTTAGTGGTCAAAGTAAAGTATAATATGAGTATGCTAAATGCTCCTCCAGTTGTTATCAAGCGAGATAGTGATGTGATGTTCTATTTAAAAGAAATTTTGACTTCACTCCCCCAGTATCGCAGTCCACTGTGTGTCTCTTTAGTAGAGAAATCACTACCTAAAAACCCAACTGAAGAAAGCAAAATACTATGAGAGGTGGTTCTTGCTCGTGACGTATTCCCGATATTTGACTAGGATGTCTTCCAAAGTCAAAATGACATATTTGAGCAAGATGTCTTCTAAAGTCAAAATGACATATTATTAAACCACGTAGAAGAAGGAGAACAAGGCCCATGTTTGCGTCCAAGTCAGGGTGCTAGTGAATTGGTTTCTAGTACCAGAGTAGGTCATTCTCTCGCACCCCAGGAACCAATCACTTTCCATACTAGGAAAACATCCAGCCATACTGAGTGTCTTGGTTCATATGAACCAATTGAGGTTGAAACACCTTCTGAATTAACTATTGAAAGAGGATTGGAACTGGGTACGTTTTTTGAGAACAAAAAGAACTTCAATTGAGGTTGCATAGAAATGTGATGTCTAATTATTTTGAATTCAAAATGGATAAGTCAACAAAAGATCTTTTGTTTGTGAAATGTCTAGATGAGAACTGCAAGTGGAGATTGCGTGCTGCAAAAGGAAATTCTCTAATATATTTGAGATTCGGAAATTAGTAAAGGAACACACATGCTCAATTTTGACGATGCAAGAGAATGTGAGGCAAATACCATCATGGGTAATTGGGGAGTGCATTAAACGTAAGTACATGCACCATCACCACGACCACATGCCTAAGAAAATAATGGAAGAAAATAATGGAAGACAAGTTATGAGTTAAAACTGACATATAATAAGGCTTGTAAAGCGCCATCATACCTGTTTATGTTACAAAAGAATAACTCAAGTACCATAACTGACATCCAGGCGTATGTAAGTCAACTTCAGATATATGTTCATGTCCTTAGGCGTTTCAATTAGGGGTTTTAGAAGCTGTTGTCGTTCTGTATTGTTCGTCGATGTAAGTTTTCTTAAACACAAGTAGGAGGTCATCTATTAGTTGCAATAGCATTGAATGCGAATGAAAAACTATATCTCGTTGCTTTTGGCATCGTTGATTCGTAAAATAATAACTCCTGAACATATTTCATGCAACAACTAAGAGTGGCAATTGGATCAGTCCCGGTCTCGTCTTCATATCTGATAGACACCCAAGTATTGTTAATGCCTTGTCCACGGTTTTTCAGAAGCACATCACGGTGCATGCACATACCATATCAAAATAAATATTATGGCCAAATTTAAAACTGATAACTGCCACGTTGAGTTTGATTTGGCTTCTCGCACATACACCGTCACAAAGTTTCATCAGCATTTTGACAAGATCATGACTAAAGACCCTCGGATTTCTGACTATTTAGAACAAATTGGAATGGAGTGATGGAGTCGTGTCTTTTTCTCCGGTTCACGATACAATCAAATGACAAACAATTACGCCGAGAGCTTTAATAGTCAGAGCAGGAATGCTAGGAAATATCCCATAACAACATTAGCTGAGTAGTTAAGATTCACAATACAAGTATGGCTTCATCAAAGAAGAGAAAAAGCTTCCAACCACATAGAATGTTTATCTCCATATTATGAAAAGTTCTTACGTGAGCAAGCTGAGAAGGCTAGATTGTACAACATTAATTTGATTAACCGATTCTAGTTCCATGTGCATGACGGTGAATTTAATTTTCAAGTTGACTTTTAAGCTCGAACTTGCACTTGTAGGATATTTGATGTATCTTGTCTTCCTTGTACGCATGCTCTAGCTGCTGCCCGTTCTTAGAAATCGGTTCCATATGAGTGTTGTGCAAGGTTAGAGAATATAGCCAATTGATTGCATGTTAAATTTATCTTTAATTTATATGACTTTGTTAGGATCGGGGACGCCCTTGGAGGACCGGGGTGTTTTTCCGGTTTCGGGTAAGGGTGGCCGCTTACAACACACACACTTTTTGGTGATAGTCCGGTTAGAGACTAAAACCGCTCTTAACACTACACAGATTGTCACAGACTCTTGAATCGAGTTCAAGTGCGGAAATGTCCGTTTCAATCTGAAGCAACGAATACGATTCAGATGAAGTTTATGAGGAGTCGGTTTAAGGATATGAGTGACCGGTTTAAGGCGTATGATTAGTTTGAGGTTAGGTAAAGTAAATAAAAGCAAAGGAAAGAACACGAGACAAGGATTTGTTTATGGATGTTCGGAGCAAACCCTCCTACGTCACCCCTTCTTCTCAGATTTTGAGAAGGATCTCCACTAACTTTTATAGTTAGAACAATACCTCCGGTCGAGCCCAACTTCGCTACTCGCCGGTTACACCAAACTCACTCTTTGATGTAATACAACAACTCAACACAACAACACAAAAAAAAGCTTCCGGTTTTAGGCAAACCGGTTTTTGGAATATATGACTTTATCTCTCTAACTTAATAAATTTCTTAAAAAGATGTGATTGATATTTTTCGCTTGATCACTGCGTTAAATGAAGACGTCTCGTCTTCCTTTTATAGCTGAGAGGACACAACGGTCATATTTTCTCTCTCATGGTAATGATCAAGAGGCTTGCACGCCTTCCCTCTTGGACAGATCACTTTGGACACATGACAGACATGCGCTTTAGCCGGTTTGCATGTTGGACACATGGCAGACATGCACTTAGCCGATTTGCATTTTGGACACATGGCAGCTCTTAGCCGGCCGCCTGACAGCTACCTGCTGCCTGGAGATTGCTTCTGGATTTGGACAAACATGCCTGACAGCTACCTGCTACCTGGAGATTGCTTTTGGATTTGGATTACTCATTTAATAACCGGAGCTTGACAACATTTAATCAACCGGAACATTTATGACTGAGCGGCTCATTCAATAACCGGAACATTTATTACCAGAGCGGCTGCATTTAATCAACCGGAGCATTTATGACTGAAGCGGATGCATTTGATCAACCGGAACCGGAACATTTATGACTGAGCGACTGCATTTAATCAACCGGAACCGGAACATTTATGACTGAGCGGCTGCATTTAATCAACCGGAACATTTATGACTGAAGCGGATGCATTTGATCAACCGGAACCGGAACATTTATGACTGAGCGACTGTATTTAATCAACCGGAACATACAACATTTAATCAACCGGAACCGGAACATTTATGACTGAGCGGCTGCATTTAATCAACCGGAACATTTATGACTGAAGCGGCTGCATTAAGTGGTGTCGGTTGACCGGAGCCTTCTTTCATTAAATGCCTGTTGACCGATCTCCTAACTGAACTCCAGTTGACCAACCGGTTAACTGAACTTCTTGGCCGAACCGGTTGCTTTTACCACAAACCGAAGTCAAACAATATATATATTTCCAACCGAATGGATTTTGCTCAATTTCCCTGAAATAGCAAAACTTTTAATGACAGGCAGAGGCGTTTACCACTACGCTACAACAGCTTCTTGTTATATTTAAACCAATTAATATACTTGATATGACTTAGCGGTTTAACATATTTATTTAAACTTAATTTATCTATTCATTAACCTTTCATAAGTTCTAACAATTATTTTCTAACAATTTCTCCCTTTTTGATTATTTAGAATAAATATTCAAAAATCGTAATGTGTGGCCGGTTTAAAATTAATCTACTTAATTTTTCTATCAATTTCTCCCTTTTTGATTATTTAGAATAAATATTCAAAACTTGTAATGTGTGGCCGGTTTTTGAAAAAGCTTATATTTGTTTGACCGGTTTTAAAGAGCTTACACTTGTTTGGCCGGTTTTAAAGAACTTACATTTGTTTGGCCGGTTTTAAAGAACTTACACTTGTTTGGCCGGTTTTAAAGAACTTACACTTGTTTGGCCGGTTTTAAAGAACTTACACTTGTTTGGCCGGTTTTAAAGAACTTACACTTGTTTGGCCGGTTTTAAAGAGCTTACACTTGTTTGGCCGGTTTTAAAGAACTTACACTTGTTTGGCCGGTTTTAAAGAACTTACACTTGTTTGGCCGGTTTTAAAGAACTTACACTTGTTTGGCCGGTTTTAAAGAGCTTACATTTGTTTGGCCGGTTTTAAAGAGCTTACATTTGTTTGGCCGGTTTTTGGAAAAACGGTTTGGTTTAAGGAGAATTTTTTTTTTTTTTTTTTAAACAATTTTTCTTCAAATTTTGTAATCTAACAATTCTAAAATATTTCTAAGGGAAGAAAACTTAGACTCGAGAAGTGGCTTTATGAGGATGTTAGCCACTTCATTCTTATTCCCTTCATATGATGTGTTCGTCAACAGCCGGCTGTCCGGATGTCATGCTATCTCTTCCAAGCTTCTGTCTTGATTTACCTGCATTCATAGACAATAGAAAATCTGGTCCCCATTTTTCTTTGGGTCCGTGGCTTATTAGTCCCTTGGGAATCCAGACTTTAATAAGTCGGATAACTTTCCCGGTTATGGTTCTAATTACTTTTCCGGTACTTGACTTGACATCTCTATGTCTTAAGAGTGCCTTATTTTGTGGTGACTTTTGATTTATTTTATGTGGGTGTGTATCGGTTTGTTTACCTACTGGCCGTTTGGCTTTCCTTCTCTCAGGATGAAGCCATTTTTCCGAGTCAGTTGGACTTACATATTTTATTTCATTTTCCGGTTTTAGATCACATTCTTCCTCATTGTCGGTTGATGAACTCTTGACAAATCTTATGAAAGGAAGATTGTCTTTTGTGAGTTTCATCCCGTTGGAATGCTTGTGAGTGGCGGATTTGTTATAACCAATACCAAATTTACATTTGGGATGTCTTTGGTAATTAGACATCTGGCTTACCGCTTCACTAGATCTCTTCCAAGAAGCCGTGACATATTTGATTCTCTCATTTTCTTCGGTTAACGATTGGACTGTCTCCTTGAGCTTCTCATTCTCTAAGGATAGTCCAACCGGCTCGTAAGTCTCGGTTCCGCTTGGCTCACCAGCGGTACCACTTGACTTTCCGGTTTCATATTTTGTTTGGGTCGGTATTAAAACAGCCAATTTTTTGAACTCATCGACCATGTCATTGAGTGCAATAACTAAGTCTTCTTTAGTAAATTCTTCAGAAGAGAAATCAAATACCTCAGATTCTTTCTCAGCCGCGAAGCATGCATCAACTTTATCATCGCCGTCGCTGGATGATGAGTCGTCTGAATCGCTATCGGCCCACTTGCTATTGATTTCATAAGCTATCAGAGCCTTATGATCTTTCCGGTTCTCCTTTATTTGGTCGCTGCCCTCACACAGTTGGATCAACTTCTCCCAAATTTCTTTAGCAGAAGAGCACAGTTTGATCTTACTAAACATGTTTTTGTCCAACGACTTGAACAAAATGTTTTTGGCAACATTATCCAAGTTATTCATCTTCTTATCTTCCGTCGTCCATTTGTATCTTGGCTTATCAATCTTTATCGGGCCATCGGTGATAACATACCACATGTCGTCGTCTTGTGAGGCCAAATACACTTCCATCCGTATCTTCCAATCAACATATTCTTCGATGCAGAACATGGGGGGCTCGTTGATGAAAGACATGATGGTATTCGGTTGCTTGAGTGTTAAGAACCTCGCTCTGATACCACTTGTTAGGATCGGGGACGCCCTTGGAGGACCGGGGTGTTTTTCCGGTTTCGGGTAAGGGTGGCCGCTTACAACACACACACTTTTTGGTGATAGTCCGGTTAGAGACTAAAACCGCTCTTAACACTACACAGATTGTCACAGACTCTTGAATCGAGTTCAAGTGCGGAAATGTCCGTTTCAATCTGAAGCAACGAATACGATTCGGATGAAGTTTATGAGGAGTCGGTTTAAGGATATGAGTGACCGGTTTAAGGCGTATGATTAGTTTGAGGTTAGGTAAAGTAAATAAAAGCAAAGGAAAGAACACGAGACAAGGATTTGTTTATGGATGTTCGGAGCAAACCCTCCTACGTCACCCCTTCTTCTCAGATTATGAGAAGGATCTCCACTAACTTTTATAGTTAGAACAATACCTCCGGTCGAGCCCAACTTCGCTACTCGCCGGTTACACCAAACTCACTCTTTGATGTAATACAACAACTCAACACAACAACACAAAAAAAAGCTTCCGGTTTTAGGTAAACCGGTTTTTGGAATATATGACTTTATCTCTCTAACTTAATAAATTTCTTAAAAAGATGTGATTGATATTTTTCGCTTGATCACTGCGTTAAATGAAGACGTCTCGTCTTCCTTTTATAGCTGAGAGGACACAACGGTCATATTTTCTCTCTCATGGTAATGATCAAGAGGCTTGCACGCCTTCCCTCTTGGACAGATCAATTTGGACACATGACAGACATGCGCTTTAGCCGGTTTGCATGTTGGACACATGGCAGACATGCACTTAGCCGGTTTGCATTTTGGACACATGGCAGCTCTTAGCCGGCCGCCTGACAGCTACCTGGAGATTGCTTCTGGATTTGGACAAACATGCCTGACAGCTACCTGGAGATTGCTTCTGGATTTGGATTACTCATTTAATAACCGGAGCTTGACAACATTTAATCAACCGGAACATTTATGACTGAGCGGCTCATTCAATAACCGGAACATTTATTATCAGAGCGGCTGCATTTAATCAACCGGAGCATTTATGACTGGAGCGGATGCATTTGATCAACCGGAACCGGAACATTTATGACTGAACGACTGCATTTAATCAACCGGAACATTTATGACTGAGCGGCTGCATTTAATCAACCGGAACATTTATGACTGAAGCGGCTGCATTAAGTGGTGTCGGTTGACCGGAGCCTTCTTTCATTAAATGCCTGTTGACCGATCTCCTAACTGAACTCCAGTTGACCAACCGGTTAACTGAACTTCTTGGCCGAACCGGTTGCTTTTACCACAAACCGAAGTCAAACAATATATATATTTCCAACCGAATGGATTTTGCTCAATTTCCCTGAAATAGCAAAACTTTTAATATTATTTGCAGCCAGTGGGATTTGATCCCTGGTCACCTGTGTGACAGGTAGAGGCGTTTACCACTACGCTACAACAGCTTCTTGTTATATTTAAACCAATTAATATACTTGATATGACTTAGCGGTTTAACATATTTATTTAAACTTAATTTATCTATTCATTAACCTTTCATAAGTTCTAACAATTATTTTCTAACAATTTCTCCCTTTTTGATTATTTAGAATAAATATTCAAAAATCGTAATGTGTGGCCGGTTTAAAATTAATCTACTTAATTTTTCTATCAGATTTAAATTTTATTTTTCAGGTTTTACTCAACTGAAGTGTGGTGCAATGCATATGCGGAGATATTTATCCAATTAAAATGAAGGTGCTTGGGAAATTCCCGAAAATATCAAGGAATGAGTGTGCCTAAAACCCCCTATTAAGATTAATAAAGGACGACCAACAAAGCGTAGGTCATCACAAGATGAGCCTCGTAAGAAACAAAGACGATTCAACTAATGTGGCAGGCTAGGTCATAACATGGCAACATGCTCAACAGTGATGCATGCACCATCTATTGCAAGACCATCATAATCTAGTACACAACCTTTGGCATGATAGAATGATATTTCTTAATCAAATTGTGCTAGATTTTATTTATAATATTTTTTTACTCATTTAATTGAATTAAGAGAGTTTTAGGTATGTAACGATTAATTAAACAAATAAATTAAGAGAGTGTTAGGGTTGATGCTTGAATAATGTTTTGTTGAACTTTTCCTTTGTTTGAGTGATGCTTTTAGTCAAATTTAGTTTCAATTTGAATGAGTTGATTATATTTTGTTTAGAAGAATGATTGTTGGATATTAAATTTCCTTGTTCTACTACTATAAGGTATATAGGTTTCTTGATTGTTATCCCTTTTTTGGTGTTTTGTTTGTGGTGTGAAAAGTGTTGTGTTTTATATAGGAGTTTGAAAGTTATTTGTTTGAGTGTTGTTCTCTTATATTTTGTTTGTGATATTAAAATAGGCTTCTGGTTATGGGTGTCTTCTAATGGCTTATAAGGGATGGATGATATTTTGTTTGAAGGTTATGTGTTTATGCCTTCTAATGGATGGATGAAATATAAACTAATTGAGCATCTATAGACGAAACTATCCCCTTTCTGCACCATTCTTGCCACTTGATTAACTTTTCAGCAAAAAAAACAAGCCATTATATAAAGACTAGTTGGATTTGAAATGTAGTTTTCTTACACCAATTTTATACTCTCCACTATTGAACAAATCAATCTTCAAGTGATTATTCTTTTTTAAACAAGGGTTATTCCCTTGAGTAGGCTAGAAAGAGTTTTTTAAACAAGGGTTTAACTGAGAGTATTTAAACAAGAGTTTAACAGTGAGAGTAGGCTAGCAAAGTTTTGAGTCCATGCAAAGTATTGAGTCCGAAAACTGCACTTTGCGCCCATGCAAATTGCACTTTGAGTCCATGCAAGCTGCACTTTGAGTCCACGCAAATTGCACGTTGAGTCCACGTAAAATGCACTTTCAGTCCACGCATAGTGCACTTTGCGCTCACGCAAATTTTACGTTGAGTCCATGCATAGTGCACTTTGAGTCCACGCATAATGGTGCAATTGAGGCCATGCATAGTGCACTCTGAGTCCACGCAAATTGCGCCCACGCAAAGTACACTTTGTGCCCACGCAAAGTAGACTTTGCGCCCACTCAAAGTTAATATTATCACTTCATCAATTGATGAACATTATATATTTCTTCATCACTTTAATGTTATCTCAATCATTAAAAAAATGTCCTTGAATCATAGAAAAATATACATCAATTTGCATTCAAACTCAAGAAAGCAAACTATAAAAAGGCTTTCATACTCAAATCAATCAATCCATGCAAAATAGTCAAGCAGTTTCTTCAGTTCTTTTTGCCCACATATTGCTATTAACCATGTCAAGCAGTTTCTTCATTCTTTTTTCCCACATATGACTGTTAAGCCATGTCAAGCAGTTTCTTCAGTTCTTTTTGTCCACAGATGATCTTCGGTGACTGTCCACAGATGAACATTATATAACAATCCTGAAACACATTGACATGTTAAGACATGTTGTTAAACACCTAAAAACGAATGAAGAAATGACAAAGGATCAAATGGTGAACTGTTTAAGAACATGTATATACCTAAACCAAGACATGTAGTGCGATAAACCATTCTCCTCGTGTATCTTATGCCCGACTATTGCCAAACCGGAATCAAAATGGGAAACAACTTCAATAAAACCATGAAGGTTCATATCCTGAATAATGTCAAGTGCCTATAGAATAAGAAATGACCAATAAAATCACCGAAGCCAAACATAATCATGTCTAAGAATGAAGCAAATTCTTACATAGATAGGAGGAATGTGCTTTCAACTGAGAAGATCAAGTAGAAGGGTGTTTTTCAAAACTATATATTCAAATGTAAATATCCAATATCTACGGGTCTAGTATTTGGTGGAATAACCTTACTGCCTATTTCTTTATCTAAAAAGTCGTGTTTTTTGTGATCACATCTGATACATCCATTGAGGCAGTAAGGTACTCCATATACATAATTGTAAAAATACCACCGTCCCCACTCTTGACTGTCTTTGGGACTGTTGGGTGTGGTATTATAGAATATGACATATTTTCCAATTTGAACTGAGGATACCTGGCCTTGTCAACATGGGTCATTTCCTATTCAAGCATATATTGAAGAATTTCACATAGTGGTTTCATGAAATTATCATATTCATCCTTTTTGAAAATTCCTTGTTCGCAATCATATACATTGATGCACCATTCTTGTAAATGCACCTAACACAGGACCTAGTGCGTTTGCTTCAGGTTCATAGGATATATATGACGTCTACGGTATTCCAACACGTCATAAATCTGTCAACATCACCCATGAAATATTCCATAAAGACTATGTCGAAGTGGAAGTCTCCAAGATTCGCAACAAACACTTAATATTGACACTAAAACTTCGGAGCGAGATGACAGTCACATATAGTGAAATTCATCCGATTATAAGTCTTGGGGAATTCGACAACCCTTCTTCTAATAAGAAAATAAATGGCATATATCTCCTGCGCAATAGAAAAAATTAATTAAGCATAATATACATACTGACAACATGCATCCAACGCAAAGTGCAATTTGTACCGACACAATATGCAATTTGAGCTGACACAAACCAACACAAAGTGCATATTACTAAACAAAACTTACATCATCATGTAGCTATTGTTGAGGCTTGAGCAATCTGGCAAAGAATTCATGACCTGCTTTGCAAGTACTCACATCCTTCAACTTCTTCAGCTTCATCCAGCTGTTCAACTTCTTCATCTGTTCAATGTCATAATGTAAAAGAGGATTGACCGTTACCAGTTCATTGAGTTTAAACCGTTTCTCACTAGGGTCGATGTAGTTTCTCAATCGGGTTGACTTATTCTTCTTTCTCCGAAACTTCATTTCCCAAAATTTTGATGGAGTGAATTCTAACACATCATCATTCTTCTTCTTTTCTAACTCCGGATCATCATCCTTCTTCTTCTTCAACTCCTCCTACCTCTTCTTGACCAACTCCTTCTTCTTGGATAAATCCTTCTTCTCCTCCTCCTTCAACTTAGTCGCCTTCTTCTCCAACTCTTCTGCTTCCTGCGCCCACTTCAACTCAAAGCCTACACGTTGTTGTATCCCTTCACCACCTACACCCCATCCCACATGTTTCATTAAGGAAAAGGGTCAATCTAAGGCTAACACAAACGGAACTATACTAGACAACCTCAACCATCTACACCCTTTAGCCACAACTATCTCTCCATCTACACCCTACCCTCCCCTTCCCCAAAATCCAAACTTCTTAAACACATATTCTCCCAACCGCACATCTAGCCTCACCCTTTCACCAAATGCCACTCCCCACAACCCTTTAGACCCCCATACACTTATTATATAACCATTGTCGCCTTTCCTTACTCAAGAAGACGTAATAGATTATTAAAACTTCAAAGACCAACTCAAAATCACCCACTAGCTCCCATCAACCCTTAAATCTTCTTTAACACACCTCTATCTTCTACTCACACACTCAACTCTGCTCAGCAAGCCCAATATACCTTTTCATCTCCAATCCAACCCCTTTCTCCAACCTATCCTCCTCACCAGAACCCCTCCACGTGTCACATCCCCCCTCCCTCTCTCAACCCCTACCCATATTTATGTATATAATCCAAAGGAAGACCATAGTTTCAAATGAGAGCTTGAAAAGGATTATGCTTCCATAGTTGAATTTGGAAATCTTATTGGCTTGACGTGATGGACAATGGCTCCAATGCCTCAGACATCCTAAACCAAGCCTATAAGGAATGAAAAACACCTCCTCTTATGATATAAAGGTACTTAATCACATCATCCATGTGATAGAAGGAACAATTATATCTGACTTACCATTTTCCTCCAGTGAAGGTGCGGAGGCACAGTGCACTCATAACCTCTCTTGTTAATCATGTTAACCAAAATTATCTCGTGGAACGTTCAAGGGCTTAATAACCCTAGAAAAAGAAACTTTGTTTTTTATTCATCAATTCTTACAAATGTGACATTGTTGACATTCAAAAAACTCTCATCTTGGATCTTGAAGATACCATTCTCATCGTTCTTGTTAGAAGGAGTAATATTAAATGGGATATTGTTAATGCTCATGGACACTTAAGGGAATCCTTATAATTTGGAACGCATATTCTTTCACGTTGAAGAAACTATTATGGGTACTTTTTCTATTTTTCATTAAATTTCGTTGCCTCTTTAATGGTAATATATGGGCTTTTAGTGCTGTCTATGGACTAGTGGACTACAATAAAAAGCCATGTTTCATTAAGGAACTAGAGAAGTTGATATCTCTATGGGGACTTCCTTGATGCACCTTTGGAAATTTTAACTTAGTGAGGTCACCAAGTGAAAGGAGGAACTCGAACAGATTCACTCGAGATATAGATTTGTTAAACTCTTTCATTAATAACTCCTTTCTCATTGACCTCATTCTAGAAGGTGCAAAATTCACCCGTAGGAGTGATAGTAACAACAAAAGCATGTCCCGTATTGACAGATTTCTCTACAACTTTAATTGGGAGAAGATTTACCTCCCAAAGAATCAATGTGTCAAACACGTAGGCGTCTCTTTGATCATAAGCATATTATCCTTAAATGAGGCCTCATAGTCCAACCTAAATCATCCTTCAGATTTGAAAACTCTATTCTCTTCAATCACAACTTCGTGTTAAAAGCAAGAAAGTGGTGGGATGCTCAACAATTGATTATGGGTAGACCATTTTATATCCTTTCAAAAAAGTTTAAAAATCTTATTTTTTTATTAAGGAATGGAAGAAAGTCAACTTCAGCTCCCTCCGTTCTAATATTACTAATATTTTGAATGATATTGACTTTATAGACAAGTTAGAAGAGGACCATAGTCTCAGAGATGTAAAGGCCACTAGTAGGACCAATTTGACAGAAATGCTCGATTTCTTGCATAAATGGGAAGAAGACAATAGTAGACAAATATCTCGTTATCTTTGGCTCTAACACCAATTTTTTCCATAATTTTGCAAACTCTCGTACGAAGACAAACCAGATCTCTGTCATCAAGGTCAAAAGGGCTGAGATTGTTTACCCTGTCACCATTAAGGACTCTATTCTCACTTTCTACTAAGACTTTTTTTTTATAGAAAAGTATATGGAGAGACCAACTCTTGGAGGGGTGGAATACATGAAGATTAACAATGAGCAAAAAAAACTCTATTGAGAAAGACTTTACTATTGAGGAAATTTGGGAGGTCGTTGCTAGCTGGGATGGAGACAAGGCCTTAGAGACCGACGGATACACAATTTCTTTCATTACATAATTCTAGGATATTTTAAAAAATGACCTCCTCGATTCTTTTAAGCACTTTCATACAACGACCTCTTTTGAGAAGAGTTGGAATTCTAGTTTTATTATCCTCATTAAGAAGATTCAAGGGGTAAAGGAGCTTAAACATTTCAGACCTATCAGTCTCGTGTCTAGCTTCTACAAAATTAAAGGAAAAAACCTGGAGAATAGATTTAAGGCTACCTTGACAAATCTTATCTCTCCAAACCAAATAGTTTCCGTGCAAGGAAAACATATTACATACGCGACCCTCATCGCCAACGAATGCATCGATTCTATCCATTCCAGAAAGGAGAGGAGTTGCATCTATAAACTGAATATTGAGAAAAGCTTTTAATCACGTTAACTGGGCTTTTCTTTCTACTTATCCTTGGCAAGATGATGTTTGGAGCATAATAGAAGAGTTGGATTAAGACTTGCATTTCTGAGGTTATGTTCTTCGTTATCATCAATGATAATATCTATGGCTTCTTCTAAAGCTCAAAGGACCTTAAGTAGGGTGATCCACTTTCTCCCCTCTTGTTCACTATTGTTATGGATGTCCTTTCTAAACTTTTTGAGAAGTCAAGCAATGTGAGGCTTTTCACGAGTCTAAACCTTGGGACTTCGAGAAGACCGAACTTTTTATCTCATCTATTTTTTTTCTGATGACACTGTTTTCCTTGTGGTGGAACCTAGTGCAAATAATCTTATGGTGCTTAGAAAGATTTTGATTATTTAAGCTTGCTCGGACTCAAGATTAATAGGGACAAATCTCAGCTCTTTTTCATTGGCGATGTCCCGAACACTCAGGTTATGTCCGGTATACTCAATTTCAAAATCAGCTCCCTTCCATCGAAATATTTGGGCTTCCCTCTTGGAGCAAAATTGAGGTGCAAGGACATCTGGAATCCCGTTATTGAAAAAATAGAAACTAGGTTGGCTCTTTAGAAGATAATTTTTTTGTCTAAGGGTGGAAAATTAGTTCTCATAAAGATCTCTCTTTCTACCATCTTCAGTTACATGATATCACTCATTCCCATTCTTGTATTAGTGGCTAATAGTATTGAATTTATTATGAAAAACTTTCTTTAGGGTAATTCAAAGGCTTCTCACCTAGTTAGATGAGACACTTTGAAGGTGTCCATCATTGATGGTGGTCTTGGAATAAAGGACTTGTCTCTCTTCAACACCTCCTTTCTTTGTAAATAGTGGTGGAGGTTCAACAATGAAAGTGACAATCTTTGGGAAAACGCACTAATTTCCAAGTACGGTCTTCACGAACACGAATGGATGCTTCTTTCAAAGAGATCATACTGGGGAAGAAATCTGTGGGGACGCATTATAAAATCGTGGGAGTATCTCCATCCCATTTTAATTTTATTGGTAGGGTACTGTAAAATAATTGACTTTTTGAGTAACCCTTGACTCCCAACTCAAAAATTGGATGTTTCTTTTAGGGATCTCTTTGAACTCACAAAAAATTAGAGTAGCGGACCGCTTCAAACTCATCTCTAAAAATCTTGATTGATATATCCCTTTTAACGTAGACTCTCTAATAATAAAGAGGGAAGACTTTTTAGACTTATTGACTCACTTAAACATATTCACATCAATTTAGAGTTGGATGACAAGTTTATTTTGAAAGGATTCTCTTATTTCAAGGCTAGCACAATCTATCATGCAACTCTTCTCGGAGCTCCAACACGTTTCCCCTAGAAAGATGTGTGTAAAACTAAAACTCCTACTAGGATATCCTATTTTTCTTTAGAAGCACTTCATGGAGGAGTTTTCACTATTGTTAAGCTTCAAAAGAAAGGGATGCACTTAGCTAGTGTATGTTGTATTTGCGGGAAGAGTGAGAAAATCATTGATCACATCCTTCTCCAATGCGTTCTTGCAAGAGACATGTGGACCCTCTTACCGAGCTTGCACAACATTCAATGGGATGTGTCTCCCAAAGTTACTAACTTCTAAGAGAAATAGATCAATCTAATTTTGTTTTATTAATTTTTCTTTTCATTTTGAACTTTTTTTCATATTTTATTTGTAAGGATGTGTTTAAACAATTTTAATTTTAAATTTATGAGTCATTTTTATTAAAATATATATATAAAGTTGATCTTGCCAATTATTCCTAAGTGGAACTATTAATCCCAAATAACCAGCATCAAACAAGGCCTTAGAGCTAGAATTTGAATCCCACCCATTTAGTTGCATTTTTAAACCCTCCAAAATCGACAACTTGAAGGTATTTGGGTGTGTGGCTTAAATGCACCAACGGGATGGAAAGCTTGATCAAAGAGTAAATAAGTGTATGTTCGGTGGATACACTGAGGGAGTAAAGGGTTGAAAACTATTTTATAAGGATGGAGAGACGATCAAGTGCATCATTAGATGTGTCGTGGTCTTTAGGGAAATCGAGTCTATTATAGAGAAACATAGTTAGTCGAAGCTGGCAAAGTCATTAGAGAGAGGACCGACTTTGAGGTGGAGTTCCTAGGAGGGATTAATAAAGAATTAGTAGAAATGGGGGAGGCTAGTTAAGAGGATAAATAAACGATGATGTAGATGAGGAAGGTATGGATTCAGAAGAGAACCTTAAATCCTACCAGTTAGCGTGAGATAGAGACCGTAGGACAACCAAGCTTTGGAGAGATTTGGCAGGCTTTGCATTCCTTGTGGTAGATGAGGTAAAAATTTAGAGCCGAAATCGTTTAGAGAAGCGATGGAGAGTAGTGAGAGAACCGAATGGAAGTGTGCTATGGAGGAGGAGATGGCATCACTTGACAAAAATGAGACGTGGGAATTGGTGGACAAACTCAAGAATCAACGGGTGGATGGTTCAAACTGGGTGCTCAAGTGAAAAGAAGGTGTAGAGGGTAGTAAACCAAGGTTAAAGGCGATATTGGTAGCTAAGGGCTTCACACAAAATGAAGTGGTCGACTTTAACGAGATCTACTCCCCAGTAGTGAAGCACACGTCCATTCATGTGTTGCTTGCTCTAGTGAATTATTTTGACTTGTAGCTCGAGCAAATGGACGTGAAGACGACATTTCTTTATAGGAACTTGGAGGAGAGATCTTCATGACGCAACCTGAGGGGTTTGTCAAACCCATTGATGAAGGCAATGTATGTCTCCTTAAACGCTCGCTTTATGGTTTGAAACAATCCCCATGACAATGGTATTTGTGCTTTGATAAATTCATGGTTCATAACAATTCGTGAGGAGCAATTTCGATAGTTGTGTTTATGTCAAGTGAGTTGATTCTTGCGGGGTCTTCCTATTGTTATACGTGGATGATATGTTGATCGCATCAGGAAACAAGGAAGAGGTTTGCAATGTCAAGATTTTTCTAGGGAGTGAGTTCGAGTTGAAGGATATGGGACTAGCAAAGAAAATTTTGGGGATGATGATTGAGCGGGATTAGGAGAAAGGCTTGTTGTTCATGTCTTAAAGAGATTACCTTCGAAAAGTGGCCACCAAGTATGGGATGTCTAACACTAAGGCGATTTAAATTCCATTAGCTACTCATTTCAAGCTCTCATCGGAGATATCACCGAGTAGCAATGAGGAAACGATGAAAATGACAAACACCTCATATGTGAGTGTTATCAAGAGCCTAATGTATGCCATGGTATGTACGTGACCCGATTTTGCTTACACGGCCAGTCTTGTTAGTCATTTTATGGCGAACCCAGGGAAAGAACATTGGGATGCGATGAAGTGAGTTCTCCGTTACATTGGGGGATCCTTATATGTCGGACATTGTTTTAAACGGGCAGGTGTAGGTGTAGATAAGTTGAGAGGATATATTGATGTTGATTTTGTAGGTGACTTGGAAAATAGAGGGTCCCTAATGGGATATGTGTTTACCCTATTTGGATGTTTGATAAGTTGGAAGGCACAATTACATTCCGTAGTTTCCCTTTCAACAATGGAGGTCAAGTATATCTCTATGTCGGAGGGCGTTAAGTAGACACTTTGAGTGAAGGGTCTCGTGGGTGAATTTGGGGTGAAACACGATAAAATGGAGTTATTTTGCGATAACCAAAGTGCCATACACTTGTCTAAGAACTTGATGTTTCACGAGCACAAAAAACACATCAACATTTGACTTCACTACATTCGATATGTCATAATGAGTGGAGCGGTAGTTGGGGAGAAGATTCACATAAATGAAAATCTCGCAGATATGGCCATGAAGGTTGTCACGAGAATCAAGTTTTGGAAATATTTCTACTTGATTTACGTCACAAAGGTTGGAACGTAAGCGGAGAAATAAGAGAATTGGTTTTAGGGTGTTCTTGGTGATGAGGCTTATTCGTTTGACAATAGACATAGAGGCAATGTGAAGAATTTGTGGAATTGGACCTAGGGTTTTGATGTCAAATTTGGTGTACCTCAATGTTAGGCACAAAAAGGAGATGGAAGATATGTGCGATTATTTGTTGAATTCAAAAAGACATAAAATCACATAATGGTGAAGAAGTCAATTTAATTGTATTATTATAGAAATGTCAACTAAATCGACACGATATCATATCATGGTGGAGATGTCAAAGATATCACATGATCTTTACCCTAATTATTAATTATAATAATATATATATATATATATATATATATTGTAAATGAGAAGAGTAATGTGAGACTAAAATCTAGAACAAACAGAGAGAGTTAGAGTTCGTAATCCTTATTATAACTCTATTGAATTAATTCTCCGAAAGCAGGACATATGACATTGTTGGTCTGAACCTAGATAAGATTCTTGTATCGTTATTTCGTTTTTTTCTTACTTTTACGCTATTGTTTTGTATTCCACTACGGTTGCTATTATTCCGCTTTCATTCTTAGGGTGATAGTTTTCACCACAAGCTCAACCACTCGTCAGAAAAGAAAATTCATGAAATTTGAAAACATTAATTAACTGTTAAACCTAGATCCAAGACTCTAATATCAAATTTCATCAAGTGGGTTTCTTGTGATTAACTAAAATTCCATACTTAAATTCATTTAGTACTAATCAGCTGACAACGTAAACTATCAAGTATCAACAATCAATCAAGCAAATGCAACATGGAATCATGTGAATACTACACTACCGTAATTAAAACATGGTTAGTCTCATTTGTTAGTGTAAAAAAAACTATAAATAAAAAAATAAATTATCATTAAACAATTACTCCAATTTTAAAATCGGATGCTCTGACTTTTTTATTGCTTTGAAACCAGTTTCTTTTATCTATCAAATAGGGTGTTTTCATTTGAAGATACATTAAATTGGAATTTGAGACTCCTGATGCAAATAACTTGGAATTTGATCATTTGGGGCTGAATTCTAAGCATGTTTGATTCAGTTATTCTTATAATCAAACAAGCACTTACTCTTACATGTAACTCCTTTAGTTTCATTTTTTTGTTTTGTCTTAAATGTTGGAATGTATTCCAAAAACTTGTACAAGATCTTAAACATGTCCAAGACATACAATTTGGGGCTGAATTCTATGAATGTTTGGTGTTTTCATTTGAAGATACATTAAATTGGAATTTGAGACTCCTGATGCAAATAACTTGGAATTTGATCATTTGGGGCTGAATTCTAAGCATGTTTGATTCAGTTATTCTTATAATCAAACAAGCACTTACTCTTACATGTAATTCCTTTAGTTTCATTTTTTTGTTTTGTTTTAAATGTTGGAATGTATTCCAAAAACTTGTACAAGATCTTAAACATGTCCAAGACATACAATTATTCCAAAATTTTCATGCAAATAACTTGGAACTTGATCATTTGGGGCTGAATTCTATGAATGTTTGATTTAGTTTATTCTTACAATCAAACAAGTACTTACTCTTACATGTAATTCTTTTAGTTTCATTTTTGTTTTGTGTTAAATGTTGGAATGTATTCCAAGAACTTGTAAGAGAAAACATGTCCAAGAAAACAAAACTAAAAAAATAAAAAATAATTGACAGCTGTGGGATTTGAACCCACGCCCTTTCGGACCAGAGCCTAAATCTGGCGCCTTAGACCGCTCGGCCAAACTGTCTTATGTGATACACAAGTTTTATTTTTTATATTGTATTAAATTTAATCAAATGTTGAGGATAAAAATGATTTTAATTGAACGATTTAGGTAAAATTTTAAAATATCATTAATATTTTAATACAATATATAAAATAAAATATGAGTAATTTGGGTATTGTTCAATCTTAATATTCCAATTATTAGAAGAAAAAATATTTATTGAAGAGACCACACCTTTGAACAATAAGAAAAACACTTTTAATTAGAAATTAAACTGGGTTAAAACATCTAAAAATGATTTAATTAAAATATTAAAATTTTAATTAATTATTAAAAAAATAGTTGGTTTGGAATATCAATTATTTAAGAGTGATATACTCAAAAATATAATACAAAACTATGAGCTAATGGAGGCACTGAACCTTTTCCACCAAGCTTTGTAAGAGCGTGAGCTAGATGTCACTATGGATAAACTTAATATGTCTGGTCACATCATTGAAGAATCTTTCGAGAAAGACAATGATACATTATACTAATAGTTTTTGAGACTACACGAATCCAAACTCTTACACGTATACGATATAAATTTGTCGTCAATTAAGATACTACCATGGATAATGTTCTAACAAAAATAAAGATCTTAGAAGAGATACTCGACAAATATTCTCACAGTTTAAACTCATAGAGTCCACCTAACTCACAAAATGATATTAATGACACACTAAAGTCCTTCATATTCTTTCACTTAAAGAATGTTTTGAGACGAGTTAGTGATATAGAAATAAGTTTTTATTTTGAACAATATTTTACATGATTTTGATGGTTATTTTAATTCTTATTTTTAGGTATGTTTTTCACATGTTCTACCCAAAACATCATACAAATTGAGACATGGACAATTGACATGTCCCACTATCTATTTTGAAAAGATTCATGATTATCATATGTTAGATATGACATAACAAACTTTATGACATAACAAACTTTATTCACATGTAAAACATTAAATATTATCTTGTTCGGACGCTTTTTGAGTTTCGCATGAGGATGTCTCGTGTTCTATTCGACATATATGTCAATCCTCGAGAATGATTGAAATGTGTTTGTGAAAAGTTAGTTGTCGTTTATCATTATTCTTCACAAGTTTATATTTCTTAAACACCCTGATAAGACTGAGATCTCAAATTCGATTTTCACTGTCTATATCCTAATTTAAATGAGGTCATATAAATTAATGACACTTTTTCATCCAGACATATTGTTGGGATACCAAGAGATGAAGTATTCCTTAATGCAAGAATAATAACAATACCGAACAATTGCAAAAACGAAAGAAAGCAACTAAAGAACGCTTACACAATATTTATAGTGGTTCGACCAAAACAGACATACATCAAAATATACCTAATCTTACTAGTAAATTTGTTATGATATAATATGTATAACTAGCCATATGCATATTTAATATTTTAGTTTTTTTTATTATATATAAGTGGTAAATCCAATATTAGTCAAACATACCTCTAATTCCGAGTACACATGGAGCATGTGCAACAAAGTGGCACTCAGAAAATCCAATCCTAGACTCATAACATAAACCACATCTGAAAAATTTTCCATTGCTTCTTGTGGGTAGTAGTAATTTGAGAAGATGTGGATGATATTGGTAATTATTTTTGTAGAAGACAAGAAGATTAATGCAACAAATAATGACATTCTAGACAAACATAAACCTCTGAAGTACCACCCTACAAGGTTTGCTGATATAAATAACATCTAGAGAATTTCTTTTAAGAAATAGTATCATTCTGAATGAACTTACATGCTTACATAGGATGTTGATTCTGCCTAAAGAAGTATTTTAGATAAAATTAGACCGGTTAAATAGAACTTAACAAAAACAAACTTCCTGTGCAGGAGAACGGTTAAAGAATTCAAATTAGGCTCGGTTAAGTAATTCAACCAGTCAAGCAATACAAGCGGCCGAAGAAAGACAACAGCTAAAAAGAAGAAGGCTCCGGCTAAAGAAAAATCTGGAAGCAAGGCGGATAAGCAACCGACCGGATCGGCTAATCCGCAGTCCGACACTCTCAACACAGAAAATCCGGCATCCAGCTCTGGCCGAACCGCTTCACACCACACCGGAAAGGATCGGACTGGCAAAGGGAAAGAACCAATGGTCGAAGAACAATCGGCCAGAACTGATAATGTTGATGCCGGTTCGGGCAGACAACAAGAAGAAAATGAAACCACGGATGAACACATTCAGCAAATGGGCGAGGACCTCGTCAAACAAATCATGAAAGAAATTCACGATCAGGCTCACGCGGCAAGCGACGTCTACTTTCAATGGGCCCTGAACCGATAGGAAATTTTCTACACCAACATGCTACCGGAACATCCTGCTGACCGGAAATTCGAAAAGCTGGTTGAGATGGAAGCGGAAGTCATCAACCTCACAAAGGCTCAGAGCGTCTTGACCGCTCTTCGATGAAGTAAGATGGTCGAACCGTATGCCCGGTTATTGGGGCTCACCGAACACATCCAACTTCTTCAAAGAAAGCATATCTCAGGGACGACGGACTCTCAATTTGAGCTCTTGGTGTTGGACATGCTAGCGGTCAAAGAACAGGAACTGACCGAGGAGCTGGCACGGTTGGAAGTTGAACCCGAACACCAAGAGGCGTCGGTCTTCTCCAGATCTCAACCTGAGGATGAAGGCGGTCCGAATCCGGCCGAAGACGAGCATATCTCTCCTTTACCGGAACAGGAAATCAATAACACCGAACTCGGGATGGGTACACCGCCCACTGATCAGCACGTATCTCTTCAAACCGACAATGAATCGGTACCGGCTGTAACAGAAGAAAGGGTCAAGGACCTAATCGAGGAATTTGTCAATGTCGCCATTCTGCCGTGGTAAAAGAAGATAAAAGAAACTGCAACTAAATACATCGAGATGATTGAGTCCACCAATAAAGAGCTAGAAACCGCGGTTGGACGGATCACGTCCGTTGAGGACAAATACTGTCTTACCGACCATTTGTTCAGTGACACAACTAACAGAACTAAGGTATTAGAGGCCGCAACTAAGAAGTTGGAGACCGATATATCTCTTAACGGCCAAAAGGTCGGTTTGGCGGAACTAAACCAAATAACAACCGATCAAAGGCTGAACAAGATTGAAGGGGGTCTGTCCGGTGCCCAAGCCGGATCCATACTTGAGAAGGTGACAATGCTTGAAGAGAAGCATGCCAAGACCGAAGCCGATTTAAAGGCGGTCACCGAACAACTGGCGGAGATTATAGTGGCAAAGTTGGCAGCCGATAAAGCACTTGAGGAGGCAAATGAGCTCGCGGCTCAAAAGATTCAGGATGCCCTGGACGAGCAGGTCCGACTTCAAAAGGAAACGGCACTGGCGAATGCGAACCTGGCCGGACATATGCAAACATTAGAAAACATCGCACTGGCCGTGGAGATTCAGCAAAATGAAGACGTAGCTCGACTAATCGGTCAACAGTCAACATATAATGAGTTCGCCGAGGCTCATAAGAAGTTCAAAGCGGTTGCTTCCCCATCCGGTCCAGTTACAAGAAAAAGAAAGGCTCCTTCCAAGAGGGCGGCAATCTCAAAACTATTGGACAACGTTACTGAAGTAGTTATTGACCCTCCAAGCAACCCGGTTTCGCAAGAAAATGACAAACTCGAGGAAGAAACCGTACCGCTGACCAAAAGACCGCGAGGTCTTGAAGCGATTCCACTTAGATTGTTTGCTCCATCGGTTTCACCTTTCACCGGTACTTTAGGCGGTCAAGGATCCTCCTCCAGGCCTGTTCCAACGGTCAAGGGAAAGGCAACCGATGAAATGCTAGAAAAATACTTGCCCAAGAAAAAGAAATAGGGGCTTTCTTTACTTATATTACCTATGTCTACCTTAGTATAATTTTTTTTTTTTATATATATATATATATATATATATATATATATATATATATATATATATATATATATATATATATATATATATATATATATATATATATATATATATATATATATCAAGTATTTTTGGAAACCGGCCTACATTTTCATTTCTTACATGGTTTTGAATATTTTAAGTAAAATAATCAAAAAGGGAGAAATTTATAAGATAAAATTTCTTTTAAAAGACACAATTCTTCTCAAATTTTCCGGAAAATTTTTCTAAGCCTTTTCCCAAAAATCTGGCCAAATGAACTATTTAAAACAACCGTCCTACATTTTCATTTCTTACATGGTTTTGAATATTTTAAGTAAAATAATCAAAAAGGGAGAAATTGTTAGATAAAATTAGACCGGTTAAATAGAACTTAACAAAAACAAACTTCCTGTGCAGGAGAACGGTTAAAGAGTTCAAATTAGGCTCGGTTAAGTAATTCAACCGGTCAAGCAATACAACCGGCCAAGAACCTAACCGATCAAGAAGACAAGACCGGTCAAATAAGAAGGCCAAAATCGTTGGACATTCGGTTAACCTAAAAGCTATGAAAAAACGGAAATCATCCGGTTAACCTAAACAACTGACCGGTGCAAATAGATACTTTGAGTATCTGTTGAAGATGATACCAAAGGGACAGACCTTGGTATTGCCATATTCATACAAGTCTGAGGACAATCTGCAGGCTGCAGAAGACCGTCCGACAAGATCTTTTTCCACTCCGGGATAAATCAGAGGCGCAATCCTCCAGGTGCAGGCAGCTGTCCAACCGACAGTTGCCATATTGAGTAAAAGACAAACCTAGCCGGTTTGACCTATACACTGGAAGTCTAGACCGCCAGGTCTGAAACACTGAACCTCTACTCAACCAATCAGATTCAAAGAGATGAAATGTGACCGTTGACACATTTCACCTATAAAAGAAGGAGCTGAAGAGGAGTAAATGCAGTTACTAATTACACAAGCTACAAGAGAGAACATTCAAGAGTTTCACCAACCTAAGTTATAAGTGATCCTTATCTCTCTACATTAAAAGAGTTTAAGCGTGTATTTGAAGTGAGATTACCATTTCAGTGAGAATTGTACGAGTGTTTATCGAGCAGAAAATAAGTCTCGATCGGATTGTGTTTGTGTATTCCTTAGTGAATATCCTTCTCGCGGTTTCGAGAGGAAGGGGTGACGTAAGAGTTTATCTCCGAACATCCATAAAAACCTGTTTTGTTATTTACTTTCTGCCGGTCTTACATTCTAACCGATTCTACCTAAACCGACTTACTGAGTCCCAAAACCGACCCACCCAATTCCAAACCGACTTTATCCAAATCCGGTTCTACTTATCTTGTGTGTGTGCTGCTTCAACCTGAAATAAACCACTTCCGCACTTGAACTCGGTTCAAGGGTTTGTGACAGTTTGTGTAGTATTGAAACCCAGTGTTAATCTCTAACCGGATTAAACACCAACCGTTGAGTGAAGGCGCTAACCGGCCAGACCCCGGTTCCCCAGCCGCAACCTAGATCCTAACAAAGTAGCAATTAGTCATTAGACATCATCATTCAATAGGGTTGCTGACGGGTTAGGGTTTTGAGTTGGGTTTGGGATCTAGGTAGGAGTCTATTGGAGAAGGCACATTTAAATCGATATGAATCCCCAAACAATTATACTAACTTCATTCGAAACTGAAAAACATCTTATTCATCAATATAAGGCTAGATTTAAGATCTTAATTGAGAATAACCAATAACTTTTATAAATATATCATCTTGATTTTATATTTTTTAATAAAATAATTTGTTTAAAATTGTTATATATAATAATGTTTAAAGTCAATAAACACCACATTAATCCACGTCATCAGATGTATAATCCACGTCGTTAAGTATTTTCTCTCTCATCTCTCCTTCTTTTTTTCTTAATTAAATTTTGTTTTACATTACCATATATATATTATATATTTTATATATATAATATATGTATATATATTTCCTTATCATATATCATTTAAAAAAATAATCTATATTAATATTAATTCAAGATATAAACAAAAAAAAATTATTATAAATGCACCTACCTTCATAATTATATATATATATATATATATATAAACAACTTTTTTTTTTATAAATGCACTTACCTTAATAATTTTATATTTATTTGTTACCTTATATATATATTATGTTATATTTCATCATTAATTTTATATAAATAAATTTTATCTTTTATCATACATTTTTTCTCTCATCATATATATATATATATATATAATATTTTTAATAAATATTAAATATAAAATATATGAGCAGTGATAGGGAGGCCGATGTTGGGCCTCCGACCATACAACGAATCCTCCATGGCTGCCATGTGTGCTTTGCAAGGCTGTAAAAATATATATATAAAAAAGAAATGTAAGCGCACGAAACTATTTTCTCTCTTTTCTCTCTTACCAGGTTGTATCTTCTTTTTTCTCTATCCTCTCCCAGATAACCAATTTCTTGTAAACCCTAGAATAGATTCGGTTCTTCCGGAGAACCTTATCGATGGCGACCGGGATATAACTGGATATAAATACATTTCGACGGTGGCTGCTCCAGAGAAACATATCGACGGTGGTCGGATAACTCCATATGACTACTATGTTTTGATACTGTGTTTTTTCATCGTTATCTTTAATCGTTATCCTCAATTTATCTTCAGATCAATACAACTTTATATTGACATTGTTCGGGTAACTCTATATGACTACTACATTTTAATATTGTGTTTTTTCATCGTTATCTTTAATCGTTTTCCTCACTTTATCTTCAGATCAATACAACTTTATATTGACATTGTTATATTGAGCTCAATACATCTTTATATTGATCTCAATACACGAATATATTGAGCTCAATACACGGATATATTGAGCTCAATACACAGATATATTGTTCTAAATACACGGTTATATTTAGCTCAATACACATATATATTGATCTAAATACACTGTTATATTGAGCTAAATACACCTTTATATTGAACTCAATACACAAATATATACACATTTATATTGAGCTCATTACACCTTTATATTTATCTAAATACATAGATATATTAAGCTCAATACACAGTTATATTATTGTTCACAATCTTCTAATTTAATTCAAATCTGTTATTGTTCAGCTGCATGGATCATTTACAAGTTCCACACCAGCAACTACTCCTCCAACTGAGAAAGTGATTCACTCTCCGGTTAGAGTGAGGGCTCGAGGTAGGCTACCAACAAAACAGGAATTATCTACCATAGAAAAAGTAATTAACAGCTCCAAACATTCAACAAAGGTTAGTTTTACCTCATTGACTCGTTATATTGTGTTAGTTTCTTCGTTATATAGAGCTCATTGCCTAGTTATATTGATGTAATATATTTAGCTAATTGCCTTGTTAAATTTTGTTATAGAGAAAAATGCGGGATGAACTAACATATGCGCAACAATTCAATGACCCAGCTACTATACCACAAACAATAGTCTCCACTCAATTCTCTTTTACCACATTATTTCAGTGTTATATTGAGATCATTAACTCGTTATATAGAGCCTATTGCCTAGTTATATTGATGTATTCATTATATTTAGCTAATTGAATCGTTATATTGTACTTGTTACTTCGTTATATTGAGATCATTGACTCGTTATATTGTACTTGTTGCTTCGTTATATTGAGCTAATTGCCTCATTATATAGATCTCAAATAAATGATCTGACTATGATACCACAAACAATAAACTATAGAGCATAATTAAGCATTATATTAAGTTTTTTTAGCTTTACTGAGCATAAATATTTGAAGACACGTAAGGAAAGGAGAGAGCCGAAGCCAATGTCCTTGACAGCTTGCTTCTGGAGGTCCGACAGTCCATTCACGAGTTTACATAGGCCTTGAGGAGAAGTGCGAATGTTTGGAATCGTTGTTTTCGGCAATCTTCTTTTTGACAACTTCGAACTGAAAAAATGACAAAGGTGAACGCTCCATATAACTATTTATTACGATCCATATATCTACCTATTATGCTCCATACAACTACCTATTATGCTCCATACAACTACATATTATACTCCATATAACCACTTATTACGCTTCATATAACTACTAATTACGCTTTATATAACTACTTAGTACGCTTCATATAACTATATTTTACGCTCAATATAACTAGTTATTACGAAATATAACACGCAAAAGATAACTTTCCTTCCAAAATCTTGGTTGTCAACATCGTTGGTTTTCCTCTTTCGTGTCTTTGGGATGGTCTTCCTCTTTCGTGCATTTGGAGTCGTTACAACAGTGGTTCCATCAAATAGAACAATGTCGGAATTAGGGGGGGGACGGTAGATGGGATGTTGATATCGGTAAGAGAATCCATTGATCTTAGAGAATAGACAACAAGAAGCGATTTGATATTAGAGAATACGTACGGCGAGAATACAAGAGGAGGCGAGGTGGGTGAAATATTAGGAGGCGAGGGTCTTCTACAGCAAGACGGAGAACAAGTGGCGGCAAGAAGAGAATGATGGAAAGAGTTGAGCGCTTCCACGGCGAGATAGGAAATACCTCACGGCTCGAGTAGGGTTTATACAAGAGGGAGAGAGAAGAGAGAGTAATGAGAGAGAAGCAATGATTAGACTGACAGTTCGACTAGGGTTTACACAGGAGGGAGCGAGAAGAGAGAGTAACGAGAGAGAAGCAATTTAATTCAATCTAGGGCAGGCGAAGAGTCACAGATTAAAGTTATTTAATATTTTTTTTTAAAATTGAAAAAATCCAGCGTGGCAATGCCACATAGATTCGCTTTATGATCTGAGCCCCACCCTCGGCCCCCAAATCATTATTCAAAAAATATATACATACACAAAATAATAAAATTATTTTAATAGTCATAAGTGGTCTAGCGATTTAAGTGTTCACATTTATGCTTAAGACTAGGGTTTGAATCTCAAAACATACAAATTTATATTTTCAAAAATGTATTTTTGACTATAATATATGGTGACGCATCTTTTAAACAAATGATAGACATATGAAAGTGTAAGGTCGGAATTATTGGTTGGTTTGGCGAGCATTTAAAAGTGTGAGGTCACGAGATGAAGGTCGAGTGGTAGGTGGTTTGTCGAGTGTGAGGTCGGAATTAGTGGTTTGTTTGACGAGCATTTAAAAGTGTGAGGTCACGAGATTGAGGTCGGGTGGTGGAAGGTTTATCGAGTGTGAGGTCGAAATTAGTGGTTGGTTTGGCAAACACTTGAAAGTGTGAGGTCACGAGATGGAGGTCAGGTGGTGGATGGTTTGTCGAGTGTGTGAGATCGGAATTAGTGATTGGTTTGGCGAACATTTAAAGTGTGAGGTCACGAAAGGAAGGTTGGGTGGTGGGTAGTTTTTCGAGTATGACGTTAGAATTAATAATTGGTTTGACGAACATTTGAAAGTGTGAGGTCACGAGATGGAGGTCGGGTGGTGGGTGGTTTGTCGAGTGTGAGGTCGGAATTAGTTGTTGGTATGACGAACATTTAAAAGTGTGAGGTCACGAGATGGAGGTCGGGTGATTGGTGGTTTATCGAGTGTGAGGTCAGAATTAATGGTTGATATGACAAACATTTGAAAGTGTAAGGTCATGAGATGGAGGTCTGGTGGTGGGTGGTTAATCGAGTGTGTGAGGTCAGAATTAATGGTTGGTTTGACGAACATTTGAAAGTGTGAGGTAACGAGATGGAGATCGGGTGGTGGGTGGTTTGTCGAGTGTGAGGTTAGAATTAATGGTTGATTTGACTAACATTTGAAAGTGTGGGGTCACAAGATGAATGTCGGGTGGTGGTACCTTATATATATTATATTATATTTCTTTATTAATTTTTATGTTAATATAAAAATTAACTAATTGGTAATAAATATTAAATACAAAATAAATATACATACACAAAATAATAAAATTATTTCAACAACCATAAGTGGTCTATCGGTTTAAGTGTTCACATTTCATTCTTAAGACTATGGTTCGAATCCCAAAACATGTAAATTTATATTTTCAAGAATGTATTCTTGACTATAATATATGGTGACGCAACTTTTAAACAAATGATAGGCATCTGAAAGTGTGAGGTCGGAATTAGTGGTTGGTTTGGTGAAAGTGTGAGGTAACGAGATGGAGATCGGGTGATGGGTGGTTTGTCGAGTGTGAGGTTAGAATTAATGGTTGATTTGACTAACATTTGAAAGTGTGAGGTCACAAGATGAATGTCGGGTGGTGGTACCTTATATATATTATATTACATTTCTTTATTAATTTTTATGTTAATATAAAAATTAACTAATTGGTAATAAATATTAAATACAAAATAAATATACATACACAAAATAATAAAATTATTTCAACAACCATAAGTGGTCTATCGGTTTAAGTGTTCACATTTCATTCTTAAGACTATGGTTCGAATCCCAAAATATGTAAATTTATATTTTCAAGAATGTATTCTTGACTATAATATATGGTAACGCAACTTTTAAACAAATGATAGGCATCTGAAAGTGTGAGATCGGAATTAGTGGTTGGTTTGGTGAAAGTGTGAGGTAACGAGATGGAGATCGGGTGGTGGGTGGTTTGTCGAGTGTGAGGTTAGAATTAATGGTTGATTTGACTAACATTTGAAAGTGTGGGGTCACAAGATGAATGTCGGGTGGTGGTACCTTATATATATTATATTATATTTCTTTATTAATTTTTATGTTAATATAAAAATTAACTAATTGGTAATAAATATTAAATACAAAATAAATATACATACACAAAATAATAAAATTATTTCAACAACCATAAGTGGTCTATCGGTTTAAGTGTTCACATTTTATTCTTAAGACTATGGTTCGAATCCCAAAACATGTAAATTTATATTTTCAAGAATGTATTCTTGACTATAATATATGGTGACGCAACTTTTAAACAAATGATAGGCATCTGAAAGTGTGAGGTCGGAATTAGTGGTTGGTTTGGTGAAAATTTGAAAGTGTGAGGTCACGTGATGGAGGTCGGGTGGTGGGTGGTTTGTCGAGTGTGAGGTTGGAATTACTGGTTGGTATGACGAGCATTTGAAAGTGTAAAGAGATGGAGGTCGGGTGGTGGGTGGTTTATGGAGTGTGAGGTCGGAATTAGTGGTTAGTTTGGCGAACATTTAAAAGTGTGAGGTCACGAGATAGATGTCGGGTGGTGGGTAATTTGTCGAGTGTGAGATTTGAATTAATGGTTGGTATGACGAGCATTTGAAAGTGTGAGGTCACAAGATTAATGTCGGGTGATGGTTAGTGGTTGGTTTGACGTTGGATAAAAGGTCTGTGATCAATTGAGATTTGTTTTTGATTTATTAAAGTGAGAGTAAAAAAAAGGTTGACTAAGATTGGTGAGAGGTTTGTCGAGAGATAGAGCCATATGAAAAAGTATGAGTCACAAAATTAGAGTCAGTGGGTGGTTTGTCGAGGGGATAAAGAGGCATATAAAAAAGTGTGAGTCACAAGATGTGGGTCAATTGGAGGGTTAATGGTTGAGTTTGACGAGATATAAGAGGTGTGTCATCAATTAAGGTCAACTAAAATTGGTGGGTGATTTGTCCAGTGGATAAAAAATACATATAAAAAAGTGTGAGTCACAAGAAAATGGTCAATTGAGGGGTTAAGTGAGTGCGACGAGGAAATAAAATATATGTTAATATTAAGTTTAAAATTAAACTTAATTTTTACAAACTAAAATTAATTAGATTGAATAATATTAATTCTATCTAAAATATTTATAGATAAATAATATTTTATATATATTCTTATCCATACATTTACAAGGTTAAGATAATCTATCTTTACGAAACATATAATGTTTAAGATTTAAGAGAATACATAAATGAATGCTTCTACTCTATGTTGCATAGACGTTCATCAATTTTTCAAAAATACGATTGTATTTGCGTTTGTATTTGCGTTTAAGATACTCTTAAAAGTATGGACTTTCTTTTAAGATTATTCATAAAAATATGATTTTATCATTATATTTAACTAGCATTTAGCCCGTGCATTTACACGAGTAATAATATAAAAAATCGTGAAAAAAATTACGGATAACATTTTTAATTTTATTTTTAACCGTCTTAAGTTTATGGGTGGGTCAACCCACAATCCGACTCAAGTATTCATTTACTCAACATCATTATATATTAGTTAGTTAAAAAGTTGAACTTATATTAATGTTAAAACGTCCCGCGTTTATCAAATTTGGTGTTGAATTTAAAATATAAAGTCTTAGTAGCCTAGTTGGTTAAAAAGTTGTACTTATTTTGTTAGGTTGCAAGTTCGAAACATACCTCTAGCATTTTTAATTTTATTTTTAACCGTTTTAAATTTAAAGGCGAGTCAACCCACAATCCGACCCAAGTATCCAAATTAACCACAGCTCTCGACCCGGCAATCCGGACACTTTAAAAATTAAGCATCATTATATATATATATATATATATAGATTAGTTAGTTAAAAAGTTGAACTTATATTAATATTAAAACGTCCCGCGTTTATCAAATTTGGTGTTGAATTTAAAATATAAAGTCTTTGTAGCCTAGTTGGTTAAAGAGTTGTACTTGTTTTGTTAGGTTGCAAGTTTGAAACATACTTCTAGCATTTTTAATTTTATTTTTAACCGTTTTAAATTTAAAAATGGGTCAACCCACAATCCGACCCAAGTATCCAAATTAACCACAGTTCTCGACCCAACAATTCGGACACTTTAAAAATTAAGCATCATTATATATATATATATAGATTAGTTAGTTAAAAAGTTGAACTTATATTAATATTAAAACGTCCTACGTTTATCAAATTTGGTGTTAATTTAAAATATAAAATCTTTGTAACCTAGTTGGTTAAATAGTTGACCCGACAATTCAGACACTTTAAAAATTAAGCATCATTATATATATATATATAGATTAGTTAGTTAAAAGGTTGAATTTATATTAATATTAAAACGTCCCGCGTTTATCAAATTTGGTGTTAATTTAAAATATAAAGTCTTTGTAGCCTAGTTAGTTAATAGTTGTTCTTGTTTTGTTAGGTTGCAAGTTCGAAACATACTTCTAGCATTTTTAATTTTATTTTTAACCGTTTTAAATTTTAAAACGGGTTAACCCACAATCCGACCCAAGTATCCAAATTAACCACAGCTCTCGACCCGACAATCCGGACACTTTAAAAATTAAGCATCATTATATATATATAGATTAGTTAGTTAAAAAGTTGAACTTATATTAATGTTAAAACGTCCCGCGTTTATCAAATTTAGTGTTGAATTTAAAATATAAAGTCTTAGTAGCCTAGTTGGTTAAAGAGTTGTACTTGTTTTGTTAGGTTGCAAATTTGAAACATACTTCTAGCATTTTTAATTTTATTTTTAACCATTTTAAATATAAAGGCGGGTCAACCCACAATCCGACCCAAGTATCCAAATTAACTACAGCTCTCGACCCCGGCAATCCGGACACTTTAAAAATTAAGCATCATTATATATATATATAAATTTGGTGACGTGTTACAATAAATTGTAAAGTCTTTCAAGTTAGAATATTTGATCTTAAAAGATAACTTTTTTTTAAAGAAATATACTAAATAAGCCACACAAATGAACCTAGGCAATTATGGAGAAATAATTCTTGGATTAACAATCTCATAGAATTATTAAAATATTTAAGTTGTTAATAACAACATTAAAAAGAAAAAGTAAGTAATTCAATTAAATAATAATCTAAATAATTTTATTTTTTCATTAAAAAAATGCAATATCAAATCAATCGATTTTGAATTCGTCCACTTAATAAAAAAAATTAAAAATTAAAATGAGAAAAAAGAATTATTTTTATTTTTTATTGGCTATAAAGTATAAACTCTCCTTTTGAGCAGAGAATGCATTTACTATTTTCGTATCGTTTTTACTTTGGAGATTTTTTTCTACAATTCCTATCCTGTTTATACTTCGGGGATTTTTTATTACCATCTCCGCTTCGTTCTATTTCGAAAAATCTCCACGGGCACATTTTCTAAATAATAATAATAATTTTTTATATAATAAAATTATATAAATAAATTTTTTAATATATATATATATTATAATATATTAAAAATTTATATTATTATAAAAAAAATAAACTTAAAACTCTTATAAAGTATAATGAATAAATAAATATATTAATGATTTTATATATTTAATTGTATTTATAATGTTCAGGTGTGAGATTGAGGCAGGGAATGACACAAATATTATCCCCGCCCCATTCTCGATCAGCGGGGAATGACACAAATATTATCCCCGTCCCATTCTCAATCAGCGGGGAATGACACAAATATTATTCTCGTCCCATTCTCGATCAACTGCTGGTCAAACCAGGGAAAAATCACTCCAAACGAAATAATTCGGTTGA
Source organism: Impatiens glandulifera (assembly GCF_907164915.1). Classification (NCBI taxonomy): domain Eukaryota; kingdom Viridiplantae; phylum Streptophyta; class Magnoliopsida; order Ericales; family Balsaminaceae; genus Impatiens; species Impatiens glandulifera. The sequence goes on along the minus strand of NC_061870.1, from coordinate 19,259,556 downwards.
ATTATCTAATGATTTTAATTTGTCATCCTTACTTCTATGATAATTATGATAAAAACTATAGTAATAAATTAAAAAAAAAAAATTAACATTTATGACCAACCAAAGAAAAATATTAAAATATGTGTATGAAGAAGAAACACAAGAAATTCCTGCAATAAATGATTTTAACAAAATAACAACTGTTGGTGGAAATCCAGAAACTCAAGAAGGGGGAGGAGACTGGAGAGAGAGAGAGGGCCAAGGCCATCATTCTGAACGCCAGCCAACGTGCTTTCTTCTCGATCTCTTTGCCGCCAGCGAACACAATAATATCTGTTCAAGGCTCCGTGAATCTCTCAAGGTAAGAGGAGGAGGAGGAGGAGGAGAAGACGACCCTTGTTGCTTCTTGACGACACCCAGATCGACATCTTTACTTTTCACCATAAACAGAGAGAGATATCCAAGTCCATTTTTCATAATCATTTACAATTACAGGTACGTTCGTCAACCCTTTTTGTGTAAGGGTCTCAAGACTCGCTTTCGTTTCTTCTGTGTGGCAGTGGTGTTTGGGCGACCCCAATTGGTTGAATTGTCACTTCAAAACCCACTTTCTAACTTCACCATCATTGATTTGTAAATCGTTACTCAACAATTTCATTCTTTTCAAGAGCTTATCACATTATGCTTCACGTTTAATCCTTCCAATTTTCAGATCTCACATTGTGGTTGTTTTGGCTTTTCTATTTGTACGATCATTTCAAGTGTTAGCCTTTTAGTGGGTTTTCATCTTGTTTCAGGTTTGATAAACAAGACCATCATCATCATCATCATTATTGTATTTAAACCAGCCAATTTTTGCTGTATGTCAATTTCTTCTCTATGATGTGGATGGAGGAGGCTGAGAATGCAGACCAATTAGATAGAAAGGAAGAAGATTTTTTATTTGATAAGACTGTTTGATGCACCATTTGGGGGCAGAAAGGAGGAAAAGAGCTTGTGCTTAACTATGTCTGAGACAGCTGCTCTTGATGAAGTTACAGGTTCCAGATTTAGTGACTTGGAGTTGATAGGAAGGGGGTCATTTGGAAATGTCTATAAAGGGTATTTTCGCATTCAAATTGATCTGAATGTTTAATTTGGAAGGTTACATAGGTTCTGTGTTGTTTTATTCATGATGTGTAATGTGAAATCCTGAGAAAGGCTTGGTGATACATTTGGATAATTATCTTCTATGTTTAGTACGAAATCTTTTTTATTTTTTCACAAAAGTTATGTATTAATTCATTTGATGCCACTCTTTATCGTTTATATAACTTACAAACTAGTTGGTTGCAATGAAACAACTTGTACTTTTGTTTGAGAAACTTGAGAGTACTATAATGTCTATGATAGGGATAATAGTGGTACTCGTTTCTTCTACTATGGTTCGTAAAATTGGAAATAGCGGCCCTGACATCTGTCTCTGTTGATTGATATGCAGGTTTGATAAAGAATTCAATAAAGTCGTTGCCATTAAAGTAATTGACTTGGAAGAATCGTGAGTGTCCACACCATATATCCCTATTTTATAATCCCCATTTGGAAACACTTTTGGAGCTAGGTTTAGCTTTGGATGAGAAAACATAACAAATTTATGAATAAATCTCTAATTAAGTTATTTTTCAGAACATAATCTCATCTAAATCAACATTCGAATGAGATGCTTAAAAAAAAGTGTTCCAATAAAGTTTATATATGTTTTCTCGTTCAAATCCAGCTCCAGAAAGTGTTTCCAAATGGGCCCATATGTCCCTTTTCTGTTCTCGACTTTTATCCATAAAAACACTAGACGACAATGTTCACCTTTATTCATCGTAAACATTTAACTTTTTTATTTGTCCTGTCGTCGTTTTTATCATTACGCTAATGACTCCCGAATGGATTTAAATTTTCCTTAGAAGTTTCGTAGGAAGTAATTAGACATTGTCTGTTTCATAATCAGTTGTGGGGGCAGATTCAGATCAAAAGAGGACTTTAATCTTTTATCAGTCTAAACAAACAAGGCCTGTGAGGAAGAGTTTAAATTTCAACTTTTTATTTACTTTCTTTCTTATGGTTTTGTCTTTTACAGGGAAGATGAAATTGATGATATTCAGAAGGTATTTTTTTTACTGTATAAATGATTATTATTACTGATTTGTTGCATTTTTGCATCAAGTTTCTCAACTAAGACTTTTGCTCTCAGGAAATTGCAGTTCTTTCACAATGTAGATCGCCTTATATTACAGAGTATTATGGCTCTTACCTTGACCAAACGAAACTATGGATAATAATGGAATACATGGCTGGTGGCTCTGTTGCTGATCTAGTAGGTCTTCTCTATTGATACAACTGTTTTTGTATTATTAGAATTCACCCTCTTCTATTAATACAAATCTCAACATTTAAAAAAGAAATTATCTGGTGTTGATTTCTCTTAAAATCTTGGAACTACTGTTCTATTTCTCTCTTAATGTCCTTTTGCAGATGATATCATTTATTTTTGAACTTATATACATGAAATATCTGTTATTTGATTAGTGTTCCTTATTGCACCTTCTAGATTCAACCAGGGCATCCGTTGGATGAGATGTCTATAGCATGCATTTTACGAGATTTGTTGCACGCAATTGAGTATTTGCACACAGAGGGGAAAATTCACAGAGACATTAAAGGTATTTTTCTGAAATTCAAAGGATTGTGAACTGTTGTTCGTGTTTGAAGGAAGTTGTAGGAAAATCAATTGTTGTTAACTCCTTTGGTGGGCATACTCGTCTATGGTTTCTGAATTCGATATATTTTTGGCAGCTGCGAACATTTTGTTAAATGAGAATGGTGATGTCAAGGTATGTCTTTTGTGCTGAAGCAAGTTGAGAAGTTTGTCTGTGTTTGTGATGAAACTATTCATATTGATTTCAAATAAGTGCAATAAATTTTCAATTTTGTGACAGGTTGCAGATTTTGGTGTTTCTGCACAGTTAACTAGGACTATATCAAGAAGACAGGTATTATCGTTGTTTTTTATTGATTGCTAAGATGCTTCTTGCAATGTGTGCAATAGATTATTTCAACTCTTTTTGGTGTGTATTGAAGATCATGCTATACTCTCTTTAGCACATTAAAGGTTTGTTTGGTGCGGGTTATTTGGATTAAATCCAAATAATCGAACATCTCATCAACCCCATCAATTCTTCCATCAAATCATTAATTAAAATACCAAGATAGATATCAAATACTCAGTGTAATTTGGTTATCGACCAAATAATGCAAATGATTCACTTTCTCATCAAACAAGCGCCAAGTGTTTTTCATTTACAGACTTCAAAAATACCTTTTATTATAAGATGATATGGATTAATGCGTTGGCATGTTTTTCTTCTTTAGCTGAATGTCAACAGATCTTATTCGTCGTCATTTTCATTCTGTTTCTTGTATCTCTGTTTAGTTTTGGTTGTTGCTTTGTGTAAGAAGATGAAAAGTTACTTTGTGGACATGTCCTCAACACTCCCACTGATGCATTTGACATAACAGACTTTTGTAGGTACTCCATTTTGGATGGCTCCAGAAGTAATTCAAAATTCAGATGGATACAATGAGAAGGTAAATTTCTCGAACTAGGTTCTTCATTTAGTTTCTTAAGCAACTTTATGAAAGGATGATTGTTTTGCTATGTGCAGGCAGATATTTGGTCTCTAGGAATAACAGCAATTGAAATGGCTAAGGGAGAACCTCCCCTGTCAGATCTTCATCCTATGAGAGTTCTTTTCATTATACCTCGGGAAAATCCTCCACAGGTATTCTTCTTTTTCTGCCCCACCATATTTTTTTTTCTATTAACTGCTTTGTAATTGGGGTTAATAAGTTTCTACTTTTTTTTATGCAGCTGGATGAGCATTTTTCCCGTCCCATGAAAGAATTTGTTTCACTATGTTTGAAAAAGGTTCCTGCTGAGGTAGGTTTATTAAAACCAATACATATTTCCTTCCTTTCTTCCCAATTCCAGTTCTAAAATAATTGGAATTATAAACATAACCTAGGGGATTTCTGGCATCTGGATTTATTTGTTTTGGACTCTCATTTCTTCATCTGAAAGTGGAAAACAATATTGTAGTAGAATTACTTATGCTGGTTTCAATCTTGTTATATCAGAGGTCAAGTGCAAAGGAGCTTCTCAAGCATCGGTTTATCAGGAATGCTAGGAAGAATCCCCGCCTACTGGAGAGAATAAGGTCTGTTATGATTCCAAGCATCATTTCCATCATCAAGAAGTGAATCACCATCTTTTCATCCATCGTCTTATCAATCAAATCATTCAAATAATTAATTAAAACCCCCTCTTTTTCCCCAAAACCCCCCCTTTTTTTCCTTTTTGTTTTTTTCATCATATATTAATATCTTTTGAGTCTTTTTACCCAAATAACTCACTTTTCCATAATCCCAAACGAACAAGGTTATTTATATAAACATGAATACGAATGATGAATTCTGCATCAGCAATGATTATTAGCGTTAACTTCCTTTGTGGATTGTTCTCTTGAGAATTAGACTTACTTATGTTATACTCAACAGAGAACGGCCCAAGTTTCAACATAAAGAAGATGGAGATTCACCTAGGAATGGTCATACAACTGTAGGGGAGGGATCTGGCACTGTAAAGGTGACAAGAGATTCAAAACCTGAAGATACTGTCAAAGCCAGGTTGGTCAATTCTCAATTTTTTCTATCTTAAGGTACGAATTGTGTGCTGCCATTAATAATAAACTAACGGTACAATTTCCAGCAGTCAGGGGAAGACTCTGAGAAATGCGGGTTGGGACTTCAATGTTGGTGGGCCAGCACCTTCAACTGGTACAGGGACAATGCGGTCTGTAGTAAAACCGCCACAGTCCAGGGACAGGAAACAGGAGATTCCTAGCAATCCAGCTGCTACTCAACGATCCTATTCTTCTGGAGGTGCCGCCCTACATCATGAAGAGGTGAGATAGTTTCTTCTTCTACCATAAAAAAGAAAGAGAGAAAAAATAAGTAAAGTATTTGGATCCATAATGACCATTTGGAAACACTTTCTGGAGTTGAGTCTGAGTTTAGACGAGAAAATGTCAACAAATTTATGAATATATGTATAGTTAAGTTTATGTTCCTGAACATTTTTCATCTAAATCAACATACGGATGAGATACTTCATACTTGACAAACAAAAGTGTTTCAAAAGCAATTTATCTACGTTTTTTTTGTCCAAACCTAGCTCCAGCTTCAAAAAGTGTTTTCAATGGGTCCTATAGCATGACAAAATCAAGGTAAAATGCATGTTATAAAGAGAAAATAATGGAAGAAGGAAATGAGATTACAACCATGAGGCTTACATGAAGGAAAACACCCATTCTTGTATTGCATAGTATAAGCATGCATTCATCTAGAAGCTCTTTTGGTTGTTGTTCATACTTAAAATTTCCTATGCGCCCCTTTTGGTATCCGAAATTTTGAACTGGGTTTTTATCGAGCTCAGATTTCGTTTGGGTTAAGCCTAAAAAAATTCAAATATTTTGATCCAACCAAAAATCCAATTTGACTCCATAACAATTTTGTTTGCCACACCTTTTGCCTGACAAAATTTGGCGACTTCTCAATGGTGGGACCAAGATACAACAAAAATTTGGGATAAAGCTCACTCTCCAAATTAGCACAAATTACTATTTTTGTTTTAAGTTCATTATGGCCTATGTTGAATCTTGACTATGTTTTATAAGCTAATGTGGCAGAACAGGAATGTTATTAATTTATCTGAACCTCTTCTCTCTTGACGACGACCATCTGTGTTATAGAAATGAGTGTGTTGTAAGGAAATATATGCATTTTAGTTATCAATTTGCATTGTAAACTAGGTAAGGATGTGTAAAGTCCTCAATTTGCAGGAAGAAACATCATCAGCAAGTGGGACTGGAACAGTTGCAGTTCGATCCTCCCGAGGAGTTCAGCCATCTTCTTCTTTTACCGATCACAGTACCGCGGTATGTTTATCATAGCAAAAAAGGGAAAAAAGAAGGCAAATTCACTTTCATTTAGAGAATCATGTTTTTGAGCTAGTTCTAACTTCTCCATGCTTTTTAATGGTGATTACTTTGAACTTGTCTATTAGACTATGAATGCACCCGTTGAGGATGCTTCTGCTTGTGGTACTATAGTCTATCGTGGACAACATAATGATCCAGATTCTCCTCGAACTCCGAAATCTAGACTTGGCATCCAAGAAAGAACTTCAAGTGCATCTGAAGACAGTGTCTTGAACCTTGCTGAGGTTAATTTAAAAATACTATAAACAGTAACCTTTTTCAACCGCGACTATCTTCTGATTGAGATTTTCTTGTTGCGTTCTCTAGGCAACTGCTGCTATGAAGAAAAGTAACCCTAGGGAGAAGTCTGCACTAGGAAAGGCCAGCAAAAATGATCAAGAAATCAGGAAAAAGGATTCAACAAGTTCATCTGATTCTTCAAGGTATATTGAACGAGCCTTAGTTTTTATTTTATTTTGATATGTATTCAATTTCAATGAATTTCTATTTCAGACATTCTTCCCGTGATTATGCTGATGCACAAAAAGCATTTCTAGTTCCATCACGTCATTCAAGAGATGAAGACGAAGACAATACCAAAACTCCTGCATCTACATCTACATCTCTATCACATTTACTGATCCCTTCGTTAAAAGATGTAAGTAAAATAAAGTATAAAGATGAGGAAAGATAAATTCAGTTTCCAACTTTTAAAATATTTTGGGAATTCTATATCATTATCTATCACAGGCCATTGGGGATGATCCAGAAGGACTGGTTGTGCGAACGGTTGTAAATGCACTAGGGGGAATGGAGCGTATGAAACCGGGATCTTGTGATTATTTTGTTACAAGATTCCTTCAGCGGTTAGGAAGGTAAAAATAGTATATGTCATATTCTTGTTTCTCATTCAATCTGAATCACATTAAAAAAAAAAAGATAATAAAAAACCTGCAGTTCGAAGGAGTCTTCATTGAAGGATCTGCAGGACTTAGCAGCTCATACTTTTGGGAAGAAGGACAAATTGGCTGTTGAAAATAAGAAAAAAGAAGATGATGATGTCCAGAACAAGGCCCAAAATAAGGAATTTCCTTCTAGTGCTAACTTAAGCCCACTGGCGAGATTCTTGTTATCAAGGTCAGTGATCTCCAATCTCAATACTCATGGAAAACCGCATTTGTGTATGGAAAAACCGAATTCTGTCTGTGATTAGCAATGAACTTGTCGGTTTTGTTCTTGTTGGAAAATGATCAAAATTTTCAATCTTTTTAAATGAGTTTTGCAGATGGCAAGGCCAATCTTCTGGAGATATGAACCACCCAACAAGTTGATTTGATGATGGAGCTTGCTTGAAAAATTGCTTATGAGTGGAGTCTCTTTTTTTTTTAAAATTTTATTGTAGTTTAATATTATTATTATTATATTATTATTGTGTTTTCATTAATTGATTTTGATTGAATGTACATAATCATAATATTATCTTCTTTTTATCATAAAGAAGTAATATGATTATTCTATTTTACTTTTTTTCCATTTTTCTGAGAATTTACTAATTCAAATTGTTCATTGTCAGTCCTTCTCATCATTTCATTACAACTCAAATTCAAACTGGGTTTTATTTATTATATGAACTGCTATTCCCCCCTTAAATTTCTTAATACTAAAAATTCAGGATTAAAGACCAAATTCTAGGTCAAATTTAATCCAAAGTAAGCATAGACCAATTTAAAATCCAAAGTATGAACTGTCATTCCCCCTTAAATTTCTCAATGAATTTTAGGTTAAGATTAGGGATGTTAATGTTGTTGGGATTTGAGATTACATTTATTATTTCTGTCCTGTTCTATTTCGAGATTATTTTTATTATCATGTCTTGGTCCGTTTTTGGGAAATTTATCGGGCACCCGAGATTACTATTTATAAAAGAGAATATCTCATTTTCGTGGAATTGAAGGCATAAAAAATCAACGTTCTTAAACGCGATTCAACAATTGTAGAAGTCGAAGAGATAGCAACCTTATTATGTAACTATGACATTCCCAAAATTGAATTGCTCAATGAATTAATGTCGAATCCATAGATTTTTTTAAGCCCGAGACACTTAAAATCAAATTTTATTAATTTTTATTTATTAAGATAAGTTTCTGAAACCTAGCGACAAGAAAAAGTAGATATTTCGAGTCCGTCATTTGATAAATTCTGTCCAATCCATAGATTTTTTTAAGCCCGAGACACTTAAAATCAAATTTTATTAATTTTTATTTATTAAGATAAGTTTCTGAAACCTAGCGATAAGAAAATGTAGATATTTCGAGTCCGTCATATGACAAATTTTGCGTATGGTTAATATGTTTGCGGGTTATGTACACAACCCGCAGAGATTAGTCGCACTCAGAAGTCAAAGCGGAATCAGCGTTCTTAAAAAAAAAAAAATTAAAAAAAAAATTGTATTTTTAATTATGTATAATATGTGAATTTAATTTCCCATGGTCTTGATCACATGGGATTATAACCATTTAACAACTTCCTGAACTGCCCAAAAATGGCGATGAGAAAACGAAACGGCAAAAGCTTATTCCCAATTCCCATTTATAGCTAGCTAGTTACAGAATGAGTTTTGAGTTCCCGATTTCACCACTCTAGTGAGAGAATCAAACAAGATTAGGGTTTCTGCTTCATCATCATCACAAGTCATGGCGTCAAAACCACACCAGAAAACCGAGCTAAGAAAGCCCCTCTTTGTCAAGGTCGCAGATCTCAAGCCAGGTACCACCGGCCATACTCTCGTTGTCAAGGTTCTTTCCTCAACCACCGTTTTGCAGAAATCTGGATCCGCCTCTCAGAATCTCCGCCAGACTCGCATTGCCGAATGTCTCGTCGGAGATGAAACCGGAACCATCCTATTTACCGCTCGTAACGATCAAGGTATTATTAATTATTTTATTTTCCATTCAATATGTATGTCATTGAGATTTCTCCATAATTCTGGATTAGGGTTGTCAACATTTTGATCATATCTTCATTAAGTTAAGATTTACAGATTACAGATTACAGATTAAGTAAGATCTTGCTTTCATTTCTCTGCTATGTATGAATGTATGTATGTGTATATTAGTTGACTTGATGAAGGCTGGAGCAACAGTAAACATTCGAAATTCAAAGATTGACATGTTCAAAAGTTCAATGAGGCTTGCAGTTGACAAATGGGGTCGTGTTGAGGTGACTGAACCTGCTACATTTGATGTGAAGGAGACGAACAATCTGTCTCTTGTTGAGTATGAACTGGTGAATGTTGTTGAAGAGTGATTCTTCATTCTCTTCTATCTTTTCTTTTCTTTGAATCCATTCAATCATGGTAGAGATAAAAAAAAAAACCCATAACTGGTAGTTGATGATTGAAATTTGTTCTATCAATTTCTTGCAATAGATGAGAAGAAAGATCTTTCCTTTTGTTATGATGGTTACTTGAGAAAATGGGATCTTTCTTTTCCATTTTAAACTGAAAGTTCTTGCTAATGAATATGACTGTTTTGGTATGCATTTCTTTTGTTATAGTTTTTTCAATTTAATTTTGGTGATTGTGATTAAGATTCTAACTAAGTAATTGTTTCTATATTGGTGATGATTAGTGATTAAGAATCACTTATCTTGATCTTGTTCTAGTCTTTTATTAGAGTATTAGACTTGAGCTAGTTTTTTCTAATGATACAAAATTCTGAATAAGTGTCCAATACTTGTATATAATGAATGGATGGGGTCTTTTTATTGAGTTTATAGTAATATAACTCACAGATTAGCACTAATTTGATTTCCGCTGGATCTTGTGACAAGGTTTAAAATAATTAAAATAACAAAGTTTAATTAAGAATTCATTTAAATTTCTTAGACTTTTATTAGAGTATTAGACTTGGCTTTTTCTAATGATACAAAATTTTGAACAAGTGTGTCTAATACTCAGTAGGTACATATAGTGAATGGATGGGATTTTTATTGAGTTTATAGTAATATAACTCACAAATTAGCACTAATTTGATTTCGGCTTGATCTTGTGACAAGGTTTAAAATAATTAAAATAACAAAGTTTAATTAAGAATGTATTAAATTTCTTAGACTTTAACCAATCAATATGAAAATTATGAATAAAATGAGGGATTAAATATTAATTTTGTCCATTTTCTAATAATTAAAGAAGAAAATAAAAAATAAATTTTAAAAAATTAAGGTTTATGTTACATTTTAAAAATATATATTTTCTTTTCAGAATTGGCTTTAGAAGTATCCTTAACCCCAAAAGAGATGCTATGAAGTTTAGAAGAAACTATTTTGAGTTAATTACATAATGCCGATGCTACGATTTTGAGTTAATTACATAATGCCACTAGAAAGTGAACCAACTCATTTTCAAACCTAAAATGCAGTAAATGTCACTTCAAATGTCATCTCCATCCCAAAAACCTATTTCCAAACTCAAATTTTTTTTTAGAATATTCCTTTTTTTACACTAACTTTTTAACCTTATTAATATTATCTATATATTTATCAACTTTACATATTTAATTCCAATATTTTCTCATTTATTTAATAAAATTAAAATAAAATTAATTATATATTAATAATTCATGCACAACAAAATAATACATTTTAAAATTATAAATTTATAATTTATAAAATTTAAGTTTAAATATATAAAATTAATACATATCAATAGTATTTTTTACATTAAATATCTTAAATAAAATAAATGCAAACTAAAAAAAATGTTTATCCATATATCAAAAGTTAAAGGACTTATTTATAATTTTGAAAATCAAATGCTTTTGTGAATAGTAAATACTCAAATATGGGTATTTGAGAAAGAGAAAATGACGTTTTCACCATTTTGAGTTTGGGTTTGAGGGTGGGTTGGAGTTGGTCTTAGGCTTTTAAAATAGCAAAATAGAAAAACAATCAAATAAACCCTTTAAATACATTTGGTCAATTTTCTTTGGTAGATGTGTTTGTTAACTTTTATTTATTTATTTTTAATAAAAAAATAAAATAATGTGGAGTAAAAATATAAAACAAGGTCGTATCACATTCAATATAATGGATATTTTTTCAGTTGAAAGGGACATATGTTCAAGTAGATCTCATAGTATGAATAATCTTTAATGTAGAAAACACAACGAGAACATTTATTGGTTCATTGATTTGAATATGTTTATGAAGTTATTGATGTGTGCGAGTTCAAGATAAATGAGAACATTTCAAATTTTTGGTTCTCGGCTTCATTGATAATGTTTTGGATGAGTCAAAATGTCTATCATTTGAGTAAATAAAAATGAAGGTGGCCACAAGGAAATTAAGTATATTCTACAAACACGCTTAAACATTTAACTAAACGAAGAATTTGTCACATGACGGCTCGACTTAAACATTTAACCAGACGCAAAACTTGTCAACTGACGGACTCAAACTCAGAACCTCTAAAGAAGGTTGGATATATCTAACTCTTGTTCCGCTAAACTAGAATAAGGGATTTGTGTAAATAGATTCACTATAATTAACAAAGTTGCCTTGCAATGTGAGAAACCCCCCAATGTGAGATAATGAAAAGTGAGTCTAAATAGTCTTTAGTAAGGTGGAAAATAATGCTTAGGAATTGATGAATAACATTGTTCTCATTTGCTTGATAACATGTTTTGAATTTCAAAGAGTTGGATATAAGTGATTGTAGTCCCCTCAAAATCACATGCGTTTTTGGAATCTCTTATTGCGGAGATATTGATTGCGGCAAATAACAACTTGTATAAGTCGATAAATTGTTTTGAGAAAAAAATTTCCAGTGAAATAGTCAAGTTCACATCTTAATCAAATTGAATGCCCAAAAGAGAGCCAAAGTAGGTTGCCTTTGAGAAAGGGTAGTGAATAAATGTATGTGAAGTTGACTAAGACTTCGTGATGCAAAGATGTCACATTCTTGTAATTTGATAAAGATTTATTAGCCAAAAAAACTCCAGAGAGAATCCATTAGAGAAAAATAAGATAGGTTTTGTGAATCTTATTTTTTCAGAAATTGTTCAGAAATCTCATTAATGATTTTGTTTTCAACTTTCAAAAAATCTCATTAATAATCTTTGGTTGCTTTTGCAGCATTTTTTAAAGACTTGAATTTTATAATTTTTATGGCATATATTTGTGTTGAAGATGATCAATTCAAGATGAAGGAGGAAGATCATCCCTTTCAAGGCTGTGAAGAATATATTTCCGATAACCTTTGAGAGGAGGTTGAGATTATGGTGTTTGGCCAATAAAAACTGCATACCATTAAATTCTGTTGGTTTGTATAGAAAAATAGAATAATATTGTGTGTGTATATATTTAATATACTTAAGTTACAATAGAAAATATAATAACAATCTAATAAGCATAGAATAATATATAATATAATAATATATTATTAACACCCTTTTTCAAGTTCAAGGTGGAAGAGAATTGAATAACTTGAGGTTGAAGACTAAATCTTGAAAACGCTGAGAAGGATGAGATTTGGTAACAATCTGAGCTTGCAAAGAAATATGAATCAATTGTATGGTACCATTAATGACATGATGTCATGTCACATGATAATCAATTTCGATGTGTTTGATACGTTCGTGAAATACATTATTATGAGCAATCTGCATTGCACTATTATTATCACATAAAAGAGGAGTATTAGAGAATGAAGGAACACCCATATCTTAGAGTAACCATTGTAGCCAGATAAACAACAATTTGTTTCTTACTTCTCCATGAAATGAGAGATGTGCCAAGAAAGAAAACAATAACCAGTAGTGGATCGACGATCAGTTGAATCTCTTGCCCAGTCAGCATTAGAGTATGTTCATAACTCTATAGGAGAATAGTGGGAAAATGTAGTCTATTAAATAAAGTTTCTCTAATGTAACGTAATATGCGAATACCGATATATAAGTAAGTAGTACGAAAATATGACATAAATTGACTCACAATATGGACACCATATGTAATATCTGATTGAGTGATAGTAAGGTATATAAGACTATCAACTAGATGTCGATAGAGTGTTTCAGCACTTAGCGGAGTACCAACAGTAGCAGACAAGTGTTCCGTAGAGTCAAAGGGTGTGCTAACAACTTTGATGCTAATTTCAAGATCTCATTCTATCCAGGGAAAGGTAATTTCAATATCTCGTTAATTTGAATGTTGAACTTCATTGCTTTGAATTTCAAAATTGAATTTGTTTTGTACTCAAAATTGTACCAAACCCATCCACAATCAATCCTTAGTTTGTATTCAAAATTGTTTGCCTTGGATGAACTGAGATTTTTTTATAAATATATACCAACTTGAGACTATTGAAGAATGTAACATTTATCTATTTATATTTTTAGATTGTTAAATATATTACTCTTTTATTTGACTGAATGGTTATATGAAAACAAACCACACCCATGAATAGAAAATTTAGGATTTTTCTCTATTTATACTGGATTTTGTTTAATTAACTATCTGAAGTTAGTTCACAAACCTGTCAAATGTGAATTCCTGACACCCACTTTCCACAATTATTCAGTCTAAGTGTTTGTTTGATTTTCTATAGGAAGTTCCACCATTTGATGTACCAATTGGACATTAAACGAGGTAAAAGAAAACACATTTTCATCAAAAGAATACCTCTCCCCTGCAATTCTAAATCTTTAAAGTCGATTTTCAGAGATACCTGACAAGATAGTGGAAAGTCTGTGTAGTAAACGAAAGGATCAACTTGTATTGCGTTCAGGAGAAGCAACCTCCACAATCGAAGGTGATAACATAAACGACGAATTGAATCATCCCACTACAGATGCCCCTTCCACTTGAGGTATTGATATGTGGTTTTTGAATTCTGGTTAGTTTATGGTTTATTTGGATTCATGATTTGATGATTGTGGATTTATAATTATGGTTTTTGGATTGATGATTGTGGTTTATTGATTGATGATTGTGGTTTTTGGATTATATTAATGGTTTTGGATTATTATTGTTTATATAGATATAAAATATGAAATATTCAAAAAAAAATAAAAATAAAACGATTATGTTTTTTAGTAACGGTATTAAGCTTGAAGAAACCATTACTATTAATATATCAGTAATGGTATTAAACATAAGAAAACCGTTACTATTAATATATCAGTAAAAGTATTAAACATAAGAAAACTATTACTATTAATATATTAGTAACGGTA